>NC_079320.1:66630655-67830655 GCF_029931775.1 Euleptes europaea | reverse complement strand
GCTAGTTTTATTATGTTTAGAACAGGAGTCAGCAACCTTTTATAATTAAAAGAGCCAAATTACACCAAAATTTAGAAAAAGAACAAAAAGAGCCTGCATAAGAAAGCCGATTAAACATTACTGGTAATTGACATGCTGATTGATAATCCATGAAGTTTGTTAAACTCAAACACAGGTTGTTCTGAATCCTTTATTAGGAAGTGGCACACAAAATCTCAAAATAAATAACAAGTATACACAAGAGCACCATGCTCAACTGTTTAATTGCACTGACAGATATCTGTGCATGATTCACTCTGGGATTACTGGCAACAGCTCACATCTCCCTTTCTGTAAAGTATCTCTAAGAACCCTTTATTCCCATGAACTCTTTGATTACCAATGCTATTCAGCATCATCAAATCAACATAGGAAAGCCCTTTAAAACACCACCGCCTTGCAGAGTTTTGAAAAACAGCAGTCTATAGCCGTGTTGGCGAACCTGTGGCACACGTGCCACAAGCGGCACACCGAGCCCTCTCTGGGCAGCGCGGAGCCCTCGCGTCTGCCTAGGGCTGTGTCTGTTGCTGTGGTGCGGTGCTCCTTCTCCCCAAGCCCATGCTCCCCAAGCCTGCTGGTGCCCTCCCTCTCCTTGCACCGGGGCAAGCCCCTCCCTCTCTCTCAGCTGAGCTGCAGCCGCAGCTCAGCTGTTTGTCGGGGCCCCGCCCGTCTTCAGTTTGGGGGGCCCGCCCTTCAGTTTGGGTCCCCCGCCCGTCTTCAGTTTCTTCCATTCTGCTTTCCTAGGTACATATTACCACAATGATTGCTCTGCCTTTTTCCTTTTTATCCCTGCTTACTCTGTCAGCTTCTCATCATCCCTTACCATCCAACTGACTCTCTTCACCCCATTCCAACTGCCTTTTCAAACATCAACATTGTTTTTTTTCCCCTTACAGAATGTTAAGCGCCATGCTTACTCACCTATATATCTAATTCTGAACTTGGTCCCAGGGTGCAGCTGTTTTAAAAAGGCCCTTTACAGAGACAACAAGGTACTAACTTCTCAGCTGAACCCTCCCCTCCACACCAGGTACAATTATCTCCTAGCAAGGAAAGAAGACAGAAAAAGATTTGTCTACCAGGAACAATAGCCACCCAGTTGGGGAGGACATTTTTAATTGGGAAAATGAAGAAAGTTAATATCCTCCCAGCCCAGTGTGGTCTGTCCCTATGGCTGCATTTTAGGGTGAAAAAACCATGTGGAGATCTAGTAATGGATCTTCAACCTAATGTGTGGTTTGGCCTTTAGTCCTCTTGGTTTCAGTGTGAGAGCTAAATAGAAGAAAATATTTTTCTCCCCTTGAAATCTATGGAATTCAGAAGTACTTGAGGAGCTGGGGGTGGGGGACATGGTTCAACGGTAGAACACCTGCTTTGCAATGAGTAGACAGTACTGATATACAAAGGTCCATGAAGCTTCAGGTGTCCCATGTGGCTGGTACTACAGTGGCTTTGTTCTCAGACGTGGGCCATATCTTTGACCCTCCTGTCATGCCAGGATGTATCTCTGTCTGTCCACCTAGCTTCCCCCAAGCCTCATTTCTAGAAGAAATTTCCAACTCTATGATCATAGGAGTCTTCCTTGCCCTTAGCCAGCCCAACTTTAAGCCTCTTATTTATGCAAATTCCCCAAGAAGGGAATATCAATCAAAATATGTGAATGTATGAGTTGTTTTTTCTAAACTAAAACCTCAGTATTCAGGTTAAATTGGCACTTGGCAATAAATAAGTGGGTTTTGGGTTGCAGTTTGGGCACTCGGTCTCTAAAAGGTTCGCCATCACTGGTCTATAGAGATCATCGCTATGAATGAGCACATTCCAGTCAGAGGATTATACCTGGTGGAACAGACACCAGCAGAAGCAATTGAAGGAAGGATCCAAGTTCACTTGCGAGTTGCTGATACAGTGGGAGACAATTCGTCAAGTATGAGGGCTCCACACTGTGAAGTGCTTTATAGATGAAAACCAGGACTTTTAACAGATTGTGGAAATAATATAACCAAAGCAGTTGCTTTAGGACTAGCTTTATGTTCTCACTGCCCCACACCAATCAAAAAGCAGGTAGCTGCAGTCTGCACTAGCTGAAATCAGAGATATCTTTGACAGCAGCCTCAAACAAAGTAGATTACAGTAGCCCAATCTAGAAGCTGCAGAAATGTAAATTGGCATGGCTACACTGGGAGATTACAGCAAGAATGACAGCTTACAGGTCAAATGTAGATGACAGAAGGCAGGCTTAGAAAATTATTTCAATCTGTTCTTCAGGAAGCAAGGCTGAGACAAAGAGAATCCCCAAACATTTCTCCTTATCTGATAAGGCCTTACACCAACCATATCAATTCCTTCTAGAACAACTGAGCCCCTACCTTTATCACCTCCATCTTCTCTGAATTTAATTTCAGCCTGTTTCCCCTAATCCACAGCATGTGGGAACAGATTCAGGCAGAGACCACAGCATATGAGAGCTGTGACAAAGAGATATCTAACTGGGTGTCATTAATATCTTAATAATACCCCACTGTGAAGCTACAGATGACCTCACTTAAAAGCCTCATATAAAAGCAGTTACAATGTACACAGTACATTGGGGAACAGCATATTGCATAATTCCCGAGAAAATGGCCAGTAGAAACTCTTTGCCATCTATAGAAAAACATACCAAAGCTCCTTGACAATGGTTAACCTTATTGCAGACCTCACGAAGATCTAATAAAATCAACAAGGAAGAAAATTCCCTGTCATATCATAGTTGCAGATCATGCACTAGCTCTACCAAAGCTATGGCGTAACCAGGCCAAAAGCCAGTCTGAAAAGGTCACAGGAAAATGCATCATTCAGGTATGTCTGAAATCGTTCTGACACCATTCTATTTCTTTATTTACTGTGTGCTTTCATCTTTACTGTCACATTTTTAATGAAGGCCAAGACTTAAATCTTCAACAACTGTTTGTCTATTTTACCCTCATCTCTCTGCCCACCGACCCTAACTGAATCGAATAGAAAGGGATAAAAAAATAGCTGCATCTGAAACCTTGGTGTGTATCCTTAGCATCACATTCTAAGCAGCACTCATAACACAAAACTTTCTCTCTTTCTCCTTCCCTCTTCAGTCTGCCGTGCTCCCCAAAATCCTGCTCTTAGGATTGGTGGAGCCTCAGGAACGCTGTGAAGAGCGTGCAAGTGATCTGCAGGCAAAATCAAAGAAAATCTGATGCAAGTAGAAATGGGACTTGTACTAATGTAAGGAAGATCCAACCCTTTCTATCTTTATCAGATGCCATTAATAAGTCAGGTTGCAGCCTCATTTGCAGAAGTTTCTTCTCTTCTTGTAGCCTGCATCCAAAATAACAGCAACAGCACTAGATAAGCAAGGCTGCAATTTTCTAGAACTTGTTATTTAACCTTCTGAACTTTTTCTATGCAACTTAAGTTGCAATTGCAGTGGGAGCACTGTAACATAGAAACAATCTACTTGAATGCAACGTAGCTGGCCAACAGTATGGTTGTTTTATTCCAACAAATGTACTGTTTGGATAATTTGGTTTCCCTTCTTTCCACAAATACAAAGGTTACATAGAAATTTGATTATTGTTCTGTGTTCTTTTGTTATTGCCTGTAGAGCAACACACCTAATATGAAAGAATGTATTGTTATTTGGTTAAATCTCCTGTAGCTTCAGACAGGTATCTGCTTTTTGCTCATGTAAAATACACCTCTTTACACAAGTCTGAGAAAATTCTTATTACCTTGTGATCAGTGCATTAGCAATTCCAGCGAACTGAACAAAGCAAGGAGGACTACAGATATTTAGATGGAGACTTTTACTCTACACTACCACAAAAACAAGGGGGAGGGGGCGTGCTGCTTATGCCACATAGCAGAAGTATTGAAAACACTGGCCACCTAATCCAGCGTAATATTTTACACAGCTGCCAAGTGGATGCCTCCAGAAGGCATGTAAATAAGGCACAGAAACTAAAGCCTTCGCCACTGGTATTCAGAGGATTGCAACCTCTGAGCATGGAGGTTCTGCTTGGTTGCTGTGGCCATATATGGTGCCATCCCCCAGGAAGGTGTCTAATCCCTTTTAAAACCACCTAAACTATCAGTCAACATTACACAGACACACACTGTGTCAATGCTTTCTATAAGTGGATTACTTTTTGAGTGAAGTGTTACCTTTTGTCTTTCCCAAAATCTATTGCTCATCAAATTCACTGGGTCCAACAAATTACAGCATTATGGGAGAAAAAGTTCTTTCTGTTTACTTCCCTCCACCCCACACATAATTTTATAAACCTCTAGCATGATCCCTCTGTCATCTTCTCTCTAAATCCAAAAGCACCAAACTCCTTTGTCTTTTCTTGTCAGGAATGTATTCCAATCCCTTTTATAATTTTTGATTGCCCTTTTCTGCAGTACTACAATATCCATTCTGAGAAACAGCAGCTAGAACTGTAGCTGTGCCACAGATGAACCCCAGGGTACTATGATACTGAGTCGTTTTGTTTTCCTAACAATCCCCATCACAGATTTTGACTATAGCTTCATGGCCACAAGACGTTCTGCATCTGGGATTTGTAATGTGTTCCTGAAATGGGTGGCATTCCACCCACCACCTGGGAAAGAAGAAGTTGATACTTGCTAAAAACTGCCTTCAAGAGAACACTTGTTTTTCCCTAGGCAGGATGCAGGGACAGAGAACTACAGCAAAGTACACCACATCTCCAGTTCCCACTTCTTGAAAATATGATGACCTATATATCACCCAAATACAATATCAACGCTACTAACAGGAATTTTAATATTGGTAATAACATATTTGAATATAAATTCTATTGAGATCCAGAGAAACTGGCCTCCACTGTACAATATCCTGTAATATTATAACCAGGAAATCCTCAGTGGTTGATTTCAAATACAAATGTTCATATTTAACCCCATATTTGAAAATCTTCAAGACATCTGTGAAGGTAAGTTACATTTCATGGCCATAATGTTAATGAAAATAGACATTTTGCAGTTAGAGATGTTTCATTTGGACTTACTGAAATATATTTTCTTTTTTTAAAAAACACCCTACTGGGGTAGCTAACCAGCACCTACATGTTACCACCAGAGTCAAGGCCCAAGCATCATTTCCCTGGGACCAATACAAGCTTGCAACACAGGCGTGACTCTGTGCCATCCATCCAATGAACCACAAACAAAAATTATGTATTGTTTTAGAAATTTAAAAATATCACGATGGTAGGCTTGCAGCCCAGGCCAAGTTCCCCGCACTCTGGCAAAGTGTACTTATTTTCTCCCATGGCCCCAAGCTTGAGTCCTGACCATAGCCGAATAGAACTATATATGTAAAAATGGCCAGACTAACTCATTTCCTAAAAATGAACTCAATGGACAAATTCAAATGACAAAATGGCAACATTTATATGATTATTACTCATGTGCCATGAATACTTATTAAAAATAAGGAGTGTCGAGAATTATTCTAGAAACTATTTAGCGAGTGGTTATAACAATGGTTATATGTTTAAGGTGACTGACGTGACTTGACGATGGTTTTGACTGTGTAATGCTTGGATGCAGAAACAGATTTGATCCTTTCCCCATATTTTCTGTATCCTTTTATAAAACAATAAAATGTTTTTTTTAAAAAAGAACTATATATGTAAAGTGAATGTTTAACTGAACCCAATAATATCATAATTTTCTTAACCACAGTTTATTTTTGCTGCTCAGGCATCCCTGGATAGATACATTCCCCAAAATAAAAAAAATCTGCCCAGGAGATTCTGCTGCACTGTTCCCAAGCACTAACAACACCTCAACTACAACAGTAGAATGTATTCTCTGTCCCCTACCCCCATTTAACAGGGTTCTGGTAAAGCCTGTTGGACCTAAAGGGTGAAAAACACAAGAGCTGGCTGGAGCAACAAAGACACATTGCCTCACTTGTTCCATGTTCCTCTTCAACAGAAGGCCCCTTGTTCTCCTACCACACGTGTAGCCAGTGCTCATGCCATGGCTCCTCCAGGCCACAAGCGACCTGCCACCAAACCCTCCCCTCTTGGCCTGTACATGCATACACACACACACTCTCTCTCCCTCTCCTCTTCTTCAAGCTGCTCTCCTTCCAGCCACCAGTTGGGAGTGGTCTAACCTCTGGCAAAATAATTGCAGCTTCAACGACAGCATATGGGGAGATGGGGAAAGGTCACGCCCATGTCTCACGTCTAGCCTATGCGGTGTGTGTTTATGCTATATATATCCGCGAGCGTTCAGGGAGCATCGGGCGGCATGAAAGTTGGCTGCCTGCGGGAGCACAAGGGGAATCACAGAGTTGGAAGGGCCCACCAGGGTCATCTAGTCCAACTCCCCCTGCACGATGCAGGAAATCCACAACGACCTCCCCCTCCAAACACACCCCAGTGATCCCTACTCCATGCCCAGAAGATGGCCAAGACGCCCTCCCTCTCATCATCTCGCCCTCGCCTTCCCTGCGGGTGGATGAGCCGCGGCTTATTTCCACCCCCACCCCATTGGTACCCCCTGCAGAGAGATGATTCACAGTGGGTAGCCGTGTTAGCCTGTCTGCAGGGGTAGAAAAGGGCAGGAGTCCAGCAGCACCTTAAAGACTCACAAAAATATTTTCTGGTAGAGTATGAGCTTACCATAAAATATTTTTGTGAGTCTTTAAGGTGCTACTGGACTCTTGCCCTTTTCTACCTATCTCTTGCCCTTTTCTCTCTATCTCTGCAGGGGTAGAAAAGGGCAAGAGTCCAGCAGCACCTTAAAGACTCACAAAAATATTTTACGGTAGGGTATGAGCTTTTGTGAGTCTTTAAGGTGCTGCTGGACTCTTGCCCTTTTCTACCCCTGCAGAGATAGAGATACATTGAAGGCGAGGCGACGGTATCGCCTTAGGGGCCTCTTCCCCAGGTAAGGGATGCGCCAGCGCGCAGCTGGCTGAAAAGGAGCCAATGGGGCACGTCCCCGCCCCGCCCCCCATGTAAGGAGCCGAAGAAAAGGGCGGGAGGATGAAGGATACGAAACGGGGGGGGAGTGGCAGAGGAGGGAGCGCGGCTCTTCCTCCCCCCCCCCAAATAATAATAAGGCTGGGGTTTCTAAGGGCGACAGCAGAGGGAGGACGAGAGCAGGGCCGTGGAGGGGAAGAGGCGCTTTGGCTCTCCCTCCCCGCACCGCCTCCTCCTCCCTCCCTCAGGCTGTAAACAAAAGAGACCGAGGCGGCCGGGCGGGCTGCGTGCGCGTGTCGGGGAGGCGGAAGCTCGCGCCTGGCTGGCGGCTCGCGCCTTCTCTACACCCCCCACCCCCCTCTTTTACAAAGCGGGTCTCGCGGCGGCCTCGTCAGTTGGATTTCCGTTGGGACGAGGAAGGCGGGTTCGGCCCAGCCCCCGCCCCCCCCCAGCATCTCGTGAATGGATCCCAAGGTGGGCTCACCTCCTGCCCCTCCTCCCCTCCAGCCGAAGCGCCCAGGTGGGTTGGTGGGCGGGTGCCTCCGATGCCGCCCGGAGACTTTCTTCTTCTCCTCCTCCTCCTCCTCAAGCGCTTCACGCCAGCGACGAGCACCGCCACGGCTACCCGCCTCTCAACGGCGGCTGCTGCTGCGGGCCCTTTAAGGACTTCCAACCCAGACCGGCGGACGACTTCAGGCTCTGGCCGCGTCCCCCTCTGCCTCCAGCTTTCTCCCGACTCCTTCTCCCTCCCGATCAACTCGGCAGCCAGCTCCGTCCGTCTCCCCGCCCCGGCCCCTTTCCCATTGGCAAGCCCTCCTCAAACAGGAACAAACATTCCCGCCGCTCATTCGCCAATCCCGACGCCACTCTGGCGTCGCTGACGCCGTTCTTTATCCTGAGTGGCGCTCCCGGAGGTTCAAGGCCCGCCTCTGGAACCAGGCGCAAAGGCGGGAGCTCGCCTCCGCCAATCGGCGCGCCGCAAGAGGAATCTGTTCCCTTCGATTGGTGTGGCGGAGTCGCCCCCGCTCCCCCGGAGTGGGCGCCGGTGAAGTCACTCCACCGTCTTAGCCAGCCTGTCCTCGGGAGCCCTTAGACGCCTGAGTGGGAGTGGCCAACGAAAACGCGGACGCGAAGAGCAGAGAGAGGTCTTGCCTTTGAAGTCGCGCCTGACCAGTTAGGGACCATGTGGGAAAACAACTTTATTCAGGTTTCACACACACACACGGGAACACCAGTAAATTGTCCAGTGAAACTAAATGAAAACATGAGCTGCTGCCTTGGAAGAAGGACTTTTTAGCCTTTGTATGCATGGTGTCTCCATCCACACGTGTAAGTGCAGATTGAAAGGGATACACACAGCGAGGCAATATGCATTCGTGAATCGCCCCATTCATTGCTGCAGACATTGGCTGATGAGCATGGATGGGTGAATTGGCTCATAACAACAGAAGAGCAGCAGGTATGACATTGGTATGCTCCTGGGAAATGATAGGACATTATTTAACATTTATGTGCCTGCTTCCCCCCTGGCAGTCAGAAACCGTGGTTGAGTAACAACATGAATGGCTATCAGAGAGGAGTGGACATGTTCATGGAGGAGAAGGGTATTCATGGCTACTAGTGAAAATGGATACTATGTGATGCACACCTCTTCAGGATCAGATTAGCACGCCTATTATGGTAGGTGCTGTGGAACCCAGGCAGGAGAAGCTGCTTAAGTTGTCTTGTTTGTGGGCTTCCTAGAGGCACCTGGTTGGCCACTGTGTGAACAGACTGCTGGACTTGATGGACCTTGGTCTGATCCAGCAGGGTTTTTCTTATGTTCTTATGGGTGCACACTGGAAAAGACAGAGAAAGCATGTGTGGTCCAGGCCACGAAGGGCTTTAAACACAAGCACCAGCATCTTAAAAAAGAATGTGGAAACAAATAGGCAGCTTTTGAATAGGTATATGGTCCTGGTGGGTGGACTCTGATAGCAAATGGACTGATGTGTTTTGTACTAGTTGAAGTTTCCAAATAGTCTTTTAAGGGCAGTTCAGTGTAGCCCATATTACCGTATTTCTACCTCATGGTTCCCATAATATGGATCAGCATGGCCAAATCAGCTGTCTGCAAAAGTGGGTCCTGCTTCCAAGCTGAATGTAGCAGGGAGGGGGGAAATATCACTGACTTACTGACCTATTTCTACAACAGGAAGGCCGAGTCTAACAAGACTCATACAGCGGTGTCCTGAGCAAGGTTACACTCGTCCAAGCCATGCACTTAGAAAGGTAACTCTAGGCCCATTATAGTGTGGTCCACAGTATCAAAGGTGCCAAACAAATGCATAATAAAAGTATCTGAGATGCATTCCTCTTATCCGTTTGCATACAAAGATCATAAACTAGAGGTACTAAACCATGAGTGTCAAACATATGGCTCATGGGCTGGATCCAGCTCCTTGAGAGCTCTTTTCCAGCCAGCTGAGGCAGCCACCCACTCCCCATCTGGGATGGTGAGGCATGGGCTTGCCAAACCAAGTGATATTTATGTCATATCCGGCTCTCGTAATGAATGAGTTTGAAACCCCTGTACTAAAGCCATCTCTGTCCCCAAACAAGCTGAATGAAAAGGGTCACAGGCAGAGATGTCAGGTAAGTAAACTTGAGTTGTTCTGACACTATCCATGAAATGAAAGAGAAATTTGAGACAAGTCTATAGGTGACCAATACCTCTTGTACGCTGAGGGTTTCTTTTAAAGAGTGTTCTATGTATGCATGGGGGGGGGGGGCTTTGCAGCTGTTAATTTGATAAGAACACACCTGACATCGAGAACAGATGAAGCTGCCTTATACTGAATCAGACCCTTGGTCCATCAAAGTCAGTATTGTCTACTCAGACCAGCAGCGGCTCTCTAGGGTTACAGGCAGAGGTCTTTCACATCACCTACTTGCCTAGTCTTTTTAATTGGAGATGCTGGGGATTGAACCTGGGACCTTCTGCATGCCAAGCAGATGCTCTACCACTGAGCCACAGCCCCTCCCCACAGTCACTCTCAGATGTGATTGGTATCAACTCTAGAATGTTTTTGTGGGAGGCTGTTCACTCAGTGCCAGTAAGCTTAGCCAGCTGTTGTTAAAATTGTGGGAAGATTGTGTGTGGGGGGGATGCTGTTCATGCCAAGTGCTGCCCCTGCTACCATGCAGACCTTTAAAAATAGTAATGAATACTAGCTTACATGGCTTTAATATTGGCTTAGACAATTTCACTAGCCATGTTCCATGATAGCGTGGCTCTGAATAGCAGTTGTTTAAAGGCAACAAACAACAAGCAGAGGTTTTGGTCTCAGTACACAAGCTGTTTACAGCAAGAGCCACAAACAATCCATGTGTACTACCTTTTATTAGGACCAACCCAATGTGCTTAATAAAAGGTATTAGACAGATTGTGGTTTGGTCTCTGTGCCCTTCTCACAAGCCTTTCAGTAGCATCCGGTTTGCCTCTATGAGAAACAAGATATTGGATTATATAGACCTTTGGCCTGTTCCAGTAAGGCTGTTCTTATGACTGCTCTTCTAAATTCAATCTTAAACTCCAGCCAGTGTGGTGGTGTAGTTAAGAGCGGTGGTTTGGAGCTGTGGACTCTAACCTGGAGAACCGGGTTTGATTCCCCACAACTCCATATAAGCGGGGGTCACTAATCTGGTGAACTGGGTTGGTTTCCCCATTCCTACACATGAAGCCAGCTGGGAGACCTTGGGCTGGTCACAGCTCTGTTAGAGCTCTCTCAGCCCCACCTACCTCACAGGGTGTCTGTTGTGGGGTGGAGAAGGGAAAGTGATCATAAGTGGTTTGATACTTCCTTAAGTGGTGGAGAAAGTCAGCATATAAAAACCAATTCTTTTTCTCCTCCTCCTCCTCCCAATCCTTCATGGTCCCCATTTTCTAACACATTGGCATCAATCATCACTTTATTAAGTTATTCCTGAGTAGTTTTACCCTAGAGGTGATTTTCATATTCACATAATGCAAAAATTATCACCCAACACCTTGAAAAACCACCCTGTTATTATCATAGACTCAGGAGTGATTGAAATGAGAGGTCCTCTTCAACGCATAATTAATAGCTAAAGTGATGATCCTTATTCATGTTTAGTATTCTGAATAAGGCTGCATATAAATGAAACATTAACTCAGGAGTTGTAGCACATTTTTCTCATGATGGATGAGGTTACCTACTCAAAGTAATTAACAGATATGCTTAACAATGAATTTTTGCACCTCCTGCATACTTCAAACAAGCTACCTTTATAAGGCCAGTATTCATTTAAGCATTTACTTGTCACCTTATTTAATTTTTAAAATCACAGGTGTGTGTTTTTTAAGCTGCCAAATACTTGAGGATGGGATAGGAGGTGTGTTCATGATGTAACAGGCTAATCAGTACAGTGCACAACAAACTTCAGATACAAACTTGGAGCCAGATTTCCTTGAGCTCAGTCCTGGAGATAAAATTGGTCATTTGTATGGGCATTCAGAGCACCTCCATCAGATGAGAACAATCTATTTCTCTATCTGAAATGTTAAAAAGTGGTAAGACCAGATTCCAAAGACCATTTTTCTCAAGAATGACATTGGGCAAAGCATCAAAAATCACTGATATTCAACATATGTTTGCTTAAGTTGAATCAGGAATAGGACCCACATGTGTGTGTTAAGTGTCATCAAACTGTTCTGACTCATGGCAACCCTATGAATCAATGTCCTCCAAAACGTCCTATTATTAACAGCCTTGCTCAGGTCTTGCAAACCTCTGATATAAAGGAGTCATAGTTGAAACATCCAAATCCAACCAGAATTTGCATCAAGAAAATCCTTCTTCACTCTCTTGTTTATTACTGAAACAAAGAAATGCTTCATTGCAAACTTCAAATGGTCTGAAAACGATTAGGAAGAAATGGTATAGGTAATTGCCAAATATACATAATGTAAATATATGTTGTTATTAAAATATTTCTTG
Source organism: Euleptes europaea (assembly GCF_029931775.1). Classification (NCBI taxonomy): domain Eukaryota; kingdom Metazoa; phylum Chordata; class Lepidosauria; order Squamata; family Sphaerodactylidae; genus Euleptes; species Euleptes europaea. The sequence goes on along the minus strand of NC_079320.1, from coordinate 67,818,636 downwards.
TTACACAAGTCTTAATGTATTAATGTTCACAGGACTTTAATTGTTCCTGATCAAATGCTAGGTATTGTATAATTTTAACTGCTTTTATTCCTGAAGATATTGCAGCTTAAGTTGCATTGCTATGCACTTACCAGGGAGGAAGTCCCATTGAAATCAGTGGACAGTACTTCACCAGTAAACAGGCTGTCAAGTTGAAATTATTGGGCTTACAAGTTAAGCTATGAAGAATGCATACAACATGATTTCATAAAACTATGGCTGTGATCTTATGCACGCTGCCATGGGAGCAAGTCCATTATTATATTAACAAGAGCAAGTCAATGTGCAGTTAAGGCTGTGATAAAAAATTTTAATTTGCTACAGAGAAGTTTTTAATCTAAGATTGTGCCATATACTATGAAGTGAGGAAGCAAGAAAACATTTCCTTTCCCTAAACAAAATCAGGGGGGAACTTTCTTTGGGCCAGTGTCATATAAAATATGCAGTTAAAATCTTTTGCCAGAAATTATTCACATTGTTTTACCCAGATAAAGTATTGAATTTCCCAGGCTTTTCTAGATCAGCTCAGAGTCTGGGAAAACTGCTTAATTAGGAGAACACATTTCCTTATGAAGAAGGTACAAGTATAAAAGATTTCAAAAATCTTTATGTTTGCACCTTCTTTCACAAGGGAATGTAATAAGATATACACAGTTTTTTGTCACCATTTGGATACTTCTTGCAACTCCCCTCCCTCAAACTATAGCATCTACTATTAATAGTAAACAAAAGAAAGGGGTCTTTTCATCCACATAAATGGCTGCAAAAATCCCAGGGTTGATTTAAATGGCTGTGAGGATCAAACCCTGAAAGGACTTTAGAGTGCTGCATACAAGAAAGAATTTAAACAAGTACAACTTTTCCAGTGCAAGAGTAACGGCAGAGTAAATGTGCACAAACACAGGTCTGCTCTAATGTCAGTGGTTTCAGGATAATAGCAAAACACTTTCACTTAATAACACATCTACAGATACACAATTAGCTTGTTAAATGTTGTCTTGGAAAAGGAAATTCTTGAGTCATGTTTATATCAAGTACATCTGCCTGGTGCTTTCTAAGGCTATTTATAGGCACTCCGGAAAATATGTCATTGACAATTATTATAACTGGTTCCTTACTGGGTTTGCGTTTCCAGACATTTTCAGCCTACTCTTGTAATGTTTCTATAAGCCTTGGATGTTGATTAGAATATCTGCAATATTAAAAGTACCAAACCACAGAATTATATTGCTAAGCTGCAAAGTGGCCACTTGTCATACTAGTATCCCTATGCTATATCCCTTGTGCTATTTTTAAAATGCACCAGGCATTGGTTTAAGTCTAAAAACACATTAAATAAATGAAAAAATAATTGTATTGATTTTATGCCCATATAACTTTATTCAGCTGCCACAATTGCGGAGTTCATTGCAGCTCTGTGGATCATCTGGCCAGTTCAGATATCACATGCTCAGTGCAAATTGTCCCCAGGGATGAGCAAGAGGCTGTGGGCTGAACAAATTTGCACTGTGTAAACTGGACCTTAATAATTTAATTATCACTGAGAAAGGTTATTGTCCATTGCTTAGTGGTAATTCTTTTTCCAAGTTACTAACTGTAGTTGAGAATTTTCTTCATGAGTAATACAAGTCTCCTTGCTATAGTAAGAAAATAGGGGGAAATACTTATTTTATTTATTTATTATTTCCACTTATTACCCCACTCTCCCCAGCCAAAACCAGTCTCAGAGCAGCTTACAGAATATAAATGTCGCATTGAAACAATAAAAGCATTAAAACATTTTAAAATAGCCCTATAAAATCATATAAATAATAACACAAAAACACAAACTTCAGCTAGGCAAGCAGATGGAATAAATACAGATTAAATAAAAAGATACTACCATAGCAGGAAGGTTAGGGAGGCTAGCATTTATATATAGGTAACTGTAGCTGGCCTCAACCATAGGCCTGGAGGAATAGCTCTGATTTACAGGCTCTGCGGAACTGTGGAACTCTTCTATAGCAAACAGCAGTTTAAGGAGTAATTCTGCATTGGATTGGATTGTTAGAGTCAATTCACAGCATCCAGCTTGTCTCTATGCACAGGGTCTTGGGTACATTAAATTGCTGTGGATAAAATCCTGATGCTCATGAATCAAGGGTACATGGCTAATGTACTTATTTTGTTGCCTCATGGATGATCTGTACCTTGCCATGTGTTTTTGTTAGTTTGTTTCAGAACAGCATAGTTATTGTGTCTACCAGAGAAGTCATATGAGGCAGCTAACCCTAAAGTTACCACATCAACATTTTAAAATAAAAGACCTAATGGAAAAGTTATGTTGTTCTTTTATACTAGGATTGCCAGTAGTAGTAACTCATAATACGGGATGCCAAGGAGAATGTAATGACATAACTACATGAGATTCATTCTTCCTCTTTCACATCTGTGCTTTGTGGAACTCAGAATGATGACTCATATCATCATATAAATGAACAAGAAATATTTTAAGCAGCTTTGTGCTTGTGTTGTAGGTGGCATTCACCTGGCCAATTAGATAGTTTGGTGCATGCTCACAATGGACTGGCTTGCTGGGATTACCTATGTCCCAAGGTCATAATGGACAGGTCATACAACATTTAAAATCAGTTAGATTTTGAGTGTATGCTCTACTATTGTGCTTACACAATTAACATCATTAATCATTCATAAGCATGCACCATATTGGTATATACTCAGAGGATACTGGATTGAGCTACAGTTCCCAAGCAGCTATGCAAGAACGTGAAAAGTATTTGTGATCCAATATGGGACACCTGAGAATGTGAATACTCTTAGTTTTGAAAGCAGGCAAGACTGGGATTACTCAAGAGACGTCCCGCAGCTGCCCCTCCCCAAACAGGACTGAGATAACCAAGAAAAGCACCTGTTTTGTACATTATTTATTTTTCTGTCAGATGGGGTAGGTGCGGCAGGGAGTAGGGTTACCCATTTTGGCTTGGGAAGATCCTGGAGATTTGGGGGCAGTTTTTGGGGAGGGGGAGCTTAGGGAGGGAACTCAGTGGGGATGTGATGCCAGAGTTTGCCCTCCAAAGCTGCTTTTTCCTCAAGTGGAACCAAGTTATGTACTGTGGAGATAAGTTGTGATTCCAGGAGAACTCCAGGCCCCACCTGAGCAGGGAGACAGCCATGGCAAAGAAGCTTGAGAACACATACCACCACATTTACAGTATAATTTGGAACAGTTTTGAGTGTTCAGGGGTGCAAACTTTTTTTTTTTGAGCGTTTGAAGGTGCTGCTCTCAATTTGCTATCAAATTAAAAGTTAGAATGCATGAAGCTGCCTTATACTGAATCAGACCCTGGGTCCATTAAAGTCAGAATTGTCTACTCAGACCGGCAGCATCTCTCCAGGGTTTTGGGCAGGGTTCTTCCACATCACCTACCTGCCTAGTCCCTTTAACTGGAGATGCTGGGGATTTAACCTGGGACCTTCTGCATGCAAGGCAGATGCTCCACCACTCAGCCACAGCCCTTCCCATCATTTTAACAGAAGAGTGTTCACACATAATTGAATGGGATCATTGTAAACCACATTCCCGGGGCCACTTCCAAGTAACAAGTACATTGCATGGGCTTTTCAGTGTTGTCCTTGTTACTATGTTCTATTTGTGTTGAAATTCCATACAACTCTGGGAGTGCATCTTATAGAGAATTCTTAAGGCTTGTTACCTTGATTACTTATTTAGATCACATCATTTCCCCAAATATTCAGGGTGCTTAACACATTACTAAATGGCAGTGAAAAGTAATACAACCCAACCACAGAATATGAAATAGTCAAAATGGTACAAATTGGGTTGAACATCACACACTTTTCAGCCTCAATATATTTAGACAATTCACAAAGACCCTTCTGCTAAGAGACCTCTACATAAAAAGACTTTGCATGCCTACCTAAAAATAGACAGTGCTGCTCCCTCTGGACTTTTTCCAGCAAATTGTTCCATCAGATTGGTCCAGTGGCTGAAAAAATAGAAGAGTAAGAGGCACACATGTATGAGGGCAGTGTAAGTAAATGGCCAGAAGATCACAACTGGCATTCAGGCTCATGCAGAAAGATGCAGACTTTGAGGTATGTGGCTCCCAGATCATGAAGAACTTTGAAGATAAGAAACAGCATCTTAAATAGAGCCCAGTAGCAGAAAACGCAGATTGGAAGAATTCAGATTAAGAAGACAATCTATATGCAAAATGTAACGAAGATGCTCTTGGTGACAGAACCAACCCGCTTCTCTGTTAGAAAGGCCGGATCCAATAGCACGCCTAAATGCTTTACATGATCGGCCAACCTAGATTCACTAGATCCAGGATTAGCAGATCGTTCCCATCCAAGATATTAGTCTTCCCAATTAGCATCACATCCATCTGCATTCATTTTCACCTTGTTTTCCCTCAGCCACTTAACCACAGCTTAAAAATTTTGGATGCTCTCACTCCAAAGTATTTCCATGTTGTCCTCAGCCACAAACATGCCCAGATTGCAGGGGACCAAGGGCATCCCTGAATAAAGCTACAGTTTTCTGGAGACATTTCTCAAGATCACCACTACACATCTTTACAACAGTGATCTCACAAACATTTGAAATCAAAATCAGGATGTTGTGGCTACAATATGAGGATGTGCTTAGTCACACATTACATCAATGGTACAGATGGGAGTCAAAATGCAAAGGAGTTTTTTCTTGCATGCTGCTTGGCTGACTATTAACTTGGTAATAAGTTCTGTTGAGTTCAGCTTCAATGGAACTTACATTCAAATAAGTGTGCATAGGATTGCAGCTGTACAGTTTGATCTATGTTTCTGTGGTTAAAAGCAAGTTTCATTACTTCACTGGATTTGCTCTCTAGTAAATGTGCATAGGATTGCAGCCATGCAGCATAATCCCATGCAGAATTAGGCCTAACCCTTCATAGGATTTCAGGCATTCACTTCAAGGGTACTGGTTTACAGAACTGACAAAGCATTGTTTTTATAGTGGCTTTGCAATTCAATCAACTTATAGCATTGTTTCTACTTTTGGGGGTTGGATGGTGAGATAATATGATGCTGTCAAAGCACTACGCTGAAAAGGAGCCTGTAAGACTGTGATCCTGTACATATGTCCTTGGTTACTAACAAACAGCAAAGAAGAAGAGGAAAGAAAACTCAACCCAGCTAATCAGGTGTCAAGAAACCAAAAAAGGCGAGAATAGATATTATCGAGTTAGCTGGCTAAGGAGGTTTTGTTAATGTACTATATTTCATATATATATTAATGATATTTCTAGTGGATATGTGAAATTTAAGTCAGCCCTCTCTGGTTCATTGTCTGTTCTTCTCAACCTTTTTGGTTACTTGACATACTTTGGTGTAAGTGCTATTAAATACAAAAGGGACTTGCTTGTGAGCAAGAATTGGTAGGATCAGACCACACATCAGTCCTGATTTGTTTCCACTTTGTACACTGGATCCTCCTATGAACTTTCATTACACTAGACCAACCAATGGGAAATTTACAGTGTTTCAGTCGGAAACAGAAAACAAGATTAAAACCATATTGGTCTTTGACCCCCTTGAACGCTCCTGATTTAATGGGTTTCCAGTGCAGTGTTTTTCAACCTTTCCACAACTTTTAATCCCTAGCTGTAGGTTTGCCAGTAGGCCTGGAGAAAAAAATGTTCTGTCCCTTTAATAGCTTAATGTGTTGGAACCGACAACTGAAGCTTTTCCTTGCATATAGGTAAATTACAACACCTGGTATATGACAACCCCTTAAACCTCTATTAAAGGGACAGGACAATTTTTTCTCCAGGCAATTGGCAACTCTACCTAGGTAGCATTATGGTACCTGGTCAGCTACAAGCATGTAACATCACAGTAATATGACTGAAAGAGAGGGAGCCAGAGTTGTGACAGCTCAGTGGGCAACAGGCCAAATTAGCTGGGGGGCAGAAAAGCACAAGTCACGCTCCAGATGGTATAATGTAATAATAAGGAACAAATCATGGGTTAGAACCATACAGGAATCCTTTCTACTGGTAAGTGATCTTGCCTTATCATTCTGCTGCTCCTCTTAGCTCATATGCCAAGATAAGAAAGAAGCATGGCACCCTAATTCTTCAAATATGTGAACTAGCAGCAGGTCCACCCAAAAACAGCACAAAAAAGTCCATTCTAAGGAGCTTGCAACCCAACAGTGGGGCTCCATGACCCACTTGAAGTTCCAACCCAGAGTTTTAGACAACAGTCAGAAGGGGGAAAGGTGCTGGCTTGTATATTCTACAGGTATCAACAAGGTTTGATGCTTCTGCTGCTATATACTACTACTGTTACTGCCAGTTCTTCACTTGGGAGTAATGGAACTAGTGATTGGAAACACTTAAGCGATATTCTGAAACAGCATGAAAAGTCATTCTGCCATTTGACTAGATACTGCAAGTGGATGGAAACTGAATCCAGTTTTAGATTAAACAAGTACATTGATGCAGAACACCAGCAGATTATAAAACAAGAAATCCAGCATTGGAGGGTATGCATGAACGCATAATAGCTATTACAGTGTTCCTGGCATCATGCAATTTGGCATTCCAGGGATCTTTGGACAAGCAGAAAACAATGGAAATTTTCTGGGTCTCATACAGCTGTTTGGAAAGTATGATGAGGGATTGTGGGAGCATTGCTACATATATCTTCAAAGGAGTGTAATAATCACTACTGCAGGAAAACCATTGAGAAGAAACATCACCCTTATGGCCAACAAAATGTTGGAAAACATACATAAGATGTTGGACAAAGCTAAATATAACTCTGTCACATTAGATTGCATGCCTGATGTAAGTCACTCTAAAAAGATGTCATTTACAGTAAGATTTGTGGATGGAGATGGAGGCAAAATATCTGCAAAAGAACACTTCCTGGGATTCAGGGCAGTTCATGAATCAACTTGACAAGGACTTATGGAACCCTTTTTGATAACACTGAAGGAAAACAACGTGGTCATTAAAGATTGCTGTGGCCAAGGTTATGATAATGATGCCAACATGAAGGGACAAAAGAAAGATATGCAGGCAAGTCTACTTACGTTGAACCAATGTGCTTCATTTGTACCCTGTAGCTGTAGTTTCAGATGCAGCAGAATCATCAAAGGAATCTATTTCTTTTATCTCAGCAGGTCTCAGAAGTTAAGCAAGGTCTGCCCTGGTTAGTATTTGGATGGAAGACCACCAAGGAATACCAGGCTTGCCCTGCAGAGGAAGACAGTGGCAAACCACCTCTGTTAGTCTGTTGTCTGGAAAACCCTACGTGGTCGCCATAAGTCGGCTGCAACTTGAAGGCACTTTACACATACACAGCATATCTTGTGTTCAACAATGGCAGATACTGAAAGAAAATGCACCCAACCTTACTGTGAAACCATTGAGTGGCACTTGGTGGGAAAGTTGCATAGGCAGTGTGAAGCCTATTTGATATTTTTTAAAAAGTTTACGCTTGTCTGATGGAGGTAGCAGAGTTGCCTCACTCAGACACAGGTCTTCACCATGAAGCACAGTGTCTAGTAGACCAACTGCTAGACCTCAAGTTCTTGCTATCAGTCGTACTACGGTGTGACATAGAAAAAGACAGTCATGCTAGGAAAAGTTGAGGGCAGCAGGAAAGGAGGAAGACCCAACAAGAGATGGATTGACTCAATAAAGAAAGCCACAGCCCTCAATTTTCAAGATCTGAGTAGGGCTGTCAAAGATAGGACGTTTTAGAGGACATTGATTCATAGGGTCGCCATGAGTCAGAAGCGACTTGACGGCACTTAACACACACATGGTGTGACATTACATTCTGTTCCACATGAATCCTGCAAGTAAGGTTATGCAGTGCCTTACAACGGATATTGTAACGGCTACCTCCCTCGTGAAGAAATGTGTATACTTCACATCGTACAGAGAAAGCAGTTATGCAGCGGCAGCTATCACTGCAAAAGAGCTTGCAGAAACCCTTGCCTTCATGCTGATGCCACTTTCAAGGAGCTTCCAAGTAAATGCTGTAAGAAGAGGCAGTTTGAATAAGAGAATCAGACTCATGATGACAAGTGCAGTAGTCATAGAATCACAGAGTTGGAAGGTACCACCAGGGTCATCTAGTCCAACGCCCTGCACAAAGCAAAGTCCAGAAGAAATCTTCAAATGGGAGTTCTTCTGCACTCTTGTAGGCATTGTTCATATTTCAACTGAAGAGCAATTTAAGCAGCTTGAGTGTCACAGGAAAATATATGGATTCTTATACAACCTTGAAAAGCTATCACAGAAGACACCTACCAGCCACAGTATGGATCGACACAGAGCCCTCAAGGATGGTGAAAACTCTGACATCACTGGTGCAGATCTTTGTTTAGAGCTGGACCATCTCCAGGACATTCTGCCTCCTGCTCTGAGGTGACCCCCTGCAGCTCAGCATGGAGCCCTGGAGCCCCCTGCAACTTGGTGCTCTGGGTAGCCACCAGCTTGCCCACTCCTAAGGGGCCAGCTGGCTGTGCAAGTACACGCTGCTTTCTTTTATTGGTAACTGTCCAATGACAATATCTTTTCTTTCTCTTTGGCCAATCATATAACATGGCTTCAGAATAAAGTTTGCTTTATATTTTATTTATTATCTAAAACTATTTGGCTTAAGAAGAAACAGGAGCATTTAGTTTCTATGGTAACAACCCTAAATACTTTCCTGGGAGTAAGCCCTGTGAAATAACCTGGGGCTTACTTCTGAGCAGACCCGTTTAGGGTTGCTTCGTGTAACTCTTAATCTTTGTAACTCTTATTTATAAATAAAATACACTAATGTGTCGAATATCAATTTTTAGCATCTTTACTATCTGTTTTCTCCCTTCTCTCATTCACCATCTTCCCAAGTACCTTCCTCCCAGTCCCCCCCCCAAACTATCTTTATTTCAAAGCACAGCAGCAAAAACATCAGCAATGCTGATTCTGTGACCTTAGGCAGATGTTGAGAGGGAGGGCATCTTGGCCATCTTCTGGTCACTAGGTGTGTGGGGGGGAGGTAGTTGTGAATTTCCTGCATTGTGCAGGGGGTTGGGCTTGATGACCCTGGAGGTCCCTTCCAACTCTATGATTCTATGAAAAGGACTGTAACTCCACCTGCTTGTTTTTAATCTGACCTCTATACAGACGAAAATAAGACGTAGCAGGGCAAGCCCGTGGGGTGGGGCGCAATGCCCTTTATTAGGCACGACTCTAAAAACTTCATTTTCTAGTTCACCAGTACTCTTCCAGGAGACTAGAAGTGAAACAACACAGGGGGAGAGGTGGATGTTCCTGGGCCTGGCGGGAAAGCTTCCGTCTGTTATTCTGTCGCGCTGTTGTCGCTGGTCTTCAGAGAAGGCATGCCATTGGGATTAGTTCCGTTAGCAAAAGTTTATACGATTTATTTTTAGATGGAAGAGGGAGAGGGGGAAGTCAATTTGTGGTTAATTTAGTAATATTAGTTGATTCTTTAGTATTATTATTTTTTTAACATTGGATAATGTTTTATATGTTGATATTTTAAATTATATATTTAAAATATATATATTATATAATATATATATATATTATATAATTTTAATATAATATATATATATTATATATATAAAAAAAAGAGAGAGAAGGCATGCCCTGGCTTTTGTTTTCGGATTTTGCAATTGCCAGTCAAGGTTATTTATGCCCCCGGTCCTCTCTTTGGACTGAGTCCTGCAACTACAAACTCTTGCCCGTACATGGGGGGGGGGGAGACTTTAATCAGACTTGCAGCCCTTAAGCGCGGGTGGGCGTGCCGCGTATTAGGGCGCTTTCGTAAAAACCCGCATTCCTTCCCTCCTCCTTTCTTGCTCCCTTCCATCTGTTTCCGGGGTGGGCGGGGCGCGGTAGAAGAGTCTTTGCCCTTCGTGCGCTTCCGGTCGGAGAAGCGGGACTTCCGGGACTGTCCCTTGCAACCTCTTTGCTGGTAATCTCTCTCTCTCTCTCTCTCCCCCCGGCCCCGTATTTTTGGTCTATGGAGCCTCACGGGCAGGTTGGGGGGGAATCCCATCGGCCCGACCACGGCGGCCCAGGCCAGGTATGCCTCGTTGGGGGTTGGGGGGTTGGGTGCAACATTATGGTAACCCTCCCACCTAAATCTCCATTGAGCAGTAATGATTTTGGGACTTTCCTTCTCCACCGGCGTCAAGAATAATCGTTTTAAAGGGGGGGGGTGGTTGGTTGGTAGCCAAAGAAACTGTAACCCCATACTGAAGCACGGATTTTTCCACAACACCCCCACCCCAAAGTTAGTTCGATGCATTTTGCATAAGTTAAATGGGACCTAATCATGTACCTTAGAAGTGATGTGTTACACATACGGTCTTTGCCCACAGGATTTTTTTCTATTTATCATATTGGATTAGCTTTATTGTAGTACGTTTCTTTGCACAGTCACTCCATCCTAAGACTATTGATTTAAATTGGTTTAGACTGGAGTAACATTGCATAGGTTTGCAGTGTTATTTGGTTCTTGTAGGTTATCCGGGCTGTGTGACCGTGGTCTTGGTATTTTCTTTCCTGACGTTTCGCCAGCAGCTGTGGCAGGCATCTTCAGAGACACTGTCCTTCAGTGTTACTCCTCTGAAGATGCCTGCCACAGCTGCTGGCAAAATGTCAGGAAAGAAAATACCAAGACCACGGTCACACAGCCCGGATAACCTACAAGAACCAGTGAACTCTGACCGTGAAAGCCTTCGACAATATTTTGCAGTGTTAGTTTGCTAGAATGAAATTCAAACAAACAGGCAACTTAAAGGCTGTCAAACTTATTATGCATCTAAAGGACCAGAGTTGAGTACCTACTTTAGACTAACTGCAATATGATAAAGGGGCAAACAAGCTTTTGCGTTCACATCAGGTTGGATGCTCAGCAAAACCACAACAATGAAAGTTAGTGAAAATTTCTGCTGCGTGTGATGTGAAAGCTGCTGTTCGAAGCCTTAAACTGGAAGGGAGGAGATGTTACACAGACCAGTACAATACTAAACAGAGTTACACACTTTGTGAAATCCACTGAACTTTGGTTCTTGTAGGTTATCCGGGCTGTGTAACCGTGGTCTTGGAATTTTCTTTCCTGACGTTTCGCCAGCAACTGTGGCAGGCATCTTCAGAGTAGTAACACTGAAGGACAGTGTCTCTCTGAAGATGCCTGCCACAGTTGCTGGCGAAACGTCAGGAAAGAAAATTCCAAGACCACGGTTACACAGCCCGGATAACCTACAAGAACCAATGAACTCTGACCGTGAAAGCCTTCGACAATACCACTGAACTTTGTTTAGGTTGGCACTGTAAGGTTAGGTGTGTTCAGTCAAAAATCATCTCCAGTTGCACAAAAGGAGGCTACTGGGACAAAGAAAGACAAAGAATGGCTGTCCTTTTCATACTGTAAAAGCCGAAAGGCACTTAATGAGACGTGCTCTGGTATTTAGCGGATCACACAAGTCTCTTGTCAGGCAGTGTGTAGACAAACAGAGCAGTCCTTTGCAAAGCTGGAGATCCAGGGCCAAAACTACAATCCATATTCCACCCCCTGCTGGTAGCTTCTTTTTATAGCTAAAGTATAACATGAATTAACTTGGTCACTGATTCCCAATATTAATAGGGCCAGAGTCAATAAACCGCCAGTTTGGGTAGTGTTACCTATTGGTTGAAAGGACAATTCCTGATAATGACAAAGCCTCACCATCAGTTGGAATTGGGTCAGATTCATTTGGTTCTAGGATCCCCTTCTTGGATAGTCAGAGTAGTCTTCAAGGCAGATAAAAATTGCAGGTAGCTGTGTTGGTCCACTTGGGGGAAAAGTCCAATACCCCCCCCCCCCAAAAAATAACAAGCAGATCTTTGTTAGGATGAACTGAAGTACGTGGCAAGTTGGAAGTCTTCAGGTTGGAAGTTTCATGTATATAGTTCTCCGAAGCTTTTGTTGCATGTTATCCTTGGTTATTTATGGTTCTATTACCTTGTTTGTGTTTACTGTATTCCTTCACAAAATATCCTAGGAAAGGATTGTAATAACAGGAGAGCTGTTAGAAGGATTACCTTGGAGGAGGATACAACATTCATATAGAAGTTACAGTTACCGCACTAGGTATTCCCAGCAATGTATTAAGAGTTTGAAAATGTTATTAAAAACATTGCTTTAAAAGGGTTTTTGGATGCCACCACTAAAAAATGGTTGGAAGACGTCTTCACAGCTAGGGGCCAAAAAAGTGCGAACAGTATTTTTAATAACAGTTTCAAACTCTTAATACATTGGTGGGAATACCTAGTGCGGTAACAGCAGTCTGAATTGGCCCTTTCTGCAGGTTTCTCTGTGGTGATCCAGAGAACAGTTCCTGGCAGAAAAATGATTCTCTTGCTCACAGTTCTTTTGCAAAAAAACCCATGGAAGGTAAATTCCAATGTGGCAATAGTAATTAAAGATTTGACAAGTGTACCTTTCCCCTTCCTCCTCAACTGCATACTGCTAGATCACCCAGCAACAAAAATTGATATTTACACAAAGACTTCTAGCTTGCGGAATTATTGACGATAGTTTTATAATTTCAAATTTTGTGCCAGTGTTATTACACAGTTGTTATATGGCTCCCAGTTATGAGCATATGGCAGCTTTACACAGTTGTTATATGGCTCCCAGTTATGAGCATATGGCAGCTTTAGACCCTTTGAAATCATTCAGACTAAATTCCTATAAAATGCAAATACTTGCAAGCCTTCCCCCACCCAACAGTGTTACTAATGCAGTTTTACATTTAGAAGCAGGTTTAATTTCTCTGGAAGCTTGTGCATGGATACTCAGGATCAATTATTGGCTGAAGCTTGTTTTTTGTCCTGTGGGTCTTGCACCTTTAACAGTCATAGATACCTTTTGGTCAAAATGGGAAAGGTCCCTGTCAGATAAATGACGATCCATTGGATGTTCTAGAAGTTTTAAAGCCAAAACTAAATCTGAAATTAGCAAAGTTTTGGGACATCAAACTTCAGCACCTTTTAACTTCTGCTGCAACGTACCATCACTTTAGGAAAAAGAAATTGGTGTTGTCAAACTATCTACTTAATTTATTGATTCCGAAACGGAGGATCGCTTTCACTCTGGCCTGTTTTAATGTTTTTCAATCCACTTTATTAGAAGGGAGATACCATGGTATGACACTACAGGAGCTCGTATACATATTTGCATTTTATACATATTTTAATGGAAGATTGTATATATATTTTTAAAACTGTTAAAGTATGTTTATTTTGCTGGTTTATGACCGTAATAAATTATTGATTGATCAGCAAGGATATCTTTAAATGGTATATTTAAAAATATATTTCAAGTTCTAAAGAGCATGTTCCTGGCAGACTCACAACTTGAGGTGGTGATCTTTCAGTCTAGATGAGGAACAGGTGTTGATAAGGGATTACCCCTGTGATACAGGTTTTTCTAAAAAGCTTAGTAACATGACATATTTAGAATGATGGTCAGGTAGGGGGGTCGTTTTGTACCTGACAGGCAGCGAAGTGCTTTACCCAGGCAAGACTTTGGACTTTTTCACATCGCAAACTGCTTTTGAGACCTCCCACCTTTCAAAAGTGGTTTGCCCTGTAGCACAATACACTGCTATTAAACAATCCAAAGTTCCTGTTTGAACTAGTCATGTGGTTTTTGTAGCTGTCTCTGACAGGTTCCTGGGCAGGTGGCGTAAAATTTTCCTAAATAAATGAATAAATTTGTGAATATGGCCTGGGCTTGCATACCATGGTGGGGTATGATCTTTAAGTAGTACAATAATATAGCTAGTGTACAGTTTCCCAAGGGAAAAGAAAAAGCAGTGAGGTCAGTGGAATCCAAACCTAGCAAGCTCCTTGTGGCATAAGCATTTCTGAGTTATTCTTGCTTTGTGAATGGCATGAATTAATCTGTGTATATATGCAGATGAGGGGGGAAACCCCAAGGGCGTCCAAAAGGCTGAGAAAATGCAAGAATCAATGGTAAGCGTGTTACGGTCCGATGCAGTGTACCAAGGTATTTTATCAGTGAACATGGTGTTAGTTTTTCTGCAATAATATCTCGCCTTCATGTGTATGTAAAACCTTGGCGAACATTTGTGTTGAATATTTCACAGTATTTCTAGCATATATCACGCATACAAACTTTTTCCCCCCTAAAAAAAAAAGACTTCAGTAAATATGAATTACGTACCAACGGAAGAAGAAAGGAGAGTCTTCAGAGAATGCAACGAGGAGAGCTTCTGGTATAGATGTAAGTGAAAGGTGCCAGCGGTTTTTTCTTTTTGAATTTCTTGCTTCGTCTTCATTGCATTTTGCCAGCCGGTGAGCGGTCAACGTTGCAAAGAAGTAGTACAGTTTGCGCCAGGAGCTGCAAGCGGTTGGCTGAGTTAGCAGCAGGCTGTGAAAGAAAATTCACATAATTCTACAGACATGCGAAGCAGTAGTGTTATAAAACACTCTTGTGGGGGGTTGAGCCACACAGGCACTATAGAGGTGAGTAGAGTGTTTCTTTGCCCTTTCAGGGCAACATACTCGATCATCTTAAGCAGCTGCATCACACAGTTTCCCAGACATGCCCTCGGTTTGCTTGCACTGCAACAGAGGATGCTGGGATGCAACTCCATGCTTGTGATGAGAGAGGTTTAACCCAGCATCTGCTGTTGTGGCAATGCAAGGCATCCCCACGCTGCAGGCTGTGCTCGTTGCGTTTCTATCCCGTCCTTCCTCAAGAAAAGCTCAGGACAGACCACAGAAGAGGTTACTTTGCTTTAAGCTTGCAACAACCTGATGAGTTTAGTTAGACTTAAAGCAATCATGACCGGCTCGAGATCAGCGAGTGCCTTTCATGGCTGAGCTTGAGTTGAACTCTGATCCTTGTTGTCTCTAAAGAAGAAGAAGAGGTGGTTTTTATATGCCGACTTTCTCTACCACTTAAGGGAGACTCAAACCGGCTTACAATCGCCTTCCCTTCCCCTCCCCACACCCTGTGAGGTAGGTGAGGCTGAGAGCTTGTGACTAGCCCTAGGTCACCCAGCTGCCTTCATGTGTAGGAGAGGGGAAAGAAATCCAGTTCACCAGATTAGCTTCCGCCGCTCATGTGGAGGAGCAGGGAATCAAACCCGGTTCTCCAGATCAGACTGCACCGCTGCAAACCACCGCTCTTAACCATTACACCATGCTGGCTCTCTGAGCCAAACATTCTGTCCACTGTCAGTCTTAGAACACTGTGATCTCTAATATGGATGCACAAGTGCTTTCCTCAGTACCACTGTGCTTTCTCTGATAAGGGTGGCTGTTGCACCTGGCCCCTGTGCTTACGTGGTGGTGCAGCGGGACTGGATCGGCTGCCAAATTCTTCACTTAAGATAGTGAAAAGGTAAAGCTTTGCGTCCAGTGAGCCTTCCTTAGGAAATCTGTGCCAATGGGAAAGATAAACTGAGTTTTCAGAGCTAAAAATAAAAAATGAGTATTGTTTGAAAGGGATGGGTCACTTTATGCTTCTATGTTCATCTGCAGGGTCATGAACCTTTTAAAATGAAAGCTAGCATTCTTTATTTTAAAAAACAAAACAAAAACAGACTTGAGCCTTGCCAAAGAGCCAGCATGGTGTAGTGGTTAAGGGCGGTGGACTCTAATCTGGAGAGCCTCTACGTGAGCGGCGGACTCTAATCTGGTGGACTGCTTTGGTTTCCCCACTCCTACACACGAAGCCTGCCGGGTGACCTTGGGCCAGTCACAGTTCTCTCCAGCCTCACCTACCTCACAAGGCGTCTGTTGTGGGGAGAGGGATTGTTTGATTCTCCTTTAAAAGGTAGAGAAAATTAGCATATAAAAACCAACTCTTCTTCTTCTTATACTACAGCCTGCACATTGTGCCTGTTTAAAAATGCAGTGTTAACTTTTCTGCAGGATTGCTTAACTATTAGTGTAGGCATTTCTGCTGAAGTTCCCTTTCTTTTTTCTTTTTTAAAAAAAGGTGAGGTAGTGGCTCTGGTAAAATGTTCATCATAAAAACAAATAATGTTCTTTCCTTGCCTCACAGCTGTGCCATTGTCTGCTATCAGCATGCTGGTCACTCAGATGTTAATTAAGAGAGGTAAGACTCAGATAAGGAGCCCCATGGCACAGAGTGGTAAACTGCAGTGCTGCAGTCAGAAGCTCTGCTCAGGACCTGAGTTCGATCCCGACAGAAGTCGGTTTTGGGTAGCCGGCTCAAGGTTGACTCAGCCTTCCATCCTTCCGAGGTTGGTAAAATGAGTACCCAGCTTGCTGTAGATGACTAGGGAAGGCAATGGCAAACCACCCCATAAAACATAGTCTGCCTAGTAAATGTTGTGATGTGACATCGCCCCATGGGTCAGTAATGACCCTGTGCTTGTACCTTTACCTTTTTTAAGCCTCAAATGCCTTTGAATGAATGTGTCTACAGTAGTATTTAGAAACCAAGTTATGGGGAAAAGGCATGAACAGGAGAGGAAATTATTGAAGAGATGTAGGGATGAAGCAATGCAACTTGATAGTCAACAAACTTATAAATCAGTTTATAAAATATCTTGGATCATAATAAGAGCTATCCAGGGCCTAGAGTATTGCAGATAGCACACAACACTGTTGCAGAGTTTATTGTAATATGTATGATTGAGTGCTATTGGAAGCTGATGCTCCAGTCCAACAATCTTATTTGAGCGCAGTAGGCCCTAGAACAGGAGCCCCGTGGCGCAGAGTGGTAAAGCTGCAGTACTGCAGTCCAAGCTTTGCTCACAACCTGAGTTCGATCCCGACAGAAGTCGGTTTCAGGTAGTCGGCTCAAGGTTGACTCAGCCTTTCATCCTTCCAAGGTTGGTAAAATGAGTACCCAGCTTGCTGGGGGCAAAGAGAAGATGACTGGGGAAGGCACTGGCAAACCACCCTGCAAACAAAGTCTGCCTAGCAGACATTGGGATGTGACGTCACCCCATGGGTCAGGAATGACGTGGTGCTTGCACAGGGGACCTTTACCCTTTTAGGCCCTAGAACAGCTTCTCCATGCTTTTCAGTGAAAATAGGAGATACTGTGTGCATTATTTAGCTTCCTTACTTTAGAAAGCCAATGAAGGTGGGGGATATGATTTTAAAATACATTTCTAAGGTTTGCTGTATTCCAGCCCTTCATCATTCCCCTTATTAGACACAGCGGTAAAACCTAAGACCTTTGATCACCAAACCTAAAGTTCAGCAAGTATATTAAAAGCCGAATGCTGTTCTGGTTGATTTGTAGTTCATATTTTATACCATTATTGCTCTTCTTGTTTTTAGGCACTCTTTCTGCACAGTCAAGATTTGGCTCTCTTCTGAAAATTGCATGTGAGTTCGAATCCTATGCCACATTTCCATTTTACTTAATGGATCATAGTTGAGATGTAGGGTTGTCACTAGATCCATGAAAGTTACAATAAGCCTTTTAAACAATTCCATGGCAGATGTGAGAAAGAGGATCTTATTTTTATGGCATCTTGAAATTATAGCTTGAGCATGGCCAAAATTAACACATTCCTGCAAAATAAGCAGTATCATAGGGAGCCACTAGCAAAGAGATGTCGGTAATGAATGAATATCAATAATGCATCTACTGCAAGAAGTAAGAATGTGTGGGAAGAACCCTTAAGTTTTCACTGGGGATGCTCTGGAGCAGAGTTTAATGAGCCTCCTCCATTCAAGCACCCGAAGGTAAATAAACGTGATGGGCAGTTGTGCAGGTGCCTCCCTCCTTTTCAGGCCTAAGCATGTACAGGCAAAAAGTAGAGAAAGAAAATAGTCAGTAACAAGAGGTGGTATCCAACTGAAAGAAAGCATCCCCAGTGGTCTCTCCAAGGGCCAAATCAGGAAGATACAAATCTTACAAACAGGTATTGGGGTGGATTTGGGACAGATTTTCCTCCTCCAAATGAAATCTACAGCACAATCCTATGCAGAGTTACTCCAGCCTTAGCCCATTGAGCTTCGAAGGATAAAACCCTGCTGGTGGGGTTTTCAAGGCAAGAGATTTTCAGAGTTGGTTTGCCCCATTGCCTGCCTCTGCGTCATGACCCTGGTATTCCTTAGGGGTCACCCATCCAAATACTAGCCAGGGCCAACCAACTCTATTTTGGATGGCACTATTAGTGTTGTAACAGTGAGACTTTGGGAAGTAATAATCACTCTGCTAGCCAGTTGGTGAAGAATGCAAGCATTGCTAAGAAATAATGGAGATTTCACATTGTGCTTATAAAGCAGGTGACTCTTTCCCCCCCCCCCCACTTCCTACCTGATGTATCTGGTGCTGACTTGTTTTGGGGGTCATTTTGTAAGCCCTCAAAACGCCAAATACTTTTCTTCAGTTGAAAAGCTGTAGAAAGACAAGAAGTGGTTTTGTAGCTCAAAGCTAAACATAGCTTTCCTGTATATGTGTTTATAGTTTAGTTTCATTTCCAGATACTATACTCTTTAAAGATTTTTTTAATATTGCATTGTAAAATATTGCACATTCTAAAATGGCTTAAATAAGTGTTCTGTCTTCCTTTGCAAACAAGTCGCTGGAGCATGTGGCTACATTGGTGGAAAGCTTTCCTATATGAAGACATGCCAAGAGAAGTTTAAGAAATTAGAGAATTCACCGCTGGGAGAAGCTCTGAGGCAACGTAAACCCATTTCACCTGAGTAAGATTTAGTCTTTGCTCATTTACTATTTAAAGCTCAACTTGGTGACTTTTGGAGTCTCATCAAGTCATCACGAAGGCTAGAAGGCAAATGTTGCCTGTTTCTGTATTTCTGTGCATTAAAATTCCTGATTGATAGAACCATGACAAGTGACTCCTTTGCATATGCCCTATCTCGAAGATATAGTTTACTCATTTATCCCTCCTCCCATTTCCATTATCTTCCCCTACACTTTCTCTCCCCACCCCCCGCCCCGTAATTGGTTCAGGTAATTTAATGAAGTTGTCCCAGCAACCACAGAGCTTCAGTTTATTATTGTTCTGGGTGGGGTTGAGGTAAGGGCAATGCTGATTTAAAAAAAGAGTTCAGGTTGTTTTGTTTTTATAAAGACATGGTTGCAATGGATCTCTTTTTCAGATATTATTCTCAAAAACAAGAATTCTCAAATGTGCCTTCCTCGACACCTTATGAAACTTTTCCAGCAGCAGAAGCACCACCTTCTTCCATGTACTCTGGGGATAGTCGTGGAATGGAATATTCTCGCTCCAAATATGAACCAGTCCCCTTTAGTTCTTCCATGAATGAATCTACCCCTACTGGAATCACAGACGGTGCCCCCCAAGGTAAATTTCGACTTCAACAATGTCTTTCTGGTCAAAGGTAGAGTGCTTACAATGGTTCAGTATTCTGCCGGCTAACAGGTGTGGAACTTTTCAGCTTTAAAAAAGATAATATTGGGATGGAATTAGATACTGGTGAACACATTTTCTAACCACAAGTCTGCCTATTAGTGCAAAGGATAATGGGTGAGGTTGGGGTGCTTAATACCTGCTTTTTCCTTCCTGCAAATGTCCCCCTACAGAGTTTTTCCTAATCCTGGAGTTTTGTGAGGGGAAAGTAGTAAAAAAAAATCTGGTAGATGGATTTGCAGAGGATAATATATTTGGAAAGGTTAGGAATCCTTTCCTGCCTGCAAATAGCCATGGTGTTTGGGTATAGATGCATACACGTTCTAGTCACCAACACCACAAAAGCTGAATTGTTCATGCTGTTCCCAGGTGAAAGCTGATTTGACATCTGAATACAGGCTACAGTATTAAAATGTAATGGTGAATTAAATGTACCTAGGACTTTATACACTACCACTTAAAAACAGTGAATAACAAATAGGCCATTTGAATCTGCATAATTTCAAATTCTTTCATTCCACCTGTCAAAGCCCCGCCCTCCGAAAGTCAGGAGGACTACTCCAGAGTAAAGGCGTTCCCTTTAAATATTCTTTCCTCATTTGCTGCTGTTATCCAATCTTTTATTCTACATTTGATTTCCTTTTCCTTTTGTCCCTTAAGAACCTGGTCCATCACTCCAAGCCAGTCCAAAGAGGAAAGGAATCACATATGATGAACTGAGGAACAGAAACAGAGAGATATATGAAGCAGGAGTAACACAGAAGTCAGAACTCCCATTAAAGTCTCCACAGGAAAGACTTCCAAAGAAAGAAGGTAACGTGTTAACCAATTGAAGTGTTTGGTAATGACATCTGGTGCAGTTGTGATAAGGACACGGATGCTCATGTTTAGCGGTACTCTTAAGGAGTAAACTAAAAACATGCCAGGGAGGGGCTGTGGCTCAGCGGTAGAGCATCTGCTTGGCATGCAAAAGGTCCCAGGTTCAGTCCCTGACATCTCCAGTTAAAGGGACTAGGCTAGTAGGTGATGTGAAAGACCTCTGCCTGAGACCCTGGAGAGCAGCTGCCAGTCTGAGTAGACAATACTGACTTTGATGGACCCAGGGTCTGATTCAGTATATGACAGCTCCATAAGTTCATGTGTTCATTATTGCTTTCCCCTTCTCGATTTTTTTCAGTGGGGTGAGGGACCTATTACAACTCTGCAGTATTCTTCAGTCATGTTAGACTTTTTTCTTAATGGATAAAGAGAATACACTTACATTTCTATTCTTCAGACATTCATTGGTGGAAAATGGGACAGTACGTATTGTAGTAAGGTGAAAACAGTTTAATGGAATGTTTTTCACAAGTAAATCACTGACTGGAAAGTAATAGCCAAATTAGGGGGTGGTTGTATGTGGTATTGTACAAAAAGCTGCTCCACGGGAGTCTGTTGCTAAATCGTTGTTCATCCCTGTTCAAGTTCATACATGCATCTTCCCACCAGTGGATGACTGTGACATCAGCAGTTAGCATGTGTGAAATAGCCTTCAAAAATTAAAATCGCAGCTACTGCTTTTCTCAGTGTAGGCAGTTCACAGGTTCAGCTGAGATTCCGAAAAAGACAGACATGTTTTACCCCCTGATAATTGATGTAAGTATGGAATAGGTGAGGGGAAGTGCATTAAAATTGTACAAAATAAGGAAGCATTACAGATACTATAGAAAAGGGACTGATTTGATAAACTAAAAATCTGAGCTGAAAAAAATAAGGTTGTGTTTAGCCAAAACACAGTAAAGCTCGAGAAAGGTCAATACAGAAATTGGAAAAAGGGAGGGTTCTTCGTTCTTTAATATTTTTAAATAGATTATAAACTGAATCTAAGCAAGCATTATGGTGATGTTGCAAGGGGAAATGGGATCGGAATGGAGGACCCCATTTCAGGATGCATCGTGAGCCAATGGGAGAAATCAGAACAGAGTAAAATGATACAAGATTTGGAACACATGAGTAAAAATCCAAGGGTGTGTGGATATTTTTTAGCATCTGTGTGTGTGTGAAGTGCCGTGAAGTCGCAGCCGACTTATGGCGACCCCTTTTGGGGTTTTCATGGCAAGAGACTCACAGAGGTGGTTTGCCAGTGCCTTCCTCTGCACAGCAACCCTGGTATTCCTTGGTGGTCTCCCATCCAAATACTAACCAGGGCTGACCCTGCTTAGCTTCTGAGATCTGACGAGATCAGGCTAGCCTGGGCCATCCAGGTCAGGGCTTTTTAGTATCTACCAAGGAGTAATAGGGATCCGGTAGTATTATCTGCGAAGAGACTATGACAAGTCAGAAGAGGGGATTTTTCTTTGGGATGACAAGGAGAAAAATAACGAATAATCTCATTGAATGGAAAAGTGGTGTTTTGGTGGATAAGATGTTGGGCTGTGAGTGAGGCATGACTCCCAAGGAAATTGTGAGACTTGAACATTGGAGGCCACTGGTTGAGCATTAACCTAAATAAACTTTCTAATGTTTCCAGAATATCAATCATCTATTTATAAAAGCATCTGCCACAATAACTTAATTGGTCTTTAAGATGCTACAGGACTGTTTTTTTGGTTGCTGCAAACAAAACCTAGATATCCTTTTCAATTCTATTGACCTTTAAGAAGCTCTCATCATAAATGATTCTTAATCAGATGTTTGCAAACTGCCAGTTGCTTCAGAAAGCTGCTCGGATTCTCTCCCCCCGCCACTAGCTTATGAATGCAGAGCGTAATGCCAGAGGATGTGCCATTGTATTCATTTGTTTACCGTTCTACTGGAAGGAAACTGCACTTGGCACCAACCTTGAGACTGTGTGTTTCTGATTAGAAAACAAAACTTCAGGGGAAACTTAAGGATGAAAAACTATGAAATCACCTCCCTCTTAGTAGAAAATACTGTGCGAGAGCTTGAATAATAATTTATTCTGCCTTTTGGTGCACTTTCCAGGCATTGTTTTTACACATAAGCTCGGACATTATGATGGAAGAGATTTTTGTCTGCCGTAGAGGAAGGAAATCCACTAGTAAATGACTAGTCAGGCCACTCACATGTTGCCTTATAGTGGTCTATTGTGCAAACATAGTTCAGCCATTCAAATTTCTGCCCACATGAACTTGAGTGTAGCAGTATCCTGTGGGACCCAACTCAACCAGTTCTATCGGTTGTAGCCCCAAAGCGTCAGCATAGTTGGTTTTGATCATCTGAATGTTAAGATGTGTTAAAGGTGTATATGTCATAGTCACGCTCGATGCACATGTTTGATGTCTTTTGAAGGCTTTCCGTGACGATGCACGTATGTTGTTGTGACAGTCTGAGCCAGCACAGAAATGGTTGTGACCTGCTGGCATAACAGTCCTGCCCTATCTTGAACAAGCTATACTAGTAAATGTTTAACAGATCAAAAGTCTCTCTGGTTCTTGTAGGTTATCCAGGCTGTGTGACCGTGGTCTTGGTATTTTCTTTCCTGACGTTTCGCCAGCAGCTGTGGCAGGCATCTTCAGAGGAGTAACACTGGAAAGAAAATACCAAGACCACAGTCACACAGCCCGGATAACCTACAAGAACCAATGAACTCTGACTGTGAAAGCCTTTGACAAAAGTCTCTTTCTCACTTTTATTTTCTTTTGTAGTTCAAGTTAATAAGTATGGAGATGCTTGGGAAGAGTGAAGAACCTTTCTACCTCCAGAAGACATCTCTTCAGTCAATATGTCAGCTTTTATCAGTGTTGGTCAAATATCTGAATGTCCTGCTGTACTTTTTGCAATACAGACATACTATAATAAATAAATAAACACACACATTTGCCTTCTCACTTGACAAAGTATAAGAATAGATTGTTGCCCTAACAGTGGGTAACTGAAAAAAAAGATAACTAATGAAAGTATTACAATTTTTACTGCACCCACTGCTGTGTTTGAGGAATGAATTAAGAATTCAAAGGAGGGAACATTTAGTATTGGTGTGTGCTTGCTGTGCATTGAAAGGGGTCCATCATTTAAGACTCCCTTAATTATTTAAAAGATAACTGAACATACACCATATACCGTATATACTCGGGTATAAGCCGACCCCCCAAATTTGAGGCCAGAAAAGGGAATTTCTTATTGACCCGCGTATAAGCCGAGGGTCAATAAGAAATTCCCTTTACCCGCAATGCTGCGCTCTAAAATGGCGGCCGCCATTTTAGAGCGCAGGGCCCCTGCCCCTGGTCGCCCTCCCGCCGGCCTCCTGGGCCCTCCCGACTCACCCCAACCCACCCCGACCCCAGTGCCATCCAAGGGGGGGAGGGGGAAGAGCCCCTGAACCCCCTACTTACCGGGAGAGGCAGCGAAGCGGCGGCGGCCCCTCCAGGCTCCTGCCGGCTGGAGGAAGGCGCCTGGGCGCGTGGGTGGCGGCGGCGCAGCCGGCAGGGGCCTCCTGCCAGCCCAGGAAGGCCCCTGCCGGCCAAGGAAGGCCCCTGCCGGAAGGAGGAAGGCGCCCGGGCGCCTGAGAGGCGGCGGCGCAGCCGGCAGGGACCTCCTGCCAGCCAAGGAAGGCCCCTGCCGGCCAAGGAAGGCCCCTGCCGGAAGGAGGAAGGCGCCCGGGCGCCTGAGAGCCGGCGGCGCGGCCGGCAGGGACCTCCTGCCAGCCCAGGAAGGCCCCTGCCGGCAGGAGGAAGGCGCCCGGGCGCCTGACAGCCAGCGGAGCGGCCGGCAGGGACCTCCTGCCGGCCAAGGAAGGCCCCTGCCGGCCAAGGAAGGCCCCTGCCGGAAGGAGGAAGGCGCCCGGGCGCCTGAGAGCCGGCGGCGCGGCCGGCAGGGACCTCCTGCCGGCCAAGGAAGGTCCCTGACGGCTAAAAGAACGCGCCCGGGCACGTGGGCGGCGGCACGGCCGGCAGGGGCCTCCTGCCGGCCCCTCCTGGCGCCTGCCGGCCGGAGGAATACTCCCGGGCGCGGCGGCAGTGATGGCGGTAAGTTCCCCCCTCCCTCCTCCCCTACCGTATTGACCCGCGTATAAGCAGAGTTTGGCTTTTTCAGCCCTTTTTTTGGGCTGAAAAACTCGGCTTATACGCGAGTATATACAGTAAGAGCCAGCGTGGTGTAGTGGTTAAGAGCGGTGGACTCTAATCTGGAGAATTGGGTTTGTTTCCCCACTCCTCCACATCAACGGCAGACTAATCTGGTGAACTGGGTTGGTTTCCCACTCCTATGCATGAAGCCAGCTGGGTGACCTTGGGCTAGTCACAGTTCTCGTAGATCTCTCTCAGTCCCACTTACCTCACAGGGTGCCTGTTGTGGGGAGGGAAAGGGAGGGTGATTGTAAGCCAGTTTGATTCTTCTTTAAGTGGTAGAGAAAGTTGACATAAGAACCAACTCTTCTTCTAAATAAGCAAGAACAATGACCAGTGTATAGGAAGTAGTTGTTGATGGGCATAAGAAAACATGATAGTTTTAGTTCCTCTTTGCAAATTGAACAACATACAGCACAAGTGTTAAATTTCAGTTGTTGGAGAGATATTTCCATGTTTACATAGCACTTGTGAAGAGTCCATAGGTCAGGGGTATATAGTACATGATGATTTACTTACACATGCTTCATTCTAGAATCTCTTAAGAGACTGCAGGTAGTATGATGCAATTGTCTTTTAAAAAGTCACCCACTGGAGAGCTTTTGCCAATCTCTGAGGATGCTGCTGCACTAGATAAACTGATGCTCTGACCTGTTATAAGGCAGTGCCATACATTTGAACTTGTGATGGTCTTCTAGTACGAGGAATTAGTCTTAAAGCTTGATAGGCTGAACCTGAAAAAGCAGTGTCATTTTTGCAGGAGAAATGAGCATCTGTGTCCTGTGATTTTTCACTGATTCATGTACTAGGTCTTGAGGCTGAGAATGTTCATATAGCGTTGCATCAAGCATATGCAACTAATTCAGCTTTTGTATGCTAAACATTTGACCCTTATTTCCATGCCAGCCGCCAGCTTTGATGTAAGAGTGGTATAAATTGTATCTGACATGTTCTTTAAGAATAGTTAAGTCTTCACAGAACAAACATTAGGCTTACATGATAAACTACTTGTACTGAATGGAAACTGCCTGTGTGTAAAATGCCTAAATGACTAAAATCTACCTGGAAAGACATTAAGACCAAAAATTTTGAGTAAAAAGTTTGAAAACTTTGTGACATCGTATGTGCTGAAAAATAGTATAGAAATAATAATAATTTTTATTCTACCAAGTAGCAGAGAAACTGACAATTCAGTTTAACATGAGAAAAGTGAAACTCTTAAAACATCTCCTTTTCCCCAAGACTCTAGAATTGATACCTTTTTATTTTAAAAATTGGAAACAGTAAAATTTGAGCAATGTAATGCTTATCCCTGAATTATATGAATATTCAAACAAGTTTAACGGCTTATTCCTTTAGTAATGAGAAATGCTGTATCAGTAAACCCCCAGTTGTGTACTCGTCTTTAAAAGCACGTTTATTTTAGGTCCAGACTTCTATTTCTAGTTTTCTTCCTAGTCTAATATGAAGCTGATTTCCAAGGAAGCACTTTCTTTCCAAAAGGCAACTGCTTTCTACTTAATTCAGAATTAAACATTCTAATTTTCCTGTGCTAAATTCTATTGAATGACTAACAAACAGCTTAGACTTTAGCAATGAAAATGGAGTTCCTCTAAATGTAATCCCATTATGACGGGTGCACTAAAACCTCTTTTTAGACAACTTGTAGTTTAATAGTGCCGTTTTCTAGCTGGCTTCCTTATCAACTAACAACTACAGTTATGTCTACACCGGTTATTTTGTCTTATATTTATTAGGGATGTACAGATGGGCTATATTTCAGTTTAACAAATCACAGCCCCGGGGTAATTCTACAACATTGGATCCAAATACCCTTGCAATTTATAGTTTTAACTATTTGACAGATGCTCAGAGCAACATGCTTACAGTGCCATCCTAAACAGAGTTAGAAGGATGTAACTCTTGTTTCCGATGGCATGGCTAATATCCAAAACTGAAAGACTAGTGGTGTAGGAGAAGCAGTTGTGTTCCTGAAAGGTCAAATGTTGACCATCTACAGATATGCAATGTGGAACAAGGAAACTCTTAAAACTTTATACTTTTATTAAAAATCTTGTTAAGATACACAATAGGTTTTTTACAAAATGTTGAGGTTGTTTCTTTAGTAGAATAGGTACCGTGACTATTGCTTAAGTCAGTCAGATCTGAAATGCAAAAAAAAAATTTTTAATGCAGTGATACACAACTCCTTTGATGCTGGATTACATAAATTACCCTAACTTTCACAACTGCCTAATTCTTGATTTAAAACAACAAACTGGATTAGGCAGAACACTCTGCAGGATGAGCAGCATAAACTGATCTCCATGTTCCTTGTTAGAATAGCTTCTCCAGTAGCTACAGAAGAAGAATTTGCTCAATGCAGCTATTTTAAACGTGTTTGAAAGGGCAATGTTACAAGGAAAACATACAGGCTGTAGATGGAGACTCCAGGAGTTTTCCTGTGGATGTTAGAAGACACTGCACCAGTAACATATAGAAGTGACTGCATTTGACATAACTACGTCAGTTGTGTCTGAAGCCGCTTTAAGTAAATCAAGGTTTAAGTAAGTCTATGAGGATACCTGAAGGTAAGTGATGAATTGTACTTTGTCTATCACTGCATGTTATTGCTTAGTGATACTCTACACATACACACTAGCCAAATATATAATCTGTCATTGGTGGAGCGTGTTGAGAAAATATGATAGGCAACCAGTATGGGAGAACATAATGAACCATTAAGCTAAAGTTATCTACATATCTCAGTCAAAATGACATCAATGCATTTCTTAGCCCTCCCCTCCATCCAGATGTCACCATTATTCAGGGTCCATCTGTATACTAATAGCAAAGTTGGTCAATCTGAGGATACTTAACTCTGGTGACTAGAGCTGTGAACGGGCAAGACAGGTCTTTCTACAAACATAAAAAGGGCCCCAGGTTTGCATTAAGTATACATTGGGGGTTTAAAAAACCCAAAAATGATAAAAGGAGTGCCTGTTACTTTAAGGAATGGAGTTCCTCAGTGGCTTGCTAGGCAACCACATTATTCCTGGTTGGATTTCTGTGAGTAAAAGGGCAGGGTCTTTTCTGGGCTTATTTTGACCTTTCAGAGAGGACTCGGGGCCAGGACTGAGCTAGGGTTGTCAGCTCCAATTTGGGAGATTCCTGGACATCTTGTGGTGGATTCTGAGAAGGGCACGGTTAGGGGAGGGGAGAGGCTGCAGCCAAATATAATGCCATAGTATGCCCTCCAAAGCAGTCATTTCCTCCAAGGGGACAGATCTCTGTTGTCTGGAGTTCAACTGTAATTCTGGGAGATCTCAAGATTCTACCAGGAGGTTGACAATCCAAGGCCTGGAAGCAACCTCTAATGACTTGATATTACCCAGCTTGCATGACAGCTAGGTCTGGTAGCTTGCTACTGTTCCAACAGCAGCCACCCTATGAAAGCCACTGCGATATAACAGCGCTTCAGAGTAGGGTCTTGGAGACCCAGGTTCACATCCCCATCTTGCTGTGGAAGCTCACCGGGTGATTTTGGACCAGTCACATACTTTCAGCCTAACCTACCTCACAGGTAGGTTGTTATGAGGATAAAAAGGAGAAGAGGAGAATAATGTAAGCTGTTTTGGTCCCCACTGTGGAGAAATAGGGGTACAAATGAAGTAAATTAAATATAAAGATGGGAAGTAGATAAAGTGGTGTATGACTGAGAAGAAGAAAATGAGGCAGGGAAAGGGAAGAGGATATGGGAGTTGCCAGGAGGAGGGAAAGAGGAAATAATGTGGGGAGGGGGATACAGGAGAAATTGAGGTGTAGTTCCACAAGTCATTGAGGGTTCCCTACCATGCAAGTGGGCCAGGCCCAGTGCCCAGCACCACACAACTGAGCCACAGTCTTCCTAGGTAGATTGTGGGGGGGGGGGTGGAGCTTAAGACAGAGGGGCAGATAAAGATAGGTTGGCTGTTGGGCAGCAAGGAAATAGGGTTATCAACTCCAAGTTAGGAAATTCCTAGAGCTTCTTGGGGTGGAGCCTGGGGAGAGGTATGCTTTAGACTCCTCCCCAAAAGCAGCCATTTCTTCCAGGGGTACTAGGGTTGCCAACCTCCAGGTGGAGGCTGGAGATCACCTAGAATTACAACTGCTGTCCAGATAACAGATCAGTTTCCCTGGAGAAAATGGCTGCTTTGGAGGGTGGACTCTATGGCATTAAACACTGCTGAGGTTGCTTCCCTTCCCAAACCTTGCCCTTTCAAGTCTCCACTCCCAAATCTCCAAGATTCTCCCAACCTGGAGCTGGCAACCATAAGGAGGATCAGAGATGTGTTGTAATTCCAGATCTCCCAACCCCGCCTGGAGGTTGGTAACCTTAGAAGGAGAGAAAGAAGCAGGAAAGGGGGAGGCAACGGGGGCTTTCAGGAAAGGGAAAGAGGAAATAGTGAAGAAGGGGGAAATTAGATGTCCTTGCAGGTTCCCAATTGTTTAATTTTAAAGTTGTCCAAGTTTAACATGGGTAATAACAAAACGGAACAGTTCATAAAATTACCGGTCCTTTGTCACCACTTTACAAATGATTACTTTCCAAAAATAGACAAACAAATCAGTCAAGTTTTTAAATATAAGATACTATAAAAACCGGCAAGAATTTCAGAGTACCTTTAAGAAATGGGAGTCTTGGATTTTTCCAGTTCAGTTTTTTCAAACTTAGCTTGGCATTCTTTGCAAGTATGAGGACAGTGCCTGTAAACATCAGAAGACAAGGGGAGGGGAGAAATTAGTGTCATACCAAACAGTCTTGTGTAAGCAACAGTGAGGCTCAACTGGATGATCCCATACCCTGTTGTCTGGGTAGGGTTGCCAGGTCCCTCTTCGCCACCAGTTTGGGGAGGGGAGGGACTTCAATGCCATAGAGTCTTATTGCCAAAGCAGCCATTTTCTCCAGGGGAACTGATCTTTGTCAGTTGGAGATCAGTTGTAATAGCAGATCTCCAGCTAGTACCTGAAGGTTGGCAACCCTACGTCTGGGGCTAGCCTCAACACCCCCATACTAACCAGAGGTGAAGAGGAGAGGGCCAGCTGGAGCAACCAACACACAGCCGAATTCGGCTGCACCTGTTGGTTAACACAACATGGCAGTCTGCCCTCCAGGTGATAGGCCTATTGAAGCAGGGCCTGCCCAAAAGACCTGTGGCATGCCCAACCCAGCAGGGTCAGGCAAGAGAGGAACAGCCACCACATGGGGTGGTTCTGACACTTAATACCCCAATGCCAGCTGGCTCAGGGTAGGCAGGGCAGCCATTTAAAGGAGGTGGAGGAGGAGGCTGGAGGCCCTCTTGGCCCAGTCACATCTGATTGGTAATAGCTCCTGCCAATCTACCCAGAAGACTGGGGCAACCCTCGTAGAGGCAGGAAGAGATGGGCTGGGCATATCCCAAGGAGGGCATATCCCAAGGAGGACATATCCCAGGTGGGCATATCCTCATAAGGACCAGGGACTCAGGCCTGCGAGGAGAGGTTAGCCCTCTTGCTAGCTAACTGACTATAGGTGACAGCAATAAGAAGAAGACCTAGAACATGGTTATCTTTCTCTAGTCTGAAGCCTGTCAAGAGGGGCTGTGGAGGTTGTGTCGGCCTTGCTCAACCCTGGTAGTGTGGCAGACACATCTACATAAGCAAGAGTGTGCCTCTTGCCAGAATTCTCTGCGATGCACAAGGGGTCCTGTGAACAGCATGCGGTTGTTCCCCAGCAGACAACCTGGTGCTGGAAGAGTTCCCTAACTTCAAACCACATTTCTTTAGAAGAACGCCAGCTGTCGGCTAAGCAAACAAATACTAAAGGTCCCAGATCTGAATGTCATCAAGCACACAGAAAACCTCTCTGAGCTTACATGCCGTTAGCTCACTGTTTACCTTCAAACAGCATTACATTCCATCTTTATAGACAAACTGTGTAAAGTTTTAAAAGATAGAATCATAGAGTTGGAAGGGGCCATACAGGCCATCTAGTCCAACCCCTTTGCTCAATGAGGGATCAGCCTAGAGCATCCCTGTGTTTGTCCAGCCTCTGCTTAAAGACTGCCAGTGAGGGGGAGCTCACCCCCCCCGAGGCAGCTGTTGAACAACTCTTACTGTAAATTTCCCCCCTAATATCCAGCTGGTACCTTTCTTCCTGCAATTTAAATCCATTATTGTGAGACCTATCTTCTGCAGTCAACAGGAACAGCTGCCTGCCCTCCTCTAAGTGACAGCCCTTCAGATACTTCAGCAATCATGTCCCCCACCCCACCTCCTCTTCTCCAGACGAAA
Source organism: Euleptes europaea (assembly GCF_029931775.1). Lineage (NCBI taxonomy): Eukaryota > Metazoa > Chordata > Lepidosauria > Squamata > Sphaerodactylidae > Euleptes > Euleptes europaea. Next base: position 67,787,772 of record NC_079320.1, on the reverse strand, counting down.
CATTCCCAACTCCCTCAGCCTTTCATAGAATCATAGAGTTGGAAGGCACCACCAGGGTCATCTAGTCCAACCCCCTGCACAATGTAGGAAATTCAAACTACCCCCCCCCAAAAAAAAACCAGTGACCCCTACTACATGCCCAGAAGATGGCCAAGATGCCCTCCCTCTCATGATCTGCCTAAGGTTATAGAATCAGCATTGCTGACAGATGGCCATCTAACCTCTTCTTAAAAACCTCCAGGGAATGAGAGCTCACCACCTTCCATCTTTCCACATAAGGCTTGGTTTCCAGGCCCCTAATCACCCTCATACATAGAAATCTAGTCACTAACCACTTGAACGTAAGTGGCCTGAAACAGAAGGTCCCTTGCAGCTACTATTTCGACTTAATATTTAGTTAGCTCTACCAGTGTGTAAAGGAGTATTGTAACATGCTGTTGTGTAGCTGTATGGGGGTGGAGGAGCTGCAACCCTGTCATTACCCCCAGGCAATGAAAGTCTTTGCCAGGGCAGACTGGGGAACTCAGGAAGCAAGACTTCAACGACTCTGGTGCTGAGGAGCGCCCCTGGGCCACAGCCAACACTGGCTGCAGTCTTAATGGTGTGCTGCAGTCCCTGTTAAGGTTGCTGCACACCACGCCCAGCAGAACGGCTATACGGCTGGAGGGAAAGTCACACTGCTCCACGGAACAGAATGGTGGTGGAGTGGAGAAAGCAGGGCAGGCAGTCGCAGGTGATGGAGACACCCAGCCCATTTCCAAGACCCCACCCACCCCTGGGTTCTTGTGGGGGTGGATGTAGGGCTCCTGGACTTGCATGCCTCCAGCCACCACTTAGAAGAAGAAGAAGAGTTGGTTTTTATATACCGACTTTGCCACTTAAAGAAGAATAAAACCGGCTTACAATCACATTCCTTTCCCCTCCCCACAACAACCACCCTGTGAGGTAGGTGGGGCTGAGAGAGCTCTCAAGAGAGCTGTGACTAGCCAAAGGTCACCCAGATGGCTTCATGTGGAGGAGTGGGGAAACCAACCCGGCTCACCAGATTAGCGTCCGCCGCTCATGTGGAGGAGTGGGGAATCAAACCAGGCTCTCCAGATAAGAGTCCACCGCTCCAAACCACCACTCTTAACCACCACGCCAGGCCAGAACTCTCTCCAGCACTTTGTGAAGATGCTGTGGGCTAGGCCAAGTTGACGCCCACAATCTCACCCCTTTATGTCTTCTCGAAGGTCTCTGGTCTAAGGCAGACATTTTCCCCAAGGAAGGGATGCTAGAGAGTGCCCAGGCAAAGGAGTTTGGCCCTGCAGAGGCCAGCCCTGACAGCAGGCTGGATAAGGAGTCCTACGCAACTGAAAATGTCAGTTAATCCCAGCCTTGTTATTTCTGTCTTCCACAGGGTTTTGATCAATTCACGCAACAGCATATACACTTTTCAGACAAACCATTTGGGGAAAAATGGATGAACACCAATACTTTGAAACTTCTTCTGACATGTCCTCATGTACGACATAGTTCCAACAGCAAAACCCAAGGCACCAGCAACTGCAAAGAGACATCAAACAATTGTTCTACAAAATAGGCAAATAGAAGTATAAATAGTCCATACTTAGGAAGAACATCCCTTAGCTTCAGATTTTGCTTCATTACCTCACCATGACTAGAGAAGAGAGCAAGCCCAGGAATACCTACTGCTTTATCCTTATGATGTTTCCCTGAGTATGGTTTTCTAAGAGGGTTAAGAACGTCCTAGCAAACAAATAGCCCAGTTTGACCTAAGCTCATCAGGGCTTGTGATCTAAGTAGGGTCAGCCACAACCAGTAGAAGAAGAAGAGTTGGTTTTTATATGCCAATTTTCTCTACCTTTTCAAAGGAGAATCAAACCGGCTTACAATCTCCTTCTCTTCCTCTCCCCACAACAGACACGTTGTGAGGTAGGTGAGGCAGAGAGAGCACTAAGAAAGCTGTGACTAGCCCAAGGTCACCCAGCTGGGTTTATGTGGAGGAGTGGGAAACCAACCCAGTTCACCAGTTTAGAGTCTGCCGCTTCTGTGGAGGAGCAAGGAATCAAACCCGGTTCTCCAGATTAGAGTCCACCACTCTTAACCACTACCATGCTGGCTCTCCACGTAGTACTTGGATGGGTGACCACCAAGGAAGGCTACATGGAGGAAAGCCATTGCCTTCCTCCATGTTGCCATCCCAGTCTTCCTTAGTGGTCTCCCATCCTAGTATTGACTATGGCTGACCACCTTTGGTCATCTCTTGCCTAGAACCCCCCCCCCCCCATGGTTGGGGTCACCATGAGCTGGCTGCAATATGATAGTACATGCTTCTTCTTAAGAATGTCTTGTTCCATCAGTGCCAAAGTTAGATCTATGTCAACCACTAGCTATTCAAAGGTGCAGTGGGCTCGAACAATGGAGCAAATCATTAGTACAAGATTGGGTGACCTGATTCAGTGGTAGAGCATCTCCTTTTCATGCAGAGGTCCCAAATGCAATCTCCATCATCTCCAGTTCAAACACTCAACTAGTCAGTGAACACATGAACACATGAAGCTGTCTTATACTGAATCAGACCCTCAGTCCATCAAAGTCAGTACTGTCTACTCAGACTAGCAGCGGCTCGCCAGGGTCTCACATCACCTACTTGCCTAGTCCCTTTAACTTGAGATGCCGGGGATTGAAATTGGGACCTTCTGCATGCCAAGCAGATGCTCTACCACTGAGCCACGACCCCTCCCCAAGTAATGTGAAACTCTGCCTAAGACTCTGGAGAGACGGAGTAGGCAATAGTGACCTTGATAGACTAGTGGTCTGACTCACTAGGAAGTAGCTCCACATATACATTGGGTAGCTGACTTATGAAACTCAAGTGACACAAGCTGTAGTAACGGTCACTGGCTTCAGTTAAAAAGGGAGATGGACAGATTTATGGACATTTGCTATTTGCCGTGATAGCTGGATGGGACTTCTGTGTTTAGAGGGAGGATGACTTTAATGGTCCGATGCTGAGGGGAGCAGTCAGCAGGCGAGATCCTTCCAATGGCATCTTTCTAGCCACTACTGGAAACAGGATGCTAGAATACACGGACCACTGGTCTGATCCAGCACGGCTACTCCCATATTAAAGTACAGCAAGTCTGCGGTAGGGGACAGAGATGACTATAGGACGTTTAAGAAACACTGCGGGATATCCCCCCCCCATACATGTTTCTTACTTGCTTTGATTATCTAGGAATAGTTACTCAACAATCATCTTTTTGTTGTGCAACAAGGAATGGAGTGCACCAGTTTACCCAAGCGTCTTCTTGCCTTGAAGACAGGGAGTTGGACTTAATCGTCCAAACTCTATAATTCTAAGAAAAACCCAATTTATGGTAAATTATTATTATTATAAAGTCATTATAAATTCAGAGCATAATGTTTTTAATACCAAACTGACTTGTAGAAAGCAAAAATGGGCAGGAACCAACAGCTGCCAGAAGGTGGCTGACAGTTCAATCCTACACAAAATTTAATCTTTTTAAGCCTACTGACATCAGTAGGCATTGTGAGTCATGAATTCTTCAGCCTGCAGCGGCATTATGATTTCAAAGTTCCTTTTGTAGCAACGAGATCTACAAAACTGCTTTTGGCTAATACAGAAAATTAAGATTCTCAGAACGCCAGAAGTGATATTAGACAGATTCACTCCAAGTGTGAACATAATGACATACTAACTGAACAGTTCTTATCTTTCCCATCTTAACATTACAAACAGTTTTCAGACTTACGTGCCATTTTAGGCAGTGGTCCAAATCTAGGGCTTGCTTTGAAAGTACCTGGAGCATAAGATGTAAGTTATTAGAAACAGCCTTCTATATTATGAATTAATAACACAGCAAGCTTGTGCATTGTTTGAGAGATAAAGAATCCCTCTGTGTTTTAAGTGCTGCTAGTATAATTTTTAGTGTCTCAAGATAACAGAGCATTATTGTCAGATATGAAACAACTGCTTCCATTTACTTCTGGTAATTTTCAACTTCAAAATCTTAGTGATGTACAAAACACAAAAATGAATTATTGCTCCCTAATGGCCTCTTACGTTTTTGAAATTTTGTTCTTTTTTGTTGAGTTATACTTAACTTTGCAATACACAGCAGTACACAAATGAATACCAGTAAGTAAATAAATACACAGTATTCAAGTACCCGGTATGCGTAAGCCAACTGTTAGTTGCCTGTGTCAATGACATAACATTTTTATGAAGCGAACGGGAAGGAAATCTTTAAAAAGATGAACACTTATTCTCATAGTTATGTCTCTAAGAAGCATGAGAGAAAGTTATAGGGGGGCATGCATTCCTTTAAAATTTCATAGTTTCCCAGCGTGTTTCTTTCCAGATTTACCATCTTAACATTCAGAAGGCATATTTCAGTGCTGTTGTAAAGAAAAGGCCCCACAACACACTGGGTTGAATCCAGCCAGCTTTTTCAGTCAGACAGTCCCATCCATACTACAGCCCCCATCCCACACAGAATTTGTACACGAAGATCCTACGATTCTCAGAATATCTATTTAGCTTATTTATACCCCACCATTCTCACTGAGAGTCATGGCAGGTTACAGAATAAAAAAAGAGAAACAAAATGTAATCATACAACATAACATAGCCTTCTTGGGTAGTCTGAAAGGATACCTCCTTCCTTTTTTCACCAGCAGAAAAGCTGATTGGATCCAACCCCTTGCATTTAGATGTGTATCCAAGATGTTTTAAGTGTTCACTTAAAAACATAAAATGGGAATATGCCAATCGCCTGTATCATTTGGGTATACTTCTCAGGGAGCTCCCTACTGAATATACATGCATTGGCAAGTCCAGGCACTTTGCTGTATAATGTATGAAATGGCTCATAGGATTCCCACACACTCTGCTGAGATTAGAAAACCCATCATAATGCAGGAGTTTTGTTCTCCGTCATGATCTTTCAACCATCTTTGGATCGCCAGATTTCTAGTGTTCAAATTTCCTCCACACTGAGCTTTTCCTTTTTCAGTAGCTAAAAAATCCCAGCAGCCAACAACTGACAATCCCAGAAGTTTTTCACGCTTTAAAAAAAAATCCATTTACCGTTGGCAACTAGTCCTTGAACAACGAGCATACTTCCAAGAGACAGAGGCAGACCTGCAAACAATGGAACAAAACACAAATTTATAGTATTTGCATAGATTCTGACTGTGTTTTATTTGCATCATACTTTGGGTTGCTAATTACACTTTCATTTACTTTCACTATTCTGTGCCTTTAACAACAACAAATTAACAAGAACAAATTACAGTCTCCACATTTGATGTATATTAGTTAAATAAAGACAGAGGCCTTGATCCACTCCCAGGCACATGCAACTGTTTGGGTCCTCATATGAGAAAGTGAATTCCCATCAGCATCAAAAGACACATTCACTGGGGCCAGATGAGCATCAGAGGCAGATGTGAATCATCCACTAGGCAGGCTGAAACCTTCTTCCACCAAGAAAGATCCATGCACAGATCAGGGTATGCACAAATAAAAGAATGGGGTAAAACAATGAATTACTGAGGATCTTAACGTTTGATAAACCACTGGCTCATCAAAGCATTTGCTAGTCCATTGTTTTGCCAGGGGGAGGAAAAGGAAATACAGCAGCTTTTGTTAAAGCTTGGTAGCCTAGAGGTGATGCTTACTTACCACGTGTGATCAGATCAGCGGCTGTTCTATCAAGTACCACTTATTAAGACAGACAGCCAATGTGATATAGTAGTTAGGGTGTAAGACTGAAACTGGGGAGACCTGGGTTCAAACCCTTATTCTGTTAAGAGGCTAGATGGGTGAACTTGGCCAGCATGGCGTAGTGGTTAAGCGCAGTGGTTTGGAGCGGTGGACTCCAATTTGGAGAACCGGGTTTGATTCCCCACTCCTCCACGTGAACGGCATAAGCTAATCTGGTGAACTGGGTTTGTTTCCCCACTCCTACACATGAAGCCAGCTGGGTGACCTTCAGCTAGTCACAGCTCTCTTAGAGCTCTCTCAACCCCACCTACCCCACAGGGTGTCTGTTGTGGGGAGGGGAAAGTGATTATAAGATGGTTTGATTCTTCCTTAAGTGGAAGAGAAAGTAGGCATATAAAAACCAACTCTTCTCTCTCTCAGCTTAACATACTTCACTGGGTTGCTGCAAGGGAAAAAAATGGGGAGGGAGAACCATGTATCTTTAGAAGTATTGTGAGCTCTTTGGAGGTGTTATAAAAACATGATATCCAAGACTGCTCTCTGAGTGGCCCCAGCTTCAGAGTTTAGGTTGGTAGTTACTGGAGGGGCTACAGCAACCCCCTCAATTGGGGAACTTATCTCCTTTTGCCTCCTTATGGTCAAATTGTCATTTTTTAACTCACCAGATGAAAGCTATTCGGTTTACCCATACTCTTAACATCTAACTAGGTAAGACTTCTTTTAGTGACACTTTTTTCTGTTGGTCCTATTTATTTAATGTTTTAAATTGATTAAATGTGCTTTGTGCAGAACAGAAATGTTAAAATAAATAAACATATTAAATAGTTCTTATTATATCCACACAATTTCTCTGGCAAAGTAACCAACAATATCTGGAGTCAAATACCGTGAATCTGAAGCACGATTGAGCAAGACATAACATAGCAGCAATCCAGCAATTTCCAAGGAGACTACCAGTAACAAAGCAAACCAGGAGTAGGGAAATAAAGTTATGTACCTCTGTACCAAAAACTTTCCTCTTTACACTCTTGTCGGATCCTTGCAATTTCTTCAATACTAACATTTGGAGTTGGAAAATTCTGCAGGTTCTGAAAATAAAAACAAAGATAAATTTAGAAGGATAACAGGGTGTTAAAGATAAAGAGGGCAATATAAGATCTTATTTATTCTCCCCCCTGTCATCTTCATGCACGTAGTTGAAGTCTTGAAGAAGGCGTCTGCATAGTTAAAATAAAATGTTTCCATTAAAAGTAAGTAAAAGAAAATAAATTGAAGGAAAAGGCTCTGTTCTGTAAAGCCTGCGAGACCATTTGAAATCGTCTTAACATGGAATCAACGATGCAACCAAACTTGCTTGTCCCAAATATGAACACAAGAAGCTGCCTTATGCTGAGTTCGACCATTGATCTGTCAAGGACAGCACTGTCTATTCTAACTAGAAGAGGCTCACTAGGGTCTCAGACAGCGGTCTTGCACATCATCTATTACATGATCCTTTTAGATGGAGATGCTGCAGACTGAATGCGGGATCTTCCACATGCAAAGCAGATGCTCTACCACTGAGCCATGGCCCCACCCAGTGAATCAAGACAGAACACATACACTATAAATGTTTAAAGCATAAAAGATCCATTCCTCCCCCACCCCTATAATTTTCATTGTTATCAAGGAGTGTGTACTTATCAATTTATATTTAAGTGCATTCATTTATTTTGCTGTCCGTAAGTAACATCACCTTCAGATACTATATGTCTCCCCTCTCACCACACCCCAATAGTCTATGTAGATATTTTCTAAGTTTTATACGAAAGCAAAATCTGTCCAAAGGAAAACACAAAGTTCTTACTTTACAAGTCCTTATATACTCTGCAAAGCACTAAACTGATCCGGAGAATCCATCAGGGGCATCACCTTCTACCACTTCGCGTGGGAGGTAGAGATGTCCTGCCACCACAACTTTCTTATCAGTCTAATTTATTAGCCAATGATAATTTGTGTTCTCCTATCAATGCACCAGATAGTGAAGCCCTTATGGCATTACTGCTGTCATAGAGACCTCAGGTCCAATATAACTCAGACTTTGCCTAAGAATTAACAAGAACAACAAACCTGGTCAAATCAAATTAAATGTATCAATACAGTGAATGACCAGCTAGGAAAAATACAACAACAAACCTGGTCCTTTTGGTCAAGGGAAGAGGCCTGAACTTTCCGATTGTCCGGGGCAGAAGCCATAGTCGCCAGAAAAATAATAATCAACCTCCGCCAAACCAAGTGTCCTAAAATAAAAAGGATTAAATATCTATTTTACGACAATTTCATAAATGCTTATTCTATTGTTGCTTTTACCATATGGATCTATCTATCTTGAATTACATCAGACCATCAGTCTATCTAGCGCAGTACGGTCTCTTGTAAGATGGAATTCATAAATGCCAACTGAAGTGTTTTTTAGCTCTTTATATCTTCCCTCTTGGTTGGTGTTCTGTATCAACAGAAACTTTTGTATGAAATTTCCTGCTTAGCTGATGGCCATTCAGATGCTCTTATTATGGTGTTTCATTGGACACAACAGGTTTTTTTTATGGTCCTAAAAGTCAGCTTGAAAATAACTAGGGGGGGGGGGAGCATTTCAGTGTTTGAATGCATGAAATAAGCTCTGTCAGCTTCATTTCCATATGGCATAAGATTGAGGACAATTAAGTCATCAACCGTGCTGCTGGGCCACAGTGTATACACAGGGCAATGTACATTGTGCCAAGCGTCTTGACGGAGAAGAAGGTGCAAGTGTAACAAGAGATTCCTTCCTGCATCCTATTAGAGGATCTGCACTAAACAATGTTCAAGGCTTTGCCTGTGCAAAACGGATTAGCGGCAGAGTCCTCTGGGATTTATCAATTAAAGGTGATTTACAACCTTTAACTCTGATAATACAAAAAGAGTGGGGGCAGAGTTCAGTTCTCTGAACTATATTAACCAGCAAATCAGACAGAACACCTGTAGAAACATTTATCTTTTATTGAAAAAAGGTTATTTTTATTGACCAAGACAGAAAAAATACAGGCATGAAAAAGTTAAGCCTGCAATTACTGTGAAGATAAATGCTAAAATTATCAAAAATTCCCAGCATTGCTTAATCATATTATAGCAAGGAATAGCTTTAAAAACCAAATCAGGTTTCAGCTTTTTGTTTCACTGTTGTTGTTTGTGTCAACTCACAGCTGATTTATGGTAGCCCCAAAGGTTTTCAAAGCAAGAGACGTTTGGAGGTGGTTTGCCATTGCTTGCCTTCACATCACACCCCTGGTATTCCTTGGAGGTCTCCCATCCAACCCTGCTTGCCAGGGCTGAGGCTGAGCTTGTGTTGACTAACCCAAGGTCACCCAGCAAGTTTCCATGGCAGAGCGGGAATTCAAACCTGGGTTTCCCAGATCCTAGTCCAACACCTAAACCACTACACCACTCTGGCTTTCCTCACTACATTTAGGGGTTATCAAAAAGCCCAAGTTACCCCAAAAATCTCACCTATTCTTCTCTCGAGACTTCCAACCAGATAAATCTGATTTGCTTTGTCACCTGAATGCATATTGATACAAAACTATTGATCTTATATTTATCTAAATCTGATCTATTATAATCATGTGATTATATCTAGATATCAGATTGGTTATAACTAAAGATGAGCTAAGCAATATAGTTCTATATTGGTTATAACTAAATATGAGCTAAGTGTAAATAAGCCAGTCACCACATGCATACGAGTTATACCTGATATAGCAAGATAAGGAGGCCAATCTCAGCTCTTAACCTCTATTAAAGAGCAATTGATCTAACTTTTTTCAGTAACTGTTTCATCTAACTGTCTAAGATGAGAGTAGCTCTAAGCAACAGAGTTCACCAACTGTTGAAAAGTGCCTGAACTCTCAGTCAACATGCACATTCGGCAAGAAAAGAGGAGTGATATCATTGTTACTGATACAAAATGCTGAGAAATGAATTTGCAGTCAGGCTTGAGTTTCACCTCTTCTAATTTCAGAGAACAAATAATTGGGATTCTTGTTCTTATTGACAATCCACTCTTCCAATCAGATTCAGTGCCTGAACAAACATGACTCTATGCTCACCTGTACCTGCAGGTAACTCAGAACAACCATATTTACCTAGTTATGACCAGGAAAATTAAGTCAATGGGTTAGCATCTCTTCCCCCTCACCCTTCTAAGTCTCATGACAGCAGAAACACCAACAGAGGTGAAGGTGGAATCTACAAGTATTAATGGAAGGGGGGGAGAGATGAAGACTGGAGAGGCAGCATGAAGAGAGGGAGATTCCATTCATTTGCCTGCGCCCCTTTCCTGATGCAAAAGTGCTTTCTCTGAATTATTAGCCAAGCCGAGGTGATACGCGTCAGGGAAAGCAGGATGGAACAGGAAGAGGTGTAAACCTTCTCGGTCCTATCTGTTTCTCTCTCTCTCTCTTCCCCCCCACAAATCACGACCATTTTGATGCTGCTGGATAGCCGCACGCGCATCTTTCAGCAATTCTGCCATTTACGCACGGGAGGTTTTGCCTTGGATCTGCCGCTCTCTAGATGCACATTTTCCCCACCCGAATTCTCAAAACTCTGCAAGGGGGGGGGGGGTTATTGTTCAGTTTTGAGAATTTGGATGGGGAAAACGCGCACCTAAAGAGCGGCTAGATTAATTCATGCCATCGTATTCCCTATTACTATGTATGGGTGTGAAAGCTGGACAGTGAAGAAAGCTGATAGGAAGAAAATAGATTCCTTTGAAATGTGGTGTTGGAGGAGAGTGTTACGGATACCGTGGACTGCCAAAAAAAACCAAATCAGTGGGTTATAGATCAAATCAGGCCTGAACTGACCCTAGAAGCTAAAATGACTCAACTGCGGCTGTCGTATTTTGGTCACGTTGTGAGACAAGAGTCACTGGAAAAGACAGTCATGCTAGGAAAAGTTGAGGGCAGCAGGAAAAGAGGAAGACCCAACAAGAGATGGATGGACTCAATAAAGGAAGCCACGGCCTTCAATTTGCAAGATCTGAGCAGGGCTGTCAAAGTTAGGACATTTTGGAGGACTTTCATTCATAGGGTCGCCATGAGTCGGAAGCGACTTGACGGCACTTAACACACAACGCATGGTTGCTTTATCCTCCTTTAACCCCTGTTTTAGCCAGGATCGAACGCACAGTAGGCGAAACGCACGCATTCGATCCTGGCTGAATCCTGGCTGAAACAGGGATTAAAGGAGGATAAAGCGACCGTGCCTTTTCGCCCACACACACACAAAGCGCGGCAAATCCAAAGCCAAACCTCCCGTGCATAAAGGGCCCATTCGTTCCGCGCTTTTCTGCGGATCACACCAGCGCGCCTCCCCAGGGCATTTTAACGCGGGGAGCGGCTGCTGGTTTATTTGCAGCAGGCGCAGTGCTGGGTTTACTTTCGAGGTGGAGCCCTGGGACCTGCAGAGTGCAGCACCCTAGTGTTCCCCCCACCCCACCCCAACCACACACACACACAGGAGCGGGGAGGTCTTTCAAACCCCAGGAACCGCACGCAGCCCCGACAACACTGGCGCTGCTCACCCCAGGCGCGCTCGGCGGCTCGTGCTCCTTCCAGGCGCCGCTCCTCGCCCTCCTCCTTCTTCCGCGTCCCGGGCTCCGTGGATCTCGCTCCTCCCCAGCCTCGGGGCGGAAGTATCCCGACAACCCGGCGCTCTTGGCCGGGTCAACGAACCGCCCAACCCGGGCTCGGTTATGCAACGTGCTGTATAAAGAAGGCGCAGCCTTTGCTGCTGTTGCGCAGAGAAAGTTGCGCACTGAGCCCTGTCTTTTTGGATGCAGATTTCTCGCGGGGGAAACAAGGCTAGGTTCGGGGGGAGCTGCAAAAAAAATGTGTTTTAATGATGGGCACGCACAAACACTCACCCCAGAAGTCGATCTAAAAACTGTGCTTCTGAAAGTTGGCCTGGGCATTTTGGTTAGGGTTGCCAACCTCCAGGTACTTGGTGTAAGAATTGTATTCATTCAATGAATGCAATTCTTACACCAATATAAAATCTATCTATCTATCTATCTATCTATCTATCTATCTATCTATCTATCTATCTATCTATCTATCTATCTATCTATCTATCTATCTATCTATCTATCTATCTATCTATCTATCTATCTATCGCCACTATTTCCAGCATAGGCTCCTTTTTTCTCCCAAACCTCCAGGTACTAGCTGGAGATCTCCTGCTATTGCAACTGATCTCCAGCTGATAGAGATCTGTTCCCCTGGAGAAAACGGCCGCTTTGGCAATTGGACTTTATGGCACTGAAGTCCCTCCCCAAACCCTGCCCGGTTCAGGCTCCGCCCCAATAACCTCCCACCGGTGGCGAAGAGGGACCTGGCAACCCTAAGTTTGGTGCCCATTTGGCATTTCTCGTTCACAATCTGGAGGTAGGGTTGTCAGCTCCGGGTTGGGAAATAGCTGGAGATTTGGGGGATGGGGCCTGAAGAGGGCGGGGTTCGGAGAGGGGAGGGACTTAGAGTCCAATGGCCATAGAGTCCAATGCCATAAAGTCCAACGGCCAAAGTATCCCTAAGGGGGACCCTAAAGTCTGATGAAGTCTGACTAGCCTTTGGATGGCAGATGTGATGTAACTGATACTACCCATGGGGATTTTATGAAAAATAGGTTATAGAGAAATAATACCAACTGGAGATAAAAGGTGTTAGAGGAGGAACTGAAGAAGAATAGAAACGATCGTCTTCCTCTTCTGCCTGACATCTGAAAGAAAGCGAAACAGTTAATGACATAGCTTTTGTTAAGAACTACATGAAATGAATATTGTACTACTTACCTGATAAGTGATACAGTACTTACCTGAAATAGGAGTCCTTTACAATTGTTGGTGTTTTTGTTCTACTTTTGTGGAAATTGTATTAGTATGTATGTTATCAAGAATATTAGTGTTAGTGTTAATGTTAAAATCTGACTGTGTGGTTTTTTTTGGTTGTAACTATATTGTACACAGAACTATATTGTACACCTGGAGGTTGGCAACCCTGTCTGGAAGACAATTTTCTACGGCAGAGAGAAATTATTATGCATGCGGAAAGAAGTTTGATAAATACTGCCAGAGAAGAGCTGGAGTTCTCCCTTTCATGCTAAAACAAACATGCACCTCACTTGTTTGATTTTTGCCTTTCACCCTGTTCCTCGCTCACTGACTGGCATATCTAGAGTGCCATAAATCACAGGAAGCAAACAGATCCCTTTGGCCTCCTGCTACACTCTCTGAACTAGCAAAAGTAAAGGCAGAATGCCTACCTACACATATCTTCTTGGAAATATTGCTCTCGGTGTAGTTTACTGAAAATTTGGGTCGCCAACCTCCAGGTGGAGATCCAAAGCAAATAGTTCAGCGAATGGCGAGAGGGGAATCCAGTAAAAATCCCATTTCAAAGACAAATTTCTTCAGTCGCCCAATCGTTTGCTTCAAAGAAGGACTCAAAGATGCTCAGTGTGGAGCCCAGGAACCACTGGATACATAATTGCGTAAAATTCATGCATCGGTGCAGTATGTGTCTTCAGACGGACAGCGTATTAGCATGCCAATACTAATCTTGTCTGACCAAGAGCCCTGAAGCTTCCAAGGACCTCCAGATTTCTTAGAAACGCAGTATGGAAGCCATTCTTCTCAGTGAAAGAAGAGGAGCCAATGAAAAAAGTTGTAATTTAGTGAAAGGGTTTTAATGCCTAGTAAACTAAATTTAAATAGTGGCATACTTGGCCTGAAAGGGAAAGCCCAGGTAATGTACCAGCTTCCCAAAATTTGAATTCTGGTTTTAGGGGGCTATACTAAGGGGTGGAGCAATCAATACAATTACCCCAGCTAATCTGTCTAACCTCCTTTAAAAGGGGGTTAGACAGATTCATGGAGGAGAGGTCCATCAGTGGCTACTATCCATAGTGACTGAAGAGAGCTTCCATATACAGAAGCAGCAAACCTTAAGGATTCTAGTGCTGGGAGACAGCAGCAGGGGAGGGCCTTAGCTTCTCTATGCTCTGTCTGGCCCTCCACGGCAACTGGTTGGCCACTGTATAAAACAGGATGCTGGACTAGATGGACCAGTGGTCTATTCCCGCAGGCTGTACTTACGTTCTTATGTGCTAAGTTTTCAAATGCAAAATTGACAAAGGCTAATGCAGAGCAACTAACAGGCTGATCTAAACATGTACAAAAGGAAGACCCCAGCTTGATTAGCAAATGAAAGCATCATAATAACTCATTCTCGAATTGGCCCCCTTAAAAATTAAATTGCCCCCCTGTGGGGCGTGTGCCCCACGTTGGGAACCACTGGTCTAACCACGATGGTTTTGCAGATAGTTTCAAGCAAGTGGCCATGTTAGTCTGTAGCAGTAGAATAACCCATTGCTCTATAATTGATACAGGTCACAGCAGTACTTCATAGCAGGGTGTAGAGTGAAAGCCTTAATAGAAGTCTATATCCAGCAAATGGATAAAACCACCTTAGAAATTCTTGTCTCTTGAATAACATAAAGATGTTGGCATGAGCTGTATAATCTTGAAATCACAAAGCAAATATGAAACAGCACTAGCTGGGATAATGAGTGATATATTTAACAGAAAATTATGTGAAGGGTCATTATACCCACAGCATAAAAGAAAACAAGGTGTGTTAAGTATGTAAGAAGTCAATCAAGGCAATTTAGACATGAAAACTCCACTGTTCGTGGAAAATTTACTTCATTTCTAAATTACATTTAATTCCATTTTTTTCTGACAAGTGATAGGCCAGAGATATTGTAATGCAAATTGATCGGATCCAGACCATCTTTTTGCTCCATCTCAGCCCTTTCCCGTACTAGATGGCTTTTGTCCGTGGACGTTCCATGATCCCCAGCATAGTTTTTTAGGTGGTCAAAGGAAACCCCTTCCTCCCTTTTTCACCATTAGAAAACCTGGTTGGATTCTATCACAATCCCACTGTCCCCTGGCACTCAATTCACTTTCTTTCATCAGCTGCTGTCTCACTGAGGAGACAAGATTTGTGGGGAAAACTTTATTCAGTCTGGGCTCCCTCCATTCAAACTGGGATTAGAACCTGGTTAGTGGCCGCAACCACCACCAGAGTAGTTCCAGCTAATATAATTTCCCCAGTATATTACTGAAAGATGGTCTCTGGTCCACCTCAGCTTAAGGTTTGTGAGTGTGTGTCAGAGGAAGTTGGACACACTCTTTCAAGCTACTCACCCACACATTTGGGCTTTCCCTCTCTACTGTCAGTATCTATTTAGTATCTTTTTTATCAGAAATTCTGTCGACTTATTATGGGGTTCACAGTTAATCTTTTTACGTTAATTCCTCCCTTTTCTCCTTACACTGATAATTTACCCTAGAAAGATTCGTGCCAGAATTCACACCAGACCTCCCTACTTCAAGTCCCCCCCAAGTAATCTTCCCAATAAGAAGAATTTCCAGTATGATCTCCCGACTCACATATGTGAAGAAGTGAACTGTGACTCATGAAAGTTCATATTGAAATAAATATTATTAGTCTTTAAGGTGCCACAGGCCTTTTGTTTTAGATTGCTTAAACAAAACAAAATTGCCTACAATCAAAGAGTTTTATTTTTGAGCAAGGAAAAATGCTTGTCATAGCTTGTTGG
This sequence comes from Euleptes europaea, assembly GCF_029931775.1. NCBI lineage: Eukaryota > Metazoa > Chordata > Lepidosauria > Squamata > Sphaerodactylidae > Euleptes > Euleptes europaea. Next base: position 67,772,315 of record NC_079320.1, on the reverse strand, counting down.
ACGAATCTGGTAAAACTGGTTGTATTCTCTACACATTCATTTTTATTTGTTGATTCCTAATTAGATTACATCAGATGGCAGTCACAAATTAGAAAATGGTTGTAGCTAGATTAGGCCACACCCTGTATCTGTTCAGATTGTTACAACTGACAGATAGATAGATAATTTATTTGCGGCACTTAGCCAGTCAAAACATGATAAAACGGAAAGTATGGACTAATAGATTCTTACAATCAAAGAATTACAGTCCGAGTCTTAAAACATTTTTAAAACATTAAAAAAAAAAAAGAATTACAGTTGGGACACATCAGTCAATTGCGCTGTTCTAAGGCGACGAATTTTCATTGCTGCTAAACAAAATTTTGCAACCTGAAGAGTGGTTGAAGGATTACCCCCTTGTAGGAGCATCTCAAACCTTTCACCTGCCCTATCAGGTCTCAATCTCGATAAGAGGGGCTCAATAAACTTTGAACGGGGTAATGTATAGAAATTGCAGTTCAGGAGGGCATGCTCCACAGTTTCTAAGTCCCCTGATTTGCAGGGGCAGATTCTCTCTTCCCAGGGTGTCTTCTTATATTTCTCCTCAAGCAAAGCAGATGGTAAGGCTGCACATCTGGCCAGGGTAAAGGCCCTTCTATAATTATTTATCTCTAAATAGTGGAGATAGGCTGCTGGTGCTAGGATGTATTTAGTATGGAGGGGTGCAGAGAATAGAGGCGCCCTTGCTAGATCTGTTTGTCTCTCGATGTCTTTGATCCTTTGGGATATAATTAACGTAGCTTGTTCCCACCCTAACTGAAGTAAAGCTGGGGGTGTAAAACCCAAGTTGTTTAATTTGACCTCTATGGCTATCACCCATCTGGATCTAAAGGAGTCGCATAGGATCAGTGGGAGAAGACCATTAGGGTTGAAGTTAATTTTCAGCCAGAGAGAGATCGAGGACAGGACAATCCTTGCTTCCACCTTCATCATGCCAGTTTCTAAATGTATCAGAGCATTTGGAACACATCTTGGCAATTGCAGGGCAGCTCTAAGGAACTTAGATTGCACACGTCTCTATGGGAGTAAGACAAGAGGGTGAAGAGTCGAGTTGTGTTCCATATAGCATTTGTGCTAGGGTTACAACTGACATATTTCACAGGAATATTGGATAAGGAGGCATTCTCATTAAAGATGATTAAAGGAACTGTCAGGTATAATGACTAACCTTCAGGTATGTTCCAGCCCTATAACTCTATCATTGCATTGTTATAAGTACACAAAGGTATTTCAAAGGATAAATACATGCTGCAAGATGGCGGGAAGTAGCCTTGTAGTTCACAGGTCTTGTGTCTCGGAGCTAGCTGCAAATTGCGTTCAGCAATATATTTGTGTTTTGCTAGAAGAGCTAACTGACAACATGTAAAATGGCGTAGAATTAGGGTTGCCATCCTCCAGGTAATGCTTCTGAAAGTTGGCCTGGACATTTTGGTTAGGGTTGCCAACCTCCAGGTACTAGCTGGAGATCTTCTGCTATTACAACTGATCTCCAGCCGATAGAAATCAGTTCACCTGGAGAAAGTGGCCGCTTTGGCAATTGGACTCTATGGCACTGAAGCCCTTCCCCCTCCCCAAACCCCGCCCTCCCCAGGCTCCTCCCCAAAAATCTCCAGGTATTTCCCAATCAGGAGCTGGCAGCCCTACTTATAGGGCTGCCAGGTCCCTCTTTGCCACTGGCGGGAGATTTTTGGGGTGGAGCCTGAGGAGGGTGGGGGTTTGGGGAGGGACTTCAATGCCGTAGAGTTCAATTGCCAAAGTGGCCATTTTTCTCCAGGTGATCTGATCTCTATTGGCTGGAAATCAGTTGAATTAGCAGGAGATCTCCTGCTACTACCTGGCAATTATATACGTGTGCTGACCTAACTCAGTTACATGAAACAACAGCACCAGCTCAAACTATGCACGTTCAGTCCATAAGGTAACACAAAGTCCATGGAAGACTTTGGACTTTTAACTTCCATGGACTTTGTGTTACCTTATGGACTTGACTCTTGGCGAAGTAACTCTGATTTTGATTACATAACCTATAATTCCGTTGGTGAAGTAACCTGGTTTTGTTTGAATGTAATTATTAGGAACGATACAGCAATTATAACTAATTTGATTTTTTTGATGTTCAATCCTTGGTGAATTGTGAACGTACATAGTTTGAGCTGGTGCTGTTGTTTCATGTAACTACCTGGCCATTGGCAACCCTACCTACTTAGAATGCATGAATAAGCAGGCAAAGTATTAGTAAGGAAGAGAACTTTTAATGCCCGGCGTCATGATCCTGGGCTTAGAATGAGTGCGGCCTGTAGGCCCTGGGGAGGCCTGTATTAAAGTAGCTAACGGGCTTGAATTCCCCAGGTCCCCCCTGGTTCTTGCAACTGTCAAAAGAGGATTTGGAGGGAAAACGAGGGCCAATCGGGTGTGGAGGGGTGGTGCCCGGGAAGAAGGAATAAAAGGCCTGGCCCAGAAAAGGAGAGCGGTTCTCTCCTAGCAAGCAGGGCTGGGGAAAGGTGGCTGTAGGCAGAGGAATCACTCATCCAGTAAGGGGTGAGTTGGCTTGAGGCCTAGTACCAGGGGACGGCTAGAGACAGTAAAGATAGACACATTAGGGTTTTTATTATTTTGTTTACTGGCCTTTAATGCTTGTCATCCTATATGTAGTTTGAGTTGTTGTTGTTGTTAGACCTCTTTAATAAACTGTTTGTTACTCTGCTTGGGTCCTCACGCCTCTTTTGGTCACCTACAAGGTACAGGTTGAATATCCCTTATCCGAACTGCTTGGGACCAATAGTAGTCCGTATTACAGATCTTTCCATATATTGGATTATTTTGGAATTTCTGTATATCCATAATGACATATCTTGGGGATGGGACCTAAATTCATTTATGTTTCATATACTCTTTATACATGGAGCTGGGGTTGCCAACCTCCAGGTACTAGCTGGAGGTCTCCTGCTATTACAACTGATCTCCAGCTGATAGTGATCAGTTCACCAGGAGAAAATGGCCGTTTTGGCCATTGGACTCTATGGCATTGAAGTCCCTCCCCTCTCCAAACCCTACCCTCCTCAGGCTCCGCCCCAAAAACCTCCAGGTATTTCCCAACCCGGAGCGGTCAACCCTACGCATAGCCTGCATGTAATTTTAAACAATATCTTAAATAACATTGTGTACATTGAACCATCAGAAAGCAAAGGTGTAACTATTTCCCCAGAATACCTTTATCAGCTGTTAAGCAAGAGCAACAACAAACTAACAACGGCAGGCTTTCAGTCTCCACCTATGATGCAATGTACACTGTATTTTTGTATTTTATTCTTTTAGGTGAGAGGAAACATTGAAAGCAGGCAGCACAGATCTGCCTGCATGCTGGATGGAAGGGTCTGGTTTTTGGATCAGTCCGGATATGGGATGTCCGGATAAGGGATACTCTACCTGTATACTCTGTTGGGAGAAGAAGCAGCCAGGGGCAGGGAGGGTGCTCTGGGCCCTCCTGAATTAGACCCACACCAGAGGGGTAGCAACTACTAGAGATTCCCTAATTCCCCATTTGTGAAACACAGTGACTACAGAGTCTGTCTCATTGAACTTATGGAGACTTCTGCACAAATATATACAAGACTATAGGATGTTTTGGAAATCCACAACATTTCACAGAAAATAAGTCCCAGGGGTAATGGAATTGCTTGGTGACCATGAGAAGTTTCAGGGATCTATGAGCTGTTTATCCACAGCACTGGTATAGGTTGGGTGACTGAAAAGAAATGTGCTTGTGAACACATTCCAACTCCTAAACGCCTTGTTTCAAATGTTTTCAAATTTGATAGTGTGATCTAAGCTTTACAAATTACTAATACGTTTTGTAGTGGTGGAAAGTTCCATCACGTCACAACTGACTTATGACGACCCCATAGGATTTTCAAGGCAAGAGACATTCAGAGGTGGTTTTCCATTGCCTGCCTCCACATGGGCTGAGAAAGTTCTGAGAGAACTGTGACCAGCCCAAGGTCACTCAACAGGCTTCATGTGGAGAAGTGGGGAATTGAACCCCGTTCTCCAGATTAGAGTGCTGATGGACAGCTGCTGAGCTTTGTCTGTGAAACCCAACACAAAGCCTTTAAACTTACAGGAATAAAGAGGAGAAGAAAGGCTCCACAACCTGACAAATTAGCAGAGAAGCAAATCAGCAGCCCCCTGAAGTGTTTTAAAGTCACATAAATGAGGTTGTAAATGGGTGTGGATTTGGAACGAGCAAGTTGACTTGAGCATCAATATAAAGGAGGTGAATGGCCGGAGGACTCCCCTAGAGTCCCTTTAATGTTCTCCATTCTCACCTGTGCCAAATGCCTGCTATTTGCTTCCTTCACAGAAGCAGCATCTCCTTCCTTTGACACTAGATGTTGCTCTTGGGCTCAGGTGCTTTTTGGTCTGGCCCACAAGAAGGCAATTTTAGAATAGGTGTGGACTGCCTAGGACAGGTGTTCCCTTGAGCATTAAAGTCTAGCTTGCAAGAGACATGACATGGTTTACAGCAAAAGCATAAATCCGTTTTAGAAGAAAGCCTTTCCTTGGATCCTCTGGGCTTGTGCAATAATTTCTGGACAGTAAAAAGAAATCTATAGTGAAACGATGGTTTTCCTCTGGAAAGAAATCCTGATGGAAACATTCCTGGGTATGTAATATTTCCAACATATACTACACATTTAATTGCTGTGAGGTAATGCTTGCAAATAGTTTCTTTTTAAATTCAGTTTTATTTTAATGTTTGTGAATATGATTTAGCACTCCAGATAGAGATTAGTGTTTAAGGTCGTTCCTGTGTTGACAAATATATCTGCAATATGTAATGATTTAGACTACATATTGCACATTATGAACAACAGAAAAAGCACATAAAAGCTTTAATTCCAAATTTGTCAATTAATTGGCATTAATGTGTTTGTGGACTCCTGGAAGAAGACTTATATGGTGTTGTAGCTGCCGATATGGTCACTCAGTAGACTTCTTGCTTGCTAGTAGTTCAAAGAAACCAGTTATTTACTCAGTTTAGAACTAATGCCTGGGAATGTTTTCTTTAAAGAGAAATTTACCTGCAAAGTTGGTCTAAAACTAGTATGCTACTTTGTGTGTGTGTGTGGGGGGATGAAATTCAGAGACAGAGAGAGTCATGTGTAAACCACAGGGAATAGCTTCAAACCCCTTCATTTAAATCCACATGTGTCCTAATCATGTATAGAATGGGAAATGGTTCCAAGTCCCTCCCTCTCTGGGAATTTTCTCCCAGTGAAACTTGCTTCTGGTATCACAACACACCTAGGGAAAAAAGTAGTTCTAGAGGTGTATTGCTGTGAACTAAGCTGTGGGAGGGAACAGATTTTAGCTGTCATCTTTTGTTACCCTTTTGGTTCCTGACTAGGGCAGACCAACTTCAAAGAAATTAATACCCCACCATCATGCGTAGTTTGAGCTGAGAACAGGGTTCTGGGTTTTAGCTGGAACTGGCTAAAACAAAAGTATCCTTGAGTTGCGATGCCTTTTTGAGATCTAACATCAGGGTTATGTACTACTGGTTTCCAGACACCACTTGCTTCCAATATGGTATATATAGTTGTAAATAAATGGATATTACAAAAACACAGGCCTAAATTCTGCAATAGTTCCCTGAACCTTTCACCACCTAGGGAAAGTAGGACCAATTAACCTTTGCCAAAATCTCTTTCTGAGCTCAGTTCTTGCGAATAGGGGATTCATTTCATTCTCAGTCCAGTTCTTGATCTGCTCTTGAGAATAAACCAGGAAAGATTTGCTGGGAAACAAACACAGGCATGGAGTAGTTTTGTTTCCTGTGACAAACAAGAGAACATTTCTAATGGCAACTTATTAGGTCAGGGTCTAACTTTTGTGTCTGTCTCAATTGTTTTAAATATTTAAAACAAAGATTGATTTTAAAATTACACTGAAGGACCACATTTAAAATCTTTGGAATATGGTGGTGAAAATATATTTTTGCGGGGTAAGGTGATATATGAACCATGTATAGTTATAATTTGGATGGGAGATTTCCAATGAATACCAGGGTCATGACACGGAAGCAGGCGGGAAATTGTGTATGTATATATATATATATATATATATATATATATATATATATATATATACACACACACACACACACACACACACACACACATATATATAGCTGTTTTTTATGTTGCTAGTAAGCCATAAGTTAAGAAAGGAACTAGCATTTTATAGGAGATTAAGTCATGGCCTGCTTCTTGTTCCCACTCCCTATTTTACGTCAGACAGGGCGAGTGAATGAGTACAGATAGTGTTACTGGATATTCAAATTCAAATACCTTTATTGGCATACTAAAATTTGCAAAATGTAAAAGGAGTGTTACTGGATATATAGGGGCTGTCCTGACAACTAAAGTTAAGCAACGTTTTGAAATGTGTTCAAAGAAAGCACCAGCAGTATACAAATGTCTGGGAGATCTGGAGGGTTAGTCAGTTTTTCTTTTCTTCTTATTTTTTTAAAAAGAAAAACCAACTGTCTAAGATTTGCATCCTTGGGACACATTAAAACATGCTATAAATTACAAAAAAGTAGTCACTGTTTACTTGGACTCAAAACAGGCTTTATCTTTTTAGCTCCCCCTCCTTCTCAATCATTTGGAGGGTAGCTTAAATTCTTGTGGTCAACCAAGCATCTGCTTATCAGTAGCATTCACAAGTACTTAAATCCCACAAGTTTCAAGGTGCTTAACTCAATTGATGAGACATTGAAGAGTTTGATTTTGGGTGGATCATTTTCTATAAAATTATATACTTAATATATCAATGAAAGCCATCCTGTTACATGAACTATGGTATTTTAGTAATGCTACTGGAGTTAGGAGCAATTCATTTTTGTGGTTTTGGGTTTGCACCAGAGATTACTCTCGATGATGAGTAATTTTTGCTGCATGGGGCTCAGGTGGTTGTAGCAGATTGGTGGATTCCCTTTCCTTTCCTGTCCTCACTTCTATGGCACTGTTTAGCTCCTGACTCGTATGCTCCCATGCCTTTTGCCTTGCACAACAGCATTTCCCAAAGCAAAAGAACAATGCACTCTTTGAACACTATCTACTTTGTCACCGTGTCAAGATAATCTCTTCCGGGGGCTCAAGTTAAAAACGCAAGTGGATGAAGTTGCCAATTTGTGTAGGCCCATGGAACTGTACCAAAAAGTTTTAAAATATCTTTTTTTTTTAAATTTAGAGATGTTTAAAATGAAATTTGCTATTTTAAAGATATTGTGTCAAAACCTCTCAGCATCAAGAAGCCACAATGGGTCATGGTAGCAAAGGGCCCAAATGGTAGATGCTACTATACCGTAAGGAAGAAGGTGGATATACAAGGAGAGTTGAAGAAAATGGGGGAAATAACGTGGTTGTAGTGAATCTCTTCCCCTCAGCCAGTGCTTGAAATTGACCCACAGTTCATCAATAAATTTCCTTTCCAGCATGGTGTAGTGGTTAAGAGCAATGGTGTGGAGTGGTGGACTCTAATCTGGAGAACCAGGTTTGATTCCCCACTACTTCACATGAGTGGTGGATTCTAATCTGGTGAACTGGGCTGGTTTCCCCACTCCTACACATAGCTCTCTCAGCCCCACCAACATCACAGAGTGTCTGTTGTGGGGAGGGTAAGGGATGGTGATTGTAAACCGGTTTGATTCTTCCTTAAGTGGTAGAGGAAGTCAGCATATAAAAACCAACTTCTTCTTCCTTTCCTTTCTTTTCCTTTCACAGGTGACATGGTAATCTTGTCAGGCTTGCAAGGCAAAAGATGTTTAGAGGTGGTTTGCCATTGCTTGCCTCTGCATAGCAACCTTGGACTTCCTTGGTAGTCTCCAATCCAAATACTAACCCGGGCTGACCTTGCTTAGTTTCTGAGATCAGGCTAGCCTGGGGCTATTCAGGTCAGGGCAGATGATGGCCTACCTCCTGCTCATTTATATTTTAGTAGACTATACAACAAAAGATTGCTCATTCATTTATTCATTCATTCTTCATTCTAAGTAGAATAAAGATTTGAGTAACTCTCAGTGTAATCCTATGCAGAATTAGTCTAGCCAGTGAAATCAATGGGCTTAGATTGGAGTAACTCTGCATAGGATTGTGCTGTAAGACACCCAAAGTGTTCACAACTGCATAACCAGAAAGAAATAGTATGCTTGTAATGTACTGCTTTTTCACATGCGGCACCCTAATAGTATTAATAAAACCAAACAAGACGTGTTCTGAAGGATGTGTAACGTTTATGTTCCCCATTTATTTCAGGTTACGTTTCCTGGTCTCTTTACCACGGCCTTCCACCAATGGTCTATTATTTTCCTTTACAAACCTTGAAACTCACTGGATTAGAAGCTTTTGGTCTTGCTTTCCTGTCTCCTATATTCTTAACAATTGGTCCATTTTGGAGGTTGGCTAACAACAAGTACATTCTAGCTTTGTTGAGGCTGATTATGATTGGTAAGTTACACTTGCATAAATTTGAAGAGTCTTTAAATAGCTCAGCAAAAGCAAGCAGCAGTATAATAATTTTCAAACGATATTGATGTATGAATGTGCTGCAATGGAAAATAATTTCCCATTGCTCATGATTTCTATTACGAGATAACTGTGATCCTGTGAATTCTTAATACTATTCAGGTGAAAGGACAGTTAACTGTAATGGATAGTGAATAAAAGTAAAGGTACGCACCGGGTCATTCTTGACCCATGGGGTGATGTCACAGCCCGACATTTTCTAGGCAGACTTTGTTTACGGGGTGGTTTGCCAGTGCCTTGGGAACATTTCATAATGGACCATAATGGTTCCTCACAAGGATCTGTCTTTGAGATCCTTGTAAGGAACCAGTCTGGTCCATTATGAAATGATACCTATTAGGTGCATTCTATTTCCTCTTTTTTTGATTGCATAGCTGATGAAGCCCATAGCGAATTGTGGTCACATGATCTAGACAACTTGTCCTATCAATGAAGCTATGGATTAATTCTTGATGTTTGTTCCCAGGCCTTCTGTCTACTTCTTCTTGCAAAAGAGAAATACAAGATTATATAGAACAAACATTTTCAAGATCTGTGATCTGAATACTTACCTTTGAACTTGTTATATTATATCAGTTTCTGACGATTGTTTGAATTGTCTAGGCTGGGAATTTTTTGTTGTATATATTTGTGCATTTTGTACTGTTTGTATTTTTGCTTATTTCACCTTTTCACTTTTCACTTTAATATATTTGTATTTATACCATATTCTTGCGTGCTGTTTCTGGTTTGCTCTATCAAATGCTAGAGCAGGGGTGTCAAACAAAAGGCCTTGAGAGCTCTTATCAGGCCAGTGAACCAGCTGAGGCAGCCACCCCCCCCCCACACTTGATCTGGGCTAGTGAGGCATGGCCTGGCCTGACCAAGTGACATTTATGTCATATCCAGCCCTCACAACAATTGAGTTCAACATGCCTGTGCTAGAGCATCCTCCTGGTGTGATGCTGGTGCTTCTGCATCGTGCAAGAAGTCGCATCATCACACATGGGTGCAGATCACTGCCCCTGTACCTGCCTCCCAACAGCTCCAGCCAGTTGTCAGGAGGGACCTGGCAACCCTATCCCTTGATCTCAGCTGAAGGGTTACTCAGAGGAACTGGTGGTAGCCCGTTCGTTTCCTTGGGCAGTGAGAATTCACTCCCCAGCACTTTTGTGTTTTGTTTCGCCTGGCCGGTCACCTTTAGAGTATCTTGATACAAACAAGTCAGTTTAATTCACTTTAGGCAGGGAGGCTGCAATTTGGTCCTCTTGATAGGTCTTTTTCTACATGCAGAAAGATATTTTTTATGATGTATGTGACCTCTTACCTACAGTTTGAAATAAAAATGATTCTATTGCATGGATTTACTGGATATGGACCTCATCTCTTAGATAGATAGATAATTTATTTGCGGCACTTAGCCAGTCAAAACATGATAAAACGGAAATCATGGACTAATAGATTCTTACAATCAAAGAATTACAGTCCGAGTCTTAAAACATTTTAAAAACATTTTAAAAAAGAATTACAGCTGGGACACATCTGTCAATTGCGCTGTTCTAAGGCGACGAATTTTCATTGCTGCTAAACAAAATTTTGCAACCTGAAGAGTGGTTGAAGGATTACCCCCTTGTAGGAGCATCTCAAACCTTTCACCTGCTCTGTCAGGTCTCAATCTCGATAAGAGGGGCTCAATACACTTCGAACGGGGTAATGTATAGAAATTGCAGTTCAGGAGGGCATCCTCCACAGTTTCTAAGTCCCCTGATTTGCAGGGGCAGATTCTCTCTTCCCAGGGTGTCTTCTTATATTTCTCCTCAAGCAAAGCAGATGGTAAGGCGGCACATCTGGCCAGGGTAAAGGCCCTTCTATAATTATTTATCGCTAAATAGTGGAGATAGGCTGCTGGTGCTAGGATGTATTTAGTATGGAGGGGTGCAGTGAATAGAGGCGCCCTTGCTAGATCTGTTTGTCTCTCGATGTCTTTGATCCTTTGGGATATAATTAACGTAGCTTGTTCCCACCCTAACTGAAGTAAAGCTGGGGGTGTAAAACCCAAGTTGTTTAATTTGACCTCTATGGCTATCACCCATCTGGATCTAAAGGAGTCACATAGGATCAGTGGGAGAAGACCATTAGGGTTGAAGTTAATTTTCAGCCAGAGAGAGATCGAGGACAGGACAATCCTTGCTTCCACCTTCATCATGCCAGTTTCTAAATGTATCAGAGCATTTGGAACACATCTTGGCAATTGCAGGGCAGCTCTAAGGAACTTAGATTGCACACGTCTCAATGGGAGTAAGACAAGAGGGTGAAGAGTCGAGTTGTGTTCCATATAGCATTTGTGCCAGGGTTTTCTCCTGATAAAGTTTGAGTGCTGCTGGAATGTAATGTGCCCCTTTGGTTCGGAGGAAATTGATTATCAAACGGGCTGACCTTTCCCCCAAATTGGCTGCATGAGTATTATGGGCCAACTTGGATCCAGATGCCTGGATTGACATTGCGAGATATTTATATTGGGTGACCTGTTCCAACCTGTGGCCGTTAATACTCCACCTCCTATATTTAGGACATCTACCAAAGGCCATGACTTTTGTTTTATCATAGTTGATCATCAGGAGTTCTTTCTCACAAAACATTGCCACTCTCATAAGTGCCCTCCTGAGACCAACTGGGGTTCTTGAAAGAATTACTGCATCATCGGCATAGAGCAGTATATGAATATGCCTGTCCGCCAGTTTAGGAGGATGCAAATCCGGTGCTTTTAATGTGTTAACTAGATTATTTATAAAGTAGGCAAAAAGCTGGGGGGCGAGAAGACAGCCCTGCCTAACACCTCTATAGGTGTTTATGGGGGCAGAAAGATGTCCTCCTCTATTACACCTGACTCTCAGTGCTGTATGTTCGTGCAGGGCTCTCAGCAACATCAGGAACCTTTTGTCTATGTTTGTGGCTTTAAGCTTGTCCCAAATTAAAGGTCTGGAGATCGAATCGAGACCTCATCTCTTAAAAAACAGGACATCCTTTGAAGTGGAAAAGATTACTAATGGGACCACCTTTAAATTCAATGGGCTTTGCTACTTCTCTTGATAAACATACAAAGAATCAGGAAGTAAATTATTGTTTTGTGAATAATACAGTTACTATATGTAACAGTAAAGAGACCAAATTGAGACCGTCCACAGACCAAGGGGACTGAATGAGTACAAAGAAAATATGACTTTGTAGATTAAAAGGCAATAAAACCAAAAGGTCTGAGTATGCTGCAGGAGGCATGAAATGTTAAAGGCGGCTAACAGTGGCATCTAGCCAAGAAATATATTGTCTCATTGATTTCAGTTGGAGAAACTGAAGCAGCACTTAACTCTTGCTGCTGAAATTAGTGGGAGATAAAAGGTATTGAACTGTAGCTGTATTGTGCCCTTGTTTATTTTTAAACACGTTTCTCTTCACAGGAAGCATAGCTTCATACCAAGCTCCAAATGCTAACCTTCGTCTCTTAATCTTGGCTGTGGGTGTTTCTTCCTCCTTGGTGGTTCAAACAGTGACATGGTGGTGTGGGAACAGTTTGCAAAGGTATTGTGTACAAAAGTGAAACCTGCATTATAAGCATGACTTTAAAGAAAAAAAGCAGTTTGTCTTCTTTGATAAAGGCCTTTTATGCACAGGTTGTTCCCATCATGGTCATTCTCCCCACGCCGATTCTTGCTTCTCCCTCCCACGTGTCTGTCCCCTCATCTAGCCCCTCCCCTCAAAGCCATTATCGAATGTACTAGCAAGAGAATAATGCTGGAATACCGTGAAGCTGCTTATTTGGTCAATTTCACAACGAGTGTGGGTCAGTTTCAGATTGAACAGTTGAAAGAACTCTGAAATAATCAGTAACAACCTATGTGGCTACTTATTTGGTCAGTTTCACAGTGAATGTGGGTCAGTTTCAGTTCTTGGCAGGACCGGGCTGATTTGCCACCCTCCCCTTATATGCCGTCCTATTATAGGCATGAAAGCCTTTTTTTTTTTTTTTGCAATTGCAAGACTACTGATGGAACGATGAATGTCACAAATGACAATGTGAATGTTTTTATGTTCTTATGACCCTTGTATTGAGTTACGCAGAAACAAATTGGTGGTGTGGGGTTTGTCTGGACCCTTTTCTGCTTTGGCTGTAAAATGCCCACGGTTCAGACCAAATGAAAGAATCTCGTTGTGTGGCTGGCAGAGGTTGGTGACATATTTAAAAAAAAATATACCACAGCCAATTACAAAGCAGCATTTTCAGGGGGGAGGGACCCACACATGGTTCAGAAGCTCCTCATTTTTGCTAGTGTTGCATAATTAATCACAAGGTACACCCCTGTGCATAGTGTTTTGAGAATTCAACTGCAAATACTGTGCAGTTAGAGAGCAGCAGATCCAGCAGAAGCAGACTATGCGTAAAAGGCCATGGTCAAAACTAAAGAAAATGCTTTTGTCAGAGACCTTATAGAACAACTAATTTTGCCTACGCTATAAATATTTGTTTACAGATACTGCAGAATCTGGGGCTTTATACTGGGAAAAGTTTTTCTTGTTGTTCTTCGTATTTGGTATACATCATTAAATCCAGTCTGGAATTGTAAGATGTTCAATACTACTATAATGATGCTTGGTTTCATAGTCGTACTTGAGCAAGCATTTACAGGTAAATATACACAATGCACTGTTCCTGAATAAATTCCTGGGTCTTGTTGGCAGACATGCTCTGAGAGTTTGATGCTTGGAACTTAATTCCTAGGCAAGTGGGGCCCAGTTCAATTTTGGATCATAGAGCAGAGATAGAAGGGACTTGAACCTTCTCCTCTGAGCCGTTTTCCAGATGTGAAATGGCTCCAGGGAGCTCTTATTTGCCCTGTTGGGGAAATTTACACATATCCTATATAAGCTTCTCTAATGATGCGGTCAGATCTAAAAATGCTTCCCCCTGCATATTATGCTAGCAAAAAGACTGCCAGTGGCAATGGCAGAAATAAGTAGAAAAATGTGACCATGAAGATGGCCTATAACAGACTGGGGGGAGATCAATTGGCAACTTCCCTTCTTGGCTGGTTCAACTCCTACCTTGAGTTTAAGGTGGGATATAAATATTTTGAAAAAAAGCATGAAAATGGCCTTAGAAATTCCCACCTAGTTCTTATATGTTTCAGGGCTAATTTCCCCCCACATATGTTTGTGATTTTTAGGTGTTCGTGAGAAAAAAGAAGCACACAAGAACGTAAATACAGCAAAGGAAACGATTCATAGACCAAACTGGGCTTTGTCAGGGGCAGCTTTTGGCAGTCTTATGTTTCTCACCTTCTGGATTTTTGGAGAAGTATCTTTAGTTTCTAGATGGGCAGTGAGTGGACATCCACAGCCTGGACCAGATCCTAATCCACATGGGTAAGGGATTTTTGTTTTGATATTCTTCTAAAACAGTTAAAACTGAGAACCATAGAGTTCAGAGCTGTGTATGGATGATCCTCTTCAAATATTGGGATTAAATTGAGGTGATCTCCTCAGAAGGTACTGTGGATTTTCTTTAAAGGACAGGACAGAAATTTCCTGACAGATTCTTCTCTGTGGTGTCTTTAATTCCCCCCCTCCATGGAATAACTTTTTATTTGCTGTTTCATTGTTTTTGGTCAATATGTACTCAAGGACAATGGATGCTGACTGTTAGAAATAAACTCTGACCTGTAGAATTTCATAACAAATGCAAGATATGGACATTGTCCCCATGGGGCAGCGAGAGTTTTAAAAATTAATACCTTATTTTCTTCTTTGTTTGAGTTCTTTGTTATTCACTATACTATTTTATCAGTTGCATTAATTTGTCTCAAAGTTTGAATGTTCTTCTGTTACCTATACTTTAAAAAGCTCCATTGTCAAGTATTCATGTAGTTAATGAATTCATTGATTTTAAAGGAGAAATCGAGGCATCTCCAATTAGAGGACATAAATCCAATTAGAGGACATAAATAAAATGTAATTTTTTATGGTTACATCTAGAGTAGTGGCAGGCAGTTAGCAGTACCTTTATTATTTTGTTAAAATTAACAGGGAATTGTCTAATGCCAGTTTAAGAGACTAGTTAAAAATCCTTCTTTGGCCCTGGATTTCCCATAGCAACTATTCTCATTTGCTTTGTTGCTATGAATATTTTTGGTTATCAGCTCAAATTCCTTAATGGGATATAGTAAGCATTTTTGTACTGCTGTGCCATTCAGGTTTTAGGTCAGGGGTGAGGAACGTCAGGCCCGGGGGCCGTTTAAGGCCCGCAAAATCATTTGGTCTGGCCCTTTGTGGGTGCTGGCAGATCTCTAGCTAAGAAGGATCTAAGACTGGTGATCCGCCCCCTTCCGCGGACAGGAATAGCCTCTATTCAAGGCAGATGTGAGTTTGTTTTGCCAAGAAAAGGAACCTTTTTTCCCCCTTGCAGAAGAGTTGTTAGCTATGGAGCTGCTAGGACCACCGAAGAAACGGTGTTAATCCTTTCCCACTCGGCCATGGAGAAACGTATTGGTCAGCTAATATTTAAGTTGATAATTTTGTATGGCCTGCAAATGATGTTATAAATATCCAAATGGCCCTTGGCAGAAAAAAGGTTTCCCACCCCTGTTTTAGGTGAATTAATTGTAGAATCCATGTATTAAAGTCAATTTACATACTTTCATAGAGTAGTAAAAGCCTGGTTCACACAAACAAGAAATATTTAATTTCAACAAGTGACTGTGTCTCTGGTGTGCAGCTACATGAAAAATTGAACACGTACACAGTAACAGCCATAGCTTTATTTCAAGGCACATGATCAATTCTCGGTGTTAACATCTGTTACGCAGTGCTGCATAATAAAACTTTGGAATGAGCTTCAAAACTTTCTGGCCACAATTCATTTTTTGCTTGCTTTGAGTGCTTGACATCTCTTGTCGATTTATAGCTTTAGTAGAGTTCCAAAACCTAACCCATTAACCAGGGACTGACAGTACAATCCTAAGCGGAGTTGTACCCTTCTCCTAAGCGGAGTTGTACCCTTCTAAGTCCATTCAAATCAGTGGGTGTAGAAAGGTGTAACACTGTTTAGGACTGCACTGCTAAATGCATAACTTCAGCTGGTTATTCCAGTTTCTCTCCATTGTTTTTGCTCTTTCCTTTTTCTTCCTTTTATAGGCTTGTGTGATGTACAGCTAACTGCAGATACCTTATGCCTGTTTGAGAACCTTGATTGATGGGGGGGTTCAGGGAAAAATAATTTTACTTATGACCTGAGAGAGTGGCAGTTATAGGCTGGCAGGTAGAGTGGAAGAAGGAGAGTAGTGTAGGATCCTGAGATAGGGAAGTTAAACCGGTAGTCCTTCCCTGAGGGAAATAGCTCCAATGAAAAGGGGGGTGATCCCTATCGAGTATTAAAGAAGGAAAATTGGAACCTGTGTGTATGCTCGTGCCTCCAGAGACTTTAGAAACTGTGTGTCAAATAAGCTTATGCCTTTTTATCTAAGGAGTGACAGCCAAGTAATCTCTCTCAACTATTACAAACACCTGTCAGTAGAACAAAACAGTACATTCTTGTGACAGACTATTGTATATAGTTATATGAAGTTTCCCTCATTCTTGTTTCCTTTTCACCTGCCAAGTTTAAACCTGAAACCTCCCTTACAGTCTGACTTGACCGTTTCCCCATAAGAGAAAAATAAAACAAGTTTATGTGTTGAGAATTCTTATCAGCCTCTCATGTGCCATATCCAGACATATACTGACAAAGCGTTTTTTTCAGTTCCTCAGCTTCCTAGGCTGGGCCAGAATACATCTATATAACTTTTAACATCTGGGTGGAACAGAAAGAGAAACAAGGAAAATGGAGCCGCTCGGTTAAGTGAAAAAGGAAGCGGGGAATCGTCATAGTTTGCCCCACACTTTCTATATTGAACACGGAAGCAAAAAAATCATTGAGCTTCTCCGCAGTCTCCCCATCTTTCTTTAACAATCCCTTTATTCCTTGGTCATCCAAAGGCCCAACTGGTTCTCTGGCTTGGTTTCCTGCTCCAGACATATTTAAAGACATGTTTATTATTTGTCTTGATGCTGTTAGCAACCTGCTCCCCAGATTGTCATATTGCATGCCTAATTATTTAATTACATTTCTTTTGCCAGAGCCTGTAGTCCCTTCTGTTCACTGCGTTGGGGGCCGACCTTCCACTTTTTAAAAGAAACCTCTTTGCTTTTTATAGCTTCCATAACTTGCATTATTTAACCATGCAGGCCTTCTTTTAGACTTGGCAGTGCCTTTCCTAAGCTGGGGAATGAATTCTATTTGGGCTTCAATTAGTGTGGTTTTAACTAGCTTCCAGGCATTCTCTAGGGCTTTGACTTTCTTGTGTTTCCCTTTCAGCTCCCTTTTGACTACTCCCCTACTCTCCTCACTTTTGTAAAGTTCCCTCTTTTGAAATAAAGTGTTTTGGACTTTAGAGGTCTTTCCATTGACATGAATACTAAATTTAATCGCATTATGGTTACTGTTCCCAATAGGTGGAACAACCTCTACAACTCTCTCATCAGATCTTCAGCCCCATTCAGAACCAAGTCCAAGATCACTACCCCTCTATTTGGCTCTGTGACCAACTGTTCCAATGCACCGTCATTTATGATATCCAGGAATTTCATTTATATAGCATGACTCAAGCACATGATTACCCAGTCAACGTGTGGGTAGTTGAAGTATTCCAGTATTGCAATAATATCTGCTTTAGTAACCTCCCTTATTTCCTTCTTGATCTCAAGATCAGCCTCAAGGGTTTCATCAGGTGGGTGACTTCTAAGTAACCGTTAAGGCCCAGTATTTTCACCGATATTGCTTCTGTTGTGGAGGTAATTCCCCATATGTTTTCTACTTGATTCTATTTGATTTGACTCTTTGATGTGCAACACAACACATCTCCCAAGCCATCCTTCTCTGACTTGCCTATAGAGCTTATACCCTATAAGCTTTCTCTATTCCACCATATTTCTGAGATACCTACTATATCTAAATGCCCATATATCTAAACTGACAAAGTATCCTGATAAGGGTCTGTCATTCCTAAAGGTAAAGGTCCCCTGTGCAAGCACCGGGTCATTCCTGACCCATGGGGTGACGTCACATCCCGAAGTTTCCTAGGCAGACTTTGTTTACGGGGTGGTTTGCCAGTGCCTTCCCCAATCATCTTCCCTTTACCCCCAGCAAGCTGGGTGCTCATTTTACCAACATTGGAAGGATGGAAGGCTGAGTCAACCTTGAGCCAGCTACCTGAAACTGACTTCCGTCGGGATCGAACTCAGGTCGTGAGCAGAGCTTTTGACTGCAGTACTGCAGCTTACCACTCTGCACCATGGGGCATTCCTACCTTAAGTCTATAGGTTCTGTGGACAGGAGCTTTGTGCGGTCAAAGAACGGCCTTGAACCTGCTGAGGTAACCTTTTTGGAGAAAGGGGAATCAAATCTTCCTTTAGGGTTTATTTAGTTTACTTGAAGCTCAGCTACAAAGTAGGTACTCTCATTGGGGGAAAGTTTGTAACTTTTGGAGGTGAAGTTGAGAGTTAGTTTTACTTTATAAACTGAAGCCATACACATACAGCATTTATCCTATTAAATATTTTATTTTCTGTAAAATCTTTGTTTTTCATCTCCATTTGTGTCTTACTTCCATTTGCCTCAAGGATAATTACAGTCCTGGTCTAGTAGGATCCTAAGTGAGAGACCTTTATGGAGCATATAGCTTGCATGCTAAGGTAAAGGTAAAGGTCCCCTGTGCAAGCACCAGGTCATTCCTGACCCATGGGTTGACATCACATCCCGACGTTTACTAGGCAGACTTTGTTTATGGGGTGGTTTGCTAGTGCCTTCTCCAGACATCTTTCCTTTACCCCCAGCAAGCTGGGAACTCATTTCACCGACCTTGGAAGGATGGAAGGCTGAGTCAACCTTGAGCCGGCTACCTGAAAGCAACTTCCCACTCCTTTAATCAGAGCTTGTATCCCCCTTTTTATTTGATTGTGGGCAGTTGGGGTTTAAAGAATCTAAAGGAGAGGCCAGAGTAGAGGACTGGACATTCTTCAGTGCAGAGGGCAGTTGCCTTAGAGGTGCCCCCCCAGTAACTACCACATTCCTCACTCCCTGAAGGAAAAACCGTGGAATGGAGCTTAGTTTTGGCTTGGGGACTCTTCTTTCACCTATTTAGTACAAAAATGAGGTAATGTTCTCTTCTCTTTTTTGTTTCAATGTACAGAGGTGCAGTTCTCTTGGGCCTTGCTCATGGACTGATGTTTTCCTTTTGGTCTTGGTCTACCCTTGAGCTTTGGGGTTGGTGCCTTATAGGTGAGAATAAATTTGGAGCACACTTTGTTTTGCTGTAAATCCTCAAGCCTCTTAAAGGCACAGAAATTTAGAAAGAAGAATCACCTCTGCTGAAATGTATGGAGTGAGACTTGCTGATCTTACCCTCAGTGTAATCCTTAAGTATACTTGACATGTTACACCAGCGTGGTGTAGTGGTTAAAAGCAGTGGACTCTAATCTGGAGAACTGAGTTTGATTCCCCACTCCTACACATGTAGCCAGCTGGGTGACCTTGGGCTAGTCACAGTTCTCTTCAAGCTCTCTCAGCATCACCTACCCCACAAGGTGTCTGTTCTGGGGAGAGGAAGGGAAGGAGATTGTAAGCTGGTTTAATTCTCATTAAAAGGTAGAGAAAATCAGCACATAAAAACCAATTCTTCCTCTTCTGGGAAGGAAGACAGGCCATTTGGAATACAAAGGATATTTCTAAAATGAATTATGTTTTTCTTATGGGTCCCTATCAGAGAAAGATGTTGAGATATTCTTCTTCCATCTTGGAGCTATCCTGTAATATCTACCCCGTTCTCCAAGAGGGATGGTTTAGAATTCATTGTTATCAAGGTACAGATAACACCTACCCTCTGTTCTCATTTATCTACAACCCAAGAGAAGTGGGTAAGGGCAAACCGACTTAATCTATACATGACAATGCTAGTTGGAGGCAAATTCCATAGCTAAAGAAGCCATTCTTAGAACAAGCTCCTCCACAATTAAATGGGTGTGTGTTGAAGGGCCTCCTCACTTGTGGCCCCATGCCATGCAGATGCAATATTTTATCCACTATTATTATTATTTACATGTGGTCAAGTCTGTGCAGAATTCATTAAGATTTTTCCATTTTATCTTTATAGCATGCCTGACCACCATGGTTTCTTCGGGGCCCTGCTTCAGGTGTCCCCACCATCTGAGCTTAGATGGGTGTCATCCCAAGAAAGGGCCTTCCGTTTTAATGGCATTCCCTGATTTTCATTGACTGTCCTGCCCATTGGTGTTTTTATGCATTTATGTTTTGTCTAACTATTTTTCATTGCTTTACCATATACGTATTTTAATATTTTGATGGTTTGCCATCTTGGGGACCCTAAGTTGCTTGGAAAGGTGGAATAAACGTATTCTAAACAAATAAAACAGCCCTGCAAAGTGGCTTAGACTGAAAGGTAGTGACTGACCCAAGGTCATCCTGGCAGAGCAGGGATCTGAAAAAGCACTTACTTAAGCTTGAACATCAAGAGATTTGGGAGTGGGGGTGCAAAAAGCATTTGGGAACTTTTTGTTGCATTGGTCTTCTTCTTTTACTGCAGTTTATTATTAATCTTATTTTATAGGAATGTTTTTAATGACATGATAGGCTACCCCCAGCAGGAATGCTGAACAGCAGCCCTCCAGACCATTTTGCTTGGCAAACTGGGCTGGTTTTTCCGCCTAAGTAACTGATGGCGCTTTCACACATGCAGAATAATCCACTTCCAATCCACCTTCAATGCACTTTGCAGCTGGATTTTACTGTGGCCATTTATGCAGGGTCTATTTTGTAGCTCGCTCAAAGCTCTTTTTTTAAATGCGACCTTTAAAATGCCTGTTCATGGTCCCGATGCAAAAGCAGAAATTCCACACACATCCCACTCACCTGCTCCTTTGCTCCTTTGTTTGCATAGTCATTGGCAATGGTTGTTTGCATAGCTAAGCCTCGTTTGTGATTTTTCATGGTTCCTTCAGTAAATGCTTTGGTGCAGGGGCGGAGCAAATACAAAAGGTCGCGTTAAAGGGGCTCTTAAGAAATGCGAAGCAGGTATGCGCCAGCTTCGCAGTCACTTCCTGAATGATGGTTCAGCGTGAAAAACAAAAAAATATACGGGGCACTTCAGCCTGGAACGCACTGCTAATTACCATGCAAAAATGTCCTGTGTGAAACGGTGAAATCCACTTGCAAACAATCGTTAAAGTGCATTGAAAGTGGGTTGAAAGTGCATTATTCAGCATGTGTGAAAGCACCATGAGACCAGCACTGAGGCTCTGGCAGGACCTCTAGGGCCAGCAGGGTGGGAGAAGTCTTATGCCTGAAATCACCTGCAGCACCGCCAGACTCTGCGTGACTGGCTAAGTTTGGCCCTCATCTCTCCCCAACCCTTCTGTTTGCCTCCACACCAACATGGTCACAGGTTAGGGTTCTCAGGTCCCCCTTCCTGATCGGTGGGAGGTTTCAGGGAGCGAAGCTGGGGTGGCCGTGTGCATGCTGGGGCGCGCCCACGCGATGTCACTTCGTTTTACATCCGGAAGTGCCACATCACCGTGGCCGATTTAACACTCAACCCCCCCCCCCAATTTTATTAAAGTAGCCCCGGCTATGCGGCGCTTCTGGAAGTAAAACCAGAAGTGACATCATCACGTGAGCACGCGTGTCCACATGGCCACTACTCTGGAGCAGCTGGGTGGAATTGCCTGCCAAAACCACCCACCTGGCAACCCTATCACAGGTAGATGTTGCCTCCTGCTGTTTTATTATATTATGTTGAGATTATGGTGTTGCAGTGTTATTATGTAACGTTTATTGTAGTTTGCAGCCCCATAAAATACTTTGGTGCAGTAGGAAAATAGACTGATGTTCTATAACGCCACCATAATTCTTTTGTCCCTTTGTAGGTGCAGCAGGAGCAGCCGGTCTGCTGAGCTTACCAACATGGGGTGCAGCTTTCGCTGGTGATGTCCTTGCCGTCTTTACTATGTGGGCATGGCCTCGCATAACTGGAAACTTCATTAGTTGTATACATCCTGTAAAAGTCATGATTACAGCAATGCTTGTGTACCTACTGGGAGTGTTCTTCTGTGTGTGGTGTACAGCTTATAAGTTTGTGCCAGGCGGAACTTATGCTCGAGAAAGATCTCATGTTCTTTTGGGTATGTTTGTTCTTCTTATCTGAGGGAAGCCGACAAATTTTCTCCGATTGATCTCTTAACTGTAAAACGTCCTTTAGAAAAATTTCACAGTTTTTTCCTGTTTGCTTTCTCCACTTCACTGATATCCATCGTTTAAAGGGACATAGAAATTTAAATGGTGTTAGAAATACAGCTACAAAGTAAAGGGATAACCACTGGACTCAGTACTTGTATAAGAAGTGGACCTTTGAGATTAACAGGCACCAGGACTGCGAATCTAACCATAGTGTAATGATTTTAGATATGATCAACTACTGAACAGAATGTTAAGAGAACATTAGGAAGGCAACAAAAAAACAAAGGAGAACGTATGGTTCTGTTATATGAAGTATATATATGTACTTGGAAGTACATATGTGTATAGTTTTTATCTTGACCGTTTTTACTAAATGAAGGGGAAAAAACTGGTCATGAGTTACTTGCATTTATTAATTTAGATAAATGGGTGGAAATTTGGGCTACATTCAAACTACATTTTATACAAACTCTTGATTGCTAAAAAAAACCCTGCCCACCCCCAATACTAGTCTTCCAGTGTGATTAATTTACTTACACCTTAACTACGGATTAAAATCAGTTTTAAGAAGCAAAGCAAGAGTGGCCCTAGCTTGATGTGTCAGGAATTTCCCCTTATTATACTGTGGAGTAAGTTGAATTCAGTTAGTTGAGGAGATGTAATAGAGTCCTAGACATTTAAAATAATGTTGCTGTGAAATAAAAACCCTTATCGCAGGACCATGGCTGGGTTCCAAAGGGCTTGTGTTCACCAGATCTTTTCCATCCCTTCCCATTGAAGCTCCTCTCCCCAAAAGCTCCTGATGTTTGGGTAGGGTTGCCAGTTCCAGGTTAGGCAATACCTGGAGATTTTGAGGGTGGAGCCTGAGAGGGCGGGGTTTGGTGAGGGGAAGGACTTCAGTGGGGTATAATGCCATATGGAGTCTACCTTCCGAAGCCACCATTTTCTCCAGGTGAACCGATCTCTGTCGCCTGGAGAGTAGTTGAAATAGAGGGAGATCTCCAGCCACCACCTGGAGGTGGGCAACCCTCAGTTTGGAAAATCCTCTGAAACAGTACCCAGTGCTGCAAAGGGATTGGAGTGCAGCAAGAAGGAAAACATTCAGCACCCCACCCCAGCCTGTATACATGTGGAAGAGCTTTCAGCTCACAGGAGGGGATTCCTGGCTGTGTTTAGATCACATATTTCCATTCTTTATAACCTTGCTAGTGGCAAATTTCTTGTTTCTTCTGGTTTCTTGCAGGTGTGGCTTCCTGTTCTCTTCTCCTGTCTAACATATTGTCTTTCTGTTATGGCATCTTGTATAGGGAAACTCTCTTTTCATGAAAAGTAAGGATATAAAAAAGGAATGCATTGGGATCATAGTTATGGGTCCTTCAAGACACATAAAAGTCCAATGATCATTCAGTTCAAAACCTACACGTATTTATCAGAATTCTCAATTTCAAACTCAGCCTTTTGTATTAATTACAAGAGACACAGTAGAAAAACTCGTTACATACTGGTAAAACTTTAGAATAGCAAGTTAATCTCACCAAATTGGAATTATAAATGTTGACTTAGAAGATAAAGTATGTACAATGGGAATGACTTCACAATCCATGTGGACTATGTAAGCTTCTTTGACCCCCCCTTTGCATTAAATTGCTTTTTAGCATACCCAGTTCATCCTTTTCCTTACGTTTCTTTTTTAAATGCATCAACTATGAACCAGGATCCACTTTGCACTGCTCCAAGTGGCAATCTTCATGTGTGTTCTGATAGGATAATGATTCACAGTATTTGGAGATGAATATACTCAAGGTTTGGCTATGTGTGTTCAAGTGTTTTCTTATTATTAGACATGAAAAAAATGTAATTTTTCATTATAGGACTCATCATGCTATTTATTGTCATAGACATGTTAGTTGATGGTAAGAAAGATCTTCATTATCTGTTTGGGATGAAAAACAGCCAGAAGCCCTTCTTCAAACAAAGTGAAAAATTCATCAAATTATGTAAGAGTAACTTGCTTCATTCTTAAAAACAAATTGTTAAAAAATTCAGATTAAAAATGTGAATGTGTAGGATTAAGGTGATATTTTGGATGCTTTACCCATAAATAAAATATCAAGGCTTAGATGATGCTCTTGAGATCCCTCAGGTACACACTACCTGTAATGTTTGAATTACTGCTACTGTCTCTTAACTTAAAATGCGCCTGGTTGGGTCTACTTCCTAATGGGAGCTGGCCAAGGATGTTAAGCCACTACCTGCTTCAGGCTACCTGGGACCAGGAGTGGAGAGAGGAGAATGATGGCAGAAGAACCAACTTAGTAAATGAAGATCAATACTATGAGCGGTTCCTTGAAAAATGGAAACTTTATTATCAATACATAAAGGTTTAACAATAGAAGAATGTAGATATTAGAAGGTTAGAATCATTACTAATTTTGATGTTTTCACAAATTATATCTTTATATTGGGAAAAATGATTTGTGTAGGCCATGTGGTATATAATGGATATATGTGTATTTCTATAATCTATATCAACATATAAAGGGTTAACTATAGTAGAGTGCAGTAGAATAATCGACGTTAGAAGGCTAGAACCAATATTAATTTTGATACTTCTATAAACTATATTTTTATGCTGGGAAAACTGTCTTGATTTGTGCAGGCCATGTAGCATGAAACGTCTATGTATACAAGTAATTTTCTTCTTTTCCTCGAACTGTTTTATTTTTCGAATGCTCCCTTTCCCTGTACTTTCCCTACCCCTCCCCTTTATATTAAAAAAAGAAGAAAAACTCTTCCCTTCTCCCAATGGAGGGCTACTGGGTGTGCCAAAGAGCCTATGGGGCATGGGGGCTACCTGGCAGATGAAGTGGTGGGGTGCACAACCTCACACTGTTGTTTCTTGTGAATCACTCCAAAACATCAGTGAATGTTTGCATGTTCTCACAGACTTCTCAAGTGTGGAGAAAAATTCCATGCCTAGATTTATTCCATTATTATTACTATTATAACCCCTCTTTAAAAGCCATACCTTCTTGACTAAAGCACACAGTTCTAAGCAGAGATACATCCTTCTGAGCCCACTGTCTTCAATGGAATCAGCAGAGTGTAACTCTGTTTAGGATTGTCCTGTAAATTGACTTAAGGAAGAAGGCAAGAAGATTTAGATTTAGCTAGATGAAGCAAATTTACAGAGAAATAGGTAGCAATATATGCCAGCCCAAAAAGGCTTGCACAAGATATGATCAGTTGATAGATTAAGATGAGACAGAGAGAACACACATTATACTGCCCTTGCAGAAATCTGCCCTCTCATGGGATTCCAAAAGTTCTGCTATGCAAATCTGCCACTATTCCTAACATGCTGAAGTCTGCATATTTGGTAAGATAATATTAAGACTTCTATATTTTAGACTCCCAAGAAATCATCATCTTCTTGTGTTTCTTCGATATTAATATATGCTGTAAATGTTCTGTTTCTAGTTTTGTGGCTGTTTGTTGGTATAGGCTTACTAGGACTAGGACTGCGATATAAAGCTTATGAGAAAAAATTGGGCCATGGGGTGAGTAATGTACTTCTTTTAAAATATATCACATCTTTAATAATACATCTTCATATGCACCCACTAGGACAGAACAAAAATGTTTTGGGATGAATAGAACTTCACACAGTATTCAGTATGTAATGCATAGATTTATTATGTGTGTGTGTGTATTTGTGTGTGTGTGAGTGAATTCATATATATATATATAGAGAGAGAGAGAGAGAGAGAACTTCACACAGTATTCAGTATGTAATGTATAGATTTATTAGCGCGTGCGTGTGTGAATTCATATATATATAGATATAAATGTAATTTTTTGCTGTCAAGTTACAGCCAACTTATGGTGACCCCATAGGGCTTTCAAGGTAAAAGATGTTCAGAGGTGGTTTGCCGTTGCCTGCAACCATGGTATGTCTGGGTGGTCTCCCATCCAAATACTGACCTGGACTGACCCTACTTAGTTTCTGAGATGGGGCAAGCATGGGCTGTCCAGATCAGGGAGGTTTACTGTAAACAATAGCCAAAATTCAAAGTTCTACAGGGCTCCAGCATCCTGTGCTTTTCATTGGAGCCAGTTCACACATTTGGCCACGGAGTTATGAGAAATCAAACGTTAGGCATGTGTGAAGTTGCCCTTGAACAACAACACTCAAAATTGAATGGAAATATAACTGATTGAAACAATGTAAAGTATGATTATTTTCCTAGGGTTATAGGTCATAATTTTTAGGAGTAGTTGCTCTTTTTCATTGTCATTTGCGTTATTCTTAGTTGTTATTATACCACAACGTCTGGAAAGTTTCATATGCAAAACAGGCATGTCCCTGATCCCACAAATCATGCAAATGGATGAATATGTGCAAATGCAGTTGGACTTAGGCTCCTTACTTTACTTTAATTATACTGTTCATAAGGCCAATAAGATCGAAAGCGAGCAAGGCCCTTGCCCAGTGGGGCTTGTGGTTGATTCCCACGCTGAAAAAGCTACCACCAGAGAAACGGGTAAGCTGCAATCCT
This sequence comes from Euleptes europaea, assembly GCF_029931775.1. Taxonomy (NCBI): domain Eukaryota; kingdom Metazoa; phylum Chordata; class Lepidosauria; order Squamata; family Sphaerodactylidae; genus Euleptes; species Euleptes europaea. Next base: position 67,745,814 of record NC_079320.1, on the reverse strand, counting down.
CCCTGAGGTGGAGGCTTCATACCAGGGATGGAAGTAAATGTTGCCTTTTTGATTAGTGGTAATTGTGAATGTGGCTCTCTGAGCCAAAGAGTGAATATGACTGGGTTAAGCCAAAAGTTGACTCACCAGCATTATTTCATATTGTGCCATAAAGTCCTTCCTGTTCTTTTGGGCAAATAGTATATTTTCAATAATTCTGCACGCTTCTGTCACCTGACAGTGCAATCTTTAAGATTACCAGTACAATCTTTAAAAAACTTTCCTGGGAGTAAGTTCCATTGAGCAGACCATAGTGGTATTTGGAGTTGACATTTTTAGGATTGCTTTCTTTGTGTTCTTTAGATATTGGGAGGGCAAGTCAATTATATTAGCCATGTACCTGGACCAAACCAGTACAATTTATGTTTCCCCTTTTCAAATTATCTGTAGCCTCCGAAGAAAGACTTCTCTGCCTTGATCTGGCCGTTTAGGTTTGGCTATGACAATGAAGGATGGTCTAATCTGGAAAGATCAGCTGTTTTGCTGAATCAAACAGGTACTCTTGACAAAATGTGTGTGTGTAAAGTGCCGTCAAGTCACAGCCGACTTATGGCGACCTTTTGGATTTCCCCATTATGCCTTCCTTGCCTTCGGTAGGCAGAGTGGTCTCTTCCATCAGTTGCAGAGGGAGTGGAGACCTTCTCTGTTGGGGAATAAAGAACACAGATGGTAGTCATTGCCCAATGGTGGTCATTGCCCAACAGTGGGCTCCATTTCGAAGGCCAATCAGCAACTATAACATGCTGTAAGGTGATACTGAGGAGCCCCGTGGTGCAGAGTGGTAAGCTGCAGTACTGCAGTCCAAGCTCCGCTCATGAACTGAGTTTAATCCCGACGGAAGTTGGTTTCAGGTAGCCGGCTCAAGGTTGACTCAGCCTTCCATCCTTCCGAGGTTGGTCAAATGAGTACCCAGATTGCTGGGGGTAAAGGGAAGATGACTGGGGAAGGCACTGGCAAACCACCCCGTAAAACAAAGTCTGCCTAGTAAATGTCGGGATGTGACGTCACCCCATGGGTCAGGAACGACCCGGTGCTTGCGCAGGGGACCTTTACCTTTAAGGTGATACTGGAGTAATGAAACAGGTTTGGTTTGGGACTGAAGCATGTTGAAATGCCAGCAGTAGTGGTGAAGGTTGTGAACTGAGACATTCATGGTTCAAAGAGCCAACCTGTTATAATGGGTATAGAGCTCGACTAGGATCTGGGAGACCCAGGTTCAAATCCCCACTCTGCCATGGACCTTGCTGTGTGACCTTTGGCCAGTTGCGCTCTCTCTCTCTCTCTCTCTCTCTCTCTCAGCCTAACCTACCCTCACAGGGTTGTTGTTGTGAGGATAAAATGAAATAGAATGATGTTGTAAGCTTTCTTGGGTCTCCATTGAGGAAAAAAGCAGGGTATGAATAAAACTAAAATAAAACTCTTACCTTCAGCCGAGTGACCTTAGATAAGCAACTATTTATCAGCCATGTAACTATTTATCATCATTGTCTGTTGTATTGATCTAACTTACAGGGCTGTTGTAAATATTACTAAGGGAAGATATGTGAAACACCCAGAATGCTCTAAGCCACTATAGAAATACTGAACATTATTATTCTACAGACCTCATTTTGTCAGGCAAGCAGCAAAACTGGTCTATTTAAAGGATACTGAATATTATAATAGGAGTGTGATCCATAAGCAAAAACCAAATCGGCTCCATTCTCTGTATGCACCTCCCCCTTTAATGAAACCTGGAGATTGGAATGAATTAAACGCCAAAGGACATATTATGATGCAATTCAACCCTCAGGACTGGGAAATGCATTCTGCCCTGTTAGAAACCTTACTTGATTGTAATGGCCTTTGGCTATATACAATAAATCTTTACCTACTACCTACCAGTAATAGGAAAAAAACTGTTTTGGCGCACTCAGTTCACCTGATTCTTTAAAATAACAAAATAACTTGATATTGTTTGGGTTTTCCACTTCTTGTTAGGAATTTCCAGGTAGAAAGCAGCTAGGGGAACAGAGTGCACCAAAATATTTATTTTCTTATCAAATATTTAATGTTCCTTCATGCAGACTAGTTTTGTTCCAATTGGATGGGTGGAATGGGAATGTTTTTTTCTTTGCTCACTCAAAGAGTCTGTAAGGCAAACAAAGCCCCCATACACACAGTTTTGAGAATTCGAATCTGCAGAGTGGCAAACCCAGACCAAATTTCCCCTGCATAAATGCCCCCCGTTTATTACTGTCCATGTGTCTCTAAGAAAATTATTACTGAAGATTTGTTAACATCCTTACAACCGTTCAAACATGTTACCACCTTTTTGTCCTCCAGGCGCTGACTTCATTACTATTATAGAGAGTGATGCCTCTAAACCGTTCATTGGAAACAATGATCTAACCATGTGGCTAGGAGAAAAACTTGGCTTCTACACAGATTTTGGTCCAAGTACACGGGACCATACATGGGGGTGAGTCGTATCTAGATACAGAGATAAACAGGTTATTAAAGACCTAGATATCTTATTGTCTAAGGGGTGGCCACCCCACCCCTGCATTCATCTGCTTCAGAGGCTATGCCAGTGGGGGACTGCCCCGCACAGACACAGCTGAGCAGGCAGCCTAACCAGTTAGGGTTGCCAGGTCCCTCTTCGCCACCGGCAGGAGGTTTTTGGGGCGAAGCCTAAGGAGAGGGGAGGGACTTCAACACCATAGAGTCCCATTGATAAAGCGGTCATTTTCTCCAGGTGAACTGATCGCTATTGGCTGGAGATCAGTTGTAATAGCAGGAGATCTCCTGCCACCACCTGGAGGTTCAACCCTAAAGAACAGCACTCTTGCTCTTAATGATAATATTACTATTATAAAAAAGTCAACTTAGACCCCGTAGAATGCCTTAAATGTAATAAGTTTCACAAATCAAGCCTATACAAATAGTACTAAAAAACAAATACTGTTAGAAATGTTCACTTCACATATCCATAAAAACCATGTGTCCCTAATGGGTGTCAAACACAGTTCACCGTTCCGAAATAATGTTATATTGGTATATTGAACGTTACCAGTCCATATTCCATAAAGTATACTTCAGAAATTAGTTGCACACCAATGGGAGTCTTAAACAAGAATCCCTCTTGCAGAGTAAATATTCTAAGTGGTTTTGTCAAATTGATTCCATTCTCAAGGAGATATATGTTATCGTGATATTTTCAAAAGGAATCCAAATGTAACCGAATGTTACAAGAACGTGTTTTCCGGATAAAACACGTTTCAATCAGCTTTCATCAGTTTGGCTATTGGCAAAGTTAATGCAAAGTATGATTCCTGCTTAATTTCTGTTTTAACACTCCATTTCCAACTTGCCAACATGTATTTCTGGACTAGCAATTCGTTTGGAATTTGCAGAACCATCTTTGGAAGCTAAAGTTTGCATTGCAACATTTATTTTTAGATTAAAAATTCTTTATTCTTCAGAGGGGCGCTATTTGCATTTATTTGCTAAAGATGACTTTCAGAGTTCATGGCAAAAATTAGTTGGTGATAGATTGCAGAGACTGAATTTGTTCTGTGGGGTTTTAATGCAAATGGAATATCCCTCTGCATGTAAACTGGTTAGATCTAGAGTGTTGCATCTTGACAAATGGAGCACTAGCTGTAGAGCGCATAGGGTATGCTCCTTGTACTATCTGGGCCTCCCCATTCCAAGGATCCTACCTGCTTATTGTAAATTTTTAACTGTCCCCAAATATAGAATACTTTTCTCTAAGGCCAGATTATAAATGCATGGTTACCATTGGTGGAGTTAGCAGGCAGGTATTCAGGGATCCCCTTTTCTGAACGATTTTGCAATTCAAATCAGGGAATTTGGACACGGTCTGGCATTTTTAATTGTATGATCTCATCAGAGGTAAATGGGTCACAGTATACATTCAGAACTGCCCTAAAGCAAGTGACAGTTGAAAGCTATTGTAACCCTTGCCGTGGCAAAACATTTATCTACGGCTTTTAATGATACTTCCTTTCAACTGTTTACCTTAGATTTTGTATTTCTGTATGTTGGTTATTTCTGTATTACTGAACAGACTTAATTTGTTTTGCTCATGACCTATTGGTCCATGAGCGTAAAGGACAAAATTAAAGGAATAATAGAAACCTAGTGAGTCTTTGTTGCTTCTTTTTCTGTAGAGCAGAAAGTTGGTTAACTCTTTTCCCGTTGCAGTGGCAGTTTAAGCCATTGTGATCCGAAACATACGTTGGCTAATTTGGCTCCATTTCCCGTCTCCATAATTCCACTGCACCCTTCTCGCTCTGTGAGAGAAGGCCATCTTCAGCTCGGGTTCTTGTGTGTGCTTATCTGGGAGGCAGGAAACAAAACTGCAGATCTTCCCCTATCCTGCAGGAAGTAGCCCCTCCCATCTGCTGCAGCTCCAGTTTTGTTTCCTGCCTTGACGGGAGAGCAGCGTTCGTTTTTGTCTCCCTGCTTCAGATAAGGAAATATATCTAGTCTTGTGTCTCAACTGTCTCCTCCTGTCTTGTTGGTGTCCTTTTTTGTTCCCTATCGTGTCTGCGTGCAAAAAAAAAAAAAAAAAAAAAATGGAATTGGTTTTCTACGCCTCAAGCTTCGGCTAGGCAATAAATTTTTCCCGCCCAAACAAGATGGCGGAGGCCCGGGGTGACGACTTCATTTCACCTCAGGATCTTGTACCGGGTTTACTTACCGCGGCTACTGGCAGCCTGGACGAGCCGTCCTGCAGCGGAGCTTCGCTTTCCCCTTCAGGGAAGAAGCGCAAAGCCTTCGATAAATCAGATAAGGCTTTAAAAAACAAAAAGGACACCACAGGCGCGGCTTCTAGCCAGGCGCACAAAAGGAGTAAGAGGCTTCAAAGCGAGGCTCCTAGCCTGACGCAGACAAAGACAAGAGGCGCGGCTTCTAGCCTTCTCATCAAAGCGCCCCGGGCTAGTGCATCGGCTTCGGCCGTTCAGCCCGCCCCGCCCCGCCAGGAGCCTTCAGTCTTAACTGCACCCCACAGCGTGCTTGAAATGCCGGCTAGCACTACAGCCCTCGATCAGGGGCTAATGGCGGCCGAGGTCCCAGAACATTTAGCGCTGTCGCCAGCAGCAGCACATCGCGGGACGGAGACTGTAACAGGCGGAGACCGGACGGCGCCCGGTGAGGTACAGACTGGCGAGGCGGGTGGGGGCGAAAGTGGTCTTTTAGCCCTAAAAGCGGAGTTGGTTCAGCTGGTGAGGAGTGTTTTTGTTGAAGGGCTGCAGGCCCTGCAATCCCCTACTCCATCTTTGCAAGGGGACGGGGCTCCGGCCCTTACTCGCGAGGAGGCCCCGGTCCTTACTCGCGAGGAGGCCTTTTCTACTGAGGTTCAAGCTAACCCTCGGCACACCAGCAGGGAATTAACTCCCAGTACCACCAAAGCCGCCAGAAAAGCTCCGGCACCCCCCAACAATAATGTTTCTATGTCCCCTGACTCTTCTGATGTAGAATTAGAGGAGGGCGAGTTCTCTTCAGGTGAAGAAACCCCTCCGGTTGAAGAAAAACAACTCAGGCTCTTCCCACAGGAAGAATTTCAATCTCTCCTCTCAAAATCGCTGGCAGCTCTGGATCTGGCGGAAGTTTCAGAACCTCTAGAGTCACACAAACTCAGAGGAGCAAAAGAGTTCTTCCACAGACATAATGTCCCAGCAAAAACCATTCCTGTGCCAGATTATTTTTCCACTCTTATTAAGGCAGAGTGGGAGAAACCGCTGGCCTCCAAGCAGGCTACAGCAATTTCAAAAAAGTTTTATACTTTAGCTAAGCCTTCGACACAGTTACTCCAGATCCCCCTAGTGGAGGCTCCTGTAGTGGCACTTCACTCCTATGATGTGGTAGCCAGGGACAGTATGGGACCTATTAAAGATCCCTTGGATAGAAAAGCAGAATTGGCCATTAAGAGAGCGCATGAGGCGTCTGCCATGGCCATTAGTGCCTCGGTCACCTCCGCCCTGATTTCTCGGGCCGCTATAGTCTGGACTAGAAAGCTCAACCAACTGATTCCTGAAAACAATAGAAAAGCTCTGGAAGGAGTATCCAGAGTACTCAAGGCGGTGACCTTTCTAGCAGACTCTTCTCTGGACACTCTGTCCTTTTCTGCCAGGGCAATAGCCACTCAGACAGCCGCTAGGAGGGCTCTATGGCTCCGACCTTGGCAGGCGGATACCCATTCCAAAGCGGAACTGATGGGGTTCCCATACCAAGGGGACAAACTCTTTGGTGACCAGCTCGACACCATTCTTATAGAGACAAAGGATAAAAAGAAGGCCCTGCCCAAAGGTTTTCGCAGGGACAACAAAGGCTCCTCTGGTTTTTTCAGGTCCTCCCATACACTCCATAGATTTCGCACTGACCAAAGAAAGGGACAGTGGTCACAAGGTCGGGGCTCCTTTCGAAGGGGGGGCTGTTATTCGCGGCCCAGATTTTCACAGCCAAATTCTGATAGACAATCCTTCAATTCCCACCAGGGAACTAAACAGTGACGCCAACTCTCTCCCAGTGGGAGGACGTCTCATGGAGTTTGCTACCCTTTGGTCGGACGTCCAATCGGACGCATGGGTGATGCAGGTCATCAACCAGGGGTACCAAATAGAGTTTGCACGTTCTCCAGACCGCGTAACATACCTTCATTGATCTCTTTCCAGGACAAAACGCCTGCGCACTGCGGAGGCGGTAAAGCATCTATTAGACATCCGGGCCATAGAACCCGTAGGGCCATCAGAGCGCTCTTGCGGAATTTACTCTCACTTCTTCACAGTCCCCAAAAGGAACGGGGACTGGAGGGCCATCCTGGACCTCAAGTTTCTCAACAGGTATGTCATCAAGAGGCGGTTCAGGATGGAGACCCTAACTTCCATCAAAGAGGCCCTACGCCCCCGCTCTTTCCTTACATCCATAGATCTCACCGAAGCCTACTTACACATTCCGGTGCATCCATCCCACAGAAAAGTTTTAAGGTTCTCCTTCCAGAACCTTCCTTTCCAGTTTCGGGCCATGCCATTAGGGCTTTCGTCCGCCCCAAGGGTGTTTTCCAAGGTATTAGTCACCCTGATAGCACTGGTGATGGCTCAAGGGGTCCAGGTACACCTGTACCTGGACGACATTCTCATATGTGCTCCATCCAGAGATCTGAGCCTAAGACATACAACCTTGGTCTTATAGACGCTACAAGATCATGGGTTCCTGGTCAATCTAAAAAAGAGTCACCTGGAACCCACTCAGAGACTTTTACACCTAGGGGTATTGATAGACACTGCCCAGAATTCTCTATTCCTCCCCCTGGACAAGGCTCTCAAGATTGCAGCCATTGCCAAAAAGGTAATCAGGTCTCCCTCCTCCAAACTAATGACCCTCGCCAAACTGCAGGGACACATGGTCTCCTGCATTCCAGCAGTTCCCTGGGCGCGCTTCCACGCCAGGCCGCTTCAGTGGTTTCTTCTGCAGTTCCAACAAGACATTATGAAGAAGAGGGACAGGAACCTCATTATTCCCAATGCCACTCGTCTGACTCTAAATTGGTGGACTGTCACCAACAACCTGTGCAAGGGTCTTCCTTACATTCACGACCCTCCCGAACAGCTATTTACAGATGCCAGCCTGTCGGGATGGGGAGCCACATTTCGAGGCCAGCCGGCTCAGGGCCTTTGGAATCAATCAGAACAGGGTCTGAGTATCAATCTCCTCGAACTAAAAGCAGTCTGGAGGGCACTTCTACATTTTGCCCCTCAGATAGAGATGACACATCTACTAATAAGAACAGACAATGTGGCCCACCTCAACAAACAGGGGGGGTCTCGTTCGTCCACCCTTCACAAACAAGCCTCGCTGATTCTTACCTGGGCAGAACATCATCTACGGTCATTGACAGCGGAACACATTCGGGGTGTCTTAAACGTGCAGGCCGATTGGCTCAGTCGTCAAAAAATCGACGAAGCGGAGTGGGAGCTCAACCCGACTGTGTTCCTCCAACTTACCCAGAAGTTTGGAGATCCATTAGTGGATCTCTTTGCATCCAACACGAATCGCAAAATCCCAAGATTTTTCACACGGTACAAACACCCAGCAGCAGAAGCGACGGATGCCCTGTTGGCACCATGGCCATCGGGACTCCTCTACGCCTTTCCCCCCCTGCCCCTAATCCCGAGAGTAATACGCCGCATACGTCTTCTGAAGGCTACAGTGCTGTTGGTAGCTCCGGATTGGCCGAGACGCCCTTGGTATCCGGCTCTCCGGGAAATGTCCTTCAGGGAACCATGGAGGCTACCAGTCCAACACGACCTACTTCTACAGGGCCCAGTATGTCATCCGGATCCTCAGTGGTTCAGAATGACCGTATGGCCATTGAAAGGAGGAGGCTCTTAGCCTTGGGTTACACTCCAGACATCGTAAATACTATTCTGGCATCGCGGCGCCCATCCACTGTTCGCATTTATAACGCCACATGGAAGGTCTTCCATTCTTGGTGTAAGAAAAGTTCTGTGGATCCACTTAAACCTAAGATCTCAGGGATCCTAGCCTTTCTTGAGGAAGGCCGCAAGATCAGTCTAAAGTGTGCCACCTTGAGAAGGCAACTGGCGGCTATAGCTACTCTGGTACCTCGGGTATCCGGATACCCGCTTCTCAACCATCCTCACATAAAAGCCTTTCTTAAGGGGGTTAAATCTACCTCCCCTCCAGTGGCTCACAGATTTCCGACCTGGAAGATACATACGGTACTTACGGCTCTTACTAAACCACCATTTGAGCCTCTCAGGACAGTGGACCTGAAGTGGCTTAGATTCAAAGTACTTTTCTTAACAGCCATAACATCGGCCCGCAGGGTGTCTGAGCTGGGGGCATTGTCCATTGCCCCTCATCTTTGCATCTTCCATAATAACAGGGTGGTTCTTCGTCCTGATCCTTCCTTCATCCCGAAGGTAAACACCAGGTTCCACAGAGAACAAGATATTGTCCTCCCTACCTTCCATCCAGATCCGTCCTCTCCTAGGGAAAAATCTTGGCACTCCCTAGATCTCAGGAGGGCGTTACAAATTTACATTAAACGTACCCATCACATTAGACTCACGGATTCTTTATTTGTCACTCTAACGGCTCCAAATAAGGGAAGGGCGATGTCCAGGGCTGCCATCAGCAGCAATATTAGGCAGTGCATTGTTCACGCCTACAAGGCCTCTGGCTTACCGGTACCAGTGAACATCACAGCTCATTCTGTCAGGAGTGCAGCTACCTCGGCCGCCTTTGCCAGAAATGTCTCAGTAGAGGAAATTTGCAGAGCGGCCACATGGTCGTCTACTTCTACTTTTATTCGGCACTACAAATTGGATTTGATTTCCTCCGCTGAGGCTACCTTTGGGAAAAAGGTGTTACAGGGTGTGGAGGAGTCTTAATTACACCCACCCAGATTCCTAAGCTCTTGTACGTCCCGAGCTGAAGATGGCCTTCTCTCACAGAGCGAGAACGAGCCTTGGGTACTTACCAGTGAAGGCTCCTTCTGCTCTGGGAGACGAAGGCCATCTTCCCCTCCCAATTAAGATCATTAAGACTCTTCCACCTTCATATTTTCCTTACCCTTTTTCCGGTACCTGTTCACAAGCAAACAAATGATAATATTTATAAATTATTGAGATGCAGAGATCGTAGACGTTCTACCGTTTGGTATATTTCGTTGTACAGTTGGCGTTTTTCTGCCTTGTTATTTGTTGTTTGCTCCTCCTGGCATTTTTGTACAATTTTCATGTTTGTTTAAAAAAGAAGGAATTTATTGCAGGGAGATTACGGTCAAGCTCTAAAAATACTGGAGCTGCAGCAGATGGGAGGGGCTACTTCCTGCAGGATAGGGGAAGATCTGCAGTTTTGTTTCCTGCCTCCCAGATAAGCACACACAAGAACCCGAGCTGAAGATGGCCTTCGTCTCCCAGAGCAGAAGGAGCCTTCACTGGTAAGTACCCAAGGCTCGTTTCTCACCACCCTTTTATCCTTACCAGCGTGGTGTAGTGGTTAAGAGCAGGGGTTTGGAGCAGAGGCGTCTGATCTGGAGAACAGGATTCAATTCCCCACTCCTCCACATGAGCGGCGGAGGCTAATCTGGTGAACTGGATTTGTTTCCCCACTCCTACATATGAAGCCAGCTGGATGACCTTGGGCTAGTCACACTCTCTCAGCCCCACCTTCCTCACAGGATGTCTGCTGGGGGAGGGGAAGGGAAGGTGATTGTAAGCCAGTTTGATTCTGCCTTAAGTGGTAGAGAAAGTCGGCATATAAAAACAAACTCTTCTTCTTACCACCAAATGTAAACATGAACAGTTCCTCTACTCACAGAGCTCCGTGAAACATTTTCCCCAAGGCTTTATTTCAGAACTGTAAGTTTAGTTTACTTTTGCCCTCATGGAAACTAGTGATGAATGGCTGGGTTTGTCCGACCAAATTTTAGACTATTTAGAGCACTGAGATTTAGAAATTGGGGAGTGGGGTTCCCACTAGTGCATTTATTCTTCCAATAGCCCCACAGTTCAGGCTGTCTGCATTACAGATGCTGTCAAAACATAACTTATCACAATGTGTTTCAGCTCGGAATCTGATGTGAAAATGCTTATTTTCTTCTCTCAAACTGTAAGGTTTTTCTCCGCCATGATATTTTCTGCTTCCAAATATAGTTTGGACTAGTTCTGAGTAACACCCGCAAATGTCAGGAGGCTGTTCTTGAGATTTAGTTCATAGCATATGTAAATGATTTAAAAAAACAAAAACCAGGGGATTAGGCCTGGGTCGATCCTGGTCAGGGTTTCCAACTGCCTGGAGAAAAAGGTCTTGTCTTTAATAGAGGCTTAATTAGGATGTTATTTACCTCCATGCCATTAAAAGCTTCATTGACTCATTTCCACAAATAAGCCTCCATTAAAATTATCGGGTGCGATTGCATATCAACAATTTTTTATCAAGTGTGTCCAGTATTTTTGTTGAAACTATCTGGCAACCCTACTCCCACAACATTCAGGGAGAGGTGGATGACTTCAGAGAAGCAAGAGTGAGCTAGAATCCCACCCACTCTGTAACTGAGGCTTAACCAAAGCCAGGCCAGGAAAAAGGAACACTAGAGGGCGCTGTGGCCCTGGATTCTGACCCACCACTGGGGAAATCTGACCCTTATGTAGTGCAGTGAGAACGCTCTTGTGCAGCATAAAGTAAATTCACCTGTCTTTGTAGTATAACAGCTAGCACAATTGCCTACTGATCATTGATGGCCAATGTGTGCTAGGTTTTCTCTCTGCCTGGGTGTCTTTTTCCTCCTCCCTTTAACAAGTCAGCTTATTCATTTAGAAAATCTGCATGTCACATCTCCAGGGAACCTGCTTGAGGCAGCTTACAAAGAAAAACAAGACACAGTCGTAAGCAGCATAAACATAGTTAAAATTAAAAACCACCAAAAAACTCAGCAATTAAAACTCCCACTATAAGCCCCCAGTATTTTCTCCTCACCTGGACCTGGATGGCCCAGGCGAGCCAGCTCTCATCAGATCTCGGAAGCTAAGCAGGGTGGGCCCTGGTTAATTTGGACTGGAGATCACCAAGGATGCCCAGGATAGTGGCACAGAGGCAGGCAATGGGAAACCACCTCTGAATGTCTCTTGCCTTGAAAACCCTACAGGGTTGTCATAAGTCGGCTGCGATTTGACAGCACTTTCCACCTTCGCTTTCTCCTCACAATGAAAATATCCTTGTAAAAGGCCTCCCCTGAAACTTCTTAACCAGACGTGGGGAGCCCATACAGTACCAATGGCAAGCTGTTTTGCTATTGACAAATTAAAATGCATAGATTACCAAACAACTCAGAGAACTGAAAAAATATATGACTTGAAACCTTAAAAGGTCTGTAGTTTTCATTTGAAAACTCAATACAAACCCTGGTTTTTCCTTACTTTTTTGTTCAAAGATGGGTGTGTTCCTTTTGAAATCTGGAAAAAAAAGCAGATTTGCTAAATTGTGAGATGAGACACGCGTATGGCTAAGAACTGCAGTCGCACATGAATCCTACTCCTGGTGCTTTCTAAACATGTACCCTACACGCTTGCCTATCACTTCTAGATTATTTGGAAATGACAGAGGAAAGAATGCATGGGGTGCTTAAGGTCCTGAAATATACCTCTTAAAGATGGGAAAGATGCTTAGGAAAGCATGCACAAATCACTTGTTTTCCAGACTTCCATCATCTTTCTTGAATCTTCTACCAGCCTCCACCCTAGTTGGTTATGAGAAGGGCACCCTTGGCTGCCCAACAGGGCAATCAGTTTTTTTAAAATAAAATTTTATTGTTTTTTATAAGACACATACAATTCATACACATCACACACTCCTTAAACTCTATATCCACGACAAGATCCTCCTCAAATAACAGACAGAGCAGGGCTAATACATTCTATATCAGTTAATGCATTCCTTATTGGTCTGGACTCATACTATATTCTTTACTAAAGCAAATACTTAAACATTTATCCTCTAATTTACATTTAATCTAGATTGTTTATCTTCATTTGTAATTATGTTGACTTCAAACATTAATACTCCTAGACTAATAATCAATATTTTTGAACTACCATTAAAACCAAGTATTTTTCCATATCAAATCTATTGTCTATTATTATATCTATACATAGTAACTATAGTCATAAAACTCTCTATTGGTAATTAAAATCTGAATGAATACATCTATCTATCTTTTGTTATTTTTGTTGTTGTTAGTATATTAATAATAAAAAAATTCTGTCTAAGTGGTGTTTTTTTTAATACATAATCAAAATATACCTTCCACTTCTTCTGAAATTCTTCCGTCCGTCTTCTGTTCACAGTATTAGTCAATTTGGCCATCACTGCATATTGTGCTAATTTTTCCAGCCATTCCTCAACCAACGGTATGACTTCTGCTTTGCAGTTGGATGCAGTTGTTACTCTTGCCACTGTTAACATATATCTTAGCAGTTCTGTTTTATCTTTGCTGATAGATACTGGCAGAATAGGGCAATCAATGTTTGAAGCACTGGCAACTGTCTTAGGAAGATGAAATGCAAGGTTATGATGTTTGTTTGAGCTCTGCTTTAGAATTAATCATAGTCTATAATTTTATTTTCCTATCATGCAGGATGATGGTTCTCTCGAGGTACCCAATAGTCCATTCCAGGCACCACCTTCTCCCATCTCCTGAAGGAGAGATAGCTCCAGCCCTATCCATGACTGTTAATTTCACAGGGAAACTGGTGGACTTTGTTGTTGCTCATTTTGGAAATGAAGAGTATGTACAGCAGTCATCTTCATATAAAGAAAATGCTTATTTCTGAAGTAGAGCTGTATTATCTGCCACATCAGAGATAATGGAAACCCATCAACCAGTGTTTGATTATGGGAGTTGGTACTATGGAGCCATGTTTAGGGACTAGCTAACTAAGAGCAATAGTGGTATACATTCCATCAGGCCCTATTTATCTTGATATTCTGTATTCCTGCTACTATTGAATTATGGATGTTCGTTCCTCCCTATTTTGCCTTTTTAGAAGGGTTTTGGAAATACCATAGTTATTTTTAAATAATATTGCTTCCTATGAATGTAACCCCCATGAGGTCGATGGTTTAGCCCAGTAGGGCAGAGTAAAGCCTTTGATGCAGGGTTGTTTCCCTGCGGTCACCCCCGCCATCTGCTTCGAGGCTTCCTTTGATTATTCATGCCTTTTCTGCCCTTCAGAGATTGCCTCGCTCTCCCTGCATGTTCTGCCCGCATTTCCCAGATTCAGGCTAAAGCAGCATCTGGAAAACACAAGCAAAATGCGCAGGGAGAGCAAGCTGATCTCTGACTGTCGGAAAAGGCATGCATAATCAAAAGGAAGCCCCAAAGCAGTCGGCGGGGGTGACTGCGGGGGGAAACGTCCTTGCATAAAAGTATGGAGCTGAGTAGCTGAGAAGGCTTTTTGCTGAGGAGCTTGATAGTATTTTATGAGCTCTTATCATCTTGAATAAGGGCTGTAATAAGGGTTGCCAGGTCCCTCTTCGCCATTAATGGGAGGTTTTTGGGATGGAGCCTGAGGCGGGCAGGGATTTCAATGCCATAGAGTCCTATTGCCAAAGCGTCCATTTTCTCCAGGGGAACTGATCTCTATCACTGGAGATCACTGGTAATAGCAGGAGTTTTTGAGCTGATCTCAAGACATTACTGGCTGCAAGTTTCTGTTCCTTGTTGCATTTTTGTATTGAAAAAAAAGTTGTATTGTTCTGACTGTTGTGAGGTTTTGATTTAAAAGGAAATTTCTTACATTGTCTTGCAAAGTTAATTCCTACTCAGTCCCTCAGAACCCATACAGAAAGAGGTTATATGAGCATATACACACTAGTGAGTTTGTACAATTTCCCCTCCATCCCCTGCAACTATCACAATGTTGCTGAATGTAGATCACAATGGGTTGCCACGTTAGTCTGTCAGTAGCAGTAGAAAAGAGCAAGAGTCTAGTAGCACCTTAAAGACTAACAAAATTTCTGGTAGGGTATGAGCTTTCGTGAGTCACAGCTCATTCCTTCAGTTACTGAAGAGATCTGAAGAAGTGAGCTGTGGCTCACGAAAGCTTATATCCTACCAGAAATTTTGTTAGTCTTTAAGGTGCTACTGGACTCTTGTTCTTTTCTGTTGCTGAATGTGTTTGAGTTGCAGCTATTCTGCAACCAGACTGTGTGATAAACTTTTTTATTAAAAAAATTCAGTTAAAAAAAGAAAACTGTTACAGTCACCCCCCTGCTGAAGCAGTCCATGCGAGGCAAGCCATTTGCACACAGCAAATAAGTCAAGAAGAGCTTTTAGCAAAGTACAAGGGGCAAGGAAGAACACTTTGGTGTAATAATGGGGAGTGTTCCAAGTATCCATCTATTCACCTGTGAATTGTTGGAGGGTGTGAAATAGAATTGAAAGAGGGTGTGGCTCAGTGGTAGAGCAACTGCTTGGCATGCAGAAGGCCCCATGTCCCTTCCCAGGGGAGACACTAACAGACTTACTCCATGCTAAGCTCATTGTCAAATCCCTACTCACCCTTGAAAATCAGTGGGTGGCTTAGGGCAAATTGCTAATACATTTCATATGGCTTCCTGTGAACCCCATGTATGCCATCCTGAGTTTCTTGGAGAAAAGTGTATGTTATCCTGAGTTCCTTGGAGGAAGGCTGGGACAGAAATGATCAATAAAGAATTATTTTGGGTTGTAGTTGATGTTTACCAAAGTACTGTTAATATTCACTGTAAATGGCCACTTCTCTAGAAGGAAGACTAAAAATAATGTTATCTGCCACTTTTAGAGAAGACTTGGACAGGAAGCTCCAAGCAATCACCGTTTCCCATCTATTGAAGAATAGCTCTCAGCAGGTTGTGTTTCTAGGATATATCACTTCAGCTCCTGGGTCCAGAGATTACTTTCAGTTAATTAAAAATGGCAACATGAAGGTACTGAAGAACTAATTATCATTATAGCAATGATTGATTTGTTGCTTTTAAAAAGAGAGTAAGTAATTTAATGCAATGGGTAACAAATATTCATGCCTAACAAATAGACAAAACTGTGCGTAAATTAAAAATTGCAAGGTCTTTACAGTCAGTAAGCATGTTCCTCATTTTCTATAGGTGACTACTCTGCCCTTTCCTAGCCGTGCCATCTTAGATGTCACACCTGGTTCCTCCAAGGTCTCAGTGCCTGCCATAGCCCTTCTTTATCTTTCACAGCTTAATACTTCAAAATAATTTTACAGATAGTATTTTTACCTTCCTGAGTTTGATCCCGATGGAAGTTGGTTTCAGGTAGCTGGCTCAGGTTTGACTCAGCCTTCCATGGTCATTAAAATGAGTACCCAGCTTGCTGGGGGTAAAGTGTAGACAACTGGAGAAGGCCATGGCAAACCACCCTGTAAACATAGTCTGCCTAGTAAACATTGTGATGTGACGTCACCCCATGGGTCAATAATGACCCAGTGCTTGCACAGGGGACTACCTTTACCTATTTTTACCTATCCATTCCTCTATATATCTGACACCAGATCTTTGTTTCTGTGTAGAGCTGGAAATTTTAGTTTCAGTTCAGTCATAGAACTTTGCTAACCTTTAAACATAAAGATGCTACTTGCCTTATCCATTTTTCTTCTTTTTGGTTTATTTCATGGCTAGGATATTGACAGCACAGATCATGAAAGGTGGTGCAGTTACATCATGTATCGTGGATTAATAAGGTATTTCAAAATCGTTACCTTCTTTCTTTTAAGTGCTTTGTAGCCCAGACTCTGTATAGTTTCTCATTATCAGTCCATATGATAAATCAAACTGCTTCAAATTATGCATTCAGATTCTATTATATACATTGGCCAAATTACCATAAACTAGCAAACGATGCAGAGGGTATTAACACTGTAGTGTATTTTTAGCTTTGCAGAATTCTGGTAAGGTTTGGATTGGCAGAAAGAAAAATGCAGAAAAACATGCAGAAGAGAGAATATGAAATATAGTTCATGGAGCAGTGATGCTGTTCAGCAAGCCCCCATTTATGTGAGGACAATCGTAAGCAGAGTTATACCCTTCTAAGTCCATTGAAATTAATGGTGTTCGAATTGGGTAACTTTGATTTGGATTGCACTAAGGGGTGGATTGGCCATTTACAGGGAAAGTTCACACTGGGCCGCAGCCCTGGAGGGCCAATTGGCAGCCAGGAACAAGCAGCTCCAAGCCCCGGTAGCTTTACTAATGCCTCAGGCCACCGAGCACAGACCTGACCAATGGTACCAAGTATCGGCATGGTCTCACCTGTTGCTGCCTCTTGCACTGATGATGGTTGATAGCCAATTTGTGGCAATGAGGAGAAGGATTGGTTTTTATATGCCGAATTTCTCTACCACTTAAGGGAGACTCAAACTGGCTTACAATCACCTTCCCCTCCCCACAACAGACACCTGTGAGGTAGGTGGGGCTGAGAGAGCTCTAACAGAGCTGTAACTTGCCCAAGGTCACCCAGCTGGCTTCGTGTGTAGGACTGTGGAAACCAATCCAGTTCACCAGATTAGCCTCCGCCACTCATGTGGAGGAGTGGGGAATCAAACTCGGTTCTCCAGATCAGAGTCCACCGCTCCAAACTGCCGCTGTTAACCACTACATCATGCTGGCTCTCAATAAACAATTACTGGCATTAATCTGCATTCACTAAACTGTTTCTCAGTACAATCTAAGAACACTTTGTTTCTAGCAACAAGTCCATAGCCTAGAAGCATTACTTTATATGATTTAATACTTTTATGAAACTTTGGCTGTTTCCACATGGATGTTTTACTGCACTTTGACTTCCTTCCTGAAGTGCTGTTTTGGAGAGTGTCCACATGATATCATCTTCTAAACAGTGGCAAGTTAAAAAGTTCACTACTGAAATAGCCAAATACTGGAACCTTGAATGGGTGAAAAATTGGAAGGAGGCTATTATTATTTACTTTGCTGAAAAAAAATTATACATATTTATGGCAGGTTGGGTTATGCTCGAATTTCTCATGCTGGTCTCAGTGATTCTGAAGTTCAGATGGCAAAATTTAGAATCCCAGATGATGCAGATAATTACGTGGACAATGACAAAATCACCATTGACCCCAGGGAAGTTCCGGCAGAAGTGCACTTCAATCCCAGGTTAGTGTACTGTAATAATAAAATGAGTGGTTGTATTTTTAGGAGACCTGACCTGGATGGCCTAGGCTAGCCTGATATTGCCAGATCTTGGAAGCTAAGCAGGGTCAGCCCTGGTTAGTACATGGATGGGAAACCACCAAGGAAGTCTAGGGTCGAGATGCAAAGGCAGGCAAGGGCATCCCTCCTCTGAAAGTCTCTTGCCTTGAAAACCCTATGGCATCTCCATAAGTCAGCTGTGACTTGACGGCACTTTTCACCACCACATAGTTTTAGGTGAGTAGCTTGAGAATCAGTTTAGCAGCCTCTACCTAGGAGTCAAGAGATCCTGTTTCTATGGTAGGGAGGGTAGCTAAGCGGATTTACTTTGGAAACCAATTAATTTCAATGGGTGTCATTCTACTTAGGATGGCCACTGCTAATGTATTGTTGCAGTCCTATGTAGCATATGTAGTTCTTGGTGCAGCGGTTGAAGTGTCAGCTTATGATCTACAAGGCCTAGGTTCAAATTCTCACTCTGCCATGGAGGCTTGCTAGATGAACATGAGCCAGTCAGTCATCCTGTCAGCCTAAACAAGCTTGACAGGGTTGTTGTAAGGGCAGAATGGAGGAGGTTAGAGTAATCATAGAATCATAGAGTTGGAAGGGACCACCAAGATCATCAAGTCCAACCCCCTGCACAATGCTGGAAATTCACAACTACCTCCCTCCCCCAGCAACCAGAAGATGGCCAAGGTGCCCCACCCTCTCATGATCTGCCTAAGGTGATAGAATCTGTCAGCATTGCTGACAGAGGGCCATCTAACCTCTTCTTAAAAACCTCCATGGAAGGAGAGCTTACACGAGGAAGCCTGTTCCACCGAGGAACCGCTCTAACTGTTAGAAAACACCCTGAACTCCTTGGAGGAAAGGTGGGATAAAAATTAATTAATTGAATAATGTTATACACAATCCACATTGCATTATGAATTGTATGCATGTTTACTCAAAAGTCAGACCCTAGAGCATATCTTTTTTGATTGTAAGATCTATAGTCATATTAGGGAAACTTTGATTACCCCCATAATTTCCCGCCATCCTGGTAAAAATAGAAGGACTCTCCTCTCACTAATGTTAGCAGATAAGAATCGAGAGATCACTTTTGCCAAATTTGGTTGGATAGCCTATAAGATTAGGAAACTTGGGTGAGCCATATATAGGCTTTTTAGCTATAAGTTTTATAAGATATTGTATATTCTGTGATTCTACCATTTTAAATGTTTTTTTTATTATGAGTTAATTGATATTCTGGAACTTTGAATTATTGTGTTGATTCTATTTCTATTGGTCTCGGACTGTATTAAATAAATTTGATTTGATACTCAAAAGTAAGTACCTATGAATATGACTTACCTCCAAGCAAGCATACAAAAGTCGTCCATGTGCATGAGGAAACAGAAAATTAGGACACAGAGGAATGACAGTGAAATCAAAACCTCTAAACTCATTTGCTCCTGAGGAAATATTCATTATGCTATAAGACTACAATTGTTGTATGAAATATTAAGTCCTTTTCCTACTATTTTTTTCCACAGGTTTGGATCCTACAAAAAAAGACACAACTATGAACGGAATCATCACTTTCATATGAGCACACCAAAGTATTTTAAACAAAACAACTAGAAGGATGATTTAGCAACATGTTAATAAAATGCAAAAACAAAACAAAACACCAATCCCCTGAACCCAATAATCTGATATGCTTTAAGACGGAGTAACATTCACAGCAATGTCTCATATCAGTTGAGTGGTTCATAGTCACCTCAGTTTAGATCAAACTTTGTACTACAGCTGTCACAGTGTTCCTGTGACCTTTAGAAAGTCAAGAGCAGCTCTGTTGGACCACTATTCTGTTTCCCATAGTGGCCATCCAGATCCCTCTGAAGGCCCACATAAGGAGCCAGGGCCATCCTTAAGGCAGGAATAGGGCTCAGGATACGCCCTACTCACCTCCTCAGCCTTGCAAGACTTTTACTCCCAATTGCCTGGATGGGGGGGCCACACACAGATCCCACCTGCCCAGTCAGTGGCAAGTTGGGGCAGAAAATGTACGGTGATGACCTGACTGTGGTGCCCCAGCGACTTCCATGGGGGAGAATGTTTTCTTATGTTTAATGAATATTTGAGAATTCATGTTATGTTGTCTTAAAATTTTATGACCAATATTATTCCAATAAAAATAATTTCCATATAACTTTCTGAATTTCTTTGAATACAGCATTTAAACTACACTCAACTGTTTTCTTAATAAAATATTTTATTTGAAGTACTTGTTGCTATGGAACAAAACTAACAAGGTGTAGTATACAAATGTTATTTACTAAATATAAGTCAAAATAAATATGTCAAATCAGATCACATTCTATTGAGCTCTGGAAAATTTTCACATTTTTTTCCAGAAAACCTACATTACTGATGCAAATACTGCAAAAGTGAGAATTCAGAGTTCACATTCTCTTAGATTTAATTTAAAACATTTTAAAGCCAACATTGTACCCAACGGGAGCCCCCAAGGTGGTAAACGATAAAACCATTAAAATAAACACACAGACATATTCATGGGAGGAAGGATTAAGAAGAATCAGTGATGAAATGCCAGACAAAACAAAAAAGTCATCACCCACTAGTGGAAGACAGTGACAGATGGTGCCTGTTTTATTAAAGTTTCTAACTATTACAACTGCAGAATTAGCTGAAAATGTGCACACAATGTCTGATAAAGTTCAAAATTTTAAAAAATGGCTGATTGTAATTTCCAGATAACAGAATTATGTTCTCCCAAAGCACATCATTAAGAAGTATAGTCTTCTGTCAGCAAATATGCCTACCTTGTCTATGTAGCTCTTTTTTGTTTCTCTTTGGTAGAAATACAACTTTGGTAGAAATACAACTCTGACATCAGAAGGAACAAGTGGAAAGAATGACCTGGAAAGGAAGGGGAGGTTAAACAATTGGGGAATTTCCCTCCCATCCAAAATATCCTTTCCAGGTTTTCATAATCTCTTAGGGCCTGAAGATGCCAATTTCTTCATTTAACCCATGCTCAATTGCCCTCAACATTCTGTGCCCCAGGGTATGCAACAAACATACTCAGGCTGGGTTCTTTGGGGGGGGGGTTGATGGTGGGGAAATGTCTCTTATTTTAGACATGTACAACAATATTTTTCTGCATTCTTAGATAATTCCATGGTAAGCAGCAGTTCCCACCTTGTCTATTGGTGGCCCCTCTTCCCAACCTTACAGGAAGGTACTTTACCATGAAATCTGATTTTAGAGGAAATGATTCACAGAAGTCAATATAGTTACAGTTTTGGTGAGCAGATGCCGAAGAGACAAGCCTCTTGTAAAAAAAATTGCATCATAGCTTATAGAGAGTACCATATATTGCACAGGCCTATATAACCGGTTGCATTACATAAGAATTTGCATGGGTCAGAACAGAAAGCTAATTTTCAGCAAGAAAGCACACACAGGCTGTGGGTCACTTTAAAGGACAACATTTACTGTGGCATATGATTTTGTGGCACTCTGTGTGTGTTAAGTGCCACCAAGTCACTTCCGACTCATGGCGACCCTATGAATCAATGTCCTCCAAAACGTCCTATCTTTAACAGCCTTGCTCAGGTCTTGCAAATTGAGGGCTGTGGCTTCCTTTATAGAGTCAATCCATCTCTTGCTGGGTCTTCCTTTTTTCCTGTTACCCGTCTTTTCCTAGCATGACTGTCTTTTTCAGTGACTCTTGTACTTTGCTCATTATGAGAAGACGACAGCCTCAGTTTAGTCATTTTAGTTTCTAGGGTCAGTTCAGGCTTGATTTGAGTGATAACCCACATATATTTTTTGGGGGGGCAGTCCAGGGTATCCTTAACACTCTTCTCCGACACCACATTTCAAAGGAATCTTTTTTCCTATCCTTCCTATTTTGTGCTCTAGCTGAGGAGTTTTCACTACATCAGACAGGGCAACTGCTCAGGTAAACAAAGTTACTTTGAGCAAATATTTTTAGCTGCGTCAGACCACAGCTTTAACTATTTAACCTTTAATACTTCATATGCGCATGCAGCAGCTGTGTTTGAAGTAAGGTACGTGTCTAGGCTTCTATTTACCAGAGCAGACTAAAGCATCATGGTAATAACAAGTAACTTTGTTTGTGTGTAGCCGACCATTACCTCTTTGCCAGTCCTTATTAAAAAGCCTGGGTCTCTTAAAAGCTTGTTTACATTTAAAAATAAAGTCAGCCCACGTCGCCAGTTTTATATGGCCTCATCGAATGCCAATCTAGCAATTACGTCCACGCCAATCTACAGCCCTGACCCAGTGTTCAATTTCCTCCTCCTCCTTCAATTTTAGGCAAAGACGGGGTCAGCTGCAAACGCCTTGGGTGCCATCTACCGGTTATGTAAGTGCCAACACTTGACAGCCGGCGGTTTTGATATTCGGTTTGGCTGATATCCGCTTTCGATCACCAGCATCCTTATCGGTTTGCCTTCTTAAAACCCATGAACACATGAAGCTGCCTTATACCGAATCAGACCCCTGGTCCATCCAAGTCAGTATTGCCTACCCAGACCGGCAGCGGCTCTCCAGGGTGTCAGGCAGAGGTCTTTCCCATCACATGCTTGCCTGGTCCCTTTAACTGGAGATGCCGGTGATTGAACCGGGAGCCCTCTGCATGCCAAGCAGAAGCCCTACCACTGAGCCGTAGCCTCTCCCCAGAGGAAAAAGTACACTGAGTTTCTTACAAAACACCCCGCATCTCGTATTTCCCCCATGCAATGACAACACCCATCCATTCACGAGGAAGAAGTGGGGGGGAAACCCACAAGCGCCTTCTCCGTTCCACGCAATTCAGGGCGGAATGCTTTGTCCCCAACATTCCAACGCGCCGTCTCTTCCAAAGCACTCTCGCGAGCATCCTAAACAATGGCCCCAAAGAACCCAATTCACCAAACTCGCACACCCTCAATGACTGACGTCTTTCTCCTCTCAGCCAATCGGCTCACCAGATGGGCGCGGCCTCGAGCCTCACCCGTCCCGCCCAATCAGGCTGCAAGAACCCTTCCCACAACATTGAGGCCGGCGCTCTGCGTCTCGTGATGGGCGTCAGCCGCGGGCCAATGGGTGCGGACGGGGAGGGGGCGGGAGCCTCCCGGATCCCTCGGCCAATTCGGAGGCGCGACATCCCGAAGGTGGCCGAGGTGGGACTTATACGAGGAAGAGCGACAGTTCGAGTTCCGAATAGGAGACGGGGAGAGAGGAGGAGGGGGCGGGGCGAGGAGGCAAGAGCCAATGACCGTTCCTGGGGGCGGGGCGAAAGGGCGGGCCTCCGCATTTGTGAGAGCAGAACGGAACAGTGAGGGAGCCGGTCGGAGCGCCCGTGCGGGGCAGTGCGTGTGCGACTGCCGCTGCACGAAAATGCACTCGGATGCTGCCGCTGTCAGTAAGTAGCCGGCGGGCGTCGCCGGGGGGAGGGGCGACCAACGGCCTCAGAGCGGCAGTTGGGAGGGGGGAGGGGATATGGGGGGGTGCCTCTCTCCCCTCAACGACAGAACAAGGGGGAGGGGAGTACGTTGAGGGGGGAGGGGAGAGAGAGAGAGGTGGGACGGGGTGAGGGGAGCGAGCGCGGCGAGGGAGGTGGTGCCGAAGGGGGATATTGGGGGTGGGGAGGGGATGGCTGTGACGCAGTTAGCCCAGCTCCATTCAGGGGCTCTTCCGGAAAGAAATTGCCCTCCGAGCCGGGTGGGCGGATTTGGGGGAAGGGAAGAGGAGGGTCTCCCCGCCTCCCCGTTCCTGGGCAGTCCTGTCTCGCTCCCCACTGAGCTGGATGAGGAGGAATAGGGGAAAGGGATGGATCCTTTCTTCTCGTGATTGTGGGGCTCGCTGGGAAAGGGAGAATGCAATGCTCCCCCCCCTCCTCCTCCTCGCTCCCTTTCCCCCGATTTGCATTGTGGGAATTTGAGTCCCGTCTGTTGCCTTCTGGGCGGTAGGGTGATGGTTTGGCACTACCGTGCCCAGAATGCAACGCGCTGCCAACTGTCTTTCTCTCTCCACACCACATACACACCCCCCTCCTTTCTCTCCCACCGCTTTTCTCTCTCTCTCTCCCCCCCCCTCCGTTTGGAGCAGTGGGGTGCAGCCAAGCACGCATGCTCTTCCTGGAGAAGACGCTCAGGTAGGGAGGCCCTTTGAAGGAAGGCATCTAGGGTAACTGCTGGGGAAGGCTTGCTTGGTTTGGGGGGTGGGGAGGGGAGTTAACAGTTTGTGTTTCCATGTTTGCTGTTTAACTTGTTAATGTCACTGTTTCTCTAGGATCCTTGCCTGCCCTGGGCAAAATTCTCTGTTTTCTGATTGTCGTGGTCGGCATTCTAGAGAAGTCACTGGGTGTTGGTGGTGGTGGGGGTAAAACTGCCTTTGCCGATGTTCTCATACATGCTGTTTTGGAAGTAAGACGCGCTAAAAGTTAATAACGTACTTCCCAGATCTACACAATATGCTTTCAGTATGTAGCATTTCTAGGAGACCAAGATTGCAGCTTGTCTTATCTTACATCAGTAACTTAATCCACGTGTAGCTTGTTATAGGTCATGATTCCTCTTTTTTTTAAATCCAGTAATGTTATCTCCATGCTTATCTCTTTAAAATCCAAGACCCTCATATTCTAGCTGTAAACATATCTATTAAAAAATACTTTTCTTTGGTTTCAGAGGAACTTCCAACTAAATGCTCTTTGACCCACAGGCTTTCATTGCCTTGATTACTTGGTGGATAATTTTCAGGCACAATTAATATGTGCATAAAAGCAAGGTTCTGTAATTTTTTTTAATATAGGTTTTTTTCCTGAAAGATCTTGGAACAGCAGTCTTGCTGAAGATTTGGTTTCTTCATTGAAATTTGTCGATGTTCTTTGGTAGTAGCAGATATAATAAATACTGTATATACTCACGTATAAGCTGACCCGCGTATAAGCCAAGGGGCCTAATTTCACCCAAAAAATGGAGAAAAATTAGGCACCCGCGTATAAGCCGAGGGTCGGCTTATACAACCCCCGGGTCGCCCTCCCGCCCGGCCTCCCAGGCCCTCCAGACCCACCCCAGCGCCACCCTAGTGGGGGAGGGGGAAGAGACCCTGAACCCCCTACTTAACGGGAGAGGCGGCGATCAGCTGGCGGCGGTGGGGGGGCCCCCGGCGCTCAGGAGGCTGCTCAGGCCGCTCCTGGCCCAGGGGAAGGTGTGCTGGAGGCGGCAGCCCCCCCCCCCCGGTGCGCAGGAGGCTGCGCAGGCCGCTCCTGGCCCCGGGGGAAGGCGCGCTGGAGGTGGTGGCGGAGCCCCCCCCCCCCCCGGCTTGCAGGAGGCTCCGCAGGCCGCTCCTGGCCTGGGGGAAGGCGCGCTGGAGGCTGCGCAGGCTGCTCCTGGCCCGGGGGAAGGCGCGCTGGAGGCGGCGGCTCCCCCCGGCATGCAGGAGGCCCAGCAGGCCACTCCTGGCCTGGGGGAAGGCGCGGTGGCGGCGGTAAATTTCCCTCCTCCACCTACCGTATTGACCCGCGTATCGGCCGAGTTGGGATTTTTCAGCCCTTTTTTGGGGCTGAAAAACTCAGCCTATACGCGAGTACATACGGTATCCTACCCCCAGGATGCATCTACCAGTTTATATGATATGCAGAATAAATTATCTTAATCTGCATGTAACAAGCTCAATATGAGGTCAAATCCTTAGGCTGAAAATAAACTGGACAAAATTCAATATCAAACTATTGAATCAGCTTCATTCTGGGCACTCAGGGCTAGTTCATCTAAAAAGGTTTTTTGGTGGTTCCAAAATCCCAGACAGGCTTAAAACATAAAGTGTATATCATCTAATTGTACCCACATGCTCTTAGGAGAAAATAATTCTATAAATATTATAGAAGCATAGTCTATCTCCTATTCCTTATCAGATAAGAATGAGACTATCCGATGATTTAGAAAAAAATATCTCGAAGATTACAGATCTAGCAGCCCAAGCAAAACATTGAGAGACTGGACAATGTCCATGGGTAAACATTGCTAGTGTGCTTTTATTATATTCATCAGTGCTATTTTCACAATCATTTACAAGTTCTTGTAAGCTAAAGAACCGTAGATCTTGTCTTCACAGGAAGTGGTGATCTCAAAGCCATTGTTTCAGGATTCTTTAGCTTAGTTTCTAGTTGAAGAGTATTTTTAATATGAATCTGTATATCAAGTAGCTGCTTACAGATTTATGAATCAGAAGCTCCTTACCAAAGATTGACTAGAATAAGAAATTTTAGAATACCTGGCATATTGCAGGGGATCCAGTGTGAAATTTCTGCGGACTGAAGGCAAAGCGACATTTGCCCCTTCCACTGCAGCCCACCTACTATCCTCATGTTGTTTATGTGTGTGTGTGTGTGTGGGTGTCCCTGGAAGTCATGTTGTGCTGACAGAAATGTCTTCGATCAACAGAAATTTTCCTTCATATACATTATGTAATGTTGAGGGTGTCAAAGATGTGTATTGTATTTTTTAATATAAATTCAGAGGCTAGACCACAACTAGGGACAGAAACTCTGTTGTTTCTTTTAGAAGTAAGATTCTCCCCTCTTGCAAAGTACAGAAAACAGGTGACTGCGGTCCAATTTTCTTTATAAGCATTATATCTTAAGGCAGGTAAGGCTGAAAGTAGAATATTGATTTCTGTTATAGATGGACATCTGCCTTGTGAAGAAATAATGTTAAGTGAGCATTAAATGTCTGAACTTTACTTTGCTTGTACTGGCACTGAATTATTTGATTTGTAATGTGAATATAAAATGAAAAAATAAATATAATTGTTCTTCCCCTACTGTCCTGTGGAAGAATGCTTACAAATTGTCCAAGTTGCCCACCAAAGGGTGGAAAATATTTTCAGTTCCTTATGAAAATTGTGTTGAACTGATTTGGGAAACTGACCTATATATACTGAATTAATGGAAACAGATTTGACAGTTGGTCTATATAGAAGCAAATGGAATGTGGTCTGAGAACCCTGCTAACAAGTTTACAAAAAATGTACAAACCCTCTGACTGTGCACTTCTATACCTTTTGTGGTGGATAGAAGATCTGAGGAAGGGTGGATCTGCTTTCTTTCGGTTTACAGAAACTTCCGTGTCTGATTGCTCAGAGATGTGTGTCCTTTTTAGGGTGGTTTTATCACCACAGAAAAGACATTTAAAGAACATTTGAGTTCAAGTCTGAAGAATCAGAAGTAATTTGGTATATTTTAAAGAACATGAACAAGGATTTTAGTTAGTTTCTTACAAAAGGTAACTGTCTCCTATTGGGCTGTGCATTCATGATATTAAGTGCTCCAGCAATCAATGAATGGTGTGTTTTAATTAGTCATGATTCTAATTGTAATTCTGTGAACTTGGCTTATCCTCTAGTGTTGCTCATTCTGCTTATGAATACACATAAAGCTGACTGAGGCTATGAAGCTACCGGCACAAGCTAGATTCCTACCCTCAGAATTTCACATCATAATAAATTAGTTTGTCAGGAATCCAAAGGGCTTTTGCATCTACAGTAGGTCTTCTAATGTCCTGCTTGTGCATCTTCAAGTTGCTCTTGAAGCTAATTGGAACTTGAAGAGTGTTTTTTGATATAGCATCTGGCCTGCAGCTGGGAAAAAGGAAGGGGAGTACTGGTGAGCGCATAGAAAGTATGCAGCTGAGGAGCTCATTACATCCCCACCTTGCAGTCTAAATTTAAACATGTTCAGTTAAAATTTTGTTTTTCAGTGGGGCTTACTTCCTAATACGTTGTTTAGGGCTGCTCCTGAAGATTACAGCCTCAGGCTAGGGATTTATAAGCATAAGAACATAAGAAGAGCCCTGCTGGATCAGACCAGTGGTCTGTCTAGTCCAGCATCCTGTCTCTCACAGTGGTCAGCCAGTTCCTCTGGAGGTTCGACAACATGGCATAGAGGCTGAGCCCCTCTCCTGATGTTGGCTCATAACACTGGTATTCAGAGGTTTACTGCCTCTGAATGTGGAAGTTCCCTTTAGTCACTGTGGCTAGTAGCCACAGATAGACCTCTCCTCCATGAATCTGTCTAATTCCCTTTTAAAGCTGTCAGTGCCTGTGGCCATCACTATAGCCTCTGGCAGCAAGCTCCACATTTTCATCACTCGCTGTGTAAAGAAGTATTTCCCTTTGTCCATCCTGAATCTACTGCCCATCAGTTTCATTGGATTCCCTCTATTTTGGGAGAGGGAGAAAAAGCTATCTTTGTCATCTCTCTCCACCTCATGCATAATTTTATAAACCTCTATCATGTCCTCCCTTTGTCGTCTTTTCCAAATGAAACAGTCCCAGACTGCTGAGCCTTTCCTTGTAGGGAAGGTGCTCAAACCTCCCACCCAAATAATCTCTGTTGCCCTCTTATGTACTTTTTCCAGCTTTGCAATATCCTTTTTGAGATATGGTGATAAGAACTGCCCACAGTATTCCAAAGGAGGCTACACTATAGTTATAGAGAGGGGTATTATAATATTGGCTGTTTTATTTATAATCCCTAACATAGAGTTTGCCTTTTTCACCACTGCAGCATCCTGGGTTGGCATTTTTGTTGTGCAAACTGCTATGACTCCAAGATCAGAGCGGTGGACTCTGATCTGGAGAATCGGGTTTGATTCCCCACTCCTCTACATGAGCGGCGGAGGCTAATTGGGTGAACCGGGTTCGTTTCCCCACTCCTACATATGAAGCCAGTTGGGTGACCTTGGGCTAGTCACAGTTCTATTAAGAGCTCTCTCAGCCCCACCTACCTCACAAGGTGTCTGTTGTGGGGAGGGGAAGGGAAGGTGATTGTAAGCCGGTTTGATTCTGCCTTAAGTGGTAGAGAAAGTCGGCATATAAAAACCAACTCTTCTTCTTAGTCTTCATCTTTTTTCTCCTCTCAGTCTCAGCAGGTTCAGACCCCATAAACCTACCTGAAGTAGGTATTTTTTGTTTACCAACACTGAACATTTGCCACATTGTTGCCCACTCATTCAGTTTGTGGAGTTTCTCCTAGAGCTGTTCACAGTCAGCCTTGGTTTTCACCATCCTAAATCATTTTTGTGTCATCTGCAAACATGGCCACTACACTAGTCACCCCTTGTTCCAGATCATTTATGAACAAATTAAATAGTAGTAGCCCCAATACCAATCTTTATGGGACCCTGTGCTTGCTTCCCTTCGTTGTGAGATTGGTCCATTTATTCCTACTCTTTGCTTTCTGTCATTTAACCAGTTTTTAATCATAAGAGAACCCATCCTTTTATCCTATATTTACTCAGGAGTTTTGGTGAGGGGGCTTGTCAAAAGCCTTTTGAAAGTCTTATAAGTATATAATGTCTACTGTCTACCTTTGCACCAGGCAGACAAGTCACCATGTGGTCAAAATGTCACACACCCCACTCTATAGTCCTAATAATCAAATCACCCACTGTGAAAAGCCCATCTTCCCCCAGCTCCAGAGGGGTGTCTGTGTAAGACAATATTGGTCTGTCATCCAAGGAAAGGCTCCCTTCTAAGGGATTACATCTCTCCTCAAACTAATGCCCTCTGACCTCATGACTCTCGCTCTCCCCAACAGCAGAAGAACTGCCAGGTCAAACACGTACACCTGTTCACCTCTTGCACCAGCCCCAAACACAACTCCCCTGTTAATCACTGGTTGAAAGCCCCAGGAGTGAGCCCCACAGGGATCCTGAATGCTTGTTACAGACTCAGATTTCTAAACATGTACAAGGGATCAAATCCCATTGTATTTAGAGGGGTTTAGTTCCAAACAATGTATAAGGTTATGCTTTTAAACATACTTGCCTAGAAGTAAATCTTACTGAATTTGGAGGGACTTGGTTTCAAAGAATAAGTTTAGTATTGAATTGTTGGTCTTTACAAATGGAAAACCCCAAAAAAGGGGTCGCCATAAGTCCGCTGCGACTTGACGGCACTTTACTCACACACACACACACAAATGCTGTAGTGCCAAAACAAATAAATTAACTCTTTTTTTAAAATCCTCTCAACAAAATCTCCCAGTATGTAGCTTTGTGTGTGTGCATGCTATTCCAATCTAAATTATGTGTGACTCAAAACTGGGTTTCAAATATTATGACATCTAGTTTCTCCTTTAGAAACAGAACTTTATTTTTTTTAAATCCTTCAAATGAAAATGGGCATTGTGTTTGTATAGTGGAGATCAGCTGTTGCAAACTAAAAGATCATTATGATTGCTCTGTCAGGATTTCTAAACCTAGTAGAACTTTCACTTCATTTGTGCTAAGGATAGAGGGTTATCTTGTCATAAGAATAAATTTCCCAATTCTGTGTGTTTTCTCAACTGTAAATTCTACTTTGTTCAATGCAACTTGCTCCCAAGAAAATATAAATAGATTGTAGCATTACTTATCCCAAATAACTACTGTGGACATACAAAGGTGGTTTTGCTATGATTGCTGATTCATATTAATCCTAGTGTCAAAAGTACATCCCATCTTTAGATAGTTTCAGTTCCTCTTAATTTTTGGCCTGTTTGGGCGGTGACTTACTGTTTTCTGTGCATGTGCATGTTCGGCGCCCATTCTGGTCTCACACTTACTCTTAAGTAGGAATGAAGTCCACTCTGTAGCATGCAACTATAGGTATGAGAAGAGATTATATTTTCCTGGTATGCATTTGTTAAATTTGTTCTGTTACCTAACATTAACTGGCATCTGCTGACATGATTATGAGGCCAAAATGGAAGAATGGATCATTGTTCAAGCCAAATAGCGGAGTCTTTTAACAAGCAGCCGAATGTTTGCAGTGTTCGTACGTATGCATGTTCTAAGCAAGTTCCTTATGAGCACCCCTTGTGCTGCAACTGCTGCTGTGTTACCCTTGCACCTCTGCTCTCTGTCTGTAAGGGTAGAGGTGGAATGCACTAATTGCTGCTGCTAGTCTGCATGTTTATGCATCAGTATTAGCACTGTAGATCCATTCTGGTAATCCTTAAGACTGTGTGCAAGGCAAGGTTGTTGAATTACATGCCTATGTTGTTTGCAGCCCCCCCTCCCTGGTGCTGTTCTGGCAATACCAATGATGGAATTGGGCTCTTATTCTGCAGTGTATTGAAAAGTCTGCGGCATGTTCTTCTGTATTGGGATCTGGCAAAAATTCCTTTGGCTATATTTAATATTAGTGAGCCCTGTGGCGCAGAGTGGTAAGCTGCAGTACTGCAGTCCAAGCTCTGCTCACGACCTGAGTTTGATCCCAATGGAAGTTGGTTTCAGGCTCAAGGTTGACTTAGCATTCCATCCTTCTGAGGTCAGTAAAATGAGGACCCAGCTTGCTGGGGGTCAAATGTAGACGACTGGGGAAGGCAATGGCAAACCACCCCGTAAACAAAGTCTGCCTAGTAAACATCGGGATGTGATGTCACCCCATGGGTCAGAAATGACTCGGTGCTTGCACAGGGGACCTTTACCTCTTTTATTTAATATTATTGGCTCTCTCATGGTAGACGCATTTATCAGAATATTAGTCCTGTAGATTTTGCTGTAGTTTCCAAATGACATTGAAACTTATGATTGTAGTGTTGATTTAACTTACGTATAAACTATGGACATATTCTAGCTACAAAGTTTAGTCTTTGAAGTATTTCTCTCTCTCTTAATCTTCCTCTTTGAGGGTAAAAAGTGGCATATATGCTATCTCAAATTGATTTAAAGTCCTGTTGGGATGTATTGTGTGTCCTGTCATGTCTGCGACGTATTTCTGATAAAATAGGAATTAAATCTAGGTAAGGCAGAAGTGCTTTCGGATGGGGATAAAACTGCTACAGGAATAGCTGTTGTAGTCCTGAAGGAACAAGCTTGTGGTTTGGGCATGCTCTTAGGTGCCTTGTTGGTCCAGGATATTTAAGCAACGAGGTATCTTGGAGTGCATTTTTCCAGTTTAGGTTGTTCAGCCAGCTACAGGCTTGTTGTAAGAAGTGGATCTGGCTGTAGTCACTCACGCTTTGGAGACATCCATAGTGGATTGCGGTAACATGTTGTATGTGGCTTTGAAGATGGCTCAGAAGCTTCAACTAATTCAGAACATAACTACCAAGGTGCTTATAGGGCTGGCTGCACCAAGCTGATTATTCTTATAATGTTCCAACTACATTGGATGCCAGTGTGCTTCTGGGCCTAAGGCAAATACTGATGTTCACCTGTAGGGACCTAAGCAGCTTAGGTCCAAGAACCCTGTAGCTTGCATCCATGCATACAGTATAGTTTGTACTTCGAGGGAATCTTTATTATGGGAACTCCATGATGGACAGATCTAGTTGGTGGGAACTTGCATGAGGCCTTTGTCAGAAGCAGCCCCCGCTCTTTGGTACCTGTATCCCCTTGCACTACAGATTGTTCCTTCTTTAAAGGCTTTCTAGCATCAGATGAGCTCTTATTCTGGAAGGCCTTTGTAGTTAGTTTTTTGTGTGTGTCCCCAACTTGTTTATTAAAAATGTTTGTTAAATGTTTATTTTTAGCTGTTGGGTATGGATTTTATTGTAAGCCCCATTAGATATTTATATTTAAATAAAAAGGCAGGATATAAGTTTTCTAAGAAATGTATGTGAGGCTGTGTTTTGTGATAAATCACCTTGATCTCCAAGCATACCAATGTAAGCTATTAGTGCCACATTAACATCCTGAAAGAAAGTCACCAAGTGACAATTACTACCGCCCCCCCCCCCCCGGGTGAATTGGTAGTGGCTGATCCTAAGTCTGATCAAGTAGGTTAACACAATAGCTGCCCCATCCTTGTATTATTAATGCAGCCACTTGCCAATTAGCAGTATTAAGTAACTTTCTAATTGTATTTCTCAGTGCTGGAACATGGAAACGTCTATGCTCCATGTTGACAAGGCATTGGGAGAGGGCTTTCCTTCAGAGTGTCTTAAGTCAGTGTTCCAAGTTCATGCCTGTCTTTTCAGTGGAGCTCAAATTTTAGTAACATGTGGCTTCCATTTTGATTTAAAGTTTTAGAACCCCCTGGAGAAAATGGCCGCTTTGGCAATTGGACTCTATGGCATTGAAGTCACTCCCCAAACCCTGCCCTCCTCAGGCTCCATCCCAAAAACCTCCTGCTGGTGGTGAAGAGTGACCTGGCAACCCTACCTATGGTGGATAGTTCATGGTTTGGGTGAACTCATGAAGCCGCCTTATACTGAATCAGACCACTGGTCCATATTGTCTACTCAGATTGGCAGCAGCTCTCCAGGGTCTCAGGCTGAGGTCTTTCACATCACCTACTTGCCTAGTCCCTTTAACTGGAGAGGCCGGGGATTGAACCTGGGACCTTCTGCATGCCATGCAGATGCTCTACCACTGAGCCACAGCCCCTCCCCCATAATATAACGAGTTTATTTTATTCACCTTGGATCAAAGAAGACAATAGCTAGGAACTCACCTGTCTGTTGAAATAATTGTTACTGGACATTAGTTCTTGGCTTTCTAGTAAACTTGATTCTTGAAAGACTTAAGCCTAACTGCTTAAGCAACACAAAATACAAAATGGATACAAAAAATGAGGTTATTAATCCTTTAGAGAATGCTAGAGCATACAGTGAGAATTAGACCACATTCTGGGTATCCTGAGGTGTTCACTCTTTTATAACAACAGCGATAATTTGATAATTGTAGCTAGTCCTAGATAGTCTGTAGAGATGTGAAGGCCTGAAAGAAAATGGGAAAATTTGGGAGGGATGGTGGTTTTCAAGGACTTTTTAGTTTTTTGTGATGGAAAAATTGGGAAATGTTGGAGATAATTAAAAAACTCCAATGAAAATATTTATTTCTTTTGAAATGAGTAAAATGCTTTACAAGGCAGGGTTTTATTCACTCAAAATATATAGCAAGGAGAAGTGTGAGAATCTCCTCCCTGTTTTTCCATTGGCATGATTTAGAAATTTGGGGGACACCAGTTAAAAACTCCTCTAAGATTTTCTTTTCTTCTGGAAAGGGTAGAATGTGCTACTATAGCGTAGGGTGCAATAGTCTATAGCTCACTTGCTTCACTGTTGGGTATATTTGTAATTTTTGTTTTCAAACTTTTAAATTCCACAAATATACCAGTTAATGCAATGTTATATGCTAAGTTACATGATACATTTTTTTTGTTAAACAGCAAAATAAGGTTTGATAGAAAAGTAAGAATTGCATATATTTCAAATTTTTCCCAAAAGGTATGGAGGGTAAGAAGTTCTTTGGCTTCAAAATTTCCAGAAATTGTACATATTTGTATGCTTATTTATTTTTATACCATCCTTTCCCCACCATAAACAGTCTACAATGACCTAGATTGGCACTTTCCCCCTATATAGGCATAAAGCAGAGTTTTTATTCCAGATAATTTTTGAATAGGCAAGGATAATTTTGTTATTATAGATTGTAAACCTTCTCCATATTGCAGTCTACATATTTACATGTTTTTTAGGAGCTGAGGAAAGCCCAGTTAAATATTTCCCTACAAATAATATAGTAACTTTTTTAGAGGGTAGATGATCAGGTCCCCATCAGGGTGCCTGTTGACACCTTGCTGATGCCCACCAAGTGTTCTTAGAAAGTGGGCAGGGCCAAGTGGGCCGTTTTGCCCAGCAAGGCTTCTGATTCTTCAGTGGGGATTTATGTGCAGATTTTTTTTAAGTTGCTTTAGCAGCAGCTGCCATTACAGCAAAAGGATCGCCACTGACTGAAGGTAAGCTGTGGAAACCATTTTGAGGCTGCACCCACAATGCTGTTCTGAATTACGAAGGAACTTACGGGGTCAAATAGGTTGGGGACCCCAGGGTGAATCATCTTAAGGCCTAGTGTAAAATGGTACTGAAAGTTAGTCTTAAGACAAACTTGAGCTTCAGTACGGTAAACAGCTACGCTAGCATAACGCTGAATTTGGGATCGGTTGTGAAGTGACTCAGAATTCTTTGTGATGCTTCCTGGCACAGCGTTATGGGAGAAATGTTGTTCCTGGATGTATTGTAGCAGTGTAAAGCTTTTATACTGGAGCTTCAGATGAGTCGCCTATAAAGAGTCATAGAATCATAGATTTGGAAGGGACCACCAGGGTCATCTAGTCCAACCCCCTGGACAATGCAGGAAATTCACAACTACTTATCCCCCACATCCCCAATGACCCCTACTCCATGCCCAGAAGATGGCCAAGATGCCCTTCCTCTCATCATCTGCCTAAGGTCATAGAATCAGCATTGCTGACAGATGGCCATCTAGCCTCTGCTTAAAAACCTCCAGGGAAGGAGAGCTTACCACCTCCCGAGGAAGCCTGTTCCATTGAGGAACCGCTCTAACTGTTAGAAAACTTTTCGTAGTGTCTAGACGGAAACTCTTTTGATTTCAACCCATTGGTTCTGGTCCGACCTTCTGGGGCAACAGAAAACAATTCATCACCATCCTCTGTATGACAGGCCTTCAAGCGCTTGAAGATGGTTATCATATCACCTCTCAGTCTTCTCCTCTTCCTAGAGAGAGATCATCATGGAGCCCATTACACTGGTGGAAACGTGTTGTGTTTGTCATGAACTGCACTGTAGTTCTGCTTGTCTTGCACAGTTTGGTTCTGTATTGTTTGAGTTGTGTAATCCCAACAGCCCTTGCCTAATGTCACTGCTGAAGCGGCTTGGGGGTGTTCGCTGTATCTCTGTGTTCATTGCAGACTGAGTGCTTGCTGGTCCTTAACCGTGATATGAACTGGTCTCAAATGAGACAAGCCCAATTTATGCTGCAAGCTGCAGGTGCAATTTTGTATAGGCAAATACCCATAGACCACTTGAAAATCCCATTTACTCTTTTTATGCAAGGATTATGCCAATGGTTATATAGTATCTTTAACTGTTTTATTTACAAGCATTGGAACTTATTTTACTAATATACTTATATCTTGCCTTGACACATGACTCCCAATTTGGAACGATACAATTTAAAGCATACAAAGTTAAGTTTCAAATAACCCCCCCCCCCCAATATACCTGCATTCTACATCTCAAACACCTTGGCAAATAAAATAAAATGGCATTGCAGCGCCATGTACAAAATATCCTAAATCTCTTGCCTCACAGAATATGTTACATTTATCTTGTGAAACTCAGTATCTCTGTTGATACTTGATAATCAACATTTAAAAATAGTAATGTTACAATTCAAAGGAATACATATATTTGAAAGGTTGAACTGATAAGATTTTCAGATTATATGTTTCATAGTAAGACTGCATTTAAAATGCATCCCCTGTTATACTTCCCAAATTCAATGTGTTTGACAAATCCTAATTTTGTCATTTGTGGCAGCATTGGCAGCTTCTTTCTCCGTTTTTCATCTATGAAGTGAGGCAATAGATTATTTAGGTGCAGCCTTGATTCACCAATCTGTTTGCTGTACTTCATTGGAAGTGATGTGCTTTATTTTATTTATTTTTATTTTGATGTTGAGTATGTCTAATGAAAATACTAGTACTGTGTTTGCCCGGGGGGGGGGGGGAGGGAAACTTGAGACATGAATGACATTCAGGAATATTAACAAATAGATAATTTTAAATAAAAACTAACACTGGCCCATATGATAGAGTAAATGCCAGGAGTCTTAACTTTTTCATTGCTTTTTCCAGGATTAATTTAATCTGTGCATTAATGTTAAAAGGTGTTACTTAAACACCATAAAAGGGTAACATAACCAAGATGAGAAACTTTTTATTTTATTTCCCCCCTCTAGATTTTCAGCTGAACTCTCACCTATCAACACTGGCAAATATTCACAAGATTTATCACACTCTTAATAGGCTGGTAATCACTTGCATTTTTTTTATTTGGTAGCCATGAAGGCTTTAAAATGTATTGTTAAGGATTCTTCACCTCTTAGTATTAAAAGTGAAATGAAGACCTGTATGAATTCTTATTTGAACTGCTTGATGGTATGCCAATAAAGGTATTGAAATTTGAATTCTTATTTGTCATATTATGTGTGGCTGTGTCCTCACAGTTGTTGTACCATTGCTCATGCATGCACAACTGTTGCACGTCACTCACAAAGTTGGACAGTTGGCCAATACTGCTGTAGTACTGCCTATTTTGCTGTACCTTTGAGCAGATAGCCATACTTGTCAATAGAGTTTATATAATTATAATAACACCTGAGATCTTGGGATGAGGATGAACATTGTGATAATTCAGCTAGTAGCTAGCGAGGGTGATGATGATGATGCAAGACTTCTTACAACAAATTGCTAGGGAGGTTTCTAATAGCATAGCCTGTTTCTTATATTCAGGGAAATTGGCCAAAATCGCTCCCATGGATAGGATCGTGGTGGTTTAATTTGATACCTTCTGCGTCCCTGACCAGAAGTACCACAGCAAATTATCCAGAGTCATCTGTACTTTGCAGATAGATATGATGAATAAAGGCCTGCGGACTTTACTTCAAAAACCCTTATTGGTTAACTTATTCATTTGCCCGGAAATATAGTTCTGCATCTTCCTCCTTGCCCCTTCTCACAGAAAGCACTAGGGATTCTCTCTCCATTATGATTACTGAAATCGTGTGTGGGAGAAAGTACTTGAAGCAATACGTTTAAGGCAAGCAATATTGCAGCTTCTTCTGAACACAGACTCCTCTTGCACATTCATTCTACTTACAGGGTAGCCAGTGATTTAAAACCCCATCCCTCTAGTCATGTCTCCCAAAGCCAGTTTGGCCACAGCTGCTATGACTAGCTGAAAGCCTTTCCGTAAGTGCCAGTTACTTCAAAGCTGCTTGGCCCTTCAGAAGTGTTCTCCTTTCCTCACTGAAGCTGGAGTTCTGTGCTCACTTGGTAACTTCTGCTGGTGTTCTGTTGATTGTTTCCTGTGCTTCTCCTGTTTCTGTCCCTGCATGCTTGGCAGGGTATGACCTCTGGCGTTTTGTCATCCAATTTTTACTGTGGGCAGCCAATCCCTTACTCCTGTATTTTGCTTCAGTTGACTTTCCCAACATGGTTCATAGTTCCCATGGAAACTGCAGCCATTCCAGAGGTTCTTCTGGGCATGCTCAGTAGGGTCTGCAGCCAAGCGCAAACACCATTGTATTGTCAAGTTTGTTTTTAGACTTTTTCCTCAGAATAGTCATTTCTTATCCCAAACCAGTTCTTTGGCAAACCTTAACTGCTTTAATTCAGATATCGTACTTTATCTCATTGTCATACTAGTTATTGGTGGGCTGCAAACAGGTTGTAGATGGCTTGTTTTGGGGAGGAAGGATAATATTTTTTTTAGCTATTAATTTGTGTGTGTCTCTGTTAAATGAGGTATTGGGCTTCAGTGTTCTGGAAAGTTGGTCTGAAATCTGCACGATCGCTGTGTCTGTAAATTTGTGTAGTTTCAGGCATTAAAAAGAATAAGAATTTATGGAGGCTTCTGACTTTAAGGGAGTTATTCTAGCTGTTTTAGGACTTGTGCATATTGCTCAGTTGATGAAAAGTATTTTCCTCCTGAAAATCTCATGGACCTTAGATGAGAAACTCATAGATATCTGTATGAAAATACAGTCCTTAGTTAAGGTTTTTGACTCTCTCAAATTAAAAGTTTAGAAAGTTTACAGTGGGTTTAGTGTGGAAAGCACTGTAGACATCAATATTGTGTAGCTATAACAAGATAAACTAGGGTAGATGTTTCAGTGCGAAGTAGCTGTGGTTGATCTCCCAGTTAATTGTAGTGGTGTAAATGTTTTACAGAATTTGACAGAAGACGCAGGTCAAGACGATCACCAAACAGGTAAATGCAAAATCAATTGTAATGTTTTATGAATGTTGAGGTCTCGTTTTGTTTCCAGCCCTTGGAAATCAGGACCAGCAAGAAAAAAGGATGATCTTTCCTGGGAATAATAAGGGGACGACAGGTTAGGTCCAGCGCCAAGGGAAATTGTCACTCCATGTGTCTTCTTACTCATTATCACTATAGCAATTGTTTGTGCCTATTGATGTAGGAAGCAGAGAGTTAGAACTCTTGATGTATTGGCTTTAGTTATCTGATAGTGGTGCATGTTAAGGGTATGAGAAGGGCTTTTAATTTACTAATAATTTTCTACATGCCTGGGCACTTCTGCCATGCATAAACTCCATCTTATCCAAGAGTGGCTTTGATTTGCAGCCCTCCTAGGTTTGGTGTTGAAGGGTTATAAGCTGAGAACCCATTGCTGTTTGTATAGGCTAGAAGGAAAGGTAAGGTGGTGCAGGCGGAGGTGTCTCAGATGTATGGATTTTGGTAATGCTCCAGTTGGTAGTGATGGAATTCAAATGAGCCTTAAAATAGATGATAATTGTCTAGTTTTTTGTTGCTTGAACTGATTGTATTTGTGGCTGTTATGAAGTACCATTTTGTGTTTTAAGGTCATGTTTCTGTTTTATCCATCTCCTGTTTTCTTAAATTTCTCCCTAGGAAGTCTCAGGTCTTGCAGTTCATCAGACTGCTTTAGCAAAGTGATGCCTCCAAGAAAAAAGAGGAGACCCACAGCTGGAGATGACCTGTCGGCTAAAAAAAGTAGACACGATGGGTATGGTGTTCTGTTCTTGTTTTTTGCTTACTGATAAAAATTTGTACTTATATCTTTATATGAGGAGTCAGGTTTAGATGGAGCAATTCAGGAGATATGAACTGAATTTTCAGCTCTACCTTTTTTCTTGGTAGAGAACTCTAGGAATTGTTGTTTAGTTTTGTTCATGTAATAAGGTAAAGGTAAAGGTTCCCTGTGCAAGCACCAGGTCATTCCTGGGTGACATCACATCCCGACGTTTTCTAGGCAGACTTTGTTTGCAGGGTGGTTTGCCAGTGCCTTCCCCAGTCATCTTCCCTTTACCCCCAGCAAGCTGGGTACTCATTTGACCGACCTCGGAAGGATGGAAGGCTGAGTCAGCCTTGAGCTGGCTACCTGAAAGTGACTTCAGTCGGGATCGAACTCAGGTCGTGGGCAGAGCCTTTGACTGCAGTACTGCAGCTTACCGCTCTGTGCCACGGGGCTCTTGCCATTAATGTAATAAAAAAAGGTAAAGGTCCCCTGTGCAAGCACCAGGTCATTCCTGACCCATGGGGTGACGTCACATCCCGACGTTTCCAAGGCAGACTTTGTTTGCGGGGTGGTTTGCCAGTGCCTTCCCCAGTCATTTTCCCTTTACCCCCAGCAAGCTGGGTCCTCATTTGACCGACCTCGGAAGGATGGAAGGCTGAGTCGACCTTGAGCCGGCTACCTGAAACCGACTTCCGTCGGGATCGAACTCAGGTCGTGAGCAGAGCTTTTGACTGCAATACTGCAGCTTAACACTCTGCGCCACGGGGCCCTATTCATGTAATAGCCAA
Organism: Euleptes europaea; assembly: GCF_029931775.1. Lineage (NCBI taxonomy): Eukaryota > Metazoa > Chordata > Lepidosauria > Squamata > Sphaerodactylidae > Euleptes > Euleptes europaea. The sequence continues at coordinate 67,705,643 of NC_079320.1, read as the reverse complement.
GCATAAAGAGAGCCAAGCTTAAAGAGAGTATCTCAGCTCATAAAAGGCTGTTTAAGATGAAACACTTTTAAAATTGGAGTTATGGGTCTTACATTTTTATTATTCCTGTCTGAGATTTTTTCCTTGTCACTAGTCTCCTTGTTCTGGAAAAAATACTTTGGTTAATAATTTGACAGTAGTTGATCTAAAGAATATTTTTAACAATTTCTAGTATATAGTATTTTGTAAATGCATATTAAATACTTTCACATAGTTGCTTAGTTTTAATGAAGTTAAACTAACAAAGGCATTTGAAGGTAGAACAATCTAAGTAACATTGGTTAACAGGAAACATACAGTGGAACTTGCTCTTTTCAGATAATAGCAGTATTAGCATATTAACAGGAATATTTGTGTCTTAACAATGCAGTATGTATTCATATGTAATTTCATGTGAAGTTTTGTCCAGCTACTGAAACTATCTGAGAGCTGAATAGACAGAGAACAATTAGGTACTAGTGGGAGTATAAACAAATTTGTTTGAATGAGTGCCTTCTACCATCTGCTTGTGACATCCTATTCATTATTTGTCTTGCAACAATTACAGAACAATCCTAAGGAGAGTTACTCCAGTCTAAGCCCTTTCATTTCAATTGGCTTAGACTGGAGTAACTCTCCTTAGGATCGCACTGTTTCAGCCCATTCCTGGGAGGGGTAGATCCATGGCGGCTGTGAGTAGTTCAGCCACGCTGCCTCCTCAGAGGCTTTCTGGCCGCTGTGGAGAGAAAAAAAAGCTTAATTTTTTTAAAGAGGGGTAAATTCCCCATTGCAAACAGCAGGGAGGGTGCCACTGAAAAGGCAGCTCATGGGGACGTTCCCGGGGCGAAAGGGATTAGGAGGCTGACTAACGTCAGCTCTGCCCCTTTGAATGCTCTGGGGAAACCCCCCCCCCCATGCCGGCATGGCCTGCTGCTTCCTGGATTTAGGTCCCAGTGTGGTGGCTGCGGGGGTGGGGGTTTGCGCCGCTCTGGGGCACCCAGGCACTGATGTGTGTGCCACCCAGGATGGCGTAAGTGCCTGTTATCCCAGGTTTATCGGGCACTTATGCCGACGTGGGGTCATGCCAGCGACACACACACACACGAAAAAAGTTCTACAGAATTGAATGAAACTTATTGCCAGGTAACTTTAAATTCTGTTGCAGACTTTGATCACAAACTAGTGCGGAATTAGGCATACTGAGATCTATCGATTTCAGTGGCATTAAATGCATCTAACTTTAATTGATGGGAACCTACAGGTGCTCTGCTAACTGTTAGTTTTAAGATGGGATGTGTGAATAGAGATATCTCTGCCTCCCCCCTTCTGCTCTGCTTGGAGAACTGAAAAATTAACTCTTCAACTTTAACAGCGTGTACAGAAAATATGATTCTACTAGAATAAAGACAGAAGATGACATGTTCTCAAGCAAAAGGTGCTTAGAATGGTTCTATGAATATGCTGGTAAGTAGAGACATGATCTTAACTTGCACATGGTTACCCTGATGGTGCTGAAATTTTAAGAACAGCATCCACGCATCACTTGAAGTCTGAATAAATATTTAAAAAAACATCTACGGTATATGTGCAGATCATAAAACTGTTGCTTCAGAAGTACAGCCTATTTCAAATGCTATAGTCTCTTGAAAGAATGAAGGAACTAGTGAACTTTTCAGTTCTGACACAACTTGAATCTTGGCTCAAATTGCAGATAGTTTAAACTCATACTTATTGGGTTGAATCCAGTCAGCATTTCTGCTTTGATCACCCAAAATATTATGCTGGGGACCCTGGGACCTGCATGGGCAAAAGCCATGTGGAACGGGGGCTGTAGCAGTTGAGTGAAAAAGCTGGCTGGTTCCAACCTACAAAGTGCATTAACGAAAATCATAGGTTGTAAATATGAATCAGAAGTCAGCAATCATAAAATCATTTAAGTCACTGCACAGATAATAGATAAGATTTAACAGTTGATAGAGCAGAAGATTAACAGTTGATAGAGCGGATGAATAAAATTGGGTTTGATCATTTAAACCGTTTTCTAGGAGGAACCTTTCAAATAAGACCTCCCCTCCCCAGTTCTTCAATGAATATTAAAAACCTATCTCTGTATTTTGTCTGTTCTAAGGGGTGTATTAAGAGAGAAAGCTATAGATGAAGGAAGTATAAGCTGGAAGTGTGCAAATCTGGTTCCTGCTGGCTGTTGCTTTGTGCATAGAGCAGTGTGGGATCAGTTGCATATTTGCATTACTGGGTGCACATAACTGTACATCTTCAAGTGAAAGTAACACAGTCTCATTTGGTTGTAGGAACAGATGATATTGTGGGCCCTGAGGGAATGGAGAAATTCTGTGAGGACATTGGAGTTGAACCGGAAAATGTACGTTCAGGCTCATTACAGGTGGCAAAGAGTTTCTTCAGTTGATGAAAAGTTAGGAAGCGTTATGTTCATCTTTATTCCACTATCTTACTCAATCCTAAAGGCTTTGAGTGAAACTATTCACGATTTTATTTTAAAGAGAAAAAGGTGTCACCTTACTAGGAGAGGGGGGGTGACCTCCCTGGCGATTTTTTTCTTCCTTTCTTCTAGTTCATGTTTAAAGTATTACAGATCAGGCTGCTTCAGCACTCATGAAAAATGTGGCCTTTGTGCTTTAAATATGCCTGGTGGCAACAATAATAAGGTAAAGTGAACACATGCTCTGTGTATAGGCAACTGGCTACCTGGGGTCTCAGTCCAGCACCCGGAGGCTTCCCATTTGGACTCCCATACAGCTCTCCAATTCCAAACACCTCCTCTTATAATACACCTCAGCCTTTCCCCTGAAGAGTTGTATTGTTCAATTCCTTCCTCTTCAGTGTGAACAGCAGCAGAACCCTTGGTAGGAATACTCCACTGCCTTATGTACTTCTGATCATCCTGAGATGGAGGGAAAGGGCTCCATAATCCTCTCCTTTTTTAATAAGATCAGCAACACACACACGAAACACCCTCTAATGGAGTTCTCCCCTTCAGGTGGTTGGACTCCTTGTTTCCATTCACTTTTATGCCTTTTATGTGAGGCAGAGCCAGTATGGCTGGACTGATGGTCCTCATTAATTCAAAATTAGAGACCCATACAAAGTTAATTACTGGCAAGTATATATTTCAAAGACTCAGCCTCTTGCTTCAGCTGATGTTCTGTTACAGATTTGCTCATTTGACACCCTGAAACAACTAAGGGGCTTATTTTCGTTCATGAAAGATATAGGCAAGGAAAGACTGACAGAGTACAGACGTTTTCTAGTCCTCAAAATCAGTATACTTGCTATAGATCAAATAGGAATATATTCTTCTTGTGGCCTTGTACAGAGCACTAGGAAAGATTGGTGACAAGAGAGTATGAAGATTCAGAAGAGCTCAAGAAGTCCCCTCTTCCACCCTCCTGTATTCTAATGCTTTTGTTTTTAAACAGGTAGTTATGCTTGTTTTAGCTTGGAAGCTAGATGCTCAGAACATGGGTTACTTTACATTGCAAGAATGGCTAAAAGGAATGACGTCGCTGCAGTAAGTAATACCTTATCATTAAATGTGAAGTAGATTTAGTAGTGTGGCATTACTGTTTCAGAAAACACAATCCTAAACTTAATTGTTTAACTATAGAGGGAAGCTTCCTATATCATCTGATCCAGCAGCTTTTGTCACTGGTTTGTGGATCCAAATAAGCCTAAGCAAATTTCGAAGAAAGAGAGTTGGGGTGCTGTGTAATGGTCATTGTGTTGGACTAGAACATGTCATCCTCAAATCCCTATTCAGATGTGACTCTTATTATCTTGCAGTCATGCTTTCAGCCTAGTCTACCTCACAGAGTGAGGTGGTAAAATGGAGTATGAGAAAACTGAGCTCTTGGGAGGAAGGGCAGGATACAAATATATTAAATAGCCGGTAGAGTCTTTGCCACTCTTTCTTTCCCAACTATAGAGTGTTTATAGCTCCTTTTCTGGAATGCCTGTAAAATGTAAGGTAGAAAGCAGTTATAAATCTTAACTAGACTAATTTGCCTGTTAATGGTAAGAGGGTGAGTTAAATGAGTGTAGGTTTACTACGTACTGGGGGGTGGATCCTATCTAACACAGTGCAGCACTCATGGAAGTAAAATTTCCTGTCTCCTCCCACCTGTTGTGCCCCTGGGGTTGATGGACTCCAGGGGCAGAATGGGGGGCAAAATACTCTGCAGTGGAAAAGAAGAATTAGCAAAAATTGGTCCAAGTAGGTTAGAATTCATCTTGACATTTATATAATTCTTCTGAGTATTTTTGGAAAAGGCATTTTATAAATTCTTTTTTTTAAAAGTCTTATGGGTTGAGGACCGTAGAAGTATGGTTTAGCAATTAAGATCTGTAAGAGCTCTTAAGTCCAGAGTTTTGGTAGTCTGTTTTTGTTCTTAATTTTTACAGATGTGATACAACGGAGAAGCTAAGAAATTCTTTGGATTACTTGAGATCTTTATTAAACGAACCTACTAACTTTAAACTTATATACAGATATGCATTTGATTTTGCACGCGTGAGTATCCTAAAATTCAAATTTTGGGCTTATAGTGTATTTTAAAAAATAGTTCCCCATAGGATTGCTTCTAAGGGGAGAAGTTCATAGACTTGAATTAAGTATTCCCAGTAAATATATCAGGTTTACTTCATGGAGATAGTTTCGGAGGGTAGCCATGTTGGTCTGCAGTAAAACAACTAGATTCGAGTCCCGTAGCACCTTAGAGACCAACAAGATTTTCAGGGTATAAGCTTTTGAGAGTCAAAGCTCTGGCAATATCATTTGAATCAAATGCTTGCAACTCAATGTAATTATAATTTTGTGTTAATTTTGGGGGACTCCATATTTGAGTCCTATGCACATTTGCTTTTAGAAGTCTTATTGTGAAAACCTAGCCTTTAAGATTGCATTGGGTGGCTTGCCACTATCTCTCACATCCCTTCTGGTTCTTTAAGATAGTCCAGACTGCTAAGAATTGTGTCTGAAGATCTCCTGTCCCCCACCCGGCCATCATCTTGAGCATTCAGTTAACAGTCTGATAATGAGAACTCTGTAGATACCCACTTTTCCCATCCAGACCGATACAAGGAATGTTCTAAATGTTACATCTTCAGGATATTTGTAACAGAACACTCCTTTCTGTAGGAGTTGGAGAGATTTGGGTGCTTGTCCTTCAGAGTTCACACACATGAGCAAGTGATGTTGCCATCTAAAGAAACTCCTAGCTTTTCAGGAGAAAAGGAACAAGAATCTTTTGCCTGGAAGAATCTGGTGGTAGAAGGGCAATGAAACAGTGCGAAGGGTAATTAGCTAGCTATGTGGGCTTTGAAGTTGGCATTAAGATTGTCAGAGAGACTTCCATTCTGTTCCCAGTGGCAAAAAACTATTGAAACTGCATCCCTAAACACTCCAGTTAGGAAGTTGGGCTTCACTCTGTAATTTAGTCGAAAGCAAGAGAATCACTCGATTTATTCATCAGTTACAAGGATGAACTGTCTTGGCTCCTAGTTCAGATGAGGAATGTTGCAGTTAAACTTAGCCTTTTTCTTCTCTTTGACAGGAAAAGGATCAACGAAGCCTAGATATAAATACTGCCAAGTGTATGTTAGGACTTCTGTTAGGAAAAACATGGCCCCTGTTTCCAGTATTTCATCAGTTCCTAGAGGTAAAAGTAGAAAAATCTTTTAATGTCTTATACTTTAAAAGAATACAGTTTCAAAAAGTCGGGATTGAGTGATGTATTCATTCTGGGAGGCCATGTCGAAATGTTACTAGTTAATTGGAAGATTTGAATTTACATGTCAGTAAACATGTAAATATTAAAGATGCCAAGTTACACCTGTATGTAACATCAATTACATTGCTTAATTTCCGATACAGCCACTGACTAATTGATGATGAGCTCATTAGATGACATTAAGACATCCAACTGTCTCAGTTTCCATTCCCATCTATCAGAGGGTAGTGCTGGGTGAGATAATGTATTTGAAGTACTTTGTACACTTATAGTGCCATCCTAATTAGGATTACACCCTTCTTTTACCATTGAAGTGAAAGGGGTTAGAATCAGTATAATTCTACTTAAGATGGCAGTGTTAATATTGTATAATGTTTTCCTATGTATGATTAAAATTGTCCAGGATGTTTTGGAAATTATTTCTCATGCCTGCTAGTATTCAGAAGTGAAAACATTTTTCTTAAAAATGTACATATTCTCAATGAATATATGTGTTTAACCTAAGCAAAAGCAAATAAAATTAGGTTAGTTAATTTCTTTTTTTAAAATTTGTTTTATTGCTTTTATAATAAGACATACAAGAAAAAAAAGTAATAATAAAAATAAAATCATAATCCATACAACAGAAAAAAAACATAAAATACACAAAAACGTGTACAGAGCACTAATACACAACTAATACATTATTATTTACTATCTTTTCTTTTTTTTCAAAAGGCCTATAGTGCCCTGAACCCTAAACCCTACCACCCACCACTGTGCCCTTCACCATTGGACTTCTGGCAGAGTGTTATGACATTATATAAAAACCTATTATTATAATCATTAATTAAAAATCACATTGAACTATAATTCATTAATTATACTTTTAAAATCCGTTTTTGCCAATTTATCCCAATATGCGGTGGCCTTTAACCATGTATTTTTAAATTCATCCATATCTTTACCATGTAAAGAATCTGTAATTTTGGCCATCTGCATATACATCCATAGTTTTTCTCTCCACTCTTTAATTGAAGGTTTATTTGTTTGCTTCCATCTTTTAGCAATTATAATTCTTGCTGCAGCAAAACTGTATTGACATATGACTCTATCACCTTTATCTAAATCTTTTTTTGGAATACCCAATAAACAAAAGGCGGGATCTTTTTTTATTTTTAGTTTAATCAAATTATTAGTTTCATTCAAAACTAATCGCCAAAGCTTCCTAATTTTTTTGCAAAACCACCAGTGCAGATAAGATGTTGAAATCAATATATTGTGCATAGTCCCTGAAAGTGCATAGTCCCAAAAATCGCCATGGCAGTGTGTCCTCAAGCAATATATCCTTGACTCTGCCTTTCTCTTTGAAATATCTAGAAGTTTACAAAATTGAATTTAAAAATAGAGGTGTTTTCAGAGTATTGATTCTGAATCATGATTTAAATCATTTAAATTTAAATCACACCTCAAGTGCCAATTTAAATTAAAAATTTACATTAATGAAAGTGCTTTCTAACTGGTTTTTATAACTATAAAATATTGATTTAAAACTGGATAAAGCAACTGTACAGCCGTACAGGGTTGAATGAATGTTTCTAAATATTTTCAAGAGTACTGCACACTACATTGCTTTTTTCAGATTTCTTAATGTTCATGATCCAGGGTAGGTAGGATCTTTTACAACCTGTAGCCATGACGGGTTTTGAAGACAAGTGCTGATTGGAAAACAGTAGGAGTTTCTGCTTCTTTCCGTTGTTGATTTTTGCTTCTGCTTTGTTATGGAACTGCCCTGGCTCACCCCATAAAAAGTAAATAATTTCATCCAGAAGTAAAGGGCTAGTAATAATTGCGTGGAGGAGCAGAATTCTCAGTGAGTTGGAAAGTAAATGTCAGTTTCAAAAACTGTCTATATTTAATTAAACTGAGTCAGTTGTTGAGGAGTAATAGCGGAAAAAGCTACTTAGAAGAATCCTGAGCTGACGGTGTTTCGCCTATGCCGTTGAAGGAAAAAAAGCCGTTTCCCTTCAAGCGGGGCTTTTTGCCCCGTAGGGAACAGCGAGGCTGCGCCTGCTAAAAAGCAGGCGCAGTAACGCCATTCCCGGTGCAGGCGAACTGGGCCGAAATGGGTTAGGGAGACGCCTAATCTGCGGCTCCCCCCGCCCCGCCCCCGAAACGCCCTCCTGCGCCGGCGTGGCCTCTACGCCGTTGCCGGCGCCACAGAGAGGCCGCGCTGGTGGAGGAGCAAGGTGCGTTCCCGTGGCGCTCGGCCAGCAGTGGAACTGACCTCGCCACCAGCGTAAGTACATGTATGCGCATGATTACACGCACTTACGCTGGCAGCGGGGTCATGCCACCTCCTATTTAGTTTTGGCCACATTCTCAGGAATGGGCTGTCAGTGATTTACACTTGTGATGGCTTGCCAGTCGCTGTCATGTCCTAATACACTTAATATAATATACATTTCCCCACAATTTTGATATCCCCCCCAGCCTTTCATAAGTGGGTCATAAGTTCAGCGTTAAGGGATTGCATGCAGTAAGTTCAGATTCCGTACTAAAGCTGATTATTTTAAAAGGAGCTCGTTGTGGCCGAAACTCTTAAATTCTAATGTAAATTCTTGAAAAATAGTTTGCTTTTACCCAGGCCTGCTCTCAGTAACTGTCAATCTTCTTTCAAGCAGCAATCTAAGTACAAGGTTATCAACAAAGACCAATGGTGCAATGTTCTGGAGTTCAGCAGAACCATTAATCTTGACCTCAGCAATTATGATGAAGACGGAGCTTGTATGTATTTGCATAATTTTTTTTAAAAAAAACATTCTGTAGCAAGAATATCATGTGCCCCATCTGCTGTTCCCTCTAACTTTTCTTTTTTTTTATTAAGCAAAATCAAATGTAAAAAAGTTTGTTCTTTCTCTCTTTCAGGGCCAGTGTTGCTGGATGAATTTGTGGAGTGGTATAAAGAGAAACAAATGACATAGGAATTTTAACTATGCACAGCCACTCAAGGGTCTTTGTTACTACAGTTAAGTCAACCATTAGCCATAAACTGCTATTTGTATCAAAGCGCATGCTGCTTTTCCTGCACTGTATTCCCATTTTCAGGGACCTTTTGGTGTTTTGCTGTTTAACAGGCCAGCTCTGCTTGCTGTGTAGCATTGTTCTCTTTGAAGGCTGCTTTGCATTTTGTATCGACACTACAGATGGTGACCTTACCAGCATCCTCACTGTGATTATGTGTATATTGCTGTCTGAACTTTGTATATGTGTATAAAAAGAAAGCTTCACCTAGGAAATTATTTCAGCAGAAATGTATTGTAAAAAATAATTTTTGTGGCATATTTCTAGCTGCATTCGATAACCATGTAACTTAATTTTTAATTTTCACTTGATCTCAGACGTAGCATTTCAGGGGGGGAAAAGTGATTGTTGGGACAGTTACCATGATGAGCTATTACCAGTTAGCAACCTTGTCTTAAGATGCCAATTTGTAAGAGAAGATCTTGCAGTATGATTTCTTCCACAGCTGAATGCCCAGCAATTATGTAGTAAGCAAATATTGGCTTTCCTATTTTTTAAAAAAATTAAAACCTTTGTACTGTCCCTGTTGTGAACAACTTTCCTTCAAGCAGTGTATTCAAACCCTTGTAACTTGAATCCAACCAAATGTGGAGTGTCTTTGCTAATGAGTGTCTTTGCTAATGCCATGTTCTCATAAGTGCTGCTGCTTGCAGAGGAACCATCTGAAAGCAGGAAACCTCAAATACAAGACCTGTTCCTACCCTAAAAGCCTTCTCCACCCTGATTCCCAATCACGTTCCTCCCAGCTGCCTCTTGCCAACCTTCCACCCTACGAATGGACTTTACCTCTCTCTTACCTTGACATTGAATAGAGTTGTACGTGCCACAAGGCGCTCCATCGGATAATAGTGCTGACTTCCTAACAGTCAGATGGGTAGTTTGCAAAAAGGTACAAATGATTAAAAATCTGATTTAAAGGGATTTTTAGGCTTGTAAACTGGCATATTCCTTGATTTTACTTTTGCTATTCCCAAAGTGTGTTGACTGTCTTGATGAGGAAAGTGAAGCCTTGCATAAGATTAAAGTTAGCATAGGTTCATGGGGGGGGGTGTGGATTTGGGGTGTCTGGAATTTAAAACTTTCCCATGTTGTAAGGTTTTCAGGGTACCTGAAGAACTGGTAATGGTTTCTTTCATGCCAGGGAAATTGGAAATCCCTGGCAGGTTCTCCTTGCAAGCAATGGGCATGCTAATCACCAGCATGATGTCATTCATTTGGAACTGCTTTGCCTATTGGTTTTCGCAGGAAAGTTCAAGCCATTGCTTGCTCGAGGAAACTGAATAGGATAAGGCATGTGTTTTATGTTCCCTTTGCCCTGGTCATTTTCAATCATGATTTTAATAAGCAATCGCTAAGAGGATAGTTCTAATAAACTTTTATTTTATCCCTGAAAAAAATTGTGAAAATACCTCCAAGAATTTGGTGACGTCTGTCTTACCTAAAGACTACTGTGGAGTTGCAGCTGTGTTTTTGCCAGAAGCTAAAAATGGAGTGTAGGGGGTGTGTGTGCCTGTCTTGTGTTCTAAGACTTCAATTTAGCAATAAGTACCAAGTCTATACAAATCCCTGATTCTAATTTTCTGAAGTTACTGACAGAAGATGCAAGAGCATCAGATTTTTTTAATGACTTGAGTACTTTTAGTGCTGCTTTGTTTGTTTAGTAGTAGTGGGCGGGGATTCAAAGAGACCTGTGCAAAGTGTCCCTGTGTGGCGCACGTGGGTGGGGATTTCCCCCCTTCTAACAGCAGCCCCTCAAATCGGGGAATATCTTTCTCGAAGGGCCTCCACCCGTCAATAGATTTGTATAGGGCATTGGAAAGGGGAGGCTGAACAGCCTTTGGATCCCAGCCATGGTTCTTTCAGTGGTATTTGGACTACAGAAAACTACATTCTTGAAAAAGTGGTGTGAGTTATCTGTGGTATGAATGGGAGTTAAGAATTTCAGGATGTGTTTTAATGCTATACTTTATTTGTGCACATTTTGCTTTTCATATAAAAAGCAAATACAAAAATAGATACTGCAGTTGTATTGCAACATGTTCTACAGGTATGACATTTCTGCAAGGCTGAGCGTATACAAATATCTGATAACTTTTGGTTCTAAGACCTACAGTATGTATAGCAATTAAGGAAATAATGGTGAAGTAGCACAAGACACAAAAGGTTTGCTTTCCCCCCCCAAACTATGTATGTTGAATAAATAAAACATGCTTCCAATAATGGAGGCAGGAGCCAAAGAAAGCTAATGTGATAATGAAGGTCAGCACAAAGTCAACAGAACTGTGACCAGCCAATTCTTGCTTTATATTTTGTACTTTTACCATGCACAAAACACAAGCATGTCATCATTGTGAAGTGGAAATCTGTGAAAAGGCCTTCCTATGTAGGGCCCTGTCAAGAAGCTTATGCATTTTGTACCCGTATCCAAACAGAAAGCAAAGCTGGCCCTTGATTTTGCTGAGGAGAGTGAGATCTGAATTGATGCAGTTTTCACTACTTTTTGACAAATGTGTATATAGGAGAAATGGGAGACCCCATTGGCTTTTGGCCTGGAGTTTAACGAAGTACTGACAGTACCATTGACATACTTTTCACATATCTACATTGTTTAGCATGGCATACATTTTAAAATCAACCCAGTTATTGACTTTTCTGTTGGCTAAAAGTGCTCTGCTGGACATTCAAAACTTTTCCCTATCAAAGGCAATGTTTTCTAAGTAAATAGTAAATTTCACTCGGTTCCTAATGTTTTTTTAATGCATTGGAATTCTCTAAATACAATAGTGTTTTAAGGGCTTTTTTTTCTTTTAAAAGAAATTGTTGTAGTTTAACAAATTGTTTGTCCTTGCCTTTGTTTGTCCTTGCCTTTTCTACAAGTCATTCTGGCAATATGTCTATGAACTATTCTCCTTTAAAATAAAAAATGGTTAATGTAACTTTAAAAAAAAGACCTAGTAAATAACTGATGTTTGATCAATGGAGAAATCAGACTCCCAAAACTGTCACATAGCATTCTTATGTAATACCAAAGACTGATAGATTAAACCTTGCTTCATTTTTGACTGACTTTTAGAATAAAAAATTGAATTCAGGATTTGGGGTGACACAACACGTATTTGTGAAACTTTCTTTCCAAACCGGCTGAAATCTAATTCTGAAGATAAAAGACATGGTTACTGTTGCTTATGTACATATGGAAACAAAACTGAGGAAACGTTGCCCAAAAGAAAAACTTCCAAAGGGTATAAACATACCATAAAATCTGTTTTGATGCCTATCATGTACTTCGCACACTTAAGTCGAACAACTTACAATTTTCAGAAATTGTGTGCCATGGGGTTCTCCTACTTAGCAAGCATGGTGAAATCCCCCCTTGGAGGTATTTGAATGTACAAACTTACTTGTATTTATCTTGTCCTTAGACATGGATCTAACACTGCTTAAATACTATAAAGCTGTAAGGATTTGTTCTGTGGCTATGTTAATTACAACTACAAAATACCTCTTGAGAGCCTTGGACTGTCCTTTCTCATTGTTGTGCAGCTGCATAGAACTCATTCATCAACTTAAATTTGGTAATTTCAGACAGAATGTGGGGTTGTATTGCAGTTTCAGCTGTGACATGTTGCTGTCACAGCAGTTAACCTGATGGCTGTGACCTGCTTTTTTAAAAATGTCTTTGGTATTTCCATATTGCAACTTCAGGTGTGCTTAAAAGTCCTGTGGCTCAACTTGACTGAAGTACTGTTATGCCACCTAATCTGACTTTGGTAGACTGCAGTCTTCTGTGTAAAACTGATATTCCACAAATAAACAGAATTTGTGTTTTGGTTTCAGAAACTGATTTCTGTGGCTCTGACCATCCTCATCTCTGATCTTATAATGGAAAACTGTAGCTCTTTAAAGTAAATGTTGTCTGCGGTCTTCAAAATTCTGTTAACATAACACACCTGTGGGTGGGATGCAAAGAATGACTTTAGATCCTACCTTGTATGAATGTCAAATAATGCTAGCAAGACGCATGACTCCATTGCTCTTATGTAATATAAATATACCATTCTTAGGAACAACCAGCTCGTTTTTCTTGGTGGTTAAAGTTGCCAAGTGCTAAACTTGTACAGTGAGGGAAAAAAGTATTTGATCCCCTGCTAAATTTGCCAGTTTGCCCTCTGACGAAGAAATTACCAGTCCATAATTTTAATGGTAGGTTTATTGTAGCTGTGAGAGACAGAATAACAACAGGAAAACCCCCAGAAACCCAGAAGACCAAAGTCAGAGATTGATGTGCATTATAATGAGTGAAATAAGTATTTGATCCCCTATCAACCAGCCGGTTAGGGTTAGGGTTCTGCTGTCAACAGAAGCAATCAATCCATCAGATTCTAAACTAGTCACCATGACCAAGACCGAAGAGCTGTCCAAGGATGTCAGGGACAAGATTGTAGACCTGCACAAGGCTGGACTGGGCTACAAGACTATTGCCAAGCAGCTTGGTGAGAAGGTGACAACCCTAATCCTAACTGTCAACCTCCCTCGGTCTGGGGCTCCATGCAAGATCTCATCTCATGGAGTTGCAATGATCATGAGAACAGTGATGAAGCAGCCCAGAACTACACGGGGAACTTGTCAATGATCTCAGGGCAGCTGGGACCATAGTCACCATGAAAATGGTAACACTACACCGTGAAGGACTGAGATCTTGCAGAGCCCGCAAGGTCCCCTTGCTCAAGACAGCACATGTACAGGCCCGTCTGCAGTTGGCCAATGCACATCTGAATGACCCAGAGGAGAACTGGATGAAAGTGTTGTGGTTAGATGAGACCAAAATCGAGCTCTTTGGCATCAACTCGCCGTGTTTGGAGGAGGAGGAATGCTGCCTACGACCCCAAAAACACCATCCCCACTGTCAAACATGGAGGGGGACGTATTATGCTTTGGGGGTGTTCTTCTGCTAAGGGGACAGGACACCTTCACCGCATCAAAGGAACGATGGACGGGACCATGTATCGTCAAATCTTGGGTGAGCACATCCTTCCCTCAGCCAGGGCATTGGAAATGGGTAGAGGATGGGTATTCCAGCATGACAATGACCCAAAACACACAGCCAAGGCAACAAAGGAGTGGCTCAAGAAGAAGCACATTAAGGTCCTGGAGTGGCCTAGCCAGTCTCCAGACCTTAATCCCATCGGAAATCTGTGGAGGGAGCTGAAGGTTCGAGTAGCTACACATCAGCCTCGAAATCTTACTTGGAGAGGATCTGCAAAGCAGAGTGGGACAAAATACCTCCTGAGATGTGTGCAAACCTGGTGGCTACCTACAAGAAATGTCTGACCTCTGTAATTGCCAACAAGGGTTTTGCCACCAAGTACTAAGTCATCTTTTGCAAAGGGATCAAATACTTATTTCACTCATTATAATGCACAGCAATCTCTGACTTTTGTCTTCTGGGTTTCTGGGGTTTTTCCTGTTGTTATTCTGTCTCTCACAGCTACAATAGACCTACCATTAAAATTATGGACTGGTCATTTCTTTGTCAGAGAGCAAACGGGCAAATTCAGCAGGGGATCAAATACCTTTTTCCCTCACTGTAACTTACTAGCAGGGGCTAAAGATTCTAGTTCAGGGGATTTTGTGACTGATTTCATGGCGAATAATACATTTGTGGCTGTAAACAGACTCTATAAGTACATTGTGAAGATGGTGCATAATCATTTTGCTCAGCTTGAAATAAATGGGAGGCAACATTACCTCTGAGGGGGAGGGCATCTTAACATAGGTGATTCTCACCAATTAGTCAAGGAGGCGGAACTTAACTATTTCCTGTTCCCATTGGTAGGGGTCAGGAGCTAGAACAGGAGTGCAGGACCGAGATCACTGGACCTCGGTCCCAGCCTCCTGTTTGCTTCTGGACCTTCTTTTCTGCCTTTTTTTCTGCTGATTTCCCCCCCCCCTCCCCTCAAGCCCCTAAAAACATTTCATTGCCTGCTTCGCAGACTAAGGCAATGGGCGGAAAGCAAGATGCTGCAGATGATTTTCTGCTGACGAAACCCTGGCCTCCTCCAAGATGGCGCAGGTGAGATGGCCCCTTGGAAGTTCCAGGAAGGGAGCACGGGCTGGGGAAACAGAACATAGAGTGCGGGGGGCCGTCTGCTGCTGCAGCAGTAGAATACAGGAGGAGAAGGAACTTTGTGAGGAAAATGTTCCCTGCTTTGCAGGGTCCTGCGATGCCAAATAAGCACCCCCAAACCAACCTAGCCCTACATCTATAGGTGTAGGTGTACAGGATTCACTGCAGTCCACCCTGGCGGCCCTCAACGGGGCAGCGGCAACTAGTGACGGCTGAAGAACTTGAGGCTGCAAGAATGGCAATCTCAAGGCAGCCACTAGAGGGCCCAAGAGACAAGTTCTGGATCTCATTGTTCAATGTAACCTGACCTCCACAGAGTCAGGTGGGAAATTTTGTATTCACAAAGCTTAATATGATTTGTCTGAAGCTCCTTGAGAAAAACAGGGCTGGCAGTTTTCAGAAGAGGAAGTTATTGAACCAGCGCCTCCTACTCACCTCTTCAGACGACTACCAATTTCTGCTAGCTATAGCTATTTCAGCCCTTAGAGCTATCTGATGAAATGGTCCCTGAAGGGCAACAAAGAATTTTGTTCAAGGCTTCCAGAAACTGAAAGGATAATATCTTTCCAGACTTTATTTGAAAGACAAATGAGCCCCCTCCCTTTTCAAACAGAGAAATCCCTTTAAATGCAAAAAATATATATATTACCTAACTCCGCTATAGATGAGTTGTAGGAAAAACTGGTAAAGGTGCCCAGTGCAGAACTTATCTCAGAGAACCTTATATCATAGGAAGTTAATAGCAAAAGCCCCTTTGAATTGGGAGTGTCTAGCTCATACCACTATTAATGTACAGTTCTGGAGTTTTTATTTTAAAAAACCTTCATTTGAAAGGAGACTTGTAAAACTTTGCTTCAAAATAAACTATATTATACAAGTCAGGTCAAGAGAACTTTCCTTCCAGTGTTAGAAATCCAGTTTGTAGAGGCGCACAGTTTGTTACACAGTACACAAGTAAATTTAAAAACCTTATTAAATCCCCTACCCACCAAACAGCACAGCTAGTAAAAATACAGAATGCAACCTTTATTTTGTAAAAAAAGAAGAATGCCACTTAGTTACTAGAGTGCAGGTAAAAGCACTACTTTAGTAGAGGAATGCGGACAATGTTCATTTTGATATAGTCCGTCTTCTGGCTGTACTTAGGGCTGCACTCTAATAGGTACGGCTATTGCATGCATTCTTGACATTAAGTAAGGGTTCTCAAACTTTAGGTCTGACGCAGTGTAGTGCCCTCAGCTGGTTGGATTAATAGGGAGGAAAATTAACCGGCTTGACTAGTAGATTAATTGGTGCCAAATCCTGTTACTGTAAATATTTTGTTTCTTGGGTCATAGAGTGTATTTTCAAACGAGCTGTTTAATTGTACAAGTGCACATGAAGGGACCTGCCACGGTAATATCTGATCTACCTCCCCCACTGAGAAGTAAAAGTTAGTCTACATTCTTACGTAAGTGATTTGGGTGTGTTCATGGGGCTCTTTGGATCCTAGCCTGAATAATTATGCTATTAACAATCTGTACTGAAATCGTATCTTATTATCAATTGTCGGCCAGTTTGCTGACCAACACGCAGTGTGGTATAGTCATTACGGTGTTGAACTAGCAAAAGGGTTCAACACTGCCATGAAGCTCACTGGATGATCTTGGGCCACTCCCTCACTCTCATCCTCACCTACTTCACAGGGTTGTTGGGAAAAGAAAATGGAAGAAGGGAGGCCTTTTACAGCACCCTTTAAGATCCTTAGAGGAAGAGTGGGAATAAACATGTGGCAGTGGCAACTGAAGGCCTTTGGCGAGTAGAGCAAAAAAAAGCGTCCCCCCCCCCAATTAAACATCTAACATGAAATCCAAATACTTTGGGTCAGTGTGAAACACTTAATTGCTTATGACATCAATTCACCTACAGTATTAATGTATTTTTCCTTTCAGTATTTCACTGCCAATAGATGGGTCCTCTAGGACAATGCCATAAAGGACAGAAAGACATCACAGTACAGTGTCAAAAGGCTAATGCCTCACTGGAAAACAAAGTCAGCCTGGCATGTAATTATGAATGAGCATTAGGATTCAGGGCTCCCTTATCAACTCATGTTTCACACCTGAAAGCTTCAACCTGGAGCTTTCTGAATATCTTGATATGGTAATGTGGTTTTGTTGCTGTTCTTCATCACTCCACATTTTGTGCCTTCCCCTGTTCTACCGCATCTAAATTGGATGCTGTAAGCTACAGATTCCCTGAATGTGGTAGGAAATCATGGCCTACATAGGCAAACATAACAAGCTCTAACATGTTCCGCACACAAATTATCCCGTTAATTTTCATGGGTCCATTAATGTACTATGCAATCTATCCTTACAGGGTGCAGACAGCATTTGAGGCTACACCAATAACAGCATTTATATAGTATATTTCAAGTGGTCAAACACTTCACATACATTAATACAGCAATCTATACAGTAATCTTTATAACAACCCTAGAGCAGGTCACTGTTACCCTCATTTTGAGAACTAGTTATTTACATATATTAATAGCACATTAAATGCTTGTTTCTCTCTTTAAATTGAAAGTGACAAAGCGATCTAGTATCAAGACAGTCATTTTTGTCTACCACAGTATATAAAAGGTGTTACTTTGACTATTTCAGCGTGATATTTAAGCATCTACCACCCATATTGAAATTAACCCTATACGGCTGCTATATCAGTTATGGAATACTTAAACTGCAAGTACTGAATTTGCATTTCTAGCAGTTGCAGGCACTGATGATACAAAACACCGAGTATCTCTCACCACACTTTATAGAATAGTCATAAAATTTTGGGGATCACTACTTTCCCCCACTACGGCTTAGGTACAATCTCAATGATTCTGCCTATTAAATTTTGCATGATAAGGGATAGCACAGGAAGATCCAATATGAGATGGATGGACTCATTAAAGGAAGCAACAGCTCTCAGTTTGCAAGACTTGAGCAAGGCTGTTAATAGGATGTTTTGGAGATCATTAATTCACAAGGTCGCCATAAGTCATTAAGTGACTTAATGGCACTTCACACACACACTGCAGTTTTATAGTCAATTAAAGGTTAATTAATTTTTAAAATTAGACGCTGTAGCATCTAGAACACTACTTAGATAGTAATCTTGCAACATACAGAGCCACTGGTAATCTCCAAGAAGATTTTTGCATAAACAGGAAGTATTCATTCAATCATCAGGAAGTAATCAGCAAAAGTAAAATATTTTATATCTGGCATATGTGGTGAGAGATGAAGTAGACATATAGGAAAGATTCAATTAATCAATACAGATTTATTTCTGGCATGTATTTTACTTGTAATTGCCTATAAAACAACCCTCTTATCTGTCTGAAATTTGGCAGGCAAGATTCCTTTGAGGGCATACATCCAAATTAGATGGAAAACAATGATGGAGCTATTAATATTTCCCACTGAAATCAATGGACGCAAATAACTGTAACAACAAAAAGAATGACTATCAAAATAATGTTTTTGCAAACAAAATTTTAAAAATGCACATCCCATAACAGAAGTTTTTTGTGCAGGGGACATGGGGTAGGGATGCTGATTAGGAACAAAACCAGGGTACTAGATGGAGCAGCTGATCTTGGATCGTACTCTACTCTTCAGAAAAAGTTATTTCCCTTTGCAGGGATATATTTAACAATGCAAAACAGCATATCTCATTGAAGACAGATTGAAAAGTTGGTTTACATAGTTAATTTAAAAGCCAACATCTGGGGAAATAGCCAGAAGTCACAAAGAAATATGGCACCCAGCTGGTCAGAAGGCTCCAACCTTGTGTCTGAAGCTACCCACTACGGGCTATGCTCTACCTCCACAGAACAAGAGCTCACAGAAGGGTCTGTATTAAAACAAACAGGAATTTATCCAGGAAGCTGTAACGCCCCTAAAACCTTCCTTCTAAACAAAGATCTCACTTTTGTCAGAAATATTTGCCAGAATAAAACACCATTTTGTTTATACAGAAATAATTTTAGGCAAGCTAGATTTGTATATAAACAATTTTGTATCCTTTAGTATGTAGCTATCAATTTAAACTTTTGTAAGGGGTGTTATGCTGAAGGGAGGAGGTACCCCGCCTATAAGAGGAAGAGAACATAAGTGAAGGCAAAACGGATTGCCAGATAGGCAGAAATGTTTAAATTCCTTGAGTCTTTTTACATTCAATATGGCATGGGCACAGTTGGTTATCTTCAGAATGCAGCATATGCAGAATTGCAAGAGACAAAGATGTCTGAATGCATTTGGGAGCGAAGGATGGAACAGCAAGATGCTCTGTTCTAATGGTGCATTAAGCTGGGAAAGGCAAGGAACTGTGTGCAAATATGCATTTTGTTCCCTAATGCATAAAGCCTTTAGTGATGATTTCAGACCAATTCAGCAATATAACAAAGCACCCTGGCTTGTGCCTAGCTATTTTACTGAAATACAGTCAAGTTTAGCATAAATAGCCTATTGAAACAAGCTGGGTGACATATCGTTAAATGCAGTATCTTGCATTAAAAGTTTCAAATAATACTTCTACAAACTGCTGTAAAAAAAGAGAAATCCTTACAAATATGCAATGGTGGGCTGGATCCTATCAGCTTTTCCACTGGCACAAGAAGTGTGGCCTAACTTGAAACCCCTCTGTAGCCCCATCCTATGTCCCATGATTCCACGCAAAACCTCCTTGAAAGTCAAAAGTAGCACATCTTCCATCTTGCATAAATGGAAAAACTGGTATGATACAACTCAATAAATACAAATATCTTTCAGTCATGTTCTGGCATTGCATTTAATACGTATTACCACATGGATTAACTGAGGTTTGACAACCCATGTTGCGGCTCTTCACTGGAACACGGAATAGAGTCCCATCTGAACACATGCAAAGCTTGTAGCGTTCCCAGTCGCCATTATTAAACTGTTCTCCATAAGAATAACTTGGCAGTCGGGATGTATTGAGTACCACGCTTCCATTCAGGATAATGCTGTTGTCCTACCAAAGAGAAAAAGTATACAGAAGTTGGCAAACAGTATTTCCTTATGAATAAGCAAGTGTTTACTTTCATGTCTAAATGCAAGTGTTTACTTTCATGTCTAAACAATATCGAAGATGTTTAGCGCGACTGAAATTGCCTTACATGGAGTCAGACTAGTCACCGCTTGACCAACACTGTCTATTCTCAATTGACAGTGGCAACCCAAGGGTTCTAGCAAATGCTTTTTCCCCACTCCTCCTTGAGATCCTTTTAATTGAGATATCAGGGATTAAATCAAGAACCTGCTGTATGAGTTCAACTACTGAGCTGTATACACCTGCTCTCCTTTTTAAGACAGTGCTAGTTCACCAATTTGAGGACTGGCTACAGAGATGCCAACGCTCACTGCAGGAGTCCCTGGTTTGCCTCTGGGAACCACAGTGCTGCTGGATAAGACCAGCAGTCCTTCTAATTCAGCATCTCATCTCACACAGTGGCCAACCAGTTATTTTGGGGGTCCAACAAGCCACCGAGGCCGAGGCCTTCCCCTGATATTGCTTCCTGGCACTGGTATTCAAAGGTTTACTGCCCCTGAATGTGGAGTCTCCCTTTAGTTACCATGGCTTGTAGCCACTGACAGACCTCTCCTCCATGAATCTGTCTAATCCCTTTTTAAAGCTGTCCTGTGCCTGTGGCCATCACTACATCCTGTGGCAGTGAGTCCCACATTTTGATCACTCGTTGAGTAAAGAACTGTTCCACCTTTCCTGAAGCTACTGTCCATCAGTTTCACTGGGTGTCCCTAAGTTCTAGTATTTGGGGGGAGGGAGAAAATAATTATCCCGGTCCACTCTCTCTACTCCTTGCATGGTTCTATACACCTTTATCATGTCCTCCCATCAGTTTGCTCATATTTGTCCTAATGACTAGAAATGTGAAGGCCTGAGGGGGGAATATTTATCAGGAGGACTCTTTCAGTTTTTCTAATGGAGAAAGAGAGGCACACTGACCAAAAAAAAGCCCTATGAAATTGTCTCCTACGACGTTATGTGCTGAAATCCCAACCTAACTTATCTAGTTTGGCCTGCAGTATGATTGCATGAGACTCTTTCTGTCCAAATGCATTCTTTCGTTTATTACAAAATTTGTTCTCTTTTTAACGTCTATTTTTTTCCTACCTCTCACATGGTGCAAAACTAACATACACACGAAAGGACAGCAAAGGGTGCAGCCATTTGCCACTCTCTATCAAGTAGTGGATACGTTCACGCTTTTACTTGTAGAAAACAAAGGCACTTATCATTTTAAATTCCATAATTTTGACAGATAGTTCAATGTTATATGCTAACTGAGTCATACATTATGCATGTTATGTTGTTAGAGCAGTGAAATAAGTTTAGGTTTGATAAGAAAATAAGAATTGATATGAAAATTGCATATGTAAAATAACAGAATAAGATCTGATAAGAAAATAAGAGTTGCTTATAAATGTTGTAAGCTACCTATAGTCCCCTCTGGGAAAAGGGTACATATTTCAATTGCCTCCGAAAATGTCTGGTTAAAAAAAACACACCAGAGGCATTACTTTCCGTGGCTTCAAAATGTCCAGAGATGTTGCATTTTTAGCCACAGCAACCTCCACAGTAAGGTTATGGATGCTCCCCCTTCCCCCAAGCCTTTATGTGTGATAGCTGATTGCACAGCTCTCCTGTACTATAGATGGGGATGTCTTTGCTATAAATATGGCAACACTGACTCCTCCTGCAGTAGTGGAAAGGTGAGGCTGGCTCCCAGCACAAGAGAAGAAGGTAATCCCAGTGCCTGAATCGATTCTCAGTGGCATGGTATAGGATCAAGTTCCTGAAGGGAAAAAAATAGATACACCTACCACATTACCTATAATACGTTACAATTTCAAATAACTTTAGCCACTGAGGGTTTAAAAAAAATGTTTTCACTGTGCTGCTGGTAGCATTTTTCACTGGTTACTATTGTTTTAATTTTAGCTACAAGCCCTGAGCATTGGAGAGGTTCAATATAAATGCTTTGAATAAAACTCCGTACAAACACCAGCTGCAAGCCCCGAAAGAATTACTCACTGCTCTGAGCTCCAGATTGCCTCCCATATGAAACTCAATGGATTTTCCCATAATAAAAACGCCCTCATTTCCACGGACAACAGCACGCTCATCAGTCTTTATATTTAGATCACTGGTAGCATTACTGGTAACCTGAGAAGAAAGACCATAGCTGTACAATATGGTTACTAAACATAGTAGCGGCTTTACAACCCCCTCCCCTCAAAAAAAACAAAAACTGGTCAACGGCTGGACTAGAACAGAGAGCTATTGTAAAATTTGTAATTGACAGAGGTTGCCATTCTAATCACATTTACTATAAAGCAAGGCTTTGTCTATGTGCTTTACTATTCATTAAACAAGTCTGCAATCTAGTTTTATTTGATGGTCTATAACTGTAAATAAATACTCATATACAAAGCAAGGCTTGATTCACACAGGCAGGAGAACCCGGCAGTGGAATGTACCACTTCAGAGTGCAGGGGCTGTCGTCTAGCCCTGAATCATCTTTCCCACAAAAAAAATCCATGCAAACAGAAAGCTAGCACAGTACGGAGAAAGGTTCTACCTCCTCTTTGCAGGGAGTTTTTTTTAATACACAGTAGAATATTCTATAACATGCTTCTTTATGTTCCTCTACCTCCTGTATCTGAATTGGTGCTGTCCATTCCAGTAGCTCAGTTCTCTGCTATTTCATTCCCCTGCATATCTAAACCAGAACTAAATCCCACTGAACTCTATAGAATTTATGTCTCAGTAAATGCACTTGCCCTGACTTAGGTGGCCCAGGCTAGCCCAATCTCATCATACTTTGGAAGCTAAGCAGGGTTGGCCATGGTTAGTATTTTGATGGGAGACCTCCAAGGAAATCCAGGGTTGCTACACAGAGGCCGGCAACAGCAAACAACCTCTGAATGTTACCTTGCCCTGAAAACCCTACGAGGTTGCAGTAAATCAGCTGCGACTTGATGGCCCTTCCCACCACCAAATGTGTTTAGGATTGCACTAACTGTAAAGGTTGCTTTTTCCTAACAATAACAAGTTGTGTCTTTCTTGCCACAAAGAGAGTTATCCTCTCAGGCTGCAATCTTATACACGCTTATTTTGGAGTAAGCTCTTTGAACTCAAAAAGGAACTTACTTCTGTAACCATGCATTGGGTTGAGCTACATGACCCCGCCCCCCGCTTTCAATTATTTATAATGAAGAAGAAGAGTCGGTTTTTATATGCTGACTTTCTCTACCACTTAAGGAAGAATCCAACAGGCTTACAATCACCTTCCCTTCTCCTCCCCACAACAGGCACCCTATGAGGTAGGTGGGGCTGAGAGAGTGTGACTAGCCCAAGGTCACCCAGCTGGCTTCATGTATAGGAGTGGGGAAACAAATCCAATTCACCAGATTAGCTTCCGCCGCTCAAGTGGAGGAGTGGGGAATCAAACTCAGTTCTCCACATCAGAGTTCACCACTCCAAACCACTGCTCTTAACCACTACACCAACTGGCTCTTTATTTGCTGCCTTGCAAATAAAGTTTAAAAACCTGTTCGCACCAACCTCTGTTACCCTGAGAAGTAAACTAGGATGCTCCTGTATTCTTCCTGGGCTTTTTCAAAGCTGGGCTTTTCTAAGGAAAAAAAACTTTTGCTGTTACTAGCCTATTTGCCTATGGGATAGGCAGAGCCAGAGAAATCCAATCTGGATCCAATCTACTGCCAGTGAAGAGGCTGGCAGGTGTGAACTTTCCTTCATGTTCCCTTCCCCCCACCCCTCCCAGCAGTCCCTTCTGACCCCTGGAAAGATTCTTGCTGGTGCTGCAGGACCCATGTGGACCATCCCCCCCCCCACCACCAATGTTGGAGGACAGCAGTGAAGAGAGGGAGGGGATGAAATATCTCACAAGTGCAGCTCCTCTGATATAAGAGGAAGGAAGAATGAAGGAGGTGGTAGTGATTTCATCCCCTTCACTGCATTCCCCTGCCTCTTCCAACCCATGTGCCTTTTTTGTCCCATGAAGCCAGGAATCATATTTCAAACCTGACTGCTCCTAAGTAAGGAAACACAGGGAAAATCTGCAGACTGAATCCAAGGCATGGAGTCTAATCCTATGCATGCTTTCATGGAAATAAGTCAGAGGCACTTACTCCCAAATAAGTACATTAAGGATTTCATGCTTGCTTAAATGAAACTATTTCAGTTTTAGCTTAGTTTAGTGTCGTTATAATGGTTAGTGTTAAACTAGGGCTGGGGAAACACAGATGCAGATCTTTACTCTCTTAGTCAATCTCTTAGGCTAACCTAATGCACAAAGTTGTTGTAAGGATTTTAAAATAAATGGAGAACCATGAACACTGCCCTGATCTCCTTGCAGGAGGGGCACGATGAACACAGATCTTATGAAAGGGGATGAGTGAGGTGACCATCTGATTAGGAAACGATGGCTAATCTACTGTACACAAGTACATCTCAAGTTGCTATTCTGCTGCGTAAAGAATATGTAGACAATCAGAAAATTAGCCAGATGATACCTGCCAGAGCCCAGCCATAGCGTACAGAGCATTGCAAGTTTAAAACTATAGACACATTATGGACATTGCAGAAGGAAGTAAGCAATTCAATAAGGATATTCTATACCCTCTCTGTAGATGCTCTTTGGACATTCAAAGTTTTTACTCCGCTCGGCAGATGAAATTCGTGAGTATTGTAGTCAGTGCTGAACAATGTGTTCTGTGTCCGTGGGTCAACAAATTCTATACCAATATCACTGGTGATTAATGTTTTATCCGTTTCAACGCTGAGTTTTGTTTCTCCTTGCTGAAACACAATCTTAGAAAAAAATTACGTAAAATGTGTTAAATGCAAAAAAAAAAAAAAGCAATTTACTACTTTAACTGAAGGCGTTGCAGTTTCCTGCATGCACTTTCAGGTCATAAAAAAACCTTACTGGCTGGTTCTCTCCAACAATCACCAAATCTTCGTTTCGCCGGCCTCCCACTGTGCTCTTGTACAACGGATGTATAATTCCCATGTCAGAGTCTTGTTTAAATCGCAGTAAGCCACTCTCATGAAACTCCATGCTGTCACAGCCACTGGGCCCGATACGAATCACCGCCCAGATGATGAGCGTGATCTAAAAGCCAAAGCCAAACGTGATTTCCAGACTTGTGATAATGCTATTGTTTGAACTAGATACCCTGTTTACCTAGAATCTAAGAGCCCCGTGGCACAGAGTGGTAAAGCTGCAGTACTGCAGTCTGAACTCTGCTCATGACCTGAGTTCGATCCCAACGGAAGTTGGTTTCAGGTAGCTGGCTCAAGGTTGAGTCAAGGTTGACTCAGCCTTCCATCCTTCTGAGGTCGGTAAAATGAGTACCCAGATTGCTGGGGGTAAAGGGAAGATGACTGGGGAAGGCACTGGCAAACCACCCCATAAAACAAAGTCTGCCTAGTAAACATCGGGATGTGACATCAACCCATGGGTCAGGAATGATCCGGAGCTTGAACAGGGGACCTTTGCCTTTACCTTTACTTAGAATGGGACTATAAAACTTGTAGCTCACCAAGCTGACTTTAGCCAGGGCCGGCATCAGCATTAGGGTTGCCATGTCTCCCCTGGCCACTGGTGGGGGATGGAGGGAGGGTAGGATCACCAGATCCAGGTTGGGAAACTCGTGGAGATTTGGAAATGGAGCCTGGAGAGGAAAGGGACCTCAGTGAGGTTATAACACCATAGAGTCCACACTCCAAAGCATCCATTTTCTCCAGGGGAACTGGTCTCTGCACTCTGGAGTTCAGTTATAATTCCAGGGAATCCCCAGGCCCCACCCAGAAACTGGCATCCTTTGAAGTGGGGCAGCTGTTGGGGCCGCAGCTCCCACCAGCTCACTGCTGCTGCTGCCCATGGAGGGGCAGGCACATGAATGCGGGGAATGGGCAGCAGGTGCAGGTGAGTGGGAGGAGAGGAAGGCATGCTAGCAGCAGGTACATGACTAGTAGGTGGGTGCAAGAGTGCAGGGAGCAGTGAGCACATAAGTGGTGGTCCAAGCAGTGGGTGGGTGCATGACAGGTGGCAGGAGGTAGAGGGTGGGCGTGTGAGCAGTAACGTGTAAGGATGCAGGGGAGCCCTAGACACTCTGCTGAGGACCACCTGCGGTGAATGACAGGCTGACAAGTCTCTGGGTGATGCTACTTGCACACCCAGATGGATATTTGCAGTCATCAACAACATACTCTGGTGGCAGTGCATGCCTGCATTAGAAAGTAATTCACTGATCCGAATGATATAGAAAGTGACTCTCATGCACATGAAATTCAGAAAATAAAGGGGGCTATCCGACACATAGAAGAGCCCCATGGCCTAGAGTGGTAAGCTGAAGTACTGCAGTCAAAAGCTCTGCTCACGATCGGAGTTCGATCCCGATAGAAGTTGGTTTCAGGTAGTCGGCTCAAGGTTGACTCAGCCTTCCATCAATCTGAGGTCAGTAAAATGAGTACCCGGCTTGCTGGGGGTAAAGTGTAGACTGGGGAAGGCAATGGCCAACCACCTCGTAAATATAGTCTGCCTAGTAAACGTTGTGATGTGACGTCATCCCATGGGTAAGTAATGACCAGGTGATTGTACAAGGGACTACCTTTACCTTTATCCTACTTGGAACTAAGCCTGATTGAGCATAATGGGATTTTCTTCCAAGTAAACATGAACAGGCCTTGGCTGTGAAGCATTTTCCTTTGGGTTTTTCTTTTAAACGTGTACTTTTTTAGTAGTGGAGAAATGGAATAAAGTAATTTTAACTCTCAGCCTGATGATGAATGATTAACAATGCATGTAAGGGATAAAAGGCTTAAGGCTGGTTAAACTCTACAGCTACAGATAGTATACTAAATAGAGGGATGCATAAAATGAAGAAAAACTATATTTTAATTGTGAACTCACATTACTGCTTTCCCACAGAATGGGATGTTTATTATGAAATAGCATCGAATTTATTAGCAGTTGAGTATCCCAATGGCCTAATTGGCCTGAGATCTTGCAGTGTGTTTATTTCAAAAAGTGTTAGGCTCCATAGTGAACAAATGGTTGATTGTCAATAGGAGGCAGGTTTATAGTGGACAACTGATCCCAAAGTGGTAAGCATTACTACGTAGTTGATAGTGCCCAAGACAATTGCTGACATGGTCAGAGAAAATAAGCTTAGATCTCAGAAGCGAAACAGGGTTGGCCCTGGTTAGTATTTGGATGGGCAACCTCCATGGAACAACACCAGGGTTGTGATGTGAAGGCAGGCAATGGCAAACCACCTCCAAACATCTCTTGCCTTGAAAACCCTACGGGTTGCCATAAGTCAGCTGTGACTTAACGGCACAAAAATGTGCTTAACAGAAAATAAGTGTGATAGACTTTGTATAATCACATGATTATGATTATTAACCATGTTTATAATGATTATATATTGTTTTGCCTTAGTAGTGAGAAGTTCTAGGATAATCTTTTACAGGATGTTTCAGATGATGGAACACTGAAGACTTCCAGTACTTTACAAATATACAGGCTGAGCAAGCAGCAAGCAAGCACATAAATAGACAATGCTAGGCCCACCACATCATTAATCTCCAAGTAACAGCAAACCACCATCTCTGGAATATTCTTGCATACAACATAGGATCTAAGCAGAAACATGTTCCCTTTTTAGCCCATGTTCTTTTCCTTTGCAAATGGGGGTGCAATATCAAACATGCTATACAAAGGTTCAGCTTAACTGGGTCAAATATACATAAATGAGCAATAAGAGTTGAATCCACGTCAAAATAAATGGCAGTCAGTGTGAATGTCTATTTGAAGGAACGGATGTACAATAATAGCAATGCCAATCTGGGGAAAAAATGGGCAAGGGAACGTGCAGCTGCTTGGAGCCTAAATTATAAACGATCATATTCAGACTACACTGTTTACATGGCCATGGCCTGTAATTTAAGGAGGTAGGTTTACCTTACAATGTCTACAGTTTTTGGAGCATGGGTGATGTTTTAACCCTTCTTTTAAACCAAACTTTTTTTTAATGTTAGAACAATACATGCAGAATAAAAATTTGGCTTCAGCCCGTGCCCATTCGACTGGGCCCTACTGAAATGAATGGAATCCACTATAGCAAATATATATTTTATTCTCTATCTAATAACCACTAACGTAACAATACCAACAATAGCAAAATGTCTTTTGCAGCCTATCATACTCACAATCAAATTGATGACAGCCAAAATAAAAAGGAGGATGATCACACAAATAGCCAAGTTGCCTTTTCGGCCCCGTAAGCCAGTTTTGTGCAGCCGATCTTCATCAATGGGAATATATCCAGCCTTGAAGTTGCTATTATGTTCTTTGTTAATGTTCCTCCGCTCCACAGCCTTCTCACGCATGGACTTCTTCATGGGACCATTAGAGCTTTGCTAAAATGTCACCCAAACAATAAGTTAAGTCCAATACCAGGTGTAGGAGCCAGGAAAACCTTGGATTCCTAACTCACTATGGGTGCCAATAGCTCACACGTGTTAATTTGTTCTATTATCTCATTTTGTCCTGCATTAAGTTTGACATGTATTTTAATGTTGCTGTTCTCTGCGAGTGTCTCAAACATACTTTGGGTGAACTGATTTCTCTTTTGATTGGATCTTGTTTTATATGGGTCTGTCTTTGTAACAGGGGCAAATCCAAGGCAAAACCTCCCATGCATAAATGGCCTTACAACTTTATTTATGAGAGTCTTTTAAGACGGCTATTTTTGCTTCGGTTCCAGGGGAGCAGTCACAGGCGGCCCGTTACCTTGCGCCCCCCCCCTTGAGATCCCAGCAAACCCGCTGGAGACCGGAGCTTAGGGGCAGCCTTATAGTCGGGAATGGGGAAGGGGGCTTGCACAGCCGAGGAAATTGCATAGCTAGCTGTGGACCCCTCCTCAGGAGAAAGGATGGGGGCGCAAGGCCATTGATGCCAAACCCAGGGCCGGATTTAGGTTTGATGAGGCCCTAAGCTACTGAAGGTAATGGGGCCCTTTATAAGCCCAGCTGTCCTTTGTCAACAACAAATTGTCGCTGGTTTTTGTGCTGAATATATGCTATATGGTAATTTATGGACCTAATCGGTATCGAAAGCCATTTGCACATAACAAAACATAATTCACAGTGGGTAGCCGTGTTAGTCAGTCTGCAGTAGCAGAAAAGGGCAAGACTCCAGTAGCACCTTAAAGACTAACAAAAATATAAGTATCTTCAGAAACGTCTTCTGAAGAAGTGAGCTGTGGCTCATGAATGCTCATACCCTACCAGAAAATATTTTTGTTAGTCTTTAAGGTGCTACTGGACTCTTGCCCTTTTCTACTATAACAAAACATGTATTTTATCAAAGTAATTGTTGAACAGATACAATTAAGAAGAAATATATTAATAGTGAAATATTTATTAAGCTCTAACTTACACTGATTTTTTATTCATAGCAAACTTCATAGTGCAAACACACTGACATTTGGCAAAAACAAAAGTTCCTTTAGAAACACAATCCATGTAGATTTTATAAGAGTGAAATAATTATTAAGCTCCAACTTAAAATGATTTTTTATTCATAGCAAACTTCATAATGCAAACACACTGGCATTTGGCAAAAACAAAAAGTTCCTTTAAGATAATTCACAGTGGGTCGCCGTGTTAGTCTGTCTGCAGCAGTAGAAAAGGGCGAGAGAGTCCAGGAGCATCTTAAAGACTCACAAAATATTTTCTGGTAGGGTAAGAGTCCAGTAGCACCTTAAAGACTAACAAAGAGTAGGGCAAGAGTCCAGTAGCACCTTAAAGACTCACAAAAATATTTTCTGGTAGGGTAAGAGTCCAGTAGCACCTTAAAGATTCACAAAAATATTTTCTGGTAGGGCAAGAGTCCAGTAGCACCTTAAAGACTCACAAAAATATTTTCTGGTAGGGCAAGAGTCCAGTAGCACCTTAAAGACTCACAAAAATATTTTCTGGTAGGGTATGAGCCACGGGCTCACGAAAGCTCATACCCTACCAGAAAATATTTTTGTGAGTCTTTAAGGTGCTACTGGACTCTTGCCCTTTTCTAAAAGTTCCTTTAGAAACCCAATTTACGTAGGTTTTATTTTATTTGTTTCTTATCTTATATTTTGGAAATGTACACCCAGTTTTTTCCCTCCCCCCTTTAAATTTTTTCGCCCCCCCCCCTGCAAAGAGAGTTGGGCCCTAAGCTATAGCTTGTTTAGCTTAAAGTCACCCCGCCCACCCAAGGCGAAGCCCCCCTCGCCTCGCCTGGCCGCTCCCCCTCAGCCTCCTCGGCGGCCGGCTGCAGAGCCCGGGCTCCTGCGAGGGGCGCGCTCCCCTAGAAACGAGGCCGCCCAACGGTCGGGGCCGCTGCGGCCAACCGCCGCCTTCCCCTCCCTGCGATATTTGGGGGCGGGAATGAAGAGGCGCCCCCTCCCCCCGCCCCTCAGCCCCCTCAGCCTCGTCGCTTTGCCCAGGCCCCGCGAGGAGGCCCGAGGGCCGTCCGTCACCGACCTGTTCTGAGGCGGCCGCCGCCGCGGTCGCCGCCATCTTCGCGTCCTCCCCGGCCTTGCCCAGAACGGGGGGGAGGGGCGAGTCTCGGCGCCGAAGCTGGCCGGGGGGGGGGGAGAGGGAGCCTCCTCAACGCCCCTCGGGCCGACTCCTCACAGGGGTGGGGGCGGGGCGGGGGCGGGGCGGTGTGGGGGGGGCGGGGCGAGAGGAGGCGTCTCGGTAGCCGCGCTCTTTTTGCAAGGGGTAGGGAGCCGGGAGAAAATATATTCAACATATATCGGGCGATGAGGCTGGCCAAGAGAACAGAATTCCTACATGGAAAAGAGGTGGAAAAATTCAAAGAAACTCGGGCGTCACATATTGGGATAAACGGGCAAAAATGGATTTTACTATTTCAGTTAGTGAGTTAGAGAAACAAGGTTTTTTGTTTATTATATTGGTAATGGAAATTTTTAAAACTGTTAAGACGCTTCTTCGGACGTCTGGTGATGGGTAAATTTCTAAGGTGGGTGGAGGGTCAAAAGGGTATATTTTGGTTTTCGAACTGTATAATTTTGTAACTATGAATGTACTAATAAGAGCATATAATTGATACTCTTTTGTATTTTCTTTTTATTTTTTATTATTTTTTATTGTTTTGTATTGGTTTGTTTTGTTTAATGTTATAAAAATAAAAAATATATATAGGGAGAAAATATACTGTGCATATATATATATGTGTGTGTGTGTGAGTGTATTTGTTTTGTTTAATGTTATATAAATAAAAATTTAAAAAAAATATATAGGGAGAAACTATACTGTGCATATATATATACGTGTGTGTGTGTTTGTTTAATGTTATAAAAATATAAAAAATATATAGGGTAAAAATATACTATTCTCTCTCTCTCTCTCTCTCTCTCTCCCCCTCCCTCCCTCCCTCCCTCCCTCCCTCCCTCCCTCCCCTGTTAGTCTGTCTGCAGTAGTACCACCACGACTAGATTAATTCATGCCATCGTATTCCCTATTACTATGTATGGGTGTGACAGCTGGACAGTGAAGAAAGCTGATAGGAAGAAAATAGATTCCTTTGAAACAGGGGTGGGGAACCTTTTTTCTCCCAAGGGCCATTTCTCCCAAGGGCACTTTCTGTGTATTCCCACCGATGTATTAAGTTTGAAAACGTTATAACAAATACTGTTCGCACTTTGTTTGGCCCCTTTAGCTGTGAAGACGTCTTCCAACCATTTATAAGCCATGGTATCCAAAAACCTTAAAGGGTTACCGCCTTTTGTTTTCCCAGCGATGTATTAAGAGTTTCAAAATGTTGTAAAAAACATCGCTTTAAAAGGGTTTTTGGATACCACGGCTTATAAATGGTTGGAAGACGTCTTCACAGCTAAAGGGGCCAAACAAAGTGCAAACAGTATTTTTTATAACGTTTTCAAACACTTAATACATCGGTGGGAATACATAGAAAGTGCGAACAGTATTTTTTATAACGTTTTCAAACTCTTACTACATCGCTGGGAATACAAATGCGGTAACAGCCTAAGCGATGTTTTTTGTGACATTTTCAAACTCTTAATAAACTCTACATGGGGGCTTGTTTTTGAGTTTTAAGAATTCGGATGGGGAAAACGTGCATCCAGAATGCCGCAAATCCAAGGCAAAACCTCCCATGCATAAATGGCCCTACTCGGTGTGCTTCATTTGTTTCAAATTTTGCAACTCTAACGCGCAGTAAAGGCTGTTTCCCTGCTCCAAAGTGACGGTCTTGCAAGGAAGACAAGGGGAAGGCGATGGGAGAAAGCCGGTGGTGCGTCAGGACACACCTTTTCAAAGGACCTCTCATTGTCTTCTGGTGAGGGCCCCCCCAGTCTAGCACTCCTTTCCGTTGGATCCCAAGAGAGTTCCAGCGGGATCAGGTTTTGCCTTGGATCTGCCCGCTCTCTAGATGCATTTTTCTCATCTGAATTCTCAAAACTCAAAAATAAGCCCCCTCCCCATGCAGAGTTTTGACAATTCCAACGGGGAAAATGTGCACCTAGAGAGCGGCAAATCTAATCTTTCTGGCATGGGAAATCTTTCCCATGCCAGAAAGATGTAGACAAGCTGGAACATGTCAAGAGGAGAGCAACAAAGACGGTGAGGGGTCTGGAGACCAAGTCCTACAAGGGAAGCTTCCCCCCCTTTGCATTCGGAGGGGAGAAATGTTTTTTTTTACAGCATTTTCAAACTCTTAGTACATCGCTGGGAAAACAAAAGGCGGTAACCCTTTAAGGTTTTTGGATACCACGGCTCATAAATGGTTGGAAGACGTCTTCACAGCTAAAGGGGCCAAAGTGCGAACAGTATTTTTTATAACGTTTTCAAACCCTTAATACATCGGTGGGAATACACAGAAAGCGCGAACAGTATTTTTTATAACGTTTTCAAACCCTTAATACATCGGTGGGAATACACAGAAAGCGCAAACAGTATTTTTTATAACGTTTTCAAACCCTTAATACATCGGTGGGAATGCACAGAAAGCGTGAACAGTATTTTTTATAACGTTTTCCAACCCTTAATACATCGGTGGGAATGCACAGAAAGTGTGAACAGTATTTTTTATAACGTTTTCAAACCCTTAATACATCGGTGGGAATACATCGAAAGTGCGAACAGTATTTTTTATAACGTTTTCCAACCCTTAATACATCGGTGGGAATACATCGAAAGTGCGAACAGTATTTTTTATAACGTTTTCCAACCCTTAATACATCGGTGGGAATGCACGGAAAGTGTGAACAGTATTTTTTATAACGTTTTCAAACCCTTAATACATCGGTGGGAATACACAGAAAGCACGAACAGTATTTTTTATAACGTTTTCAAACCCTTAATACATCGGTGGGAATACATCGAAAGTGCAAACAGTATTTTTTATAACGTTTTCAAACCCTTAATACATCAGTGGGAATGCACAGAAAGTGCAAACAGTATTTTTTATAACGTTTTCCAACCCTTAATACATCGGTGGGAATACACAAAGTGTGAACAGTATTTTTTATAACGTTTTCAAACCCTTAATACATCGGTGGGAATACATCGAAAGTGCGAACAGTATTTTTTATAACGTTTCCCAACCCTTAATACATCGGTGGGAATGCACGGAAAGTGCGACCAGAGGGCAGGGCAAAGAGAGGGAGGGAGGGAGGCTTTCCCCCCCCCCCCCCGGCGTTGCTACAACCAAAGCGCCCTCTGGACGTCCCTGGCACCCGAGGCCAAGCAAACGTCAGTTTGTTGAACAATCGCCCCGTATAAAAACGCTCTAGTCATAGAGGGAGGGCCTGTAGACGAGGCAGCGCCTAGCCCGGGGCGGCCAGCGGCAGAGGGCATTTCCTCGCTCCTCGCTCTCCCCCCGCCCCGTCGGTTCCCCGGGGGCGGCTGGCAACCGGGAGGGGGGAGGCCGGAACACCGATGCTCGTGGTCCTGTGGCCGGGAAAGGCGCCCCTCTGCGAAGGCTCCCCTCCCACCCCAGCCCCACTCGGCCCACGGAGCGATGGCCGAGAGCCTGAGAAGGCTGATCGGCAGCGAGAAGTGCGGGGTTTTGCAGCAGAAGCTGGAGCGGTGGTATAAGGACTATCACGTGAGTGGGGCCCCAATGCTCTGGGGGCCGGACGATCCTCCGTGGGGCGGGGGGAAAGGGCCTTGCGCTCTCCGCAGCGTGCTGCGCCCTTTGTCGGGCAAAACGCTGTTTCTCTTCCCCCGCCCCCCCCCCCCATGTTGCAATTGGGCTGTCCGGTGGGGGGAAAACGGGCTTCTGAGCGCCGTTTCCATGGAAGGTTTTGCCTTGGAGTTGCCACTCTTTAGAGGCACTTTCCCCCCATTCGTATTCTCAAAACTCAACAATAAGCCGCCATGCAGAGTTTTGAGAATTCAGACGGGGGAAATGTGCATCTATAGAGTGGCAAATCCAAGGCAAAACCTTCCATGAATAATAAGGCAGAAACTGTTGTTTAAAAAAAAAAAAAAAAAAAATCTCAGGAGCTTCTAAACGGGGAGGAGAAGAGAAGCGTTTTGCCCTCCCGTTCAGAGTTGCGAGTTCAGGCTGTTTGTGCCGGGACGGGCGTTTATGGCGGGAGATGGATCCGAGCCCATGTGCCGGGGAGCGACCTGTAGCGATTTTCCCGGGAAAAGCTGTAACCAAGGACGCTGGTTGCCAGCGCCCGGCGGACACTGTTGTGGTTGCCATAGTTACAGAACTGCAGTGATTGACTGGGCGCCTTCCCCACGCTGCTTTGTGATTGGTTCTTCCGGTTAGCTCAGGCTAAGGATTGGATGGAGAGGTTGGGTTCCACTGATGAACACACGAAGCTGCCTTATACTCAATCAGACCATCAAGGTCCATCCAAGTCAGTATTGTCTACTCAGACCGGCAGCGGCTCTCCAGGGTCTCAGGCAGGGGTCTTTCGCATCGCCTACCTGCCTAGTAGCCCTGACCTGGATGGCCCAGGCTAGCCTGATCTCATCAGATCTCAGACGCTAAGCAGGGTCAGCCCTGGTTAATATTTGGATGGGAGACCACCAAGGAATAACAGAGGAAGGCGCTGGCAAACCACCTCTGTTAGTCTCTTGCCATGAAAACCCCAAAAAGGGGTCGCCATAAGTCAGCTGCAACTTGACAGCACTTTACACACACACACACCTGCCTAGTCCCTTTAACTGGAGATGCTGGGGATTGAACCTGGGACCTTCTGCATGCCAAGCAGAGGCTCTACCGCTGAGCCACGGCCCCTCCTCTAACATGATGACTGAGCTTCAGTGCCAGGGACCACCCTGCCACCCTGCAAAGGCTCCTTACTCCTGCAGAAGAGGTGTCTTTCAACACTGGAAAGATCTTTGCACTCGAGGAATACTCCACAATGGAACAGGACTTTTGTGTGCAATCCAGTGCCAGAACAAGCTGAAACTTCCTGGAAAACATCTGGAACTTTACTTAAATTCCATTTGTAGGGTGTGATTGCCCTGACCTGGATAGCCCAGGCTAGTCTGATCTCAGAAGCTAAGCAGGGTTGGCCCTGGCTAGTGTGTGGATGGGAGACCTCCAAGGAATACCAGGAGGGTAACATGGAGGCAGGCAGTGACAAACTACCCCGGAATGTCTCTTGCCTTGAGAGTCCTACAGGGTTGCCTGCCATAAGTCAGCTGTGACCTGATGGCACTTTCCACCACCAGGGTGTGATTCCTTCCTAACATTAGAACTCACTAATTTCGGTTTATCCTCTGTGATTCCACTCTTCTTTCAAGAGGCCCAAGGTGGGGCGTACATGGCACTACCCCATTTCAAGAGATTGTATTAATTACAGATCTGCCCAAGCAGTTTGAGGTGTATGCATCATAAATTATCCGGTCCATGGAGGCAAAACATTACACCTGAACAAGTCCTCGGCTTCTGAATACAAAACCTGTGCTCAGTAGCAGATTTTAAGCATGTTCACATTGTTGTTGTATTGAATCACGAAGACAAATCAAATGTAAGCATATAATAATGGCAAAAGAGTTTTAACTGAAACACAGTGTATTATGCTGGTTTTCTCTTTCACAGCCTGGGGGTGGCAGTTTCTTTGTACCCGTGACAGCTAGTACTTCATTTCCTGTACTTCTGTACAAGTGTTAGCCCTTTGTATACGTGCTGCCAAAGCAAGCACAACAAGTGTGTTAGTACTTTGATAAAGAAGTGCAAACTTCCCCATTTATTCGTTTTGGCAGAATTGATAGAAAGTTCAATATTTTGCTAGATACAACTAGTAGCTCTGAACATGCTGTTTATCTTGAGACAAGCAAGAATGGGAGTAAAGCATTAGTTGACCATTGTATGTTTCCTTGTTGAGTATACAGGTGTTCTCTAAAGCTAAGGACAAATATATATGATACACTTATCAAAGACTAACCCGACTAGTTTAGGATCCATAGTATTCCCTCCCCCCAATCCTAGGAATTGTAATTTTGAGAGGCTATTGAAGTTTCATAGTTGTAGACAAGGGGTCTTGATCCCAGTGTAGTCCCGAGTGGCAATTCTGCTAATAAATAGAACAGAGTCACTGTTCTAATTGACAGTGCCAGTAAAAAAGGAATGTACCTTAGAGATGTGGGTATAGAGCGACACCCCTAACTATGCACGTTCAGTGGTAGCTGTTAGTAACACTTTAGTTTTGTTCTGAACTCTTTGGCTGTAGATTGCTAGGTTGCAGAGCTGTAGTACTAGGGAATGACTGTTAAATGAATAATGTAGCCATGAAAACCCCAAAGAGGGGTCGCCATAAGTCGGCTGCGACTTGACGGCACTTTACACACACACAGTGTAGTAGAGTATGCCCTTAGAAATGCCTTTCAACCATGAAGTTTGCAAAGAAATCCTCTGAAGGAGATGAAAAGCTCTTGATAACACTTTTAGGCTTCCCATTATGACTTGTGGGCCATTGACATG
Source organism: Euleptes europaea (assembly GCF_029931775.1). Classification (NCBI taxonomy): domain Eukaryota; kingdom Metazoa; phylum Chordata; class Lepidosauria; order Squamata; family Sphaerodactylidae; genus Euleptes; species Euleptes europaea. The sequence goes on along the minus strand of NC_079320.1, from coordinate 67,668,583 downwards.
ATACACACTAAAGGCTGTTTCGTTCTTAATGATGGAAGCTCCAGTGCTCCTGTGAAATGTTATTTGCCTCAGCGGTTTGGACTCTGCCTGATTGCTTAGATGATGCAGTCTTGTTAATCCTAGGGACTGTGATGCACAAAGATAAAACGACTTAAAGTGAACAATAAAAGTACAATATGATGACAGAGTAAACAAGGCGTTCTGATTTACAGGTAAATTCGTGTGATCAGAATTTGAACCGATGCTGTGAAATCATGGAATTGAGCGCCATGATTCAGGGGCAACTTTTCAACATCCTCAATCACACAGCTCGAGAAGGTGAGGTTGTTACACATTCTGTATGTATGGGTTATAGGCATATATGTGCTATAGGGGTTATGTTTTTGTTTATGTCTTTTTTCACTCATTGACGCAGGTGGACATTATGGAGGAGTGGACACAATCAAATCTCGTCTCCTGCCATGGCTGGGGACTTGTTTTTCTAGCCCTGCTCCTGGAAGGACCTTGGAAACCAGCTTCTCTCTTTCCCAGGTACAATTAACAGTTCTTAATTGTAACTAGCAAATCACAAAGTTTAAGAGGCATCACTTGAGATCTTGCATTACTATGTATTTGGCATTTTTCCTCCTCCTGATTTGAATGGACATTGAGGTTGATCTGGTGTTCAAATGAATTGCCCTATAAATGTAAGTACGAAGCACAATTGTGATATCTGCCTGTCAAGATAGGTATCATACTACAGTACATTATGGGTTGGATCCAACAGCGTATTTCCATAGATGGAAGGGTTTCAGCCTATGGACCACAACTTTCTTGCCTTCTCCTCCCGCTGCAGTCCAAAATACCCCCTGAAATACTGCTTCCAAAAACAGCATTTTGGGGTGCACTTTGGGCCGCAAAAGGAGAGGTGAGAAAGAATGCTTTGGTGGATCCAACCCTGTATCTTTCCTGGTTCCTTTGAATGGGAGTGTGACGTTGCACGTGAGGCGTAGAATTGTTTCTTGTTTGTGAATACCAGTTTTAATCCCAATATTTTAGTCTTTGAACCAGCTATCACATTCTAATACTGAGTTAAGTGCAGCTCATTTCCCTAAAGGTGCAAACACCGGGTCATTCCTGACCCATGGGGTGACATCACATCACAACATTTACTAGGCAGACTTTGTTTACAGGGTGGTTTGTCATTGCCTTCCCCAGTTTTCTACGCTTTACCCCCACTAAGCTGGGTCCTCATTTTACCGACCTCAGAAAGATGGAAGGCTGAGTCAACCTTGAACCAGCTATGTGAAACCGACGTCCGTTGGGATCAAACTTAGGTCGTGAGCACAGTTTGAACTGCAGTACCAGAGCCAGTGCTTAGCTGAGTTGGTTTTCTTTGGAGGAGAGAGCACTGGAGACTTACAGTGTTTCCGTAGAACCAGCTTTATTTGCAGACTTACAAGCATAGGAGGCAAACAGACAGTCCTTCACACAGCAAATGTAGTAGTTAAGAACATAAGTAAAGCCCTGCTGGATCAGACCAAGTCCCATCAAGTCCAGCAGTCTGTTCACACAGTGGCCAACCAGGTGCCTCTAGGAAGCCCACAAACAAGACGACTGCAGCAGCACCATCCTGCCTGTGTTCCACAGCACCTAATATAATAGACATGCTCCTCTGATCCTGGAGAGCATAGGTATGCATCATGACTAGTATCCATTTTAACTAGTAGCCATGGATAGCCCTCTCCTCCATGAACATGTCCACTCCCCTCTGAAAGCCTTCCAAGTTGGCAGCCATCACCACATCCTGGGGCAGGGAGTTCCACAATTTAACTATGCTTTGTTTGAAGAAATACTTCCTTTTATCTTTTTTGAATCTCTCACCCTCCAGCTTCAGCAGATGACCCTGTGTTCTAGTATTATGCTTCAGCCACCCGACAGCATTGTCTGTCTGTTCTCTCTCACTAGAAAATCACACATTACAAAGTTCTCCTGCCCCCTGCCTTTGTTGTGTCATCCAGATGTTTGCAGAGAGTTCTGTAAAGTGCCGTCAAGTTGCAGCTGACTTATGGCGACCCTCTTTTTGGGGTTTTCATGGCAAGAGACTAACAGAGGTGGTTTGCCAGTGCCTTCCTCTGCAAAGCAACCCTGTTATTCCTTGGTGGTCTCCCATCCAAATACTAACCAGGGCTGACCCTGCTTAGCTTTTGAGATCTGACAAGATTAGGCTAGCCTGGGCCATCCAGGTCAGGGCAAGAGAAGTTTAGGATGAAGTATTAAATATATAATAGTAGAATCTTGGCCTTTGGATGGGAGGGTCCATGGCACAGTAGTAGAGCATCTTCTTGGCATGCCGAAGGTACAAGTTTCAATCTTGGCACCTCCAGTTAAAAAGGATCAGGTGGTGGGTGATGTGGAAGACCTCCACCTGAGACCCTGTAGAGTTGCTTCCAGTCTGAATAGACAATACTGTCTTGATGGACCAATGATCTGGTTCAGTGTAAATAGCTTCACGTGATCAGTCTTTGCCACAAGGTACAGTAATATTACTGAGCTAGCTAACGTGAATTTGTGAAAGACTGAAATGTCTCCAGAGGGTATCTTGTGTCTAAGGATGCCCTGAAATTTTAAACTACAGGATCTGGGCAGCGCAGCAGGAATACCCTATTAATAAACTGCAGGCAAAATGTCTCATTTATCTTGATGTCCAAGGAAGGATGGTACAAAGATCTGAGCCTTTGATCTGACCAAACAAGCCTGTCCGTATTGCAGAAAATACATTCCTCTGTTATTGCATACTAAGGCAGTGAGTTAGATCCAATTATTTCCTTCTGCCAGCAGAATAATTTTTGTTATTGGAGGAAGTCCTTCCACTGGAGGACAAGTCCTCATTTAGCAGAAGGGAACCAGCGCATGCATCCCAACAACCAGAGGGTTGTGTTTTTTTCTTTCTGAATAAACACATCTTCATTTAAAATCAAGAGCTCTGCAACATTCCAAAACATACTGACAGATTTTTTTAAAAAAAGACAGCTTTTTGTGTATAGTTTCTCTATTTATACTTCATTGTAGGAGTCACATGAGAAAGAAAGGCAACTGAGGGAATTGGCCAACTCTCGGAACCATGAAATACAACAGCTGGAAAGAGAACTGAACTCCACCCGTTTACAGCTCACCCTTGTCCAGCAAGAGTAGGACAATTAAATGTTTTCCATAAATAATTCATTTCTTTTTCCCCTCTAAAAGAGTTTTGAAAATGTTTAATTATGTGGGTTTTTTTTTGGGGGGGGGGAGAATTTATAACATATGTACATTTCAAACTTTGTAAATTAATTAGCATATAATTATGGCTGGGTTATGGTATTATGTTGTATGTTTGTCATATTTGAAAGACTATACAGACTGTGCATGGAAAGCATCATTTGTGATGTGATTCTCAGCTGCCCACCTTTGTGGAGCTCTGGAGCTCTCCTTTTCCTCAAAGGTTAGGGTTGCCAACCTCCAGGTACTAGCTGGAGATCTCCTATTATAGCTGATCTCCATCCGATAGAGATCAGTTCACATGGAGAAAATGGCAAATTCAGCAATTGGACTCTATGGCATTGAAGTCCCTCCCCTCCCCAAACCCCGCCCTCCTCAGGCTCCACCCCAAAAACTTCCCGCCAGTGGTGAATAGGGACCTGGCAACTCTATCAAAGGTGGAGGCTGGAGAATTAACCCTTGCTGGAATTTACTGCCTAAAGCCCACAACTTTTAATTGTAGGGCTGGTTTTAATTGTGGGATTATTCACAGATTACATGGCCCCTAAATGTAGTTTTTCTTGGTTTATTCATTTTATTTTTAGAAGTTGGAGCAGTTGCTTCCAGAAGCATGTTGAGGGTTTCCTTTTGTGCAAGGTGTGACCTATTCAAATCAGCCTATACTGACTAATATTTCTTGAATACCACGTTATGGCTGGATATGGAATCTTTACCATGGTAGTGATAGTAAGCCTGTGCTGGTTTCCATGGCAAATACAGTATAAAAGTATATGTTTGGTTAAATACAACCTTGTAAACTTTTGCTTTCATGTAAATAGTAATTAGCTGTTTATGAGCTACAGATTTTCAGTCTCGTGTGTTTAAAAGAACTCATACCAGTGGGAATAGCTTTTCTTTTAAGAAAATCAGAGACTAAGGGAAATTCTCAGCAGATTGCTAAATGTAACATGATTGGTCCAGATTGGCCAGACAAATTGAATATTGAACATTCAGTAAGTGCTAAGATGTAAGGCTATTAAGGTCACTAATATTGGATCTCCTGTGGTTTCTTTGCTGTTTTCTCCCAACTGAGATGTATATTTGTTACACTTATTTAAGCCATGGATTAAGTGATACCACTGATAGAAAACAGAAGCTTGTCTGTAATTGTTTGCAGGTGGGTGGGTAGGAGCTATGTGCACTTCTAAAGAACATCTGATCTCCACAGTTGAAATATTCAGGAGAAATCAACCTTTTTTTTCTGTTCATTTTTGTCTGTTCCCCGATAACAGGGGAGAAGATTATGGGACCAAAACAGGCAATTAAGTCTCTACATTCATGCTCCTGTTATTAGTGCAAGTGTCTCAGGAAAAAAAGGTTATTTCTTCTTCTGGGGATGTTTTCTCAACTTCTGGCTTCAAGCTATAATGCTGAACCAAGAGTCTGGCTACTTATCATACGGGCATTTCCTAGATATGATGAAATCGGACCACTCCTCTGTCTCATCATATATCTACAGCTAGCTCTGCAGTTATGCCTTAACTGATCTCAGAAATTAATATGGGGATTCCTTATCTTTTCTATATCTTTCTACGTCTGCATCATTCAAGAACTTTTTCAAAATGCTTAAAATTCTTTCATGACACTTCTATCTCACTTTCACTGTTACCATCAAAACTTTTTTGAAAACACCGCAACTGTTGGCTTTTTATTTTTTTTTACATAAATGCATACAGCAGCTTCACCTGTGCAGTTTGCTATATCATTCTAATATCTTTTGAAACATGTACAGGCTACAGCTTCAATATAGGAAATCAAAACTCCGGCCCACTGGCCCCTTTGTCAGATATCTGACAAAGGGCGAAAACGTATGGTCGCTTTAGCCTCCTTTATTCCCTGTTTCAGCCAGGATTCAGCCAGGATCGAACGCATACGTTTCGCCAAATGTGCGTTCGATCCTGGCTGAATCCTGGCTGAAACGGGGAATAAAGGAGGCTAAAGCGACCATGTGTTTTTGTCCAAAGTGAGGTTTGGCTCACAGCCTGGAAAATGTCGTTGGTCTCTAAGGTGCTGACTCAGATTTGTTCTGCTACTACAGGCTGCTACCCACCTGAAACTGTTTTTAGTCTTTTCGGTCCCCCCTTGATAGTATGATGTCTTAGTAGCAATTATTTTTACATTTATGGACTGCTACATCTCTACCAGTCCATGCAGCTAGTTTTGATCATCATAGACAACACTGGTTAGTGTGCAGAAGAACTGTCCATGTTTATAATAGGGTTGTCAACCTCCAGGTACTAGCTAGAGCTCTCCTGATGTTACAACTGATCTCCAGCCGATAGAGATCAGTTCACCTGGAGAAAATGGCCGCTTTGGCAATTAGACTCTATGGCATTGAAGTCCCTCCCCTCCCCAAACCTTGCCCTCCTCAGGCTCCACCCCCAAAAATCTCCAGGTATTTCCCAACTCAGAGCTGGTAACCCTAGTATATAGGAAGGCATCAGTAATCTATACCTGGTTTGTCTAGTGAACCAGGATTTGGAGAGGAAGCTGCACTGTCAAGTAATTGTGTGTCTGAAGATCTTCAGTCAGTCATAAACAGCATTGTTAGAAGGTGATTAACAGTCTATGAGGAAAAAAATCACATTAAAAGGAGTTTGAGCTTTAATTTATATGTGGGAGAAAGCCCATAGCTTATTGGCAGAGAACATGCTTTGCACATTTAAATTCCCTGGTAGAGCCCCCAGCATTTCTAATTAAAGGGTTTTGGGTAGCAGGACTGTGACACTGAAAGCAGGCAATATTGTACTAGACGGAGCAATGGTCTGGCTTGTTATAAGGCAGGTTCATATGCTGTTTTCTTACCTTGGGAACTGAATTCCAGGTACTAAATGTATGGAAACAACATGTGCAGAAACTGGTCTTTTGCCAGGAAAATATATGCAAGGAGCCCAGCAAAGCATACTGTGCTGCATATTTTTGTATTGAAATATGGTGAATTATACAGATATAGGCAAGCAGAGAGATGGTACAGAAAATGAAAAGGCTGGAAAAGAAAGTGGAGGCTTAAGCATCTGATGATCTTCGCTGGTGATGCTGTTATAGTCCATGTGACTTTGACAAGTTTCTTACATACTGGTTGGCTGTCTCTAGCATGACTTTCCAATTCCAAATACAAAGAATCTCCTGAAGTGATATTTACTTAGTTTTACCAAATATGCTAGAGGAATTCCTGTTTTTGACATTAAAGGCATATCTCTGGTGTTGATTTTCTCTTGCAGTCTTGCACAAGCCCAGTTGGCTCTTGAAGACACAAAGACCAAATCAGCTACCACTCTTTTGGCAGCAGAGGATGAAATTGTCCGGCTAAAAGCAGAGTAAGAAAAACAAGGTGGCTGCCTATTCTTTGGCAGCTTGCTAAGCTGGTTTCAGGTGTATTGGTTACTGTGTATTTGTTCATGTGGTGCGTTGTTACTTGTTGGTTGTTCTCAGTTGTTCTAGATCATTGGTTCCCAAACTTTTCGGGCCACCGCCCCCTTGGTTGCACAAACTCAACCCCAGCGCCCCCTACCCTATCCTATAAAAAGCATTATTCAAAATAGGGGTTTGCATGACTCACTAAAGAAGATAATAACAATAAAATTTCAGAACAGTAACAATTAATTGCACATCTGTTCGAAATTAGAGGAAGATAAAATTAAATTCCTCTTATGGGAGGGAGACTCTCAGTATTATTTGCAGGTAGACAAGTATTGCTCTTCAGCAATTAAAATCCGCTTGGAGAAGGGTATTAGTGTTAATAAGGTGAATTTTAATTGATATAATTTTATCTGTATTTTGTACAAAGAGATTATTTATCATGTAATTGGTTTTATTGACAAGGTTTGCATCTTTTCTGGCTATTGCCGTAATAATAAATCGAACTACATCTGTTCGAAATCAAATTAAAACGTTTTAGCTGAAATTTATTCACAAAACTGATGTACTTGATCCAGTGGTACCAGCTCTTCAAGTCTGGAAAAAAATTCTGATAGTTTCCACCAAATTTGCCAAAATGGTGCCATAGCTCGAGCTATTGTAAATTAGTGAACAACACAGTTGAAGGGACCCACCTCTAGCACCCCCTTGCTGCCCTTTTGCCTCTTAGTGCCCCGCTAGGTAATCCTACCCCCCCCAGTGGGTGATACTGTCCACTTTGGGAATCACTGTTCTAGACAAATGAGGATGAGCCCCCCCCCCCAGTTTCTCAAAAGGCGAAAGAAACTAGGCTGTGTGAAATTAAAAAGGTAAAGGTAAAGGTCCCCTGTGCAAGCACCGGGTCATTCCTGACCCATGGGGTGACGTCACATCTTGACGTTTACTAGGCAGACTTTGTTTTATGGGGTGGTTTGCCATTGCCTTCCCCAGTCATCTTCCCTTTACCCCCAGCAAGCTGGGTACTCATTTTATCGACCTTGGAAGGATAGAAGGCTGAGTCGACCTTGAGCCAGCTACCTGAAATTGACTTCCATCGGGATCGAACTCAGGTTGTGAGCAGAGCTTTTGACTGCAGTACTGCAGCTTTACCACTCTGCGCCTCTCTGTTTAAAAGTGTTGCGGCAGCCCTTTTGTAGTGGTTTTAGGAGGTCGTTCCTGTTCCAGCTTTAAACTGATAAAGCTGAAATGGCTTAAGCGACGAGTTCTCTGGACTGTCAGAAAAACTATAGCGCCTAGAATTCTTCAGAAGCCATGCCAATTGAACAGTTTTAACAATGTCGCGTAGTATTCATGGTCTTTGGCAGGTCAAAAGTATAGCGATAAGTTACCTCTGATTCACAAAATGCCCCATTAATGTCATCTGCATTGCAGAATGGCACTCTTATATTTTTAGGTTTCTTTTTAAAAATTTAAGATCCATTAGTTGGCTTCTGGGTATTGCCTTTGAAGGGTTTTTTGAACGAAAGAAGATTTACTGTAGTTTTTAAGGTAGGTGTTAACTACTCTTTAAGATATGCGCTGGGCTCTTATTTTAATGTAGCTTGACTTGTTTTGCTATTTAATTAGGTGTTTTTATTGTCTGGTGTTTTATGTTGAGGTTTTGCAGGCTTATATTGAGACTTTTTGACGTTTTGATGGTGGCTTTGGTATATTTATGTTTTGGGGGAACCACCACAAATAAACACTGAAGAGACTTACACAGATATTTAAAATAAATAGATTAAGGGACTGGGAGTAATTGTTAGAACAACAATCTGGTCATAACCATTGTTGTCACATCCCTCGCACACTGACATCACAATCCCATTTTAGGATATTGCTGTCATGCCTAGTCTCCTTAAGACTGGGCCTTTAGGCCATGTAAATATATATATGTAAAATGTTAACAGCCCAGACTTGGAATTGAGCCTGCCAGCATGACATCACAAAGCATGGTTACTGGTAGGGTTGCCAGGTCCCTCTTCGCCACCAGCGGGAGGTTTTTGGGGTGGGGTTTGGGGAGGGGCTTCAATGCCATAGAGTCCAATTGCCAAAGCAGCTATTTTCTCCAGGGGAACTGATCTCTATTGCTTGGAGATCAGTTGTAATAGCAGGAGATCTCCAGCCAGTACCTGGAGGTTGGCAAGAAAAAACAGCACAAAGCTCTATATATTTCTATTACAAAAACTATAATAAATTGATAATGCTATACATGACTACAAGCTTTGATCTGCAAGTTGAACCAGCGGAGCCGTTTGCGCTGTGGAAATGTTGATGAAGCCCCCTAGCGGCGAAAACGTGCAAAACAATCCAGAAGGCGTTCCTTTTTTCCTTTCTGGCTGTGAAAACTTCTTGAGAAGCTAATTTAATTTCACCTCTAGCCTGATTGGCATAACGAAGAAATTTGTAATTGATGCACTGTTGAAGAACTTTGCAACAATGCCATGTGCAAAAAAGAAAGCATAACTTTTTTGATGTACCTTGAGAGATTATCTTCCATGTTTGTATTGTTTGTATTGTCTGTTTTGTTACACCTTTGGTGGTTATACACAGTGGTCACATTGTTTGTCATGTGTAGCATTATTATAGTTTTTGTAATTGAAATATATAGAGCTCTGTGCTGTTTTTTCTTGCCAACTGCCTCGTTATAGCATAGGTGCATTTTTCCTTCCAGTACCTGGAGGTTGGCAACCCTACAGATGAAGCTCTGGAGAAAATGGCCACTTTGGCACTCGAACTCTATGGCAATGAAGTCCTTCCCCTCCCCAAACCCCGCCCTCCTCAGGCTCTGCCCCCAAAACCTACCACAGGTGGCGAAGAGGGACCTGGCAACCCTATTCGTCTGGTTGATATCATTTTTTACATATCAGCAAAAGTAACTATGCTTCTCCCTCAGTTTCAGCAGATCTGCTGCACATGTTTAGAGATGGCATTGCCAGCTCTGGGTTTGGAAATACCTGGAGATTTGGGTGTGTGTGTGTGGAACCGAGGAGGTTTGGGGAGGGGAAGGATTCAATGGAGTATAATGCCAAGGAGTCCACCTTCCAAAATGGCCATTTTCTCCATCTGACATAATCTTCCAGGAAGAGGGGCTTCAAGTAAGTCCTCAGGCAACCTACCAAGTCCTGATCCATATGGCCGCAATCCAGGAAGCCCTATCAAGCACCTTAGTTCTGAAACATGCCCAAGCTTGAGCTGCATGTCAAATGTAGCTGCCCTTGTTCACATTTCTTCCTTTTCTTCTCTGTCACGCCTTCCTTTCCTTTCCATTTCCTCCAAACTCCAGTACATTGCTCTTTTAATCCTGGTACTGTTTTATTGGCTTCTGCTTCTTTGTGTTATCTGACATTTTATTGGATTTTTAACATTTTAACCCTTCTTGGATACACTAGTAATGGAGAGATGAGGTATGGAAATTTCAAACAAACAAATACAGCGCCACTTTGATTATGAACATATGACGCTGCCTTATATTGAGTCAGAGCATTCGTCTATCAAGGTCAGTATTGTCCATTGTGACTGGCAGCAGCTCTCAGGAAAAGGTTGTTCAACCTATTTGTTTTAACTGGAGAAGCTGGGGGTTGAACTTGTGACCTTCTGCATGCAAAGGAGATGCTCTGCCACTGAGCCATAACCCTTCCCCAGATTATTTATATTTTATTGTTTTCATCTCCATGTTATAGATGGAGACTTGAAAGAAATTGCTTCCCTAAAGCCAACTAGCACATTCATGACTGGTGGAAACTGGGACCAGGGACTTCCTGACTTCCAGCAGATGTTCTTAACAGCTGTGCTACAATTACATACCTCCGTTCATGTTGTGCTATTATAGCTTAATTTCTAAAGAAATAGATTCCAGCCTAAGCAGAGTTATACCCTGATTTCAATGGACCTAGGTGTGCCCTGACCTGGTTGGCCCAGGCTAGCCTGATCTTGTCAGATCTCAGAAGCTAAGCAGGGTCAGCCCTGGTTAGTATTTGGATGGGAGACCACCAAGGAATACCAGGGTTGCTGTGCAGAGGAAGGCACTGGCAAACCACCTCTGTTAGTCTCTTGCCATGAAAACCCCAAAAAGGGGTTGCCATATGTCGACTGCGACTTGACGGCGCTTTACACACACACACACACACACACACAGAAAGGGGTAACTCTGGTTAGGATTGCACTGTAAGAACTTTCACACTGCTTTAGATTGAAGTAAATCAGCAAGTTTAAATATAAAATGTGCAACTCTTGAAATATGAGTAAAGGTTAAATGTCATTTCAGTTTTCTTCTGTGTTTTTGGTAACTGGGGTTTTTTCGAGTTATTAACTTCTAAGATTCCACATAGATTAAAAAGCAGGCTGTTTTGTGGACAGAAGTGCCTCTTTTGATCATATTTATTTTGTGTGGTTAAGTCTAAAGGCATCTCAGACAAAAGAAGAATGTGCTTTGAGGAATCTGGAGCAGCTGAGTGACTATGAGCAGCAGCTTCAAATGCTGAAGGACGAGGTTGCCATTCTCGGTGCTCAAAAATCTGTTCTGCAAAGCAGGTAGGGGCCCTCCTCTGGCTTGTAAAAGGTAAAGGTAGTCCCCTGTGCAAGCACCGGGTCATTACTGACCCATGGGGTGACGTCACATCCCAACGTTTACTAGGCAGACTATGTTTACAGGGTGGTTTGCCATTGCCTTCCCCAGTCGTCTACATTTGACCCCCAGCAAGCTGGGTACTCATTTTACCGACCTCGGAAGGATGGAAGGCTGAGTCAACCTTGAGCCGGCTACCTGAAACCGACTTTTGTCGGGATCGAACTCAGGTCGTGAACAGAGCTTTTGACTGCAGTAGTCCAGCTTACTACTCTGCGCTACGGGGCTCCTCCTCTGGCTTGAGGGGCTGCTAAAAAGCTAAATTTCACTCTATTAATGAAGGTCTCTTGCTGGATAAGGGCTCTCAAGGGGCTGCATCTGGCCCATGTTTGACACCCCTGCCATACAGGATCACTATAAATTGGCTGTGACTTGAGACAGCACTCTCCACCACCACTTTTCTCTCTCCTTCTCCTTCTGCCCCCATTAAATTATTGTGTATGTATTCAGTTTCCCTTTCTTTTCCTACAATACAAACCAGCTGCTATGGCCAGGGTCCTTCAAGCTAGGATGGTGCACGTTGAGGTTTTGTTGAAGAGGAAGAACTGCATCCTTTTCATTTTGGGAGAAGAAACGGTGATGTGTTTATGAAAGTGGTTTTTCAAAAAGGATGTTGAATGTGAGAGGCATAGCAATATGGAAAAGAGTTATGAGAGAGGGACTGGCCATGTTGTACTTCCTGGGAGGAATTAGGAATTGGACAAGAGCATTCTGTTTCTCTTTAGTCGGGCCACAGACTGAGAGATAGGGTTGCCAGGTCCCCACTCTCTACCGGCAGGAGGTTTTTGGGGCAGGGCTGGGGTGGCAAGCCCGCATGCGACACAATTATGTCACTTCCACTGTAGCGTTTTGGAGGACTGAGTGCTAGAGCATCCTGTCGCGATGCATCACTTCCAGGGGTAAACCTGGAAGTGATGTAGCCTCATTGCGCATGTGATTGCCACTCCGAGTAGCTCGGTGGATTGGTGGGCAACCTGCCAATCCCAGCAACTGGCAACCCTACTGAGAGCACTGTGAAAGTTTTTATTCAAATAAAGCTTGAAGTTTGTTTAGAGACAAAGAGTGCTTTTTGATGAAGCTAGTAAGAGCAAAACTTGAAATGAGGAGCCATAACTTGGTTGACAAATTAAAGGAAACTGTAGTCTAGAACAATGGAGAGCCTCATTATTATTATTATTTTGCCATCAATGATTATGACGAGTTAAGCAAGAAACACAGATTTTCTTCAAGGATCCTAATGTTACTGTTAAAATGTTAATAATAAATTGCATTGTTATTATTGACTGTATCGATAATTCTTTTTCTTTCAATCCTAGTTCTTAAGGGAGTAAGCTAGAACAGTCTTCACTTAAAGTCATTTTGAAATGTTATAGGCTGGCACGAAGTCGATCTCCTTCTCCAAGATCGGTCCGAAGCAGATCCCCCAGTCCACTTCCAGTGAAGAGCATTTCCCCTGGCAGAGCCAGAATTACCAATGCTCCCCGTCATGCTCACCTTGTAGAACGCTTCAGAGACATTTATGCTCAAGAACGTTTGGATGCTCAAACCCTCCTGAGGAGCTATATTGATGATCTGGAGGTGGTGCAGAGAATAATCTATGTGGTGGCTATGGTATGAAATTCTATTCCTTGGCAATATTGCTAACATTGTACTAATTTATAAACAAAAACATCTCATTCCCATATCAACTAGAATAAATATAATTTGGTTTAGTAACTTTCTCTTAAGTGCAGGAGTTCCTTGAGTCAAGCCTTGTTGACCCTAACAGTATTCTTTCAGCTGTAGAAATATTAAAAAATCTAACATGATCAGCAGACTGATCTGAAGATGCACCACATAAGTGTAGGGGTCTTAGGATGAGGTGTAATATTGTTGGGTCAGCAGTTCACTGTAAAACATGTTGAAGTGACAAGACAGCAGAAGGTAGTGTGGCTTGATAGGTTCCAGGGACCGTTCATTTCAGGTCACCGGCTGGGCCCAGACGCATGCTTCAAATCTTCAAATATTTAATTCTAGGTAAGTAGCAGGAAGATGTGTAGTAAGTAGTACAAAGAAACCCCAGTGTCCACCAGTTTTAATCTACTTGTGGATTGTTTTTCCTGGGCTGCTTGGGGTAACTGCCTGTTTTATTTTTAGGAGTCCTTCCATGCGGCAAAGAAGGCCTTCCGACAGTTCAAAATGCGTGTGAGAAAAACATTGTCCCTAAGTTTGTCAGGGTCTGAGTCACTCGAAGACATAGTAATGGACTATATTATTCGCCAGGAAGATTTATATGATGTTCAGTCCAGCGTCAATGTAAGTTTGCAAGCAAGCTATATTCCTCCCATGTCCTGTTTAGTTTAATGAAGCATGAATATTTAAATTTGGTTGGACCAGGTTGTGGTCTTTCTCCTGAAAAATTTGAACGCACGAAACTGCCTTATACTGTCAAACCACTGGACTGCTGAAGTCCGTACTGAGTGCTCTAATAAATGGCAGGCGCGGTCCAGGGTCTCAGGTAGAAGTCTTTCACATCATTTAGTATATGATGCTTTTTTAAAGCCCAGGTACAGAAGTGGGGATCTTCTGCATGGAAACGATACAACCACAGCCCCTTAACTTCTTTAATATAATTTGGGTAATCATTGGGTTTTCTGGTGTGGTTGCATTCTTTAGAAAGAATAAAATTAAAATTATTTATTCTTTTTCTCTTGTACTTATGGCTCATCTTTCTGCCAAGACACAAGAAGCAACTTAGCATACCAAAACCAATATTAAATGCCCCTATAAAATAATGGCAGTCTAAACAGCAGCAACAAAAAATCCCCATCCAATAAAAGTCAAACCGTTCATTCAAAATAAATACAGGCTAAAGAGTTATTAAACTCAGGGTTAGAAGATAATATAAAGTATGCCCAAGCTCTTAATACACACACACACACACACACACACACACACACACACACACACACACACACAAGAAAGCAGCAGTTTAACTTGAAGCAGCAACATGAGCTATAAAACAGAGCAGGTGAACTGAGTTTTCCTTTGTCCTACCCTTCAGTTATCTCCCTTAGATTCAAAGACTTGGAAGGGGTCTTATAGTCTATCTAGTCCTATCTCTTGCTCCACGCAAGAGATCCAAACTAAAGTTCAGTGAATGGTTTATGAATAGGTTACTTTATGTTAAAACCATAACTAGAACAAATGGTAAGCAAAGCCACCTTAAGCCACAAAAGAGAAAGGCGGAATATAAATAGGTTAATAAATAACAAACAGTCATAGTAACATATGTAAGAATCAGCCATCTAGGTAAGGGCTTTATGTAGAATAATTTCTAGTAATTAATATATTTTAATGTTGTTGTGACAGTGGGGTGTTCAAGTCAGCACACAGTATAAACAATATAGAAAACATGCAAATAAGCAATAGCAACAGTAACTGCCTGTTTCTCTTGACTGATGTGGGCCACTTAAGGAGACGATTATCTGAAAAGTAGGATATATAATTATAAAAGGAGCACCCCCCCCCCCAAGAAACCCTGGCAGCAGGAAAACTAGGCCTTTTATGCTGGGACGTTTCCCTGCGGTCACCCCTACTGACTGCTTTGAGGCTTCCTTTCGATTATGCATGCCTTTTCCGGCCATCAGAGGTTCCCTCGCTCTCCCCGTGCGTTTTGCCCACGTTTTCCAGATTCTGGCTAAAATCATTTGGAAAACATGGACAAAACGCGGGGGGAGAGTGAGCTGACCTCTGACGGGCGGAAAAGGCATGCATAATCGAAAGGAAGCCCCGAAGCAGCCAGTGGGGGCGACTGCGGGGAAACATCCCTACATAAAAGTCCCTAGTAAAAACTATAATAGTTTAGAGAGGGCGAAAGAGAAACACACTCCCAGCCCCTGCCTTAATCACCAAAAGCCTAAACAATGACAAGGTTTGTATGTGACGAGAGAGAAAGGGAAATAATAAATACAGCGATTTGAATTCTGGGGAAATGTGACACAAAAATATTTGTATACCAAATGATGTTTGAATTCTAAGCAGCAGAGTACAAAAATGTCCTGCAACTGATGTCAACATGTTTATGAGTAGGGTTGCCAAGTCCCTCTTCGCCACCGCTGGGAGGTTTGGGGGGCGGAGCCTGAGGGGGGTCAGGGTTTGGGGAGGGACTTCAATGCCACAGAGTCCAATTGCCAAAGCGGCCATTTTCTCTAGGTGAACTGATCTCTATTGGCTGGAGATCAGTTGTAACAGCAGGAGATCTCCAGCTAATACTTGGAGGCTGGCAACCCTATTTATGAGGCTGCTTTAAATACAGGGTGCTTTTCTTCTAAAGCATAGTATCCTGCATTATCCTAATAACACATATTTTCCCCTCCTTCCAAAATGAGTTTGAGAAGGTTAAAGTAATGGGGGTCTCATGCATATATGTTACTGGAAAAAAGGTTTTGTAAGTTCAGATTTGTTTCCTCTAGAAAATGACAATCTCTCTCCCATTTGCTTTCAGGAAGTAATTCATGCAATGAACATCCATCCTAGGATTTCCTTTCCACCAGAGGTTGATTTTATCCTGATCAGCAGTTTAATACGAGAGCTGTGCCGTGTAGCCTTTTCAATGCAGACCTTGGATCCTCCACTTGACATTTCATTTGCTTCCGAGGGTGAACTTTTTAATGAGCACAAGTAAGGGAAAGACAGTCTTGTATGTTCCGTCTTGTGTGAAGGCTGAAGGGTGCAAAAGACATCGGACTGAATCCTAAGTTTCCATTTTGCTAACGCTGGATTATTCTGCAGGTGGAATACATGCCTCTTCCATTGCTAGGGTTGCCAACCTCCAGGTACTAGCTGGAGATCTCCCGCTATTACAACTGATCTCCAGCCGACAGAGATCAGTTCACCTGGAGAAAATGGCCGCTTTGGCAATTGGACTCCATGGCATTGAAGTCCCTCCCCTCCCCAAACCCTGCCCTCCTCAGGCTCTGCCCCAAAAACCTCCCACCAGTGGCAAAGAGGGACCTGGCAACCCTATCCATTGCAGTAAGCCCCTTTGTGTTGGTGGAAGGCTCCTTGTCCTGGAGGCAGGGCCCTCTTAACCGTGTTATAGGCCCCTGGGCAAAGCAGTGCATGGGGGCCCCTACCTACGCAACCACTCAAAGGAATAAAAATGTAAATGGTTGATAAAATTAAATATATATTTATTGGTACTTCCATAATGAACAAGTCCTTTCTTACATTATACTTCAGTATTCATTCTTAACCAATCCCAAATTAACATTATTATCCTTCATTATCTTTAGTAAAACACATACTAAATATGCATTTTCCAATGCTGCAATATTTGCAATCGCAGCAAAGAAAATTCAAGCTCGATTTGTGGGGTAATAGATGCCCCCAAATGCTGTTTTCATTGTCATGTGTGTGTGTAAAGTGCCTTCAAGTCGCAGCCGACTTATGGCGACCCCTTTTGGGGTTGTCATACCTCTTGACTAATATGGCTTATGAATGTGTGCATGATTTCTCTATTTTATTAATGAGCTTGTTTGCATGTGGAGTTCTTTATTTTTAGCAACAATTTTAACCTGTTGTGCAGTGGCCTTGGCTATAGCAATAAAGTTTGATTGAGATGCCAAGGAAAATTTTTTACCATGCCAAGGAAAAATGGGGGAAAGAGTGAGCAAAAATGCAGGCCTTTTATGCAGGGACGTTTCCCCGCAGTCATCTTAGGGTTGTCAGGTCCCTGTTTGCCACCATTGGGAGGTTTTGGGGCAGAGCCTGAGGAGGGCAGGGTTTGGGGAGGGGAGGGACTTCAATGTCATAGGGTCCAATTGCCAAAATGGCCATTTTTTCCAGGTGAACTGATCTCTATCGGCTAGAGATCAGTTGTAATAGCGGGAGATCTCCAGCTAGTACCTGAAGGTTGGCAGCCCTAGGTCACCCCCGCCGAATGCTTCAGGCTTCCTTTTGATTATGCATGCCTTTTCTGCCCATCAGAGGTCACCTCGCTGTCTCCGCGCGTTTTGCCTGCATTTTCCAGATTTTGGCAAAATCAGCATCTGGAAAATGCAGTGACAGGGAGGCAACCTCTGCAGGTGGAAAAGGCATGCATAATCAAAAGGAAGCCCTGAAGCAGTGATTACAGGGAAACGTCCCTGCATAAAAGGCCAAAGTGAAGCAAACGTTTCAGAGAATTCCTTTGTTACAATGGTTAGCAACATACATATTTGGGGAAGGGGTTGTAGTTCAATAACACATACAGAGAATTCTTGAAGTTGGTGGTGGGTTGCCATTTGTAATGTGAGATACTCCCATTTTAGCCATTTTTGTGCTGGTAATACTGGACAACCGCCAAAACAATTAATACAAGTGGGGCGCTCTGGAATCGAATGCTTATCAACTTATTTGCAACCTGATCTTCCTTGTGTCCAATTAGGTACCGTCGCAGCTATGACTCTGATTTCACAGCTCCTCTTGTGGCCTATCACGTGTGGCCTGCTCTTATGGAAAATGATTCTGTCATTGTCAAGGGAGAGGTAGTCACAAGAAGAGGTGCTCTGGTAAGAGCTCTTTTTTGGATATTTATATTTTCATCATGAAGGCCCTGAGGCCAGAGAGGTTCAGACAAAACCATTTGCCTGTCCTTCCTGCAACCAAGCAGATAATTAAGTCTTTCCCCTAAATTATTTCTACACTTTCTGTCTTTGATAATCTGACTGGATTGGGATGGTATATTTAATTATTGATCAGTTTAGTACTCACAGAGATAAGGGCCAAATTATACGTGACTCTGGGAGTCCCATGTGCGGAGCTCCCAACCATTTTTTTTAATATAACAGATGCGGAGAGCCCTGATTTGTACTGGGATCTCTACAGGGATGGATGAATGGATGGTGATGATATATTTAATTATCTATCAGTTCAGTACTCACAGAGATAAGGGCCAAATTACATATGACTCTGGGATCTCTACAGTTCACCCTCTGTGTCATGTCTGTAGCTTGATATGACCCCTGAAATGCTGCTCTTTCATAAGGCTGTTGGTATATTTCATGTCCAGTAAATAGTCTGGGAAGAAACATTAAAGCCCCTTCCTTAGGGATGCTTTGAAGGGTGGACTCTATGGCACTATAGAAGAAGAAGAGTTGATTTTTATATGCTGACTTGCTCTCCCTTTTAAGGTGAATCAAGCCAGTTTGCAATCTCCTTCCCTTCCTCTCCCCACAACAGGCACACCCCACACAACGTGCCTACGTCACTTCCGGGAGTACCCCGAAGTGACGCGGACTCTCTAGCCATCTTGGCTAAAACTCTATGGTTTCCATAGAGTTTTATCCATGATTGCCAGAGCGTCCGCGTCACGTTCGGGTAACTGAAAGTGACGCATGCGCACGTGTGCACAGAGTGCCCGCTGGCTATCAGCTGGTTGGCGGGCAGCCCGGTGGATCGGCGGGATTTGACCCATCACCACCGGGCACTTGGCAACCCTATTTTAAACATACAGAGGCCAGATAATCTCGCCACAGGGAATGATTCCTGCTTACTGTAGATCTGTGTCATATTCTGTATTCTGTTTTAGTGGTCTCACAGGAGTAGGAGCAGAAGTAGAGGCCGGAGCCAGAGTCGCAGCCGCAGCGCGAGCCCTCTGTCGCATGGTGCAGGCCACTCCCGGCACTTGGTAAAGTAGAATGTTATAGTAAATGTTATAATCCAAACAAGATACTAACTGAGGGATGTGCAAAGAAGCTTTTTTAAAAAAGCTCAAACAATGCAGGAACTACTAGTACATGGTAGAATTGGAGAATACAGCTGGCAGTCTTTTGTTAGAAGAAGAAGAGTTGGTTTTTTATACCCCACTTTTCTCTACCTTTAAGGAGTCTCAAAGCAGCTTGCAATCACCTTCCCTTCTCCCCACAACAGACACCCTGTGAGGTAGGTGGGGCTGAGAGAGCTGTAAGAGACTGTGACTAGCCCAAGGTCACCCAGCTGGCTTCATGTATAGGAGTGGGGAAGCAAACCCAGTTCTCCAGATTAGAGTCCACCGCTCCTAACCACCACTGTTAACCATCTTTTTCAGTGAGGTGCCTTGAACAAAATAAGTCAAGAGGGACCAAGGTATTTACCTTTCCTATTGTTATTTGTCTTTCAGCTATCTCGAAGCCGCAGCCCTTCCCCGCTAAGGAGTGGAAGCCCAAGTAAGTGGGCATATTCAGAACTTAGACAATCATGGCTTTAACCTCTTGAATGATCAAGTAAAGAGATAATATAACAATGCGCAGGGTGGTTTTTCCACCCCTTAAAAAAGCACATCGCGTTAACCATTATTCTCTTTTCACATAAGGCGCTTTCATTCTTTTAATGTTGTAAAAAGACTTCTGGTTCCGACTTATAGAATTCCCCATTTCTCATGTCATGGATAACAATACTCTCTCAATCTTTATTGCTAGCAGTCATTGATAAATTCACATGGTTTCTTGTAGAGCTGTTTTATGGAGGCTGAGCAAAGGATGTCTGAGGGCCACCATCCCACACAGAGCTAAGCTTGCTTAACACCACTGAAATTCAATGGGCAAGTGAACTTAATTCGGCATTGGATTGTAGCCATTTTGGCTGAATGCTGACGAAAGCCAATCCCATGGCCATTGCTACAGGTCCTGCCAGGCTCATGGTTGACTAGGAAATAGGGTTAATTGGCAGTTGCCAGCCAATTAACAGGTTTGTCCATCTCCCCTCAGCTGGCCAGCAGAGGAAACTGGCCAGCTAAAGCAGGGGACAATTCCCATACATGTGTGGCACAATAATGTCCCTTCCGAGGTAAACCCGGAAGCAACAGGGGCGCTCTAGCACGTCCTTAAAAAACTATGGAAACCATAGAGCTTTTTGAGGAACATGCTAGAGCATCCCAGTCGCTTCTTGGTTTACCCTGGAAGGGACATTATTGCGTGTGCGCACTGTGCACTCGCAAATTGCTCCCCCCTCAACCGAAGCTCCCGCCGATGGCAAGGAGGGGACCTGGAAACCTTACTAGGAAAGCAATCTTAAGCAGGTCTACTTGGTAGTCAGTCCTATTTTGTTCATTGGGGCTTACTCCCAGAAAAGTGTTCTTACAATTGCAATGTAATCAGACCAGCTGACATGAGGAATATCTGGATTGTACACGCAGTCCCAATGTGAAGCACTTCAAATGCAGATATTGAGCAAACCTAGCCATATACTGAAATATGTATTTTTCTCCAATAGGACTTTAGGCTAACTGGATATGGTTTTTTGATTCTGTACATCTGGATCAGTTCGCTTCTTTGGTGCCTTCTCCTGTTCCAAGAGTACCTCAAACCTCACTTAAAATAATGTGAACAACAGTTTTGAATCACTCCAAATGGAGAGCGAAACGGGATCGATACTTAGTGTGTTTTTATAACTTTTGATTTGGGAAAAAAAGGAATTAATGCAACAAATTTGATTTAAAAATTGCATAGACATTTTAAGATAATCATTTATTTTTTATTTTTTATTTTAAGAGAACGTGTTTACACAGCTCTTAGAGCAAGTCTTTTTTTTGGGGGGGGGAGTGTTACTGATGTAATGAATATGGTACAAAGATCTTAAATGTCCAGTTTTGACATCCTGCTTAAGTATTGAGCATGGTAATGTATTGCAATTATCACTTGAAATACAGTCGTCACACAATGGTGCTTCTTTAGGGCAAAGGATAAACCCTTTTAAAGTTCCGTCGAAATATATCAGAGTTTCAGTGTCATCCTAAGCAGAGTTAGAAGGGTGGAACTCTGCTTTAGCATGGCCCAATTTAAAATATTTCGCATTGGCAGGGTCATGACCGACAAAGTACTTGGCCTTGCTTTCACATGAAATTATGAAGGCGAATCCTATTTCAGTCTCTAGTTGTGTTTGAGACATTAATTGCTTTGATCTTGGGAGCGCATGTTTCTACTGACCTATTGTATGGTTTTAACATTTGGTGCTGATAAAACGTTTGGTGCCATTTTAGCTTTCCAGGAGATCTCCCCCCCCCCCCTTTTCCTATACCTCATCCTTGGGACCAGTCTTAAATACAAGGGACACCAGCGACTTGTTTGGAGCCTTGCCTTTTTACATAGGATAATAGGATTTGTTCACATGGATAGGAGTATTAAGCCTTTTATGCATGGCTGTTTCCCTCACGGTCACCCCTCCCACGACTTCAGGTCTTTGTTTTGATTTACGGCTGTCAGAGGTCGCCTCGCTCTCCCTTTGTGTTTCCTCGCGATTTGCTCACGTTTGCAAATTCAAGATAAAACAGGTCCCTGAAAATGCAGGGAAAGGCAGGGGGAGAGCGAGGGGACTTCTGCTGGTCAGAAACGGCATGCATAATCAACACAAAGACTGGAAGTTGTTGGAGGGGTGACAATGAGTGAAACAGCCACTTGTAAAAGACCTTAGTCTAATGAGCCCAGCCTTTTACTCCTGAACCCGGTGCTTCTGCTCATCATCTAATTGTCTTTTATCAGTACAAAACTGGGTTTTGTATTTCTGTCCTGAAATTTGTTCATAATATTTTTCGGCCTTGGGTGTGTGTATGGGGGGGGCATTAGTTCTCT
Source organism: Euleptes europaea (assembly GCF_029931775.1). Lineage (NCBI taxonomy): Eukaryota > Metazoa > Chordata > Lepidosauria > Squamata > Sphaerodactylidae > Euleptes > Euleptes europaea. The sequence continues at coordinate 67,646,713 of NC_079320.1, read as the reverse complement.
AATTTCTTTTTTCTTTCTTTCTTTCTTTCTTTCTTTCTTTCTCAAAGTGGGCTTTGAAATTGGATTTAAGACTGCAAATTTTCTAACTAGGTCAGCTTATATTTACAACATTGTTGTTATATCTGTTTGATAATAAAAGAACCGAGTGAGATTTAGGTACGCATCTTTATGTGGCTTGCCTTGGATACATAATAAATCTTTAGAGCAGGGGTGTCGAACCCATTTGTTACGAGGGCCGGGTATGACTTTAATGTCACTTGGCCAGGCTGGGCCATGCCTCGCCAGCCCAGGTTGGGACTGGGAGGGTGGGGGGACTTCATCAGCTGGCAGGCCTGCAACAGGCTCATCAGCCTAGATTGGGATTGGGTGTAGGTGGTTGCCTTCGCTGGCTTGTGGGCCAAATAAGAGCTCTCAAGGGCCCAAATCCGACCCCTGGGCCGTATGTTTGAGACTCCTGCTTTCGATTCTTTAAAATAGGGGGTGGGTTCCTTAAATCATACCAACTACAGGATGCTTTCGGGGGGGATATGTTTAAAACTGTGTGGGTTAAGTCTTTATAAAATACCCCTTAAGAAAAGCTGCCTTTCCCCGTGTTTGAGAAATGTCTATATGGCTGAGATCTAAAGAGATGCTTAGGATCATGAAGGGCCCTTTCACTAGCCCAGTGGATTTTTTCCTTCGAACAACTGATCCTCATGCGGTGTAGTACGTTTGTTGATTCCCGTCCCCACCCAGCAGTAACCCTCCACGCCACATGACAAAATGTCTTGGAAACTCAGGGCAGTTGCAAAAGTAATTTGCCACATGGCAACAACTAGTTACTTGGTTCTTGGGATCCGGTGTCTATGTATTTAGCAACAGAGTTTATCCTCCTGACAGAAGCTCCTGATGGAGCTGTATGACAGCCGCAGCCCCTACTGACTTCAGCAAAACAGTTGTGTTGGAATTGTTTCCTTTCCAAGATGGTTATGGCGGGGGGGGGGGGAATGGAGCCAGGCAAATTCTGTGTTTCCATGTGATGTTTGAGTTGTGGGTCCTGGAGGTGCGAAGGGGGTCTGAGGGAATCTTTGTCTGGGGGGCTGGGCCTGGCTTTCAGTTTCGACATGCAGATGAGGGACTAGGTGAATTTTAAGAGTGTGTGTATTTATACACGTGCACACAGATATGACCTCAGTGAAAAGACAAATGCAATACATCCTAAAGCCTGAACTGACCCTAGAAGCTAAAGTGACTAAACTGAGGCTATCGTATTTTGGTCACATTATGAGAAGGCAAGAGTCACTAGAAAAGACAGTCATGCTAGGAAAAGTTGAGGGCAGCAGGAAAAGAGGAAGACCCAACAAGAGATGGACTGACTCAATAAAGGAAGCCACAGCTCTCAGTTTGCAAGATCTAAGCGAGGCTGTCAAAGATAGGACATTTTGGAGGATATTGATTCATAGGGTCGCCATGAATCGGAAGCGACTTGACGGCACTTAACACACACACACACACACACACAGTGGGTTGGAGCCTGCCTAAACTTTCTGCCCATGCCAAGGGAGGGAGCAGTTTTTGCCAATTTCTTCCTTCCGTGGCAGAATTCCAGTTACTCCCCTAGTGATTCCTGGGGGGGTGGTCCATCATCCCCCAGAAGAAATGTTGCAAGGCTGCAGTGGAAGGGGGAGTTGGGCAAATTGCACCTCCATGGATGGAAATCCTTCTGTCCACAGAAATTCCATTCTGGCAGATAAGAAGGCAATGCACCTAATTTAAGTGCAGTGTTTACTAAAACAATCTTATGAGCTGCAAATGAACATGATCCGATGAGCTATTGCTATGAGATTTCCCAATACAGTGTTACTTGTGATTAGAGTGATAACGCTGATACACTGGACAACATTCAGACCTGCACAATCCCATTAAGAGTGAAAATAATGTAAATTGGCTCCCCATTTATATCAACTCTGCGTGTGTGTGTGTGTGTGAAAAAGCATACAAAATGTAAGAGAGAAAATAGATCATGTGTGCCAGCACTTTCAAATCTGATTTTAAAAAAATCTAAAGCAACTTCTCACTTCCTTTGGACTAAATGAGAGCCCAATGTTCTCTAAATGAGAACATTACACACCCAGGTAAACATAAAAATGCTGCCATGTGATGGTGAGTTTACAGGTAGCGTAATATTTGAAATCTGCTGACAGCATGGATGACACCCATGCCAGTCGACTCCCTGTGTTGATCTACAGACACAGCTTTCCAGATGATTGGCTCCATTCAGATAATAATCAGGTTTCAAACCTAACACATTCCTCGTATGATCTGGAGCTGTCTAACTAGCTAACGTTTTAATGAGCCCAGAGTATTAGCTATATACATTACCCCCTTTGGAAATATATACCATAAAAATCTGGATAGTTTTTCACTCCTTCCTGAATACAGATTGAAAGTGTCTCCAAAGATCACTAGATAGAGCAGAGATAATGGTAATGTATACATGAGGAATAATGGCCTGTAATCTTGAGGGCTTCTCTGTTGTCTAGACAGTGATTCAGTTTTCCTCACAAACTAATCCTGTCATAAATAGTGATGCTACATAATAAAGCTTGTGGCATCTACACAGTCAGAGCTTCATATGTACTACTGAGATACAGCTGGGATACTGAATGTAAAATTGAAAGAAATATAATATTAAAGAAGAAGCAGAGTTGGCTTTTATATGCCGAATTTCTCTACCATTTAAGGAAGAATCAAAACAGGCTTACAATCACCTTCCCTTCCCCTCAACAGACACCTGTGAGGTAGGTGGGGCTGAGAGAGCTCTAAGAGAACTGTGACTAGCCCAAGGTCACCCAGCTGGTATTGGAGTGGGGAACCCAACCTGGTTCACCAGATTAGAGGCTGCCACTCGTGGAGGAGTGGGGAATCAAACCCGGTTCCACAGATTGGAGACCACCGCTCCTAACCACTGCTCTTAACCACTACACCATCTCTACCTCTTATAGCTGCAAGACATTTTTCATTATGGGTAAAACTGTGGGCAAGCGATTTTATCAAATGTTGATTTTTGTACCACGTCTTTCCTCTTGGCTCAAGGCGGCTTGCTAACCCGCGCATGAAGGAGCCTGCCAACTGTCAACTATATAACATTGGTGTGCGTGTGTGTGAAATATTTGGTCTATGGGCCAACAACTGACATCTGTGTTCTAGATAAGTGGGATAAATGATGCGGTTCTGCCCCTCATGAACTTCAGCCTGCTTTGGGACTGGGTAATGTTAGCATGGGATGGAACCAGGTCCTTCCCTCCACCCAAAATCACCTCCAAAAGACCTCTAACAATGGACAATGGTATGAATGAAGTCACTGAACATTACTTCTATTTTAGTGAGGTAAAAGATGTATTGGTCCTGTCACAGACCCGTATTTGGAAATAATGGTTTATACCCATGTGGATGAAGTTGCAACAGCAGATGCGACTAATGCGATGTAGTGTATGGAGAGCTCATTAGGAATGAAAGAGGCTTGAGTTCAGGTTCTTGCCCAGCTTTGAAGACCTTTGAGTGACCTGGGACATGTTTCCAACTCTTAGGCTGGTGTACTTCACAGAGTTGTGTTCACACCCTGCCAGCAAACAAAAGTGCAGCAAACTTAACTAAAAGTATGCTGTTGCGGAAAGGTGGGCGCAAGGTTTGCAGAGGAACCCAGAGCCGTACATTTATTTCAGATGCTGTCACAATCTCAGTGTTCCACCACGCTGATTATATTTTGGCAGCATTTTTCAAGATCTGTTTGACCTTCATGCTATAAAGGCATACTCAAGTTATTCGTGTTCATTTGTTTTGGTTTGATCTTTTTAAGTATGACATGTTTTGATTGCTGTTTCAGTGAAAGGGCTGTTTTCTTAAGTTGTGTTGAAGTAGCTTAGACTCTAGTGTTATTTTTTTTAATTAAATAATGTGTTGGGTTGCAGATATTTCACCACCCACCATTTCAACAGAGTGCTAATATTGTATGTTTACATTGTACTGTATTGCTTTCACTACTGCTCACAAACCAGGGGCCTGTATGTTGTTTCATAACTAAATAAAACAATTATTGATTGCATCCTACCAGTGTTTTCACAGGCACAGAAGGAAGAAGGGGGGGATGCCGCCTAATTCCCCCCCCCCACTGCAACCCCTGTCCTGGGTGGCATTTTGTCCAGGCGGGTCCCACAACCCCCAGCATAGTTCTGAGAGGGGTCAAAAGAAAGTTCTCTTCCCACTTGTACTGGAAGGATTCAATCCGAGGACCTTGGGCAAAAACGCATGGTCGCTTGATCCTCCTTTAATCCCTGTTTCAGCCAGGATTCAGCCTGGATCGGATGCATGCGTTTCGCCTAATGTGCATTCGATCCTGGCTAAAACAGGGATTAAAGAAGGATAAAGCGACCATGTGTTTTTGTCCCCTTGTTCCAGCTAAGTTGTGAGGCAATATTGAAATGAATTGTAAATAGTTATGGATGTGCAGGCAAAGTATTTTTGGGAATCATTTCATTTCATTGCAGCGTGAAAGAACATTGAGATTTTGGTAGTCCTGTCACACATAATGTGTTTTGATGCCTTTTGTAATTTCTGCAAATAAGAAATAAAATAATAAATTCTCTTTCCCAATCAAGGATGGCTTAGAGTATTCATTACGGGTTTGTTGCCGTGGTATTTAATTTTCAGTCCAGGGTGCTGGAGAAAGAAGGGCTGGCTAATGTTTCCAGGGGAGGCAGGTGCTCTTCAAGCGTTTTCACTGCAAAAATGCAGCTTCATCACCTGAATTCTTCATGAATATTGAATAATTAATCTTCGTAGATGCAATAGTAGCAATCTGATACAGAGATAGATAATCAGTCTTACTGCGCCAAAAGGCTGCTCAAAATGGTTATGGCTAAGATTGCATAGGAACCTGATGACTGTTCTACCTTTGTCCAGCTTTCCTCGCATTGTTTTTTGGTGAAAACAGCTTTAAGATAAGACTGTCACTTACCTTGAAAATAGAAAAAGAAAAGAAAAAAAGACTCTTTACTTTGAATTCACTTGTATATACATTCACTGTTGTTTTCACTTGTTTGTAGATGTTTCATGTTCTTCACAATACATGTTTGCATAGTTTGCTTTTGCAGTATTTATATTGTTTTGGTTGAGCTCAGTACTATATTTCCATCATTATCCTTGTAGTACTTGTGCATATTTTTTCCAGACAGTACCTGGAGGTTGGCAACTCTAAGCTCAAATGAGATGTGACAGTTTGGTAACTGTATAAACTTAGGTGCATTCCAATTCCCAAGAAAGGAGACATCAAAGATTGCAGCAGCTATCGGACCATCGCATTAATTTCTCATGCAAGTAAAGTGATGCTCAAAGGTAACAGCAAAGGCTGTTACCATATATGGAACGAGAAATGCCTGATGTTCAAGCTGGATTCAGAAAAGGAAGAGGCACTAGAGATCATATTGCAAATATACGCTGGTTACTGGAGCATATGGTAGAATTTTAGAAGAAAATCAGCTTGTTTTTCATAGATTACAGCAAAGGTTTTGACTGTGTGGATCATGAAAAGCTATGGTTGGTTTTAAAGGAAATGGGTGTGCCACTACATCTGATAGTTTTGATGCGCAACCTGTACTCTGGACAAGAGGCCACAGTTAGAACAGAATATGGAGAAACGGCATGGTTTCCAATTGGCAAAGGTGTCAGACAAGGATGTATTTTATCTCCCTATCTCTTCAATCTATATGCAGAACATATAATTAGGAAAACTGGATTAGATTTAGATGAAGGTGGAGTGAAAATTGGAGGGAGGAACATTAATAATTTGAGATATGCTGATGACACTACATTATTGGCAGAAAATAGTGAAGATTTGAAACGACTACTGCTGAAAGTTAAAAGAGAAAGTGCCAAAGCAGGACTACAGCTGAACATCAAGAAAACAAAAGTAATGACTACAGGAGAATTACACAACTTTAAGGTTGACAATGAGGAAATTGAAATTGTTCAAGACTTTCTGTTCCTTGGCTCCACCATCAACCAAAAGGGAGACTGCAGCCAAGAAATCAGAAGGCGATTGAGACTGGGAAGGGCAGCCATGAAGGAGTAGACAAGATTTTGAAGTGTAAGGATGTGTCACTGGCCACCAAGACTAGATTAATTCATGTCATCGTATTCCCTATTACTATGCTTGGGTGTGAAAGCTGGACAGTGAAGAAAGCTGATAGGAAGAAAATAGATTCCTTTGAAATGTGGTGTTGGAGGAGAGTGTTACGGATACCCGTGGACTGCCAAAAAAAACAAATCAGTGGGTTATAGATCAAATCAAGCCTGAACTGACCCTAGAAGCTAAAATGACTAAACTGAGGCTATCGTATTTTGGTCACGTCATGAGAGGACAAGAGTCACTGGAAAAGACAGTCATGCTAGGAAAAGTTGAGGGCAGCAGGAAAAGAGGAAGACCCAACAAGAGATGGATCAATTCAGTAAAGGAAGCCACAGCCTTCAATTTGCAAGATCTGAGCAAGGCTGTCAAAGATAGGACATTTTGGAGGACTTTCATTCATAGGGTCGCCATGAGTCGGAAGCGACTTGACGGCACTTCACACACACACATAAACTTAGGTCACTCCCAATCATATATAAAATGGGAGGTGAGGGTCCTATATTTAGAACAATGGTGGGTACATGAATGAGGATGTGCTGTAGCTTTCTCTCTGAAGTCTGTTCCATCCAATTACTTTTTTCAAATTAATGGTGAGCTTGGATGTGAGAAAACCACTGGGGGTGGGGAGAGGCTAGGGGAAGCATGCAGTGAGTTTATGATCTCCTCTCAGCTACTGTAAAAATTGTCCCCTTCTATTATGCATGATGAGGTCAGATCCAGATCTCTACTGCTAGTTTTAACTTCAGTATGTTCTGGTGGGGTGTTTGTGTGTGTAGAACAGTATTTTCCACAAGATGGCACTCTTGTTCAAGGCACCAGAGCATATTGTTAAATGTCTATTTTTTTTTAAAATCAAAGGCTAAGAGAAGTTTGTAAATAAAGTAATCCACACGATACATTTTAATGCCTGCAGCCCCTCACAGGGTTAAATGGTTTGAATTGCATTGAAATCATGTAGTAAGAAGGGAGAAAAATTTGGAAAACATAGTGTTGAGCAGAATATTTCTATTTTTTCAGTGTGGAGGACCAGAGCAATTACACATGTCATAGAACAGGACACAACTAACTCTGGAACCAAGTGTCTTTCACATCTACTTTGGGTTGCATCTGTATGGGGGGGTTAGTATGTCATAATGGTCAAGTTGCCACATTCAGCAGTGCCTGATTCCTCGTCTGCCATCACCTGTCCTACTCCCCTGTTTTCATCCATCTGAGGGATGGCAATCACAGGCACATGGTTATCCTGCTTGAGAAACGGTCACACAATCTGATGTGATCGACTAGAGCAAGGGTCCCAACATTTCGAGCCTGCAGGCACCTTTGGAATTCTGATATAGCGTTAGGGTTGCCAACCTCCAGGTACTAGCTGGAGATCTGCTATTACAACTGATCTCCAGCCGATAGAGATCAGTTCACCTGGGGAAAATGGACGCTTTGGCAACTGGACTCTATGTAGGGTTGCCTGGTGCCCACTGGTGGCGGGCAAACCCCTGGTAATTTACCCCTCTGCCCGCTGACCACCTGAGGATCGGTGGGCAAACGTGCACGGGCGCATACATGCTGCGCGCACGTCACTTCCAGAAGTGCCGCCTCGTGAGGGGCCTTATATCACTCAAACTCTTAGGCCGCTTTACCACTCAAACTAAGAGATATAATGCCCCTTGCGAGGCGGCACTTCTGGTTCTAAAGTGGAAGTGATGCACATGGGTCGGCACGCACGCACATTCCCGATAGCAGCAGAATAGCCTCCTGCCGGAGGAGAGGGGGGACCTGGCAACCTTAACTCTATGGCATTGAAGTCCCTCCCCTTCCAAAACCCTGCCCTTCCCAAAAACCTCCCGCCACGTGCAAAGAGGGACCTGGCAATCCTAGTACTGGGTTAGGACTATTATCACGCAACGGTAAAGGGGTGGGAAGAGAAGTTGCCTGCAGAATCTCAAATTAAACCCTAAATACACAGCCAATCAAATCTCCAATGGTTAATGAGAAGCCTTGCTGGGCAAATGCCCTGCCTTGCCCCACCCAGTTTCTAAAATCACTTGGGCGCCATGGCACCCACGGGCACCACATTGGGGTCTCCTGGACTAGAGAGATGACTAAAGTATCAGTGGGCCGTGAGCTTCACGTTCATCATTATCGGCAGAAGAAGTGGAAGCAATAGAAAAAAGAAGAGGGCACAGAAGAGCCAACACACCAATTTATAACATACAGACTGGGAGAGAGACAAGATACGTTATTATTCAAATAATTACTTGCCCCAAAATATTTGCGATGTATCCAACACTGGTCCTTAAGCAGATAATCAGGCACTCAGCCTTTATCCTCAACCTGTCCTGAGGGCTGCCCCCACCCGCACATAATTAAAACACACAGCGCATTTAACTTCCAAACCCATTTGGGAAATGTGAATGAACCAAGAACAAGACATTTTCACAGGCAAGCTTCCTCCCCCAGCTGCAGCCAAATAGACCGTTCAGAACTAGAATAAATGAGGTTATTCTCATCCTCTTCATTTTTCTAAAAAAAAGGCAGCAGCAACCCTAAGCCTCAAATGAGGAATTCAATGAATGGTAAAAGTTGCCGATGAGAAACAGCTGCCAGCGACTGTTCCTTCTAATTAAAATGCATGTTGGAAACACTTCAGTCTGCGAATAATCAATAAAATGCCAGCAGTAGACAAGGGACAGATAATTCTTTGTGCTTGTTGATTTTGCCCTGTAGTTAAGGATTGTGAGCCTAACCAAGATAATTCTGATTATTTCATGTCACAAAGAGGCATTAAAAAAATTAAATTACAATAATTTAGAATCTGTCACGTGCACTATTAAACAGGGAGATAAATTTGGGACCCATGAAAATAACCACAATTATTCGTATTTAATGTTAAAATCAAGTATTTCACCAAAGGTAAAAATGAAACAAGAGTCCAAGATTGAGGAGGACTTTGATTCTGCAGATAGCCTGGATTTGTGGTCTGGGTATTGTGCTGAGAGCTTGGAACCTTCCCTTCCTTTATCCCTTAGAAACTCCTTGATCCATTGCTCTTGAGCAGCATATATCTAATGTTTGAGGGATATAAGGACTAAAACAAATCTTGCCACTGACAATGTAGCCTTGGGATCCCTGTCACTTAGTAAAAAAGGCATTATGCCAGACACAGAGGCATTAGATTTGTATGTTAAAAGGGGAGAGATATAATGTGATCGAAGTTTCTCATAAAAGCGGCATTCCAAGAGGGCATGGGCTAACGAAACAATAGAGCCAGAAGAGCAAGGACAGTCCTGTCTGGGTATGGTATAATCAAAATTCTGCCCTGCATAACAAGAGCTTGGGACCAGTTCACTGGTTTGTAGAAGTCGAGCACTCTGCTCTAGCAAGGAAGAACAGCACAAGAAGCCTCTTGGAGTCTCAGTGGATGGAGGGGAAGGCAGGATATAAATGTTTTATAAGATAAAGCTGGCCTCTCAGCACACAGGTGCCTTGTCTAGACTGGAAGCTGGACATTCACAATACATAGGGTTGCCAACCTCCAGGTCGGCCATTTTAAATGTGGCAACTGCAGCGCTTGTGCGCAGGCGCTACCAGTTAAGGAATTTAGGGATATCAGGACAGGCTTTACTTTTACATTAAGACATTTCAGTAATTGCAATAGTAAGTGTGTTATTTATTTGATCCGTTGCCCATGTGGTCTTTTGTACGTGGGGAAAACAAAGAGGGCTATTAAACTCCGTATCGGGGAGCATAGGTCTAGAATTAGAAATTTAAATTTGGAGGCTCCGCTAATGGAGCACTATAGGGATCTCAAACATTCTGACTCAGAAATGCAGTTTTTTGTGATATGGCAGTACCATGGTAGACCTTTTCAGAACCAGGATATGGATAGGATATTGTCACAACAAGAGTCTCGCTTTATCTTTTTATTTGATACTATTATTCCAAATGGTTTAAACTCCTTTATGGACCTTTCTAGCTTTTTGTAAAATGTTATGGCGCTTATTTTTCTGTATATACGGTAACCTCCAGCTTGACTGCAAACTGATGACACCTGTGGAATTAAGAGAATGTTATATTAATGTAACCCAGCATAAGTCACTTTAGACGCTTTACCAAAGCTGTCCATATTTAATTGCAAGCTTACAAGCTTCTTTTCCCATAAGGGTATGTATATAATATGAATTGATATATTAATTAATTGACTGTAACAGGAATTTTAGTATATATTATTGGTGGTTTTGCATTTTCCCTTTTGGCTTTTAGGTTATTGGCACACGGAAACATTTGAAGCTTGAAAAAAGAATATGAAATGGGGACTTTACCGGAAGCCCATTGCGGTTTATAACTACTCTGTTGCCTGTGCATACTTACCAGTTGGATGTTTGGACTTTTGGCCTATTATACCTCGACTTACCTTTTAGAGAAATTGTACTTATACTTACCGTTGGGATACTATAACTGTGAATTTTGTTTGATTTTTGTCTTTTGCTCTTTGAGCACGTATTTATTCTTATAATTAAGGTTGTTCCTTTGAATAGACCTAATTGCATTTCAGTTTGAGTCTGAGCTTTTATTGTTAGCTATACAAGTGCATTATTTTGATTCCTTAACCTCCAGGTATTAGCTGGAGATCTCCTGCTATTACAACTGATCTCCAGCCGACAGAGATCAGTTCCCCTGGATAAAATGGCCTCTTTGGCAATTGGACTCTATGGTATTGAAGCCCCTCCCCAAACCACGCCCTCCTCAGGCTCCATCCCGGTGGTGAAGAGGGACCTGGCAACCTTAACAATACACATTTGGATGCATGTCCGTGTTGTGAATGGATGGAAGGATGGATGGATGCCTGGAACCGTGGTTCTTTCCAATGCTCAAGCGCTTATTCATGTTCTATTGATTTGCTTGTGGAAGAGACATTTTCAACTGCTTGTACCCATAACGGTTTATAGTCACTCTGGGGGCTGTAGTAGATTTAGCAATGTCCGTGAGTATCTCTATACCTTAGTTTGGGCTCGGGCTGTGATCACAGGCATATCTCATTGGCTGCTTTGGACTCAACCATGTTGCACAGGGCACAGGATTGCCAGGTCCCTCTTCGCCACCGGTGGGAGGTTTTTGGGGCGGAGCCTGAGGAGGGCAGGGTTTGGGAAGGGGAGGGACTTCAATGCCATAGAGTCCAATTGCCAAAGCGTCCATTTTCTCCAGGTGAACGGATCTCTATCGGCTGGAGATCAGTTGTAGTAGCAGGAGATCTCCAGCTAGTACCTGGAGGTTGGCAAGCCTACACAGGGCTCATGTATAGGAATGAGAACTTGGCCTCAAGTCTCTCCCTCTGATTGGTCTCAGACATTTCAAACACATAAACATTGGCAGCTTTGAGAGTCAGGTTTCCTTCTGACCTTAATTGAAGTAAGCAGCAGACAGTTTACTGGCTTTCCCAAGTTAACCCGCATGAGTTTATTTGGCATAGTCTATGTTTCTGACAGCTTGCTGCAAGTCTAATCAAAACCAGACTTGTTCCAATGTCGTCTAGTCTAATGAGCATTTACTGAATTGCAAAAAGACCAGGCTAAACAAAGAGCCACTAGCATGGAAACACCATTTCTTGGTTCTCTTTTTTATTGGACCAAATCAAAATTTGTTTTGCTTCTATTATTCCTTCTTGTTGGAAAATGTGAAATGCTTGGGAGCCAAGCCAATGAGCTTTAACTGCCCTCTCCCTCTCTGTTCAGGTTTTAGCCAGGAATCAATAATCTGAATCTGTATCTGAGTTACTTGGGTCTCCCAGAGGGTCTCAGAGGGTCTCCCAGCCCTTTCTTATGGGGGGGGGGTTTGGATGTGATCCTTAACTCAAAGATCTAGTGTTGTGCCCTTGAAGCAGCCAAGATAGTTTTCTCCTTGGATACTTTAAGGTCCTGCAGACGTTGCACAATTCAGAAAGCCAGCGTGGTATAGTGGTTCGGAGTGGTGGTTCGGAGCGGTGGACTCTGATCTGGAGGACCAGGTTTGATTCCCCACTCCTCCACATGAGTGGTGGAGGCTAATCTGGTGAACTGGATTTGTTTCGGTGTTGTGTATGTATATAAGTATGTTGCCAGTAAGCAGGGGAAACCCGCAGAGCTTGGGGTTCTCCGAGGCTCCTAAGTCTGTACGTGCCCATTGGCCACTAGGGTTGCTTCCCCCCACCCCCAATCACGGTCTGGGGGAGAGTGGCCACAGGCGGCCAGGGGGGCATATAAGCTGGGGGTCTGACCACTGTAGTTCAGTTCTGTTCTTGTTCACAATAAAGCGGTTGCCGTTGGAACTCCGATTCCGACCTCGTGTGTCCGCCCCACGCGGACTTAACAGTTTCCCCACTCCTACACATGAAGCCAGCTGGGTGACGTTGGGCTAGTCACAGCTCTCTTAGAGCTCTCTCAGCCCCACCTACCTCATAGGGTGTCTGTTGTGGGGAGGGGAAGGGAAGGTGATTGTAAGCCGGTTTGAGACTCCCTTAAGTGGTAGAGAAAGTCAGCGTATAAAAACCAACTCTTCTTCAGATCAGGGCTGCAAAAGGGGCCTTAACCTCCAGCTTCCTCGTTTTCAAAAGGTGTGAAAGGTTGGGCTTTTAAAGGACACTCCCCCTGTTTTAAAATGCTAATAAACAGCATAGGGAGCTCAAGCTAAATTAGTGAAACCAAGTAAGGACTGAAGGGTCATATCATCTCTCCCCATCCCACATGGCCTTGATCTGAATCAGGGCTGTACCAATATGCAATTTCCTTGAAGTCTAAAATATGATGAGCTTTGTGCCATGGGGGTTCTGTCTTTTTCTTTTTTTTTTGGTGGGGGGCATATTCTGTAAAGTATTATTTACACTGCATGATCCTCATCTCCAACTGGAACAGTGCCTAAATATACATAACTGTCCTTGTTAGAGGGCAGCCATGTTAAGGCACGGGCAGTCAGACGAAAATTATAGCTTTCCATCAGCCTGTAAAAGGTAAATTGTGCACTTGCATAGCCAGAAGGGGCAAACTACACATTACATTTTATAATGAGCCAGGTCTGGGTAGGGTTGCCAGCTGATGGCTAGCAACTGTCAGGAGGTGGGGGGGGAAAAAGGGGCATGGGGGGGCTCAGGCATTGCCGCATGACATCACGACTTAGGAAAGCCAGAAGGGATATCACATTGCTCTAGGAAGTGGCAGAAGTCATAGAGTTTCTGGTGATTCCTAGAGCAATGTGACATCAGTTCCAGGTTGCCTCCCCGAGGCAGTGTCATGCCCTGCTCAATGTAGGGTTGCCAGGTCTCTCTTCACCACTACTGGGAGTTTTCTTGGGTGGAGCCTGAGGAGGGTGGGGTTTGAGGAGGGGAGGGACTTCAATGCTGCAGAGTCCAAATGCCAAAGCTGCCATTTTCTCCAGGTGAATTGATCTCTGTCAGCTGGAGATCAGTTGTAATAGCAGGAGATCTCCAGCTAGTACCTGGAGGTTGGCAACCTAGCTCAATGCCAGCATTTTTTTTTTCTGCACCCTGAAGACATGGCAGTGGGAAGAGAGGGTTGCTGTCAGGAGACCTGGCCACCCTGGGTCAGGGGAACTTGGACCCTACTCACTTTCCCTGCAGCCACACAGCAGCCACAGGGATTGGCATTTTAAAGGTCCACAGGGGCCCAATTTGACTCAGGAGTGTGTGTGTGGGGGACACATACCTGCCTTCTCCCTTGCACTGCTTTGCTGAGCTAAAATCGGAGCGCTATTTGTCCCATTTTGTAGCTGCATGTGCGCACAATACAAAGAGGAAATGCTAGTAAGGGAGGAATGTGAACCAATGCATACTTTATTCATGGGGATAATTCTGTAATATCGTTTGATTTTTCAGCCCATTGCTGTTTAAAGAGTGCTGGTTCCTGGTTCAGAGATCACCAGCTTCCCAGCTGTTCATATATCAAAAGGTCTGGTCTCTGAAAAAACCCTTGAAATGACCTACACATGCCTGTTGTATGTCAGGGCATCATTGAGGAGGAGGAGGAGAAGAAGAAGAGTTAGTTTTTATATGTTGACTTTCTCTACCACTTAAGAAAGAATCAAACCAGCTTACATCACCTTCCCTTCCCCTCCCCACAACAGATACCTTGTTAGGTAGGTGGGGCTGAGAGAGCTCTTAATAGAACTGTGACTAGCCCAAGGTCACCCAGCTGGCTTCATATGTAGGAGTGGGGAAACCAACCCGGTTCACCCAATTAGCCTCCGCCACTCATGTGGAGGAGCGGGGAATCAAACCCCGTTCTCCAGATCAGAGTCCGCTGCTCCAATGTAGCAATGTAATTCCTTTCAATAGCTAAATTGCTAATTGATTAAAGATCATTCATTCCAAGACAGGTCGAAAGGATCTTCGACTCTTATTTGCTGACTATTACCCATGCTGGCCAGCAAGCATCCCAGCCGATACAACCCAGAAAGTTTCCAAGCCATTTTGCTTTTTCATGTAGGATGTAATGACAGCCTTTTACGTTGCTTGAAATGGATCCTTTCTTTGTTTTGGATCTGCGTATGCTGGAAAAGTTGTTGTAGCCTTTAAAAAAAACACACAGCAAAGAAACTTGTTTGCAGCCTGAATTATGTCCAGGTTCATGGCTGTCATTGCAGCTTTCTACATTTCCAGTTTTAGTAAACAAAAAATGAAGTTAGAAAAAAGGCTAGTTCATTTGATATTAACAAATTCCAGAGAGGATAGACTTAGGTGCTATTTACACAGCCCAAATAATGGACTTTCAATCCACTTTCACTGTACCTTAACGATCGTTTGCAAGTGGATTTTGCCAGTTCACACAGTAAAATCCACCTTCAAAGGGCATTGAAAGTGGATTGAACGTGCATTATTTGGGCTGTGTAAATAGCACCATAGTCTGTTGCAGATGATAAGTACAAAATTATATCAATATAGTTGTGTAACATTTCTCAATATGTGATCAAATCAGAGGTCAGGATTGTGCTCTACTTTTCTGCTAAACCAAGAGAAAGCCTTCATCGAAGGAGACAAGTGTGTGGCGTGCAGAGATGTAGCCTGATACAATGGAATTAAAACGGACTCTTTTCTATGACCGTGCATCATTAACATCGTAATGACTAGATACGCAAGTGGTTGCTTTGCATTTGAAAGGCAATGTCTGATGTATCTCAATTAATCAGATAGAAGCTGACTCCCTGTTGCATTTCTAGTTCCATGAATACCTGGGGGCTGCAGGGAGACTCTATTATGCACTGTAAGCTAAACAGCGAGCATTTCTCCAGCTGGAGAAATGTGTCATGCTAGCCCATTAACCGTAGAAGGCATGCTTTTCAGGAATTGTGTCCCAGTCATGTGGGAAGCATCTGATCCTTGAAAGGGCAGATGGTCAGGCTGGTTTACAGCTGCCTTTTATGCATTTGTATGCAATCACCAGGCTCTGTCCCTCCGCCGCCCCCCCGCCCCCCCCCGGAACTTCAATGAGAGTTTTCTTGGACCAAAATATGAGTATTGGAATGGCAAATTAAAAAAAATTGTCATATCCCGGACAGTTGATTTTGTACATGGCATTGCACAAGAGTTGCCACTGAGATTTGACTTTAAAATGTCAAGTAAAATTGGAGGGTCTTGCTTGGCCTTGTAGTAGTAGAAGAAGAAGAGTTGGTTTTTATATGCCGACTTTCTCTCCCAGTGTGGTGTAGTGGTTAAGAATGGTGGTTTGGAGCGATGGGGTCTGATCTGGAGAACCGGGTTTGATTCCCTACTCCTCCATGTGAGCGGTGGAGGCTAATCTGGTGAACTGGATTTGTTTCCCCACTCCTACACACGAAGCCAGCTGGGTGACCTTGGGCAAGTCATTCTCTCTCAGCTTCACCTACCTCACAGGGTGTCTGTTGTGGGGAGGGGAAGGGAAGGTGATTGTAAGCCAGTTTGATTCTCCCTTAAGTGACAGAGAAAGTTGGCATATAAAAACCAACTCTTCTTCTTCTTCTTCTTCTTCTTCTTCTTCTTCTTCTTCTTAAGGAAGAATCAAACCAGCTTAAAATCACCTTCCCTTCCCCTCCCCACACCAGACACCCTGTGAGGTAGGTGAGGCTGGGAGAGTGTGACTAGCCCAAGGTGATGCAGCTGGCTTCATGTGTAGGAGTGGGGAAACAAATCCAATTCACCAGATTAGCGTCCACTGCTCATGTAGAGGAGTGGGGAATCAAACCAGGCTCTCCAGATCAGAGTCCACCGCTCCAAATCACTACTCTTAATCACTCCACCACACTGGCTCCCAGCTAACTAAGGGATGGGTCAAAATATTCAGCCTTAATGGGCTACAAATAGAGTGATAAAGACCAACAGATTTTTATGGCATAAACTTTAAGGAACTAGAACCTATCTCATCACATACATTGTGGGAATATGCATCCACTTACTAACAGATAAAATTAAAATATCTCTTTTGTTATTAAATATCTCTTTTGTCATTATTATAACAGAAAAACTAAAATGAATCAGTATTAATATTTGTTATTCTGGTATCTAGCTGTCTAGATTAGAGAGTTAATGTTGGGTCATGGTTTTGTCTGACACATCTGAGGAAAGTGAAATGAATTCTGATAAGGCTAGTGAAATGTTTCAGTTGTAGTGAAATGCACATTTGTACAGGCTACATGTCCCAAGGTTGTCATTAGATTCTGACGAAAGCAAAAATCCATGAGAACATTTGGAATCCTCCTCTGGTGAAACATCAGAAGAGTTTTGAGGGAAACCAACATTTCTCAGGGGTTTTTGTCACATATCCTTAATTTACACAGCACGCTCAAAGCAGATGCTCACTGAGAAAGAAAGAAAGAAAGAAAGAAAGAAAGAAAGAAAGAAAGAAAGAAAGAAAGAAAGAAAGAAAGAAAGAAAGAAAGAAAGAAAGAAAGAAAGAAAAAGAAATTTGGAGAAATAATGAAACAAAACAACTGAAATGAAAAACATACAAAATGTAATGTTCCTACAACATATGACAAGAAAGCATATGGTGTGAACACTTTTGAAGGCTGGTATCCTTTGCATGCTTACTTGGAAGTAAGTTCTATTGAGACTCAGTGGGACTTACTTTTGAGTAATAATGCATGGGATTGGGGCAGGCAGCATGATATCTTAGAAGGAGCTTCTGATAATACTAAATTCGCCAACCCAAGAATTGCAATTGCAGTCTGCTAATGGGGGGGGGGCATTGATTGGATCCCCCCAAACAGCACAGCAGCCACTCTGAAGTGTTGACTTTTGTTTAGAAAGACCTCTAGATAATGTTCTTTGCTGACGCAGATTTCATTCTTAAACTGATACAAATAAAAATACTTCCAAAACAACAGAGCAGGATGATATTTCAGATATGCATCAATCACGCTTTAGAAATGAACAATACAAATATGTATCAAGCCACATCCTTTCTGTTGCTCTTTAAGTAAAAATAAAATGCCTTTCTTGCACTTCTGATTGTGAAATAGTCCTATATGCAGCATAATTTAGAGAGAGCAAATGGAATTCCTGCTGCTTGCCAGAACATAAATCACGGATTTCTGTTTCATTTATACTATGCCTTTTGCAAAAGCATAGATATCTTGCCAAAAGAATTAAAAGAGGGGAGGGGGGAAACCCGAGGAGGAAAATTAAAATACTCTGTGTTTCCATTTATTTCTTGCCAAACCTTTTCAGCAACAGGACCCTGTAAAGGCCAAATGCTTTGAAACTTATTAGAATTGTCACGGCAATCAAGGAGAACTGTGTCTGAGCGACAGATATAGATCTATGCTACATCACTCTTATGCAATGACAGGATACATGTTCAAATCAGTTTTTCTCCCTTTCACTTGATTCTTTGAAGGCAACATCTGCTCATAATGTTGTGGCACCCTGCAGGCTGACATTGCCATGATGGATTTTTAAACTCTACTGCTCTGTCAATTGAGGTTGTAACACTTTTTCAGCATTTTCAAATGTGAGTAACTCTTTCAGGAGGGCATTTTAAAAAAATTATAGACCCAGCATTTTAGCAGGGGACTACCTTTACCATTTAATTAAAAAAAAAGGATTTGGAAAGTTTCAGATGAGATAAGAGACATTTACTCTTGTACTTGGCTTAGCGTTCATGGAGAGGGAGGGAGAGAGTGGCTCAGCAGGTATGTAACTGATATGTGGGGTTCACCAGTTGACAAAATTACCCAAATCTGCATTGCTAAGCTGTTTTTCCAGTGGTTCCTCTAGTCACATTGTTGATGCATCACCTTGTGGAGGGATTTGCATCTATATAAACAATTACTCCAGTAGACTTGAGCTGGACTTGTTCTCTGGTGCTGACGAACTGCAGGCAAAGGGGGGCAGATACACTAGATGTCCCCCACTAGAAGTAGGCATCACTGCCAATGAAGTAGCGAAAAAGGTAAGTGTTTTGCCTGCATTCCCCAGGAGTGTCTGTGTGCTATACAAGCAAGGGCTAGACTTCCTCCACAGCTGAACCTCTTCTCTCCAGGATCAGAGGAGCATGCCTATTATATTAGGTGCTGTGGAACACAGGCAGGACAATGCTGCTGCAGTTGTCTTGTTTGAGGGCTTCCTGGAAGCACCTGGTGGGCCGCTGTGTGAACAGACTACTGGACTTGAAGGACCTTGGTCTGATCCAGCATGGCTTTTCTTCTTATGTCTTGGCGAGAATCACATGAATTGATAGAGGTACAGGGAACATGTGAAAAGGGAAAGAAGGGAGATCTCCCATAACAATCTCAGAGTTGGCTGAAGAGTTGGATAGTATTTTACAAACTGTGCCTCCACCTAGTCCCATTTCCTGCATGCCCACCATGTTCCTACTAAATGTGGTGCCCGCATGATAGCATTTTTATTTATTAATAGCATATCATCTGTACTCATGTTTCCATGGTGTCTGCTTGCTTGGGTTGCTAAATGCAAACTTCTATGCAAGTTTCCTCCAAGCGACCTGCCTTGCCAAAATCTCCCTCTGGTGGTTTTATATGTAGCCTGCATTCCAGGCCCAGTGTTTTAAAGACATCTATTGTGTATGGCCTAGGCTAGCCTGATCTTGTCAGATCTCAGAAGCTAAGCAGGATCAGCCCTGGTTAGTATTTGGATGGGAGACCACCAAGGAATACCAGGGTTGCTGTGCAGAAGGCGGCACTGGCAAACCATCTCTGTTAGTCTTTTGCCATGAAAACCCCCAAAAGGGGTCGCCATAAGTCGGCTGTGACTTGACGGCACTTTATACACACACACATTGTGTACACTATATAATACATATAATTAATTTATAAGATTTTATAGTTTCCAGCTCAACCTTTGAGGCTCCCTGTACTTTTCTGGTTGAGTTCTTTCCTCCCCTTTTTAGTTGTCTATTCAAAATCTCCCTCTGCTAGTTTTGTCTGAAATTTTTGCAGGAAGCATCTTTAGGGATGCCCTTGAGAAGTTTATGTCAGTTGGATTGAAGGAAAGTGACAGAGAAGTGCTTTCTATTTAAATGAAATGGGGGGAAAACCCTGAACTGAACAATTAAAACAGCTTTACTAGCAAGTCTAACAGAGTGGAATCAAGTGCCTTAAAAAAACAAAGAACCCAAAATAAAACTTCTATGTGTGTATGTGCACACATTTCCTAAATGTTAAGGATGTCAGTTGTTCCACAAGCACTAAATGCATATTGAGGAACTATTAAGAAATCCAAAGGATACAATGTACAAAACTGAAGAGCAATCTTCAAACCATCTAAAGGTAAAGGTCAAGGTCCCCTGTGCAAGCACCTGGTCATTCCTGACCCATGGGGTGACATTACATCCCGACGTTTACTAGGCAGACTTTGTTTACGGGGTGGTTTGCCAGTGCCTTCCCCAGTCATCTTCCCTTTACCCCCAGCAAGCTGGGTACTCATTTGACCGGCCTCGGGTGGAAGGCTGAGTCGACCTTGAGCCGGCTACCTGAAACCGACTTCCGTTGGGATCGAACTCAGGTCGTGAGCAGAGCTTGCACTGCAGTACTGCAGCTTACCACTCTGCGCATGGGGCTCCTTCGCCAAACCATCTAGCTGTTATAAATACATTTTAAAATTTTTGGATACCACATGTAAGATCACCTGTGCCCTCCAGAGATGGGTCCACAATTCTACACTTCTAAAGATCCAACATCTTCTCATGTTCTCCATGCTTCCATATCACTGTCAGCCTCACTTGCTCACTGGCCTGCAGTCAGAATCAGGTGTGCATTCAGATCGTGTCGTTTTCAGCAAAACATCTGGAGAAATCAGTTGTATTGATTTCAGTCTAGGAAGAGAAATGTTTGCATGATCCCACCGTGACTCACCTTTCCAATAAGCATGTAAGTTCCAAGAAGGAAACATTGTTTGGAAAACGATTTCACATGAATCCTACAAAATATCTGACAAGGCAAAGGGTTTTTCAGAATACCCAGAATCAAATACATAGTTGGTTCTGCTTACATCACATGCAGTGATACAAGTAACAAGATAAGCTCGAAGCCAGCTTTTTAATGTTAGTTATAGAAAACTCTGGAGTGGAGCAACTGTACATCTGAGATGTGGACAGTTAAATTTTCTATCCGCACTCTTACTGGAAACATACTCAGAAATGGTCTCCTGACACCCCTAATGAATCAGCACGTTGTCCACAGGAAGAACCAAGATAGCAGGAATAAAAGACGTTCTATATAACACAAAGATTACTTTGGTACGTTTCTCCACAGGGAATATGTGATTAATTCTGTGGGAGAGCTGCTCTATGAGAGCTGTTAAATTTTTTTACATTTCCATCACCTATGTAAGACATTTACCAGAAAAGCAGCTGTATAGGATTTATGAGGCTGAATTAGGAGACGAAGGTTGTCAGAGACAACATTTTTATGGACAAATAATTTAAACCATTTTATGCCATGCAGCGTCTGAAACTATTTGGCGTTCAGAAAATCAGCTGGATGCATTGCTTTCCAGGGAGAGACCAAAGTGTCCTTCACGCTTGCATAAATTTGATTTCCTTGTAAGCCTGAACCTTGTGAGGTAAAGATCTGGCCATAACAAGGGAACAATATTTCCCATCCTCTGATCACCATCTGCCCAGTTCACAAAATCAAGTCATGTGTATGACCAGCAGAATCAATAACATTTTGGGACATCCTCCTGGTCACCATGGTAGCCACGAAGTCCCGAACCGTACGTGACCAGGAAACCTCAGAATGGATGCATAAAAAACCCACCTTTTATAGTGCATGACAGACCATTTGTACCCAATCTTCCTTGCAGTCACATGTAACATCAGGCCCAATTCAGGTCTGGAACATAGCAGATAAGGGCTTCAGCCCTCCCTTCTGCACTATTTTCCTGAGCTAAAATGGCCATTGGGGAACCCTGTTTGCTCTGTTGCGGTGTTTCTCATTTTCTGACAGCAACATGTGGTACGTCACAGTGGAGCAAACAGCCCCTCTCTCCCATGGCCATTTCAGCTTAGGAAAATGGTGCAGGATGAAAGGCTGAAGCCCTGCCTCCCACTGCTCAGTGCTCCCAAGTTAAATTAGGCCCTGGAGTCTTGGGAACTTTAGTTCCTCAATGTTACGTGTGACTGCACATCAGGACAGGGGGCCTCGCAACCTCACTCATGTCACACGTATTGTTGAGTTTGGCCTTAAGATCCTGGAGACCTCAATGCCAAGCCTACCTTCGTCAGTTTGGAAGGGCAGATTGTTAAGTAGCAGAATGGTTGGTGCACTAATAGAATCATTGCTTTATCCGGTATGTACAAGTCTAGTTACAAATACCAGCAGTTAGAACCTGGCAGACTGAGGACCTGGAAAGGGAGATAGATCACAATGACCTCCCTAGCCAAAGCAGAGAACCCATCCATCTGTCCCATTACTACTGATTCTGGATGCAAGTGGTGCAGATTCCCCATCTTACTGGCAAAACAGGTACAGAAGGCCTTGGGGGTGGGGGAAGAAGCAGAGCCGTCCAGCTTCAGGGCACAAAGCAGTTTCAGGACAAGATTGTAGAAGCAACAAAGGAGCTGTCCAGCCAAGTAGTTAGGGCTACAGAGACACAACAAGAGCTGGGAAGGATTTCATAGCTAGCCCTGCAGCTCCACTTCTTCTTGGTAAATTAATGGAGACAATCCTGACCCTACTTATGCCTGCTGTTCTTCTTCATTAGTAGGATTATTAGAAGCAAGATCTCATGTTGCCAAGTGAGCAGTCCACATTTTGGTATTGGCTTCAGTTTGGGCTAGCTACCTTCTCTATTCTGGGGTGTAAGGGGTGATCTGGAGCTGTGAGTGAACCTGAGCACGTGCTTTTCTGGCTCCCAGGACTGAGTAGGATCCATGGGTGTCACCTCCCATGAGGATTGCTCAGTGTCCTCCTCAGGGAGTATTGACTTCTCCTGGCTTTGTCTTATAGGATGCAGGAAAAGGCATTCAATACAATTGAATGGTTATATCTCAATTTAATTTTGGGAGAAAACTATATTGGTAGAGAGTTTATTCGGTTGGAGTAGGCAATATATAATTGTCCTGCAGCTACAATTTCTTTAAATTTCTTTAAAGAGCCAGTGTGGTGTAGTGATTAAGTGCTGTAAAAACCAACTCTTCTTCTTAGTCCAATCCACCACAGTTCTTCTCCAATTCATTCTATTATTTCTAGGAATATGAAAAAGTTGCCTACGTATTGCAGCAGAGTTGTGTGCAAACTAAAGAAGAAGAAGAAGAAATGGTTTTTATATGCCCACTTTCTCTACCACTTAAGGAAGACTCAAACCGGCTTACAATTACCTTCCCTTCCCCTCCCCACAACAGACACCCTGTGAGGTAGGTGAGGTTGAGAAAGTGTGACTAGCCCAAGGCCACCCAGCTGGCTTCATGAGTAGGAATGGGGAAACAAATCCAGTTCAGCAGATTAGCGTCCGCCACTCATGTGGACGAGTGGGGAATCAAACCTGGACTAATAGGAGAGGGGAGGGGCTACTTCCTCCCGGTTACAGGAAGGGCCGCAGTTTTTGTTTCCTGCCTCCCAGATAAGCAAGCACAAGAACCCCGAGCTGAAGATGGCCTTCGTCTCCCAGAGCAGAAGGAGCCTTCACTGGTAAGTAACCAAGGCTCGTTCTCCAGATCAGAGTCCACTGCTCCAAACCACCGCTCTTAACCACCACACAACGCGGTAGCTTCTCTGCCTCTATCCCCTCCCTATCTGCCTTGCCTGTTTTCTGTCCAGTACAAGCAAAGCAGTCTGCTGGTCTCCTCTGGGGCATATGGGCTGGTTGCTGCTGCCTAGCTGTCATGACCCCTACCTCTGCTTTCTCTCCTTCTGCCCTGCCCTATAGTGTATGCAAACAAATCCTTTCTTCTATTAACCAAGCAAACATAAGAACATAAGAACAAACGTGCAGCCCCAGCTAATGGGATAATGAAGGCAAATAGTACTCCTTTGTACAGAATTAGAAATCACTCTTTGTATCAGGGAGACTATTCAATAATAGACCGAAGGTGGAAATACTGAGCCTAAAAGCGATCAGTGGCAGTGATTCTGTTGCCAACATCTCCATTACACATTGTTGATCCTGAGTAATGCCCATGCTCCTTGACCATGTTCTTTCTACCTCCTACTACCTGAGACATTGCAACTGGACTGCAAGGCACCAGAATAACTATCAATGCAGAAGGTGGTGAGCCTTCTGATGTCAGAAATAATTATGTTTGGATTTAGAGCATTTCTGGTATTTATCAATGGGTGTTATTCCGTCTGGATCTGGACCAGAAAATTACAAATTGGATGTTTGTAATTATTTTCAGCATTTTAATCCCCCCCTCCAGTATTATGATTTTTAAAAACTCATTCATCTGCTGTTTGTGAGATCAGTTCAGGAACTGGCAGAAATGATGCTAAGATATTAACATTGTTTACAGAGAAACCCCTATCTGTTAGGTTTCTTTGCTTTTTAAAATGCTTGAGTTTCCTTCCGACGAAACAATGCCCCTTCATGACAAAGAACACAATTTCGGTTTGGGGATTTCCCCTGGCTTTTTGCAGACTGTTAAGATAAGGTCATTTGCAGCATATGTTGAATCTCAGAGAAGCACTCAAATGGTTAAGACCATGGCAGAACATAGCAGTCCGTTTGTTCCACTGGCCCGTCTCTTTCCTTACAGCAACTTCTTTATTTCTTTAGCAATGACGTTCGCTCCAGGCTTTGCCAAAAGCAGACATTTGTTTCCCATTAACTGCACATATTCCCCTCTTTATAGCTTATTATGACTTGAAATACAGTGTGGGGCACGGTTCTGCTTTATGCAAGGCATCTTTAGATAAGGATAAGAAACCTCACATGCAAAACTAACCTGGGCTTTTCCCTGCTTTTGTCTCTGCAGAATAGCCCTGAACAATCAGGGCTTCGGCTCTCCCAGAGATGTGTCCTATAACAAGAAAGGCTGAAGAAATATTGTGAGAATGGATGGAGGTGTCTTTCGTACTCCTACAACAGTCTCCCTCCGTAATAGTGTGTGTGTGTTGTGGGGGAAGGGATAAACTCTTTGAGCCCCCAGCTCAGCTGTAATGGTTTTAAGATCCAAGCCATCTGGATTTCAGCAAGGGAATATATAAGCAAAGAAGACCCGTTTCAAGGCCCCATAACAGGAGGAAGGGAGGAGAACTGTTTTATTCATTCCCGTTTATTAATTTCTTTTTATGACTGAAGGACACTATGTTCAATAGATTTCAAAAGCAGTTCTGTGTGAAACTATTCATCAGACTTGAATGAAAGAGGTTGTCATTTTATTTCCTTTTAGGACCAAAGGTGATTGCTGTTATATCATGAGTGACACCTTGTCTGTTCTTCTGCATCCATTCATCCACCCTTGTCCTGAGAGTCCTAATCGACACGTATATTTTTACCTCCTCTGTTGCTGTATCCTGCCCTGCCTTCTCCCACAGCGACAGCAAATTCCTCACCCTCATCCCTTGAGGTCCCAAAAGTCTTCCCACGCACCCCTCATACCTTTTTGCCAATCCTGCTCATAGCTCCATTGTTGAGACATCTGGCTGTACTTTTCCCTCTCCTCGCTGTTATTCCTAGTTTACCTTCTTCCTCTTCCATAGCTACACTTTCTGCTCCCAATGCCTCATCCCTTTCTTAAAAAGGTAAAGTTCCCCTGTGCAAGCATCGGGTCATTCCTGACCCATGGGGTGACGTCACATCCCAACATTTCCTAGGCAGACTTTGTTTACTGGGTGGCTTGCCAGTGCCTTCCCCAGTCATCTTCCCTTTACCCCCAGCAAGCTGGGTACTCATTTTACCGACCTCGGAAGGATGGAAGGCTGAGTCGACCTTGAGCCGGCTACCTGAAACCAACTTCTGTTGGGATCGAACTCAGGTCGTGAGCAGAGCTTGGACGGCAGTACTGCAGCTTACCACTCTGCGCCACAGGGCTCTTCATCCCTTTCTTACTGCCCTTAAATACGGCTCATAAACCAGTGCTGACAGGGCTGATATCAGGAGTAGACAGTGTTGAGTCATTTTCAAGGTCCAAGTGCTTTGGGAGGGCTCACTGCCAATGGCCGAACCTCTTGAGCTGTGTGGTGGCGGCAGGATTGGGCTTGCTGCAGTGAATCTTTTCCCTCTGAGTCTGCCTTGGCAAGTGAATTTAGATGGCAGTTTTTCAGAACTTCTGCTGATCAGGGCAGCATCAGTAGGTACTGACCCACTCTATTCTCCTCAGTGGGTTCTCCTCAGTTTCCAGAGGTGCTTTTGGGGAAATCCATATGTTCCCTGAGATATGCATAGGCTTCCCCAACAGGATCAATAACACCTCCTTGGGTTGGGGGGGACCCTGACACCATTTATTCATGCACATGGCAGGTTTGATCCTAACTGGGCAACAGAAAGGCAGAAATTGAGGAGAACCACAACTTGACATGTTATGCAGGGTGGGGACCCAGACACAACCTGTGTACTCCAGAGTGTGTGAAGAGTAGCTTTATCAAGGTACTGAACTGGGCTTGTAAGCCTGGGTAACAAGGGTGTGCTGGAGATAGTTAAGTGGCTGAAGACAAAATAATAGCATGAAGAAACTAGGGATCCTGAGCCACAAAGACAAGCCAGGTCTCAGGACAGCTAAGGCTAAGTTCAATAAGGAATGCCTTGCTTGAGAAGTCAGCAAAGGAGGTCAATTTCTTCAGGCAATGTTGGGGAAGGCTAATAAAAGATAGAGATCATGTCTCCTACAGGGGATCTGCTGAAATGCAGATGCTTGATGAACAGAGATGAGTGTCCCAATGTGAGCTTGAAGGTTGTAGAGAAAAGGGCACATGCGGCATTTTAACAAATACCGGTAAGGGCTGAAATGCAGGATACACATTTTGTAAATAAATAAATAAATACTTGCCACTCAGAAGAAGCATGGAGAGATGTTAATAGGGTCCGAAGTATCCTGTTGCTTTTGGAAGAGGCATTGCTCCGAGCAAAGGCAAACTGGCTTTAGGCCAGCCCTTCTGAAACTCGGGGAGAATGCAAGATGAAGAAAACGTGTTGATTGGAGCTGGTGATATTTTTTATTCCAGCATGAATAACCCACAGCAAGCAGACCCAAGCGACCTTCTCGACCAAGCATGATCAAACCGGGAGATGTTTGCCCAAGGAAGAAATAGCAACAGGGAGCTACAGCTCAGATTTCATTATTTTGACTACTAGGGCATGACAAAGAGTCCTCCTGGGTACTCAGCTATTTAAATATGTATCTCAGTAGTACTGTATGGAGAAAGCCCCTATTAACTATTTGGTTGCTGTACTACTGTGCAAACACTGATTCGATGGTTATTCAGAATTATTTATCATCATTATAATAGGTGCTTGCTACTTTATAGGCAAATAAATAAATAAAATGTTTTATACATGTTGCAGAAATGGGGGGAGAAGTATCTTGTACAGGAAGATATATGTGTGTCAGATATGGGATAATTGGCTCACACATCTCTCTTTGCAGGGAATATGCAAAAGTTTCCTTTTACTTATAACATCAAAAAGAAAAAAGAGGAAGTGTAAATATCTCATTCTTCCTTTTACCCTGCACCATTAAATTCAATATCACTTGGCAAGCAAAGGCAGAGGAGCAGATGGAAGGGTAAATGTCTAATTCCCTGCAGGATTGGGATAGATCCCACAAAGGACCTAGGTAGGAACCAGTTCTATTTAGTATCTTTAGGGTTGCCAACCTACAGGTGGGGCCTGGAGTTCTTCTGGAATTATAACTGATCTTCAGACTACAGAGATCAGTTCCCCTGGAGAAAATGGCAGCTTTGGAGGGTGTGTGTGTGTGTGTGTGTGTGTGTGTGTGTATATATATATACACACATACATATACATGTATACATGTATATATGTATATATACATATATATATGTGTATTTTTTGTATTGATTTATGATTTTATTTTTGTTTTATTTTTTTGGTTTACTTATAAAAAGCAATAAAAATTTATATTAAAAAAAGATTACCTCTCTTCTCTTCTGAACTTGGACTTCCTCTGTGTGTGTTGCTCCACCTCCCATGGAGCCATTTGTGGTTGGCTCTGTATCCTGTGGTAGCCATGTTGTGGTTGTGCCCATCCCCCCCATCAGAATCCAAAGGGGCCACAGGCCCAAAAAGGTTGGGGACCGATGCCCTAGGCTGAGTCAACTGGACCCCATCAATGATTGAAAGCACAGTTTACCTACCTTATATAGTTGTTGGCATAATTTCCTAATTCTGTAATCCTGGTCCCAACCCCTTGTTCATTGGTTGCTTTATGATGTCTGATTGCACTGTTTATATCCTGTAATCGGCCCTGAATCTCAGAAAGACGGACCATAAATAAATAAAATAAACAAATTGTGCACAAGAATAATAAAATGGTACTTTCCTAAATGTGTTTGTATGTCCCTCCAATTTTCAGTGAAACACACATCTTGGGGAAGGTACTGGGCATAGCCTAAATAGCTATCCTCCAGATAACAATCTGATAGGACACAGTACAAGAATTTGTACCTCAGATCTGGCCTTGGTCAGTGCCTAGATTGTAGAGACCACCTGGGAACCATATGGGTTCCATGCAGGAAAAGTAGTAAGTAATTAACTTATTGGAGGGATGTTTGCAGGCAAAGAGCTTACTTTACCTGATGTATAACAAAAATGGAGACCGAACTAATTTGGGGAGGTCTGCAGAACTTTTTCTCATTTGCATTGTACAGAAACGGATTTACGTAGTTGCTATGAAAATATTTTTTCAGCTGTAGTCTTTCGGAGGGAGCAGCCAGAAGGGAAGCACTGAATCTATTGTTAGAGCAGTGGGGATAAACAGTAGGGATTCTAGGCTCCAAAGAAAGGCAAAGCTAACTAAACTGAACATTTAGGATTTTTTTTTCTAGCCTGCTTTGTGATTTGATCTGAATCTGACAAACAGAGAACGTAGATTTTCTTCCCTCTATCTTAAAGAAGCGTTCCTAGCTTAGAACAATATAGGCATGTAGAACAGACACAATTATACTGAAACAAAAAATGCTTGCACCATTCTATACATTTATAGTCCTGGATTAATGATTGTGCAACATCCATTGCTGTGCAGGATCCCAGACCAATCCCACTCCCACGCTATGATGTAATTATCTGCGGGGGGCAAGTTCCTTGCTTCTTCTGGGCTGTGGCTTACAAGCCCCCTGCAGCTCAAATGGTAATGGATTTCTATTTTCTCATCGTAAATCAGGGAAGGAGAGAATATACAATCAAATATTTCAGAGCAATTGGTAGCTGGCTGGGCCAAGTATGGAAGCGAATATTCTCTGGACAGTCATCTCTAGGAATTCCTGAAAACTCGATGGTTTATAGAGTTTCCAGAGATTCCTAGAGAGGTGTGACATCACTTCCACCCCCCAAAAGTGATATTCCACCATTGCCGCTGGCTGACGCCTAGGGTTGCCAACTCTGGGTTCAGAAATACCTGGAGATTTGAGGATGGAGCCTGGGAGAGTAGCCTTTAGGGAGGGGAGGGACCTCAGTAGGGTATAATGCCATACAGTCTACTTTTCAAAGCAGCCGTTTTCTCCAGGAGAAGTGGAATAAACATTTACAACACACACACACACACACACACACAAACAAACAAACAAAAAGCTATCAATGTAGTTTGGAAATCAGTTGTAATTCAGGGAGATCTCCATCCCTCACTTGGAGGTTGGAAACTCTGCTGCCATCTCATGTCTCCCCTTTCAGTCTCCCACTGGTTGCCAGGCTGTAGCTGGCAACCTTATGTAAGCTGCTTTGGGTTCCCATTGGGAAGAAAGTTGTGTATAAATGAAGTAAATTGATAGATAGATGGATAGATAGATAGGATAGAGCAAGGATTTAAATCCTGATCTCCCATGTTCAGTGATGGCACTTCACACACACACGCACACAGGTGTGTTTAATCTATTTGAACTTTAGCGGAGCTCTAGTGCATTCTGTATCCTGTTCAAAACCTACAGAATGCTTTTGTAGACAAAAGGGATAAAATTAAATAAAAGCTTGAACTCTACCTAGCAGCTAGGGCTACCAGCTCTGGGTTGGGAATTTCTGGAAGATTTGGGGGATGGATTCTGGGGACAGCAGTGTTTGGGGACAGGTGGGATCTCAGCGGGGTATAATGCCATAGACTCCAACCTCCAAAGAAGCCATTTTCTCCTATGGAACTGATCTCTGTCCTCTGGGGATCAGTTGTAATTCTGGGAGATCTTCAGGCCCCACCTGGAGGTTGGCAATCCTACAGGCATCTATAGGAGCAAAAGAGAAATCAAATCCTCTGTTTTTGTACACGTTGCTGCAGAAGAGGTTTCAAACATATATAATAATTCTGGCTTTATAGAAGGTGTGAATGTGGAACTGAAAATGATAATGGACATGTTGGAAGAATATTGTGTGTGTAAAGTGCCATCAAGTCGCAGCTGACTTATGGCAACCTCTTATGGGGTTTTCATGGCATGAGACTAACAGAGGTGGTTTGCCAGTGCCTTCCTCTGCATAGCAACCCTGGTATCCCTTGGTGGACTCCCATCCAAATACTAACCGGGGCTGACCCTGCTTAGCTTCCGAGATCTGATGAGATCGGGCTGTACCATGCTGCCTTCCCTCATTGGAAGAATATTGCATGCCTAAAAAGAATTAATTCACGGAATTAAGAAAGCTCTCGAAAGCTTGTACCCTGATCTTGTTAGTCTGTAGGGTGCTGTGTGTTGTGTGTGTGTGTGTTAAGTGCCATCAAGTCGTTTCGGACTCATGGCGACCCTGTGAATCAATGTTCTCCAAAGTAGGGTGTTACTGGGTAGAAATTTTGCTGTTCTACTGCAGACCAACACAGCTGCCCATCTGAAACTGTGTAGAGTGTGTGGAAGGCTGACCCATTTCCCCCTTATCCTTCTGCTAAGGAATAACAGCGATCCGCTGGCTGAATGAATGTACATATTTTACTAGTAATCCAATTATAGAAAACAAACATGGACTGAGTCCTTGAAGGAGCTAAGGGTAAATTAAAGGTCAGGAGGCAGTATTAAATTATACTGTGTCAATAAACATAAGGGAGTCTCTGGGTGTTCTATAACCATAATATGCTGCCCTTAAAAATATCCGTGTATGACAAATCGGGATTCATTTCCACTGTTATTCTCTTGAGACCTTCCATTTGATGAATATAAAATCAATGATGTTGGAAAAAGAAGACAAACGGTATCTGAAGTTCTTAAGACATTTATTCTAGCTGTAGCGTAGCGAGAACATGGTATGTATGTTGTTAATCCAAGGGTGGGTTTTTACAGCTTCTAAAGCAGACAACTTTAGAAGTGAATGGATGAGATGTGTGCATAGTAGGATTGAAACTCTAGGTCTCTCCCTCGCAAGACCACCTTCGAAGAAGTAAGGGGCGGGGTGAATTTTGGCTGCGGTCGCGAGAATGAGAGCCAAGTGCTGGGCATCGTCAGGCCTGACGTATGATAAGGGGTGGAGCCAAGGGAAGGGATATTATGGACTGGGTCGGGCAGACCCTCCCTCTTTGGAAGTCGAACAAAGGAGACAAAGGAGTAACCCTCAGACCAGGACTGGGGCCTCGGTGCCTGGCAGGGACCTGGGACAGGAACTCCTTGAGGGGTGCCGCTATCTTTTACCTATAGACCTTGCGGCTAGGGTGGATTGGCCGTGGCACATCTCCCTCGAGTGCTAAAAAGGCTTGGCAAGGAAGAGCAAGAACCGTACCACACGTGACCGCTCAGAGCTCAGAGCCAGGGTGGGTCTCGCCCTAAGAACGGGATGCAAAAAACAAGAGGAGGCCTGACTCTTCAGCATCCCCGCAATGGCCCGCACTGCAGCCAGTTATTGGGGATGTTTTGGTTGTGTGCGCTGCAGATCCCTCTTGAATAATAAAAATAAAGTTGGCCCTTTTATTATCCCAGCTCTGGTGTCAGCTCTCGTTATTACGCATCCGCGGACAAACCTTAGTAACATGTGTATTCAGGAAGCGATGAAGTTACTTAGCACAAGGGTGGCAGGCCTTGACCCAGTGAGTACATTGAGCAGTGCAAGGCGTGTGTGCTCGACTGCTGCTCTAGCAATTCTTCCACCAACCACCCACCCTTCATATTTAAGATTTCTTACAACTCCCAGCCATAGGCGAGTTTTTATGCTTGCCAGACTGAATGTCCTTCCAACAGCTGAACTGAGTGGTCGGTTTGATAAAATGTCATCTTGAGATAGGCTATGTGTCTGCATCAGGAGCAATTGAGGCGATAGATCACCATCTGTTATTTTGTGATCTATGGGCTATACCCTGGGCCAACTGGATTGTGCCCATTTTATCAAGATTTCATCTGCCTACTGACTCTTGGGTGGTCCCATTTCTGTTGGGTGATGCTGACCCAGAAATAACCAAATGTGTCGTGAAATATCTGGTAATAATAGTTTCCCTAAAGGCATGACAAAGCTAAACTATTGTTAACTAGTGATATTATTATTGTAGTTATTGTTATGCCTGTAAAGTAACTCATTTATTGGTAAGGACTATTATCACGCAACGGTAAAGGGGTGGGAAGAGAAGTTGCCTGCAGAATCTCAAATGAAATTCTGGGTCATTGTAAAAATTGTGTATGTGTGTGTAAAATGCCGTCAAGTTGCAGCTGACTTCTAGCAACCCCTGGTGGGGTTTTCAAGGCAAGTGATTAAGCACAAGTGGTTGGCCATTGCCTTCTTCTGCAGAGTCTTCCTTGGTGGTCTCCCTTCCAAGTACTGACGCTGCTTACCTTTCAAGATCTAATGAGATCGGGCTATACCATCCTCCCTTCCCTCCCTGTTTAAAAAAAAATTACAGTTTTAATATTACATTGTTCTGTAATTTCCAGTTACAGAACATTATACATAGTTCTCCTTCTTTACTAGATGGCTGTCACAAGCTATCTTTTGCATTCATGTTTTTGGATTAATGTTTTGGATTAACAGATTCCAGTGGCACCTATGTGATGTGCTGCTGGAATCTGGTTTTGTTTTTCTTTGCTGACTTTGCACTATTTTCTCTTTGGACAAATAAACATGATTCAGATTTCCACTGGTAGAGCTAGCAAACTAGTGTAGTCTTCTGCTTGCCACACGATGGCGGTGTTTCATAAAGAGTACAAAACCCAGCATATTACGGACTCTTAATCCATCTTCAGTTTCCCCCCTCTTCTGATTTACAGTGCAGTTTTGTGGGTAATTAGTTAGAAATCGGTCTCCCTGTTCAACGTGGCTTATTCCCAGGTACGACTGCGTACAATTGTAGTCCTAAACATTATTTCTGCTGTCTTCCTGTATTAAGCTTCTACAATTTATGAGCTTCCGAGCTTAATGCAGCCCTCCAGCTATTTGTGTGTGGATTGCCAGGTAATCTGACAACCTCCCATTTTTTGCAGACGAAGACAGACAGCAAATACAGAAGATTTCTAGAGCATTGGTATGCTGCTATGGTTGGTGGGCTGCATTCGGTTTAGTAGGGCTCAAGTTGTGTATGATACTGAAGTTCACCTGAGTTCAACAAATAATGTAGACTTTCCTGGATCCAGATTGTTAGATCCAAATTTATTGGCGCCCAGTATCAATCTGTGATTTTAGGCCAGTTTGATTGGTGGGAGAGTTGGGGTGTAACTTTTTCAAGTAAATAACTAAACCTCATTTTCTCATTGCTCATTTGTTCTTTCACCTCCCTCCCAAATTAATGTTAGTAGACATATTAATACTTAAACTGATAATTATTAGTTCTGTTTAATTTGCATTTTGCCTTTAGGTAATGCATAAGCGTGATTCAGAGGGAGTGGCCAAATGACTGAATAGTTCTTCTGCAGCAACCCGTAGTTCATCATTACATCTGAGCCACAAATTGTGGTTTGCACTCCGTCCGGCAAACCAGGATAACAAACTCTGATTTAACCCTGATTTACACTAGTCCAAGTTTGGAGGAAAGAAAGTAAACCATTGTTTATGATTTGGATGTACAGTTTGAGTATTCGTTATCTGGACATCTGATATTCGGATTTACCCTAAAACCAGACTTTTTGAGCCAGCATGCAGGCATTACTCTCAGGCCCTCAGCAGCATGCCAGTTTGCGAGGGCCTTAACTGACTGCCACCACTCTGGCTTTAGGGCTTTACCAGAGAGGGCCCCGAGCATCCTCTCTCTTTATAGTCAGGGTGTATTCTGATATACGCTGAATCTGAGGCATGAAGAACCCAGGCAGAGTAAACAAGAACGAGTTCGTTAAACACATGTTATAGCAAGTAAGTGAACAGGGAAAAGTTATAAAAATGAGACAGAGTTAATACTGGGCAAAATTCACAAAGAAAAAAGCCAGCCAGAAATCAACATGACTACCTTCCCTGACATGACTACCTTACTTAGTCCCTACTCTGTTTCATTACCTTTTCCGACTAGGCCAGACTCACTCTACCACTGGGTGAAGGATAGTTAGGGTTGCCAACTGCCAGGTAGTAGCAGGAAATCTCCTGCTAATTCAACTGATCTCCAGCTGATAGAGATCAGATCACCTGGAGAAAAATGGCCACTTTGGCAATTGAACTCTATGGCATTGAAGTCCCTCCCCTCCCCAAACCCTCCCCTCCTCAGGCTCTGCCCCAAAATCTCCTGCCAGTTGCGAAGAGGGACCTGGCAACCCTAAGGATAGTGTTGCCAACCTCCAGGTAATAGCTGGAGATCTCCTATTACAACTGATCTCCAGCTGATGGAGATCAGATCACCTGGAGAAAATGGCTGCTTTGGCGACTGGACTCTATGGCATTGAAGTCCCTCCCCTCCCCAAACCCTGCCTTCCTCAGGCTCCGCCCCAAAAACCTCCCGCCAGTTGCGAAGAGGGACCTGGCAACCCTATTGTATATATTAGGTGCATTGTAGGGACCTGAAGACTCCTTATATGTGTGACTGGTAGGATCTTGCAATGTGTGAACAGAATGTCACCATAATGTTTTCAAAGGGCTCTAGACAATTTACCTTTTTGAATGTCGTTGGGTTGTGCATAGTCAGAATTCAAATGCAATGGTGAGAATTTGAAATTAAGCAGAGCTCGAAGACTATCTAAGCTCCTTGCATGATTCTAGAGATGCTGCTTGCAGTTTTCCTTGTTGTTGCTGTATTATTCATTGATCTATTGTGGACTCTTATGTATAGAAAGTAGTCTTTTAGGGGACTTGCCCATGCCTGTGATTCATTTTTTGGTGTCCTGCCATAGTCTTCAGTTAAACTGGTTTTACAGATTTTTTGTAGCACGTTTAGCTTTACTGTGAAAAATCTGAAACCAGTGTTAGTAGCACAGCTGTAGCCCTGTACATTTGGGGGGGACTGTCACTATTGGATATGCCTGTGGAGGAGAAACATGTTTCCCTCCGCTGATCTTGTCCCTGGAGGTCTGTTGGATATCCTTTAAAAAACCTGCATAATAAAAAAGTTAAATCAATGAGAATATTATGTCATTTCAGAGGCATCTTATAAAAATAATAATGAGAGGGAGCCTCAGCGGATGGTGCCTTTGGGATTGAGTCTTTGGGAGTCTTTGTCCAATTTTATAGTAACTAATTAAAGACCGTTATGACTTGGCCTCACACTGATGGGTTGATAAGATTCTGGCGAATGGGATACAATTGCTAACGTTTCCATAATAACATTCATTGGCCTTATTTGGTGGGGGGAAACAGCACAGTAAGCACAAATTCTATTCTCTGTTCCTTAATTTTGTTAATATCTGGCTTACAAACAACAGAGTTCAATTTGTTTGGCTCGGTTTGTGCAGTTTTGTGCAGTGCAGGTGCTTATTCCAACTAATTGCTTCCCTGGGAACAATGAAATATCAGCTCACTCAACTGAAAGAAAATAATAACGCCAAGGAAAATTCCCAGTTTGAAACAAAGCATGGATTTTCCAGCATGCAAGATTAAATTACTCTCCATAGGATGGGGATTGGGGGCGGGGGGCGGGATTGAAGTTCTAAGCAATTACATTTAAATTTTCCTGCTTATTAGAATAGCTCTCATTTTCAAGGTGTAAAGTGACAGAGGAGGGAGTCCCCTTTCATTCAACAGCAGGTAGCCGACCTGGAGGCCAGTTCCACAAATGGCTATGTCAGCAAATCAAGGTATGTCCTCATGGAATGGGAAGTGTTGCATTATAGCTGCTTTAGGCGTGCACAGTTGCTGCAGTCCAGACAGCCAGTAGTGCAATGCTAGTGATGCTCTATGCACATTTAATCAGAAATAAGTTCCATAGTGCTCGGTAGGGCTTGCAAGCTATACTCTGCATTCCATACACACACCCCAGCTTGGGGGACCCTTTCCAACCTCTACAGCCAGCAGCTCACACCCATGGGTCTTGAAGTGCAAAGTGTAGATCATTAGCACAATTTGTGATCCACTAAGTGGAAGGAGCTAGAAAAGATTCTGAAGTGTAAGGATGTGTCACTGGCCACCAAGATTAGGTTAATTCATGCCATCGTATTCCCTATTACCATGTATGGGTGTGAAAGCTAGGCAATGAAGAAAGCTGACAGGAAGAAAGTAGAGTCCTTTGAAATGTGGTGTTGGAGGAGAGTGTTACGGATACCGTGGACTGCCAAAAAAAAAAAACAAATCAGTGGATTATAGATCAAATCAAGCCTGAACTGACCCAAGAAGCTAAAATGACTAAACTTATTCTATCGTATCTTGGTTATATTATGAGAAGGCAAGAGTCACTGGAAAAGACAGTCATGCTAGGAAAAGTTGAGGGCAGCAGGAAAAGAGGAAGACCCAACAAGAGATGGATTGACTCAGTAAAGGAAGCCACAGCCCTCAGTTTGCAAGACCTGAGCAAGGCTGTCAAAGACAGGACATTTTGGAGGACATTGATTCATAGGGTCGCCATGAGTCGGAAGCGACTTGACGGCACTTAACACACACACACACACACAAGCGGAATGTAGCCCACTAGCGATATATTCAGGTGCATAACAAGTCTCTGATTTTGCTGTCTCTGATAGGCCACAAACTAGGAGGTTTCTTGGGCCTCTGGTGGGCTGCCATACATAGCTGGTGGGCTTAATTCAGATGAGTGGATCACAATTCAGCTTGGAGGATCACAAGTTGCTCAGGCCTTTTCTAGACAACTCAAGGGGATTTTTTTCTCAGTGGCTTCTGAGCCACCTCCATGATGGAAGGAGGGCTAACAGTGCAATCCTAAAAGGGGGGCTGGAAGCACTCAAGGAGTCGAC
This sequence comes from Euleptes europaea, assembly GCF_029931775.1. Lineage (NCBI taxonomy): Eukaryota > Metazoa > Chordata > Lepidosauria > Squamata > Sphaerodactylidae > Euleptes > Euleptes europaea. Next base: position 67,609,755 of record NC_079320.1, on the reverse strand, counting down.
TAGCCGTTATGCTGGTGTAACTCCGAGATGTGCCTGTGTAAGTCAGAGTTACTCTAGTGCTATGACCCAGCACCCCCCTCTCACTCTTGGCCACTGTTGAAACCCTATGGTGGCCGCCTGTTGGTGGGCCAGTGGCGTAGGTCCTTGTGCTGGCATGGAAGTGGCAGGCTGGCGGGGGGTGGGGTGTTGGGAGGTAGTCAGCTCCCTAAGCTGTTTCAGGTCGGGCATGCCTGTAAGTGGTGGAAAGTTACGCCACCAAAATGTTAGAATATACGGCCTTTGCGGTGTCACTTGACTCCACCAGATCCAGAGGGGGTCTGACCTAGTTAGACAGAGAGGACAGAGAGGGACGATGCCTTTATAACTCTCTTCCTCTGCCTTTGATGTTTTAGAATGATATTCTCAGGACTGCATCCTCCCCCTCTCTCTTCTCTTCTCCCCTTCCCTAGAGGCAACAAGCTAGTGCCTGTGTGCTCTCAGCACACAGGGTCACCCATCCCCCACAATGGGATGGAGAGCACCTAACACTTTCTATTTTGAAACTTAGCAAGTTAGTTTAGTTTAGGGGACTTGTATTGTCTCTCTACTATCAAAAGTGTATTTCCATACTAAATTAGTTTAGTTTGAATAGAACAAAACGGCTGACCCCTGTTCTTTTCTTCTTACACGCACACACGCACGTGGGATGCTGCAAGGCTCCAGCTCCGCTGTTTGCTAAGCCGAGAGCACTCTGCTAATTAATCGAAAATTATCAGAACCAAGGTAATATTCCAACACATAGGCGCCTATGCAAACCAAAAACTTGAGGGCGGCTCCACTGGTGACGCCTTTCTCCCCAGGGATGCCAAGAACAAGCTGGGTCCCCTCTGCTACCCACACTGAGGGTATCTCCTGCTAAACTAGGGTTGCCAAACTTCAGGTACTAGCTGAAGATCTCCTGCTATCACATCTGATCTCCAGCTAGGGTTGCCAGGTCCCTCTTCGCCACTGGTGGAAGGTTTTGGGGGTGGAGCCTGAGGAGGATGGAGTTTGGAGAGGGGAGGGACTTCAATGCCATACAGTCCAATTGCCAAAGGGGCCATTTTCTCCAGGTGAACTGATCTCTATCGGCTGGAGATCAGTTGTAATAGCAGTGGACTATATGGCATTGAAGTCCCTCCCCTCCCCAAACCCCGCCCTCCTGAGGCTCCACCCCAAAAACCTCCCACTGGTGGCAAAGAGGGACCTGGCAACCCTACTCAACACTCAGACTATCCTTTTCAGCTTGTGGGTGGTTCTTTTGTTTCTGCTGTTGTTATTTTTTACACACAGAGATGCAATATTAAAATGAAAATACTGCTGTGAGTCAGAATAAGAGCAACGTAATCTGAGACTCAGTGATGAGTAAGCATGCGAGTTATTAAACCCCCAGTCACCTGGAAAGGGAGCTGACTGCCATGAGGCACCTGTCAAATATTATAATGGTTGGATACTTTCCCAGTGACGAATGTGTAAATTAATACATTGCACCCTAAAGCTTTATCATTTGGAAGACCATCACTTTTTTGCCATTGGTAAAACAAAGATGATGAACCCCCCCCAAAGTTGTCTCTGTATTTTATATTTTTTACAGAATAACATGAATGCATTGTGAGTCTTGAATATAATTCTATACCAAAGGTTGGGTGCCAGTTGATATATTGTTTATCAGTGCCGCCATCCTAAGCAGAGGTACACCCTTCTAAGCTTATTGACTTCACTGGTCCTAGAAGGGCATAACTCTGTTTAGGATTGCCATGTGCACATTACTGTAAGAGTAGCTAGTTTTCAAATATAGCCATTGAGACTTGAGCCTGGATGTTGAAGGAATTTTGTTAACCAAGCAAAGGGTTGGATCCAAACAGCTTTCCTGCTGGAGAAAAAAAGGAAAAGGGGTCCCCTTTGACCACCAAAATGGCTATTCTGTAGGGTTGCCAGGCCCCTCTTCACCACCAGTGGGAGGTTTTAGGGGCGAAGCATGAGGAGGGCGGGGTTTGGGGAGGGGAGGGACTTCAATGCCATAGAGTCCAATTGCCAAAGCGGCCATTTTCTCCAGGTGGACTGATCTTTATTGTCTGGAGATCAGTTGTAATACAAGGAGATCTCCAGCCGCCCCCTGGAGGTTGGCAACCATACCATTATGGGAATCTTGAGACCTGAGTAGACAAAAGCCACATGGGACAAAGGCTGTGGTGAGGAGGAGAACTGGGTGAGAATGAAAGAGCTAAAAGGTTGGCTGTATCCAGCCCATGTAGAGATACTATGTGTTCTTTGATTTAATGACTACCTTGCATTTTGAAAGAGGCCAGTTTGCCATTTAATAAAGAGACATTTACATTCTGAAATAAAGGCCTTTATGGCCAATATGTTTCATCCACAGACTTTTTTTTTTACAATGTCATTTGAAAAATATAGAATGGATGAAAGCTGTTCAACAAAGCAAAGGGTTCCAGGAAACTGGCAATAAAACTATAAAACCTGTTCAACAGGTGTTGATATTGATGGTTATAGAGATACAAAAAAATTTTCAATGCCCAGAGGACAACTCCTAAGAAAACATACCATTTGGAAATACTTGAATATCAGAAGCAAATGAGAGACAGAGAAATGTATCTACAGAGTACTACAACACACACACCCTTCCATACGTTCACACAAATTACCCAAATTTGGATCCAATTAGCTGGGCTACAGGTGATCTGTCTTATTTTTTTCTTGTCCAGTTCTCCTTTTCAAAAGGCTAATAAATATTTTGTAATGAATACTCCCTTGGGCAAAACGTTCTCAGATCTATGGTTTTGTTTCCACAATCCATTTGATCCGAGTCCTCGGGAGTTGTTTTCAATTCATCTTAGTCCATTTTAAAACACTGAAAAAGGTTTGTTTCTCTTCATTGGCAATCCCATCCCAACTCGGGTTGTTTATGCATGGGTACTTTCACTCACGTTTGCCACCGATCTGATTTGGTTGTTCCTAGGAGTTATGCATGAGTTTTCTGTCCATTAGAGATGACCTCGTGGCCAGCCCTCACAAATCCCAGGTCTTCCTGTTGCTGTGGAATCCCGATTCTTCAATCTCTCTTGAGATCGGCCTGGGTGAAATCTCCATGCATAAGCAAAAGTGTGCGACAGGAGAGTTGGGGGGGGGATGACATTTCTCTCACAGAAAGCATTACAGCCAATTACAAAGCAGTGTTTCAAGGGGCAGGGACTCAAATGCTTCCTGCTTTCTCAAAGTTCTTTCCGAGCAGACTAAACACAAGAAAGGATCCCCTCTGTTCCTTTCAGACAGCTTTGTTTTTTGAAAAGGTTTGTAAGATGGCACTTGTATTTCCACTGGGAGGAGAGGAGAAATGGACGTTTCACTCACAGAAAGCACTATAGCCAATTACAAAGCAGCGTTTCAAGGGGCAGAGATTCAAATGCTTCCTGATTTGAGCTTGGTGACAGCTGGTGCATAGATAAGCAACAGAAGAGTGTGGGTTGAGTGACCTTCAAGCCCCTGGTAAAACTCCCTTGCATAAACAACCTTGCTCTCTCTTGAAAGCTAATAGAGTTAACTGTCTTTTAGAATTGTGAGAATTAACACAGACAATGACAAAATCAGTTTACAAAAGTAGTTACAGATATTTGTGCAAAGAGAAGAATGGTGTTCAGATTTGGGATGCAGAGAACTTCATGGCAAACATACTGGATGGATGAACATCCTGAGAGCGTGTGTGGTGTGATGATTAGAGCAGGGGTGTTGAACTCATTTGTTACGAGGGCCGGATATGACATACATGTCACTTTGCCAGGCCTTGCCTCGCCAGCCCAGATCGAGAGTGGGGGTGTGTGGCTGCCTCGGAAGAGGGCTCGCTAGCCCAGATTGGGGCTGGGGGGTGGCTTGGCTGGCTCGTGGGCCAGATTAGAGCTCTCAAGGGGCCGGATGTGGCCCCTGGGCCGTTTGTTTGACACCCCTGGATTAGAGTGTCAGACTGGGATCTGGGAGACACAGGTTCAAATCCCTGCCCTGGAAATTTGCTGGGCGACCTTGGTTCAATCACTCTCAGCCTAATTTATCTCACAGGGATGTTGAGAGAATAGAATGGGGGAGAGGAGGATGTAAGCTGCAGTCAGGGCCATCTTAACGCATGGGCCCGATGGGCACTTGCCCGGGGCCCCCACGAACAAAGGGGCCCTAAGATAATCTGTGTATGTTAAGTGACTTGCCATAAATAAATACTTCTACACAATAGTCTAGGCTATACTAAACTATAAAATAATATTTGCTGCAATGTTATTGTGTTACAAATGGACATTGTGATTTGTCTCTGATTTAGTATCCCTGGGTTAGTATTGCAGTCACCTCTGCCACAGTGCCACCTCACTTGCATGTAGGCCTATGTGTATGGATCTCGTGCTGTATAGAGTAATTTAGCATATATGTTACGTCACTTAAACTCAGTTGACATTACTAACATTAGACCTACTGTAGTACTATTAATAGCAATGACATAATTATTGGATATATTTATACATTGTATATGAACCCAGGTATAGGGCTATGCATAGATTATTAGTGATTGAACCTGAGATTCAATCACAACATTGAACACTTGTATGGTAATCATGTAGTGGTTATTTAAGATTATGAATTTATGACGCAGTACTAATAACCAGGTATTGATAGTTTGTGAATATATGAATGGATAAGCTTTTTAATTGTGCAAGTTGAGAAAATTGTTGAGTGTAGTCTGGTAGACCTATACATAGATGAGGCTAGATCAGTGCCAGACACCCTAGCTATGCCAGTAAGCTAGATCTAGGTCTTGTCCAGCAGTTTTGTGAATCAGCACACAGTAGAGAGTTTGTATTAAGAATAAAGACTGTTTGTACAATTAAAGGAATGACGCGTTCACTATGGAAGCAGAATGTTTAAATATTTAGGTCTTGTTGCAAGCACACTTATATAATATAACCCTACATCGGACTGATGTGGGACTAAATACTAAATATTTAAGATATATATTTCCAGGTGAATAACCCTTTCAGCAGAAATGAAACGTAATGTTTTGAGTGGAGCACAGAAGAGGAAGAGAGCTGCAGAGGAGAAGGAGAAAATAGGAAAACTTCCAAAATTAACATCGTGGCTCAACACAGGTGCAACGACAGCCACTCATACCATTCCTTCAGATATAGCATCCACATCTACATCCATTCCTGCTACCAATCATCCAGTTTCAGCAGACATACCACCATTGCCTGTTGCTGCTGCTGGTGACATTTTACAAGAGGAAATACCCAAATCTGTAACAGTAAAGGAGTTTGCAGTCCAAGACACAGATCCGGGGCTATGGAACATTAATAATACTAACACATAGATTACTGGATTCGTAGTGGGCCCTCATCAGGTCAGAATCATGATAGCAACCTTTCAAACTCAAGCAGAGTGTATTAAACAGCTGGAGTAGAGAATATGAAGGCAAGGTATTTATCAAACGATGTGTTCAAATGTGAACTGCGGAATGGCGAGTGTGTAAAACGTGAATGGCTACTCTATTCACCATCCCAAGGTCGTTTGTACTGCTTTGTATGTCGCCTATTGTCCAAGAAAGAATCTCCTTTTGCTACATCGGGGTTCAATGACTGGAAGCACAGCAATGTTATTGTAGAACATGAAAATGGAGAAGAACATCGAAAGTGCATGGCAGCATATTTGATAAGGCATAAAGAAACTGGAAGTGTAGATTCTTTATTACTTGAGCAACATTGCTCAGAGCAGGAATATTGGCATAAAGTGTTGACACATGTGGTTTCTGTAATTCTCTTTCTTGCCTCCAGAGGTTTGCCATTTCGTGGAGAAAATCAGATTATTGGGTCAGCAAAAAATGACAACTATTTAGGTATACTAGAACTGCTGAGTGATTTTGACCCTTTCTTGGAAGAACATCTCATTGGAAATCCTGGAAAAGGGAATCCGTCATATTTATCTGCAAGTATTTGTGAGGAATTTATTGAATTAATGGGACAACAGGTTCTTTGTACTATTCTTGAAGAAGTAAAAGAGTCAAAGTATTATTCAATAAGTGTAGATTCCACTCCAGACATCTCACACACAGATCAACTGACATTTACTGTCCGATACATTAAAGGCTGTCCGATACATTAAAGGCTGGAAAAGACTTTGGTCTCGGGATATGAAACTCATACTTGCTCAATCTTTAAGAGAAAACATTTATAAAATGATGTATAGGTGGTATTTAACACCTAAAAAATTAGCAATAACTTATACATCGTTGACCCCGAAATGTTGGAAATGTAACAATGATGTTGGCTCGTTTTATCATATGTGGTGGACTTGTGATAAAGCCAAAAAAATTTGGGACATGATTTACAATGAACTGAGGTTAATTTTACAAAACAGTATACCAAAAACACCAGAAATGATGTTACTTAGTATGATACCAGATTCTATTTTAACACAGAGGCAATTTTTGATCTATGCCACTACAGCAGCAAGATTAATATATGCAGCAAAATGGAAATCATCAGAAGTACCAGACAAAAAAGACTGGATTTTAAAAATGATAGATATAGTGGAAATGGCGAAACTTACAGCTTTGATAAACCAAAATGAAAACTCCCAAATTAGAGGGTGAACGGGAGACATGGAGAACTTACTGTGAAAATGAACTTCAAACGGGAAAGTTTAAGGGTTATCAATTATTCTAATCCACTTTTTAGTATGAAATAATATATTTTAGTTGGTTGGTTATAATTATTGTAGTATAATGGTAGATCTGAAAAGATTATACATTTATTAAATTGAAATAGTAATAACATTTATTTGAATTAATTTTAGATACAATAAGGATTAGAATTTTATACAAAAGAGATTGCAACTTTATGACAAGATAGAGGGTGATGTAGGGGAAGTCCTTATAGGTGTTAAGTATATGTATGTATTTTCAACAAATGCCATTCTGTTTCACGTCTTATTTTGTTTTTTATTGATTGTTGAATTTTATGTTCTAATATTTTTTCTGAAAAATATTTTTCTGAAAAAAAATATTTTTTATATATATATATTATATATATATATAAAGAACGTTTTTTGATGTTCGTCCCCATCTTTTCTCATGGAGCAAAGGATCTAACAGGCACTGTTGTGGATTTTCTTAATGAGAACAACATTCCACTATCAAACTGCCGTGGTCAGTCATACGATAATGCCTCAAATATGTCTGGACGATATACTGGATTGCAAACAGGGATTCATCAACTCAATGAGTTTGCCATCTATGTCCCCTGTGCTGGACACAGCCTGAACTTGGTGGGAGTAAAAGCAGCAGAGTGTTGTCTACAGACAGTAAAATTCTTTGACTTTGTTCAGCATCTGCATTCATTTTTTGCTGGTTCTACTCATCACTGGAATGTATTGACATCATCTGTAGGAAAAGATTTTGTGGTCAAGCGCCTGTCTGACACATGATGGTCAGCACATTTTGATGCTTTCATGCTCTGTATGAGGGTTTCGAGAAAATAAAACATGCACTGGATTCTCTATCAGCTGACAATGAACAGCAAGTGAATACAAGGCGAGAGGCAGAAGGATTGAGCAAAAAAAATGGAAAACCTGGAAACAATTTTTCTCACAATTCTTTGGAATGACATGCTAGAAAGAATGAACAAAACAAGCAAGGTCCTGCAATCAAAGGATGTGAACATCCTTGTTGCCACGAATCTTTTTGAGTCTATGAAAACCTATCTTCTGGAAACTAGAGACAAATTTAGTGAATATGAATTCAAAGCCAGGAGTATGTGTCCAGATACAGATTACAGTGATGGGAAAAAACGGGAACGAAAACAAATTGTGTGTCTCAGTAGATATGATGGATCAGAAGAGGTACTTCTCAGTAAAACCGAAAAGTTCAGGGTGGAAACTTTCCTCCCTATTCTGGACACTCTAATCTTTGAACTGACAAAACGTGCACAGGCTTATCCACAGATTGGAAATCTGTTTTCTTTCTTCAGTGAATTGAAAACCATTGCTTCTGATGCACTAAAGAAAAAGTGTGAACATCTGGCTAATATGTATCACAAAGACCTGAATTATGATGACCTTTTAAATGAATGTGAGCATCTCAAGCACTACATGGCTCTTGATGAAAATTGTGAGACTCCCTGCACTGTACAGAAAAATAATTTCGGACAATTTGAAATCTGTATTCCCGTATGTTGAAATTGCACTCAAAGTGTTCATGTGCATGATGGTGACCAACTGTACAGGAGAACGTTCTTTTTCAAGACTGAAACTTATAAAAAATCTGCTTCGTAGCACAATGGGGCAGCATTGTTTGAACTGGCTTTCATGCATGTGCATGGGAAATGACATCCTGAAACCATTGACTTCAAGCCAATAATAAAGCAATTCTCTGAAAAGAAATGCCGCAAATGCTTGTTATAATAAGACGTTCGTAGTAATTTCATACTCTAATCTGTGTGGCTTACTGAGTATGATTGTGTTTTTCAAGCCTTGTGTATTGTTCAAATGTTTACCATGTTGATTAGTTGCTGCTGTACAGCATGTTTTTAATGTTTTAATTCCAGTTTTGTTGAAGTGCCAATAAAATAAATATATGTTTAATATTATCAACCATTTACTTTTTATTCCTGTGAGTGGTTGTCGTAGGGGCCCCAGCACACTGGTTTGCCCAGGGGCCCATAATGCTGTTAAGACGGCCCTGGTTGCAGTGGGTCCCCATTGGGAAGAAGGCCAGGATTATAAATGAAGTTAACTAACTGATTACTGTTTTTGCTCATTACCTGTCTGCCATCAGCACCAAATGTTTGCTGAACAGCTGATTTAACCGCGTAGTAGCTGTGGTGGCAGAGTTTAATTTTCTTCTCTTGTGAGGGGGTTCAAATCTGCACAGCAGGTGAGATGATTCAGTCTGGGTCATGGATGGTTATGTCAGGTAATTCTGTGTCAGGGTGCAGCAACAGAGGATCTGTAGGGGGAGGGAAGAAGAAGGTTGGTTTTTATACCCTGATTTGTTCTACCTTTTAAGGAGTCTCCAGCCAGCTTATAATCGCCTTCCCTTCCTCTCCCCACAACAGTCACCTTGTGAGGTAGATAAGGCTGAGAGAGCTCTGAGAGAACTGTGACTAGCCCAAGGTCACCCAGCAGGCTGTATGTGTAAGAGTGGGGACCCCAACCTGGTTCACCAGATTAGAGTCCGCCGCTCATGTGGAGGAGTGGGGAATCAAACCCAGTTCTCCAGATTAGAGTCCACTGCTCTTAAACACTACCCTACGCTGGCTCTCTCCCTTTCAGGATGGATCCCCCTATCAGGCTGTGAGAGAAACCTGCATGCACAAAACATGGCTGATAGCTCTGTCCTGTACCTCTCAAATATGTGAAAAGCCACCCAATGAACGGGCTCAAACTGTTCACAAACAGCCAAACTGATGGATGATAAACAGTTCCCTTTGTGACTGGCAAGCATACCATGAGTCAAATTGTCGGGTATTGAAAGGTGCCTAGTGCAGATTAGCATCACTGCCATGGCAAAAGAAGTAGGGAGGAAAGGGCTGGGGGGAAAAACAAAGCAATAGTAATTTCCATCTTTTATAGCTGTTTTATTTTCTAATTATGCATCGCTTGCAGCTCCCAACGCAAATATTAATATGTGCAAATCTTCCACTGCTGATTTATGTCATCACTTTCATCATTGAGATGGCTTTGCAAGGTGCCTACTTTAACTTCAGCTAGGATATCTGGTTAAAAAAAAGAAATTAAAATGAAAACTCCATCGTTCTGCTGCCCTTTTCCTCCATTATTACCTTTCCAGTGTGCCCAGCAGGCTTTTAAATCTACATGTAAGCCCAGGATGGAGAGTGGCAGGAGAGCCCTTCCTTGAGAAGGAACTGCTAAACAGATGTCCTTGTTCAATTCCTGCCAAAATCTGTTTCATGGAGGAGATATTTCATGTTATTCCCCAGGCCTTAGATTCTCTTCCTAATGCCTTTGTAATGCAGCCAAGGTTCCGCCAAGCAAACTCATTATTATAGGTTTTAAAAGAGAAGATATGACGACATTCATTACCGCTTGTCCAGGGCAGTCCTTGCAGTGAGACTGAATACATAAACAGATAGTAGAGGGATTCTTCCCAGGTGCCTTTTATGATCTGTTATGTTCATTCCCTCTTCGGGAATTTTCATATTAGTATTGACTGAAGCAGAGCCACAACTATTATTCATTATTTAGTACAGTTTCATCCTGCCCTTCTTCCAAGGAGCTCAGGGTGGTATGTCTATCATTCTCCCCTGCTTCATTTCATCCTCACAACAACCTAGTGAGGTGGTTTAGGTGGAGAGCGAGTGACTGGCTCAAGGTTACCCAGCAAGTTTCACAGCAGAGTCAAATATTCTAGATCTTGTGTGTGTGTGTGTAAAGTGCCGTCAAGTCGCAGTCTTTTTTTTTCCTACTGAGATCAAACCATACCTTGACATCTCTCAGCTGGAATGTGCCCTGAACAGTGATGGAAAATATCAAAAGCAACGTTCAGATCTGCTCTTTTCTCTTCTTTTCCTGCACAGATGGGGATTAAGAAGTAATTATCACAGAACTGTATGGAAGTGACTTCAAAGACTACGGAAATATATTTGCTGCATGACAGTTCACTGTACCTAAACAATACCGGTCTACTCCTCCTTAGAGATTTCTAAGGAAGGTATTATGGCAGCTTTATCTGTGCAATATAATGTTATCCCTCTGTATAGCTGTAATATAAAACTGGGTTTATTTTTTTTAATTTTTTAATTATTTTTCTATACTAATTAGACAAAGTATTCAACAATCAATGTAGGTAAACATCAGAGTATAAATTCTAATAAACAATTGTTGAAAATACATACATATATAGATAAAAAATAAAATATAAAGACTTCCCCTACACCTCCCTCAATCTTGTCATTTATTTGTAATCTCCTTTGTTTAAGATTCTAATCCTAATATTGTTACAAACGTTTATACAATTTTTTTTGTTTATTTAACATTACTCATAATCTAAGTATTTGCTATTTCATTTATCTATATTCAAATAAAAAAAGAAAATAAAAATAAAAAAGAAAGAACAAAAATAAAAAGCACTATTTTTATAATAAAAATGGATTAGATAATAAGTATCATTTTTAACTTCCTTTGAGAATGAATATCATTGATTCCTCCATTTCTCCCACATACGTAATAAGTATCAGTTATGTTAATGCCATTAATTATTCTGTTTTTGTCAAAGCCAAGCCATTTAATCAGTCCTTTTTAATTAAATCCCGAGAAAGACTATAAAACTGGGTTTATACCTGGAAAAGTTATTATAAGTGAATCAAAACACTTTCTTGAGGGTATCATTTTGGGGCTGTAACCCTAATTGTACAACTCAGAAGGAAGTTCTGCTGAAATCAATTTACTTCCAAGTAAATTTGCATAGCACTTTTATTCCACTATCATCTCTGGTCAGAAGGTTTTTGCAAGTGTTCACTGTACTCCAAAAGAAATTAGTATCTATACAACAAGCTCATACTGTCCTCAGCAGCTCATACTGTCCTCAGCAGTTTAGAGCCAGCGTGGTGTAGTGGTTAAGAACGGTGATTTGGAGCGGTGGAGTCTGATCTGGAGAACCAGTTTTGATTTCCTACTCTTCCACATGAGTGGCGGAGGCTAATCTGGTGAACTGGATTTGTTTCCTCACTCCTACACTTGAAGCCAGCTGGGTGACCTTTGGCAAGTTACAGCTCTGTTAGAGCTCTCTCAGCCCCACCTACCTCACAGGGTGTCTGTTGTGGGGAGGGGAAGGGAAGGTGATTGTAAGCCGGTTTGAGTCTCCCTTAAGCGGTAGTGAAAGTCGGCATATAAAAACCAACTCTTCTTCTTCTTATATCACCCTAGATAGTCATATCATATAAAAACTAGGGATGCCAACAGCCTGGGGAAAAAATCCTGTCCCTTTCCTAGAGGCTGAATGGGATATTATTTACCAGGTGATATATTTGCCTCCATGCCATGAAAAGGTTCAACTGCCCATTTCCACAAATTCAACTACTATTAAAAAGGCAAGACATTTTTATACCCTTTTGGCAACTCTAGTGTAAACTGGTCGCTGGTTGGGTTGTGAATACATATACAGCTCAGCTCCAAGCATCACTCAAATAAAATGCATGATCTGCTACTGATTACAAAAGTTATCACTTTGTTGTAATGCTACTGGCTGACTAACCTTCTTACTTCGGTAAGTGCACCTCTGTGTTTCGCACTCTTCATTGAATAATTCAAAATTACAAAACCACTGGATTGTATTCAGCCTGCCTGCCCGACCAACAATCCATTGTTATGGGACATCTCTACCTCAGGACTTTCCTGATTTATTCTACACTGGAAATCCTCTTTGCTCATTAAATTATTTACTGAGGTACCCTAGACTTCTTGGAGAGGGTTCATAACTAGGTTTGCCAACCTTCAGGTGGTGGCTGCAGATCTCCTGGGATTACAACTGATCTCCAGGCAACAGAGATCAGTTCAGCTGGAGGAAATGGCTGCTTTGGAAGGTGGATTCTATGGCATTACACCCCATTGAAGTCCTTCCCCTTCCCAAACCCCACCCTCCTCAGGCTCCACCCCCAAAATTTCCAGGTGTTTCCCAACCCAGAGCTGGCAACCCTACTTCCACCCTACTGTGTTTGAAATATAATCTCTCCTCTGCAATCTGAAGGCTGTAGTCTATTCCACTGTCTCAGCATTCTGTCAGCTCATTCTCCTTTGTGTGTAGACCAGGTCTCAGATCCAACTCCTTTCTGGGGCCAGTTTGCTTGGTCTCTAAAGGTAAAGGTCCCCTGTGCAAGCACCGGGTCATTCCTGACCCATGGGGTGACATCACATCTTGACGTTTACTAGGAAGACTTTGTTTATGGGGTGGTTTGCCAGTGCCTTCCCCAGTCATCTTCCCTTTACCCCCAGCAAGCTGGGTCCTCATTTTACCAACATCGGAAGGATGGAAGGCTGAGTCAACCTTGAGCCGGCTACCTGAAACCGACTTCCGTCGGGATCGAACTCAGGTCGTGAGCAGAGCTTGGACTGCAGTACTGCAGCTTACCACTCTGCGCCATGGGGCTCTTTCGCTTGGTCTCTACCAGCTTGTAATTCAACAAGCTTTGTTGTGAACTTTGTTGTGAACTCTCATTTTGGCTGATTACAGCGAGGTGATCTTACCAAGACAATAATTGTGGGGAAACCAGTGCGGGAGAAGTTATTTGAAAGGAAAACCCAACACACTTTTATAGCTATCTATCACTTTGGGTTTACAGCTGCATAGCTCTTTAGAGTATAGCACTATTTTGTAAAACAACCAGTACATCTCCTCTTGGAGTTGTTCTAGTGGGGTTAAGTCCTAGACTGAAAAATCTTAAAACACAGGTGGGTAATGTACTTCTCTCATGAGCTAATTAAAGCCAATACAAGATTTAAATTTCTCATAGTACTGAGATTAATTTTTTGTGACTGTTAACCCTAAGCAAAATCATTAAATATGCTCAAAAAGAGGCACTTCGGCTGGTTATGTTTTGTTTGTTTTTAAGTAAAATAATATGATTCCACTTTTAATCATCTTTATACATTTTCAACTCAGAGCAGTGTGGCCTCATCACATTCAGTTAAAGCAAAGTTCTGAAAATTTGCAACAGGAGCTGGCTCAGCATAGCACTGATTGGCTAGCATCTGTTTATTCCCCAAAACATTTGCAAATCCTAGGAGCATTTTGTATTCTTAAAAACAAGTTTACTGTTTACTAATAAGGTGGTGGAAGAACAGATAAATTTACATACAGTGCTTTAATGCTTTTTTTTTTAATGGCGGACTGTCCAGTTTTTGTGGGAGGGACTGACATCTAAGCCAGGGTTTGATTTATGATATGCATACTTGTTATTTCCCTTGAGAAGCTGAGCTCCTATAGCCAAGAGGCCTGCTATAAGTCTGCCTTCACCCATAGTCACCAAAATTGCCTGTCTGAGAAGAAAAGCTAAGGTGGGGCAAAGAGATGACTGCAGAAAGTAAAGGCTTATTGAAGTGACTTGAGGAGTCTGTATTTTCTTTCTTCCATTAATGCCAGTGAGGAAAGTAATTAGATGGTTTCAGACACCAGCAAAGCAAAATAAACAAACACCCAAACCAAAATGCATTGTCCTATGGTTGCCAGTCTCCAGGTGGGGACTGGAGATCTCCTGGAATTAAACTGACCACCAGACTACAGAAATCAGTTCCCCTGGAAAAAAATGGCTGCTTTGGAGGGTGGAGTCTATGGCCTTATACCCTGCTGAGGTCCATGTCTCCTTGAGCCCTGTCCTCCTGAGGCTTTACCCCCAAGGTCCAGGAACTTTCCAACCCAGAGTTGGCACTTGGCAACCCTATCTAAAGCTGCTCTTGTAACTTTGCTGTGCTTACTGGAGATGTACTTTTAACACTTTTAAAAATATCATCAGGAAAGAGAACAACATTAGTATAGCCTGTGGGAAGAAATGAAACAATCGCAGGCTGTAATCTGTATACTGAATTACTGATTAACTGATCACAGACCGATGCCTCTGTGCCACCAAGGGAGGTAAGAAAGCACTGATTGAAAGCAGGCATCTGTTTTAATGAAATGATAATTAATCCCTGCTGCTTTGCAAGTGCAGTCTCCCAAGCTAATGTGGTTTGTTTGCTTTTCTTTGTCAAATGTGTCAGTAGGAGTAAAAGTATACGTTGCTACATACAAGGGAAAGTCTTGGTTCAATTAAAGTCAATGAGAATGTCTACTTTGTGTCACTGTATTTTTACGGTTACCAATATGTGTAGCTTAGTCTTGAAAAGCTGCTGGTCTTGTGGTTACCAGAGAGTGCAAATCAGACGTTGCGTCTAGTAATGGGTCACATAGTTCTGTGTACTAAGGTACCGCAGTACTCTCTTGCAGTGATTCCCCAGCCCCCTGTCGGTCATTAAGCAGCTGCAAACCCCTTCTACGGCACACTTAAAGTCTCTTATGGCCTAGGACCATATCCACAAGATCACCTCACCAGATACATTCTGCAGCACAAGCTTTTCTCATCTGAGCAAGGCCTTTAGAAGATGCTGCTCTGCAAACAGGTAAGATCAGCACCTGTCATACTCAAGTATTCTCCATTGTGACCCCTCCTGGCAGAATAGCCTGCTTCATGAAGGTCAAGAAGGCTCTCATATGACTATTGTCCTCCTGAACAGTTCCATCTTTGAGCATTCCACAGAACCTTGGTCTGAAGGGGATATTGTCGTTTTTGTACTTGTTCAGAGTTTGTAGATGATTTTATAATATTTATTCCTGGCCAGGGGCTAGTAGTTAAGACCCATCGCAAGATAAGTGTTCAACTGGAAGCTACCCTGGTTTCCAATCATTCTTTATTTTGCAATCTGCACACATCCAAAACAGTTCAGTGTTACTCCCACCTGAATATAAGGCACCTGCAGTCCTTTTCTAGATGAAAGTCTAGTTTGTAGCTACCCGTGAACGAATAATGAATTCTCATGCCTTTCTGCTCCTCCAATCTCAGGTAGTAGCTGGAGATCTCCTGCTATTACAACTGATTTCCAGCCGATAGAGATCAGTTCACCTGGAGAAAATGGCCGCTTTGGCAATTGGACTCTATGGCATTGAAGTCCCTCCCCTCCCCAAACCCCACCCTCTTCAGGCTCCACCCCAAAAACCTCCTGACGGTGGCAAAGAGGAACCTGGCCACCCTAGGTGTAGCCCTACTGCAGACAAATTGTCTGGGTGACTGTGTGTGTGTGTGTGTGTGTGGAAGAGGGGAATCCTATGATACAATGCTGATTACATTGTTGTTAAGAAAAACATCTTTAGAAAGCCCTTTTAAAAATCCTTCAATTCAGACAAACAGGTTACTCGGGAGGAAGGAATATAGGGTCCAGACCAGTGCCCCTGTCCAACTGACTGCGTTGTTGTTCCACCATTGTGTATCTGACTTTGTGTATCTGACTGGTGGCAACATCTGTATATAATAACTGGAAGATACTGTAGGGCTGGTGTTAATTATATGCTAACCTACTGAATTGTCTTAAAGGGGTTTAAATGTCTCTCCTAGGCTTGTATGGGTAAGGGTCAGGCTAGATTGTTGGCACCTGTATCTTAATCCAGAGCTGGAGACAGTGTTCTGCAAATATGAGGTTAGTCGTGGGAATTTTATTAGAGGGGAACAGGATAGACATGGAGCTAGGTGTGTGTGTGTGGTGGGGCTTGGAGCAAGGCCAAAAACAGGGCTAGGGTTGCCAGGTCCCTCTTCACCACCAGCGGGAGGTTTTTGGGGTGGAGCCTGAGGAGAGCAGGGTTTGGGGAGCAGAAGGACTTCAATGCCATAGAGTCCAATCGCCAAAGCAGCCTTTTTCTCCAGGTGAACTCATCTCTATCGGCTGGAGATCAGTTGTAATAGCAGGAGATCTCCAGCTAGTACCTGGAGGTTGGCAACCCTAGACAGTGCTCTGATTAGGGTTTTCAGGTTTGGGTTGGGAAATTCCTGGAAATTTGGGGGTGGATCCTGGAGAGGGTGGAGTTTGGGGGAAAGGAGAGGGCTCAGCAGGGGTATGATGCTATAGACATCTCCCTTCAAACTGCCCTTTTCTCTAAGGAAACTGACCTCTGTAGAAAGGAGATCCGATGTTATTTCAGGAGATCTCCAGGCCCCACCTGGAGAATGACAACCTTGGTTCCGATAGGGCTGCCAGGTCCCCCCTCTCCTCCAGTGAGAGGCTTTTAGGGCAAAGTTGAGTAGATTGCGTGCGTGTCACTTCCAGTTTACCACCAGAAGTGCCACCTCGCAAGAGGTCACCGGAAGTGACGTGCCACGGTGAGTACCCATGGGTGCACGTTTGCCCGCCGACCCTCAGCTGGTCAGTGGGCAGAGGGGTAAATTGCCGGGAGGTTGCCCGCCACCACCAGGTACCTGGCAACCCTAGGTTCTGATGACCACATAAGGGCAGACCAGACTCCTAGTATACTTCATATTGTTGCCAACCTAGTGTTCAGTCCCCTTATTCCTTTTTGTGCCAGAATAGGTTTCTGAGACTTATATAGCCTTTGGTGACCTGGATATCCCCAGGCTAGTTTGATCTTGTCAGGTCTCAAAAGCTAAGCATGGTCAGCCCTGGTTAGAATTTAGATGGGAGACCTCCAAGGACTACCAGGGGTATGGCATGGAGGCGGGCAATGGCAAACCACTTCTGACCATCTCTTGTTTGAAAACCCTACAGGGTCGCCATAAGTCACACACACACAACTCAAGTCAGTAGGCATTTGTCTAGGGCTATCCTGTCACCTGAGAGACACAGGGGGAGGTGAAATGTATGGTTGCCCATTTTAACAGCAGCCAAGAGTTCACTGTAACATCTACTTTGGCCCCGGCTCCTGCCAGCAGGCTATGAATAAAAGAAAAAAACCATCCCTGTTCTCCCTCAGTGTTTAAAGGACCCTCTCTGGGAGGATTATGCAAATCGTTGGCAGGAGAAGCAGCTAGAGAGCTGTCTGTATCAGAGGAATGCTACAAGAGGTGCTGATGCAGCGACGGGTTTAGGATGTAGGTAACTTGAGGGCCGAAGAAGAGAAATGACAGATTTTAAACAATACTTTTGGAATAGCAATGTGGGTCTACGAACTCTGTTGTTTTGTACTGTAATGGATTCTGGAGCAGTCCCACTGAAGATTCATCAAGGCCATGGTAAATTTCACTTTCTTTTTGGCAAAAGCTGTCCATTAATATGTCATGAAGCTACAAGGCTTTTGGCAGCTTACCTCATATACTTGAAAGGAAGACTGGGATTTTCCCTCACTTGTGATGTCAAGAACCATAAATTCACTTACAGCTACAGTTTTTTTCCTTTTAAAATCATTTCTGTGTTACCTATTCTTAGGAAACAGTCTTCTGTTCAGAATGTCTTTCCAGGTCAATACGGTATAATTTTAAACCGGACAGGGTGGTTTTGATTGCTAATATCACAATATACCTGTCCTTGTCTGAGATCTGCCATTCTGGAAGTCCTGTTAACGTTGATATAAAGAAGTGAAATGGATAGTTTCATAAATTCCACAGCCAATATTTTGTAGATGATGGCAACACTTATGAACATATACAAATCCTGCTTTTCATCCTCCATGGAACTCAAGGCAACTTCCCCAGGATTTTCCCTCTAGCCAGTGATCACACTCAGATCTGCATCCCAGATCAGGTTGCTGCATCGTGTACCTTGGACATAGCTGCTGGTAAGTTGGTCGGCTTTTTAAAATGCCTGCAGAATGTCAGCCTTGGATAAACAATTCTGTTGGAGACATGATAGAGGTCTTCAAGGGGAGACATGATAGAGGTCTATAAAATTATGCATGGTATGGAGAGAGTGGACAGGGATAGGCTTTTCTCCCTCTCTCATAATACTGGAATGTGGGGTCATCTGCTGAAGCTGGAGGGTGAGAGATTAAAAACAGATAAAAGGAAGTATTTCTTCACACAACGCATAGTTACAATTGTGGAACTCCCTGCCCCAGGATGTTGTGATAGCTGCCAACTTGGAAGGCTTTAAGAGGGGAGTGGACATGTTCATGGAGGAGAGGGCTATTCATAGCTACTAGTAAAAATGGATACTAGTCATGAGGCATACCTATTCTCTCCAAGATCAGAGGACCATGCCTATTATATTAGGTACTTTAGGAACACAGGCAGGACAATGCTGCTGCAGAAGTATTGTTTGTGAGCTTCCTAGAGGCACCTGGTTGGCCACTGTGTGAACAGAATGCTGGACTGGGTGGACCTTGGTCTGATCCAGCATGGCCTTTCTTATGTTCTTATGTAACAGCATTTAAAGTTGACAGATTTGTTGTGAATTTGGATAGGAATGAACTGTAATGAGGGAACAATAATGGAGGAGAGGCCCAAGCAGAAAATTCACAAAACCTGATATGCAGGATTTGAGCCAGAAAGTGTCTTTTAAGGTTCCTGTCCCAGGAGGCTGGTGTAGGAGAGGAAAACAGGAAACTGTATTTGTGTAATTGTCTCAGTTTTCCAGGTCCCAGTCTGTCTGTTTATAATCCACAAGATAAAAAGACCCTCTGTTACTTGCAATCTTTGTTTGATGAAGGCCTTTTTTGAATATGTTGTCTTCATTGGTATTCTTGAATATTAGCTCTTTCCCCAAAACAAACATCACTTGCTCGGCAGCTTTCTTCCACCCTGAAGAAAACAGTTAAAAGGATGTGGAAAGATGCGGGAGATAAAGTATGTTTGTGGGCTTTTAAAATCAAAATGTGTAATGAATGGTCTTGGGAGACCATGCATCATGAAATGAAATAAATGAAATGTGACGGAAGCAGCATAGCATTTCTCGGCCATTAAAACTGCCTTTTAACACCGTAATGGGCTTTTACTTCTCTTTTTAAGCTTCAGTCAATCCCCTTGCACATTTTTTTCTACCTGAAAATAGCTTTTAGGTAGGGTTGTCAGGTCCCCCTTTGCCACTGACGGGAGATTTTGGGGTGGAGCCTGAGGAGGGGAGGGGTTTGGGGAGGGGTGGGACTTCAATGCCATAGAGTTCAATTGCCAAGGTGGCCATTTTCTCCTGGTGATCTGATCTCTAACGGCTGGAGATCAGTTGAATTAGCAGGAAATGTCCTGCTACTACCTGGCAGTTGGCAGCCCTACTCTTAGGTGATGCTATTTGGGGAGACGTACATGTTGCCTGGGATACATGTGGGTTAAGAAAAAGAAGAAGAAGAAGAAGAAGAAGAAGAAGAGTTGGTTTTTATATGCCGACTTTCTCTACCTCTTAAGGAAGAATCAAACTGGCTTACAATCACTTTCCCTCCCCCCACAACAGACACCCAGTGAGGTAGGTGGGGCTGAGAGAGCTCTAAGAGAACTGTGACTGGCCCAAGGTCACCCAGTTGGCTTCATGTGGAAGAGCAGGGAAACAAATCCAGTTCACCAGATTAGCATCCGCCGCTCATGTGGAGGAGTGGGGAATCAAACCTGGTTCTCCAGATCAGAGTCCACCGCTCCAAACCACTGCTCTTAACCACTACACCTTAGGACTGTTTTAGGCTTGAGAAACGGTATGAGGGAGAGAGACTGAAGCCCCTTCTTCATGTGATTCTGATTCTAATTGGTCACTGCTCACAACCAAGATCAAGTTAATTCATGCCAGAGTATTCCCTATTACTATGTATCATTGTGATTGTTGGACAATGAAGAAAGGTGACAGGATCAAGCCTGAACTCTCCCTAGAAGCTTAAATGACTAAACCGAAGCTATCGTACTTTGGCTGCATTGTGAGAAGATGAGTCACTGGAAAAGACAATAAATAATGCTAGGAAAAGTTGAAGGCAGCAGGAAAAGAGGAAGACCCAATATGAGATGGGTTGACTCTATAAAGGAAGCCCTCAGTCTGTCAGACCTGAGCAAGGCTGTTAATGAAAGGTACATTTGGAAGGTTTTTAATTCATAGGGTCACCATGAGTAGGAAGTGACTTGACAGCACTTAACACACACACACACACACACACACAGTAGCTCACTTCTGAGTATGTGACATCTGACAGGATGTGGACATGACCCAGTCTGTGCCCACTAATGTGTGATGAGGCTGTTATCACAAAGGTATTTTTCAGAATACCGTAGTATGTCAACACTGCAGGGAAAAGGAAAAAGGAATATTTATAACTCCGTTGTTTCACAAAGATCGTCATGCAGAATCCCTAATTTCCTAATCATTGTGCTGAGACCAATGTTTTCTGCTGTCTCGGTAAAAATTGAGGGTGAATTTTAAAGGGAGTTTACAACGGAAGTGGGGGAGAGCGCTTCAAGAACATTTCAACTGCTTATCTAGAGATCCACGTGTATTGTCATAATATAGTAACAGCACTGTGACATTGACTTGAGGCCCTCAACTCACCTTTGCTGCTGTCAATAAGGACACCAAGGCTGTTTACCGTGAAAATGCCGAGGAATGAGGCAGAGGCAATGTTTCCTTTCATTCCCCCTGTAAATCCGGGGATTTAGAAACTATTGATCATGTCTTCCTGAACTGTAATTTTTACACAATACCCCATTCCAAGTTTATTGAGACCCTCTCATTAAGAATGGGACCCGATAGGGTGAGAGAAAAGATTGAAAAGGGGATAATCCTTCAATCATCTCGCAGGTTGCGAAATTTTGTACGGCAGCAATGAAAAAAACGTCCCCATAGAGTAGTCTCTTAGCCCAAATGGTAGATGTATCTCGGTTGTGGTTTTAAGTGATTTATGACTCAGACTGTAAATCTTTCTTTGTAAGATTATTTTAGTCCATGTTTCTTGTTTTATCTGGCCAAGAGCTGTAAATAAACAATTCTGATTCTTCTTCCTTTTATTCAAATCCAAGATGTACTTGCCCTTCCAGACACATAAAAAAAAGATCGTCCCAGCAATGGTACACATGGCCTGGCCCGACAAAGTGACATTTATGTCACATCCGGCCCTCGTAACAAATGAGTTTGACATCCCTGCTCTAGTAAGATGATGAACCAGACGGGCTGTTGGTTGGACTCACTCAACAGGGCTCTTCTTATATTTGCATTTTTATTTTGCAGGTATAGTCCATTAGTACATAAAATACCCTGTTACAGGAATTACTCACAGGGAGTCAGTCTGCATCAGGTAATCTATAAACCGTCTCTGAAACCACTTCTGACGGTTGAAGCTCATTAAGAATGCAGAAACGATCAAAGTTACGGATGCACTACATGGAGCATTGGAGGCAGCAGGGGGCAGCAAGAGACAATGAAGAGGGACAAGAAGACCCGTATTCTGATCTGGGATAATAAAAAATCAGTAGCCGTGAGCCAGCACAGAGTTAAGCATACACAGACCCATCAAAGTCAGTGTTTAAGTAAGCTTAATTCTATGCTAGATGCTACCCAGCAATTTTAACTACTGTATTTACTCGAAAGGAAGACTGTTTTCCCCTCAGGTATGCCATCAAACAAAAAAAGAGGTGTAGTCTTACATTTGCATACAAGTTACAAGTATGTATAGTAATAAAAATTTTGTGTGTAACTTTTTTTAGGGGCTCATCTTACATTAAGGGTTTTCTTCCTTTCAGAAAAATACAGGATAGCTGAATATTCCATAGCAGGTGTAAAATATTCTCAGTCTTCTACCTTGAAGAGTAAAACTGAATCCAACAGTACTGAAAAGGAATAGAGGATTAAATTACATCATGCAACTTGTAGTCCAAAAAGAAGAGACTATTCATTATATCTGTTGTTTTTAGGACATTTGTTAGCTTAAGAAAGCAAATCACTTTGAATCGGAAGCCTGTTGCATTTTGTCATCTAATCTGTTATCAATTAATAAAGCAGATTTGATTAATATTCATACAAATATTTTGACCTTGTTGCTTTAATCTTTGCAAAATTTATGAGGAGAAAATTATGCTCCTATCTTCCCCCACTACAATAATATTGTACAATAATAATACAACTATATTCATGTTATGTTAATTCCTTAGAAATTAGTATGGTTTTGTGTGTGTTTTTAAACGAACAGTACTTTAAAGACATGAATCTTGAATTTGTGACAGTGAACATTTGAGAGTCCTTGAAATTCTTCAGGATGTAGGCCTCAATTTCAAGACATGCCCACAATCTTATAAAGCCTATGGTCACTCCAGTATGCGTTGATGAGACAGGGCAATAGATGACACCCTGTTGAGTCTCTAATAGTTTTTTTTCATGGGAGATAGAACAAGATTTGCCTGAGGTTTTTTGCTCTTCTAGATCAATTTAAATTTTGCTGCCTCATCTCTCCAAATGTTATTGTATGTTGAGCAGCATTAACAATAGCACATTAAGTTATCAAGATACTCTTTCCTCATTTTTATATTTAACTGAAGTGCCTTAACTACCTGTTTATTATGCCAGAGCTCTCAAGCATTTTGATGTCATTTATCTGGTCCATTGGAACTTTGATGCGTACTATTGGGAACTGGGCCAGTACCACTCAGCAGGCAGATCAGAGAGAGATCGATGGCTTTCCCAAATCAAAGGGCTCTCCCGCATTCTCATTTTTGTCACTTGGGTGTCCCTATTGCTTCTTTTTATTTTGTCCGCAAGTGTTTTGCTCCTTCTAGTGGTCAATTCAACGTTACATCGCTGTATGTCTGGCATATTTCCTTGCAGAGTTACACTGCAGGGAATTATGCCGGACATACAGCAATGCAATAGCCATCAGCATGCACTACATTTTGCAGAAAAAAAGAAGAAACAGATGCCTCCCTCATAGGAGAACTCATGCTTGCATCATCCCAACGTTTTATGATTGGTACCCATGGCAGCCATTTTATGGTGGTGCCCACTCCCTCTGAAAAATTACAAAAGGTTACCATGGGATCAACGAGATCAGGGACCCCTGCTCCAACCCATTCCCCCCAGTCCTCAAGATATTGAATGGCCTGGGAGCCAAGTAGGGAACAGCCCCCTTCTGCTTTGCCTCAGTAGGGTTGCCAGATCCCTCTTCGCCACTGGTGGGAGGTTTTTGGGGCGGATCCTGAGGAGGGTGGGGTTTGGAGAGGGGAGGGACTTCAATGCCATAGAGTCCAATTGCCAAAGCGGTCATTTTCTTCAGGTGATCTGATCTCTATCGGCTGGAGATCAGTTGTAATAGCAGGAGATCGCCAGCCACTACCTGGAGGTTGGCAACCCTATGCTCCAGATGTTATTATTTTGGTGCCTTCAATTGGACTCTTGCTTTCTTGCAATCTGTCTGGAAGTGAAGTACTAGTCAGTGACTCTGTCTTTGCAACTGTTGGTGTGTACTACTTTGGCCTTTGCCCATAAGTTAGTGAGAACCATTTCAGTATAGAAGCAGATAAGGAACACAATTAGAGAGGCTATGGAAATCCTCTGTCCATGCATATCCAAGCTACTGTGCTCTATGATTAGAATTTTCTGAATTGATAGAATCAATCTACATAATGTCCTCCTCCCTTTATAGCCAATGGACCAAGTTTCAATACATACTATTAATCCCTTGACATCTCTACTGTGACTGCAAGCAGCGTCAGCAGTTATATGATTTATAATGGTGATTACCTTTGTGATGAAAACATTTCTTTGTGGTTTAATAAACTGAGGTCACCGATTCTCAGCTCCCCTACTCCATCTTGGAATAAATATTAATACATTTCACTGAACAGAATCCATATTGGCAGTTTTGGCCATTAATAATGTAGCAGACATCTGCTGGTGTCCTGCCGCGCATTCCTGAGAATTGGCATATGGGAACAGTGGGGGAAAGGCGCACGGGAGCGGTCTCTTAATGCCGTTCCCCGTATGCTGTTAAACAAACAAACAAACAAACAAACAAACAAAAAAGCCGTTTTGCGGCTTTTTTTTGTTTAACGGGGCCTTTTGCCCCATTGAAAACAGTGAGGCTGTGCCTACTAAAAAGTAGACGCAGCCACGCTGTTCCCAGTGCCAGCGTAAAGGGGCATACGGGGACAGGAAGCCACCCCAGGAAAGCCACCCCACGCCGCGGCAATTCTCCCCATGGCCTGCACCATGGAGAGGCCGCACCAGTGGAGGTGCGAGGTGTGGCTCTGCTGCGCTCGGGCACCGGCGGAACTGCCCTCACTGCCAGCATAAGTGCGTCCTGATGCATGATTACACGCACTTACTCTGGCGGTGAGGTCACTCCGCCTCCTAAAAGGACTTGCCCTCCCTCAGGAATGCGCGGTTAGTCTGAAAATGCATGTAGCTAATTTTAATGGGAACGTAACCTCTCAGAATCATTTTGGGGACTGAAAATTATTCTGCTTTTTTTGGTCTCAGAGATAAGATGCAAAATATAACTTTTGCTGTGTGCTTTAGATAGTGAGTCCTTTGAGGACAGAGCTAGACATTGACAGAATTTCAGTAAGCTGCTCTGTATCCACAAGAAAGTCTGGGATAGACATTGAATAAGTAATCCTTTCACGAGGATGTGAAAGCCAGCGTGGTGTAGTGGTTAAGAGCGGTGGTTTGGAGTAGTGGACTCTAATCTGGAGAGCCAGGTTTGATTCCCCACTCCTCCACATGAGTGGCGGACTCTAATCTGGTGAGCCTGATTGGTTTCCCCATTCCTACACATGAAGCCAGCTGGGGGACCTTGGGTTGGTCACAGCTCTCTTAGAGCTCTCTCAGCCCTACCTACCTCACAGGGTGTCTGTTTTGGGGAGGGGGAGGGAAGGTGATTGTAAGTGGTAGAGAAAGTCAGCATATAAAAACCAACTCTTCTTCTTTCTCAAGCTCCTGTCATTGTTGGTCTACTGCATCAGGCTGCGCAACAGGAATTCCTAACCTGTACTCAACTGTATGGGCCACAAGCCAATGTTCAGTTCCTCCTGCTTAAACTATTTGGATCATGGCCATAAGACATCTCTATTCTGTTAGTTTTCCCCTTCTCAATATATATCCCAGCTACTTCATATAATGATTTCATGTCCTTTATATTAACAATTTTTTTGGAAATTTTTTTGCTTTTAAGCAACCACTGCAGATCTTTGCCATGTATATACTGCATGTTACCCAGACAACCCAGGGATGCTTAGATAAGCCTTGAAGTTCAAACTCCATCAATGGGAGCTTTGATACTTTAAGCAACTGTGCTTTGCATTAATTAGCTCTGAGGGCTATGTCTCAAGTTACTTGGTGCGTAACACTGGCAAATGCACAAGGCGGGTTTCTTTTTAAATGAAAGAGAGCTCCTTACAAGCGTAAAACATTTTGAGGTTTATTTGAAGGTAATTGCTGACAAGGCAAATGAAAATAAAGACGCTCCGCCCAATCCAAGGAAGTATATATGCAGAAACAGTCTTTCCTGATAACAGTTGACATAGATACTAACTTTCTCAAAAGTAGGGAACTGATACACATCATCAGAGATCTGTTTCTGGCCCAGGTCTCTGGCTTTATCCAATTGGTTATTTTCATCTTTTTCTGTTTTGACTGTGACTTAGTCTGTTGTTTTTTATGTTCTGAGTGGTTTTAATTCTCTCTTTTTTCAGAGCAGTTTGTTAGGGCCTTGTGCAATTAGACAAGTTGAAAAGCGGGGCATATTTAACATACTTAAAATAAAATAGTGGTAGAGCTTTCTTCATTTGTGGCATTTTAAAAAAAAGCTGAAGTCAATTTTATATTTTACAGTTTTACATTTCCTTCCCTAAGTATCCTGCTCTTTAAATTAATTATATCCTGTGTCTTGCCCTGAGTGCTGCTATATTAAGGTTGCTTTGAGCTCCTGTTTGAGCATGTGATGTAACTAGTTTAGACAATCAAACCAGAGCAGCGCTGTCAGAACTCTGCTCTGTTCATCTTCTCCAAAATTAAGCCATCAACACTTCAGCAAACAGCTCTTGAAAAAGCCTCAGTATTCATGAGTTTGGAGCAGTGGGTCATCAGCAAGACATGCATATTGGGCTAGCCAAAAACAAAATAAGGTTAATAATTTCATTAAAAGCACCAGGAAAGACAAAATAGTCCTCTGCCACATGGCCGGTTCATTTCAGTGAGATTGATCAAGTGGGTCTGGGAACTGAATGTCTATCTAGGGTAGGTTTGCCAGGTCCCTCTTCACCACTGGCAGGAGGTTTTTTGGGTGGAGCCTGGGGAGGGTGGGGTTTGGGGAGGGGAGGGACGTCAATGCCATAGGGTCCAATTGCCAGAGCGGCCATTTTCTCCAGGTGAATCAGTCTCTATCGGCTGGAGATCAGCTGTAATAGCAGGAGATATCCAGCTAGTACCTGGAGGTTGGCAACCCTAGGTCCAAGCAATGAATGGCACTCACCCCATGTGATGCTGGTAGGAACCTCTGCAATTCCAGAAGCTGGTTTTCTGGGCCTTGGATGGGGCAGGTGCACGCAACCACCACTACTGAGTCGACTGCACGAAACCTAGATGGGGCGGGGGCACAAGCAGCCACTGCTGCTGAGTCATCTGCTCCACTTTGCCAGGGGTTCACGGTTGGGGTAATTGGGGCCCCTCAGTGTGGCGCCGAAGCAGCTGTCCCTGTTGTACATTGGTTAAGATCGCCCCTACGGCACAAGAAGGAATGACCCAGATGTGGGTCCCAGGATCACTTGAGCTCTCAGGTTCAGGTGCAGGCTGAATTCACTTGCCCGCAATTCACTGGGTTGGATCCCACAGAGGATTTCCATGGACAGGAAGGATTTCTGCCTGTGGAATAAGACTCACTTGATACTCCCTTCCATAACAGCCAAAATGCACCCCAAAACCGTGTCCCTGGGGCACAAGGGACCCCAAAGAACAGCATGGGGGAGGAGTTGCAGGTCTGCAGCAAGGGTGGGGATTGGTGAAAATCTCCCCCCTTTGTGCATGTGGAAATCCTCTATGGGACCCATGCCCGTTTCTGTTAATCTTTCTTCATCATAAGATGTTCTGGAGGGTTATTTCAGGCTGTTCCTTCTGTGCTGCCCAGTGCAGTTTGTTCTTCCACTTCTCTGTTTTTATCACTAAGTATTCCATGGAAAAGGTGCCAACATTGAGATAATCTGACACTAACTCCAATTAATGTAGTCTGCATATTTTAATATCACACGAAGTAAAGTTCCTTTCCAATTTTCCAACTGAAATAGAATTTCATAACCCTTCTCCTAGATGTTCAGTAGCCTGGAAAATTACGAGGGTGTAAATTAAAATTTGAGAAAAGTAGTAGTAGAACATCTCCTGTGAAGGTTATGCATGCCAGTTTAAATTTCTTTGAAGAAGGAAAGTTTGTTTGGATTTGGAATAGGACTTTCGGTAGACTTGAAGATATTATCCATGCAGATATAAAACAGATGACGTTCTTGTCTGTTCCATTACCTGTACGCTAACCTATTATGTCAGGGAGAGGTAACAGGGCCAAATAAAACAAGATCAAAGAGAAGTCAAATGGAAGTTAGTATCAGCACATTTCATCTCCAGGCTGTTCAAATCTGAAGTTGTTTAGGTTATCTTATAATGGACAGTTGGTGGATTCCAGCACTAATAAGATTTTTGGTGGTTAAAATAAATGGCTGTGGTTTTATTCTAGCCAAGTTATAAGTTATATTATACTTTTACTCCAGTCAAGCAAGGGAGAACCCCCATATGGAAGCAGGCTTCCATTCACAGTTTGCTGGACTAGGAGCTTCAGTATAGACTGGGTGTATGGATACATCTGCATCATGATTTGCTATGAGCAGGCTAAGTGAACCTCCTCTACAATGCACAGCTTGGACAGGGAAGAAGAGTTGGTTTTTATATGCCGACTTTCTCTACCACTTAAGGGAGACTCAAACCAGCTTACAACCACCTTCCCTTCCCCTCCCCACAACAGACACCCTGTGAGGTAGGTGGGGCTGAGAGAGCTCTCACAGAGCTGTGACTTGCCCAAGGTCACCCAGCTGGCTTCATGTGTAGGAGTGGGGAAACAAATCCAACTCACCAGATTAGCCTCCGCCACTCATGTGGAAGAGTGGGGAATCAAACCCGGTTCTCCAGATCAGAGTCCACCGCTCCAAACCACCGCTCTTAACCACTACACCACACTGGCTGTTACTTTCTGTCTTGCAACACAGACAAGAATGGGCTCATTCATCTCTGCCTCAGGAGACAGCTAGTTGTGTGCAGTACTTTGGCTAAATTCACAGATGCGACTTAAAGTTCTTTATGCCAGCTGCTGTCCCGTCATTCGTGTGCACATGTGAAAACTGAAAAGCAGTTGAGCATACTGTTTATATCTGGATCACAACCTTTGTTCTCAAGCGGTATTGATTGCTATTGGGGCAAAGTTGACTTTCCCATAGGATGGGCATTAAGCCTCAAGGGCCAAGGAGCCATTGACTAGGTATACTTACATCTCTTACACTGTGTTGTTCTGGTTGAGCCATAGCTAGGGTTACCAACCTCCAGGTTAGGGTTGCCAGATCCCTCTTTGCCAACATTAAATTGTTACATGTATTCAGTTTCCCTTTCTTTTCCTACAATACAAACCAGCTACTATGGCTAGGGTTGCCAGGTCCCTCTTCACCACCAGCAGGAGATTTTTGGGGTGGAGCCCGAGGAGGGCAGGGTTTGGAGAGGGGAGGGACTTCAATGCCATAGAGCCCAATTGCCAAAGCGGCCATTTTCTCCAGGTGAACTGATCTCTATTGGCTGGAGACCAGTTGTAATAGCAGGTGATCTCCAGCTAGTACCTGGAGTTGGCAATCCTACTCAAGGGTGTAGAGCAGGGGTGTTGAACTCAATTGTTACGAGGGCCTGATATGACATAAATGTCACTTGGTCAGGCCAGGCCAGGCCGTACCAGCCCAGATTGAGAGTGGGGGGCAGCTCCCTTGGCTGGCTCGCAGGCCGGAAAAGAGCTCTCAAGGGGCCGGATCCGGCCCTCGGGCATTATGTTTGACACCACCTCTAGAGGGTCAGCATCACAATGTAATTTAATATTTTGAGGACAATTCAGCTGATCATCAATAGGATTTCCGTGGCACATTTCAGAAACATTTAACTATTCATATTCTAGGGGCTCATTTCAATATCATTTCCAAGTTTTTTTTGATAGACAACTGACTATCAAATAGCAGAGAATAAATAAGAAGGGTTTGGGATGGGGAAAAAATCAGATAGAAATGCATACGTGTTCTTTGGTGTATAAAACACAAAAAGATAGTTGTGGAAAGAGCAAAATGTCTTCATCGAGGATATATAAAATATCAGCAAAAAATAGTTTCAGGTTAGTTGGTTTTTAAAGTATGAGAAAGGTATTCACACTGAAGTCAGGAAAAAAGAGTGAAAAAACAGTAGAGGGCGCTGCTAGTACAAGTGGTCCTACCAAAACGTTTGAGACACTCAGAGGAAAAACAGTTGTGATATCTTTCTGCATTAAGCTTTCCTAAGAAGATAAAAATTACACAAATCCTGCAGCTGAATCATTCTGTAAGGTGACTGATCTACTTGCACCGAGGCCTACATGAAAGACACTGAAGCTCCATTTCAATCAGTTAAATGAATCCTCACCCAATGCTTCACTACTAAATGTGTACTGGAAATGTCATTTCAGTGGTTGCATGTGGACAGAAAAGCATATTCAGATTAAAGTGGGGTAGGGTTGCCAGGTCCCTCTTCGCCACCAGCAGGAGGTTTTTGGGGGCAGAGCTTGAGGAGGGCAGGGACTTCAATGCCATAGAGTCCAATTGCCAAAGCAGCCATGTTCTCCAGGTGATCTGATCTCTATTGGCTGGAGATCAGTTGAAATAGCAGGAGATCTCCTGCTACTACCTGGCAGTTGGCAATCCTAAAGTGGGGTCACCAGCCCTTAAGGCACTTGTTAGACTGCACTTTATACTGGAGACATCTCAGAAGCTTGTATGTAAACATGAATTTACTCAAAACAGTGAGTATGAAAAGGGAAGGCAGCATGGTATAGCCTGATCTTGTCAGACTTCATAAGCTAAGCAGGGTCAGCCCTGGTTAGTGTTTGGATGGGAGACCATCAAGGTTGGCCCCTTCCAACTCTATGATTCTATGGCTACTATGACTACCACCTTTGCTTAATTAAAAATATGGACCTTATTCAAATGGAGATTTTTGTTTAGTTTGATTTCTTTTTTATGTCCTATTTGACATGATTCCTATGGGCGATAGATCCTGGTTCTCACTTGTCGTCTGGAAGAACGAATTAGGGCTTAGATTAGTTATATTGTCAAATGTGAGCATGGAGTTTTATGCATTTTTGTTATTATCATTATCATGCCAATAAAGGTAACTGTAACTGAACTGACATGATTCGTATCCATTCTCAAAAAGGGGTTATTATTACTACCAGGAAAAACATGACAAATATGGCTCTGGAAACACATGATTTCAATGGCCACTGGAACACACAATTGTTTTCTTGATAAGTCACAAAAGCAAGAATATGCTGGGTATTTTGCATAACACAAAACCACAGCATATTCTTTGAATTTTGCTAATGCAGGAGGCCTTGATTATAAATGGCTGAGGGCAAATTATGACATGTCCTTATTCCCTTGCTGTCCCCAAAAAGCCTGATGTTTTGTTTTGCTGCTGAAAGGAGCCCTCCTAACAGAACAACAAAAGAAAAATAATTGTGCTCAGTTTTCATACCTTCCTTGTTTTCCAGACAGGTTTTTATGTGCTGATTTACCAAAAGTGGATATTAGTTGATCAGTACTTTTGTGCTACGGGCACATCCTCTACTAACAACAAAATACTATTTCCTTTCTGCATTTCCAGGAAGTTTAGCTTTTAAAATGTGTAAGGTGTTATATACAGTCCTGTCATAATTGTAGAACATTTTTTCTCTTAGTTCGTACAAAGTGAATAATTGCTAACTATAGATGGAACTTGTTAACTATAGATGAAACTTGTTAAGAGAGCATGGTATAGTGGTTAAGAGCAGTGGTTTGGAGTGGTGGACTCTAATCTGGAGAACTAGGTTTGATTTCCCACTCCTCCACATGCGCGGCAGACTCTAATCTGGTGAACTAGGTTGGTTTCCCCACTCCTCCACATGAAGCCAGCTGGGTGACCTTGGGTTAGTCACAGCTCTCTTAGAGCTCCCTCAGCCCCACCTACCTCACAGGGTGTCTGTGGTGAGGAGGAGAAGGGAAGGTGATTTACGGTAAGTCGGTTTTAGTCTTTCTTAAATGGTAGAAAGTTGGCATATAAAAACCAGCTCTTCTTCTTCTTAACTATGGATGTTAACTATAGATAACTGTTGACTATAGATGGAACTTGGAACTGGGAGTGTGCGTGTTAAGTGCTGTCAAGTCGCTTCCGACTCATGGCAACACTATGAATCAATGACCTCCAAAGTGTCCTATCCTTAACAGCCTTGCTCAGATCTTGCAAATTGAGGTCCATGGCTTCCTTTATAGAGTCAATCCATCTCTTGTTGGATCTTCCTCTTTTCCTGCTGCCTTCAACTTTTCAAAGCATGATTGTCTTTTCCAGTGACTCTTGCCTTCTCATAATGTGTCCAAAGTTTGACAGCCTTAGTTTAGTTATTTTAGCTTCTAGGGTCAGTTCAGGCTTGATTTGATCTATAACCCTCTGATTTGTTTTTTTGGCGGTCCATGGTATCTGTAACACTCTCCTCCAACACCACATTTCAAAGGAATCTACTTTCTTACACCAGGATCTGAAATTGATGGATGCAACAGCTTTCAGCAGTCCTGTTTGAAAACAGTGGGTAGGAGAAGAAAGAGGCCAAGATTGGGGGGGGGGGTACCAAGGAAAAATGGTGGCTTCATTAAAGGTAATCCACGTGTGCCTGCCCACTGCTTTGTTGTATTGGTTTACAGCATTTTTATGCCACCTCTCCAGCAAGCTCCTTAAAATAGCTTACAGTTAAGATGACAAAACATCATTAAAAAACCAACATTGTCATTTTTCCTTGTAAATATTTTGTTGGTAGCGATCCAGGCTGTAGGATACTGTGGTCATTTATGCATGGGAATTTTACCTGGGGCTCAATGCTCACTCATCCCACATTTTTCTGTAGCGAATGGTAAAGAAGCTATGCACCAGCACAATCACCAGCTCCTGGCGAGTCCCCGCCCCTTGAAAACGTTGCTTAGTAATTGGCTGTAGTGCTTACTCTGAGAAAAACGTCCAGTTCCCCTCTCACCCTCCCCCCGCGGAAACCCAAGTGTCGTGTTTAAAAGCATTTCACAAAAATGAGCTATTTTAAAGGAACAGAATGGGGGGGGGACACCCAAGTGTTATTTTTAAACCCATTTTAATGTGACAAATCTGCTCAGAAAGAACTCTGGCTGGGAGACAAAAAAATCAGGAAGCATTTGAGTTCCCGCCCCTTGAAATGCTGCTTTGTAATTGGCTGTAGTGCTTACTGTAGAAAAACATCACCCACCCACCCCAGCTACCTTGTCCTGCACTTTGGATTATGCATGGAGAGGAGGACAATTTGACCCAGGATGATCTCAGGAGAGATTGAAGAATCGGATTTAACAGCATCAGGAAAACCTGGGATTTGCAAGGGTTGGCCTTGAGGTCATCTCTGAGGGATGGAAAACTCATGCATAACGCCAAGGAACAACTGAGACAGCCTGGGGGCGAACATGACTCTAAATACCCATGCATAAAGGACCTGTGCTTGCTGGCATTAACTCCACCTTGATAAGTATGTGGAAAACCTATCACAAGGATGCCAAACTTCATGGTTTTGTCTTGGTTTAACTATTGTCATTTTTTCTGAATCTCATGGAATTACGGAAAAGGCATTAAGTGTTTTACCTAGGAAGTGAGCAGAAGAAAATATGTTGGGCAAGTTCCTGTACTAGTATGAACTGGTACAAATCCATTTCAAACAGTTATGAGAAAGCTATGTGTTGATTTCAGTAGTAGCAGTTTTCCGGCACCTTTATATGCTTTGATCCCATTCTTAGACTTTAAGTTTAATAAGAAGCGCAGTGTGATACAGTAATATGACAGGTATCAAAGTATACAAGAGGAAGTAGAGAATGACCCGTCACCTGAATGTGCCTGACATTATTATACTTTTCTTTTAACAAAGTCCAGTCCCTTTGGCAACTGGAAGATGAATGATTCTTTGATGAACTCCATTCAAACTTTTTTTTCCAGCCTTCAAAGGGCAGAATATATAGCAGAAACCAAAATGTGACAGGACTGTGAAAAACTCCATAGACTCTTATGTTCTTGCCAGTTCTTGAGCTTTTATGACAAGCCTTTTAATACTGGGCATTTCCCTTAAAACACTTGTGGGAAAGCACTGTTGTATTTTAACGCTCATCTTGAATAAAAAACAACAACCATAATTCCTTTTAGCCATAAAGAAGTAAGAAACTCTATGTAAAATTTTAGGCTTTATAACAGTTAGATTTTATTTTGCAATTTTAATGGATGGTTTTGCTAATGTGAATTTTCAATAAATCTTTGGAAAATCTGACTAGAAGTATTGTAATCAGGGATGCTGATCCTTTCCTTTATGCTATGGTGAGATCTGATCTTTGAAGACGGAAAGAGGCCAAATAATTAAACACTGATCATATTAGTATACGGTTTTAAAAGAAATGGATGTGCCACAACATCTAATTGTTTTGATGCACAACCTATGCTCTGGGCAAGAGGCTACTGTTAGGACAGAACATAGAGAAACATAATGGTTTCCAGTTGACAATGGTGTCAGATAAGAATGTATTTTATCTCCGCCTGTTCAATCTGTATGCAGAACATATCATAAGGAAGAAGAAGAAGAGTTGGTTTTTATATGCCAACTTTCTTTACCTTTGTAAGAAGAATCAAACCGTCTTACAATCCCTTCCTCTCCCCACAACAGATACCCGTTGCCCTTACTTATGTTTCCATAAGCTTAGCCCATAAATCAGAGATTTCCCTGTTGGGGGCTGTAAGTAGGGATTTCATGGATTTCTTAGTGAATCTATTTTGTAGCTGAACTTACCTTGTTCAATACTCACAATTGGACAATGAGCCAATCAACAATATGTTCAGAAGGCATCAAGCAACTCAAAACAGCTGTCAAACATGTTTGCAGCTTCTTACTGGTCAGAAGCTGATTCACAGCTGTCTTGGAGAATCAGCTGGGAGTTGGGTTCTAAGCCACTACCACCTCCAGCAAAACAGGTACATGGTGAAGTAGTAAAAGAGAAAAGAGAATGTTTCTCCCTCCCCTGAAGCTGAGCAGGGATAAAAGTAATGCTTCTGAGTTGATGGATTGCAAAAGGGAATGGAGAAAGAACCAACAGCTTCTGGTGGTGAGAAAGGAAGGGAAATAATTTGAGCTTCTGATCACCCCCCCCATCCCCCAATGATAACTCTGGAAGGCAGCAAGTCTGGGACGCACCAGTTTCCAGGAAGGGAAACCAAAAGAATTGGACTTCCAGCTGATAAGCTGGCAGTTGGCTTCTGATCTGCTCCCCCCCCCCCACAAAAACACATTGCTAGGGACAAAGCAAAATTGCCCCAGTAGGAGATCACAAGCTGACTCCCAGCTTGATCAGCCATCAGCTGAGAGTAGGGTTGCCAACCTCCAGGTATCAGCACAGTCAAGGTACAAAATTACAAAATTATTATTAGTGATTAGGACAAATTACAACAAGTGTTATACAACAACAACAAAAGCTATCCTACTATGATACATATATACAAAATTCTGTCAATGTCAACCACACAGGTGTACACATATTCTCAATGCTATAGATGCAAATATGCAATTTTTCTTTATGGTGAGGTTGAAAAGTCCAATTCAAGTAGGATATCCAATGAATGGTATAATCCAAAAAGAATGAGCTGGGGGACGGCCATTTCAAGATGTTTTCTTCAGCCCCCTGTTCAATTCTATATTCAAACATACAGTGTAAATATTACTAATAAATCCTACTAATAAGTCCTACCACCAAAGTTACCTATATCCTTAAAATTTCATACTCACAAATACCATTGCAAAGTCCAAGGTGTGGTAATTTGTCATTAGTGTTCAATCCAATACTACTTCAAGTTAAATTCATGGTTCCTCGAGGGATACAATTCAGTGTGATTCTAAGTTACATTCTGCACTTTCACTTATACTCACAAACAGGTGTCATCTGGTATCTAACCTAATTACCCACTTCCAAGCTACCGTATTAAATCCAGCCACTAGATGGTGTCTTCTGACAGGCTGGCTCCCGTATATCTTCTACTATATAAAGCAGGAAAGATCATTTTCAAGATTCAAGCCTTTAGGTTTTACCGAGTCAAATAAGTATATAAAAAAAGCCTCTTTTTGTCTTAAAATCCTTTCTGTATTTCTCTTGTCTAACTGTTTCCCTTTTAAACTCCAAATTATGAAATACCGAAGATCATTTTCAGAGTGGTGTGCTTCCAGGAAGTGATCAACTACCGGAGCACTGACAATCTTCGCGCGTATGCGCTCACGATGTTCTAATATCCTATTTTTTATAGGTCTAATGCTTGAACCGATGTACAAAAATCCACATTGACATAGCAGGCAATATACAGAGTTCTTGGTATTACAATTTGTGAAATTAAACAACTTAAATGTAAATTGTGTATCAGTACGTGTAAATTCCTTTACCTCCAAACATAAATTACACGCCAAACATTTGTGGCATTTAAAATGTCCTCTTCTTTCATTATTCCGTTCTAAAGTCTGTGATACATCTGTATGTACCAACTTATCCTTCAAGGACATGGTTCTCCTAAATCCAAACCGTGGGGAATTTTCACATCCAGGTATGCTTGCTAATAAATGCCAATGTTTCCTAACTATTTGACTGATTTTACCGGATAAATGTGTATGCTGGAATGCAAAGGTAAGTCTATTACTGTCACCGGATCTTTTAGAATTTTGATACAATAAATCCCGTCTGTCTGTTTCTTGCGCCCGATGCCGGGCTTGTTGTATAATCCTGTCTAGATATTCTCTGTCCTTTAATGCATTAGAAAATTTATCTGCTGCTTGTAGGCAATCACATTGGTTCGTAGAATTTCTTTTAAGTCTAACATATTGGCCATATGGTAGATTTTCTCTTAAATGTCTAGGGTGGAATGAATTGAAATGCAACAAAGCATTGCGATGTGTTGGTTTAGTATACACCCGGACTGCCAGTTTGTTAGAAGGACTACGGTATACCGTAGTATCCAAAAAGGGGATGCTATTCCTGTTACTCTTGCCTATAAATTTTATAGTAGAACATGTATTGAGCCATGTCAAAAACACCTCAAAATCTGTATCAGCTGTGAAAATAAATACCAAATCATCAATGAAATGTCTGTACCCAATGATATTATTTATAAAGGGATTGTTATTGTATATGTGGCGGTGTTCAAAGTCTGCCATAAAAATATTTGCCAATGTAGGGGCACTAGCAGAGCCCATGGCAATGCCATGTATCTGTAGGTATAGTTGTTTATCAAAATGAAAATAATTATGTTTCAAAACAATATTCAAAAGTTTCAAAAGTAAGTCAGTGGCTGGTTCACTTTCTACTCGGGAGTTCAAAAGTGACCGTATGATTTTAAAGGTCTCGTCTACCGGCACATTTGTATATAGCGCTGTAACATCTACAGTAGCTAAAATAAATTCTGATGGAATATACAAATCTTCAATATATCTAATAAAATCACCTGTGTCCTTGATATATGATTGTGTGTCCATTGCAAATTGTCTAAGGTGAAAGTCCAAACATTTTGAAAGGGGTTCAGTAATAGATTGGGATGCCGATACAATTGGTCTCCCTGGGGGAATTTTTCCGGGTTTATGGATTTTGGGTAATATGTAAAATATAGGCACCCATGGATACTTATTAATCAAAAATTCTGCAGGCATGTTGTCTAGTTGACCAGCAGCAAATGCTTAAGATACTATCTCATCAATAAGTTTAGCTATTGTTTCTGTGGGATCCTTAGGTATTTTTCTGTAGTAGGTTGCCTGATTCAACTGATTTTCAATCTCCTGCAAGTAATGGGATTTGTCCTGCAACACGATAGCCCGCCCTTGTCAGCCGGCTTGATAATTAAATTATGGTCAGCAGCAAGTCCGTCTAAAGCTGCCTTTTCTTCTAATGTCAAATTATTACTTTTTGGTATTTTTTCTTGTTCCAATTTTTGTATGTCTCTCATGACTACAGATTGAAATGCACTTATAAGCGGGTTGGTATTGGAGGGGTTTAGCTTCTGAGATCTGACGAGATCAGGCCCGTGAACGCACCAGCAACTTACCTCGCAATTTACACTCGTCCAGTACGAAAGCATCCAAGACGAGTTTAAATTTCTTTACCACCGAGCCGCCTTTCTCCGCTGCATTTGATAAGCCCAGACCGGCACTCTCTCCACACATGCCCAGTCGGCGCTCCAAGCAAGGACGGCGATTGGTCCTGCGTTAGTAAGGGAGGCGGGGGTTGGCTGGCAGCAGGAAGTGGGCTGGCAGCAGGAAGTGGATGGAACACGCATTGCATGTTCCCACTTAAAGGCACCGGGTGTGGAGGAGACTTTATCTTTTTAATTCGCCGTATAAGCGGATGCGCTTAACACGGCGAAATTGCGCTCTGGAGACGTCCTCGGAATCCTTTGGGTGAGTTGAAGTGGGAACATGCAAGGAAAGCCCGCAGAATTCGGAGCTGCAAACGTGCAGTGCGGACATGGCTCAGGCTAGCCTGGGCCATCCAGGTCAGGGCAAACATCCAGACAGCTCATTAATCAATTGGCTTGCTTGATCATCACTGGAAAGCAGGAAGTAAGTCTCCCTCCAAATCTTCTATAGACTCTTCAGTGTCTGACTGTCGAATGCAAACTCGCCTACTTGTTTCTTTGGAGGGCAGCTTTTTACTCCGTGACTGCCATGGCTTGAAGAAGAGTAGCAATAGAAGGAAAACCAAAGACAATGGGCAGGACACCGAAAAAAACTCCCCCTTCTCTGGGTCTGTTTGGCCTCCTTGCAGTTAAAAAAGCACTTGGGTTCCATGGCAGAGTAACAGCAGCTGACAGACAGAATTATGGTCCTCTGTCTCATGAGTGCAAGTTTACTGCTGCTGGCAGTTGTAACAATGGGGAGTTTTTAACCTAATGGTTGCAGCATTATGAAGAAGGATTAGCAGCCAGCGCTGCAATGGCAGGAAGACCTTGAGGAGCATGGAGAAGACACTAAAGCAACATCTGTCCTCCAGCTGCAGCTGCTACTTCTTTTTCTCTGTTGCTATATTGTTTTCGTGGCTATTGCATTGACTCCCGTATGTGAGAGGAAGGACAGCATACAATCTTTTATACAAATATACATATATAAATATCTATCAGACCCAAAGTGAAAAAGGGATTGGCAAAATTATATAGGCAATGAGTTCAATGGGACCTTGATAGAACGTTCCTTTAGGAGGACAGACTACTCCATCACAGTTAAAAGGTAGATGAAATGCAGGACTTTTCATACTGTTTACATAAGTAAAGAAGGCAAAATATTGATGGAAAGGATTATGGGTCCACGAAGAAGGTTAACCATGCTGTCCTATGCCAAGTGATTGTTGTTTCAGCCCATTGTAATTAATGGGCTTAGACTGGAGTACCTCTGCATTGGATTACATGGTATGTCTTATTGGAAGACGCCATCAGTTGGATAATGTTGCTGTAACTGTTGCTAGGACTGCTTTGATGAACTGCTTTCTTTCTCCATGGGGCGTAGTAGTAGAGTTAATTGAGAAGCTCTGGTTCACAGAGTATTTTAATTGTGTTTTAGTCTGAAATGTGATTGAGAGAGTATTCCTTACTTTTTGGGTTGCAGTGGCCCATCTCTAATGAACAGTAAACAATTCGGTTCACAGATATACACCCATAGATGTAGATGGAGTGTGGCTTGAAGCATGAAGGAAAATCTAAATATTGGATAGGAATATGTGTTATCAAAGCCTCAACAGCTGTTTTCCCCTTCAGGGGGGGAGATTTGTACTGCTGGGCGGGTGGGGGGGGGACTGCAGCAGAAAAGGAGCCAATGGGGGAAAGAATTTAGCTCCCTCTCTCATCTCTCTGCTGAAAAATGCCTCCTTTCAAAGTATTGTTTCCCTAACTAAAGTGGCCATCCAGCCTTTGTTACAT
Source organism: Euleptes europaea (assembly GCF_029931775.1). Taxonomy (NCBI): domain Eukaryota; kingdom Metazoa; phylum Chordata; class Lepidosauria; order Squamata; family Sphaerodactylidae; genus Euleptes; species Euleptes europaea. Next base: position 67,570,035 of record NC_079320.1, on the reverse strand, counting down.
GTTTTTCCATCAAATATTTAGTTACGCAGTACCTAATCATCAAGCAGTAAAAGGAGAAATGGAAAGGATGAGAATATTTAGAAACCATTATGTTCTTTGTAAAAGAGGTAATGAGTAATGACTGAAATGTAAGAGAGCACATTGATGGTAGATTCATAGCTGCACCTACTATGTAAAAGTTCTTGGTTTTTTTTTCTTTTGTGATAAAGTGGCCCAACTATACATAAAAGTGCACAAGAGGCTCCATTTTCTATTTTTCACTAGTACACAACTTGGGTCTTGGGTCCCCATGCTATGTAACAGTCAGGCATGAGCTGCGGGTCCTCCTCGGTTCCCGCACACATGTTGCTTTTTTGTGGGGGGTTGGGGCAGAGCCTGAGGAGAGCAGGGTTTGGGGAGGGCAGGGACTTCAATGCCACAGAGTCCAATTGCCAAAGCCGCCATTTTCTCCAGGTGAACTGATCTCTGTCAGCTGGAGATCAGTTGTAATAGCAGGAGATCGCCAGCCACCACCTGGAGGTTGGCAGCCCTGATCAGTGTGCGGGCATGATGCCGGAGTACCTGTGCCCCCACCAAATGCTCCCAGGGATGCAGGTGGTAGCCTGGCAACTTTACCTTTGCCTCTCAAAATGTTGCCTTCCCCAGCTGCTTTCTTCTCAACTGGAAATAAGCTGCAAAGGATAGCAGTTCCTAGAGTAGCCAACCTCCAGGTACTAGCAGGAGATCTCCTGCTATTACAACTGACCTCCAGCCGATAGAGATCAGTTCACCTGGAGAAAATGGCTGCTTTGGCAATTGGACTCTATGGCATTGAAGTAGGGTTGCCAACCTCCAGGTAGTAGCTGGAGATCTCCTGCTATTACAACTGATCTCCAGCTGATAGAGATCAGTTCAGCTGGAGGAAATGGCTGCTTTGGCAATTGAACTCTATGGCATTGAAGTCCCTCCCCTCCCCAAACCCTGCTTTTTTTAGGCTCCGCCCCCAAAGACCTCCCACCGATGGCAAAGAGGCACCTGTCAACCCTAGCAGTTCCTGAATCTGAGGGGAATTATTTTAAAAGGGGAAATGGCTGCTATGGAAAGGGTCTTCCCCCTTGTCTGCTCTTGACTGAAGAATAGGGCTGCCAGGTCCCACTTCTCCTCCGGCGGGAGCTTTTGGGGCAGGAGTGCTGTGCCTGCGCACGTGCCAACACGCCCGCGCGTCGCTTCCGGTTTGCAACCCGAAGTGCTGCCTCGCGTGGAGCCTTATGCTACTCAAACTCTTTGAGTGGTAAAGGGCCGCTTGCGATGCGGCCCTTCTGGGTGTAAACGCATTGCAAGCAGCCTTTTACCACTCAAAGAGTTTGAGTGGCATAAGGCTCCTCACGAGGCAATGCTTCAGGACGCGCGCGTGCACATTTGCCCGCCAACCCTCAGGTGGTCGGTGGGCAGAGGGGCAAATTACTGGGGGTTTGCCCGCCGCCACCGGGTACCTGGCAACCCTACTGAAGAAATTGCTTTTTGTTTTTGAAAAATAAGCAGGAGGAATCATAGAATCAGTTGGAAGGGACCAGCAGGGCCATCAAGTCCAACCCCCTGCACAATGCAGGAAATTCACAACTACCTCCCCCCTCCACACCCCTAGTGACCAGAAGATGGCCAAGATGCCCTCCCTCTCAACATCTGCCTAAGGTTACAGAATCAGCTGACAGATGGCCATGTATCCTCTTCTTAAAAACCTCCAGGGAAGGAGAGCTTACCACCTCCCCAGGAAGCCTGTTCCACTGAGGAACCGCTCTGTTAGAAAATTCTTCCTAATGTCTAGACAGAAACTCTTTTGATTTAATTTCAACCCGTTGGTTCTGGTCCAACCTTCTTGGGCAACAGAAAACAACTCGGCACCCTCCTCAATATGAGAAGAAGTTCCACTGGATTCTGCACAACATGACGTTTGGCCTTTAGGAAGTTGTATTCACGGCTTGGCACAGAGATCTGTGCAGGAGCCTTCTTGGCGCCTTCCTGTACCCAGCCTGTCTCTTCTTCTTTATGTGGGCCCTTTAATTTCATGACCACTTAATGCCTCCTTAAAATATTTGTAAAAAAAAATTATTGGCCGTTTACAAAGTACATATCTCAAGTAATCCAGTCTTAAAATAAATCTACTACGTTTTGTTTATAAAGCTGGGCTGTAGTTTCTCTGGAATCTTCTTTAGCATTTCCTACTGAACGATGGGAGTTTGTCGTGCGGTATGGAAACAGAAGAGGATTGGCTGACTCAGAAAGAGGTTCTATTCTTGTCTACATTAAGTTAAACGCTGGGTGGCATAAAGCAGACAGAACTGCTAAAAGAATAGCTTTGTTATGGCAACGGTTGTATCGCTGGTAGAAACTCACGAAAAACATCTCCTGGGCTGAATTGGTTGCGAGGAAAGAAATGAAAACTGAAATTGTGGCGAGAATCATAAAACGGGTTTTGCTTTAATTCTGGTGGTGCAGTCAGGAGATGCAAATGTTTTTGGAAATTGAGATTCATACACGTCTTAAATAAACTCACAACCCTGGTTTATGACCTCTACACCATAAGATAGCCCCTGGATACTACAGTTATAGACCAGCAAAGTGGCTGTCTTAGAATTTAGGAAGGCTATCGCCTAAAATCATGAAATCTCTGTTTTAGAAGCTGTCACACTGAGGGGGAAATAGGGCTGCTGAGAGGGGGTGATAAGGGAGACAGAATTCCAGGGATATGTCATGTGCTTTGTTTTCAGGTGATGTTTGTATTTAGGGTTGCCAGCCTCTAGGTGGGGCCCGGAGATCTCCTGGAACCACAGATCGGTACACAGATCGGTAATGTGCAAGGGATATTTGCTCGGGGACAAATAATACTGTAATAATTATATATTGTATATTGAATTGATCTTCCTATTCATTCTCAAACCTGGCACTGAATTTTGAATAATGTGAGGTTGCAACCCTTATGTATAGGTACGTGACATAAACACCACTGAACTCAGCGTGGGGCAGACTTCCAAGTAATTATGCATATGATCACACAGGACATGGCTCAAGGAAAGGTTATTAATGTAGTGCTGGAATAACAGTTACCAATCATGTTTCTTAAAAAGGTAAGGTAAAGGTCCCCTGTGCAAGCACCGGGTCATTCCTGACCCATGGGGTGATGTCACATCCCGACGTTTACTAGGCAGACTTTGTTTATGGGGTGGTTTGCCAATGCCTTCCCCGTCATCTTCCCTTTACCCCCAGCAAGCTGGGTACTCATTTGACCAACCTCGGAAGGATGGAAGGCTGAGTCAACCTTGAGCCGGCTATCCGAAACTAACTTCTGTTGGGATCGAACTCAGGTCGTGAGCAGAGCTTGGACTGCAGTACTGCAGCTTACCACTCTGCGCCATGGGGCTCCTAATCATGTTTCTTACTGTGTATTAAAACTCCATACACAGAGGCAGCAGACCCCTGAATACCAGTGCTAGGAGGCAGCCTCAACAGAAGGCCTTGGCCTCTGTAAGGTTGCCAACCTCCAGGTGGTAGAACTCAGTTCAGGAGCGAAGTGTATACAAAGTGCAAAAAACTTTGTAAGCTACCAAAATGACATAACAATACAGCTATACACACTATATACACTACTAAGCTGAAACACACAAGCTAAGACAAACAACGTTACTGTACAAGATGGAAAAGAGTGTCAATATGACACAGCTAATGTTCATAGAGTCTCTCTCAATTGTAGGAGAAGTGGTATCCAAAGGATTTTCAACGAGGTTCCCAATGAGGAGACAATCGGTTCGAGTTCACAATGAACAAATCTTCATCAGTCCTTCCTTAAATTCATATAAAACGTATACTAAACAATTGTTTACATACAAAATTGTCAAAACAGTCCAATAGAAAGTTATACTTACAACGTCCTCTTGTACATTCATTCATTCAAATATTCTCCCATAATGGGTAAGATTTCAAAAAATGCCATCTTACCCATTATGGGAGAAAATTCTTTGGATACCACTTCTCCTACAATTGAGAGAGACTCTATGAACATTAGCTGTGTCATTTTGACACTCTTTTCCACCTTGTACAGTCACGTTGTTTGTCTTAGCTTGTGTGTTTCAGCTTAGTAGTGTATATAGTGTGTATAGCTGTATTGTTATGTCATTTTGGTAGCTTACAAAGTTTTTTGCACTTTGTATACACTTTGCTCCTGTTCTGAGTTCCTCATTCTCCCGATATTAGTACAGTGGTGTCTATTTCTCCCCCCCCCCCAACCTCCAGGTGGTGGCTGGAGATCTCCTGCTATTACAAGTGATCTCCAAGCGATAGAGATCAGTTTCCCTGGAGAAAATGGCCACTTTGGAAGGTGGACTCTATGGCATTATACCCCATTGAAGTCCCTCCCCTCACCAAACCCCGCCGTCCTCAGGCTCCACTCCCCAAATCTCCAGGTATTCCCCAAGCCAGAGCTGGCAACCCTAGGCCTCTGTGTCCTCTATTTCACAGAGTGGCTAATCAGTTGCACTCGGTGGCAACTAGGCTTGCCAGGCCCCATAGCTCCACCGGCGGGAGCTTTCTGGGGCTGTGGCTGTAGCGCGTGACGCTCGTGCGCACCCACATCACTTCTGGGTTTACCCGGAAGCGACGTGGACGGTCTAGCGAACTCGGGCAAAACTCTATGGTTTCCACAGAGTTTTCTCCGAGATTCCCAGAGCGTCCGAGTCACTTTTGGGTTTACCTGAAAGTGATGCGTGCGCGCGTGTGCACGCACGTGCCCGCAGTGCCCACCAACCATCAGCTGGCCGGCGGGCAGCCCAGTGGATTGGTGGGATTTTACCCGCCACCACCGGACACTTGGCAACCCTAGTGGCAACTGATTAGCCACTCTGTGAAACAGGGTACTGGACTAGATGATCACCGATCTTACCCAGCAGGGCTCTTTGTATATTCATATGTTTTTAGTGTTGTTGTTTTTTAAACATAAGAATTATTTGTATTTGAGAGGGTAAAATTAATTTCTTTATTTATTTTGAAAAAAATTCCACTACGTTTCCAGAAAAGCTGCTCTGTTGGCTTACACAGTAATATAAAATGCCACAGAAGTTGCTAGAAGTTAAAAAAAAGAAACCTTCTTAAAAACCCAGCATTGCAACAAGAAACACTGAGCAGATTAACATTAGTCTGAACACAATAAAATGATGGTAAAAGACCAACACTTAATTAGAAGCCTGGATAAAAAGAAACATTTTGTCCTGACACCTGAAAGAGATTAGGGAAGCCATCAGGCAAGCCTTAAGGGGAATGGCATTCAGCAGGTGACGTGCCAGTGCTGAAAAGCCCTGTCTCTGGTTGCTACCCACTTCACCTCTGTTGGAGGGGGCGCAGAGACCAGGGAAGATCTTAGGAAGATCTTAGGCTGCCCATAGCGTTGCCAGCTCCGGGTTGGGAAATACCTGCAGGTTTTTTGGGGTGGAATCTGATATGGGTGGGGTCCAATGGCCAAAACAGCCATTTTCTCCAGGTGAACTGATCTCTATCATCTGATCAGTTGTAATAGCGGGAGATCTCCAGATACTACCTGGAGGTTGGCAACCCTAGGTGGACAGGATGGGAGGCTGCTGGACAGTATGAGAGGTGTACCCTGGCCCCAAACCATTTAGAGCCAGAATTGTGCCCAGAAACAGATGGGCAGCAAATGCAATTTTTTTATCTTCTGCTTCTGCAAATGATGAAGAATAAGGGTTCAATCCAGACAGCTTTTTCTCACCTACTTCTCCTCCTTACTGTGGCCTCCATTGTACATACCTTTTGCACACTGCAAGTGCCAGGATCCCCAGCATAAACTTTTTGGTGGTCAAAGGAGACCCTCTCCTTCATTTTTCACCAGTGGAGAAGCTGGCTGGATCCAATCCATACTCTGAATGGGTGGCTAATTGATCTGAAATTCACTTTGATTAGACATTGCAGGTGTACACCTAAAATTGTTCAATGTATGTGTGAAAATTAGGGTTGCCAGCTCTGGGTTGGGGAAGTCCTGGAGATTTGGGAGTAGAACATGGAGAAGGCAGGGTCCTCATTGAGGTATAATGCCATTGAGTCCACCCTGCAAAGAAGCCATTTTCTCCAGGGGAACGAATTTCTGATTTCTATTGTCTGGGAACCAATTGTAATTCTGAGAGAACTTCAGGCCCCACCAGAAGGTTGGCAAACCTAGAAACCCGTCTTCAGGCATGTGTACCAAAAACATGCACCCAGATTTGTTGCAGCTCCCTGTTGTACTTCCAGGGATTCCCCTCAATTTGATGTCACATAATATGTGAAGTGGTTTATAGAAATCTTCTTCACGTTGGAGGTGAGATTGCATGTGAACATACCATCAGAAGAGGGTAAGCAAACGGATGCAAAAGTGAGGATATTTTTAAAGCATGGGGATTATGAAGAAAATGTTGGATCTGAAATAGAAAGAATACGGGGAGTGTACATCCCTAGACAGAGACAAGATAGAGTTCTGGGGCAGGAATGAAAGATTGTTTTTCTAGAAATATCTCCGTTTCGCTCCAGGTGGCAGAGATTATAATAACAGATTATTCCCTGGTGGGAGCAAAGCAGTGAAGCCAATAAAATTTGATGTTAGTAGAACTCCACCCCCCCCCCCCCACAGAGATGTCCAAACACTAGCTTTTGAAGAATGAACAGAAATGAAATTCTGGGAAATGCTATAGCAACAGTCACCAAGGATACATTTTCATCCAGAAAACTCATGAGCTGTAGCGTAGGTTGCTGACAAATTTGGGAAGAATATTGTAAAAACTCTGGTCTGTGAATCTGACATGTGTCAAAAGAGAAGCCAGGCTCTTTTAGTAAAGATAAATGGCACTGTTATATTAAAAAGTGAGAAACATTTTCATGTATGGAAAACATGGATGTTTGCAGTGAACTGTGAGGAATCTAAAAAGAGAATGAGGATCAAGTCGGAGTTCGTTTGGATCCACCCACACATATTTATCTTATTTTATTAAAATGTTTATGTATTGCAACTCTCTGAAGAATTCTCTTGAGGTCGTTTCAAAATAAACATTATAATAACACAATAAAAGGATCCAAAAGTAGAGACCACTAAAAGCAAAATTTCCCATAAACTATCTTCAAAACACAGCAACCTTCACATAAAAGCAGCATTAAAACAGAACAACAAACAGAAGCAGAATTCAGATATAATCAAAACAATGGCAGCATTAAAATCTTGACAAGAATTCCTAGGGAAATTCCTGGAATTCTTGTGTATCCTCTGGGCTAAGCCTCCTAAATAGCCCATCCAGCCTGTATCAGATATTTCATCAGGTAGGGAACGCCATAGGAAAAGTGACCTGGATGGCCCAGGCTAGCCTGATCTCATCAGATCTCAGAAGCTAAGTAGAAGAAGAAGTGTTGGCTTTTATACCCCGATTTCCTCTACCTTTAAGGAGTCTTGAAGCGGTTTACAATAACCTTCCCTTCCTCTCCCCACAACGGACAGCTTGTGAGGTAAGCGGGGCCACGACAGTTCTGAGAGAACTGTGATTAGCCCAAGATCACCCAACAGGCTTCACGTTAAGGAGTGGGGAAACAAACCCGTTTCACCAGATCAGAGTCCGCCCGTCAGGTGGAGGAGTGGGGACTCAAATCCAGTTCTCCATATTAGAGTCCGCCACTCTTAACCACTACACCACGCTAGCAAGTGGCGTCAGCCCTGGTTAATATTTGGACAGGAAAAGCTCTATGTCTAGCTCATATATATCTGACAACAAGATAGGATTTATTTGTTTGTTTGTTTCAGCAACAATTGATCAGCTGAGTAGAGCAATGCCAGTGGAGCCTATCAAGACAGACAGTCCAATACAAATGGCATATGACTCTGTCAGCTTTATCTAAACCTTTTTTTGGAATTCCCAATAAGCAAAAAGCAGGGTCTTTTTTTATTTTTACTTTGATCAAATTATTTGTTTCATTCAAAACCAAGGACCAAAATCTCTTAATTTTTTTACAAGACCACCATGCATGCATAAATATTCCAGTATCTATTCCACATTTCCAACATAACGCTTTATCTTCTTTTTTCATCTTGCTCAATAGCACTGGGGTTATATACCATCTATAAAACATTTTATATAGATTTTCTTTTATTTCATTCGAAACAGTAAATTTAAATTCCTTTTTCCATAAATTTTCCCATATCTCCAAATCTATATTATAACCAAAATCCCTCATCCATTTCACCATCACCGATTTAATCCTTTCTTGTTCTAAATTCGTTTCTATAAGTAGTTTATAAATCCTTCCTATCATTCCTTTATTAGAGGGAGGAGTCTTCACTGATGAGGCACCACAACTGAAAAGACCCTATCCTTCATGGTAGGGTTGCCTAGGGGAAGCCTGGGAATGATGGGGTTTGAGGTGGGGAGGGATCTCACTAGGTACTCAGCGCTTCACCACTGAGCAATCACCACTTAATGGGGAAGGGGCTTTGAGAACTGACTCCATTGTGTTTGTGGTGATGCGAGACACTGAAAGAATTCTGTATGCTGTTCAATGTGGAATGGCTCGTTCAACACTTGATACTGCTGTTTTCAAGAGGCAAATATGAAACTATGAATCAGCCATACTTGACATATACTGCCTTTCCTGTAATATTTCTGGATCCACAGATAAAGGAAGGGCCAGAATGAAGAGCGGCATAAAACAACTTTAATGTAAAGAACAACTTAAATATCTTGCACAGCAATCTCTAGCGCTTGTTCCAGAAGTAACGAAGGTCGTGTGATGTTAGGGCAAGTCTACCTGCTGGCAGTTGCCTAACACTGTTAGATATAAGGGAACATGTCTAAATTATAGACACAATCATTATATTTCCAATAGGAGATAATGTATAAGATCATGCTCCATCAACAGCAAAACAGGTTGATGTTTTAATGGGAAAGTTAAGGGCTCCAGTCTTTCTGTTTCCCCTCACAAGTATTCAAAGCAGCAATGTTTCTCGTGCTTCACATAAAATACTAATCTTGCACATCTGTGAACAGGAGAAGCACCAGGGCCCAGGGTGCAGAGTTGTTATTTATCTTTACTTTCTTCTTGTGTGAAGATTTTGACTCTCTGCTGTCAACAGTAAAGTCAGAACAGATTCAAATGTCGAAACAGTTTATGTATCAGTCAGCTTATAAATTATTTTTTTGTCAGTACGGTTAATATTTGTCCTCAACTATTTATCTCGTTAAACATCTGCCGCATCCCTTCCTTATAAAACTGTTAAACGTCTCTGTTGTAGCCTCTGCTTTCCTTCAGATGGTTTAACAAGCAGTTTCTCCCCCACAACACCCCCCAACCCAGGCTATATCAATCCAGATTGCAATCGACCACACAAAGCACCACGAGCTGTTCACAGACACCCACTCAAAGGTCTGTACCTACAGTAATTCAGTGACTATCTCAAGTTCCCTCTCCATAGTAATGAGTTTTGCACGGTTATTCACACCGGCAACAATCCAGGGGACCGTACGAGCCACTAGATGGCTGCATGTGTTATGTATGCAGCGGGAAGCTGTAACTCTGTTGAGCTTGGAGTCTCTCCAGGCTCCTGAGCTTGTGTGACCCTATTGGCTGTAAGGGTTTGCAGCCGTCCAATCATGGACTTTGGGGGCGTGGCCCCGAGCGGCCAAGCGGGCATATAAGCAGGGGTTGTTTGCACAGTTTGCCAGTTCTGTTCCTGTTCACATAATAAAGCAGTTGCTGTTGGAACTCAGTCTCCGGTCTCGTGTCTCCTTCACGCATACATAATAGCATGCACTATGACTTTCACATCCCACCCTTTCTTCAAACAACTCAGGATGACAGACAGTGGGTTGGATCCCATACACTCATTCTGCTAGTGGAGGCACTTTCCTCCAACAGAGGAAAGTGCTCCAGCTAGAGGAATGGATCCAGGGGATCCAGTCCCATATAATATCACACTTTATCCTCATGTATGTTGCTTTTCTTACATTTTGTTTTTACATATGAGCAGAAACCTCTCACTATGCTGGTCTGCTGCTGGATTGTGTAGAATGCTAAGATAGTGCCCTCCTCCCCTAGGGTTGCCAACATCCAGGTACTAGCTAGAGATCTCCTGCTATTACAATTGATCTCCAGCTGATAGAGATCAGTTCACCTGGAGAAAATGGCTGCTTTGGCAATTGGACTCTATGGCATTGAAGTCCCTCCCAGCTCTCCTCAGGCTCTGCCCCAAAAAATCTCCTGCCGGTGGCAAAGAGGGACCTGGCAACCTTATTTGAAGGCATTACATTTGAAGTACCAGTGTGGAAAATTCAAAACTAGATCACATGGACCATATACATGCCTATGGACATTTCTATTTGAATGGAAATAAGGAATGCTTAATGACATGAAGCATGTGAAAAAGTAGTGCTTCTTATTAATCCGTCCTAATAGCCTGGAACACTGTTTTGATGAAGAGCTAGATTCGAGTCCTGTAGCTCCTTAGAGACCAACAAGATTTTCAGAGTACAAGCTTTCAAAAGACAAAGCTCCCCTCATCAGTATAAGCTTTAACTCTTGGAAGCTTATGCCCTCAAAATCTTGTTAGTCTCTAAGGTGCTACAGGACTTAGAATCATAGAATCATAGAGCTGGAAGGGACCACCAGGGTCATCAAGTCCAACCCCCTGCACATTGCAGGAAATCCACAACTACCTCCCCCCCACACCCCTAGTGACCAGAAGATGGCCAAGATGTCCTCCCTCTCATCATCTGCCTAAGGTCACAGAATCAGCATTGCTGACAGATGTCCATGTAACCTCTTCTTAAAAACCTCCAGGGAAGGAGAGCTTACCACCTCCTGAGGAAGCCTGTTCCACTGAGGAACTGCTCTGTTAGAAAATTCTTCCTAATGTCTAGATGGAAACTCTTTTGATTTAATTTCAACCCGTTGGTTCTGGTCCAGCCTTCTTGGTCAACAGAAAACAACTCAGCACCATCCTCTATATGACAGCCCCTCAAATACTTGAACATGGTTAACATGGAACTTGAATCCGGCTGTTCTACTGCAGGCCCACATGGTAACCCTCCTCAGGTTCTGCCCCAAAAACCTCCCGCTGATGGCGAAGAGGAACCTGGCAACCCTCCCCTCCCCCTATGCTGTCCTTGGTGCATATTGCTAACTGTAGGCTGTAGAATATAAAGTGGAGCTGTATCGAAAAACCTGTTTTTCTAGAGATATGCCAGTTACGCCCCTCAGGGAATGAAACCATCTTTTCCCCCTTTTTAAAAACTCTTCTTTAAACGAAGAACTGAATTTTTTGTGATTTAATTTAATTTTAGCTTTTTTGTAATTGGTATTGATATTTCCATAAACAAATTTTGTTCATTCCCTCCCCCCACCAACCCTTGTGGTTACCTGGTTCAAGATACTGAACTAAGGGGACGACTGACATGACCCAGAGTGACAGTTCTTATGTGTTTACATCCAGGCATTCTTCAACTGATCAGAACATCTCAGCATCTCAATCTTCTACCCCAGCAAAAATATTATTAAGATTGATGTTAGTTGATACCTTACTGTCCTCTGATTTCAGCAACTAGATGCCAGTAAGGATAGCTCCTCTGCAGTTAGTAATTTGAACAGAAAAACAATGCTGGCAGGTATAGCTCAGGGGTGCCATCTCAAATATCAATAACTACAGCAAGAGTTTTGAGGAAGGCATATTCACCGCACATTCCTGAGGTTTCCAGGCAAAACCTCTTAGGAGGTGGCGTGACCTTGCCGCCAGCGTAAGTGCGTGTAATCACGGATTTACACGCACTTATGCTGGCGGCGAGGTCAGTCCAGCCGATGGCCGAGCGCCATGGGATCGCGCCTCGCCCCTCTGCCGGCGCTGCCTCTCTGTGGCTCAGGCCATGGCATAGAGTGGCCGTGCCGGCGCAGGGGGACGTTCTGGGGGCGTTCCGGGGGGATCCTGGTTCAGCCTGGTACACCGGTGCCAGGAACGGCGGTGCTGCACCTTCTTTTTAGCAGGCGCAACCTCGCTGTTCCCTATGGGGCGAAAGGCCCCGGTTAAACAGAAAAAAGCCGCGAAACGGCTTTTTTTTGTTTAATGGCGTATGTGAAACGGCTTAGGAGGAGGCGCAGCTGTGCCTCTTCCCCGTCGTCTCCGTACACTGTCAGCTCAGGAATGGGCTGTTAGTAGGCCTACAGGTTCCACTGACATGGTTTGGCGCCCCTGGGTAAGTCTAGCAGACAGAATGTAGGACTTCATGAGGGAGACCTGGATCTGAATCCCCTGCTCAGTCATGAAGCTCACTAAAGTGACTGTGGGCAAGTCACTCTTTCTTTTAGCCTAAAACGCCTTACGGAATTGTTATGAAGATAAAGTGGGATCGTTCCAGGCTCCCTGGAAGAAGATTGGAAGCTTACTTTTTCAGTCTCTCTTAACACCTTTTATAGGCAACAGTTGTGAGAGTTGTAGTTGCAAATAAGGTCAAATATCCAAGGCTGAACATACCACATGGGTGGCAGCAGCGTTCAGTTTTTATGTGACCTTTTCAGCATCTTGGAGAAGAGTCAGCCACACCTGTCCGAAATCCATGGGTATGACCACTTTAAAAAAGGCATGGGAATTGCTCTGTGACAGAAGAATCTTAACCCTTTTACCTACATTAACTAGCATTTTAAAAAAACCAGTTAGTGTAGCAATGCTTACTGTGATTAGTTGAGATGCATGTGAATGATCCTTGCAACTTTGCCCAAAATTTACCCTTACTTCTGTTATTCTTGCATTCCATAAGAAAACATATCAAAGAGTAAAGCTATCAAGAGCAGCAGAAACTGGAGTCAAATGATACAAAGGTTTGGCAAAGAACCAGCTGTTGTAGTTTATTATAGTATCAAATCCCTTGGCTGGATTAACCTGTGATCTATTTTGGAGTTTATTGGGTCTGTGGAAGAAAATATTTAAAATGTATTTGGGTGCCTGAACAGTTCTGACAAAAAATATCACTGCAAACAATTTTTAATCCTCGAAAAACTGGATAAAATGCAATTGAATGTTTCAAAGTTACACAAGACATCTAAAAAGATAATAGACAATGGGGGTAATAGTAAGTAATACAATCTCTGTCTCTGTCTGTCTCTAGGAAGTAAGCAAAAAAATTACTTTAGTATAAAGGTTTTGATTTAATCATTTTTGTGCTTTCTTTGAATACTCTTCACAGCTCTTCTCTCGGCCAAGATGTTACCAATGACTCTGTCTGAGCAATAAATCCCTCCATCTGACTGATTGCTGGGGAGGAGGGCAGGGGGCAACCAACTGTATTCAGGTGGAGTTGGCTGTTCCCTTAACAGCAAGGGTATCATCTCATATTCCTCCTGATGAGACTGAAAGACGCAAAATGCACCTTGTAAACCTATGCACAGAAAAGATGATTGCATGTCTAAGGTTTGTCTTTGAATGAAAAATGGAAGGTATTGTTTGTGGCGTGATGTTATGCTGATGCTTTTGCTTGCTATTTGCTGAAATTGGATCACAGCCAGAGTATAAAACAGGCAACGGATTTAATCACAGACAGAACTCTGAGGCCCTTTATGCATGGTAGTTTCCCTTGCAGTCACCCTCCTCCACTGACTACTTTGGAGGCTTGTTTTGATTATGCATGCATTTTCCAACTTTCAGAGGTTGCCAAGCGTTTCCACACATTTCCCCGCGTTTCCTGGATGCTTATTAAGCACTAAGCTTATTATGGTAATTTAGGCATTAAGTTAAAAACTTTTTTTATTCACTCAAGCGTTTTGATTAGTGCTTTTTTGTTTGTTTTTGCAGGGAGAGGGATAACAAGCAATAGCTCAGGCTGCCCCTTCACTGACTAGAGATGTTGTTATATTCTTGCCCTGTTTTAATAGGCATTTGAGATTTTATCTGCTGTTTCAGCGGTGATTTATTTGCTGCTGTTCAGCTATATTTATGTTTGGGCTGGTTGCATGGTTGTTAGCACATGGCTTCAATCAATCATCTTTAGTATGGTCATTGACCAGCATTACAAACAATAATAAAAACCAATCCAGTCACGCGAAACTTAGCTTATGGGAATAAATTTAAAATGTGACCTTTTAAAAAACCCACTCAAGACCATTTAAAATCTGCCGCAACTATAGTTTTCCGGATCCTACTTATCAAAACACAAAATCTGGCAACTTGCCGCAATGCCTGAGAGTTCTTATCTGATAGCAAATAGTCCAATTTAATTTTATCAGTTTCACCAGAAATCCTAACTAATAGCGGATTAATAATTTTTGGTCTAGCTGCCTTATAGTAAGGACATCTTAACAGCATATGTTCTATTGTTTCTCCCTCACATAACGGGCATGAACACAACCTTTCTAGGTAGGGGATTTTCTTGAATTTGCTTTCAAGCACCGTGGCGGTGTTAAGAAGCGCTATACAGCTCAATAGACGAGTAATCACAGCAGACTCAGCACATATAAATAAGTGCTCTTTATTCACAGTGTCAGAGTGCTCCGCTTGGTCATCAATAATCCACACACCACACCTATACAAGTTCTGTACAGCATATATACATTTCTGGCCCTGTCCAGCAGCCAATCAACAGTTAGCTGCCCAGTGGTCAGATCTCATCCTGCTTAAACCAGTTCAGTCCAGCTTTACTGCTAAGTCATGAGCAGTCATGTGACACCAGCTGTCATCTGGCTGTCACTCAGATGACAGCAATCTACATGCTTGCTATGACCAGTCTGATATTCCAACAGTGCCGCACACCTGGCAAAGGTAAATGCTCTTCTAGAGTTGTTAATCTCCAACAAGGCCAAGTAGGCTGCTGGAGCAACGACGTATTTGGCACTCAATGCACATTTGAAGTCTGGTGATCTAGAAATATCAGATTGGCGTTAATGATGCCATGGCTTTAATGATGCTATGAGCCATCGACCATTTTTAATGGAGGTTGTGTGTACTAAACCTTTAAAATAAATACATATGTAATCTACAAAATGTCATGCCTTTATGTTGGTTTATTAATTATTTCAAAGAAATTAGTGGATTTAACAGGCCATTTTTCCTATTTTAATCCCGTATTGGGGGAACATATTTATTTATATCATTTATATTGCAGGTGCCAACCTGCAGATGACAAACTGTGCCCGTACACATGCTGTCTTCATTGTGGTTCCCATCTTGTGGCCTGCCTGAGTAGGTCAGGAAAACTCCCACTCTCCTGGCCTTCCATAAATGATGCAAAATGGAACTATACAAGAGGGCTTTTCTGCATAGCTCAAAACAAATCTTCACAAGCTCAAAACGATTTGGGAAAGCAATGCTGCGTAACATCTTCAGGAGCTAATTTTGCCTCTGCTTAAGGGTATACAGATTTAGCTAGAGTTATCTGTGCACAATCATGTGTATAGCTTTCGTTTATAAAGGACAAATCTCCAAAATGCTTTGAAGATGGAACAGGAACTTGTAATGACCACTGTGGTGTCAATGCAAAGCCCAGTGCTTCAGTCAAAACTGTTGTAAATATCAACAAAATGCCACTAACTTCCAAGCTCCAGCTAGTATTTACACAGGGAATGCAGTGCTTTGACTATGGGGCTTCCCAGTAGCAGGGCCTTCTGATCAGTCAGGAAAGAGAAGTCTGGTTCCAGCAAGGGAGTCCTTTACACAAAAGCAGCCCCCTGCATACATATCCAGTACTGTTGCACATCTGGATGCACATCCTGATCTGTCTCACAATGCTCCAAGCCCCAATGAACTAGCTAGATGCATCTTTTGCCATATAGATCAGGAGGCACCAAACTCATCTAGGGCTACAACTTGTGGATAGAGCTGGACTAGGGCTAGAAGGGGCTAGACAGAGCGTAATCATGTTGCATCCCCATCATTTGCAAACCATATAAATAACAGAGCTTTCTACTTTCTGGATAGGCACATCAGGTTATAGTACTGATTTTGCAGGCTATTCATAAAGACAGGGAATCCTGTCTAGAATACAAAGAATTCCAGAGGCTCTTCAAAGGGGCCTCTCTTTCCCAGGGGAATTGTTGACTCCCACCACCACCACCTTTGAGCAGCAAGCCAGCATGACAGATGTATCTCATCCTGATTTTGAAATGGCGTTTGGTTTCAAAAGCACTTGGCCACGCAGCATGGTGGGCTACTGCTTGGAAAAAGTCCCCTCTGGCTTATGGGATGGATCCCACAGTTCCATTGAATATGGATCAAAGTAGATGAGATGTTGGGAGAACCATGACTGGATCCTCCCACCGCTTTTAAAATGCTAGTAGGAGCATTGTGTGTGTGTGTGGGGGGGGGGGTATGGATCAGGACTCTACACAGAAAAAGAGAGGGGTTAATTCTTTCCCCCACTGATCAAAACTGCTCTTTTGTTTGGTTATTAGCCCTCATGGGGAAAAGAAAAGAAAAGAAAAAAGAAAAGAAGGCAGCCTCTTCGCCTTCTATTTATACTTGTAGGAATGTGTTTACACATTACATTTACATTTTGATTGAAAGATGAAATCTGATTTCACCTTGTGTGCCTTTATTGATGAGCATGTGGGCGTGAGAACTTCATTATAGAATTTTGTTGTTGTTGGGTTGTATTAGTATTAATATTATTATTATTATTAACATTAATATTATTATTATGGGAGTAAATTGTTAGATTTGGATTTCACAGGATTGGCATTATTGCTTAATGTGCTTGAATCAATAATTTTTTTAAAAAACACAATACAACTTCCTTTTTAAAACCCAGAAGATCAGAACGCAGTAGCAGAGCAAACAATTATGCAATGCAGCAATCGCGGGCTTATCAACAAATTGAAAAATGCCCCAAATATGTTTAAACATAACACTGGGCAAAAGTTTAAAAGCAAAATAAGCATAAAGAAAGAAACCCCCCCTTTAAAACATCTTAATGTGCTAAATATTAAATAATAGCATTTAAAACTGATTAGCCAGGCAGCCGGAAATGAAAGAGAAAACATTAAGGGATTAACATTGCAAGATGCCTGGTTGATGGATAATGAACACGCTAGATATGTCTCAGAACCAACTAGCTGGGATTTGCTACAAATGGGTCCAAATGTTTAATGAACTGTATGCGCTCCAAGATTAAAGCATTCTGTGGCCAAAGACTCAGAACCGTTTTAGATCAACTGCTAACTATCTTCGCAAAATGAAGCACACAGACGGCACCTGCTGTTCTTTTCCCCTGGAGCAATTTTTAATAGCATCTGCCTAATGAAAAAATATTCACAGCTCTGCTTGAATTCAAAGATGGAAGAGGGTAGTGGAGGAGGGGGGATTTCCTGATGCATCTTCATCAGCATTGAAAGCAGAACTGACTCTGCACAGCAAAATTCTATAGTTTGGCTGCTTGAGGAATAGGTTCACACTGACAGCTAGGGTTGCCAACCTCCAGGTACTAGCTGGAGATCTCCTGCTATTACAACTGATCTCTAGCCGATAGAGATCAATTCACCTGGAGAAAATGGCCGCTTTGGCAATTGGACTCTATGGCATTGAAGTCCCTCCCTTCCCCAAACTCTGCCCTCCTCAGGCTCCACCCCAAAAACCTCCCGCCAGTTGCCAAGAGGGACCTGGCAACCCTATTGCTAGGCTCACTCTGATAACTGGCCGGAGGGTGGGTGGGGGAAATGGTGTGGGGGCATCACCACCAGTGCAATGACATCACTTCCAGGGAATACTCAGAAGCGACAGCGATAGCTGGCAATTCCTAGGGCGACCACTGTTGCTTCTGGGTATTTTTAAAATTTCTTTTTGCAAAATTTTTATTCAACTCCCTGCTACTGCATGAGGCGGCAGCGGGGGACAGGAATTGGTGGTGGTGGGGATCCCCTGACAAACTACGGCCTTGGCAGCCCTACATCGTCTTTGATTTGTAAGACCTGAGCAAGGCTGTCAATGATAGGATGTTTTGGAGGTCACTAATGCAGCGGGTTGCCCTGACCTGGATGGCTAGCCTGGCCCGTTGACGCACTAGCAACTTACCTCGCAAATCACACGCATCCAATACACAAGAATCCAGACCACCCTTAAATTCCTGTTCCCACCGCGCCTCCTTTCCTTGCTGCACTTGAAAATCCCCAGACCGGCAAGCTTCCAGGCATGCCCAGTCGGCGCTCCAAGCAAGGACGGCGATTGGTTCAGCTTTAGTAAGGAAGGCGAGGGGAGTGCAGGGGTTGGCTGGCAGCAGGATTGAGGACACATTGCATGTTCCCACTTTAAGGCACCGAGTGTGGAGGACGTTTTATTTTTTTAACTCGCCTTATCAGCGGATCCTCTTACCGCGGAGAAACTGCGCTCTGGAGACGTCCTGGGAATCCTTCGGGTGAGATGAAGTGGGAACATGCAAGGAAACCCCGCAGAAATCGGAGCTGCAAATGGTAAGTGCGGACACGGCCCTGATCTCGTCAGATCTCAGAAGCTAAGCAGGGTCAGCCCTGGTTAGTATTTGGATGGGAGACCACCAAGGAAGTCCAGGGTTGCTGTGCAGAGGAAGGCACTGGCAAACCACCTCTGTTAGTCTCTTGCCATGAAAACCCCAAAAAGGGGTCGCCATAAGTCGGCTGCAACTTGACGGCACTTGGCACACACAATGCAGCGGGTTGCCATAAGCTGGAAGTGACTTGACAGCACAGAACATACACACACTCACAAATAAACAGAGAATTTCCACAGGGCAATGCTAAGATTAAATAAGATTTCCAAGCTCTGACTTAGGCACAAAAAGAGATTGCTTTAAGACCACTGGATACATATCAATGGCCAATGCAGAATTACGGCATAATTTAATTTGAAATAAAGGCTGCATTTTGTGCTAAAATGGTGTGAGAAAATAAGGATGAAAATGTAATTCAGAATAGTTTTGAATCGAATTATCATATCACAAGTTAGACCAGTGGTGTTTTTTTTTTAAATATGGAAATGACAATTGAAATGAGACCTGCCACCAAAATATTGGATTTGGAAGGGATAGATGCCTAGAAGGTAAGGTTGAAAGCAAGGTATCGTGTGTCTTCGCTATGGAAACAGTAACAGTTCTAAATATTGTCGAAGGCTTTCACGGTCAGACTTCATCGGTTCTTGTAGGTTATCCGGGCTGTGTGACCGTGGTCTTGGTATTTTCTTTCCTGACGTTTCGCCAGCAGCTGTGGCAGGCATCTTCAGAGGAGTAACACTGAAGGACTGTCCTTCAGTGTTACTCCTCTGAAGATGCCTGGAAAGAAAATACACAGCCCGGATAACCTACAAGAACCAAGTAACAGTTTTATTCCAATTTCACTGTTATAGCTTCCCCCATAAATTTTAATACCTGTAAGTTCGTGAAGGTGACAAAAATCCTCTGCCATTGATCCATAGATATTCCCTACAGAGTAATTTTCCTGGGAAGAGAAAATTACTATTAATTACTGCCTATTTAGTAGTTATGGCCACTGTATGAACAGACTGCTGGACTTGATGGGCCTTGGTCTGATCCAGTAGGGCCTTTCTTATGTTCTTATGCCCTTAGGATGAGGATTTTATACTATGAAATACTAGATCCCTTGGCATTTTTACACAGATTTCTGTACGCAGAGGGCAACTTTCACACCCTGCCCCCCCCTCCTGGGGCAGCTTAAAATACCCTCCAAATCCTGTTCCCAAGGGGCCCCTGTTCCCTAAAAACAGGGTTTTAGGGGCATTTTAGGCTCCAACAGAGGAGGAAAGGTGGGAATGTTGTGTTCTGCGAGTGGAAATTCTTTCACCCTTGGAAAAACTCAGGGGGATCTAAGGCACTGGACTGTTTAAAAAAGTCAACATATAAAATTTAGTATCCTAAGAGTGCCGTGGCGCAGAGTGGTAAGCCTCAGTACTGCAGTCCAAGCTCTGCTCACGACCAGAGTTCGATCCCGACAGAAGTTGGTTTCAGGTAGCTGGCTCAAGGTTGACTCAGTCTTCCATCCTTCCGAGGTAGGTAAAATGAGTACCCAGCTTGCTGGGGGTAAAGGGAAGATGACTGGGGAAGGCACTGGCAAACCACCCCGTAAACAAAGTCTGCCTAGTAAACATCGGGATGTGACATCACCCCATGGGTCAGGAATGACCCAGTGCTTGCACAGGGGACCTTTACTTACTTACTTAAGTAAGATTTAAAAAAACCCAAACACCTTTCTAGGAAAATGTTCCTGGCCTAGCTGGGTGAGAAATGGTCTTGAAAAGTATATCAGAAAATGGGCTTTGGTTACCACGGAAGCCTGCTTAAGGAGGGAAAGAAAGGAAGTGTTGAAAATAGCCATACAAAGTAAAGAATAACAGTTTGATTCTGCATGTATATTAGAACCAATAGCAGTACCATAGACTGGCAAGTTTCCCACCCCATGTGTCATTCAGTAGAACTCACCACATGAATTCTGTTCAGCACGGTGAGTTTCTACACCCACATACCACATGTGGGTGGCCAGCCTTCAAGGGATGCAGAAACTAGCTGTGTCGTGGACAGGACTCCTGTGGCGAGTTCTACCGAGTGGGGCTTCCGATCCCCGTGGTGAGGTTCAGCTGTGAGGAGGACGGCTGCGTCACACTGAGCATGTTTGCAAGGATGTTGGACTTGTTTCACAAACAGCACTCCCCCCCACCTCTGAGCACATGGCGAGCTGGTTTTGAGACCATTTCAACAGCAGTCGGCAACATGGCACAGTGGTCTGCAACTCAAAGAAAACAAACATTAGGAATACATACGTTGGTGGGCTACCTTGATGTTGCTCTTTACCATAGGGTTGTCAGCTCCAGGTTGGGAAATACCTGGAGATTTTTGGGGCGGAGCCTGAGGAGGGTGAAGATTTGGGGAGGGACTTCAATGCCATAGAGTCCAATTGCCAAAGCGGCCATTTTCTCCAGGTGAACTGATCTCTATCAGCTGGAGATCAGTTGTGATAGCAGGAGATCTCCAGCCATCGCCTGGAGGTTGACAGCCCTACTTGACCATAATCTTCACTCCTTCCTCCAACAAAGTAGAAGAGATACCAGAGTTGAGAAAGGCTTACCGATGAGACTCCAGCACTGCAGGCTGGTCATTGGATGAACTCATGTATTGGACAACCAGCAGCAGATAAATGTGGAAGAGCACCATAGATATGGGAATGTATACCAGCTCCTCTTAACCCCATTCTGATCCTGCCTCACATGTTCTAGATTTCTGCTGGAAACCTCAAGTGCAGGGCTATGTGTACCTCTGGTATTTTCTTGCCTCCGTGATACCACAGCTTCAGACTGGATGTTGGCTGGTGTAGGGTTGTGCCCATTATAAATGTCCTTGTAAGGCACCTGAGGGATTTGCTTTGCTCACAATGACAACCTGACTGATCACTGCCAAGACATGTAATAAGATATCGTGCTGTTTGTTGTTGGCAAGAATGTTTTTTTTAATTCCTTTCATCGTAAAGTAGTCTCACGTTTCAGTAATCTGAAACTATCTGGAGACCAGTAAAAAAAGGGCTAATGTGCCAGCGTGGTGTAGTGGCTAAGAGCGGTGGTTTGGAGCGGTGGACTCTGATCTGGAGAACCGGGTTTGATTCCCCACTCCTCCACGAGCGGTGGACACTAATCTGGTGAACCGGGTTTGTTTCCCCACTCCTACACATGAGGCCAGCTGAGTGACCTTGGGCTAGTCACAGCTCTCAGAGCTCTCTCAGCCCCATTTTCCTCACAAGGTATCTGTTGTGGGGAGAGGAAAAGACGGAAATTGTAAGCCGGTTTGATTCTCCTTAAAAGGTAGAGAAAGTCAGCATATAAAAACCAACTCTTCTATGTTTGGACTGGGGCCCTTCTCTTTGGCTGAACTGTGCTGTTTATCAGAAAGAAAATAGAAGGGGGCGGGAATCCTGGAATAATTTTACTGCCCCAAAGAACATTACAGTTATCAGCATTTATTATCCAACTCAATGTAAAGAGATACAGCAAGGGAAAAAACATGTTGAAGCTTATATTTTAATATTTAAATATTATTTCAATCTTCTGGCTTCATTACTCAACACAAAATGAACATCGGAGTTAAAGTAAAACCCAAATATACCCTAACCTCTAATTTTTGTGTTCCTTTTTTAAAAAAATGAACTTTACAATGCAAACGTTCTGCTCATACAAACATCAGCTCCAAACCTTCAAGTTATACATTAATGCTATCCTTTTTAAAATTAAAAAAATAAGGTTTAAACATCGATCCTAAAAATGTTTTGGCAGCAACTTTTGCAACATACAAAACATCTGCGTTACACTGATTAACACTGAACTAGAAAGTGCATTTATTGAGCACAACCAGAGTAGGTTAGCCTGCCAGAACAGTGATGTGCCATCTCTCAGGAAACTGCTACGCAAGTTACAATTGCAAGTCAAGGACCTTATCCACAAAAGACCATATCCGAACCCCATAGGAGTCAGTTATACAGTGTCTGTAGACTTGAGTGGGCTTCAGTGGAAACAACACTCCACCATTGATCGCAGTTGTCAGTAGAGAAAGCTAGCATCATTCCAACCGAAACATAAGAAATGGCTTCATGCTTCTGTCCTCTGAGGTCATCAGTACACTCTCCATGAAATGGTTCACACACATCTGTATGCTCCCTTGATAACCACAGCATTAGTAACGACTCGCATAAGTGAATGAGCCACCACCAAGCAAAAGCTACTGAGTCAAGTTCACATGTTCAGCGGCCAGTCATCAAGTAGGAGTAAGCATGTAATGCATGTTCAATATATGACTCGGACAGTTAAGGATTACAGGGACAATCTGAGAAGAACCCCTTTGCAAGATCTACTGAAATGGTTGAAAGGTACACAAGACCATGTATCTGTCTGAAGAGGCTTCTTTAGAGAGACCCGATTCTCCCCCCCCTTTGCTCGGCCAAGTAGCCTCATCAAGAAGCTACCGACAAGTATATATTTTTCGTTGTACTGCTCCAGTGCTATTTTCTCCACCCACCTAACCACCCATTTTGCACAGGTGAGACCTCATTGTACATGTGGGACGTGGCGCATAGCATTCTTGCACTGAACACTGAGGTGGGTACTTTGCCTTCCTGCAATACTGAACCCATCTGGATGGTATGAGTTCTCAAGCAATGGTGGATCCTAATAGTTTCTCTGCTGGCGAAAGAGGCATGAGGAGCCCCTTTTGCCACCAAAAAAGCTACACCAAAGATCACAAGACCCTCATGGGCGAAAGTCACGGGGAACAAGGACTGCAGTTAGGGACGGAATCAGGGAAGATTGACTAGAAATGGTGGTAGGAACCAAGAGCACCCACACTCACTGTGTGCGTGTTATAACAGCTATTTGTGTCCAGTTGCTTCAGAACAGCTGTTACTCATTGCATATCCATGGCAATAAAATTATACAAAGACATTTTCATGATCATACATTACTTTCTCTTCAATAGATGCCTCTTATGATCAAGTACCGTAGATATCAAATATCACTAGGACCAATGACTCTTCTGTTCATTGCTGAGGGAAAATGAGCGCATAAACAAAAAAGAATTTCTATTGAATTCATGGAGAAAGCATTAAGAGGCAGTCATTCACAGGGTTGTTTATAAAAAAGGACTGGCAAATTCACGATCAATTGGTCTATGAGTGTATTAGCTGTGATAATACCTTTTTTTGTTTGTTTGTTCAGAAGGCTGTTTAAGGCTGAATACCAGCTACTGGGGACAACCAACAGGGAAGGGCTGTTTAGGTATGTGAATGCCCCATTCGTTAATATAGTCATTATACATACTCAGGACTAGAAAACTAATAAATCAAGAATATTCAAGAATCTTTGGTTCTGGTCATTTTTCTGGTGCCTTGCAGACAGCATTATAGTTCAAGAAGTTCAGTGGAAGGGAATATCAACAGATATGTAGCTGGTAGGGACATTTACCAGTCTGGAGAGCTGCATGCAGTTTGTGCCACCAAAGAAAACCATTTGCATAGTTCTCTTTTTCCGATGTGTGGTTTACACAACAATACTGCTAGCTCATTGGAGGAGAATTTTGATTTGATTCTCTATAATCAGTGGCTCCTGTTTGTTGGCTACTTTGTTCTCTTTGGTGCTGTGCTTGTTAAGTTCAGATGCAAACATTTTGCTTGTATACACTGGCATAGCGGCAGGCAATAAAGCAGACCCAGGAAGATACAGCAAACGTCATACTTGCTGCTCCAGGACAAAATGCAGTGCTCCTCTGTGGGTGTTCAAATGTTCTGCTTGCACATACTGGCAATCTGGTGGACAGTGCTACAGACCTGAGGGCTAGGGAACAGGGGCAAATGTTACGCTGGATGGCAGGCAGCACCTGCTGTTCCATTCTAATACATTTGCACTATAGTCACAAGTTAGTAATAGAAAACAAACAACCGTAGACATAGGTCCAAATCAGGAGAAACAAATACATGAACACACATGAACCTACCTTATCTTTTTGTATTTTATATGTTTCTGGATTCTGTGTATTCTTGTACATCTCTGACCATATTTGGTACATTATACAGAAGTAAGCTTCTTTATAACTTTAGCCTTTAGTTGTTGTTGTTTTTTTAAGGACGCATGTTCCTAGTTCTTCTAATCATGGAGCAGTATTTGATTTATCAGGAAAAGGTACTGTTCCCTTGATGAAACCTGCAAGAGGAGCCCCTTGTCACGCCTCTGTTTTAGCTCCTCCCAATGACTCTCATAAACCACACCCTCCTATACATGCTGTGCAAATTAGTCATATAATCCTGGGATCACTCTGAACCAGGTCTATGACAGCATATTCACAAGTGCTTGGGAATCTTGTGCCTTTTCAGACTACAATTTCTAGCATGGCTGCCACCTTCTTACTGCTGCTTAACTGCATTGACAGAACTAAGTCTATATATATATATATATATATATATATATATATATATATATATATATATATATATATATATATATATATATATATATATATATATATATAATATATCCCAACCCAAATCATAAAACCTGCAGAGTTAACCGTCTTCTCCCTTGTTCTTGCTATGCTTGTGAGAGGTAGAAAGGGAAATACTCCTCCCTCCAGTGCTGGGTGGGTTCGCTCAACAGATACTCCCCAAGGGAAGAAATCAACTGAGATATAGAGTGGAGGGCGGAGAACAGCAGTGAAGCACCATGGGATTATTCCCTTTTGGAAATCCAGAAATCACTTTGGCCTGTGAAATCTCTATACCAGGTCTGTCTCTTCTCTGGTCTGTGGTGAAATAATTTCAGAGGGTAGCCATGTTGGTCTGGAGTAGAACAGTTAGGTTTGAGACCAGGCTGGAAAATGCTTCACTGCTAGAAGAGTATTTTCATTGTTTTAATTCCATATTCTGGATCTTCCCAAAGCCAAGAGACCTGGAAGGCCTCAGCATTTCCTGTGGAGCAGACGTTTTCCCCCTCTTCCCCCAGCAGGGCCTCCAACTCAAACTGACTGAATCCAGTTCTGCTGGCCACTTGAGTTTGACATACCCCAACCCTCTCCTACTCATTCCCCTGCTGGGGTCAAGACTATGCACTGCTCACTTTAGGACTAGGATTCTATGGGATCCATACATATAGAAAGGAAGTTTTAAAGTAGTTAATGAGCAACTTTCCACTGAATTGGAAAGTCTCCCTGGTGTTTGTAGTAGACTCTGGGCTACCCTTGACTCCTGGGGTGTGGCAAGAGACTCTGATTGACAGGACAGAGTATCTGATCAAACTGTTGGAGGGGCAGAAAGGCAGGCAGCTGGATAAAGAGAGATCCTACCCGAGTCATAAAATGGATGGATTTGGAAGACAGTAAATGGAGTAATGCAATGCTGGAGATCAGACTGCCTTCCTTAATCAGGCATATAGCTTCAGAGAGACAGAGTGGGGAGATACAGGTGGGGGGGGCAGGGGCCTCGGACAGAGGTGTGGGGCCAAATCACGCCCAAGCCTTCTAGAAGAGTGGCTTAGGAGGCCTGCCCCCTGCTGTACTTCCGGAGCGTTTGGAAATGTGGGTGATGCATGCTAACATTTCAAGTGCTAGAATTGGTCCTGAGAATGACTTCCAATGGCCAGAAATATACACACTGCTGGTTATGCCTAGAATATGCAGGTGTATATTTATGTATACATAGGGTTGCCGGGACCCTCTTCGCCACTGGTGGGAGATTTTTGGGGCGGAGCCTCAGGAGGGTGGGGTTTGGGAAGGGATTTCAATGCCATAGAGTCCAATTGCCAAAGTGGCCATTTTCTCCAGGTGAACTTATCTCTATCGGCTGGAGATCAGTTGTAATAGCAGGAGATCTCCAGCTAGTACCTGGAGGTTGGCAACCCTATGCATACAGAATGTTCACAATCCTGTTGTAATCATGCAAGTTTCTTTTTTCTGCCCTGTTAGATGACCACAAGTGATGAATAATTTCAGAAACTTTATAGTTTTTTTTAATCCAGTTATGTTCCTCACTCAAGTAAAGTGCTACTCTCCTTAGATTACACAGTGGCCTCATACTATTCCAAATGCTTAGTGAACTAGTTCTAGCCTCAACTAATATTTTAAAGATCACCGTGATGGAAAAAAGGGGTAAAGATTACATGCGCACAAGGAAGGTTTTCACTCTCAGCCAGGAAACCAAGATGCAAGATTTAAAAATAATGAAAAAAGGTGCTCATCTGTCAAAACCAGTCTATGAATCTCTTTCCAGAAAGTATTCAAAGGTATGGCTGTTGGGAAAAAAAATTCGGTATAGTTCGGATTCGGCCGAATTCGGCCCATCTGGATTCAGGATATGCCAAAGTCCGAACACCCCCACTTCGGGTCCGTGCAATTCGGTGCGAATTCAAAGTTCGGGGAAAAAATTCGGCCGAATAAAGCCATTAAAAACACAAACGCGCCTTTCCGTGGCTCCGGGGGGGCATTTTTGGGGGTAGAGGTCCCAAACTTTCAGCGGAGCTTCAAAGGACCCTTCTTGCAAGACCCCCAAGTTTTGTAAAGATTGGGTCAGGGGGGGCTGAGATATGGGCCCCGAAAGGGGTCCCCCCCACCCTTAATGTGCATCTCTGAGCAGAGCTTGCCGCCCATGCACAAAGCTCCCAGCCCCGACAAACAGCTGAGCTGCGGGGAGCAAGGGCGGGGCAGGTGCGAAAAAGTTTGCAAAGCAACTCAACTGCAAAGCAACACAACTGCAAAGCAACACAACCATGCAAAGCAACACATTTGCAACCATGCAAAGCAACACCTGACACCTGGGAGTTTGCACCCCCAAAAATGCGCCCCCTGCAGCCACGGAAAGAGAAAAGGGGGGAGCCCATATTTCTGCCCCCACTGAACCCAACTTTACTAAACTTGGGGGGTGTCTTAAGAAGGCTCGTCTGAAGCTCTGCTGAAAGTTTGGGGGCTGCATCCCCAAAAAAGCACCCCCTGCAGCCACGGAAATGGAAAAGGGGGGAGGAAAAAGTGGTGGAGCCCATATCTCGGGACCCCAACCCAATGTTTACAAAACTTGGGGGGTCTCTTAAGAAGGCTCGTCTGAAGCTCCGCTGAAAGTTTGGGGGCTGCACCCCCAAAAATGCGCCCCCTGCAGCCACGGAAAGAGAAAAGGGGGAGCCCATATTTCTGCCCCCCTGAACCCAACTTTACTAAACTTGGGGGGTGTCTTAAGAAGGCTCGTCTGAAGCTCTGCTAAAAGTTTGGGGTCTCTACCCCCAAAAATGCGCCCCCTGCAGCCATGGAAAGGAGCGAATGTGCACAAGCACCCCCCCATGAGGATTTCTCTCTCATTCTCTCCCCGGCCTGGCCGCGCAGCAGCTGATTCCTCCCGTACTCAATCCTGACTGATTGGCCAGAAGAAGACCCAGCTTGGCCACCGATTGGCCGGGGGAGAATGCTGCTTACTGACGGTTATGCTGGCCCCGAATTTGCTGAATTTATTCGTGAACTCCCGAATTCGCCTCCCCCGTTTTCCCGCCATTTTTGAGTTCGGTTCGTCCCGAACTAAAAACCGCCGAATCAGGGGAAATTCGGCTGTTTTTCGGTTCAGGCCGAACCGAATCGACAGCCCTATTAAAAGGAACTCTATCCTAATGAACACATGCATGAATTTTTGAAAAGAAGAAAATGTTGCCCAATAATGAACACACATGAAACTATCTTATACTGAGTCAGACCATTGATCTATTAAAGTCAGTATTGTCTATTCGGACAGGTAGCAGCTCTCCAGGTTATCAGGTAGAAGTCTTTCACATTAACGACCACCTGATCCCCTTAAATGGAGATTCAGGGATTGAACCTAGCATCTTCTGCATGCAAAGCAGATACTCTACCACTGAGCAACAGCTCCTCCCCAAATAGGTTGGATCCAACCAGCTTTTCTGCTGGTAAAAAAGGGAGCAAGGGATCCCCTTTGACCTCTCAAAAAAGCTATCCTGGGTATCATGTTACTTGCATGGACCAAAGTCACATGGGATGAGAACTGTAACAAGGAGTGGAATTAGCAGAGATTGAGAGGAAAAGGTGGCTGGATCCACCTCTATGTTCCCTTCTGGAATCCCCTCAGATGAAGTCACAGACATATTCTCAGAGGTTTGGGGCAAAATCCAGCAGGAAGAACAGGTGTTCTCGCGCAGCTTCTGCTCATTTCAATGGGGCTTGCATGGAATGATTTCCCACTGGGTTGTGTCCTATGCTTTTTATTTTGCCCAGATCAAAGTTAGGGATTCAGAGCTCAGGCACCGCACAACAAAACTTTTAAGCCTCAAGACAGTTTCACGCCGCAATCAGAGAGCCATTCATTTGCCACAACAGAAATTCTTCTGGGATTTGCATTTCAACCCAACTTGTGCAATATTTAATTGGGCAGTCACTTATTAGCCAGAGGGCGGTCATCATAGCTAACAGGAAACCTCTCAAGACATTCCAAGGCCCTTAACAGAGAAACCCATATGTTAGTCCATATGACATGGGTCTTCCCTGCAGGGGTCATTGCTTTTCATGATTACGCAGCTAGCAAAATGTCTTGTCAATAGGATGGGCACGAGGGATGAAGAAAGGGCTTGTAGGTTTTGTTGGAGAGGGTGTACACAGAGACACATGCTGCCCCGAGGTCCCATTCAGCGGCCATCAGATACCAGGGCTGGAAGGCAAGGCCTCCACCACCTCTGAAAAGGCATCCCCAAGAGAAGCCCTGTACTTTCAGCACTGTCAGAGAAAGTAAAAGGTATATTACTCAGGAAAAGGCTGTGGTAAGAGCTAAAGCTGTCCCTTACCCATGGTGAGCCCAACTGTTTTCAGGACAACCATTTTTATGCCTTTCCAAACAATCATGTGGATTCAGGACTGTTGACCTTCATCCCACAGAACTTTATGGAAGTCCCCTGGGTCTGAATGACAGCCATTCCTTTATACTTCAAAAAGTAACAGAATGAGTATGAGGCCCCCGATGAGATCGAGTCTAAGCCTGCTCCTTGCCCCTGGTGAGCACGTTTCTTAGGAGGAGCAAACTTTGTGCCTTCCCTAAGAATTTTGCCAACGGCAGCCCATTTTCTTTGTCCCACAGAATCTAATGGAACCCAGTAAGAATCAAGTCTACTCCTAGCTGACTTGGGTTATGATGAAAAAAAATGGAACCTAGAACCTGGTTACTATTTTGCAAAGATGCTGCTGAACATGAAAAATGCCACGCCATTTAGCTTCCCATACAGTCAATGCAAAGTGCCAAAAGCCAGTTGTAGCCCTGGAGGGTCTGGGGTGAGAAATCAGGCAGCAGCACCAGGGGCGAGGGGCCAGGCCGAGACAGAGCGCAAGCAGAGGCACCTTGAGGTTGAACCGCTTACCTCACGGAGACCAGTATGTCCAGGATCAGTGCCAGAGGGTGAGGCTAGCTGGCCATAGCAGCTGCTGTTGGTAGAGCTAGAATCCCTTTAGGGCTACACCAGGCATTAGGTGGCCTCCAACCACAGGGGCGACTCGGGATGTTAGGAAGGCCTTAAAGGAGGCATCAAGGTGAAGCAAAGGAAGGGAGGGATGGGAGTGAAGGCCATCCCCCACCCTGAACTCAAGGGATAGAGAAGGAAGGTAGTGAAAGAAACTCCAAGCCTGCCAGGGGTGGGGGCAAAAGAAGGCTGTTTGTATACAGACAACGCACACTAATAAAAAGCTTGAACTCTGCACCCCCTGTAGCAAAGTCTCTGGGGCCCCGTGAGCTTGCATCAGCCAGTCCTTTCCAGAATCAAGCAGGTGACAGATATTCACACAAATCCAGTGACTTTTTTTTTAACAGTGTGGGAATCCAAAGGACCTTTTTAGCTCATGTATGTTGCCCCACTAAATAGGAAGACTGGATACGTGGTATGATTTGTTCCCAGTGGGACTGAAATCCCTTTGAGAGAATTTATGATTTGAGATTTGCAAATTTAATGTTTTAATAACTCAAAGCTTAAAAAGATCAGGATAAAATAAATAGCCTTCCAATTGAAGAATACCATGTGACATAATCTATGAACCTACTCCAGTGCCAACACAGGAAATATATTTCTTTCCACTTACCACACGGACGAGCTGTGTGTATATAAAACAGTGGCTTTCAAACTTTCTGTCTTCTGTGAACCCTTTCCATGTGAGCTCATTGGCTGAGGAGCCTCTGTGTGTTTATCATGGAACCCTCTTTACTTTGCAGGGGATTCTGGGATATGTCCTAGCTGCAAGTGCATTTGGGCTCATCCTTGCCCTATATGAATTCACATTACTTTCAAAGATGGTTGTCCATCATTACCAATTTTCTCATTGGGGCCCCCCCGAGAAGCTTCCAGTAATGCCTAGCATACCCCAGAATACAGTTTGAAAACCACCGGTCCAAAGGAATGGTTCTGTAGAACGAGTAAACAAATGGTCCTTAATAGTAATGTACATCTATGCAACATTATACCTCAGTTCAGCAGGATTCAGCAGATGAGCATGTGAGTCCGTATAAATAAGTTCCTGTTAATGAGTCAGACTTTTAAGAGATCTTCCAGTCAAAGTTGGAGCGTTTCAGACAACAACTTAAAGACGAGCTTATCGTTGTTAGATCATAGTGGATAGGTCTACGTAGAGGCCAGTTAACAGTACTGGTAAGTTTCTCATCTTGGGAGGGAAAAGTGTCACAGCGCGCAGTTACTCTCTTGACTGATAAAATAAAATATATCCAGATTCTGAATTTTTTGATATATCAGAAGTCAAACCATAGAATTCTTCAATAGCCTGTGCATCAATTTTCTGCAAAAAATAAAATAAAAAGAACTGTTAATATATTAATAAAAGGCAGATAAAACAGACAGGGTGTGCAGCTACGGGCCTAAGTCATCCTAAGTCCTTGTTTGGTTCTGTTTTCTTTTCCGCTCAGAATTACTGGAGAAAAATATTTAATCTCTTTCTGAGGACAAATGCATGTCTGCATTAATTGTGATTTTAGTAGAAACAGTAAAAAGCAAAAAGGATTTGAGTTCTGTCTCAGGTGTGTGCTGAGAAAGTGCAGTATTTGCCAGGTAGATCTACACTCACATCTAGTCTAGATCCAGTTCAATCATCATGGGGCTATTTGTTTTTCATGTATTTGTTCAATTACAATAGTATGTGCAGTTGGCATGTTGAGGCGGTAGTTTTGCCACCTCTGGAATCCACCTCAACAATTCCAGGATGATTTCATTTAACCTTTTTGGACTGTGCCACTTACACCATCACATCTGACTCATGGCGACCCCTGGTGGGGTTTGCAAGGCAAGAGGCATTCAGAGGTGGTTTGCCATTGCCTGCCTCCGTGTCATGCCCCTTGTTTCCTTGAAGGTCTCCCATCCAAACACTTGCCAGGGTCAACTCTGCTTAGCTTCTAAGATCAGCATTATACTCCCAAGGATTTAGGCTGTCGGTATTGCCTGGCAGTACAATTTTAATTCCAAACCATCTGAAAGAATGGAGACTCTCTAGTCATCTGTCTATGGTTCCCTTGTAAAAGCAGGGCCTTCTACCGCTTTGTTTAGGAAGCTTGTAATGACAAGGGTTCTGAGAGAAGGGAGAAGGGGAAACAAGTTGCAATGAGAATATTTTTCTTTTTTAAATCCTTTATACCATGCAATGCATATTAATGTTGGCAACAATCAACACTTGTGGCAAATACTCATGCCAGACATCACATCACCATCTGGAATGTAGTCAGTTGTATCATGAAGACACAATAGAATGAGGTAGGGAGGTAGGTAGTTAGGAAGGAAGGAAGGAAGGAAGGAAGGAAGGAAGGAAGGAAGGAAGGAAGGAAGGAAGGAAGGAAGGAAGGAAGGAAGGAGGGAAGGAGGGAAGGAGGGAAGGAGGGAAGGAGACAAAGAAGAAAACGGAGAACAAGGAGAAGGAGAGGAAGACAGAGAAGGAGAAGAAGATGAAGAAGATGGAGAAGAAGGAGGAGGAGAAGAAGAGTTAGTTTTATATGCTGAATTTTCTCTACCACTTAAAGAAGAATCAAACCAGCTTACAATCCCCTTCCCTTCTGCCCACAACAGACACCCTGTGAGGTAGGTGGGGCTGAGAGAGCTCTAAGAGAGCTGTGACTAGCCCAAGGTCACCCAGCTGGCTTCATGTGTAGGAGTGGGGAATCAAACCCGGTTTTCCAGATTAGAGTCCATCACTTCAAATCACCGCTCTTAACAACTACACCACCTTCCTGTACTACTGCAGGAAGCAGGCTACCCTTTCAGGTGCTCCCCCATTAAAAAAAAAAAAAAAGATCCTGCAAATGGAAAAATAACTCATCAAGAAGAAAGTCTTTGGCTAACTGCTTTGTTAGCAAAATGTTAATGGAGATTTTAAAGGAAGCATTAAATATGTGACCCCTGTTAGCAGGGGCCCAGTCTGTTCTACTGCTTCATCAATGTTGCACATGCCTTGTGCATCTATTTTGTTTAAAAGATTTATGCGTAGATTATGCTCCAATAACTATTTATTGAGGGTGATTGAAATTTAGTTTGCATTTGCTTCTCTTCTTCTAAACATTTAAGGTTTGCTGATTTACTAAGAAAATAACTTGCAAGTGGCAAGCCACATCATACCAGGAAACCAACCTGACAACCTTAAATTCTGCTCAGATGTAATCAGTACACTGACCTCTACGATATCATCATCGAACAAAAGCCAGAATCCATGACTTTTCACAATGGTAATATAATGTCCACGATTGGGCCCGCTAAGAAGGTAAGAGAAAAAGAGCAACACAATTAGAGAACTGGAAATGACCTGATACACACATTAAAAAAACATATTATACAAAGAAGCATTACAGTTTGAGTTCATGTGCAAGCACAAAGATGGATACATAATCCCACAGGTAAAGTTGTAAGACACTCTGGGATATCAGAACTCATGGGCATTCTTATCCTTTGCGACTCATTTGGTAGTGTAAAACGGTGCAATCCTATGCAAAGTCTCAGTCCCTCTAAGTTGGGGAGCAGCAGTATCCGCTTTGCATGCAGAAGATACCATGGTCAGTCCCTGGCATTTCCAGCTTAAATGGTCAGATAGTGAGTGATCAGGTAGTGGGGATGATGTGAAAGACTTTTCAAGACCCTGGAAAGCTGCTACCAGTCAGAGCACAAAACACTGACCTTAGCAGACTGATGCTCTGATCTCACTGGGCTGAGAGTGTAGTAACTCTTCGTAGGATTGCACTGCAAATTGCTTCTCTCCCTCCTGACCTGCCTCAGACATGCTCCAGCAGGTTCTGGCGCACATGTAAATGTAGTAAAGGCACTTGCAAATCATGTATCCTGCTCTAAAACTCAGTTCTCAGGCACAGACAAACTGGGAGCATGGCACAGGCAGAGAGGGAACGTAAGTAGAAGAAGAAGTAGAAGAGTTGGTTTTTATATGCTGACTTTCTCTGCCACTTGAGAGACTCAAACCAGCTTACAATCACCTTCCCTTCCCCTCTCCACAACAGACACCCTGTGAGGTGGGTGAGGCTGAGAGAATGTGACTTGCCCAAGGTCACCCAGCTGGCTTTGCATGTAGGAGTGGGGAAACCAACCCGGTTCACCAGATTAGCCTCCGTGGCTCGTGTGGAGGAGTGGGGAATCAAACCCGGTTCTCCAGATCAGATTCCACCACTCCAAACCACCGCTCTTAACCACTACACCATGCTGGCTCCCTGTCTTCCCTCTGTGCTGTTCACTTGGCTTGAAACAGTGCCAGGAGGAAATCAGGAAAAAAAATGACTTGATGGCATGTGGATTTGGAGATTAAAAGAAGAAGAAACTAAGAATAATAGACGAAAGTAGATAATGTATGATGACAATAAAGACAATAAGTAAAATACAGAGTATAAAAGGTATCTAGAGAGCTAGCAATAATTTTGTTATTATAGATATATCCTTTGTAACTGAAAGCGGAAGTCTTATGTATATGCACGTGTGTGTGTATATATAGCTTGTTTCCTTTTGTGTTTTTTTTGTGGTCAAGTGTATTTATTTTTTCTTATGTATGTCTATGTTTATGTATTGAAATAAAAATTGTAATTCGAAACAGTACCAGGAGGATGCTATTTGCCCTAATAATAATAAAAAAAATAATTTTTTTAAATTAATATAGTCAATCAGACCAGCAAAAATTGTACAGCAATAAACCTCAACAGCAACAATATAAGAAGGGCTTTAAAAAGATAGAACATATATATATATAAATTCTAAGAACACTTTACATTAAAACTAAATGGAGTGGAAAAGAGGCACAATAAATACAGACAACATCATTTTAGCAGAGATTTATGAAGCTTCATAATGACAGCACAATATTTGGCGACCTTGTTTGTGACCTGAGGATTCTCACCGCTTAACAATTTCCTAACCCTATCCGCTGAGTCCCAGCCTGGGTATTTTATCAACAACGGAGAGATAATTTCATCACGAACATTTTCATAAAAAGAACATTAGGTGTTCCATGTATTTTGCTATGGTACACACAGGTTCCCCTGAGAGGGCAAGCAGTGCCCAGCTGGCGACATTTCAAGTTGGGAAAATGGTGGATGGGAAAAGGTGTAAGCCCCCTCTCCCCATGCACTGTGGTTCCAATCTGAATCAGGCCTCTACTCGCCTGGGAATTCAAAAGGGAACTTGCGGCACCACTCACTAGAAAGAGCTCATGATGAACCCAGAAATGACACAAGGACTGTGTAACATGTAGTTAGTCCCTGATATCCATCTGGTCCAGCACTCTGGGTCGGGGCCTGTGAACCAGTTCCAGTAAACAGTCAGGGGAAGGTTCTTTGCATTGAAGAAAAGTGTCACTGTTAGTCAAACAGGTCTGTTGGATCTAACCAAATGCTTCAAACAGCAGCCTGCTAGGTGGCTGTGGAATCTCATGAGTAGGACACAACGGTGGTGGTTTTCTCCTCTTGCTCCCCTCAGCCTCTAACGTTCTGAGACATACAGCCTCTGCACAGAAATGATATAACCAAATGCACCAGAATGTGGTTTACCTGCCACAGTGAACGACAACAGCCACCAAATCATACATGCGGTCCAAATTTATGGCGTCTCCCGATGTGTTGAACAAGCGCAGCTCCAGGGGGAATACCACACGGTAAGAGAGTTTAGTATAGCGATGCAATTGCTCCATATATTTAAACCTCTTGAGATGTAATGCAAGGATCATGGGCAACTTTTTTACCCTCATCCTGTAGTAAAATCAAAATAATGTAAAATAAGAATCACACATTTAATTTTTACTTCTGGGTTGGGGAGGTGAAGCCAAGGCATCTTTTTGCCCTAAATGCTGCTGTTTTGTTTAAGCTATTTCATGTAATACAGTCCTCTTCTCTTACCACATGAACTGTCTGTAAAGTTAAATACAGGTTGAGTATCCCTTATTCAGACTGCTTGGGACCAGAAGTGGTCCGTATTTCAGATCTTTTTGTATATTAGAATATTTTGGAATTTTTGCATCTACATAATGAAATATCTTGGGGATGGGACCCCAATTCATTTATGTTTTATATACACTTTATACACATAGCCTGAATGTAATTTTAAACAATATTTTTAAATAATTTTAAGTAAACTGAACCATCAGAAAGCACAGGTGTAACTATCTCACCAGAATACCTGTACCAGCTGTTAAACAAGAGCCACAACAAACAAATTAACAATGGCAGGCTTTCAGTCTCCACCTACGATGCAGTGTACACTGTATTTTGTTTTTTTAGGTGAGAGGAAACATTGAAAGCAGGCAGCGCAGACCTATCTGCATGCCAGCCCAAGGGTCTGGTTTTCGGATCAGTCAGGATATGGGATGTCCGGACAAGGGATACTCTACCTGTACTGTAAAATAATAGCTCGTGTACTCATACAACATAAGACACTCAATGAACAGTGCTACAGTACAGAATTAAAAGACAACATGAACAACGAACTGCCTAAGACAAGGAATACTGTCAACAATATCGTACATGAAATTACCAAGACAAAGAACAATGCAGTAAATGTAGGATAATATACTAATCATTGCAATAGGCTACAATCTGATTCCATTACCAAGGTGCCCTTTCTGTTACAGTTCTAATTGCTTCATAAAAATGCCCTCCTGAACATCTCTATTTTGCATATTCTGCAGAATGATAGGAATGTGGGAGCTTCCTGACCTCCTCAGGCACATGGAACACATGAAGCTGCCTAATACTGAAACAGACCCTTAGTTGATCTAAGTCAGTATTGTCTACTCAGACCGGCAGCAGCTCTCCAGGGTCTCAGGCAGGGGTCTTTCACAACACCTACTTGCCTAGTCCCTTTAACTGGAGATGCTGGGGATTGAACCTGGGGCCTTCTGCATGCCAAGCAGAGGCTCTACCACTGAGCCACAGTCCCTCCTTGCTGATCTGCAAGGTGGGAGCTACCATTGAGAATGCACAAGAACGGAAAGCTGCTGATCTTTACTCATTTGTAGGGGGGTACCTTCAGAAGACTTGGCTCAGATACGTGAAACAGCGTAGTGGGACAGCATAGCAGGAGAGGCGGTCCTGCAGGTATGTGGTCAGAGCCGGCCCAAGGGCTTTCCAAGTGCTAGGTGGGCCAGGCCAAACACACACACACACACCTGCCCAGACTAACATGAGCCACCAACCAACCAGGGAAAAGGCCGTGGCTCAGTGGTAGAGCATCTGCTTGGCATGCAGAAGGTCCCAGGTTCAATTCCCGGCATCTCCAGGAACTAGGCAAGTAGGTGATGTGAAAGATCTCTGCCTGTGACTCTGGAGATTCGCTGCCAGACTGAGTAGAAAAAACTGATTTTGATGGACCAAGGGTCTGATTCAGCATAAGGCAGCTTCATGTGTTCATGTGTGACTCACTTGCAAGCCAAGGCAGTGGGAGAAAGTCTGTTTGGATGGGAATTGTGTTGGAACCCAGAAAGTTATGCCACTTCCGGGCAACACTGTAAGAATCCCCAAAATCTCCATGGTAAGATGCAGATGCCTGGAGTAGCCTTGGAGGCCCCCACCCTGTGGCGCCTTAGGCAAATAGCCAGCCCTGTATGTGATTCCTAAAAGGGCTTAAGGCAAAGCTCCATTCCTTTTTGCAGGAGTGGAATCAAAGAGTTGGAAGGGGCCATACAAGCCATCTGGTCCAACCCCCTGCTTAATGCAGGATCAACCTAGAGCATCCCTGACAAGTGCTTGTCCAGCCTCTGCTTAAGGACTGCCAGTGAGGGGGAGTTCACCAACTCCCTAGACAGGATTTCTTTGTTTTAACCCTCCCCTTTAAATTCTGGCAAAGGAAACATGGAGCAGACCACAATGCCCTTTACTTACCGCTTTTGTGCCTCCTGTTTGCTGCAGCACATCTCACAGTAGTACTTCTGTTCACTGCACAAGGTTTCCGTGTTGCTGAAGTCTCTGAAAAATCAACAAGAGTTCCCAATTCTTAGTCTCCAAACACTCACTGAATTAACTGTCAATCACAATGCAGGCACCATTAAGTCAAGACATCAGAGATTGGGGGAGGGGGGTATCCAAAATGCCTGGATGGAATCCTGCTTCCCTGGCATATACACACAAGCACTGAAAGATCTTGTGGTATAGCAAGTAGGATGTCAGGCCAGGGAGACCCAGGTTCAAATCTCTGTTCAGCCATGAACCTGGCAGGGTGACATACTTTCACAGTCTGATCTACCTCAAAGGGCTGTTTGTGAGGACAAACTGGAGGAGAATTATTCGTGCCACTCTGAACTCTTCGCAGGAAGGGCAGGTTAAACATTATCTTTATTTATTTACAAAATTTATATCCTGCCTGGCCCACCTAGCACAAGGGCCACCAAGAGAGCCAATTTAAAAGATACGTGATAAAAATCACATTTTAAAGTCATTCAACCCCCAACACACATAATTAAAATACATATAAAGACATAAAAAGTTCAATTAAAGCACTGATCAGGAAGGAGGGATCACTGAAGGAATGCCAATTAAACAAAAAAGTCTTTGTCCGCTGGAGGAAGATGGCAACGGAAGGGGACAGAAGGGTCGCCCAAGGAAGAGAGTTCCAGGGCTTTAGTGCCATGACCAAGAAGGCACTGGGTTGCCACCTGCCTAATCTCAGAAGGTGGGGCACCGAAAGCAGGGCCTCCAAGGATGACCAGAGTGGTCAGGTGGGTTCATAAGGGAGTAGCAGTCCTTCAGGTATGTTGGTCCCAAATCATACAGGGCGTTGAAGGTCAAAACTAGCACTCTGAATTGTGCCTGGAAACAAATTGGGAGACAGTGTAGATGAGCCAAGACTGGAGTTATTACCCACTCCAGTCAACATCTTGGGCGCAGCGTTCTGTACCAACGGAAGTTTCCCAACACTTCTCAAGGGCAGCCCCATGTACAGCGCATTGAAGTAATCTAATCTAGACGTAACCAGGGCATACACCAAGTGGCCAGATCTTTTCTGTCTAGGAAAGGCTGCAGCTGGTAATAGGCAGTCCTGGCCACAGCTGCCGCCTGCTTATCCAGCTGAAGGCCTGGATCCAAGAGCAATTCCAGACTTCTCCCTTCAAGGGGAATGTCACCCCATGCAGTAGGGGTGACACCTTAAATCCCAGGTCAGACCTTATTTATTTATTGGGTTTATATCCTGCCCTCTATTCCAGCCGAAGCCGAGCTCAGGGTGGGTCACACCAACACTGTATCACAAAAGTTAAAAATGTTAATTCCATACATATTAATTAAAACTAGCATTTCACAGTTTAAAATCAATCTATGATTGGAGCAGTCGAACAATCAATCAAATGTATCCAAGCTAAGTTTCTCTGTAAAATATTGGGTATGCCGAATTGTGTTCCTTATGCAGCTTGGAAACTGGTCAAGTGCTATGTGAAACTTAGAGCGTGGCTTATTATGGTCTACATTTCAAGGCTGATTCCTCTTCTCTTGTCTATCATATGCTGATGGAATCACACACCTCTAATTGGTCAGCTCACATTGAGAGTAAAATCCAATCCATTGGCCTTCCATTGGGCTCGTTGCTTATGCTCTCGGAAACAGAAGCATTTCAAACAATAAAACACAGACTATTAGAGATTGGATTTCAAAATCGTAATAGTGCTGCTAACAGGACTTGCTCTCCATTAAGTCTAGGGATTCCCTTTAATATATATGAGCCTACACCGTATTTGTACCACCTTTATGACCCTCAGCAACGCAGAGCCCTCTCCCTGGCCAGATTCAATGTCATGCCATTTGCGATTTTGGAAGGAAGATTTCGTAAAATCCCCCTCTGAGACTTTGCCCCTATGGTAATAATCGCACTGAATCAATCATACATGTCTTATTCCACTGCAGATTTTATGCAGAAATTCGCAGCAATTTTTTAGGCCCTATTTTGACAAAAAAAGTCAAACTTTTCTGATTGTTTTAAAACTTTTTTCTTGCTGAATAATCACTCTCCTGCTATACTGGAGATAGTAGCACAATATCTGAGACTTGCTATGAATGTTCGTCAGCAAGTTGAGGGCTTTTATTAATTCTGCCATTCTTTTACCTATTAATTCTGCCAATCTTTTATCTATTATGTCTTATCCTTGTCAGAAATGCTCAACTACAATAATTCTATGTTACTATGCAGACACCCCATGTTACTATAACATTAAAAGCGGCACACAGGGTCTTGGCCAACATGGAAAGGGACAGCCAGGCTGCCCCCACTTGAATGCTAAAAAAAATTTTTTTTTGGGGGGGGGGAGAAATGGGAGG
Organism: Euleptes europaea; assembly: GCF_029931775.1. Lineage (NCBI taxonomy): Eukaryota > Metazoa > Chordata > Lepidosauria > Squamata > Sphaerodactylidae > Euleptes > Euleptes europaea. The sequence goes on along the minus strand of NC_079320.1, from coordinate 67,529,766 downwards.
CCAGCTCTGATGAAAAACAGTTGCTGCCCTCAACCATAGGCCTGGCGGAACATCTCGGTCTAACAGGCCCTGCGGAACTGGGTGAGATCCCGCACGGCTAGGGGTGCCAAGTCCAGGTTGGGAAGTCCATGGAGATTTGGGGGTGGAGCCTGAGGAGCGCAGAGTTTGGAGAGGGGAGGGACTTCAATTCCATAGAGTCCAGTTGCTAGGGTTGCTAGCTCCAGGTTTGAATATACCAGGAGAATTTTGGGGGGGGGAGCATGAGGGAGGGGTTTGGGGAGGGGAGGGACTTCAATGCCATAGAGTCCAATTGCCAAAGCTGCCATTTTCTCCAGGTGAACTGACCTCTTTCAACTGGAGATCAATTGTAATAGCAGGAGCTCTTCAGCCACCACCTGGAGGTTGGCAACCCTACCAATTGCCAATGCAGCCATTTTCTCTAGGGGAACTGATCTCGGCCACCTGGAGATCAGTTGTAATAGCGGAAGATCTCTAGCCACCACCTGGAGGTTGGCAATCCTACGCAGGGCCCTAGTCGCATCTATCCCGCCTACTCTGGTACCATCCGACCCTGTCACTGCCAAGTCAGAATAGTGAGAGATTTCATCTGCAAATTGGATAGGAAGAGGAGTTGGTTTTTATATGCTGACTTTCTCTACCACTTAAGGAAGAATCAAACCGGCTTAAAATCACCTTCCCTTTCCCCTCCCCCCCCCCACAACAGACACCCTGTGAGGTAGGTGGGGCTGAGAGAGTGTGACTACCCAAGGTCACCCAGCTGGCTTCGCGTATAGGAGTGGGGAAACAAACCCAGTTCACCAGATTAGCCTCCGCTACTCATATGGAGGAGCGGGGAATCAAACACGGTTCTCCAGATCAGAGTCCACCGCTTCAAACATAGTTCTTTTCCTCTGAGTATCAGCGCTGGCATTAAAAGTAAAAAAGTGGAATTCATACAATAACACAATAAATCACCGTATTTTTCACTCCATAGGACACACCTGACCATAAGACACACCTAGTTTTTAGAGGAGGAAAACAAGAAAAAATCTAGTTTTCCTCCTCTAAAAACTTGTCTTATGGAGTGAATGCGGCTGGGGCGTGCGCGCCCTGACGGCCAGCTGGGAGGCGGGAGGGGCAGCCCAGAGCCGGCTGGGCGCGTCCCAGGAAGGGGGGCGGTGGGTCTTTAAACTGCTCTGCGCTGCCTGCCTAGGCAGCGCAGAGCAGTTTAACCTCCCCGCATGCTTCCCGGTCCCCGCCCAACAGCTGAGCCTCGGGACCGGGAAGGGGGGGAGTGTGGGAGGTTAAACTGCTCTGCGCTGCCTGCCCAGGCAGCGCAGAGCAGTTTAAACCCCCACAGTCCCCCTTCCCGGGAGTCCCGGGAAGGGGGGCGGTGGGTCTTCAAACTGCTCTGCGCTGCCTGCCCAGGCAGCGCAGAGCAGTTTAACCTCCCCCCCGTGCTTCCCGGTCCCGAGGCTCAGCTGTTTAACCTTCCCCCCACGCTTTAAAGCCTACCAGCTGGCGGGCGGGTGGGGCGCACAGAGCCGGATGGGCGAGTGCGCATCCGGACGGCACGAGCCGGCGTTCCCTGCCCCGATGGCCAGCTGGGAGGCGGGCGGGGAGCACAGAGCCGGCAGGGCGCGTGTGCATCGGGACGCACACGCCCAGCCGGTATTCGCTCCATAAGATGCACCGATATTTCCCCTCACTTTTGAAAAGGAAAAAAGTGCGTCTTATGGAGCGAAAAATACGGTATGCATTAATTATTTTTATTTCCATGAGGAATTGCAAAGGCAGGTTGAACTATGTTGGGGGCTTAAACAGAGAAGGCTTTTTCATCCAAAGACAACTAGCAAGAAAGAAGGTTGGATGTAATGTGAACTAGGCTGTTGCCTCAGAAAAGCTCCTGTTTACATATTTCTCTTTCTGGCTCTTTCCATTACTTACACAATTAAGATCAAACAAGTACATTTCTGCTCTTGAACACGGCAATTATAATTTCCAAAGTATATTTTAGAACCCTGCCAGCAAATGGTATATTTTTATGTTACTTATTAATTGATAAGGTGAGGGGCTGTGGGTCAGTGGCAGAGCACCTGCTTGGCATGCAGAAGGTCCCAGGTTCAATCCCCGGCATCTCCAGTTAAAGGGACTAGGCAGGTAGGTGATGTGAAAGACCCCTGCCTGAGTCCCTGGAGAGCTGCTGCAGGTCTGAGTAGACAATACTGACTTTGATGGACCCAGGGTCTGATTCAGTATAAAGCAGCTTCATGTGTTCATGTGATATAGAAGAACCACCAAAAGAATGGCATTTTACCTTCACTGAGACTGTTCTGAGATAATTTCCCCCTTCTTTAAGATGAGGAACATGGAGGGGTGGAGGGAAATGGAAGTTTCTGTCTGTATGTTTTGCTACAGTGGTAACTGAATTGCAACAACAATTAAGGGCCTTCAAGTCACAGTTGACTCATGGGGTTTTCAAGGCAAAAGGTGCAAGACAGGCCTTACTTGGTGGTCTCCAGGTGCTAACCATGGACAACCTTCTTAGAGCTTCCAAACTGCAACAAGCTCAGGCTAGTCTGGGCTGTTCAGGCTGCTGCCGGTAATTAATTACCAGATGAGAATCCATAGTTGCAATGCCCATAGGATTGAATATCTTCCTCACAGCATCTTAGGGCACATCTCTACAGTCTGTGGATCCTACAGGATGGCGTCTGAGATCATGCAGATCTTCCAATACCCCCCTCCCCCAAATATCAAAATTCTTCAAAAATTACCCAAGTGCCCACAGGCTCAATAAGGTTGGCGACCTCTGGTCTTAGGTGTGCCCATAGAAAAAAGATCTTCGAAATCCAACTGTTGCTAGGGCTTGGTCCAACTTTTTCTATAGCCTCAGCAGATATTTAAATTCAACCGTTTGTCAAAGTCCATCTTCAGTTTAGTAGAAGTCTAGAAATGCTGTATATATTAACATTTGCATTCAGCTACAAGACACATTAAGGATTTCTCATATATTTTACTGCAACTAAAATCTCTAGCATTTGGGAGCAAAAGCATCCTATGATTCATCAGGAGGCTCTCTGAAAGATGAATTGTTTTCACAACAGGTTATCTATTATGCATATACACACATAATTTTACTTGCTCCAGAACAATAACACTAACTTCAGTGGGACTCTAATGAAGTAAGCAATTTCAAAGCCTGCGGTTTCTTACGCAATATTCCATGATTAATTTAAACTCCCACTTGCCTCCCACCCATAAAAAAACCCCTCCATTTATGTTCCTTGATTTGATTCATGCCACATCCTACTGGAAACCTCATATCGGTTCCTTTCAAATTCCACTCTTCTCAAGTGATCAAAGAACAAGCCCTGTTCTTGCTTTCCTCCGCCTGCATTTCTGCAGCAGCGAGACATTTACCTTAAGCAGTGAGTAATGGACGTGTTCTGTTCCACATCAACAGAGAGATCGAGAAAATCTTCATCTTTGCTACTAACCTGCAACAACAAAAGTTTTTTTTTTTTAATTACGACGTTCTCTGCACCAGCAAACAAAATGCTGAAGATGAGAAATGTTCACTGCTGTGCCGGTGCAGCATCAGGTCTACAAATGTTGCAGAAACATTAAACCAGTGTTGCGAGCAAAGACAAGTTACTCAAAAATCAGAACGCCAACGGCTTCTGTCTTTTGGGCTGCCTTTAAAAAAAACAAAAAACGGTAGGCTTTTTGAGTTTGCCAACACTATGTCCTCAAGCAGATGTAATAGTTAGCCAAAGTTTATGTTCTGTCACCATGGTAAAGTATTACATCTGAACACCTTGATAAGATGTAAAGGTAGTCCCCCCTGTGCAAAGCACCAGGTCATTCCTGGCCCATGGGATGACGTCACATCCCAACGTTTACTAGGCAGACCATGGGCGAAAACGCATAGTCGCTTTAGCCTCCTTTATTCCCTGTTTCAGCCAGGATTCAGCCAGGATCGAACGCACAATCAGCAAAATGCATGCGTTCGATCCTGGCTGAATCCTGGCTGAAACGGAATAAAGGAGGCTAAAGCGACCATGCGTTTTCACCCCGTTTACTGGGTGGTTTGCCAGTGCCTTCCCCAGTCATCTACACTTCACCCCAGCAAGCTGGGTACGTATTTTACCGACCTCGGAAGGATGGAAGGCTGAGTCAACCTTGAGCCGGCTACCTGAAACTTACTCCTGTCGGGATCGAACTCCGGTCGTGAGCAGAGCTTTTGACTGCAGTACTGCAGCTTTACCACTCTGCACCACGGGGCTCCTCTAAACAGGACATAAAACCTTGGCTTGAAATGGGTTTGCAAACCATAGGGTTGCCAGCTCTGGGTTGGGAAATACCTGGAGGTTTTTTTTGGGGGGGGGAGCCTTCGTAAGTCTCAATAATTGGCATGCTGTTAATGCCTAACATTGTCATTAAATTTTGTTTGATATTCTATAGTTTTGTTATTGTACACGATAGACTGAATACTGTATGAGCCTCCATGCTGCCTACTGATTTAAGTTCACTTATTTCTGGCACAGGTTGCTTTTGTTTGTATAAACTACCCGGAGGTTGGCAACCTAGCAACCTATGGTTTGCACTAACCCCTCCCCCATAGTTCCTTTACTTTGATCCCGCCACTGATCTCTGCTGCGGTTTTAGAAACACTTGTGTAAACATAATCAGTAGGCATTCAGGTTTTGCTTTTGTTGTTAAGACTGGGAGATAGCAAATCGTAGATGTGGGCTCTCTGTGATTTGTGGAATAATAATTCTTGAGTTGAAATCTGTTGAAACCCATGATATGATTCTGAACAAGGGTGCGGAAACACAGCCCCCCCCCCCCATGTTGTTTATATGTTACTGCCATTGAAATATTTACTCAGTTACTTTCGTGGTTCTTTTAAGATGCAACAGAAGAGGCTGCCCAGTGTGTCTCTGTATAAATCACTGGCCACATGTTTATTTTCAAATCGAAGGCCACACACTGATCTTCCAATCAAGGAACATCCCCAGCAGAGTGACACACACAGAAGTAGCTTCTTCAGAGGATAAGTAAGGTGTTTAATGCATGGTTGCTTAACCCTCCTTCATTCCCTGTTTCAGCCAGGATCAAATTTTTGGGAATGCACGTGACCTCATTCCATGGAAGCTCAATGCTGCTTCAATGCAAAATGAACCCGGCTTTTCCCATTCCTCTTCTGGACAGAGTCAAACCCGTTCTTCCCGGCTCATTCCAGAGCCACAGAGTGAGTGTACACCTTTCTCGGGTTGAGCTTCGCCTCACCCTTTTCCAAACCCTTCTTCACGGCAGCCAAACAGGGGAAGCACAGAAGATTGGCTTCTCTCACAACCAATCACGAAGCAATGTGTAAAGAGGCAGGGATTCAAGTGCTTCCTGCTACCTCGGAGCTCTTTCTGAGCAAAAGAAAGACTTTTTTTTAAAACGAGGCTTGGATTTCTCCCCCCGCCCTTCTTTCAGATTGCTCCGTTGTTGTTTTTTTGTTCTTAAAATGCTTTTTTATGTGGCAGTTGGGTCGGGGGGGGGGAGGAAGTCTCTCAGGGTGAGTTGCAAAGTCAGCCAATTACAGAGCAGCATTTAAAGGGGTGGGACTTGATTTGAACTTGGGAGACTGCTTTCCTGTATTCATGCCTCCATTAGCACAGTTTCATCCCTGATCATTCCAACCAATGCATACAGTTTCCCCCAACCCGGGTTACTTTGATCCTGGCTGAAACGGGGAATAAAGGAGGTTAAAGCGACCATGCATAAATGACCTTGGTCTTCTCTTACATATGCTAAAAGTCAACCTTCCTAGGTATAGAACTGAAGCGGGCCCCCAATCTTGACTCAGCATAGAAGTATACTCTATTGTCAGAAGTTTCGAAAAATCAGATTATCTGATTTTGCCACAAGCAATTTATGTTGTTATTTCAGACTTTCAGAGCAACATGGTAAACATATGCACATATCCATAATAAGTGATTACATTGTCATTTATACAGTATTTACTCCACAGCAATATTAGTTTTTTCCAGGTATGTCATTAAAAAAGAGAGGATCATCTTACAGTTGCATACGAATCTACGATTTGCTATCTCCCAGTCTTAACAGCAAAAGCAAGCCAGTAATATTTTTTTTGATGGATAACATTTTTAGGGGGGTCATCTGACATTCAGTGTTGCCTTCCTTTCGAGTAAATACAGGTAAAAGAGGGCATCTTTGGCAATCCTCTGTATTTTTCTAGGATGACTACGGGGGGAAGGAGAAAGTGAAACAAGTCGGCCTGTATCTCACTACTCTGCTCATCCAAGTTCGAAGCCTTCCTCCCACCTAAGGAGACTTCTGAATATAGGGTTGCCAAACTCCAAGTAGTGGCTGGAGATCCCCCGCCATAGAGATCATTTCACCTGGAGAAAATGGCCGCTTTGGAAGGTGGACTCTATGGCATTACACCCCATTGAAGTCCCTCGCCTCCCCAAACCCCACCCTCCTCAGGCTCCACCCCCAAAATTTCCAGGTATTTCCTAACCTGGAGTTGGCAACCCTATCTGAAGAGCCACTTGAGGAAGGAACTTTGGGACGAAGGAGGACTTGAGCAGATCAGTAGGATTCAGGCCATTCCGCTTACAAAACTAATAAAAGAGAAAACTATTCTCCTTTAGACAAAGGCAATGCTCATTTTGTTACACAGAATCATCTATGCTTCTCAGGTGGTTACGGAAATTCTCACTCAGATCAACTCATACAGGTGCAAAACAAACAAACGCGTCACCCATCCGGCCCCAAACTTACCGTTTCACAGTTCAAACATCTGGTTTCATTTGTCAGTGTCCCCTGAAAAATCTCGTGCACCCAGGTGACGTCTTGTTTGTTGTTCTCTTCCATTTCATTCATGTTGCCATTTTTCAACTTCCCGTTTTGCTTCTCCTGCTTCTTCTCCTCCTGCAGAATGTCAGCTACAGTGTTCAGTAAGTAGTTCAAAAATTCATGGGCGTCCTGCTGCATGTAGTTGTCAAAGAGATCTGTGAAAAAAAGAAGGCCACACGTTTCCCTTGGTTCCTAACATGAAGCAGTTTCGTTTTGCTAAAATCCCTGTTGAGAAAATAGCCTATTCCCAAACCTAACTTCACGCACAAGAATAGCCTCAGTGAAGTCAAAGGGAGACTTGCTGTCTTGATCCTCCTTGTAGTGGGAACATAATCAGAATGTATGAGCAGCCATGCTGGATCAAACCAGTGGTCCATCTAGCCAACCATTCTGTTTCCAGCAGGGGCCATCCAGATGCCACGGGGAACCCCACAAACAGGATCCACTGGCAATAGCCCCCAGAAAAGTCTTTGTGTAGGAACAGGGTGTTTGCAGCCTAGCTACATATTGTAGTGTTAATTACAATTTCTAATACATGTGCAAATATTTCTGTTGATTTAAAATTTACATCCCACTTCTATCTTTGCTCAAAGCAGCATACAGTTTTTTTAAAGTAATAATACAAAAACTGACCAAAACCCAATTGCTCAAATGCCAAACAGAAACTCATAAGCGCAAGCAGTTCTAATACCCCCAATAAAACATCAACTGCTTGCTACAGAGATCAGCAAAACCCAAAAGAACTCAGAGACTCATCCAGAAGCTCATGAGGAATAACACAGCCTCAGGTTTCAGGCCATTGCCTAGAAGGATGTTTGAGTCCTCCCTTACCGTTCTCCTTCCGTAACCTTGAGATGAACTTTTTGGGTGGAATCACACCAACTTTCTTCTTCTGGGTAGCAATGCTATGGAAAAGATCTGCCAGGCAGGTCAGGAGGTTTTCCTTCTTTTTCTGCTGGGCCTTGTACGCCAACACATTCTCCCGAAACGGCCGGCAGAAGTACAGAGCCTGCAGGACGGAGTTACAGTAGCAAGTATTTCCGAACTGCAGAAATAAAGGGGGGGGGGAACCAATTAATCTCTGCGTTGCACAACACCCAAGCAAGCACTCAGTCACCTCACCTCCGGATCACCTCTTCCTTGTTAAGTAACTAGCACAAGGCCTAACTGGACGTGGAGCCTTGACACAGGACTCTTTAGCGAAGAATAACAATTGCGTAATGTTCAACAGGCTTCTCCAGTTCCGTTTTGTTGTTCGGTGTCAAGTGTCTTCATCAATGGGGCTTTTGTTCCAGCGCTTCCCAAGGTTTGTTTTAAAGGGACTCATTCTCATGCACATCCCTCACCTTAGGTTTAAAGAGCTCCATGCGATAAGCATAAGTGTGTGTCACACACAGCTCATCTTCTTTGCTTCGGAAACAGGGTCCTTTTTAGATGCAATGTAATACTCCAGAACTCTGGGGTATTACTCCAGGCCACACTGGATCAGACCAAGGTCCATCAAGTCCAGCAGTCTGTTCACAAAATGGCCAACCAGGTGCCTCTAGGAAGCCCCCAAACAAGTCGACTGCAGCAGCATTATCCTGCCTGTGTTCCAAAGCACCTAATATAATTGGCATGCTCCTCTGATCCTGGAGAGAATAGCTATGCATCATGACTAGTATCCATTTTTACTAGCAGCCTTGAATACCCCTCTCCTCCATGAACATGTCCACTCCCCTCTTAAAGCCTTCCAAGTTGGCAGCCATCACCACATCCTGGGGCAGGGAGTTCCACAATTTAACTATGCTTTGTGTGAAGAAATATTTCCTTTTATCTGTTTTGAATCTCTTACCCTCCAGCTTCAGCAGATGACCCTGCATTCTAGTATTATGAGAGAGGGAGAAAAGGTTCTCTCTGTCCACTCTCTCCATACCATGCATAATTTTATAGACCTCTATCATGTCTCCCCTTAAGCCACCTTCTTCTTTAATGCTCGGTCAGCAGCATGGAGTCCACTGAACTGTACACAGTATTCCAAGTGAGGTCTCACCATAGATTCGTACAAGGGCAGTGGCTGCTTTTTTTGTTACAGGTTTTCAGGGCTGCAACCTGAAGTCAGGTTGCCAACCTCCGATGGGGCTTGGCAATACCACCCCCCCACCAGAATTAAAATGGATCTCCATACTACAGAGATCATTTCCTTGGAGAAAACGGCTACTTTAAAGGGTGGACTCTATGCCACTATACCCCGCTGAGGTCCCTCTCCAAACCCCATCCTCCCCTAGGCTCCACCCTCAAATCACCACAAATTTCCCAACCCAGACTTGGCAGCCCTACGTGAAAGCCCTACAATGTGCTTGCATATGTTGACAAAATGCCTATGTTGACAAAATGCAGCGCAGCAATAATACTTACGTTGACCAGTCCAAAGTAGTGTTCATTGATCGGGAATTGCTCTGGCCCAATATCTTTTTCCAGAGCAGAGGCATTGGTGCCCTAAAGAAAAAGGAATAGCCAGTTATTTGCTTTTATAATACAATATGAATGAATAGTTTTATTTGCATCTAGCCGTAGGCCATTACAAACATGTCAACAATACCACAAATGCATAATAAAAGGAAAATACTAGGTTAAAAATTGCTAGATTGATAATAAATATAATAAATGAATAAAACTATGCTAAATAGATACACACAGAGAAATAGCTAAAAATTGCAGCAGTGTCCCAATTGGCCAGTGAGACCTTGCCATCATTAAAATCGACTCGAAGGATAAGCTTTCTTAGCAACCTTATTTTCTTTTCCTCCGGAGCATACAGGGAGATCCTATAAGAAGCAAACCCATCAGAGACTTTTAACAAAAATACTAATTTCTCAGCACTAGGACAAGTGTTTCGGCCAGAAACCAATCCAGCAAGAAATTTAGCCCTGGGTTCCACATACAGAGTGCATTCAAATAAGTAGTGTAAGTCCTCCAGAGCAGACGTTCCACAGATGCAAAAAAGCTGACATATTAAAATATGATATAGGGATATAGGAAAGTCACAGATCCTCTTGCCAGCGGCCATGGCCTTCCCACAAAGATGGGGCCAACCAGATTATTTGCAGTGCTTGAGACCTCTCTGAGCAACACTTCGCACAAGACACCCAGTGTTTTTAGCCCCTCTCCCGCTGACAGTTTTGATTGTGCAGGTGTTAAAAACAAAAAACAGAAGTGCACCTTGGCCAGATTTTGGTATGAATCAATCAGGGAGACTTTTTAGCAATCGCATTTCAGCTTACTTGAGCTTTATTGTTCACAACCTGGTTTGGGCCTTAAAACCCCCTACTCCCACCCTGTTGGGGACACCAGGTTACGAGAGACACCATTAGGCGAACCTTGGTTATCTGAAGTAAACCAGGGCAAGGTTGCCATCCAACCGCACTAGAACACACATAAATCCCACTGATATTAAATTAAAAAGCAGAGAAAGCAATCTGTTCTTCCTGACATTTGAAACGGGAAAGGAGTGCTAAAGATCTCTTTCTCATTCCACACCTATTAATCTGTCATCATCTGTTTTCCAAAGACAGTCAGCAGAGCCTAAGGCTTTCTGCTGCTGTCTTGTGTTATTTAGTTTATTGAGTGCATTTTTATCCCACTCTTCCTCCAAGGCGGCACACATCATGGCGGCACACATCAGTCTCCCCTCCTCTGTTTTATCCTCACAACAACCCTGTGAGGTAGGTTAGGATAAGAGAGAATGACCCAGTGAGCTCCTGCAGCAGAGCAGGGATATGAATCTGGGTCTCCCAGATCCTAGTCCGCCTCTCTAACCATTGTACCACGCTGGCAATTTCTGAAACCTAATTTAACATTAGAGAGCCCCGTGGCACAGAGTGGTAAGCTGCAGTACTGCAGTCAAAAGCTCTGCTCACAACCTGAGTTCGATCCCGACGGAAGTCGGTTTCAGGTAGCCGGCTCAAGGTTGACTCAGCCTTCCATCCTTCCGAGGTCGGTAAAATGAGTACCCAGCTTGCTGGGGTAGATGACTGGAGAAGGCCATGGCAAACCACCCAGTAAACATAGGGCGAAAACAAACGGTCGCTTTAGCCTCCTTTATTCCCTGTTTCAGCTAGGATTCAGCCAGGATCGAATGCATGCGTTTTCGCCGACGATCCTGGCTGAATCCTGGCTGAAACAGGGAATAAAGGAGGCTAAAGTGACAGTGCGTTTTCGCCCATAGTCTGCCTTGTAAACACTGTGATGTGACGTCACCCCATGGGTCAGTAATGACCCAGTGCTTGCACAGGGGACTACCTTTACTTTTTTAAATTTAACATTTCTATCTTGTTTCCCTTATTTATCTTCTTTGCAACCGTTGGGTGGGGTTTTATAGGCGCATATTTCTCCACCCTAGATTAGTACAGTAACAGCTGACTTTTCTCAGTAGATGAAGGTTTCCAGAGGACTGGAACAGCTGAATACAGATTGGGAAAGATACCTGCAGAGAGCTTGCAGGGTTAAAAAGTAAAGCACCTTGCTTACAGTTGGCAGCTACTCATAGTTACAAAACTCCTCTGTACCAGTTTGCTGCCAGAACACATTCACTGTTTTTTTTTTTTTTTTTTTTATAAATATTTTTATTAATTTCTAGTATTGAATGGGAATACAGGAAAGGAAAAAGGGTAAGGGAAAACATGAACAAAAGAAACAGTCATATTTTTACCCCCTTAACAAGGTTACAATTGTCATCAGTTTTTAACATGTTATGTTACTTCATCAACTTTAGTTTCATTACATTTATCAAATTTATTGTTGCTTTTTGATTTTAATAAATTCATAGAACACATTCACTGTTGTAGAAAGGACACAAGAAGTTTTACATCTGCTGTCCCAGTGGCCTCCACATTCGCTCCTTGAAAACAAAAGCTAGTATTGAATGTCTTGAAGAAAACACAAGTATTCCCGCTCCCCCCCCCGCCCCCATCCAAACAAGCCCTATCGAAACATAGAGGGCAATGGGGAAGCACGCATGGTAACAACGGTCCTTTGTGGCTGGCTCTTGTTTTCCACAAACTCCGTTCCAGGGAATCTCTACTCCAAATTATATCATTCGTTTCTCTGGGAGGACCAGGTGTGGGGAAGTTTCCCCCCCCTTTCCACATGAACAGGGTTGCCACCCACCAGGTAGTCAGTACAGGAGCGAAACACTACTTAAACAAAGTGCAAAATAGATTTATAAATAGCTACGTGCAATTACATACAATATGAGACATTATGTACACAAAAAGGCCTACAAAAAGTCATTCATAGACATTCATATTTTTAAATGTCCCAAAGGCAGGGTACAAATTCTTCCCCCTTTTTTTCACACACCGGTTAGCTATTTAGCAACTAGTAAATCGTACTATTGCATTTCCACACTGAGCTTCCTTACCCTTCTTGGGACTGGCATCTGAATGTTACCCGTGGCGGGACATACATTATAACCTACAATTTGAAATGAAAACTAGGTAGAAAATGCTGCAAGATGCCTTTTGAAGGACTGAATTGTTAAATTGCCAAGAATTTGAAACGGCCGTATCCTCCATTACTATTGGCATCCATTGTACTACATGAGATTAGTCTGTGGAAGAAGAATTTGTACCCTGCTTTTGGGACATTTAAAAATATGAATGTCTATGAATGACTTTTTGTAGGTCTTTTTGTGTACATAATGTCTCATATTGTATGTAATTGCACGTAGCTATTTATAAATCTATTTTGCACTTTGCTTAAGTAGTGTTTCGCTCCTGTACTGATTTCCAAATCTGTTGATATTTGTACAGTGGTGTCTATTTTTTCCTTCACCCACCAGGTAGTAGCTGGAGATCTCCCGCTATTACAACCAATCTCCAGCCGACAGAGATAGCTATTGGACTCTATGGCACTGAAGTCCCTCCCCTCCCCAAACCCCACCTTCCCCAGTCTCTGCCCCCAAAATCTCCCGCCAGTGGCAAAAGAACCTGGCAACCCTACACATGAAGCTGCCTTATACTGAATCTGACCCTTGGTCCATCAAAGTCAGTATTGTCTGCTCAGACCGGCAGCGGCTCTGCAGGGTCTCAAGCAGGGGTCTTTCACATCACCTACCTGCCTAGTCCCTTTAACTGGAGATGCCGGGGATTGAACCTGGGACCTTCTGCATGCCAAGCAGATGCTCTGCCACTGAGCCACAGCCCCTCCCATTTACACAATTCAGAACCTGATGATACTGGAAGATGTGAGACGGCGAGTCCCATGTATGGAGCCTCCCAGTACTTCTTTGAAAAATTCAGTTATTAGGCACTTGGGGGCCTGGTTCCAGACTTAACCCACTGCATGAGGGGATTGGGGTTTTAAGCCCCCCACCGCATCATTTCCCAATCTAAAGCAGTAGCTATTAACCTACCGGTTAGGGTTGCCAGGTCCCCCCTGGCCTCCAGCAAGGGATGTGGGGATAGGAATGCCAGATCCAGGTAGGGAAAGTCCTGGAAATTTGGCAGTGGCTCCTTGAGAGGGGAGGGAGCTCAGTGAGGTATAACACCATAGAGTCCACCCTCCAAAGCTTCCATTTTCTCCTGGGGAACTGATCCCTGCAGTCTGGAGATGAGCTGTAATTCCAGGGGAATTTCCAGGTCCTACCTGGAGGCCGGCATCCCTACCACTGGTACCTGCACCAGTACCTGTATGTTTTCCCAGTGGGACAAACAGACGACTGGGCTGCTTCAGTCAGGAAAACGTTGCAGGGATAGTTTGACCCCCCTCCCTTTCCTTGCACCATAGTCTCAGATGGAATTGGGCAACACACAAAAGCTGAGAATTTGGTTCACAGTTTGAAACGGTGATAGAGGAGAAAAAAATTAATTTATGAATCATAGTTTATGGGGCTTTTCCCTTTTGTTACAGATGTTCCTATTTGTTTCGCTAGTCTTACTGATTTATGTTCTAATATAAATCATATTAATAATTTAATTGTATCTCAGTGCTAATATTTATTGAATGGCTGTATTCTTAGTAATTTCATAGCCATATTTAACATTTATCAAGTATTTCTACACCTAAGCGCTGTACAGAAAGAAGCATACAAGTTGATTCCACAAGGAGGTTTTAATCTGGTTTGGCATCCAAACTGGAATGGGAGCTTTTGGAACAGCTGCACAATGTTGTCCCCTAACCATTCACTTTCCAGGTTTTCCTCTGCTTTGATTAATTTTTTCCCAAACCTGGTTTGATATTTTTTTATATATCTCAAAGTGCACACTATTTGGATAGGAAGGTGTGCATTTTTGAAGGGTCCCATCCACACTGACACCATTTCCCTTGCTTCTGTCTGAGAGTTAAGATGCAGTCTGCACATTTCCCCTTATAACTCGGCAACAAAAAGGGCTATTGAGTTGTTCTTTCTTTAAAAAATGAAAGTGGGGGATTAGTGGATTGTAACAATAGATCATATAATATTATTATACTACAGTGATATGTCAAGTATCAATTTTTTAAAAGCAAGACAAAAACCTTCAGTGGAAGATGGGAAATGGAATTGTTTGTTGACTGCTAGAGCATTCCCCCCCCCCCAGTGCCAGCGAGGAGGGACCTGGCAACCCAGGAGGGGGATTGAGGCAAGGAGAATGGTGTTGCCCGCCAAGTTCTTCCTCACTCCCACTTGTAATCAATATTTATCCTTAATGTTCATTCATCATTTATAAAATATCAGCTTCAAAATCATGACTGCTATTCCATAATTCCGCATAGGGATACAAGTTGTGAAGAATTCGAAACGGCTGTATCCCCTTGTATCTCTGGCTTATGCAGAGTGGACTCCTGCGTTGAACTACTTCACATGAACGTTTCCACTCCATAGAGAGGCTTTTTCTATTGTGAATGTATTATATTCGGATAGTCTACTGTAGAGATCACTTTGTTGGTTACTAGAGTCTTGTGTAGCTATTAATACAAGTTTTTGCACTGGTACCATTTATCCTTTCACTCCTGTACTGATTTCCTAACCTATGTGGTACTAGTACAGTGGTATCTTTTTCCTTTCCACCACCCGGAAGTTGGCAGCCCTATTCACGCGTGCCCATGATTCTCCCCTCCATGATGACTAAGCAACATGGGGGTGACACCACTGAATAGTCAGGTCATCTGCCTAACGTTCTCTGACAGGAGTAAGTGACCGAGGAGGGCCTCATTCTCTGCTGCATCGCTGCAGTTAAAGCCGCATTACGGAGCATGTGGGCCCATCGCCCTGAGAGCTGAGCCTTGAGTTGCAACTCACCCCTCCCAGCCACTGCCTTTCATTTATGTCACGCAGGCATGAACTAACTTGCTTAAAGATGTAGGTCAGCCTCCTTTCCTTCCAACCGGCGACTGCTCTTGAAATTCCAAGCAGCTGCCGGCCTCGCTCTTCCTGCAGCTATCTCTACCGACACTCGGCTTCTGTTCAGCCTCGGTTTGTGTTTTGAGCTTTTATTTTCTTTTAGCAGAGAACCCACCCCCCTCTCCCCTTCTCTGGAATTGGATATTGCCAATATCCAGACGGGACCTGGAGTTGTCACAGAATTACGACGGACCTCCAGATGACAGAGATCAGTTCCCCTGGAGAAAATGGAAGCTTCAGAGGGTGGAGTCTATGGCATTATACCCCACTGAGGTCCCTCTCTTCTCCAAACCCTTCACCCTCAAATTTCTAGGAATTTCCCAACCTAGATTTGCAACCCTAGGAATGAATACAGTCTGGCCATCGAAAGGTTTTATTTTCTAGTTTTGCTTTCTCAACAGTTCCCTTACGTTGGCCTCAGAATTCTCTCTCTGGCATTTTGCATCTTGAATCTTGGGAAATCTCTTGTGGCTTTGCTCTAATCGTTGCACTGATTTTTCTAATGTGCATCTGTCTCCATTCGAAGACCCAATAGCCAACTGTTTAAAACCTGTACATAATGTTTGTGGTTACAGTTGGCTTACTACAAACACCTGCTCCTTCAAGTGGTCTAGTCACATGAGCAGTGTGACATTAGAGAAAGGGGATTTCATGGGCGATTGTTTCTTCTCATCTGCAATTAGAAAAACTGTACGTTGCCATTTTCCAGCCATGATTCTATGGACTGTACAATTGCTGCAAATAATTATATGGATCTATGTTAGCCCTGGTTAGTATTTGGATGGGAGACCACCAAGGAAGTCCAGGGTTGCTGTGCAGAGGAAGGCACTGGCAAACCACCTCTGTTAGTCTCTTGCCATGAAAACCCCAAAACGGGTCGCCATAAGTCGGCTGCGACTTGAAGGCACTTTACACACACACATATGTTAGGATTGCCTACTCTGGGTTGGGAATTTCCTGGAGATTTTGGGGCGGGCCTGGAAAGGGCAGGGTTTGGGAAAGGGAGGCCCTTTAGCAGGGTATAATGCCATACTGACTCCCTTCCAAAGCAGCCATTATCTCCACGGGAACTGATCTTTGTCACCTAGGGATAAGCTGTAATTCCAGGAGATCTCCAGGACCGATTTGGAGTTTGGAAACCCAAATTGGCAAAAGCATAACTCTCCTCCTGCTCTCTGTAAGGCGCCAACTGGCAATAATTATCGGGGCATTTCAACATGGTGTGAGAGCCATTGCAGCGTCCTGATTGGGCTTACACGAGGATCTGAGAGACCCGGAATCGTATCGCCCCTCTGCCATTAAGCTCACTGGGCGACCTTGGGCCAATCACTCTCTCAGGGATGAGTCTAGGGTTGCCAACCTCCAAGTACTAGCTGGAGATCTCCTGCTATTACAACTGATCTCCAGCCGATAGAGATCAGTTCGCCAGGAGAAAAATGGCTGCTTCAGCAATTGGACTCTGTGGCATAGAAGCCCCTCCCCTTGCCAAACCCTACCCTCCTCAGGCTCCGCCCCAAAAACCTCCCGCCAGTGGCAAAGAGGGACCTGGCAAACCCTAGATGAGTCACATGTTACAGACTCCTTGTCACCACCATGAGGATTGTGTCAGATCGAGTTTATTTAGGACATTACTATGCTACCTCTCCAAAGAACCAGCTTGAGGCAGCTTACAAAATAAAACATAATAAAGGCGCAGCACAAAAGCCCAGTCAGGACATTAAAAAACATTAAGAGGTTTTAAAAGAGTCTTATAAGACAACTATGAGGCTAAACCAATGTTTAAAAAGTTAAAAGACCAATGTCTTCATTGAAAGCCTGGGAAAATAAGCGTTTTGGACAGGCACAAAAGAGTAGGCACCACACAGGCCTGAGGGGAAAGTCATTCTCCAGTAGGGTTGCCAAAACCTCCAGGTAGTGGTTGGAAATCTCCTGCTATTACAACTGATCTCCAGGTGATAGAAATCAGTTGTCCTGGAGAAAATGGCCGCTTTGGCAACTGGACTCTACAGCGTTGAAGTGCCTCCCCTCTCTGTGCCCATCCTCCTCAGGCTCCACCCCCAAGATCTCCAGGTATTGCCCAACCTGGAGCTGGCAACCCTATTCTCCAGGCAAGGGGCCACGGCTGAAAAAGCTCTGTTCCCCCCCCCCCCACACACACACCTCTGAAGGCTGGGAGGGCACAGAGAGCAGGGCTGGTAAGAAAGGTCCTCAAGGACAGACTGGGGTGCATGCTCAGAACTTCCCAGGTGCACAGGGGATTAATTCGGTTTGGGAGTGTGGCACACAAAGAGCGAAAACGCATGGTCGCTTTAGCCTCCTTTATTCCCTGTTTCAGCCAGGATTCAGCCAGGATCAAACACACGCATTTCGCCGAACGTACGTTCGATCCTGGCTAGATCCTGGCTGAAACAGGGAATAAAGGAGGCTAAAGCGACCATGAGTTTCCGCCCAAAGAGTGGGGGTCTGATTTTCTGCTAGCCATTCTCATTTCATGACTCGTAACAGCTCTATTGTCCTGCTTAGGGTTGCCAGCTCCGGGTTGGGAAATACCTGGAGATTTTTGCGGCGGAGCCTGAGGAGGGTGGGGTTTGGAGAGGGGAGGGGCTTCAATGCCATAGAGTTCAATTGCCAAAGCGGCCATTTTCTCCAGGTGAACTGATCTCTCTCAGATGGAGATCAGTTGTAATGGCAGGAGATCCCCAGCTAGCACCTGGAGGTTGGCAACCGTAGTCCTGCTGGGGAAACTTACACGTACTGATAGCTACCCAAAAGCAAATAGTAGTTCCCCAAGGACATCTGAGGTTCAGAAACCAGGTCAGGGGGGAAGGCTTAAGCCCTCTTCCCATGTACTACAGTCTTGATCTGAATTGAGCTAGTACATGCCAGATTTTAACTTCCAAGCATGGAACTATCAGTGCATGTTTGATGAAAAGTCCTCATGGCGGCCATGTAGGGGACACAAGAACTTTGTGACGTACTAGTGCTGACCCTCAGCCTAACCTTCTCCACAGTATTGTCATAAGGATAAAACAAAAAAGAGAGAATAACGTAGCTGCCCTGAGCTCCTGGAAGAAGGGCAGAATGAAAATGCATTTAATGTATAATTGCAACAAATGTCCTTAATATACATGGCCTTTTCTGCATTCTGTTGTTTTTAACTCCTAGTTTAATGTTGAATGCATCCAAAAGCAGAAAGGTTCATCTTACAGAAAAAACTGTTTCCCAACCCACGCTGGGTGAACTCTGAAATAGTATGGTGTTCCACAAATAGGGTTGCCAACCTCCAGGTAGTAGCTGGAGATCTCCTGCTATTACAACTGATTGCCAGCCGATAAGAGTTCAGGTCACCTGGAGAAAAGGGCCGCTTTGACAATTGGACTCTTATGGCATTGAAGTCCCTCCCCTCCCCAAACCCTGCCCTCCTCAAGCTCCGCCCCAAAAACCTCCCACTGGTGATGAAGATGGACCTGGAAACCCTATCCACAACACAACACCAATCCTGTGGCCTTTAGCAAAGATCAGTTAAAAAAAATACAGAAAGCAGCCACCAGTTTAAGGTAAGGAATAAAATTCATGTTGGATTTACTCAGATTTACTAGAGATTCTCACTGCAGGGAATCACAACCACGGCAACAAGTCAGCAGTCCCTATAACTACATAATGGGTATGATACCAGCAGACCCTAGTATTATGGCATGGCAAAATATGGAATTGAATTCAGATTATTTGAGTGTTCAAAGCCCCAGTGAGGGGGAGGGAGGGCACATAAACCAGATTTCAGCAAGATGAGAAGATTATCAATGGCAGCAATACGATCCACCCACGTCTGAACAGCAGCAACTACTTAACTCAAAGACTCTGGAGCTGAGCTGGAAGATTATGAAAGACAAAGGGAATTGCACTGCAGAGGATTTCAGTAGCAATCAGGAAACGGCAGCTCATCTGTGGGCTCACGTTGTACACATTTCGCTTATTTGCCTTTCTCTCAGACATATTTTGGAAACAAGGTATATGTAAAAAGCCCTCGGAGCTTGTGTGGGGCCAAGTGTGTGTGGGGGGAAAGGGTTGCCAGGTCCCTCTTTGCCACCGGAAGGAGGTTCTTGGGGCGGAGCCTGAGGAGGGTGGAGATTTGGGGAGGGACTTCAATGCCATAGAGTCCAATTGCCAAAGCGGCCATTTTCTCCAGGTGAACTGATCTCTATTGGCAGGAGAACAGTTGTAATAGCAGGAGATCTCCAGCTAGTACCTGGAGGTTGGCAATGCTAGGAGGGGAGCACCTCTCCACACACTGTGACGCTCTAGGGATTCCCCAACTCTCTCTGGTAAAGACAATAGAAACTGAGGAAATTCTTAGACTGCTGTGGATACAGCACCAGAAATAAGGTTGCCAGCTCTAGGTTGGGAAATTCCTGGAGAGTTTGTGGATACAGCCAGGAGAAGCCAGGTCATTTTTTCCAGGCAAACTGATCAGTTTTAATTCCAGGAGATCTCCAGACCCCACCTGGGATTGGCAACCCTGATCGGAAGCGATGTCACTACATCCATGATGGAACCCCTCCCTCCATTTTCTCCTGCTGCAAGAGCAGGTGAAAGCAGGGGCAGGAAGTTGAGGTCAACCTGGTAAGACTAAGTGCATAATGACTCGGGGGGGGGTGTTCCATAGAGGTTTTTTGCAAGTTCTAGAGCGTCCCCCCAGCGCTATGCTTAAGGTTCGGCATAAACTGCCAGCATCTGGAGACACAGGAAGAGCTGGAGAGGGCTATCTTGCCTCAGTGGCAAGCAGAGCTACCTCAACACATCTTTGTTTTGCGGCAGGTAAGTGCCTGGCTTGGGAAAGGCATGGGCTTGGATCTCCTTGGGAGGAGGACCCGGGGCTGGGCCAGCTCCTCAGGCTTCCTGGGCGGCGGCTGCTGCCATGAATCGCCTTACTTCTTCCCCTCCAGCGGCTCTCACACCTATCCCAGAGCCTTGCCGCTGATCAGCTGTTTTTCTCAATCAGCTGTTTGGCGGGGAGGCAGGGAGGACGGGACTTCTTCTTTCTCCAGTGCTCCAGTTGGGGCCGCCCCAAACAAACCCGACCCAATGTAACCACGTAGATGATGCTGATTGCAGCCCCCAACCCCGCCTTCCTAAACCTTCCGCCGGTTGCATGGAGGGACCTGGCATCCCTATTTATGAGAAGCAACCTACCCTAAGAAACTCCCATATTGGCTACACATGGCCTCAGCAGACTGGGGGCCTAGCATAATGTATGCAGACATTTAAAAGGCTTTTCAGAATTACTCGATTTTATTTGAGTTTACACGGGAAAGACTACCAGTCCCAGACAACCAGTCAACTGTGTCTCTCCCAAAGAAGACACAGCCCATCATCCACTGACATGAGTCCATTGTACCTCCTCCCCCTCTGTTTTCCCCCACCAGTATACAGGATCAGCTCTGTGGGGTATCAGGCTACTTGCTGGCTAAGTTAATGGGTCCCAACTGCCCTCCATTTATTTATTCATTTCACTTGGATTCTTCTTCTTTCAAAGAAGTCTACTTGACCCTGCCAGTTCCTTTTCCGGTGGCCCATCCATCCCACAGTCAAAGTGGACACCGCAAGCCAAGCATTTTGTCATTGAATGATCTGAGGAAGCTCAGATGAAGTTTTCCTGCAAGGAAAATATTCACAGGGACAAAGGTTTGTGAACTAGGGTTGCCAACCTCCAGGTGGTGGCTGGAGATCTCACGGATTTACAACTGATCTCTAGGCCACAAAGATCAGTTCTCCTGAAGAACATGGCTGCTTAGGAAGGTGGACTCTATGGCATTATACCCCACTGAGGTACCTCCCCTCCCCAGGTTCCACACACAGGAATTTCACAACCCAGAACTGGCAACCCTCTCAATGGCATCTTGGCTATCTTCTGGGCATGGAGTAAGGGTCACTGGGGATGTGGGGGGGAGGTAGTTGTGAATTTCCTGCATTGTGCAGGGGGTTGGACTAGATGACCCTGGTGGTCCCTTCCAGCTCTATGATTCTATGAATGCAAATTGCTCACCTACTTAATATAAGGAAACAGATTTTTTTTAATGGAGCTAAAACCTTCAGTCTCAAGTTCCACAATCTCTTATTTATTTACAACATTTTTTTATGCTGCCTCTCCAGAAACCGGCCAGA
Source organism: Euleptes europaea (assembly GCF_029931775.1). NCBI lineage: Eukaryota > Metazoa > Chordata > Lepidosauria > Squamata > Sphaerodactylidae > Euleptes > Euleptes europaea. The sequence continues at coordinate 67,508,363 of NC_079320.1, read as the reverse complement.
GGTGCCTTACAAAACAAAAATAATCAAAACAAAACATTAAACATCTTTCCAATTAATTCCGTCACCTCAAGAATGTTCTAAATCCCCACCATAGACAGGATAACATGACTGGAAAAACCATACCCGCAGGCAGCTGATTCCATCAAAACAAACAGCCTCCCTATTTCTCTGACTAACCAGATTAGATCCAGCTAATTTCACCCTGTTTATTCTCAGTTTACAGTACTTGGTCCAACTAGACACGACAACACAGAAGCTTCCAAACAAAGCAAAATGAAAATAAATACAGGTCCACGAAAATTCCACGATGTCCAGTATGTACGCTGGTGTAGAAATATAATTATATCCATTTAAAAAAATCAAAGCAAAGATCTATTTTTTTCCAGATGTAAAACTACAATATCTAACAAAGATAACTTGATGAGAAAGTTCTCCCAACCGAAAAAAAGTAAACAAATAGAGCATTTAAATTGGAAGAATGCCAGATTTTGGTCCAGAAAAACAAAATAGCTGCATCTTTCAACTACTGAATTAAATAGCCAGCTAACAAGTTATTCAAAGAAGTATTGCCAGATTTTTAGCTTTCTTCACTCTTCAGGAGTCATTTTTGAAAACAACAACAATTTATCTCCTTTTGGAACAATATGTAATGACTAAAGTGTATTCTTTAAGCTGTTTCAGACACAGGAAAAAAAAATCCTATATGGAAAGCATGACCTTATCTGAAATAGCACGCGGCTGGTATTTGTATGTATATGACAGTCAGGCTGCAATCCTAATAGGGTTGCCAACCTCCAGGTGGTGGCTGGATCTTCCACTATTACAACTAATCTCCAGGCGACGGAGATCAGTTCATCAGGAGATAGGGTTGCCAGGCTGTTCCTCGCCACCAGCAGGAGCTTTGCAGGGTGAAGCTGGCAGCCACAATCAGAGTGTGGGCAACGCGTGCAATGCGCCGTCACTTACGTATTCACCCAGAAGTGCTGCGGACGTTCTAGCAATCACCTCCGATGCGACGCGCACACGCAGATCACGACCCCCCCCTTTGCTGGCGCTCTTCCACCTGCCAACCAGCTGAGGGGCAGTGGATTGGCGGGCTTTTGCCAAACCCAGTGGATTGGCGGGCTTTTGCCCACCCCCACTGGGTAGATGGCAAGCCTACCTGGAGAAAATGGCTGCTTAGGAAGGTAGACTCTATGGCATTATACCCCACGGAAGCCCCTCCCCCCCAAACCCCACCCTCCTCAGGCTCCACCCCCAAAGTATCCAGGTATTTCCCAACCCGGAGCTGGCAACCCTAAATCTTAAGAACACTTTCCTGGGAGTAAGCGCCAATGAATAAAGTGGGACTTACTTTCAAATACACTTGCTAAGGATTGCTCTCTAGCAATGCGGTTCTAAGTGTAATTACGCTTACGAGAACAACACTGCTTATTTGTACAGCATGTTGCTTACATGCTCAAAGCACTTTATCCCAGTCACCTGTACTAGGCAGGCCAATACTATCCTTACCGTATTATAGATTGTGCAGAGCAGAAAGGGACAGGAAAGCTAATACAGCTTGCTTAAGGCCAGCTGGAAAATTCATTTGCACAGTCAAATCTGACCTGAGGCCCTTCTGGTTCCCAGCCTCATTCTTTAGTTTAGCCTGTCTTTCTAATCCAGATCGCCATGCCACTACACATAAACTCAGCTGCATATACATCCCGGGCATTTGATCAGCCACATTTTCCTAGTAGCACTTTTTTCTTCTTCTTCTTTTTTCTGTCATGTTACAGCAGACTTATGGCGACCCTGTAGGGTTTTCAAGGCAAGAGACGTTCAGAGGTGGTTTGCCATTGCCTGTCTACGTGTCACGCCCCTGGTATTCCTTGGAGGTCTCTCATCCAAATACTTGCCAGGGTCGAGGCTGAGCTTGTGTTGACTGGCCCAAGGTCACCCAGCAAGTTGCCATGGCAGAGTGGGGATTCGAACCAGGGTTTCCCAGATCCTAGCCCGACACCTTAACCACTATGGTGGTCCCCGGCCCTAGGAGTGTGCGGCTGTCCTCGACTAGGGCCAGGGCCTTTTCAGCCCTGGCTCCGGCCTGGTGGAATGCTCTGCCTAGCAACATCAGGGCCCTGTTGGCATGGTGTGTGTGTGCGTGTGTTAAGTGCCGTCAAGTCTCTTCCGATTCATGGTGACCCTATGAATCAAAGTCCTCCAAAATGTCCTATCTTTGACAGCCTTAATCAGGTCTTGCAAATTGAGGGCCGTGGCTTCCGATATAGAATCAATCCATCTCTTGTTGGGTCTTCTTCTTTTCCTGCTCCCTTCAACTTTTCCTAGTATGATTGTCTTTTCCAGTGACTCTTGCCTTTTCATAATGTGACCACAGTACGACAGCCTCAGTTTAGTAATTTTAGCTTCTAGGGTCAGTTCAGGCTCGATTTGATCTATAACCCACTGATTTGTTTTTTTTGGCAGTCCACGGTATCCACACTCTCCTCCAACACCGCATTTCAAAGGAAGTTGGCATGGTAGACAGACGTTTAGTCAAGTCAAATGCTGGCTCAGCTCTGTCTTCGCTCCCTCTCCCCCTCCCCACTGGCCATGCTTCAGCACACCACTTGCGTAACTTTCTGTCCTTCTCGGAAACCTCCCCTGCATGCTCCTCTCTCTATTTACGCATTCAGCCTCCACTGTGCTCTCTCAAACTGGAACATCTTTTAAAAGATTGTCAGGACTGCTCCCACAGTGGGGCGGGGAAGGGAGAACTGGATCTCAACGGGCTTCTGCGGCAACCTCGCCAAACTGGTTTTTCAGCACACAGCCCTGAAGCAGAAGCAGTAACATTTGTACAGGGCACAATAAAGGCTCTTCCCCAGTAGATCTCTCTTCGCCCACATTCCTCCGCAAGGAAGCATGTACCAGTCATGCTCAACAAGCACATTGCTACAATGCATGGATACAGCAGAAAGTTGGTATGCCGTGTGTGTGGGGGGGGATGTACAATGAGACCTAACTATTCTGTGGGAGAGTTTCACAAGTTTCTCAGCAGTTCCTCTTCTCTGCTTGAAGAAGCATGATGTATAGACATGGGCATACAAGTGCCCTTGAAGAAAGATGGAGAGATATGAGAGGAGCTCCTGTTAGAAGTGTTTAAAACAGGATAACGACAGCTTATAACAATCTCTAGCTTGTCTCCATGCAATAATTGAACGTGCATTCTGCAGGTGATCACAGCCACTGTTTACCAAGATATCAGCCTGTTAAGATGTTCAGCCCATTCTTCATCCCAGATACAGTACAGTTTATTTAGGACCGAAGGAAAACTGTCTACCTACCTAATCCAGAAACATTAAAATATGACATTTTAGGAAACCATACAGCACTGGGGAGACAATATGAGGAAAAAGAGCATAGGAAGTAGCTTGGATCTAGAGCTGCATTTCCACAGGTGCAAGGATTTCCATCCATGAAACACAACTTTCCCACTTTCTCCTTCCCTCAGCAGCATGAAATGACCCCCCCAATCCTGTTCCTGGGGGGTTCCTTGGCCCCAAGGAACAGGATTTGGGGAAGGGAAGGGGATAGTAAGCTGGTTTGGTTCTTCCTTAAGTGGTAGAGAAAGTCAGCATATAAAAACCAACTCTTCTTCATGGGAAAGACTTTTGAACTCTGTCCTTCCAGATTCCTGGAAGCACAACACATGGATTTCTTGTGGGAAGACCAATAAAATCTGGGGCCCCAGAAATAAATCCCAGTGGCCAGGGATTAGTCCAGTTAAAATTATGCACACCGCTGGTTTAGTGGTTAAGAGAATGCACTAGAAGTCCAGTTCATATCTCCGCTCCACAAAGAACTCTTATGGCTGCTTTAGGCAACACATTCTCACTCATGACCAACCCAGACAAGACAGTAGAAGCTCTGCAGATGGAGCTCTCCACATTTTTAAAATTCAGTGATCAGGCGCGTGTGGAGCCAGTTTCAGTCAGGACTACTATACAAAGGTCTTACTATTCCCCCCTCCCTATTGATTCCATAACCTAACACAATCTTGGGAATCTGATACTTGGTCTATTGGAGAAACAAGTGGTGACAGATAACAGGTACCTAGATGACTGCCTCAGTGGGGCAAATAGTGGATGCATGAGTCTATTTCAGGTCAAGAAAATGGCATGGGGGAAGAAGAAGAAGAGCTGCTTTTTATATACTGACTTTCCCTGCCACTTAAGGAAGAATCAAACTGGCTTACAATCACTTCCCCTTCCCACAACAGACACTTTGTGAGGTAGGTGGGGCTGAGAGAGCCATGACTAGCCAAGGTCACCCAGCTGACTTCATGTGGAGGAGTGGGGAAGCCAACCCAGTTCACCAGATTAGAGTCCACCACTCCAAACCACCGCTCTTAACCACTACACCACGCTGGCTCTCCACATCCCTCTCCTTATGCTGCAGGCCCATTAATGGACCTCGGCCTCTGTTCCCAGTTGCTCATACAAGTATAATTACACTAGCCTAGCTCATAAGGTTGTAAGGAGTACTGAGATAATGCACATAAAGAGCATCAAATACATAGAGGAAATGCTGTACAAGTAATAATATACATGCCACACTGCATTTTTCCTCTGTATGCATATGGAAATGCAATACCCACAACTGCCAAGGGTAGCAAGTTAATGAATATAGTGCAGGTGCATGTTGTTAAGTAAACTCCGAGCTGGAACCCCCAGAATCTACCCCACTACACCTTGTCTGCTTTCCAAAGTACAGAAAAGTACGGATGTCAGTGCTAGTGTGAGGCAATGTGCAATCTCAGGCGCAAAAGCCAAGGCTCTAGACCTGGTAGTAACGAAACACTATTTCAAAGCCCCCATTTTTAAAAGCGGGTCATTTAAAAGTGGGCATTATTGTTAAGTACTTCAATATATCGCCAGTTTTGTCTACACAAGCCAACTTGGGTCTACCAGTGATTTACACAAACCCCCTATTTTACACTATGCGATGTCAGTGGACCTACAGCGGAAAAAATGGTTTCCCGGATTGGAGTTTCACACTCAGAGTGATTGGGAGTTGTATCAACACATCTGTGACCCCACCTGCAAGGCTGTTGAAGCACCGAGTTTTGTCATGTTGTGTTCTTATAACCATTGTTGTGTCCCATACTGAACCTGGGATTAGCAAATTACAATGCACATTGACAAAAGAGGTTATTTACACCACAGCCCCTAAGGAGTGGCCAAATCCACAACATATCTCATGACTGGTCCCTGTTCATTCCTCCACTGCAGAATTTTCTTTTTCCCGAGCAGAAGTTTGTAGCTCATTATAAGTTTTCCCGTAGTTGCTCTCACACAATCCGTCCTCCAAGGCACAGTGAACAACCTTTAACAATTTTTTTTTGTCACCCAGCTGTCAATTCAGGAGCCTAATATTTAAGCAAAACAGAGCATGGAAAATCTTGACACGCCGGGGCAAGAGACTTGCAACCAGATACATCCTTGTCGAAATTTCTCAGGAGACCTTGGCTGTTACCGCACTTGTATTCCCAGCAATGTATTAAGAGTTTGAAAACGTTATAAAAAAATACTGTTCGCACTTTGTTTGGCCCCTTTAGCTGTGAAGACGTCTTCCAACCATTTATAAGCCGTGGTATCCAAAAACCCGTTTAAAGCGACGTTTTTTACAACTTTTTCAAACGCTTAATACATTGCTGGGAATACAACGTGCGGTAACCCCCCTTAATTGCAAAAAGAATACCTTTGACCAAAGCCCTGTTTTGAGTCCCAAGGAACCCCTTGGCAAGTGGGGTCGGTGGGTTGAAGGCTGAATCATTCCCTCTCTCGCTCACAACGGGCACTTTCGCACAGCCCAAATAATGCTTTTCCAATGCACTTTCAATGCACTTTGAAGGTGGCTTTTACTGTGCAAACTGGCAAAACCCACTTGCAAAGGATCGTTAAGGTGCAGCGAAAGTGGACTGAAAGTGCATTACTTGGGCGGTGTGAAAGTGCCCATTAATGTCTTCATCACAACTGTAATTTGGACCAGCTAAGCCTTGCACCAGGCTGCTTCCTCCGGGAACCAGGCTTCACGTGTCTCTCTGTTCGGACACTCAACGGCAACCCCTCAAGCCACAGCATACTCCAGTGCAAATCGACACCGTGTAAACTTCCGATGACCCTTCAGGTTCTCAGCGCGCCCCCCCCCGCGCAGCCCCGCCCCCTAGAGAAACAGAGACCTCCTCCTGTATTCCCTAGATCTCCGCTGTTCTCTTTCCCCCAAATCTGCGCCATGATCCGGTCCCCGTTTACTCGGAAGTAAGAGCTTTCCAGCCCTGCGTTGCAGGGGCCGCAACTCTGGTAGCTGGGGGGCAGGAGGGGGGGGGCTGCTTCCACTGCATCTGATTCCGGGAAGGAGTCTTGCAAAAAACCCCAAATCTGACCCCTCTATTCTGATCCCCCCCCCATGCACAGGCAGTGGGGTGGTGGTGGGGCAGGGGGGGAGAAGTCCTGCTCTCCCCTCCACCACCCCGCTTGTAAACCCCCCCCCCCCAAGCAAGCAAGCAGGCGGCCAGGCCAGGCCAGGCACTCACCATATTACAAATGGAGGCGATGTTTCTGACAGTCATGAGTCTAAAGGTTGCAGCGACCCCACACCGCCATCTTTACGAAGTGAAAGCCGGAACGGTCATGGCTGGAGGATCTGGGGAGGGGGCCGGGGGTGGGGAGAGGGGGGCGGGTCAGCAGCGCCTGCCTGCCTGTCCCCCAGAGGCTGGGCCGGGACTAATCTCGACCCTCTCGATCTCCCCCTTCTTCTTCTTCCTCCTCCTCGCCTTCCTCCTCCTCCTCCTGCTGCGGCGGGTGCTGCTCCTGCTCTTCCCCGTTCTCCATTGCAGTCGCAGCGCCCGGTGATCAACTTTGACAGCGACGGGAGGGGGGGGAAGGGGTGGCTGCGATTGGCGGCCCGGCCGACCAACCGCCGGGGCGCGCCTCCGGGCGGGGGCAGGCACCGCCTGCCCCCGCCCGGAGGCGCGCCCCGGCGGTTGGTCGGCCGGGCCGCCAATCGCAGCCACCCGGCCAATGAGGCAGCGGCGCCGGCCAATGAGGGCGCGCGGAAGGGGCGGAGCGAGGCAGGCCCGCCCCCTGAGGACCGCCTCCGGGGTCAAGCGGCGATGCCAGAGCCGCTCTGGCACGTGGCGGGAGAGGGCGGCTCGGCTCAGCGCCGGGCAGGGGGCGGTTGGCGGCTGCGCGCCCCTCCACGAGGCGGGGGTTGGTTCCCAGTTGGTCCCCGGTTCCTCATTCCCATCTCCTAAACGTCAGGAAAGAAAATACCAAGACCACGGTTACACAGCCCGGATAACCTACAAGAACCAATGAACCGGGAACCAACTCCAGCCTCCTTTGCCTGTAGGGTTGCCCGCCTCCAGATAGTCTAATGCAAAAATAAAAATCACCTGTACTGTACGGTGATAAGCTGGAAAGGAACAGTACTCAACCCTATATGCAAAAGTAGAAAAGGGCAAGAGTCCAGTAGCACCTTAAGACTAACAAAAATATTTTCTGGTAGGGTATGAGCTGTGGCTCACGAAAGCTCATACCCTGCCAGAAAATATTTTTGTGAGTCTTTAAGGTGCTACTGGACTCTTGCTCTTCCGATACTTCTGAAGAAGTGAGCTGTGGCTCACGAAAGCTCATACCCTGCCAGAAAATATTTTTGTTACCGGTAGTCTTCCAGGTGCTACTGGACTCTTGCCCTTTTCTACTATCTGAAGAAGTGAGCTGTGGCTCACGAAAGCTCATACCCTGCCAGAAAATATTTTTGTTACCGGTAGTCTTCCAGGTGCTACTGGACTCTTGCCCTTTTCTACTATCTGAAGAAGTGAGCTGTGGCTCACAAAAGCTCACACCCTGCCAGAAAATATTTTTGTTACTCTTTAAGGGGCTACTGGACTCCTGCTTTTTTCTACTACTGCAGACAAACACTGTGAATTACCTATATGCAAAAATATCAAAAGTGTATGACAATACAGTGAATATGACAGTTGAGTGCTTATAATTATGTATCTTCAGGCTGAAGATGCGTTATATGCGAACAACGTTTCTAAAAATTCCGGAAGGCGTTTTCCATCTTTACCTACCTTCAACAAGGAATCGAGATATCACTTGATCTTTTGAAAAATTAGCATCAAGATACAGGCAAGTTACAGTGGACTATAAATGAGATTTTATATCCTCTAGAAGTCATTTGGCCAAATTAACAGAATTCCTACATGGAAAAGACATGGAAGACTTCAAAAAAACTTGGGCAAAGGCCATCACATATTGGGACAAACTGGCAAAAATGGATTTTACTATTTTAGTTAGTGAGTTATAGAAACAATTTTAGTTACTTTTATATTATTACTATTAACTTTTAAAACTGTTTAGACACTTCTGCGGAAGTCAGGTGAAGGGTCACTTTTAAAGTGGGTGGAGGGTCAAAAGGGTAGTTTAGCTTTGTTGAACTTTATAATTGTATAATTATAATTGATACTCTTGTATTTTTTGTATTTTTTGTTATTATTGTATTTGTTTTGTTTTATATTATAAAAATAAAAAAATAGAAGTCATTTGGACTCAATTGATGAACTTTATGTCTTATTGGTTCTTGTAGGTTATCCGGGCTGTGTAACCGTGGTCTTGGAAGTAGTACTCTGAAGATGCCTGCCACAGCTGCTGGCGAAACGTCAGGAAAGAAAATTCCAAGACCACGGTTACACAGCCCGGATAACCTACAAGAACCAATGAACTCTGACCGTGAAAGCCTTCGACAATATTTTATGTCTTATGTTTATGTTTATTTTTGTTTAGGTTATGTTTTCGTTTGCACTCCACTGTCATATTCACTGTATTGTAATATAATATAGTTTTGATATTTTTGCATATGGAGTTGAGTACTGTTTCCTTTCCAACCTCCAGGTAGTAGCTGGAGATCTCCTGCTATTGCAGATGATCTCCAGCTGTGCCTAAGGAAACAACCACCCACCTGGAATCAACTGGGATTGCAAGAACATGGTTGGGCACTTTTACCAAAGCTGGGGTTTCCAACCTCCAGGTACTAGCTGGAGATCTCCTGCTATTTCAACTGATCTCCAGCCGATAGAGATCAGTTCACCTGGAGAAAAATGGCTGCTTTGGCAAATGGACTCTATGGCATTGAAGCCCCTCCCCTTGCCAATCCCCGCCCTCCTCAGGCTCTGCCCCAAAAACATCCCTCCGGTGGTGAATAAGGACCTGGCAACCCTATTTGCCTTCCTGGATCCGAATCGGCCACTGCCCAGGCCCCTCTGAAGAGCATCCCAGCAGTCCAGTGTACAACCTTTCACACCATGCGTGGTGGTTAGGGTTGCCAGCTCCGGGTTGGAAATCACCTGGAGATTGGGGGGGTGGAGCCTGAGAAGGGGAGGGTTTGGAGAGGGGAGGGACTTCAATACTGTAGAGTCCAATGACCAAAGCGGCCATTTTCTCCAGGGGAACTGGTCGCTATCACCTGGAGATCAGTTGTAATAGCGGGAGATCTCCAGCCAACACCTGGAAGTTGGCAACCCTAGTGGTGGTGGTTGCGCCTGCAAGGGACTTGCACGTGTGTAACTGAACCATCAAAAATGTAACAGCACAGGTTGGGGGCTTTGCACTAAGTCAGTCTGCCCGTTCTGGTGCCAGTCAAGTGATGTGCGTGCACTGGTGGCCAGGCCTTTGTTACTGGAAAACTAAAGTCTTGCCCACTGTGAATAGGGCTGCCAACCTCCAGGTGGTGGCTTGAGATCTCCCGCTAGTACAACTGATCTCCAGCCGATAGAGATCAGTTCTGGAGAAAACGTTCGCTTTGGCAATTGGACTCTATGGCATTGAAGTCCCTCCCCTCTCCAAACCCCGCCCACCTCAGGCCTCATCCTCAAAATCTCCAGGTATTTCCCAACCTGGAGCTGGCACCCCTAACTGAAGGAATCTAAGTGGCGCCTTAGAAACCTGCGTATATTACACATCCTCTCCCTGGCATCAGTAGACACAACCAGGACTTAATCTGTGCCTCTGGATTCAGGGGCATAAATGTGAGGGGGAGGGCAGTGGGACTCAAGCCCTCAGCAGGATTTCCCCAGGCTGCCAGGTAGCATCATGACAGGTAGCTGTCAGGCTCACTTTGTCCTCTATGTAGCAATTTAGCAAGTTCATAGGAGGCACAGGGTTGACTTTCTTTTTGTAAAGATAGAGGACAAGGGGACCTTCAATGGATAATACTGTCCCTGAAGAAACAACAGAGAGAGAGAGAGAAGCAGGGAGAGGAAAGATTGACAGATCTGGTAGAATCCATCTAGCAATCATAAGGCCTCTGTAATGACCCCCACTGGGTTAGTTCTTTCCTTCATCCCTTAGAAACGCCTTGATCCATTGATCTTGAGCAGCGTAATTTTAAATCTAATGTTTGAGGGATATAAGGACTGAAATAAATCTTGCCACTGACAATGTAGCCTTGGGATCCCTGTCCCTTAATTAAAAAAGGCATTATATCAGAGGCATTGGATTTATATATTAAAAGGGGAAAGATATAACGTGATCTAAGTTCCTCATAAAAGCGGCATTCCAAAAGGGCATGAGCTAATGAATCAATAGAGCCAAAAGAGCAAGGATGGGTCCTTTCTGGGTATGGTATATTCAAAATTCTGCTTTGCATAACCGTAGAGGCTCTAAAAAGATGAGTATAAGCGGGCAAACAGCGTGGTGGTGGTATTCCAAAAAACTGAGATGAACAAATGCAGCGAGCACAAAAAGTAGTGCTGCTATAATCAAGCTCTTGAATGTGCTTTTTAATTTTTGTAAAAACTGAAGCAATGGACGATCTATAGATTCATTGACAGCAGTTATCCAAATGGCAAAACCAAAAAGAATAATTGGAATAATTTGTAAGTTGAAAACTTGAATAGCCCCTGGAATATATTTGCCGCCTTTTGGTATGGAAAAAATTGACAATAGCTCCAGCCCCAGGGTTGGTTTTGTTGGACACTGTTTTTTGATGGGCATTCCAATTTAGGTTATGGAAAAAGAGAATGCCAAGATAAACTCCTTGACTTGGTCAACCTCAAAGCCTCTAATACCCAGCGAAAAGAAGGCATTTTTCTCCACTTAGAGAAGATCATAATCTTAGATTTGTGATGGTTTATTTTAAGATCTTCCCTAAAGCAGTACTTGAAAAAGGTTTGTAAGGATCTTTTCAAACCAATTTTTGTGCTGGACAGAAGAACTGCATCTCATTTAGGACTGACAGAAGCCTCAGAAGAGGACTCTGAGGAGCCAGGAACATGGCCTGTGGGACAGCAGGGAACTTCAGGAGAACCCTGCGTGGCAGATGACTCTGGCCCATTGTTCCAAAGAATATAAGAAAAGCCCTGCTGGATCAGACCAAGGCCCATCAAGTCCAGCAGCCTGTTTGCACAGTGGCCAACCAGGTGCCTCTAGGAAGCCCACAAACAAGATGACTGCAGCAGCACCATCCTGCCTGTGTTCTACAGCACCTAATATAATGGCTCCTTTGGAGGGTGGACTAAATGGCATTATGTCCTGCTGAGGGATTGCTGAAGTAGAAACAAAGGAGAAATAAAAGTCACAGGAGAAATAAAAGGGCCACACCAGTGACGAGATAAAAAATAAGGCAGAGGCCAATGGTGCAAATTAGGTAAAAAATATATTTTATTGGTCAGATAAAAATTCCCTACACATTTCGCCCAAGAGGTTTCTTTAGGGGAATCTGTAATATATACTATGTAAATACATTACTGAGTTGAAAAAATAGTTATTTAGTTAAAATCATACACGTAAATAAAACATATTAAAAGTCAGAATACAAGTTGTGCATATACAAAACTGCTGGAGTGTATTCGTCCTTGAGATTGCATGGAGGAGAAAGAAAAAAAAGTCCTTGTAAGCAAGAGTGATAAGATAAAAATGTGTAGCACCCAACAGGTTTTGGCTCAAATTTAAACAATCTTATTTGTGCCTAAACAAATGTCACCAACCTATTCCCATCTTGCAGTGGTTTTTCAAAGAAGAGGATAAGTTCAGTAGCAATTTGCTAACAGAAGGACCCTTCCATATACCAGTGTCTAGTTGACACAATATCTCTCTATTTTACAGAAGCTGATGCCATTCCAGAGATAAATTTAACTCTTTAGGTGTCAGTGTCCGGAATCTAACAATCCAATATGCTTCTTTTTTCAACAGCAGCCTTTCATTTTTACAAGTTATTTTCTGGACACAGAGACACTGTCCTTCAGTGTTAATCCTCTGAAGATGCCTGCCACAGTTGCTGGCGAAATGTCAGGAAAGAAAATTCCAAGATCACGGTTACACAGCCCGGATAACCTACAAGAACCAATGAACTCTGACCGTGAAAGCCTTTGACAATATTTTCTGACATTGCCCAAAATACAAAATCAGAGGGATCATGATTGATTTCAATAACATTTTTTAGCTAATGGGGCACTTCAATTTAATATTGCCTTTGTGTTCTGCTATGTGTTCTTAAGTTCCTTATTGTTTTCCCAACATAAAGTTTATTACAAGGGCACTGGATGATGTATATAACCTCTGTAGAGTTGCATGTTGTGAAATCCTTTAGTATATATTTTGTTCTTATCTAAAGGGTTGATAAAATATTTCATGTTATCTAAAGGGTTGATAAAATATTTCATGTTATGTGTTCGTTTACAATTGCAATTTCCACAGGCAAAATGCCCCTGAGGAGGGCCTCTGAGCTTTGGCTAGCGTTGCCAGGTCCTTCTTTGCCCCCAGCGGGAGGTTTTTGGGGCAGAGTCTGGGGAGGGTGGGGTTTGGGGAGGGGAGGGACTTCAATGCCATAGAGTCCAATTGCCAAAGTGGCCATTTTCTCCAGGTGAACGGATCTCTATCGCCTGGAGATCAGTTGTAATAGCAGGAGATCTCCAGCTAGTACCTGGAGGTTGGCAACCCTAGCTTTGGCAAAAGTGCCCAACCTTGTTCTTGCAATCCCAGTTGATTCCAGGTGGGTGGTTGTTTCCATAGGCACAGTATTTGGAACAGGTCTGAGGGCATAAGTCCACCCAGAGCCTTTTCTACTTTATTTGCTGTGTGTGTTATTTGCTCAAAGTGCTCACCTTTGCGTTAGTCTTTCCTGGCCCGCCAGCAGAAGCGTGTTGCCTACAATCATTGCAATAGTATATCTAAACTCACCACTCCAGCCCAACTGTGTATTCTATCACTGGTTCCACAAGGAACACAGGATTCTTATCTCACTACAGATGCTAATTTTCTGTCCCAAAGCATATCCTGCTCTGATCGAGCTGATTACATTTTGCATTGTATCTTTGCCTCCTGGCTCTCTTCTTTGCAACACTCCTCCCACCTTCTGACTGGGATATAAGGGCTCAGACATATGCTCCATTCCTACTTGTTATCTGATGAAGAGATCTTTGAGTCTCAAAAGCTTCTACCTCGGAAGTCATATCGGTTGTTAAGGAGTTTTTGGACTCGAATCTTGCTCTTCTACTGCAGACCAACATGGCTACCCACCTGGCAGTGTCCCAAGCAGAATCACACCATTCTAATACAGCCTTGTGTTTATTGGTCAACAACATAAGGACTTGGTATGAAATGTACAATCTTAATGTAACAGTGGCCCAAAAGATCTCCAGGTAATAATTAGCATCCAGACTGCTAGGGAAGCTGGGGGAAGGAATGTCTATCTAGATACAGGCTGGCTCTCTGTGTGCTTTAAGTAAGTGGGTTAAGAGTCGTGGAGTGTCAGAGCAAATTATAAACAATGATAGGAGAAACTGGATGAAACTGCAACTGTACTGAGCCGCCTCTATGTCTGTAGTGCTATCAGCTTTACCCTGAATGTTGATGGGTTGTCATATCTTGAATTTGGATAAATATCCCTTCCTCAGTATGATCGGGACTCAGAGATTTCTGCCCACTAGGGCCTCTGAGTCAGCAGCTGCAAATAAACTGTTTTTCTTGATAACGATCTCGGGTCTCTCTCTCCCCCCACGAACCCCCGTTTACCACAACATTAGTAATAAAACCTACGCTGAAATAACAATGTTACAAGCAAAAAACAGCACGTGGGCTCAAATAGTAATGCAGTAAAGAATTTACTGTATAATATATGCAACTATTACTATACAAAAAGACTACAACCTAAATTCTAAGTCCTACTGCTAAATATCCTAATGCTATAGAAGATCTAAGCCTATAACCATGAACACCAACTTATATATATTTTCCAATCACAATCATCACACAATAACAATCATCACATTCCTCATGAGAAAAACACATTAATTTTAAATCCAAATTGGAAGTCTCTAAATACAAACAAGTTGCTCCCTGCCCAAGGGGGCGGCAAATCAAGAGGCTGAGAGACGGAATAGTCCAACGACGATGTCAGTAGAGGGGGCTGGAAAAGCCCGATGTGCATCAAGTCCCGTCTCCCACCAAGTGGAAGAAGATGGAAAACAAAGGCGTAGCCCAAAGTTTACGCCACCTCCGGATCAGTGTGCGTTTCGCCGAAAAAGGCTTCTTCAGCTATTTTCTATTTTATTATTGTACAAAGGCATATTTGCACATTCTTTCCATATTTTCACGGGTGAAATCACCTCACCAATTAGAAAGACTCTCACACCTCCAAGGTTTTCAGGTTCTCCTCTGAAAAGCCTCCGTTTGCCTTTGCATCTCAAAGACAAATACAAGCCCTTTACTGGCAATGGCACATGAGGAGAAGCAGATTCCCCCTCCCTTATCACATATAATTTTCACCTCCTCAAACTGCCCCATGGAGCTGCTATTTGTTTCTTTGCAAAAATAACATTACTCCTGCAATGATTTTCACAATGAAGCCAATAGTGGCTTCATAGTCGTATGCGTGCTTACTCAGATGTACGGTATGTCCCACTGAGTTCTACACAGCTAATTCTCCAATACGTGTATGTGGGTAAGTTCCATTAAACACAGTGGGACTTACATAGGGTCTGACTGGCAGTATCCCATTTTCTCTCCTACCATATTTTATGCTGAAACGTGGAAAAAGTCAGAGATGGGCAGGGGTGGGGTTGATTTGCAAGGCTTGGCAAGTGACCTCATTTTGTCAGTATAATCTAAAACCATACCATGACGTCTTTCATTGAAAGCTATCTCCTTAGGCAGTAAAAAGTCCAAACTATCTAAGCAGTGATGTAAGTAGTAAAAAAAAAAAAAAAAGTATGCAGGAACTTTTGATCTTGGTCTGGTGGTCCAATTTTTCTGATGACAACCATGCCAATTTAGCAACGCCTCTTGTTTAAAGCATATACAAAGTACCTGGGTGAACAGACTGCTGGGTTTGATGGGCCTTGGGCTGATCCAGCATGGCTTTTTCTTATGTACTAAAACACATTATGGTATAAAAATGTGTGGAAAGGTTCTGCCCATAGTTCTGCACCCAGATTCATCCTCGGGAAGCAGAATGTTTTCATGTGCTTAGCTGTTCTTCTGAACACGTTGCGACTCATCCCAGTCCACAGCCAGCCAAGGCCTTCCCATTTCTTACTTTCCAGTTACAAGCAGGCACATATAGAACCACCCTCTCGCTTCTACATCCAGTCTTTCCTAGACATTTCCCATTACTGTTTAGAATTTATTATAAATGTTATTGGCTTTACTCTGTCCAGCCTAGCTCGGGGGGGGGGGATGGGGATAGCTTCTTTCCTGCCAGGCAAAATAAACTGCAAGGTTTCCATTGACTTTACCATGCAAACTATGTACAAACAAAAAAGAGGGGGTTGAAACAGAAATGGACTCCAGCCCACAAAAACCTATTCCACAATAAATCTGCAGTCCTTTAAGGTGCCATAAGACTGTTTCTCTTGGGACTGTAGACTAGCTTTACCACCCCACTGAAAACGGTAAGAGCAAAACTAAGATTGATGGGGTATAAATCATTTAGACGTACCCTGTTTTTTAACAGTTAAAAAAGTTGGGAAAGCAAAACACAAAATGCTAGTTTTCAAAACAGTATCAGAAGGATATGTACCCTGAACAATTGTTTCCATTGTATCCCCTCACAACAAACAAGAAGCCCTGTGTTTTCTTTCTGTTGTGAGACAAGGGGGGAAAAAGAACTATTTATAACACAACTGTGCTTATATAATTTTGTTCAAAGATCACAAGAACCCCCCCTGCATTTCCTTTTAGAAGCCTGCTGGGTGTTTAGCTGCAAGTACTACCAACACATGTTACCAGGAAATTTCCACTTGGCTGTGTACTACACATGCTAAACATTTCTTGGAATTTATGTACTTGCAGCCTATCCCCATACATTGAGAATTAAGATTTCCTGATAGGCAGAATTAACCATCTTTTGGTAAGACATGGGGAAACGACATTAAAGCTGACGCAGAGTTTTAAACCCGTTTGACTAGCTCAAATGTTCATGCAGCTATTTTTGTTGTTGTATTGAACTATTGTTGTTTTAATGATGTTTTAACTTTGTAATACTGGTCAAGGACAACAATAAATTATAATGAATGAATGAACCATCTTTTGGTTTCAAACGTAGTGGGAAGAGCCAGGATAGGCTCCAGGAATCGGATTGTTCTGGAGAAGAAAAAAGAAGGAAGTCATTCAGGAGCTGATCCGTATTGGTTAGTTGGGTTGCCAGGTCCGTCTTTGCCATCGGCGGGAGGTTTTTGGGGAGGAGCCTGAGGAGGGTGGGGTTTGGGGAAGGGCTTCAATGCCATAGAGTCCAATTGCTAGAGTGGCCATTTTCTCCAGGTGAACTGATCTCTATCGGTTGGAGATCAGTTGTAATAGCAGGAAATCTCCTGCTAGCACCTGGAGGTTGGCAACCCTATTGGTTAGGCTGGAGGCTGCTGAATTATGGGTGGAGACTGACAGAAGCTGGTGGCAGAGTACGTGTTTGGCAGAGTACGTGTTTGACTGGCTTTTCAGACCAGGGTTGTCAGCTATTGGCTGGCAACCGCCTGGAAGCTTTCAGGGGTGGGGCAGGCTGACATTGTGCCATAACATCGCTTCCGGTTATGTACCCAAAGGTGACATCACTGTACCATGGCAATGTCCTAAATTCCTAGAGTGTTGCCGTGACATCGCTTCTGGGTGCATAACCATAAGTGCCATTGGTGCAAGGCTGCTTTTTTCTTTATTTTGTGTGTGCTGTACCGCTGAGCAGCAATGGGAGCTGGGAGTCCAGGGGCAGGAAGTTTCCCACTATATCAGAGGACCTGGCTATTTCAGACCTCTAAGTGGTCACCTGATTTTAAAGAGCCAACGTGGTGTAGTGGTTAGGAGTGGTGGACTCTAATCTGGAGAACCGGGTTTGATTCCCCACTCCTCCACACGAAGCCAGCTGGGTGACCTTGGGCTAGTCACAGTTCTATTAAGAGCTCTCTCAGCCCCACCTACCTCACAGTGTGTCTGTTGTGGAAGGTGAAGGGAAGGTGATTGTAAGCCGGTTTGATTCTGCCTTAAATGGTAGAGAAAATCGACATATAAAAACCAACTCTTCTTCTTCTTCTCTTCTTAAAGCCTTCCAAATTGGCAGCCATCACCACATCCTGGGGCAGGGAGTTCCACAATTTAACGTCATCTCTTTTGACAGCATTCTGACAACATAGTTAAAGAGAAGATTTACCCCCCCCCATCACTTCTGATGGTTTGCCTGTCCATATCCACTCACTTTCCCCAGGGGTAATCAGGAAGATCCATGGTGCTCTTCTCAGTCATAAGGAAACAGCGAAGGATTAAAACAAGTGGTTTTTTACAGGGAGAGAGCAATTGGTGGGGGATTTTTGTCCAGGAATTTGGCAGTGGGCAGCCATGCAGTCCAGATTCATCAAATGGAATAAGCCACATTAAATACATAAAGTGGGTTAACTTTTTTGTTTGTTTGGTGGCAGCAAATTGTGGGCTTCCATCCATGTCATATCTAGATTATTTATAGTGGCTTTTACAATGTGTCCCATTCTCCATAAATATCCCCAGAGTGTGATTATCTGACGATACAGCCATTCCCTCTCCTACCTCAATGCTTAATTAGTTTTCATAATGCCATATTCCCTGGGCAAATCTGTGTGTTTATAGAGACAGCAGCAGCGAGACGACTTTCCCCTATGCAGCCCAGTTTTGTGTACATGTTTATCTACCCTGGTGGTCCCTTCCAACTCTATGATTCTATGATTATAGGTATCACATTAAAATGTTCCCTGCCTTCTGTGGGATAAAAGATTGGGTAAGGTTGCAACTGTGACCTTAGCATTTGGGCATCTCATTTAGTGAAGAAGTTGTGAATTATACTTGTCTAAGGGTCATCTAAAGGGCCTTTTATACGTGAGTTGTTTGCATGGCGATCACCCCCCCCCCCACACACACACACACACTACTTCGGGGCTTCGTTTTCATTATCCCCATCTTTTTCGACCTTTAGAAGTCATTTGCTCTCTCCCCATGTTTTCCCCGCATTTTCTAGATGCCGCCAGACACAGCATCTAGAAAATGCAGGGAAAACGCGGGGAGAGAGCAAAGTGACTTCTAAAGGTTGGGAAAAAACATGCATAATGAAAATGAAGCCCTGAAGTAGTAGGGGGTGATCACCATGGAAACAACCCGTGATAAAAGGCCAGGAAAATATAACATACAGCGCAATCCTAAACAGGCCTACTCAGAATCCGACTCAGGTCTATTCAATAGGACTTACCCCAGAACAGTGTTCTTAGGATTGCACTGGTAAAATATTAATCCACTAGTGGTCCGCTTTGTCTACACCCCAAACAAAGGTTGCTAAAACACAATAAACTGAAAAGAAAGTTGTTCTCAAATGCTGAGTTCCAGAGACAAAGTTATCCAGAGGGGGAAAGGATTACAGACAAATTCACAGAAGATACTTCTATAAACTCTTAAATAGATCCCGTGTCCAGAAGCAGTGTACCTCTAGTCCCAGGTTCTGGAGACCAACATGTTCACCCTGATGCCTTCATACTCTGCTTTTGAGAGCTAGCCGGCGGCTTCTGGCTGACTACTTTTGGAAATGGGATTTGTGGGGCTCATTTTATGGCCGTGTTCATAATCCAATTAGCTTCAATGGAGCTACTCTGCAGAAAACAAGTCTGAAACAAAAATAACATATTGTGCAAGCCTTGAATGGTGTTTCTGTCTTTGTAAAATACACACTGCATCTGTGGGCTCTTTTCTCTTCCAGGATTTGTATACGGCAGCCTTGAAGCACTAATTGAAGGGCACACGCATCATAAAAGCCAAACAGTGGGTTACTGTGACAGTATGTGGGCTTCCAGCTGAACAAGTTATTTTCAGCATAATTTTGCAAAGGCTGTATTTATACGGTTACTAATAAATCCATGCATTACCAACAACCAAATCTAAATTGTGGCTCTGTTGGCTGTGGTTGGTGGGTTATATATTACTATATTACTAGGATGTTAATTGCTCTACTGTCCGATGTCAAGCCTGAAACAACTGCCTCGGTTGCAAAAATTTTGGTAATGTTACTGAGAAGGGGATCTACGAAGCCTGCCTAATATTTCAAGTTGCAGCTGTCATGTGGTTTATCTAGAGATTGGTCAGTGATCATGATTATAATTGTTTATTATATCACAGTCTGGCTGGATGGTTAGATTATTTTAATTCTTTATTTTAACTTTTTGTTTAATCCCAAAATATGGTACATTTTATATATTTTATATTTAATTGTATTGTATACTCTGTATGGGCCCTGGTTTGTTCATCAGGGATTCGTGTGATCTGTTTTCGAAAGTGAGAATCTGTATGAGCTGTCTTTTGCACTATGCCTATTAAAGGTTATTGAATTGAGTTATTACTAGGACTGACAGCATATACGCCATGGTATTGGAGAAGGGCAGCCATGAAGGAGCTGGAAAAGATTTTGAAGAGTAAGGATGTGTCACTGGCCACCAAGATTAATTCATGCCATTGTATTCCCTATTACTATGTATGGGTGTGAAAGTTGGACGTTGAAGAAAGCTGATAGGAAGAAAGTAGATTCCTTTGAAATGTGGTGTTAACAGATATCGTGGTCTGCCAAAAAACAAATCAGTGGGTTAATAGATCAAATCAAGCCTGAACTGACCCTAGAAGCTAAAATGACTAAACTATCGTATTTTGGTCACATTATGAGAAGACAAGAGTCACTAGAAAAGACCATCATGCTAGGAAAAGTTGAGGGCAGCAGGAAAAGAGGAAGACCCAACAAGAGGTGGATTGACTCAATAAAGGAAGCTGCAGCCTTCAATTTGCAAGACCTGAGCGAGGCTGTCAAAGATAGGACATTTTGGAGGACTTTGATTCATAGGGTCGCCATGAGTCAGAAGCGACTTGACGGCACTTAACACACACACACACATTGGAGAACATCTGCAGTGCGATCCTATACAGAGTTACTCCAGTCTAAGCCCATTGATTGAGACTGGAATAACCCTGCATAGATTGCGCTGTTAGTCATTACATGAAGCAGTATGGTGACCAGTCCTACTGGAAGGACCTTTTTTTTTTTTAACCACCTCAGTAGCTGTCCCTTCTTCCAAGGACGTCAAAAGAATATGTATGGGGCTATCTCACTATATGCCCAGTTGTCCATGTGCCAGCCATTGAGATATCGTTTTACAGGAACTGAGATGAAGGAGCTAAGATACAATATAATAAAATATAATAAAACAAAGATGCAAAGTCCACAGAAAGCAAAATGTGTGAAGTCACTGTGGCAGGCATGCTTTTGTAGAGAGCGCCATGCCTTTGTGGGCTTCAGCCCTCTCCGCTCTCCCACCTTTGGTATGTGCAGTTGTCCACGTGCCACCCATTGAGCTATCTCACTGTATCCTTGGACCAGTAAAGAAAGAGAGAGATGGAGAGCGACTTGGGCTTGGCCAGGGTTACCCAGCAAGCCTCATGTCCAAATGCAGCAACTTTGCACACTGGTATTCCTTGTCCAGCCCTCTGCCTACACGCCATTCTGGCTCTGATTGGTTTCAAGCAAACAGTGCCAGCGTAGGTGGCTAGAAAACCATTTCTCAACAGTTTCAAGTGGCCTGGAGGTATCCCATGTGATTTCTGAACTAAGCAGATCTTGAGCAGGGCAGTACCCGGATGTATACCACTCTACCTGTGCTGTACTAAGCAGAGCAATACTCTTGCAAAGCTGTGATCCTAGGCACCCTTACCTGGGAAGAAGACCCACTGAACTCAGTGGGACTTCCTTCTGATTAAGTATGCATATGATCATGCAGAGAGCTTCTTTGAGGAAGGCAATCTTTTCCATACTGCTACAGCCTACAGGTTGTCCAGTGGGACTGAGGTAGATTTTTACACTTTCACCACCAGCAGGTATAAAACTGTTCCCTAAGAGTTCATTCCTGAGGTAGGGGGCCAAATCGCCTTAGGAGGCGATGGACCCCAACGCTGGTGTCCATGCCACTTGCGCCATGCAAACGGGCACGGATGCCAGCTTAGTGCCACTTGCGCCGGCCCCCCTGGACAGCCATGGCAATGTGGCCCTAGGACGCTGGCTTGGCCCCCTGCCAGCCAGCGCAAGTCCTTGACTGGCAATCCCAGGAGGCGTTCCCGGGGCAGCCCTTTCAGCCCAGGAACGCCCCCTTTTGAAACAGTGGTGCTGCGCCAGCTTTTTGTTGGTGCAGCATCACTGTTCTCTATGGGGCTTCCCCCCCCTTTAAAAAAAAATTAGGAAAAAAATGCCCCTTCCCCCCCTGCAGCAGCCACAAAACCTCGATGGAGGCATTGTGGTGGTGCCGCGACCACGCCATCCCTGGCCACCGCAGGTTTCAGCAATGAGTTGTAAGCGTCTGCGCTATAATTGCATCTATGACTTTAGAAAGGGGGAAAGTCCTTTATTCATCAACAGTCTCATTTTTGTTGAATATATGATTGACCTGTCAATCTCAAACTACTTTTTATGAGAGCGTGGATTGCAGCGGCAAGGCCAAGATGTCACCTTTTTGTAACAGCCTCTCCTTTGTCGCTCTGTTATGTGCTTCCATTGACAGCAAAAATGTCAATTTATTCACTGTTTAAACCAGAGGCATGGAAGAATAAAGGGGGCCCAAGCACAGCTGACTTGCCTTGAACTATAACAGCAACAGGACACACGCAGCCCGCTACCTAATACAGTTTTTGGTTTGCTGCGGCATAGGTTTCTGCCTCTCTCTGGGCAGCACATCTCGGTCCCTAAGAAAATGACCCCTTCTTACTTATCTGGCTACATGTCTTTAATGGGAACGGTGTGTTTTCACACTAAAAAATTTTAAATGTAAGAAATGCAAAATGAAACTTTTTTATTTTATTTTATGAGAGAAAATTTTATAAACAATATATCTTCTTATACATTTAGTTTACCTCTTTTTCCCCTTCCCTCCCCCCCACCCTCAACTTCCCCCCTCAGACCAAAGGCTCCCTTTACAGTTTTAACCATGAGCACAATCTTTCCATTTTATATGCCATGTGCGAATTGGCTTCTTCTTTTTTTATCCATTCCATATAACTTGATCATTTTTCTTTAATATCCTATATTTTATTTTCCCACTTATCATCTTGGGTTATACGTGCAATAACTTCGGATTGAACCTGATCGGAAAGATAATTGTTCCACTTTTCCATTGACCACTTGTCATAATCTTTCTAACCCGCTGCTATCACTGCCTGGCCCGCTAATATCATAGCTTTAAATAAATCTTGACTTTTCCTGTCTATTTTATTATTACCTATTACTCCCATAAATAGGAATTCCTTATTTAAATGAATTGTTATTCTAAATAATTTCTCCATCAGAAATGCAAAATGAAACTGAGCTCAGAATTACAGCATATCTAGGAGCTGGGTTTTTGACAAATTTCAGTGCCTGACCAGGAGTTCCCGAGATTATTCCCAAATATTACTGTGGTAAAATGGACTGTACAGACATCCTTTTTTTTACTCAGGTGAGGAAAGTACCAGTCTGGGCAAGATGTTATAGATAACCAGACCTCAGGGAGATTTTATTCTTTCCAACACAACAGGAAAAAAAAAGCTATAAATGATTTAAGAAATTTTAACTGTTCTTTTTTCTTCAAGCTTTCCCTTTGCCTCTCACCCCCAATTTCAGCTGAATATTAGGCAAATTCTAAAGAATCAAGCAAGTTTGTTATTTATTGCTCCTGCCCCCCCTCCCGGCTGCATTGTTAGGGTAGACCACCAAGGTTGAAACTTGGGTTTCAAAAAGATCACATCCATATAGATTTAACAGTGCCACCCTAAGCAAAAAGACACCCTTCTAAATCCATTGGAGCTTATGATAGCACTGTTAATCCCTTATTACAAAAGAAAAAGAAAAAACCATTGCACAAATACTTATCTATTTACAACAACTGTACAGCTGGAATCAATGCTAGAAATGTTTTAACTTTTTTCATTAATGCATTCTCTCTCCCTCTCTCTCATCAGGTCAGTGTGCTGTAGTGTAGTGGTTAGAGAGCTGGGTTAGGATCTGGGACATCCATGTTTAAAGCCCCACTTTGCTATGGAAACTTCCTGGGAGAACTTGGGTCAGTCACATTCTCTCAGCCTAACCTACCTCACAGGGTTGCTGTGAGGATAAAATGCAGGAGGGGAGAATGATGTAAGATGCTTTGAGTCCCCATTGCAGAGAAAAGTGGGGTATACATGAAAACTATTTATTTACTGCATTTTTATTTATTTTCAAAAAAACCTACACGATATTCCACTACTTCATTCACTATTCCTTACAATAAGACTGATCTTTCCTCTCCAGCAGTTGTCCTCGGAGCCTTTTCATTCTTTAATTCTTTATTCAGGTGTCCTGAATAATATCCCCACATTAGTCCAAACCTCTAATTTCCATAAACTTCAACCACAAAACAGATGAAGTCAAAATTCGCCCAATGTCAGCTTCATTACACACAAGCCTTAAGGAGGACAATCTGGTACTTGACTGATTGTGGTCAGGCCATTCTAGTGTCCTAAATGGATATCAGCTGGATAGCTGATACATCCTGTACCTAGATAATCAAAGGACAAAATACGTTCGTTTTTATCGTTTAAAAGGCACCCAGTGCCTACAAAATACTCAGAAAAGCAATCAGGGAAGAAGGACTGACCTCTTCCAAGTATTTTAATTATCTCTGTCGGGTCACACATATAAAGCCTTTCTTTAGTGCATGTTATGTGTTATTGCTATGGTTCCCCCCCCCCGAATGGCAGAAGCTCCATCTTTAACAGGGTAGCTCAACAGGCAAAATTCACAATAGCAGCTTTCCAGTCACTACGTTTCCATTCAACAAAAACCTGTGCTTGTTGATTTTCTGCCTGCCAAGCATTAGCAAAAGCACAGAACCTCTGATTGGAGGCTTATGAGAGTAATAAACTATAATAAACCCAGTATTATCCTACTGAGGATAATAAACTCAATGGGAACTTTGTCAGGACACTGAGAATTCATTGCACTCCTGCTTTGCACACAGCTAATCAGCAACCAGCGACTCTGGACCTGAGTTCTTAGCAAGGTGAAAGCAACAGAGTTAATAATGCCTACACCCCTCTCTGGTTTTTTTATTTATCTGATTTATACCTCGCCCTTTCTCAGCCAGGCAGGACTCAGGGCTGCTTCCAACAATAATACTTACAATATATTACAATATAAATATAAGATTTAGCCCACTTCTAATTTAATGTTATTTTACTTAGAATAAATACAGACGTTTGGCTCTTAGCTGGGAGTCTGTTCTGGATGATTTACTGCTGTATGCCCATTTTCATTGGATTTGTAAGCCTCCTTGGAGGGTACTTCGACAGAAAGGTAGGATCACAATGTTTCAACGAGTGCCCATTTAATTAATTAATTAAATTAAAATTCCCCACTGGTCACAAGAGAGGCATGCAATTGGCTGGAGCACACCATGTCTGCATGCAAGTGAGTTTTGGGGTTGAATCCTCTAGTTTTCACGTGACATGGGGGAAATTGTAATACAAAGTTGTAACACAATACAAATAATTACTCCTCCCCGCATACTATAGATATATTAAGAACAGACTTGATGGGCTACTTGTTAGGGCCCTGATCTAGATGGCCCAGGCTAGCCTGGTCTCATCAGATCTCAGAAGCAAAGAAGGGTCAGCCCTGGTTAGTACTTGGATGGGAAACATCCAAAGAGAATCCAGGGTTGCAACACAGAGGTAGGCAATGGCAGTAGTCAAAAAGGGCAAGAGTCCAGTAGCACCTTAAAGACTAACAAAAATATTTTCTGGTAGGGTATGAGCTTTCGTGAGCCACAGCTCACTTCTTCAGATACAGCTAGTAGGCAATGGCAAACAGCCTTTGTTCATCTCTTGCCTTGAAAACCCTACGGAGTTTCCATAAGTCAGCAGCAGCCGCCTGACAGTACTTTCCAGCACTCTTTGATAGGGCTGTTGTAAACCTGTCATTCCCCAGCCCTTCCTGATCTATAATTTTATTTACATTCTTTACAGTTTGCCTTTCTCATCGGGGGTCAAGGCAGCTTACACAATGCAATCAGTGCAAAACAGAAAGCTCAAAAAGCACAAGTATTAAACGGGGCATGTTAAACAATGCAGAAAATGGTATTCCGTTAGTAGAAGTACAGTGCATTAAGAACAAGATCATGCATACAGCAACTAATAATACATACTATTAAAAATGTTTTCATCAATTAATAGCAGAGATGGCAAATCCATAGGGCTTTCAGGGAAAGAGATGTTAAGAGGTGGTTTGCTATTGCCTGCTCCACATAGCAACTTTCTTGGTGGTCTCCCATCCAAATATGAGCCAGGGTTGACCCTGTTCAGCTTCTGAAATTTGATTTGATTAGGCTAGCCTGGGCAATCCAGGTCAGGGCAATACATACTATACACACTAGCATAATGTGCACTCCTGTTCCCTTTATTAAGCCATCTTTCTGAGCCGTTATATCATTGTTCTCTCCTTCTCCATTTTATCCTCAGAACAACCCTGTGAGGTAGGTTAGGTTGACAGAGTGTACGACTGGCCCAAGGTCATCCAGCAAGCAAAATGGGGATTTGAATCTGGGTCTCCCAGTTCCTAGTCCAACACACTAAACCAGGCAGACACAATGTTAAAATGATTTGTTTAAAGTCAAACGTAATCACAAAAAAATACCATCTAATTACATATGGTATTTAGGGTTGCTGGCTCCAGGTTGGGAAATACCTGGAGATTTTGGGGGCGGAGACTGAGAAGGACAGGGTTTGGAGAAGGGAGGAACTTGCCATAGAGTCCAATTGCCAAAACAGCCATTTTCTCCAGGGGAACTGATTTCTATCGCCTGGAGATCAGTCTTAATAGTGGGAGATCGCCAGCCACCACCTGGAGGTTGGCAACCCTAATGGTAGCGCTTTATTTATTTATTATTTTATAGAGTTGTCAAAGCTTCAGCTCTCCCTCTTCCCTACACATTTCGACAATCTTCCCACATCTCTAACACACGAAGCTGCCTTATACTTGGTCCATCGACGTCAGTATTGTCTACTCAGACCGGCAGCGGCTCTCCAGGGTCTCAGGCAGGGGTCTTTCTTATCACCTACTTGCCTAGGCTGTCAAACTTGAGGAAGTTTGAGCTACTTGAGCAAGGCTGTCAAAGATAGCACATTTTGGAGGACTTTCATTCATAGGGTCGCCACGAGTCGGAAGCGACGTGACGGCACTTAACACACACACTTGCCTAGTCCCTTTCAACTGGAGATGCCGGGGATTGAATCTGGGACCTTCTGCGTGCCAAGCAGATGCTCTACCACTGAGCCACAGCCCCTCCCCTACGCAGGGTTCCTACGAAGCACGCTCTTGCAGGCACATCCCCTTCCCATATGCAACATACGGACAACAACACGAAACAATGTACTTTTTTTATCTTTGCAGGAAGGGCAAACTTTTCAATGAAAGAAAATTTCCTGCTGTTGTTGTGGCTGCCAGACTTGCGGAGCAGTAACTGTTTCCCCATGAAGATAATTCACAGTGGGTAGCCGTGTTAGTCTGTCTGCAGTAGTAGAAAAGGGCAAGAGTGGACTCTGGCACCAAGGCCTGCAACAAACCAAGGTGCCAACTTTGCCCTCATATAGATTCCAGGAACATCATCTCTGGACCCACCAACGTCAGCCATACTATCTCAGGTTCATACTCCTGCTCATCTTCTAATGTGATTTATGCCATCACATGCCAGCGATGCCCTTCCACAATCTACATCGGACAAACAGGTCAGTCTCTTAGACAAAGATTAAACGGACATAAGTCTGACATCAGAAACCACAATATTCAAAAACCAGTGGGAGAACACTTCAACCTTCCAGGACACTCTGTTGCAGATTTAAGAGTAGTTCTCTTTCAAAGGAATTTCAAAGGGAGATTGGAAAGAGAAACTGAATTACAGTTGTTATTCAGACTAAAGTCAATGCATTTACCTGGGCTGAATAAAGACCTTGCATTCATGGCTCATTCCCAATGCTGATTTCTCCACACCCATCTCTCCCCTGGACATCACAGACTCTTCTGCAGACCACACCTCATCCCATCACGCCTGCTATTCACATTGACATACTGTTAACATTGACATACGAATGCTTGTCTGAATTCACTCTCCTCTGCTTAAAGACAGATGGATTCACATTCTAGCTGTATCTGAAGAGGTGAGCTGCGGCTCACGAAAGCTCACACCCTGCCAGGAAATACTTTTGTGAGTCTTGAAGGTGCTCCTGGACTCTGGCCCTGTTTCCCCATGGATTGTTTCCCGGGTCACCAGGGGAAATTCCCTCCACGGAAACCTGCGCATTTCCCTCCCCGCACCGAACGATTCCAGTTTGCACGAGCCACAATTTCTTCGGGGCTGCGGCGAGGAACCAATTAACCCTTTCTTTCCCGCCCCCTCCCACCGACCCACCAATCAGCTGCGCGGCGGGAACCAACGCGCGCGAGAACGAGCCACCCATCTCTGCAAGAGGCACCATTCCGAAGGGCTGCACGCACGCGCCGGGCTGCCTAGTCTCGCGGGATCGTGGTCCATCACCCCCCCACACACACACACACTATATAAACGCCCAGGCTGGCCCGCTTCTTCCTTTCCAGACCTCTTAAGTGGTGAGTGTGGGTGGGGATGGTCCGAGCTTCAGCCACGGGGCTGTGGGGCGCAGGGCCATATCAGTGGGGAGGGGGGGGGCGCAGGTCTCCACGCAGTTGGTGAAGCTGGGAGGGGGGTCGTAGTGGGGGCGAACGTGGTCGGGGACCGCTTAAAGGCAACGGAGACCTTCCCCCCTCCCCGGGGGGGGCGCTTGGTTCGTTTCCACCCTTGCAATCCCTTCCAACTGTGCCCATCCGAAGCGGCCCGTGCTTTAGGGTGGCAACACAGGAGGGAAGAGCGTCCCTCCCGCTTAAAACCCGGGGCAGGGCCGTCGCTCCCTGCTTTCGGATCCTGTCGCGGGAGACAGCCCCCCGTTGTCGGTCTCGGCGGCCTGATGCTGGGTCCGAGCTCCCACCTTGCAGAGACGCACGGTTGCTGCTTGGGGGGGGGGGGCAACTGGCCCTGGCATTAGGGAGCATGGCAATCTACTGTAACAGTGGCCCAACGGATCTCCCGGTAATAATTGGCATCCAGACTGCTAGGGAAGCTGGGGGAAGGGATGTCTACCTAGATACAGGCTGGCTCTCTGTGTGCTTTAAGTAAGTGGGTTAAGAGTCATGGGGCGAAAACGCACGGTCGCTTGAGCCTCCTTTCTTCCCTGTTCCAGCCCAGATTCAGCCAGGATCGAACGCACAGTCGTGCGTTCGATCCTGGCTGAATCCGGGCTGGAACAGGGAAGAAAGGAGGCTCAAGCGACCGTGCGTTTTCACCCATGGAGTGTCAGAGTGAACTATAAACAACGATAGGAGAAACTGGATGCAACTGTACTGAGTCGCCTTTCTGTCTGTAATACAATCAGGTATGTACAGAATGTTGATGTACCGTCATAACTTGAATTTGGATAAATATCCTTTCCTCAGTACAATCGGGGCTCAGAGATTTCTGCCCGCTAGGGCCTCTGGGTCGCAGTTGCCAGAATAAACTTGTTTTCTTGAAATAATGGTTCGGGTCTCTATTTCCCCCACGAACCCCTGTTTACCACTACGCTGCCGAGGCCATATTGCCTGCAGACTAGAGGGCCTGCTCCACGTGGTAATGGTTCTTCGGGGCTTTGCTGCTTTGCTGTTGTGGCTGCCAGTCTTGCGGAGCAGTAACTGTTTCCCCATGGATTGTTTCCCTGGTAAAACCCCCCCCTCCATGACATATCCTCTTTCTGAGATTTCCCAGCTGCTAATTAATATACTAATGCAACGCCATGTCAGTTACCATACAAAACTCCAAAAAGCCCCTTTGGTGGCAGGGGAAACGCTCGGCAAAAGTGAGTGAAGCCAGGAATATCTGGCCCCCTCTCGCACTCGGAAGCTGCCCTGCAGCAACTGTTGCCAAAACGTTGCAGAAAAGGCGGGAGAAACTGGGATGTTCACGGAAGTGCCACAATGTTGTGGGGAAATGGGAGGAAAGCTTCCCAGCAGTGTTGGCTCCAACAAGCCACATGCAAGGTTTAGCAAAGTGGGAATGCTAAGGCCATGGAGTGCAACTTTTTAACTAAATGTTACAAAATGTTATCCTTTTGTTCTTATTTGTCCTTGATACATATTTGCACATACTCTTGCCATTTGTTTAACTGTTACAAGCTGAATTCCATAGCTTCAGGAGCTATTGGCTGGTATATATGAGCAACAGTGGCAACATTAGTCAAACACCTATTAATCTTGCTTCCCCCCTTCCTCTTTAGGAAGGACTGTGGCTGCGTTGCGAACAATAGTTTGCCTGCTTAGAAGTGTGGCCTCCTGAGAAAAATATACTGTAGTTGAACGCACATAAAAATAGCAGTTGAATAGGTATCCTTGTTAAAAGGTAAGAACTGATGTGGCTTTTTGTACAGTGCTGTGAAAATTCACCCTTTCCTCTTTCCCAGACAAAAACTTTAGTACATCCTGTCTGCCAGTTCAGGGTATTGGTCTCTCCTCTTAGCAATCTCCTGACTAGTCTTTGTTCTTTGGGGTCTATTCAGAACTCCACTACCAAAATCTGCTTGGCATTATGGAAAGAAGCAGAAGAGTTGTTTTTTGTGCTCCGCTTTTTCTCTACCAGTGTGGCATAATGGTTAAAAGCAGTGGTTTGGAGAGTTGGAGCCTGATCTGGAGAACTGGGTTTGATTCCCCACTCCATATGAGCAGCAGAGGCTAATCTGGTGAAGTGGATTTGTTTCCCCACTCCTCCACATGAAGCCAGCTGGTGGCCGTGGGCTAGTCACACTCTCTCAGCCTCCCCTACCTCACAGGGTGTCTGTTGTGGGGAGGGAAGGGGAAGGTGATTGTAAGCTGGTTTGATTCTTAAGTGGTAGAGAAAGTTGGCATATAAAAACCACCTCTTCTTCCTCTTTCTCTACCTAAGTCTCAAAGCGGCTTACAATTGCCTTGGACTTCCTCTCCCCATAACAGTCTTGTGAAGTAGATGGGGCTGAGAGCGTTCAGAGAGAACTGTGACTGGCCCAAGGTAACCCAGCAGGCTTCATGTTGAGGAGCGGGGAATCAAACCTGGTTCTCCAGATTAGACCACCACTCCTAACCACTACAACACGCTGGCTCTCAGTTAAGTGGTGTTTCCATCAAGCACAACCCCTTTTATCCTTTAATTTTTAAAGCTCTTTGGGGACTTTCTGTCTTTTTATCTCTTGTAACAAATTACCCCAAAGTAATTTTAAAAAGTACACCTCAGCTTGAGTCTGGGAAGAAGGAAAGTATATGGCAGGAGAGTTGTGAAAGGGGGAGATCAAGTGTATGGGGTGTGCAATATCCACTCCCTTGTGGGTCCCCTTGTCATGTTCTGTTACCCTCCCAGTACCACTGCCTGATGGTCTCTGCCTCTTATGCCTGGGTCTGGCCTTCTAAACAAGTGTGCAGTGCTGCTATTTTCTGTCTTTGAAGCCCTCCTTTCCCCAAGAAGCAATTGATACCTAACACAGGGTAATTGTCCCCAATAACAATAAAATCTATATATAATTCCATTTTCTTGCCAGCGTCTCCCTCCCCGCCTTCAGTTGTACCCCCATCAGTACTGAAATGGACTATAGATGCCTTGTTGAGGCACTTAAATTGTTTGTGTGCTATCAAGAAGTATGTTTTTTATTCAGAAAAGGTGCCATGTGATGGTTAATAAAAACATAAGAAAGGCCCTGCTGGATCAGACCATGGCCCATCAAGTCCAGCGGTCAGTTCACACAGTGGCCAACCAGGTGCCTCTAGGAAACCCCCAAACAAGACGACTGCAGCAGCGTTACAGAATAGGCATGCTCCTCTGATCCTGGAGAGGATAGGTATGCATCATGACTAGTATTCATTTTGACTGGTAGCCATGGATAGCCCTCTTCTCCATGAACATGTCCACTCCCCTCTTAAAGCTTTCCAAGTCGGCAGCCATCACTACATCCTGGGTGTAATTTAACTAAGCGTTGTGTGAATAAATACTTCCTTTTATCTGTTTTGAATCTCACCCTCCAGCTTCAGCAGATGACCTGCGTTCTAATATTGAATACATATTAACACATGTATTGCTTCAGCGCCATGCTACATACTTGATAATAGCCCTCTAGAATGCCTAGTCTAGTGTTGACCTCTTGAGTGGTGGCCTTGAGTTCTCCATTTTCCCCCCTCCCCCGCACTAATTCTTCCCAGTGGTCCTTGCAGCTTCCCCATCTTAGACTGAAAGTACATATTTGTGGCCAGGTGGTAAGTTTGTGGCAGAAATTCCTCGCATACAATTAGTCCATGATTCTGTTTGGGATTGAAGGCTGGAGAGAGGATTTGACCAAGGCCAGACGGAATCTGTGGCTCTCGACCTAATACACTGCTTGATGTATCCACATCCTTAAGAGCCCGGCATACAACAAAAGGTGAGACAGTGAAGCCAGGTTTTAGCATATAAGAAGTAAAGAAATTTACAGGGAACTTCACTGTACTAGAAGGGCTTTTAGATATTTCTTAGTGCCTGTTATGATATGATTATATTATTAGGATGTGTGATAAGTTATAATTCTATACTGACCACTGAGGAAGGCCTTTCCAGCTGAAACACGTCTGGTCCTTTTTGGATCTCATATTGGTCAATGAAAGATTGTACATCACAGTTGTTTGTTTGTATATATTGAATGTGTAAGTTTCTACTAAGAGTTTCATGTTTTTAATCTATATGTGCACCTTTTTAAAATTTATATATTTGTAATTTAGCATTTTTCAGCTCAACCTCTTTGGTTTGTAATCAGCATTTTGGTTGAGTTCCATCAGATTCCCCCCCCCTTCTTCTTTTTTTTTCTGATATAATGCCAGAAAGGGTTCCTGAACTTTAATTGGTTATGAAGAAGAGGGAGTTTTGGGGGGAGCAGGTTCATCCCCTAACCTCTGCTTAATGTTTCCAGAGCAAAGGATAGTCAGATTTTCCTCAAAACCTGCTTCTTTTGTAACTGACTCCCAGAAAAAAAGGTATGAAGCCACGTGGTGTAGCGATGTTTGTACAGCTGGGTCTGGTTAGGGCCTGTGTGTGTGTGTGTGTGTGGGCAGGGGGCACTGGGGAAAGGCAGGGAGTAAGTAATTGTGGTTGGCATCCTTTCGTCTGAGATGAGAGGAAGGGCTTCATGTCTGTGCGTGGCTTGCTA
Organism: Euleptes europaea; assembly: GCF_029931775.1. Lineage (NCBI taxonomy): Eukaryota > Metazoa > Chordata > Lepidosauria > Squamata > Sphaerodactylidae > Euleptes > Euleptes europaea. The sequence continues at coordinate 67,475,541 of NC_079320.1, read as the reverse complement.
CCTCTCACTTTGAAAATCGAATATTGAGGGACGTGGTGGTAGAAGACAGGTGGGGGGAAAGACGACTGATGCTTGAGGGTGCTGGAGTTGTCCAAAGAACCCTTTATTAAAGGTGTCTCAGGATAGGGAAAGCTGTATAGGGAAATTCATGTTTGGCCCAATTGGGAAGACGCAATAGAGCAGGGGTCCCCAATGTGGTGCCCATGGGTGCACTAGTGCCTGCTGACTCTTCTCCTGGTGCCCAAGTACTTTTAGAAATTGGGAGGGGCTAGGTGGGCCTGCAGGGCTGATCCAACCCCTTTAGAGCTCTTATCCGCCCCACGAGAAAAGATGCAGAAAAGAGCAACCAAAATGATTAGGGGACTAGAGCAACTGTCCTATGGGGAGCGGTTAAGACTCTTAGGGCTGTTTAGCTTGGAAAGAAGGCGGCTGAGGGGAGACATCATAGAGGTCTATAAAATTATGCATGGTTTGGAAAGAGTGGACAGGGAGAAGTTTTTCTCCCACTCCCATAATACTAGAACACGGGATCATCTGCTAAAGCTGGAGGGTGAGAGATTCAAAACAGATAAAAGGAAGTATTTTTTCACACAACGCATAGTTAAATTGTGGAACTCCCTGCCCCAGGAAGTGGTGATGGCTGCCAGCTTGGAGGGCTTTAAGAGGAGAGTGGACATATTCATGGAGGAGAGGGGTATTCATGGCTGTTAGTTAGAATGGATACTAGTCATGCTGCATACCTATTCTCTAGTATCAGAGGAGCATGCCTATTATTTTGGGTGCAGTGGAACACAGGCAGGATGGTGCTGCTGCACTCGTCTTGTTAGTGGCTTCCTAGAGGCACCTAGTTGACCACTGTGTGAACAGACTGCTGGACTTGATGGGCCATTGGTCTGATCCAGGGCCTTTCTTATGTTCTTACGAGCACCTGGGGAAAAGGCTGGAGGCTGCTGGGTTAAAGGATGGGTTAGCTTAGTCTTTTACAGAGTTTTTACCAGCGGAGGCTCCTTGCTCAAAACCCAGCTGGCCAATCCCGAATGACCTTGCCCCAGTTTGGGAGCGGGGAGTGATGCAGGCTTTGTCATTAGCAGAGAGAGAGACTTCCCTCTGGTTTTGTAGCCTGTTTTAAAAGGAAAGCGTGAAAAGCCGCACTCTCCTTTACAGCATGTGCAGTTGGCCGGCTTTCTTTTATCCCATGTGGAGTGTCGCTTTCCAGGACGAGAGGAGCTTCCGTTCTTGGAAGAGGGTAAATTGGAGGTGCAGGGTGGGGGAGGGGGCAGGGTTTCCTTGTTTCTACTTACTGGTGCAGGCATCTTGGGCTGCAGTGAGGATACTCATGAGTAGAGTAGGACTGCTGGAGGCATGCTGCTCTTTGTTCATGAGTAGAATGGCTGGTTCTAGTGTAGTGGTTAAGAGCGGTGGACTCTAATCTGGAGAATTAGGTTTGATTCCCGCACTCCTCCACATGAGTGGTGGAGGCTAATCTGGTGAACTGGATTTGTTTCCCCACTCCTACACATGAAGCCAGCTGGGTGACCTTGGGCTAGTCACATTCAGCTTCACCTACCTCACAGGGTGTCTGTTGTGGGGAGGGGAGGGGAAGGTGATTGTAAGCCCGTTTGAGTCTCCCTTAAGTGGTAGAGAAAGTCAGCATATAAAAACCAACTCTTCTCCACATGAGTGGCAGATGCTAATGAGAACATAAGAAAAGCCATGCCGGATCAGACCAAGGTCCATCAAGTCCAGCCGTCTGTTCACACAGTGGCCAACCAAGTGCCTGTAGGAAACCCACAATGAGACAACTGCAGCAGCATTATCCTGCTGAACCAGGCTGGTTTCCCCACTCCTACACACAAAGCCAGCTGGGTGACCTTGGGCTAGTCACAAATCTCTTAGAGCAATCTCAGCCCCAGATACCTCACAGGGTGTCTGTTGTGGGGAGGGGAAGGGAAGGGGATTGTAAGCCGGTTTGATTCTGCCTTAAGTGGTAGAGAAAGTCAGCATATAAAAACCAACTCTTCAGTTGCTGCCTGCTCCAGGCAGCAACTGTTGGTTCTGGCAAAGGGAAAGCTGTTGCTGCTTGCCTCTATCACAGAGAACCTTGTGTGTGTGGTGGTGGGGGTGTATGTGAAAAATGAAGGAGCAGGAACGTCACATAAGAAATATTTTAGCAGAATGAGAGGGATGACATGGATTGACTTATGCTTAGATTACTGCTTCAGCATTCGAATCCTTCTCTGGGTGTTTAGTATCTGTTTATTTTGAAAGCAGTGGAAATGGGGAGAGGGGTGTTACTTAGAACCAAAAAGCAGGCCATACCTTTTGTATACAAGGGTCCAGGGATGCCACCATTCACTTCAAACAGAAGCTTGGGATTGTTCACTGAGCTAAATGGCCCTGCTGGTAGAGAGAGATTTTTCTGCCTGTATGGAAACTGTTGAAATGGGAGCCCAGCAAATCCCCCCCATGCCTCAGCCAGGTCTCTGGGGAACAGCCTGAAACTTGTCCAGACCAAGCTGGCCCTGGTTTGTCTCTGTGCTCAATTGTCAGCAAAGAGCTTGTTTCGATCTCTCAGCTGTATGGGGCTTTTTTGGTCCCTGATGTAACATAATCTGCAGACTCTCTGAACAGCCCTTAAAAGGAGGAGAAGGCACCATTTCCCAGGCCCAGTTCCTAATTCTTTCTCCTTTTTTCAAGTTCCCTTGACCAAAACAGTCTTGAGCAATAAAAGGGGAGCCTTTATTTCTTTAAGGACAATATGGTGGATAGATACTTGGCTCCTGCCAATGTTGTTCTCGAGTCTGTATCCATCTTTTGTTACGGTGGCAGTAATTTGATTAAGATAGGAGTAATCCATTGGTTGCAGTAAGAATTGTATTGAGGCATTCCAACATATGGGATAATGAATCCCCTCTCTTCAGATCACATGCACATTTTCCAAGCTGATGTTTGCATCAGAGTAATTATGGGCAGGCATAAACCTGTGCCACCTGGTTTAACAGATATAAATGGCCCACTTGTTGAAAATTTCCTTCTCTTTTCCTTTTGTTGCAGCATTGACTTGTTTTGCTTGTTTGAAACAGAAGATATCGGTTATCATGGACTTCACCAAGAAGAGAAAAGTGGATGCGGAGTTCCATGTTGTCCAGAAAAAATGGAGACATCTTTATTTTTCTGTGGAACAGAATGGGAAACCAACCTGCCTGATATGTACACAGCAAATACCTGTTCCGAACGAAAGCAACGTTCGAGGGCACTATGAAACTTATCATGCTGTGAGGTATGATAAATACATTGGGAAACTAAGGGAGGAAAAAGTTTCTGAGCTTGAGCACTCATTGAAAAAACAGCAATCGCAGTTTAAAAAGTCACATCAGGCGAGTGATGCTGCAGTTAAGGCCAGCTATAAGATTGCCCATGAAATAGCCGTCTCATCAAAACCCTTTTCAGAAGGGGAGTTTGTTAAGAAGTGTATGATCATGGCTGCAGAAGAAGTCTGCCCAGATCAGCGGCAGGCTTTGGCAAATATAAGCCTCTCAAGAGACATGGTTGCAGAGAGAATTTGTGATTTATCTGACAATCTTAAGAGCCAACTCGTAGAAAAAGCTAAGTCCTTTATTGCCTTTTCAGTTGCAATCGATGAAAGTACAGATGTTACCGATTTGGCACAGCTTGCCATTTTTATCCGTGGAGTTGATGAAAAGATGCACGTGACGGAAGAATTTGTGGAAATGGTTCCAATGACAGACACGACCACAGGTGATGATATCTTCAAGAGCATGGTTGGAGCTCTGGATAAATTAGGCATCAACTGGGCCAAAGTGGTGAGTCTGGTCACAAATGGAGCGCCACAGATGGTGGAGGAAAATGCTGGAGTTGCTGCAAAACTCAGGGAGAAATTGGTAGCTGCAAACCCACAGCATCAGCTTTTAAGTTTTCATTGCATTTTGCACCAAGAAACTCTGTGTGGCAACACTCTGAAGCTGGACAATGTGCTGAGTGTGGTTACAAAAACTGCTAATTTCATCCTTAACCGCAGGCAATTTAACAGTCTTCTGGAGGAAAAGATGATTGGACACGGGGTACCCTACCATAGTGAGGTGCGATGGTTCAGCCGCGGAGCTGTACTGAAATGTTTCTATGAACTGCGACGTGAAATACAAGAGTTCATGGACAAGAAAGGGAAGGCTGTCCCTGAATTACTGGATACCGAATGGCTTCAGGATCTTGCATTTACAGTGGATATCACAGAACACCTGAACTGTCTCAACACAACAATGCAGGGTCGAAACAAAGTCGTGACAGAGTTTAACGACGGCATTTCCGCCTTTGAGTCGAAGCTTCAGCTTTGGGAAGGGCAACTTAAAGAAAATAACTTGGTGCACTTTCCCGCCATGAGATCTCTGTCTGGTGATTGCGTACCCACAGAGAAGTACTGGGGGAAAATTTCTGAACTCCGAAATGAATTCCAAGAAAGATTTTCTGCCTTCAGCAACCTACACAGAGAATTTGGGATTTTCCGTAATCCATTTTCTGTGGATGTCTATGAGGTTCCAGATGAGCTGCAGCTGGAAATAATTGATCTGCAGCATGACACCATGCTCAAGTATAAATTTTCTGAAGTTGGCCTTAGCAAGTTTTACCAATCTTTGGGTCCGGATTACCCCCGACTTAAGGCTTTTGCTGCTAAAATTTTGTCTATGTTTGGGTCAACGTATGTGTGTGAACAGCTATTCTCTGTCATGAATGTTAATAAATCAAAAGTACACTCACCGCTTACAGAGACTCACCTGAACAGCATACTCAAAATTGCTACAGCACAGACTTTGACTCCGGATTTTGATGCGGTAGTTCAGAGCAAGAGGTAACACGTGAATGGGAGGACGGGATGGAATATGGATGGGATGGAATCTGGCAGCCTCCCTTCTTAGCTTTGCCCTCTTAAGGCTGGGTGGTGCTTTAAGTGGCCAATACCGAAGGGTATAGTAGTTCTCTCTTAACCCCAGAGGGGAGGATGAAGATCCTTCTCTGGCTCGTGTCAGGAGAAACATAAACAATAAAAGTCTAGCTTAACTTCAAGCAATGATGGTCAAATTGTTGCCAGTGGTATTTTAAATGCATGAAGTTGCCTTATACTGAATCAGACCCTTGGTCCATCAAAGTCAGTATTGTCTACTCACACTGGCAGTGGCTCTCCAGGATCTCAGGCAGGGGTCTTTCACATCACCTGCCTGCCGGGTCCCTTTAACTGGAGATGCTGGGGATTGAACCTGGGACCTGCTGCATTCTACCACTGAGCCACGGCCTCTCCCAAATGTATTGTTACAGTTTATCATGTGATATATATTTTTTTGCTTTTAAAATTGCCTGTCAACAGGGTAGTTCTATAAATAGCTGCAAGTGAATAGATGGTGGGTAGTTCTGTACGCAGCAGATGTTAAGGGGGAAAAAATTGGTCTTCCTCCTGAGTTTTCTGACCCCTGAGTTTTCAGTAATGAACTGAATATAGTAATTTGCTGCTCAAAGCCAAGCTAGACTTCTCCAGTAACTTATGGATTCAAACGAGGAAGGGTTCATAGAAAAGTAGTTCTGAAGCAGTTTGTTGCATAATTGGCTTCAGTCATGGCTTATTTTAAGCAATGAATGTAGCACGAATAGCTTATTTCAGCTGGAACAAGTGGGAGTGAAGGTACTGATAGCCTATAAAATTGGAAGGAAAAAAAACCCTCAGGATGTTCATTAGTTACATCTTTAACATTAGGCTGCTTAAAAACCTGCTTGCAAATCAGCCATCCAGCAAAAATTCACAATGAGCATTTTAGTAAAAATACAAAAGTCTAAGCTGGATGATTTTGTTGTATGCAGAAATTTATAACGGAAGCTCAGTGATTATGAGTTCCCATTTTGAAAATGGGCTATAGTTATCTTACCCAAGTACATGCAAACCATTGGCCAAACCAGATGTTATGGCTCACGCATGGCTTGGCAGCCCCCACCGCATGTTTCCTTGCTTCCTCCATGAAACAACATTGAGGGTATTGAGTTAGGGCTGGGTGGACCTGGGTTCAAATCCCCACTTGGCCAGGCAGGTCACAGGGTGACCTTGGGCCAGTCATTCTTCCTGGGTCAAACCTACTTCACAGAGAAGCTGTGAGGATAAAACAGGGGCGAATCTTGTATTCCTCCCTGAACTCCTTGGAGGATGTGATGGATAAAATATCCTTTGTGACCTCGCAGTGCGGCTTTTTTAAGCTGTTGTCGCCAGCAGAGAATTTCAGTGTGGTGATGTCATTTCATGTATTTTGAATGAATCCCCAAACACTTCATGTGTTGAAATGTCTAGTCTTATCATTTGATGGTGTTAACCTAGAGCAGCCTTGGCTTATCGACTTAACTCCAGTGGCTGAGATAAGATGTTCATTCATGAGGTGTTTTGCTGACTGGCGGCAGACTGCCATGATAGATCATAGCCTGATACATGGAAAGAAGAAACCCTTGACTAATACTGATCATTGCAATGTGGACTGGAAAATGTGTTTTCATTGAGAAACAACTGAATCAAATTCTCTTCTTATCCACACAGGCAAGAACAGAGATGACTTGTTGCTGATTCATCGGTATCAGGGATGATGTAACAGATGAATCCTGGAAGAAATGTTGAAGCTTTTTCACCCATGTTATGCAATGAATGGGTTGATTGGAACTGGGATTTGCTTTGATGGTCTTAAATTCAACTCCACCTGAAAGCTTTCCCCCCCAACATGCATTTGATTTTAGGTGTTTTCACCTGTTAATAGTTAGAATGGTTTAGGGATTCTTTCCTTATTCAGGAAAATGGAGTTTGGTTATACAAATAGCAATCAGATTCAGCATTGGTGCTACATAGAAGTTTCATGTTTAAGGAAGAAGAGGACGCTGTCATTTCTTCTTGGTAGCCTGGACAAACCACCTTAATGACCATCCTAATGGTGGTCACTTCAACCTGGAGTACAAGGAAGAGCTATCCACAAAATCTTCTAAGTGGACAGTTTTTATTGGTGTACGTAATAATTAGGCTGATATGGACAGTCTCAAATTCTTCACAGGACATTGAGAGGTATTATGAAACAGGAAATCTCCAATTCATATTTCACCTGTTGTGAACTCACTAAATCTCCAATTCATATTTCACCTGTCATGAACTCACTAAGCAAGTCACTATCTTGTTCCAGCTTCTTTTCTCTCCTCCTGCTGGAAATAAGTAATATGAACAGCTGGTTCTCTCTTCTCTGGGCCGTTACAAAATGGGTTTGGGAGCTCCCGGCTTAGAAAGTAGTTTGCCACGGAGATGGTAAAGTAGGGGAGGCTTAAGCTACAATTTCCTCCACTAGAAACTAGCCCGGGGGTCCCCGCCCCCAACGTGGTACCTGTGAAAGCCATAGAACCTCTGCTTTTAGAAAGTGGGTATGGGCTGTTGCCCAGCAAGGCGCTTGACTGGCCACTGGATATTTGATTGGCTATGCAGATTTTTAAAAAACAGTTGCTTTGACAGAAGCTGTCACCACACCACAAGGATCTTCAGTGTGTGACTGAAAGTAAAAGGAGGCAGCCCTTTTTTTAGGCAGCTGTTTTGTGGCTGCACCTACCACGTCAGAATTCCAAAGGGGCTTGCAGGCTGGAGAAGGTTGGAGACCCTTTGGTTTCTTGACACTGCCTTCATTATTCTCTGGATCCTGCTGAGGATGTCATTGGGGTTGAGATTTGGAATGGAAGTCTGAGGCCCTGCTTTAAAGGCTCAGCAGGGATGTCCCAAAATTGTTTGAAGTATACATTGTTATCTGAAGGAGTTCCCCATAAGACGGCTACGACCAGCATCTAACATTAGCGACACCAGTAAATCCTGGTGACTTAAGATCATGTATGAAGAGCTTTGCATACAGTGGAGTAAGTTTGAAGATAACAAAACATTCTTACTATGGTAAGTTTTGATTCTTGCTGTAGGGTAGCATTGCAAGACATTGTTAGTAAATGTACTGTTTGTATTAACTGAAGTTGCACCTTTGTGGTGTAGGGATTCCTATCTGTTGGTTATACATTACATTTAGCAAATAATCACATATGCTAGTGTTCGCTTGAACATATTTATTTTTTAGCTAACAAACTAGATATAACTCCTACACTATGGAAAAGCTAAAACAACTCAACTAGATATAACACAACATCTCTTCTAGAATCAACTGCTTTACTCAATGCCCTGTTGGCTACATGCAAAACTAGCAGTTTACTAGCAAAGAAGCTGTTAACTCTCTCATGACACTGGATGCTGAGACTTGCATATCCCAACACTATCCCTATATTTATTTACCTTTTTCATTTCTTTAACTTTGGTTTCTGTTTTTCTTTACCGCTCCTTCCTGCTGGCTACTCCCATCACTGATTGTATTTACTTAGTTCTTTATTGATAGGGCCCCTACTGGGTTTTAGAGTATAGGTTTATGATGTTTTCATTTTTATAATGTATATATTGATGGTTTATCCTTGTTGGTAGCCACCCTGAGCCTGACTATAATCAGGAAAGAGTGGGATACAAATCTAATTAAAAAAATAGTGGTTAAGAGTGTTGGACTCGTATCTGGAAGACTCGTGTTTGAATCCCCACTTTTGCCAGAGAAGCTCGCTGGGTGACCTTGGCCCAGTCGTGCACTCAGCCTAACCTACCTCACGGGGTTTTGAGGATAAACTGGAGGAGAGGAAGAGGATGTAAGCCACTTTGGGTCCCCGTTGGGGAGAAAGGCGAGGTATAAATGAATCAAATTAATGTTTTGGGTCCTCTGTTAATGGAGTGATTGCTGCTTTGTTTCTAAGCGGGCTGGCCTTAATGAATTATCCAAGTATAAATATGGTAGTGCTAAAGTATGTCCATTATCCCATAAACAGTGATAACCAAAAGGACTAACCAATGATTCTGAGCACTCTTCAATGGGCGCCTTTCAGCTTTTGAAACTTAAGTTGCCAAGTCATGCATGATTATGAAAGTAGCTGGTGCTGGGGGGGGGAAATGACTAGGTAAACATTTCTACAGCTTTGCCCCCATACTGCGTATCCATTGCTTGAAAAGGGCACCGTATGACCCACGTTTGGCAAATGCTGCTTTCCCTGTTGGGCAGGGCCCCTCCATCAGCATCTCTTGTCTTGCTTGGGGCATATGTGCCCTCATCCAGTTAATTGATGAATTCAGACACTCATTGTAGGGGCAGACTGGAGAAATGGCGAAATAAACTCCTCTCCCCACACTAACTGTACTTTGACTTGAGCCAGCGTGGTGTAGTGCAGGGGTGGGGAACCTTTTTTTCCGCCAAGGGCCATTTGGATATTTATAACATCATTCGCGTGCCATACAAAATTATCAACTTAAAAATTAGCTGACCAAGCCCCAAACAGGCAGCTGCCCCAGATGACACACACCGGCGTGGGCAGGCATCCATCTGGTGGTGCACTCGCCACCTGGTGGCACAGGATGGTCTGTTGCACCAGCCGGGCGTAGCTGTCCAGCCACACGCCGGAGTTGCTCCTGCTCTGCATGGTCGCTGGATTCTACAGCCGGCTCCTGCTACCTCCACCTGCAGGAATGAAATGAGGACACACTGGTTAAGAACTCCCTCCACACACATGCATTCTGGCCATGCCCCCCTTAACCCCTCCATTGTCACCACTTCCACCCCCAGCCTTCTTGTACTACAGTGGGAATACACTTCTCCGCGGTCCTGGTGGGAAAGGGTTAACAGTTTCTTGGGCGGTCCTAGCAGCTCCATAGCTAATGACTCTTCTGCAAGGGGAACAAGGTTCCTTTTCTCAGCAAAACAAACTCACATCTGCCTTGAATAGAGGCTATTCCTGTCCACAGGAGGGGGCGGGTTGCCAGTCTTAGATCCTTCTGAGCTAGAGATCTGCCAAGACCCATAAAGGGCCAGACCAAATGACTTCGCAGGCCTTAAACGGCCCCCAGGCCTGACGTTCCCCATCCCTGGTGAAGTGGTTAAGAGAGGTGGTTTGGAGCGGTGGACTCTAATCTGGAGAACCGGGTTTGATTCCCCACTCCACATGAGCGGCAAACGCTAATCTGGTGACCTGAGTTGGTTTCCCCTCTCCTACACATGAAGCCAGCTGGGTGACCTTGGGCTAGTCACAGCTCTTTCATCCCCACCTCCCTCACAGGGTGTCTGTTGTGGGGAGGGGAAGGGAAGGTGATTGTAAGCTGGTTTGATTCTCCCATAAGTGGTAGAGTAAGTCGGCATATAAAAACCACCTTTTCTTCAATATTTACAGACGGTATATACTCTAAAATACAATGGACATAACCTTGACAGATTGGTAATGTGTTCTTAAGAGCTGTTAATTTCTGGTCTCACTGTTGAGGAGCTACAACTATTTCGAGTTCTGTAAACAAATTCCAAATTGGTTAATATTTTTTTAGCACAAAGATGCTTGTTATGTATGCAATCTTCCAAAGAGGGCCCTAATTCTCTGCTGCACCTCCAGCAATAGCGTTACCCGTTTCATGGTTGACTGACGCTGAGTCAAATATCAGAAGTGTGTTTCCCTGGGCTGGGCCTATAGTTATGACCCCATGCCAAGCTGAATCAGAAGCTCACTTAGTTGCCTCCAGGAAGTGTTGCCTGTCGGCCTGGTCATTTCAGGTCCAGAAAATGCCATTTTGGTGGGGGGGAAGCTTAAGCCCCTCTCACTGCCTGCCATGGTTCCAAACTGAATGAGGCCCACATTTTCCTGGGAATTAAAGGTTCGATGGATCCAGACTAAATGGATCCTCCTCCTTCAAGGAGAAAATTGAGATCTCTCAAGGTTTTGGAGTTCAGAACAATGCCGCATTTGTATATTGCAGTATGATATTGCATGCCCCCCCCTTGTTATAAACAATTTACTAGCCATGACAAATGTAGACTTAGGAAACGTACCATACCCTGCACAAAAAAGCTGCCCTTCAGAATGTAGAGTGCTTAGCTTACCTTGCTTATTAACAGCACTCTCTTAAGTTCTGCCATTTTCTGTGGTTACCGAATTTTATTATTTATGTGCTCCGCTATTCAAGTAACCTGAACGGTGCTGCGGATGCTGCAATTTATAATTTGAACATTTTCAAGCAGTTACAGCTGCAGTAGCGGAGTTGCCTTCGTTTTGGTCTCCCCTGGACCCTGAAATTAGTTATCCATGCTTTTATTATCTCGAGATTAGATTTACCACTTGGGTTGTCAGAAAAATTGTTGCATGTAATTGGGTATTGAGGAATGTAGTTACTGCATTTTTGCGGGAAAACAAAATAAGCTTCAGAATGTCTGCCTCATTGCCTAGAAGAGGGGAACAGCTAAGGATCTTGTCAGACAAGAATGTTATTTAATTACAAAATGTTTTCCAAATCTTGAGGAAACCATCCCTTAAAGTCATGCTGGATTTCTCATAAGTCTGCTTTCAAATTCACTGTGGCAAATACCTTCTGCACAACTTCTTAAATCATTTTAGATTTTGAAGAAGGTTTTGTACTGCAGTCTCTAACTTAAAGTCTGGAAACTGTTGGGATGGTTCTCTGCTGCTAACTTCAAGAATTACAGATGTCCTTTCTGAATCCGTCTGCTCCAAAATGGGAAATCAACAGTAGAATTAGTCTGTCAGAAGTGGATAATTCACAGTGCCAGAAAATATTTTTGTTAGTCTTTAAGGTGCTACTGGACTCTTGCTCTTTTCTACTACTGTCAGAAGTGGAGTTACCTACACTTCTGCAGGATCTCCAGAACTGTAAAACAAATTCCAGGAGCTCAATGGACTTAATTCTTGTCAAACACCTCCTATCAAAAATGCTGATTTTATAATGAAAGGGGATTTTTAAAAACACCTGTTTGCAGCTGGGCATAGGAGTCTGCAAAGAATCCCCAGAGAACAGCAAAAATGTAATCCCACTTGGTGCACACAAACATGCCCCAAAATAGTTCTTTGCATCCTGGCTTGGCCAAAGATCAAGGTTACTTTTGTCATAACATTATTGAATGCTTTTATCACTCATGCTCTTGTTCTGAACAAGCATTTCTTTCATGGGGATTGTTTTGTTTTGAAATGTGTTAGCTGCTCAGTGCTTAGTGAAGGCGACGCCAGAAACATTTGGGGTGTTTTCGGCAACAGAAGCAACAACTACGCTCAACGCTGGGTGAATCTGGGCACGTTCCTAAAGCTGGTCTGGAAACCGCCTAATGTGGCAAGACGTTGGTGTAACTTGGACAGAACAAAGGACGTGTTCATCTGACGTCTGACATCCTTATGCTGAGCCTAAAACGCATGCAACGGCAGCAGTGTTCAGTGTCCGTCAAGGTCTTGTTATTTTGAATATTGAGCTGTGATTCTATATTGTATTACATGTAAAATTACGTGGCTGACCTATGTAAACAACAAGAATGGATTTATAAGTATTGGCTTAAGGAAGAATAATCATAAAAGTACAAAGAAATGTATTATATTTTCAGTTCTAAATACATAGGTGAATTAACTATTCCTTGCTAATATATGTGTCTTTATATATATATACTACAGTTGCCACAAGTTATATTTGCCACAAGCTCGGTTTTTTTTTTTTTTTAAATATTTCAGTAGCAGCTTAATGTTTGTTTTGTTGACAATCTCCAGGTGGTGGCTGGAGATTTCCTAGGATTACAGCTGATCTCCAGGTGATAGAGATCAGTTCACCTGGAGAAAATGGTTGCTTTGGAAGGTGGATTCTATGGCATTATACCCCACTGAAGTCCCTCCCCATGCCATCCTCAGGCTCCACCCCCAAAATCTCCCAAGAATTTCCCAAGCCAGCTCTGGCAATTCTACCTACCAATGACTGCTACTTTATGCCCTTTACACCAGCCCGATTCTCTTTCCGTTTGCAGTACATGATAGGTAGCTGTGTTAGTCTGTCTGCAGCAGTAGAAAACAGCAAGAGTCCAGTAGTAGTACCTTAAAGACTAACAACATTTCTGGCAGGGTATGAGCTTTTTTGAGCCACAGTTCGCTTCTTCAGATAATGGCTAGAATGTGAGTCTATCCATCCTTAAGTGGAAAAGAGTGAATTCACACACCCAATGGCAATAGCATGTCAATACCAAGTAAATGACATTAGCAGGCGTGATTGCACCAGATGTGATATTCAGAGGGATAGTAGGCATGGAGAAATCAGCATTGGTTAGCAGTAAAGGTTTGGAAGTTGTGTAATCATTCCACAGAATGTGTAAAATAAATCATACAATTTCTCTATGCAGCATAACTGAGCAAAGATTAAAAGAAAAGGTGAATAAACTCCGTCTTTCTAACCCTGTTGTAAACCTGTCCCTAATAAGCACAGGCACTTTCTCCTGGGGGTGGGGTACAAGACCTCAGAAATTCTATTACTTTGGTGTTCAGAGACTTTATCTTTTAAGGAGAATCAAGCTGGCTTACAATCTCCTTCCCTTCCTCTCCCCACAACAGACACCTTGTGAGGTAGTTGGGGCTGAGAGAGTTCTGAGAGAACTGTGACTGGCCCAAGGTCACCCAGCAGGCTGCATGTGGAGGAGTGGGGAAACCAACATGGTTTACCGGATTAGAGTCCGCTGCTCATGTGGAGGAGGGAAATAAACCCGGTTCTCCAGATTAGAGTCCGCCGCTCTTAACCACTGCACCATGCTGGTTCCTAATGTTTGATGCCCTTCTCCTACAACTTGTGACGTGGCCTCTTCGTTTGGTCAAGAAAAGCCGCATGATATTTGCTAAGTTTCTTGGTTGAGTCCTGAAAGACCAGACATTGATATACTGTTTAATATTTACATATGTGGCAAATTTTTATGAGCTATTTTGCTATCAAGATTAAAAATTCTTCAGTGGTCTACTTGCTGTTTCAAAAATGCTATTTTTCAAGGGGGTGTTAATTGTACCATTTTTTTTAAACAGCTTTGAGAACCAGTCTACTAAAAAAAGATAAATGTAAGAAATAAATGAAATTAAAAAGAGCAGATTTGGACTTCCCCAGAACGCATGAGGGGAACTCAAAGTAAAACTCTTCTAGTATATATGAAACACACGCCAAGCTCTTCCAATTGTAACAACAAACCCCCCAGACATTCTCAGTTTTGAATACCAGGGCCCCTGCGGCTTGCTTTTTCATCACCCTCTGTGCTCTGACCCTGTCTGAAAGAGCTCAGCATCACTGAGAAACAAGGAAGATGCCAGCATTGTTGACAAAGTCATGCGTTCCACCATGGATTAATCCGGGGAGTGGCTGTGATGAGAGGTGGGGGGATTGAGATCACAGCATGTGCCCTAAAGGGCTCACGTTGACGTGACGGAGGCAGGGTGCAACCCAGGTCATCCCAACTCCCTACAAAGCAGATGGCAGGGTGTATTTAAAGCACTTCATGGGTAGCTGGGAGAGAAACAGGCTTCTGAAAGGTTATTTGGGGGAGGAAATGGCAACGGGAGAGTTCAGCTCCCACCCCTCAACGGCCAACATCTTTGCATGTGGTCTGCTTGCAGTCACATTCAGTTTTCCTCCCCAAGTCAGAAAGCCTGGAAAGTCTACTTCAGTTACTAAATTAATCGTTCCTGTATCATCACGGATGATTAAATGACCAGGATCGTTTTTGATACGCTGGGTCTTTTTAAAAAGTAGGCTAATCTTTTTCATTTTTTATAATAATAAACTCTTGGTGCCCAGATCATTTCAGAAATCGTTCACCCTTCGGCAGTAGCTAATCTCAATTTGGAGGCTAACTAGAGTTGCCAACCTCCAGGTGGTGGCTGGAGATCTCATAGAATCAGAGTTGGAAGGGACCACCAGGGTCATCAAGCCCAACCCCCTGCACAATGCAGGAAATTCACAACTACCTCCCCCACACACCTAGTGACCAGAAGATGGCCAAGATGCCCTCCCTCTCATCATCTGCCTAAGGTCACAGAATCAGCATTGCTGACAGATGGCCATCTAACCTCTTCTTAAAAACCTCCAGGAAAGGAGAGCTTACCACCTCCCGAGGAAGCCTGTTCCACTGAGGAACCGCTCTAGCTGTTAGAAAATTCTTCCTAATGTCTAGACGGAAACTCTCTTGATTTAATTTCATCTCCCACTATTACAACTGATTCCCAGGTGACAGAGATCAATTCACCTGAAAAAATGGCTGCTTTGGAAGGTGGACTCTGTGGCATTATATCCCTCCCCTTCCCAAACACCGCCCTCCTCAGTCTCCACCCCCAAAATCTCCAGGCATTTCCCAATCTGGAGTTGGCAACCCTACAGCTAACATATGGTCTCTCCCAAAGGCACTTTTCATTTTATTCGTTTATTTCCTTCTGTTGCTGATTCTGGGCACCATAAGTTGATAGAAAAGGAAACTGACACCTGCTTGGGACAGAAGCCTCTGTTTTGTGGCAAATTCTCTGTTCACTCCTAGAGTAAAAGGTACAAAGACCATGTATTGTGTTTCCATAACATTGTGGTTGTCCATGCCAGTGACTGTCATTGACAAGGCAAATGCCTCGGCCCAAAATATTGATCGCAGCAGGTGTTCTTTAAAAAGTGAAGCATTCAAAGATGTCTGACAAGCAAATTGGTCCAAATGAAACAAGTGAACCGAATCTTATGCTTCTGGAAGGGGAGGGGGAAATCCACTGCTAAATCTTACCTGGGAAAAATAAATACCTTTTTGTTCTTGGTAGGGCAGTGGCTTAGACCCTAAAGCAGTAACTCCCCTAATGAATAGTGTAAATTAACTATTAGTATTCCATAAGAAATGAAACACAGGTTTGCACAAACTTCTAGTCTGGATCTGAGTGGGCAAAGCCTTACATTAGAGAGGTAGATCACGTTGGGTAGCCGTGCTAGTCTATCACTAGTAGTAGTTAGAGAGTATGTTTTCTTTATTTCAGTGACATTCTGTTCACTTGCCCTATAGCAGTGGTTCCCAACCTTTTTCGAGTCGCGACCACCTTTTACAAATGCCAAGTAACCTGCGACCCCCGCCACATTTGCATAAAGCCATAAAATGACATTTTCAATAGGATAAAGAAAACACATTAAAAATATATTTTTCAGAATATAATTCCAACGTAATAATTAATTAACTAATTTAATTAAATAATTAATATTTAATGCGATGGTTGTGCTTGCATCTGGGTAACTAGCTTCAAAATTTGTAGCTGAGTGTTTGTTAAAGCCAACCTCATGTCATCCTCAACATTTAGTCTGTTTCTTGCCTTTGTTTTGATATGAAGAAGCGTTGAAAATCCACTCTTGCAGAGATATGTAGAGGCAAATTGAATTAAAACTCGAAAGGTGAGCATGGTGACATTTGGATATGATTGATACCAGAACTGACTCAGCAATTTTTCATAAAACAAATTACGTACCTGAATTCGATTGACTGGCGCTCTTGAGAAAGTGCAAACCACGTGCAGGCAGTATAGCTAATCAGTGCTCGGTAGCGAGTGGGCGGTTTCCATCATGGCGCCAACTGGAAGTGGTTGACCATTGGCGAGCTAAGTTCGCGCCAATTTGACGATTGCGGACATCATTGAATTACAATTACATCATTGCAAACATGGCAGCGCCAGCAAAACATACGAGGTAATCTTCAACTGTGTTAAGAACACGGCGAGCTTTTAATATTTTTAAGTATCCGCCACGGTGGCTGAATTCTAATTCATTACATCTCGTAGATGGCTGAATTTAATAAATAAATGTTATAAACCTCCATGTGAAATTTTTAGTAAAAAATATATATTATATTTTGCACTTTGTGATACACTTTCACTCCTGTGTTTGCTTCCTTACATACAAGTTTTCTATCTCTGCACAAGATTTGGCATTTCAGTAAAGCAAAAGTCAGCAAAGCATATCACTTTTTTCAAGGACTTCGTAGCCATGGGATCTTACCACTGGATTTAAGAGTGGGCTGTGAGGTACCTGCCAAGCCCTTGGATATACATTCCAGATGCGAATCCAGCTAATACCCCATTCTTAGCAGATGGCTTAATTTAAATGGCAGCATGTAAAACAGTACAATGTGTGCTGTTAACACTCCAGAAGCTACCAAGTATTGCTCAATTTTTATAAGCCAGCATTTTCTAGGAGAACTGAACATTGCAATTTCAGGATGTTCAGAGAAGTACAGAAGTATTTATTATGCTATGTCAAATTGCTCACTGGGAAGAGAGGGGAAATCAACAGATGGTCGGAGAAAACTGGCACCAAGTCACTGTTTGTCCATTTAAACAGTACAAGAAACTAAAAGGGGACATTTGAGGAATGAAAAACATTTTTATATTGTTTGGGGTTTACATGTCACGTGGTGGTTCTCCAGGCTAACTTCATCACTATAAAATCAGTTAACTGTGGGTCATTATTATTACTAAGGTAGTTCCAGATGTATGGATGCAGATGTGCACTATGCACCTTGCCGATGAGCATACAAAGTATATGTTGCCATGGCCTTCTCCCATGTGAATCTATCCATTCACTCTGGTCACTTTCAATGTCCCTGCTTTGGTTACCCCAACCATCTGAGGCTATATGGGTGGCAACCTGAGAAAGGGCTTCCTTGGTCAGTGCACCAGAACTTTGGAACTCCCTACTCAGGGAGATTCATCTGTCTCCCCCTATCGATATCATCCACCAGTGGGTGAAGACTTCGTTTCAATGGGCATACCCCCAATAGTGGTTATTTGCCCTCCTCCCTGGTTCTAGTGTTGCATGTTGATGTGTTTTGATTGAATTATTTTATAATTTAAAATGTTGCTTTTAATTGTTCAAATGTTTGCCATATTGGGGACTCTGATGGTGGAAAGGTGCCATAAAAGCATTTTAAATAAATACATGTTGTGCCCACTAGAAACAGTGGGATCGATAGGGTTGCCAGGTCCTTCTTTGCCACCAGTGGGAGGTTTTTGGGGTGCAGCCTGAGGAGGGCGGGGTTTGGAGAGGGGAGGGATTTCAATGCTATAGAGTCCAATGGCCAAAGCAGCCATTTTCTCCATGTGAACTGATCTCTATCAGCTGGAGATCAGTTGTAATAGCAGAAGATCTCCAGCTAGTACCTGGAGGTTGCCAACCCTATGGATCGGGGTGCCCGTGCTTTCCACCCTCACAACAGCCACATCATTACTCCCATTTTCCAGATTGTAGAACAGAGGCTGAGGTTCAAATTGCTCATGGTGTTAATCTCATTAATCCCATCCCACACTTTCTTTTTTTATTTTACCTAAATTAATAGCTCAGGCTGCAATCTGCATGTGGAGAACAGAAGGGGGAATGGCCTCTTTATCCTTTTCTCACCTAATTTCGGTCTTCAAATTGATCTCCTTACTTTTGGCCCAGAGGGGATTTTCTCCCCTCCCCTTGGGGTTTAGCAGGCAACTAGGTGGTATTAGAAGCCGGGAGAGAGAAAAGAGTTATGATGATTCAACATTCCTAGGGTTCTCAACCTCCAGGTACTAGCTACAGATCTCCCGCTATTACAGCTGATCTCCAGGCGATAGAAATCAGTTCCCCTGGAGGAAAATGGCCACTTTGGCAATTGGACTCTATGGTTCTGAAGTCCCTCTCCTCCCCAAACCTGCCCTCCTCAGGCTCTGCCCCCAAAATCTCCAGGTATTTCCCAACCTGGAGCTGGCATCCCTAAACATTCCCCATGCTGATCGCCCACTGAAAACCACAGCCTGATAAAAACTGTTGTGGTAGAAACTACATTTCATGTCAAGCCTAAGTCTCATACATGGTGACTTGCCGCGAACACACAGAGAAATCATAAGTGACTAAGATAGCATTCTCTTTTAACACCAAAGTCTGGCTATTACACCCTTCAACAATAATCTCAGCAAGATCTAGAAAACAAAGGTTCCCCAATTATATGTTCCTGGAATAATACTGTTTTTAAATGTTTTAAAGATAAAGATCCTGAGCCCTTGTGGTCACTGCAGCTGCCTAGCTGTGCTGCTGACCCCTATGAAAAAGAGTGGAAGGGGAGTTTTTTCTGCTAAAATATCTTTTTTGAACCAGCAGCCTTTGCAACAAAACTCATGAAAATTCAGCACAGTGCTGAAAAACCAGTCATTTTGAAAATTCAAAAAGAAACGATCGAATTAACCTGCTCTTTCCAGGAACATCTGCTATTGGTTTATTAAAGGTCAAAGACCTTCATGCAATATTTGCCACTCCCTACGGCTGAAACAGGACTGCACGGAGAATTTACTGGCATTTTTAAAAAGTTGGAATTCTTGGGTGACAGATGTAGCATATATATTCTGCCACTGATGTCGTCTTCTTTGAAGATTTCACACAGCAGGTTGGAGCCGGTGTGAGCCGCCTCCCGCATTATCTGGGCACCATGCCAAGTGAGAATCAAGATGCTTTTCTTTTCTTTCTTCTATTTTTTGGGGGGTGTGTACAGTTCCTGATAGCTCCCAGCCTATTGTTTGTACCACAGAAATCAGTTTAATACCAATTAGCAAGCAAATTTCAAGTGTATTCGATCAGCACACCTGACACTGGTTCTAATACCCCTCTGCTTGGGATCACAGCCTGGTCCTGTGCATGCGTGCCGTGCTGGCAAGTCTCACTGAGTTGCAATGGATTTATTCCCAGTTAAGTGTGCATTGCATGAAATAGCCTCAAGACTTCTTAACTGAAATGAAAATTTGGGCTTTTGCTTAGGATGCTTCCACCGAAAGGTACAAATGAACAAAACACATGAAGCGGCCTTATACTGAATCAGACCCTTGGTCCATCAAAGTCAGTATTACTACTCTGAAGATGCCTGCCACAGTTGCTGGCGAAACGTCAGGAAAGAAAATTCCAAGACCACGGTTACACAGCCCGGATAACCTACAAGAACCAAAGTCAGTATTGTCTACTCAGACCAGCAGCGGCTCTCCAGCATCTCAGGCAGAGGTCTTTCACATCACCTATTTGCCTAGTCCCTTTAACTGGAGATGCCGGGGACTGAACCTGGGACCTTCTGCATGCCAAGCAGATGCTGTACCACTGAGCCAATGCCCTTCCCCAAAATGTCTTCACATGGTCCCATGAAGCTGCCTTACTCTGAATCAGACCCCTGGTCCATCAAAGTCAGTATTGTCTACTCAGACCAGCAGCGGCTCTCCAGGGTTTCAAGCTGCCATATGTTGGCAGCCATCACCACATTTGGGGGCAGGGAGTTCCACAATTTAACTATACGTTGTGTGAAAAAAACAACAACTTCCTTTTATCAGTTTTGAATCTCTCTCACCCTCCAGCTTCAGCAGATGACCCCCCGTGTTCTAGTATTATGAGAGAGGGAGAAGAGCTTCTCCCTGCCCATTCTCTCCAAACCATGCATAATTTTATAGACCTCTATCATGTCTCCCCTCAGCCACCTTCTTCTTTAATGCTCGGTCAGCAGCATGGAGTCCACTGAGCTGCAAGCATGTGACAGGAAGTCCTTTGACACCAGTATTGTCAGGCCCGGCCTCTCGGCCTTAGCCTGACATCGATCCTCACAGGCTCTTGCTCCAAGCAGGCCAGGGTTTGGCTCGGAGCCAAGGCCCTGGTCACGTGCTCCTGGTTCTCATGCCTTTGTACAGTATCAGTGTCCTGCGTTTTATGCTCAGTATGGTATGCTTATCCTGTTTACCACAATCACCCCGGCTGCATAGCCATGTTAGGTCTGCCTACCCTGAGAAAGCATATCGTGGATTGTAGCGGCCTGTGTACCTTTGCCTCTCCATCTTTGAAGTCTGCCTTGCATTTCTAACCATTCCTCATTAGTAGCCTTGAATGCCCAGGAGGCAGCCAGCTTCTTACTTTGTCTAATTTTGCTCCTAATAAAGTCTAAACTGCTTCAGAGCCTTTGCCTGATGGGTTTTGCTTGAGGGATGCTCAAGACAAACCTCTGAGTCTGACATTAGGCTACTGATCACACTTGTCTTCCCCCTCCCCCAGCTTTAATTCGCACACAAAAATAGGCATCAACCAAATCCAATTTGGTGAAGAAGTATCACACAACAGGAAAAGAAGGTGCCAAAGTGATGATCTCACGGGGGAAGGGGAGCTCCATGCGGCATGCACACATGGGCAGCCTGAGTGGCAGGAGCAGGGACGGCCATGGCAGTGGAAGACAGGAAAGGCAGAAGAGATCTTTTGTGAGGAGGGGCAGAATCTGAACCTGCCTCTGCTACTGATAATCTGGCCCATGTCCATTTGCTGTGTAACCATGCATCGCCAGCCTGCTGCTCCTTTCAGCATACGCGCAAAGAGAGGCAGGCGGCACGGCGCCCTTGCTCTCTGCACATGTTCCCTAGCAGCGGATCCTTTCACAAAAGAGAGTATAGGCTAAGAGCCAGCCAGGTAGAAAACTGAGACCAGTTAGGACAGGCACAGTTGGGTGCATCCTACCCCATCCTCCCACAACAGTGAGCAAGGTTGGAAGTCTTCTTCCAACTTAAGAGGCTTTTCCATTGGAGGAAGAGCCACTTAAGTTGGAGGGAAGCTCCAGGGGCTGGAGGAAGTCTCCTTGGAGCTTGTTGTATCCACCCCATTGGTTGTATCCAGGATGCATTTACTAATTGCCGTCAAGCATGTGCTCTATATGCACATACACATTGGCTGTATGCATATATATTGGTTTTGATATTTACACTGCACCATTGACATGCACAGTACAAGAGTCAGGGTTTTTATGGTCTACCATGCTAAACCTTTCTTGCACAAAATAGCTCCAAAATAGTTCGTGGCAAGATCAAGAAGCAGAGTTCTGGTCTGGAAACAGTTCAGTGCAAATGTGCTTATTTATGGACTGTGAATCGGAATGTAATGATTATGTTTCTTGGAAGGTATTATACAGATGGAGCTATCAGATCGGAGAAGAATGCTGCCCTAACGCATTCGCTTCTGCACCTGTGCTGCCTATTTCAATCCCTTTGTCTCGTTGTACCTGAAGAATGCGCACGTAAACATGAAATCTGCAACACAGCACGGTGATCCTACGGTACCGCTAGACAGAGGCTTTTTATAACAGAAGCCCCTTAGCCTGATTTTCATGGAGGTGAGGTGTTAAACTTGTGGTTGGGCTGTACAACATCAGGCTGCAGGTGGGGTTCGTGTAACGGACTGCTGAACCATACCAAACTAAATAGATTAAATCCTTGCATGTTGGAGGCTAGATGTCAGGGGAAAGAATTCTATCGTTCAGCATCAGAAGGTTTTTATTTTCTTAACTAGGAGGACATTCTATCATGTGAGCCCCCAGCTGGCACCTGAAGTGACAGCACCCTGATGCACATCTTGGAGAGCCAGCGGGGTGTAGTGGTTAGGAGCGTTGGTTTGGAGCGTTGGACTCTGATCTAGAGAACCGGGTTTGATTCCCCACTCCTCCACATGAGTGGCGGAGGCTGATCTGGTGAACTGGATTTGTTCCCCCACTCGTACACATGAAGCCAGCTGGGTGACCTTGGGCTAGTCACACTCTCTCAGCCTCCCCTACCTCACAGGGTGTCTGTTGTGGGGAGAGGAAGGGAAGGTGATTGTAAGCTGGTTTGATTCTTCCTGAAGTGGGAAAGAAAGTCGGCGTATAAAAACCAATTCATTCTTCTAAATATCAGAAAATGACTAAAAAGGTGGCAATTTCCCTAGCTTTTTAAAAAAATAACGTAGAATGGACAAGCCCAATTCTGCCAAAGGAAGTTTGCCTATCACTATAAGAAAATTGTTATTAGACTGAACAGAAGTTCTGTCACATTCTATTAGCACCATTTTCCTCTCTTACAATCTGGATTTCCTTTCCTCTTCTTCCTTAGCAACTTTACCCTATTGGCAAAATGCCTCTCTCATTCTAGCCCTTATTTACTGTGTCGTATCATCCCTTCACCATTCAGTCCCATAAAATTTTATTTTCTAATTCGTTTTAATTTTAGTTTGTGCTTTAGTTTAATTAGTGTTGACACAAGAAAGTAATACATATTTAAATATATGGCTTTTAGTCGTTCTTACGTCGCTTATGAAAGATGCCCCCATGTTCACTTTAATGAACTTCAGAAAGAAGGCCTTTTTACAGCAGGGGAGCAGCATTCAGACACAGCTTTCTGTGTTCTTTCATCTGTGTAAGCCTGTACGTTGAATGCTCATGAGGATGCCCGTGATTTATTGAAAGGTTTGTGACAAACATACAATATTCAGTAGGGCAGGGGTGGGGAACGTCAGGCCCGGGGGGGGGGCATTTAAGGCCTGCGAAATCATTTGGTCTGGCCCTTCACGGGTCCTGGCAGATCTCTAGCTCAGAAGGATCTAAGACTGGTGATCCACCCCCTCCTGGGGACAGGAATAGCCTCTATTCAAGGCAGATGTGAGTTTGTTTTGCCAAGAAAGAAACCTTCCCCACCCCTTGCAGAAGAGTCGTTAGCTATGGAGCTGCTAGGATCGCCCAAGGAACTGTGTTAACCCTTTCCCACCCAGGCCATGGAGAAACGTATTGGTCGGCTAATTTTTAAGTTGATAATTTTGTATGGCCTGCGAATGATGTTATAAATATCCAAATGGCCCTTGGTGGAAAAAAGGTTCCCCACCCTTGCAGTAAGATAAGAGCCCTGGTGGATCTGAGCAGTGGTTTATCTAGACAGCGTCCTGTTTCTCACAGAGTCCAATCAGATGCTTTCAGGAAGCCCACAAGTAGGGGAAGAGCCCCCCGCCCCAGCAAGTGCTGTTCAAATGCATAATGCCTTTCATGACTGAGTGTGGTTTTGAACTAGGGATGCCAGTCTCCAGGTGGGACCTGGGGATCCCCCAGAATTACCTCTCCAGGCGACAGAGGCCAGTTCCCCTGGAGAAAATGGATGCTTTGGAGGTTGGACTCTATGGCATGGTACCCCACTGAGGTCCCTGTGCTCCCCAGGCTCCATCCCCAAATCTCCAGGAGTTTCCCAGCCTGGATCTGGCAACTGTACTCCCCCATCCGCCAGTGGGTGGCTGGAGGGACCTGGCAATCCTGGTTTGAACCTGGGCATCTCTGGTCCAAGTCCAAAGCTTCAATGACTACATCAAACTGGCTCTATGTGCAGCCATCAAGAGCAATCCCAAATACAATCCATTACCACTTGCTATATCCTGCTTTTCAAACTGGAGAAGCGGGCGTCAGAGAGGCACTGTAAGTCATAGTCTGATCACAGGTAGGAGCACTCAGAAGACTAGCCAGCATGGTGTAGTGGTTAAGAGCGCTGGTTTGGAGCAGTGGACTCTGATCTGGAGAACCTGGTTTGATTCCCCACTCCTCCACATAAGTGGCAGACGCTAATCTGGAAAACTGGATTTGTTTCCGCACTCCTCCATATGAAGCCAGCTGGGTGACCTTGGGCTAGTCACACTCTCTCAGCCCCACCTACCTCACAGGGTGTCTGTTGTGGGGAGAGGAAGGGAAGGTGATTGTAAGCCGGTTTGATTCTTCCTTAAGTGGTAGAGAAAGTCAGCATATAAAAACCAACTCTTCTTCTTCTTCTTCTTCTAGTCCAGCACATTAAAATCCACTGACAAGTCTAATATGTCAAAACTGATGAAAAAGTAAACACTTGATTGTGTAAAATGAATTTACATGCAGCTGATTTATTCATTTTAATATATTCCATTTAAAATATTTCTATCCTATCCTTTTCACAGTTCAATCCCCAAGGCAGCTAACGAAAAATTAAAAATTCAATTCAAGCGCAAAATGTACAGATTAAAATAGAAAGACAGCTAAACATTCAAAAACTTAAGACTTAAAAAATAATTAGCAGCAGAGCATTCCACCATGTTCCCCTCTGTCCTAAAGCTCGTTAAAGTGGGGGGAATGGGACACAGAGGACTTAGTTAATTAAGGTAAACAAGAGCCAAGTGACATGCTTTTTACTGACCTACATCCCATTTTGTGCCTGTAAAAGTACGTGCATGGTGTGATGGTACTACACTCAGCATTTTCTGAAACCCTACAAGTGGCAGCCAGTGAAGTTATGTGGGGTGGGGGAATAATGAGAACTAGGGTTGCCAGCTCCCGGTTGGGAAATACTGGGAGATTTTGGAGGTGGAGCCTGAGAAGGGCGGGATTTGGGGAGGGAAGAGATTTCAGTGCCATAGAGTCCAATTGCCAAAGTGGCCATTTTCTCCAGGGGAACTGATCTCTGTCGCCTGGAGATCAGTTTTAATAGTGGGATATCTCCAGCCACTGCCTGGAGGTTGGCAACCCTAATGAGAACAATCACTGAGGTTTTCCTGTGGCTCAGGTGCTGAACTTCAGTGGTATTTCTCCAAGCTTCCTCACGATGTTGTTTTCCATTTGTAACCTTTCCCTGGTTCAGCTCTCATTTCTCCCTGCTTTAATCTGATTTGAGAAAGAGGAAGGACAAAGAAATCATGGAAAGACAGCAAATGGAAAATATTATTACGAGAAACCTCAGAGAAAAAACTGCTGCAGTACGGCAACCTTGCACACGAAGCTGCTTTTTATTGAATCAGACTGTCAAGGGACTCAGGTAGAGGTATTTCATGTCACCTACAGCTTTTTAAAACTAGAGATGCCAGGGATTGAACCTCGGACCTCCTGCATGCTAAGCAGATGGTCTACCATTAAGCCACAGCCCCTCCCCAAACTACAGGAAAAACTTGGATGAAAAGACCCCATGTCACAGGTCTACTTTAACTGCACATTACTAGATGTGGGTTTATGGCAGCAACAAATTATGCCAGACAGAGTTGACAATACTGACTTTGATGGACCAAGGGTCTGATTCAGTATAAGGCAGCTTCATGTGTTCATATATTTTGGGTCTACTCTAGTATAATATACTATTAATGTTGTCTGTGAGGAGACAGGTTTCTCCTTGCAGGTAAGGCTGATGTGAGGGAAGAAACATGACAATGACAATGCACAACACACAGGCAATGCTCTTATATTGCTCTTATCTTGTAGTGGTGGAAAGGGCTGTCAATTCGCAGTAGACTCATGCGGTCTCCGAGGCAAGAGATGTTCAGAGGTGGATTGCCATTGCCTGCCTCTGCATAACAACCCAGGACTTCTTGGTGGTCTCCCATCCAAGTTCTAACCAGGGCCAGCCCTGCTTAGATTCCAAGACTGGTCAAGATGGAGCTAGCCTGGGCTACCCAGCTCTGCAGTCTGTGCCTTTAATTTCTGACAGCAGAGTTCACCCTGAAGGGAGAGGGAAGAATCAGGCTTTGCACTCATTGGATGCATGCCCTTCCTACTTCCACTAAGCCACGATTGGTGATGTCCTCTGACAGTGTCAATCACATCTTACTGGGAGAGGAGAGGGATGGTACCAGCATAGGTTAATGACTATCATTGTCCATATAGTGGTGTAGTGGTTAAGAGCAGTGGTTTGGAGCGGTAGAGTCTGATCTGGAGAACCGGGTTTGATTCCCCATACCTCCACATGAGCGGCGGAGGCTAATCTGGTGAACTGGATTTGTTCCCCCACTCGTACACATGAAGCCAGCTGGTGACCTTGGGCTAGTCACACACTCTCAGCCCCACCTCCCTCACAGGGTGTCTGTTGTGGGGAGAGGAAGGTGATTGATTCTCCCTTAAGTGGTAGAGAAAGTCGGCATATAAAAACCAACTCCTCCTCCTCCTCCTCCTCCTCCTCCTCCTCCTCCTCCTTCTTCTTCTTCTTCTTCTTCTTCTTCTTCTTCTTCTTCTTCTTCTTCTTCTTCTTCTTCTTCTTCTTCTTCTTCTAAACCCACTCGCAGCCTAAGATCAACTACAGGTAGCCTTCTCTGCATGCTGGCCTTAAGCAAATGAGATTCGTAGGCACACAAAAAGCCTTTTCAGCTGTGGTTCCTAGGCTTTGGAACTCCCTGCTCCAGGAGGCCCTGTCAGTCCCCTCAGTGACGGCCTTCTGGAAACTGGTTAATACCATTCTCTTCTGGGCAACTTTTGAAGGGAACTGAAGACAACAGTTCTGTGATTTTTATTGCCCAGGACACTTGCTGTTTTTCCTTTGTGCCTGATCTCTCTTTGTGACTTTTATTGTGCTTTTACTGTTTGGATATGATCTTTTTGTTGCTGCTGTTATTGGGTTTTTATTAGGGTTGCCAGGACCCTCTTTGCCACCGGTGGGAGGTGTTTGTGGCGGAGCGTGAGGAGGGAGGGGTTTGGGGAGGGACTTCAAAGCCGTTGAGTCCAACTGTCAAAGCGGCCATTTTCTCCTGGTGAACTGATCTCAATTGGCTGGAGCTAGGGTTGCCAACTGCCAAGTAGTAGCAGGAGATCTCCTGCTAATTCAACTGACCTCCAGCCGATAGAGATCAGATCACCTGGAGAAAAATGGCTGCTTTGGCAATTGAACTCTATGGCATTGAAGTCCCTCCCCTCCCCCAAACCCCGTCCTCTTCAGGCTCCGCCCCCAAAATCTCCCACCGGTTGAGAAGAGGGACCTGGCAACCCTAGCTGGAGATCAATTGTAATAGCAGGAGATCTCCAGCTAGTACCTGGAGGTTGGCAACCCTAGTTTTTATGCTGGTTTTATTTGGAGGTGGGTCAAATTTTTGTAATGCTATCTTTTTGACTGCTGTGGGTATGAGGTAGTTTTTGTGTGTTTACATGCTTTTAACTTGTAAGCTGCCCTGAGTAGTTAGTAGATGGGCAGGATATAAATACAGTATGTACATGAGTTAGTGTTATTGAGCTTGGCATTGTTTCAGAATCATCACAGCTCTTCTTCAGAACTGGCAATGCATCTCCAGAACGAGTCTGTCATTTATTTACCTGCTATAGTTAGCCAATCAGTCATGACGATTATATAAAATGATTTGATTTTTTGAATGACAGTGCGAGATGACTCACCTTCAGAATAATAGACATTTTAAGATGCTGTCTTTGTGAATGTTCCGTTGACTGCATATGCTCAAGTGGAGCTAAATAAAGATTCAAAGGCTTGCTTTGTGCTCTGGAAGGAATCTAGTTTTTACTAGTTTTTACTCGAATGCGTTTTTTTTTTTTTTTTTTTAGGATTCTAGCATTTCATGAGCATTTTCTGCTTCACCTGGTTTGTTCTTGAAAATGGCTAGAAGAAGCCCAGGCAGGGAATGACCCTCCTTCTTTCAGGTCTATCTTATCTACAGAATTAGTAAGAAAAATAAATATATCATGATGATAGATCTGGTGATAAGGGCCATTGTTTTAATGCTCTCATGTAAGTAGAGAACTTATGAACATGTGAAGCTGCCTTAAATGGAGTCAGTCTGTTGGTCTATCAAGCTCAGTACTGTCTACTCTGACTGGCAGCAGCTCTACAAGGTCACAGGTTGAGGCCTTTCACATCAGCTACAACCTGATCTCTTTAGCAGCCAGAGATACTTACAGCCCATTCCTGAGGTTTCTGGGTGAAACCTCTTAGGAGGCGTGACCCTGCCGCCAGCGTAAGTACGTTTAAAACCGTGATTACAAACACTTACGCTGCCGGCGAGGCCAGCCCCGCTGGTGGCCGAGCACTGCGGGACCACGCCTCATCCCCTCTGCCGGTGCAGGCCACGGCATAGAGAGGCCGCGCCGGCACAGGGGGGCGGGCCAGGGGAGTTTGGCCGGTTTGGCCGGTTACGCTGGCCAAATCCCAGTTTGGCCGGTTACGCTGGTGCCGGTTACGCCGGTGCTGCGCCTGCTTTTGAGCAGGTGCAGCCTCACTGTTTCCTATGGGGTGAAAGGCCCCGGTAAAACAAAACAAAAAAAGGCCATGAAATGGCTATTTTTTGTTTTACGGCATACGGGAATCGGCTTAGGCTGTGCCTCTTCCCCACCATCCCCGTACGCCGCCAGCTCAGGAATGGACTGTTAGTTTTGAAGCAGATATTCAGCCACTGAACGACAGTCCATCCCGTCTTTTCCCGGATGTTTTAATGTGATCTGGTCATTGATGAGGGAGAAAAGATAATAATAGTCTGCAACAAGAAACATTCTTTTAAAGTGGAATCTGCCTTGAGTAGCATCCGCAGGACACCAGGATAGTGTTACTGATTCATACTCTGAGTCTGGTGTGTGTGTGTGCATGCTCATGCAAAGAGAGCTGTATAAAGAGGCAGTATAAAGAGTTGTGTAAATCAAGCTGTTATTTATTGATTTGTGAGTGGTACAGCCTCCCTCTGCATGAGAACTTGTTTCTACCTGCTCAACTGGTGTCTTTCTTTTTAAAATATTTTTTGTTATATATACTTATTCAAATAATATATATGAAATGCATACATAGTAACAAAACAATAGAATATGACAAGGAGAAGAGGGGGAAAAGGGTAAGTAAAGACACAATTATGCAAGTTGTTTCACAATTGAACAATATCTTATGACAATTCTAGTATGTCAGCGTTTGTTATGTTAAAGACATATTTCAACAGATGTTTAACATTATCTGGAGTATGAAGAATTGTGAAATGTGATCAGACTACAGGTATAAATGGATTCCAAACAATAAAGAAATCATCAGTGCTAGCTTGGTTGCTTGCTTATCCGATTTGGCGAGATAATTTTTTCTAATATTGCTATTTTCCAAAGACTTTTATACCACACCCTAATTGTAATTTTGTTGTTGATTTCCAGTGCTGAGGTATGGATGGATCAAGCAGCTAGTTAAAAAAAAATATATATATTAAAGGTTTGTGTGCCAAATTCTTATTTGAATTGGTGTACTTCTAAAGAAAGAGATAATGGCAGTAGCACCTAAAGCCTCAATGCTCTGCTTGCCAAAGAAAATGTAAAACATACCGTACATCCCACTAGAGATGGGCTGTGCAGTGGAAGGCATTACTGAATCTGGAGCCTACATCTTTTAAAAGAGCTTTCTAGTAATGGAGGAAGCCGGCCTTAGAGCAACTCCCTGAAATGCTGTTTATAACTGGGCACTCTGGGAATCCTGGGTATGTCCAGTGATTTAGTACTTTCATAAAGGCCTCCCATCTGCCCTTGTTCCCTAGGGTGTCTTCCAAGGATAATACCACTTTCTGTTCAACAGCGGAAACCCAACCTTGTTCCCTTGCTGCACACCAATAGTAAAAAGTCTTTGTACTGCTACTGCATGCCCTCCGGTCATGGTGAACTTGATTTTGCATCCCCACTAATTATGCTTTCCCCCAATTCATAAGTATAGCTGTAGAGCTTTCTTGGAAAGAAAAATCAACATTCTATCAAGGGCCAACATTGTGCATCCTACAAATGATTGGCAAAGGATGAATATTTACCTGTCAAAACCACAAGCATCCCCATTTGTCATAAAAGAGCAATTAAGATAATCCACAACAAATGTTAGTGATGCATTGTGGTTATTTTCTCAACAGAGCCCTGCCTAGGGTTGCCAACCTCCAGGTAGTAGCTGGAGATCGCCTGCTATTACAACTGCTCTCCAGCCGATAGAAATCAGCTCACCTGGAGAAAATGGCTGCTTTGGCAATTGGACCCTATGGCATTGAAGTCCCTCCCCAAACCCTGCCCTCTTCAGGCTCCGCCCCCAAACCTCCTGCTAGTAGCGAAGAGGCAACCCTAGCCCTGCCCCTGCCCTGACTGTATTAAAACTTAGCTGGGCCAGAGGTAGTGCAGGTCTCATGCGTGAGTTCCCCTTATAGGACATGGGGACCTCTCTCCCTCCCTCCTTCGGGGCAGGGCCCTTTCCCACCATCTTTCCTTCCCAGTCTCCCCTGCTCAAAGGGTTGTTCTGAGGATTAAATGGGAGGAAAGGAAAATTAAGCTGCTCTGAATCCTCACTGT
The DNA here is from genome assembly GCF_029931775.1 of Euleptes europaea. Classification (NCBI taxonomy): domain Eukaryota; kingdom Metazoa; phylum Chordata; class Lepidosauria; order Squamata; family Sphaerodactylidae; genus Euleptes; species Euleptes europaea. The sequence goes on along the minus strand of NC_079320.1, from coordinate 67,444,783 downwards.
AGAGACAGGTGGGCTATACATGAAGTAAATAAATAAATATAGCTGAAGGAGGTGATGGCTGCCAGCTTGGAGGGTGATGGTGACGGCTGCCATGTGGTGATGGCTGCCAGCTTGGAGGGCTTTAAGAGGGGAGTGGACATATTCATGGAGGAGAGGGGTATTCATGGCTATTAGTTAGAATGGATACTAGTCATGCTGCATACCTATTCTCTCTAGTATCAGAGGAGCATGCCTATTATTTTGGGTGCGGTGGAACACGGGCAGGATGGTGCTGCTGCAGTTGTCTTGTTTGTGGCTTCCTGGAGGCCCCTGGTTGGCCACTGTGTGAACAAACTGCTGGACTTGATGGGCCTTGGTGTGATCCAGCATGGCCTTTCTTATGTTCTTATGAGGGGAGGATAAAAGGTTTGTGGGTGTATGGGAAGGAGAGAAGGAAGCAAAGAAGGGTGCGGATATGGAGGTTACCAGGAAGTTGCCAGGTGCAAGAAAAGAGTAAATAGTATGGGTGGGGAAGCTGAGACAGGAAAAAATGGGTGCCCGTTGCAAATCCTCGTAGGTTCCCCACTGTGCAACAGGGCCTGCCCTGGCAACTGGCACCATGCAACTTGGCTATAGTTTTCCTGGGCAAAGGATGCCAGGGGTAGGGTAGGGCAGAAAACTGAACATGGGGAGAAGATAACTGTAGGTTGGTTGGTGGATAAGAAGGAGAGGAGGCAGGAGAGGGCGAGGCTGTGGGGGCTTTCAGAAAGAGGAAATAGTGGAGGAGAGGGAAATTCACCCCACAAGTCCTTGCAGGTTCCTGCTTGTCGATCTAATTTGGTCCTCTGCAGTCAGTCCCACTGATATACTGGTATAGAAATACAGAAACACAGAGCTGGGAGGGGCCTCAAAGGTCCTCTAGGCCACCCCCACCCCCTGCACAGTGCAGGAAATTCACAACTACCTTCCCCACACACTCCCCCAGTGACCACTGCTCTATGCCCACAGGAAGAGAAAAAACCTCCAGGATCCCTAGACTAATCTGGTCTGGAGGAAAATTCCTTCCTGACCTCAAAGTGGTGATTGGCATTACCCATGGCACATAAGAAAGGGCCACAAGAGCCTAGCACTGGCTTATCTCTTCCTGCCCGCCCTCTCACAATATACTTAAATTCACATAAATGGTATTGCTATCAGAAGGCCTTCTAGCCTCTGCTTAAAAACCTCCAAAGAAGGAGAGAACACCACCTCCCGGGGAAGCCTCTTGCACCGCTTGAACGGTTAGGAAGTACTTCCTGACGTTTAGCTGAAACCTCTTTGGATTTAATTTCAATCTGATGCTTCTGGTCCGACCTTCTGGGGCAACAGAAAACAACTCTGCTCCATCCTCTATATGACAGCCCTTCAAGTACTTGAAGATGGTTATCATATCACCTCAGTTGTCTCCTCTCCAGGCTAAATATACCCAGCTCCTTCCTCACAGGACTTGGTCTCCAGACCCCTCGCCATCTTTGTTGCCCTCCTCTGGACACATTCCAGCCTGTGAACATCCTTCTTAAACTGCGGTGCCCAAAACTGAATATAAGGGTACCCTGGACTGCAGATTTCAAACAAAAAATGACAGCAGATTCTCCTGTTATTGCCCTTCAGAAGTTAGTAAAAATCTCTCTCTACACTTAAAAAGGTGTAGTCCCCTGTGCAAGTACCGGGTCATTCCTGACCCATGGGGTGACATCACATCCCGACATTTCCTAGGCAGACTTTGTTTACGGGGTGGTTTGTTTACGGGGTGCCTTCCCAGTCATCTTCGCTTTCCTCCCAGCAAGTGGGTACTCGTTTTACCGACCTCGGATGGAAGGCTGAGTCAACCTTGAGCCGGCTACCTGAAGCCAACTTCCGTCGGGATCGAACTCAGGTCATGAGCAGAGCTTGGACTGCAGTACTGCAGCTTACCACTCTGCGCCACGGGGCTCCTTTCTCTACACTTTGCAATATAATTTTAGCAAAACATGAGAAATCAAGCAAGGTGACGGAGTGCATTGATTTCCAAAACCTATTCCAGAGTGATGCAACCCAAAGCATTGCGTTCCAAGCTAATGTTCCCACTGTCAAATGCCTAGTATACAGAAATGATTTCAAGGCGTTCTTGCTGTGATAATGGCCTCTAGGTCGTGGCCACAACAGTCTTAGAATACGTAATGCTGAACTTGATCAATGTGACTTTTCGGAAACTTTTTGCCTCTCCCACATCACAGCAGTCCTAACTGTTGAAATGGATGCAAATTACTGCACTCTTGGAACCACATAAGACCAGCATGTTCTAAGGCAGAGACATTTGGTTCTTTTAAAACTGCTCTTCCAAGCACTCAGAAAGAGACCTGGGGTTGGATCTCAGGCTATACATTTTCTAATGGCAAAGTGGAACTTTTCCTGCCTCTGCCTTTCCCTCCTGCTATAGCCCACTGATCTCCAGAAAATTCTGCTTCTGTGGGATAGGGGACTCTGAGGAATGCGATCTTGGGCTGTATCAACAGAAGCATTTCCAGATCACACGAAGTGATGGTATCGCTTTACTCTGCTCTGGTTAGACCTCACCTAGAGTATTGTGTTCAGTTTGGGGCACCACAATTTAAGAAGGATGTAGACAAGCTGGAACGCGTCCAGAGGAGGGCAACAAAGATGGTGAGGGGTCTGGAGACCAAGTCCTATGAGGAAAGGTTGAAGGAGCTGGGTATGTTTAGCCTGGAGAGGAGAAGACTGAGGGGAGATATGATAACCATCTTAAAGTACTTGAAGGGTTCTCATATAGAGGATGGTTCCAAGTTGTTTTCTATTGCCCCAGAAGGTCAGACCAGAACCAACGAGTTGAAATTAAATCAAAAGAGTTTCCGTCTAAACATTAGGAAGAGCTTTCTAACAGTTAGAGCAGTTTCTCAGTGGACCAGACTTCCTCAGGAGGTGGTGAGCTCTCCTTCCCTGGAGGTTTTTAAGCAGAGGCTCGATGGCCATCTGTCAGCAATGCTGATTCTATGACAGATCATGAGAGGGAGGGCATCTTGCCATCTTCTGGGCGTGGAGCAGGGGTCACTGGGTGTGTGTGGGAGGTAGTTGTGAATTTCCTGCATTGTGTGGGGGTGGGGGTGGACTAGATGACCCTAATGGTCCCTTCCAACTCTATTATGATACTATGAATGACATGACGGGGGTTTGCAGCAGTAAAGGATATCAACGGAAATTGCCAATTTAGTCTAGATCCAACCCCTAGACTGTAATGAATTTCATTTGCTTATGACAGCATGTCTTAAATTAAACTAGTTAATTACAGCTGCAATCGTGTATGCTGGGAGTAAGCCCCACTAAACAAAGTGGAATTTACATGCATAGGACTGGCCCGACAGTGTTAGTTTCTTGTTGTGATCAGCCTACCTGTTCTATAACAAGGAACAGGATCTTTCCCCGAAGTGTGAGCCTTGAACACATGAAGCTGCCTTATACTGAATCAGACCCGTGGTCCATCAAAGTCAGTACTGCCTACTCAAACCGGCAGTGGCTCTCCAGGGTCTCAGGCAGGGGTCCTTCACATCACCTACCTGCCTAATCCCTTTAACTGGAGATGCCGGGGACTGACCCTGGGATCTTCTGCATCCCAAGCAGATGCTCTACCACTGAGCCATGGCCCCTCCACTGAGCCATGGCCTTGCCTGCTTTAAGAGCCCTGATGTCTTGAGAGCAGTTGAGTGCCCCCCCAAAAAATTTGATAGATGAAACATGGTACTATTTTTCCATTCTTCTTGCTTTTACTAGCTACATAGCCCCCTGGACCTTCTGAACCAGCAATGAACTTTTTGTTGGATACCCAGGATCGGGTATCTCACCCTTCTTTCTTTGTTCCTTTTTTCCTTCTCTATCACATAACTGAGTAACTTTCCTCATGTTCTTGGTGTTCGCTACCACTCTCTTCTACATCTCTGAATTCCCCCATGTGGAAGGTCTGTATGATATCTCTTTTTAATAAAACTTCTTTCTAATTTTGATTCTGTTTGGGCTCTTTGTCAATTCCTTTGAACCTTATGAAAGTCCAATAGCACATCACCATCAAGTCAAGGATCATTATTACTGGTGTTCGTATTGTCTCTGGGGCAGCACATAAGAATTATGCTGCCAGGACATTTTGCTTCAGACAGTGTTAAGTCTGAAATTCTACAGTCAAGAGTAGGGTGAGAGGCTCTGGAGGAGAGGTAATCACCAGCATAAACATACGCCTGTATTATTATGATTATGTTATTTATAGTCCACCTTTCTTGCTGTGACTCAAAAAGGATTATGTAGTGTAAGCCAAGTATAATCCACAGGATGGAACATCCAATGAACAGTTGGAACAGATAGGGTTGGGACTACAGATATTTGAAATCAAATAGAAATCTCCAACAGAGTTGAAATAAAGCATGAGCTTTTAAGCCTGATACATTAAAGTGGTGTAAAACTACCTAGTCTGGAGCATACTTACAGTGCTAGGTTGCAATAATAGTATAGGCCACAGTCTCTATCCCTTTACCAATGCAACTTTCTGACCATTTTGCTACAGTCCTATTTAACCTGTGCAAAAGCCCTCTTGAATAATTCTGGTTTGCATAGTTTATGGAAAGCCAGGAGAGTGGGAGCCTTCCTGACCTTGTCAGGGAAGCCATACCATAAGGTGGGCACCACAACAGAGAATGTATGTGTATGGGTGCCCCTCTGGTTCTAGCTGATAATTACTGCTCAACATGGCAAAGTGCAATAGAGAAGATGCTCCAGAAACACGGCCTCTCTTCTCAAGCCATATTGCCATTGGGACACCAAAAAGCCAAGGAAACAATCAAGTAGAGACTCTTGGACCATGCCCTTCAATCAGATAGGGCTCAGATTCGTAAATATTCAACCATCTTGCAATACATCAAACCTTTCCACCCTGCAGACTACCTCGGATTCCTGGAAGTATCCAAATATCAAAGGGCCTTTACTCTTGCGCGTTTCAATGCCTTACCTTCAGCTCTCCTGGAAGGGAGGTATCTCCGTACTCCCTTTCACCAACGACTATGCCCATGCAAAACAGAGAAAGTGAAAACAATAGAACATGTTCTGCTGCAATGTCCCTTCTACAATGCCATAAGATTGAAGTACATTCTCTCCATATTGTCATCCTTTCCTGGGAGAACGGAAGAAGCTAAAGTTTCCCTTCTCTTAGCAGACTCCTCTCGGGAGATAACCACTCAAGTAGCCAAATTCTGCATCCAGTCTAGTGGGATTCATAAACAGCTAACTGAAAACATTTCCCAGTAGAAGATCTTTCCTCCTCCTCTTCAAATCATCCTTCCAGAATCATCAACTTTTATTATTTTATTATTTTAACCTAACTTTGATTTTTACCTAGAGCTGATATTGTATCGAAATAAAACTTGACTTGACTTGAGTATGGGTAGTTATTGATTTTGCCCATTTGCAAGATGGTATCTGTAGAAGGCTCTGATGGGATGAGCAAATCTGTTGTGGTGGAGAATAGGGAGAGAAGTGGTCTTGCAGATTTGAGGGACCAAGGATATGAAGGGCATTATATGTAATAGTCAGTTCCTTGAACTGAGCCAGAAGGAACATCCATGGTGGAATTATTATTTATTTGTAGCAAGCCTGCACAACTTGTGACTCACCACACTGAATGCAACTCACTGTTCATATATGGCAGCACTCTAGGAGCTTAAGCTCAAGTTTTTGCTACCTGTCTCAGGACTCAAACAGGCATGACAACAATCATGCATCTTAGTCCAATAATAAAAATACAAAAATAGGTTCATGTAGCCTCAGTTTTCTTCAGTACCATGCAGGGAAGGGAGAAGGGTTTAACTCTTCAGTCTCTGCTTGGTTTTGCTATTCAAAGCCAGCTCCCTTACTCTGCTGTTTTAAGAGAAAAAAGACATTTGCAGTATCATCCCAAACCAAGTTATACCCTTCTAGGTCCATTGAAGTCAATGGTCTTAGAAGGCTGTAACTTTAGGACTGCACTGTTAAAATACTAATAGCAGAATGTGGGATCTGGCTCAGAGCAGTGAAACTGAGTGAACATCGAAGTCTTAAACAACCTCTCCCTTTCCTGCACAGCCCCAAGGCAGCACAACCTGAAATTTGCATTTTATGGAGGGACCATGATCTTTATCTCATCTCAGACTGCAAAAATTGGGAAATGGTCAAATACTTCAGTAGGTGGCTGGCAGGGTGCATTTGGAAGGGGTGAGATGTGAGTTTGACAGTTCTCGTCATTTGTCAGGGCACTGAATAAATCAGATAATCTAGAGTGATATTAGGGTACTGAAACTGAGATTGCTTATGATGCATCTTATACTGCATACAACCACGATAAGGTTCAATAACATGTTTTGTTGACTTATTATTATAACGTTCTAATGATGTGGGGCTCAGATTTAAAATACAGGGCTGAAAATTGTGAAGTCAGGATGACATGGGATGGCAACAGATCCAAGTCTACAAAAGTAGGTTGCTTCTAAACTGTAGTAAAGGGCAGGGTGGTTTCCAGCAGGGACACAATGTGTGGGAGGGAGTTGCCAAACCCTTAATTTTCTCAGCACCGCTGGTTTATTTCTCCTTCCTATTCCCTACTTCTCAGCTAAAACTTTCCCTCTACCCTGCTCTTTCCCAATGCTTGATGGTGAGCTGTGTTCATCATCATTAGGGTTGCCAAGTCCAGGTTGGGAAATACCTGGAGATTTTGGGGGTGGAGCCTGAGGAGGGCGGGTTTTGGAGAGGGGAGGGACTTCAATGCCATAGAGTCCAATTGCCAACGTGGTCATTTTCCTCCAGGGGAACTGATCTCTATCGGCTGGAGATCAGTTGTAATAGCAGGAGATCTTTTTGTAGTGTGCTTCAAATAATGTTATTTATGGTGCTACATATCTCTACTGCCATTGTGAAATTGACACGGAGTGCAACCGACCAGACACACGCTGTCTTCTTCAATCTGTTTCACCTTGCATTTGAGACTTTGGATTGTTCTCATTGTTTCCAGCCTCTTTGGGACTTTTCCATTTCTGGACTGTTGTTTTGAGGTTTCCCACATTGTTTTATAACAATTGTATACAAGCTATTCCAGTGTATTTCAGTATTGGAAACACTGCATTATAGGCTATTGCACTGGAACCCATGTTGCTTTGTATTTTGTTATTAAGTGACACATTCTTCCTATACTGACTTTGTACAACACCTGGAGGTTGGCAACCCTAACCATTATAATCTTTATTAATACGGTCATAGACCAGCACAAACCACAGCAAAATTCAAAACAAGTAAAGGAAATAATTAAAATTAACTCCCACACATAAATCGGCTTATGATTTAGGGGAAATACAAATCAAATCAAATAATAAATAAAGTTGTTAAAAAAAATTCTGTAATACATAGCTAAAAATTTAAACTGTCAGTGTTTGGCGAATTTTACAGACTGCAGCACAAAACTTTGCAGTACATGCCGAAACCAGTGGTTTTTCATCGATAAGTAACATAACAAGTATAAACTAAGTCTGATCGACCAGGATACTGGTGAGCAATGTTTAAATATATGTTCCTGTACCTCTGGCCTGAGTAGCCCTAAAAGGATCTATGTTGCCTGCATAGTAGTCTGATTAGGTATTGTTAGCTAACGCTTACATACTACGTCAATTCACAGATCTGCTTACTTGTGCCCCAAAGTTAAATAAACTTTTTTAAAAATCCCAAATGTTCCATTAGCTCCCGCCCATCAATTTTAATGTATAAATGAGGCAGTTTGAAGCCATTATAGTCCCCCCCACCCCACCCTCATCCTATTAAAATATTTACTCTGTAATAACTCATGGGCTTCCCCCCCTCCCAAACTGGAAGACGATAAGTGGGTGAAAGTATTTTAGGGTAGGGTGAGACTGAAGTGACATGACATGTAATTGATTTGAGGACCCTACAAGGTGAAGACCGCGCCACCATCAATTCTAAGAATGCGGATGTGACTCTCTCAGCGTGTGTATAAGTCTAACAGGGGCTGACGGCTTCCATCTGTGAATAATAATGTATAGAAAGCACAGCCAGGCCATGGGGACTGGAATGCATCTATCAGACTTGAAGGGCTGTAGCAATTTATTGCTCCTTATCAGTGGCTACAGCAGGGCCCAGAATGGATCTTGGGAATTCTGTGATGGGGGAGGGGGGGGATGCTGACCTTGTTAAAACAGAGTCAGGAGCTTTATGCTTGGGAAGGAAAAGGAGAACTTCCTTTTCTTAGGGATTTACCCATCAAAGTCCACACAAAACCATTAATATGACATCATACTAAAACCGTGTGGGTGGCTGATGGGTTCAGCGCCCACCCCAGCACATGCTACATTTTTGTTTAGGTGTATGCTTCAAATTGTAAATGTGAAAAAAAAGATGTTTGATATTAATCAAGAATATTGGTCCAAGTTCTGGGACTGGCGTCAGCTCTTTACTGAGCATACGCTGGGTGGAAAAACTTGTTTCCTTGTAAAATGCATGAAAGAGACTGAAGCTTAAACTTCATCTAAATCAAGGGCTGCCTGCCAGGACTTGCCCTTGATATCTTTGAATAATGTTGATCTAAGAGCTAAGCTCTATTGAAAGAACACAGCACTTTAAGAATTACGGCCCAGGCTAGCCTGATCTCGTCATATCTCAGAAGCTAAGAAGGGTCAGCCCTGGTTAGTATTTGGATGGGAGACCACCAAAGAAGTCCAGGGTTGCTGTGCAGAGGAAGGCACTGGCAAACCACCTCTGTTAGTCTCTTGCCATGAAAACCCCCAAAAAGGGGTCTCCATAAGTCGGCTGCAACTTGACGGCACTTTACACACACACACACACACAAGAGCCAAGCTCTATTGAAAGAACACAGCACTTTAAGAATTACAGATTTTAACTATTTATTGATATTTTATCATTTATATACTGCATTTTAATGACTGATGTACTTACAAGTTTTATGCCAATAAAGGTTTGAATTAATTAATTAATTAATAATGTTGCTCAAACCTATAAAATAGCAAGTAATAAGTGAGCTCCGTTGAATGTAAGCAGAGCGCATGTATCTCACAAATGACTACCCAGGCTTTAAAAAAAAAGAATGTAGATTCCAGCAAATCTTGAGCCCCAGCTTCACTGTTTTAGAAATTAAAACATGCACAAGCTAACTAAAATACAGGGTTGATTCCAGCCACTCATGAAAAAAGTTCAAAGCTTTGAACTTTGCCAAAATATACTAACATTTCTACCAATATTTAAATTTATTTACCCTAATTTTTCTTATTATTACTGGAATTGTTATTATTTATACCCTAATTTTCCCCTCAATTACCCAATTTTTTTTCTTTTACCCACACATTTTCCCTTAAAAACATTTTTCTCCTTTGAAATCAGTTACAGAGAAATTTTACATCTTTATATAACCTAAAAATTTGAATATTGGGTGGGCTGCAACAAAAATAAGTTATATAGCTGAAAAGTGCACTTCATAACCAACAGGTTTAGTCACCGAGAAGACAGGAAAATAAATGCCACACTCAATACTATTATGTTAAGGACTTACTAGCTAAAATTTGAAAAATGACAGACAAAAACACACACGGTGATGGCAGTTTCTCAAAATGCTGTATATTGATCTGACTAGAGATCTGGTGGCATATTTACTAAAAATTCCATTTGCCAGCACCTAGGCTCTAGCTTGCTCAATCATAAAGAACGTAACAACGCGGTCAAAGGGGTCCCCCCCTCACCTCTTAGCATCCCTTAGGTAATTCTACTGTGCCCCAGGGGTGGTACCACCCACTTTGGGAACCACTGTTCTGTGTGTGTGTGCATGCTGTCAAGTCAAAGCTGATTTATGGTGACCCTGTAGGGTTTTCAAGGCAAGAGACGTTCAGAGGTGGTTTGGCATTGCCTGACTCTGCGTGGGCTGAGAGAATTGTAAGAGAACTGTGACTAGCCCAAGGTCACCCAGCAGGCTTCATGTAGAGGAGCAGGGGAATTGAACACAGTTCTCCAGATTAGAGTCCACCGCTCTTAACCACTACACCACACTGGCTTTCTAACCACTGTTCTCGACGGTGTGCGGGCCTGCAATGCCGCCCTCTTGCAGTACCAGTGGCTGGCCACCCATGTGCTCACCATCTGGGCCACTGACCAGTACCACGTCTACCAGGAGGTGCTGGAGTGCTTGCAAGATGTGGTAGATGAAGTCAGCATCTCACTGTGCCTCTGGGACACCTTCTGACCACTGTTCTAGACTGTCAGAACTCAATTTATATCCGCATTTATGTAGTCATTCATCTGAATTTTCTAATATTATTAATGTCACCAAGGAATTTGGATAACTGACACAGAAATTCAGTAGTAGAAAAGAGCAAGAGTCCAGTAGCACCTTAAAGACTAACAAAAATATTTTCTGGCAGGGTATGAGCCAGAATTCAGTGTTCCATTTCTATTCCCACTTAATTAAAGAAGAACATAAGATCTGTCTATGCCAGCTCAGACCAATGGTCCTCCAGTTCAATATTGTGTCCCCAGTAGCTAACCAGACACCCCTGGCAAGCTCAAAAGCAGAACAAGATGGAGAGCCATTGAGGTCATTAGAGCCATAAAGATTTGCAGTAATGTGTAAAAAAATTATAGCATAACATCTCTTGTGAAATTTGAACAAAGACTCTATCATTCACACCCACTTACACTTTGCTTTGCATCCATTAGACACAAACGTTCCAACCCACTCAACATATTCCTCACTAAAACAAAACATTGGCTGCAGAAAACAGAAAGTGATTTCAGCTTGTAAGTCCCAATATTAGCATTTCTTGGAAACTTCTTCCCTCTGAAGCTGCTGCTATTTCTCTGCTCCAGCATATTGATACATCCTGTCCATTGCCCCTACAGGATAGGTCCCGAACAAGACATGCCAAAGGATCTATGCTGACATTCTCTACCACTTAAGGAAGAATCAAACCGGCTTACAAGCAGAAAACAACAAAAGGCTTAAGCAGCTAACTACACAGTAAAGCTCTTAGGTTCAAAGTTTGGCAAAAAGGCTTTAGCAAGTTACAAAAATGTTACCCGTTCCAAAAGTGATGTTGCACATCAGTTCAGCATTCAAAAAGTGTTCCAAGAGTTCCGTTTGGCATATCCCTGCCCAAGGAATCGGACGGATGGATGATGGCGTCCGGCATGCTATCCCCATGCCCAGACCACCACACCCTATAGCTCAGGGTGGGCTATATTTATCCTCAGAGGTCTCAATGGGGTGAGCTCAAGGCCCAATGATATTCCCAGGATGCTAACAACCAGTTGACTAATGATATGTCAAAACTTTGACCAAACGGAGCATCAGAGAGTTCCAAAGGTAAGAAATGCCGGCAGTAACATATCTCATCTGGGCCCCCTCTGTGACAGGATAAGGACCTAATTTAAAGCAGTTTATTGCCTTGGTGGAAGGCTGTTGTAAAATGTGTGGCAGCTGGGTTATCTCTTTAGAAGTGAGAGTGTTCCCACGGCTGCAAATCAAGCTTACATCCCAAAATGCCCTCAGTTTGATATCACAGAATAAGCAGGCCAAAAGCCTGAACCAGGAAAACAGGCAGCAAGGGACTGTGGGCGCCCATTCCCTTGACAGGGCTTACCCCCAGGAAAATGGTTTTAGAATTGCAGCCATGATTATTTTTACAGGCAGTGTATATTTGCACTAAACTTTTTCACCAGTTTCAAGACAGGATTTACCACTGACAGGTCTGTAACTACAGTGGTGCTTGCACCAATTCACACATTCAAGCTGGCTTGCTGAAAATGGATCCATGCAGAGCCTGGCAGTCAGTGAACCAACCAGGTAATTCTCGGGCAATGTGTTGATCTTGCAGTTCAGTCCACGTATAGTGTACCAACTAGGTTTGCCAACCTCCAGGTGGTGGTTGGAGATCTCCCGCTATTACAACTGATCTCCGGGCGACAGAGATCAGTTCCCCTGGAGAAAAGGGCCACTTTGGCAATTGGACTCTATGGCATTGAAGTCTCTCCCCTGTCCAAACCCCACCCTCCTCAGGCTCCACCCCAAAATCTCCAGGTATTTCCTAACCCAGAGCTGGCAACCCTAGTACTAATGATAAGTGAAGTACTCACAACCAGGGCACAGTCTGTCCTGTTCCCTAACATACAAATAATGCACATGCAGGATTTAAAAAAATATACAGAAGGGTATTTAAATATGCAATACCGTCACATGAAATTTGAAGTGGTACAGTCCAGCAACAGTTGAGTCTCCTGATTGGGAGTTTTGGTTGCCAAACACAAGATGAAGGGTGGTGTGCAATGCAAAGGATGGAGCTTTGCATTGACTGTGCTGCAAAGGAAGCCCTGGAATATTTTACCACATGAAAGTTCTGGTGTGTCAAAATCCACACTGTGGGGAAAAAAATGAAATTTAGACTTTCACGGTTGAGCCTCCTTCCTGACCCCATTCCTCCAGCCAGCTGAGAAAAATTCTGGAGAGTTTGCAGGCTAGGTAGTTGGCACACCCTGCCCTGCTTGGGTTGGTGGTACAGGGAGGGACCTTTGCATTTTCAACAGAGTGCAGAAGAGACAGACTTTCAATCTTCCCCTCTGCTTTGTTGACCATAAAGACTCAAAATTGCCAAGAACCAAAGTTTTGCAGATATATATGTGTTAAATTCTGCACTCAGGGGGAAACAAAATCTGGATTCTCTAACAACATTCATTATGCACATTTTCTTATTTTGCAAAATTATTAGTTTCATTTTTACATATTAAATGGAAAGTCATCAAAAATTCACATTGTATCATTACAACAGGTAACCTACATTGTAAATCCATATCATTAGCCAGATGTTACTCACTAACCTGTCTTTTGGTTTAGTTATGTAACTGGAAGTGTTAGCTGTAACTATACTTTATGATTGATGGATGGACTGACTTAATGTACGCTCCACCTAGTGGTCTAGCCAGGACTCATCATACTGTATTTAGTCCATGGTATGATTTCCTAAAATTTCATATCCCCCCCCCCTCCTAGAAATCCTCTAGAGTCCCTCTCTAGCTTTGGAGATTTCTACAGACATTAGCCAGGCACTTTCAGACTTATCACCAAAACCATAAGGGACAGAAACTTATTATTACATTTGTTAGCATGCTGCCTTCAATACTATGTTGTACTTTCCCCCTTGCTTGTCCAGGATTATAGACTACACACAGCCCCACCAATAACTGTTCAGCGAGACTGTGGTGAGAAACTGCCTTGAAGATATATCCTGTCAACTGTATTTTCTGCAGTGATTCTCAGATTGAGATGGGGCTACTTGTCCCTTAGAGACACACAAACTGTCAAACCATCATTAGGTTACTTTAAAAACAACAACAACCCACACCAACGTTATTGACTGATTGGGGTCAAACTTGAAGTAACTGGCTAGAGGCGAACAGTCCTGGCTATCATTATGTTTTTCTTCCCATCCTTACCTCCCTGGTGGGTATTTGATTTCCCATTCACTGTCAACCGTAAAGATTATGATGACCCAGCAACATGCATTAAAAGGTAAAGGTAGTCCCTTGAGCAAGCACCGGGTCATTACTGACCTACGGGGTGAGGTCACATCACAATGTTTACTAGGCAAACTATGCTTATGGGGTGGTTTGCCATTGCCTTCCCCAGTCATTTCCTTGAGATTCAGATTGGGTTAAATAAAAAAAAAAACAGCAATGAGAAATTCAGGGCAGCTAACACTTTCTTTTGTGATGGGAACAATTCATCCATCAGCCCCTTTTACAACTGTACAGCTTTCTTATAATAGAGAACCCATTATCACCAGTGGGGGGTTTTCCTATTATCTTTCCTTCCTGTTCTCCATTTCGCAGGTAGATAAATAGTACTTTGCCACATTAGCTTTAGTTGAGGGTTCGCCTTGGGCTTTTCCCATTAGATGAAAAGTTTGCAATGCACACACACGCCTTGGGCTACTAAAAGCTGTTGCTATCTAAATACCCACATTCAAGGCCATCTACTGAAAAAACCCATTACTTGTTCTTTGGCATTCTTCACATCATTATTAAGGCTGTAGCTAGTGGATTTTTTTTTTTTTTTGCCAACAGATCACAGCTGACTTATGGTGACCCTGTAGGGTTCTCAAGGCAAGAGATGTTCAGAGGGGGTTTGCCATTGCCTGTCTCCGCGTCATACCCCTGGTATTACTTAGAGGTCTCCCATCTAAATACTTGCCAGGGTCGAGGCTGAGAGTGTGTGACTGGCCCAAAGTCACCCAACAGGTTTCCATGGCAGAATGGGGATTCGAACCTGGGTTTCCCAGATCCCATTCTGATATCTTAACCACTACACAACCCCAAGGACCCACGCAGGAATCTGCCTTACAATACAGTCCCTGGAGACCTAGTTAGGAATTAATCCTCAGCCATCAGCCATCTCCTAGCATTCGTTAAATAGGCTTGTCACTCAGATAACTCAATCAACAAACTCAGGCGATTCAGTCATCCCACCTTCTCCATTGCCTCACCTGGCATTTTGGCCACCTTCCACTTTACCTTTACATTAAAAAAAAAAATCCAAACCAACCAATACAATCTAGGATTCTTACTTTGCCCCTTATCAGAGAAAGAATTTCACTAAGGTTCCAAAAATGTCGCCAAGAGGATTTGGCCCCGGTAGTAAAAGCCCAAGGGAAAATAGGACAAAAATGGCATCCCAGCAAGAGAGAAATTAGATTCAATAGGATCCCAAAAGGACTGCTCCTCCACCACTGAAGCCCCCTCCTTCAACCTGGAACTCTACACCCAACTACTTTGGAACTCTTTCAGCGCATTAAGACTTACAGATCAGGTAGCGTATGAAGTGTCCTCTCATTCTTCCTTCTTCCCATCCTTTCACTCTTTCTTCCCAGTCCTCTAATTCTTCCTTCTTCCCATCCTTTCACTGAAGTACTACTCGGAGACAATCTGCATCTTCTGCCCTTCTACCTGTATGCTTGTATGCTTATGATGCACCAATGATGGGTTCTGACTTCCTGGACCCTCTTGAGAAAGGAATATCTAGGATAACTGGGATAGCTTCCACTAGGAATCTTCTGGTTTGCTTGTAGTTGCTAGTTTCATATGTGCTGATGTGAGTTTTGTATGTGTGTGTGTGTGTAAAGTGCCTTCAAGTGGCAGCCGACTTATGGCGACCCCTTTTTGGGGTTTTCATGGCAAGAGACTAACAGAGTTGGTTTGCCAGTGCCTTCCTCTGCACAGCAACCCTGGTATTCCCTGGTGGTCTCCCATCCAAATACTAACCAGGGCTGACCCTGCTTAGCTTCCGAGATCTGACGAGATCAGGCTAGCCTGGGCCATCCAGGTCAGGGCTGTTTTGTATGCCATCCAGTTATTTCAGTAATGTCCCCAGATTTAGCATTATATATTGCTCTTTCAATCTTTTTGTTTCCTGCTTTTCCTTCTGTTAATTTTATACGTTCAATGGAGATTAAAACTTAAGTATTGTCTCCCCCTCTGTAGTACTGCCCAAGTTCGAGCTTATTTCAAGCACAGTCAAGACACAGAAGTTCAGGAGTGCATGTGGAACAGAGTTTCACAGGTGTATTCCAAGTATTTCTGGTAACACCTGTCAGACCAAATCTGGACACTGATGCAACAGGATCGCAAGAGATCCTGCACTTTATTTCTTTAAACAAAACTGATTTTTAGTAGATGGCCAAGTAAAGGCTTTCTCAAGAGATCCTATACTGCTTTGACAATTCTGGGCTATCTACACATTTTTGTTTCAGATTCATAGAATGGCAGCTGCCTTTCTTGAATTATCTTTTGCTGGCATCCGTTCTGTAACACCCCATATGTGAGGAGGGATGGAGCTGAGGCTCATGGCTAGAGCATCTGCTTATCACGCAGAATGTCCCAGAATCAGTTTCTAGCATCTCCAGTTAAAAGAATCAAGTAGCAGGTGATAGTGAAAGACTTGAGATTCTGGAGAGCTGCTACCAGTCAGAGCATGCAACAATGATAAAGATGGTATACATGTGGTATATAACCCCACTCAGACTAAGCAAAATCCATAAATCAGAAAATGACAGCTGTTGGTACTGTGATAGAAAACAAGTAGATTTTATACACGTGGTGGAAATGTGAGAGAGCTATAGCATTTTGGTCTGAAATAGTGAAATGCTTAGCTGTTGGAATAGAGATGGATATTCCATGTAAACCCGAGATATTCCTGTTAAATCTGGTACCTAACCTAACTAAAGATCAACTTTGTACGGGATTACATATGATAACTGCTGCTAGAACGACCTTTGCCAGACATTGGAAGCAAAAATCGATTCCAAAGATAGAGGAATGGCTGGTTAAAGTTAAAGAAATTTATGTTTTAGTTAAGCTAACAGCATATCAGAAAAATAGAGATACAATAAGTTTAGATGAGTTATGGTCACAAACTATAAATAAAATAGAGAATTTTATAAATAAGGGCGAGAAAAGGGAATGCATTCTGCTCAGTCAGGACAGAACGATGAATATGAAGACAAAGAAATCAGCTGTAACATAGGAATCCTGTTGTTATCTTATCGTGTATATAGATATACTGTATTTTAAATTATGAAGATTGTCTGTTTTTCCCTGCTTCTTTCAGTTTGTGTTATTGTTATTATCCAATAAATTTTAATTATAAAAAAGAGCATGCAGCAATGATCTTGATGGAATGATGGCCTCACTCAGTACAAGGCCACTTCATGAGCACATGTGAACAGGAAGTCAGTCAGGCTCTTCAGTTTCTGAAGACCTCATTCAGGAAATATAGCTGCCAGCCAGTTCACACGGGTATATTTGCCGCTCACTGACTGTAGCATCAAGTGATGATCTGCGTGTGTGACCTATAAATTAGCATATCCATATTTTCCTATTGCTCAAGGTAAACGAGGGACGGCAGTCTCCAGCTGGGACCTGAGCCCCTGAAATCACAGCTCATCTTCAGCCTACAGAGATCAGTTCCCCTGGAGAAAATGGATGCTTTGGAGGGTGGACTCTATGGCATCGTAGCCCACTGAGGTCCCTGTCCTCCAGAGGTGCCATCCCCAAATCTCCAGGAGTTTCCCAACCTGGATCTGGCAACCCTACCCCCCATCCCCTGCTGGTGGCCAGGGGGGACCTAAGGTAAACTCCAACACAATACTTCCTAGTGCAGGCAATTCACACACTCAGCTGAGTTACCCAGTATTGAGAGAGTGATTACACGTTTGTTCAAACCAGCCTGACCTAAGTTCAAATATGAGAGCCTGGTAGGGTCTGGGAAGATAGTTATAGTCACTTCTGAAAAACATTTCATGGGCCTATACATGCCAGAAAGAATGCAAATGGCATCTTTCCAGTTCTAGGACTGCTTCCTCATGGAGTTCTTGCTCTGTCTTGCCTGCTTCTTTGCAGTGGTTATTTTGGGGGGCTTCTGCACAACCCTGTTGTTCTGTTGTCCCCTTGTAGGTTTTCCTCAGCCCCCCCCCCACGTCTCCTAAACCTGCTTTAATAAAATCATAGAACCATAGAGTTGGAAGGGACCACAAGGGTCATCTAGTCCAACCCCCTGCACAATGCAGGAAATTCACAACTACCTCCCCACAACTACACACACACAGTGACCCCCACTCCATCCCCAGAAGATGGCCAAGATGCCCTCCCTCTCATAAACTGCCTAAGGTCACAGAATAAGCATTGCTGACAGATGGCCATCTAGCCTCTGCTTAAAAACCTCCAGGGAAGGAGAGCTTACCACCTCCCGAGGAAGCCTGTTCCACTGAGGAACCGCTCTGTTAGAAAAATTTTCCTAATGTCTAGACGGAAACTCTTTTGATTAAATTTCAACCTGTTGATTCTGGTCCGGCCTTCTTGGGCAACAGAAAACAACTCAGCACCATCCTCTATATGACAGCCTTTCAAATACTTGAAGATGGTTATCATATCCCCTCTCAGTCTTCTCCTCTTCAGGCTAAACATACCCAGGCCAGCTCCTTCAACCTTTCCTCATAGGACTTGGTCTCCAGACCCCTCACCATCTTTGTTGCCCTCCTCTGGACATGTTCCAGCTTGTCTACATCCTTCTTAAATTGTGGTGCCCAAAACTGAACACAGTACTCTAGCTGAGGTCTAACCAGAGCAGAGTAAAGCGATACCATCACTTCGCGTGATCTGGACACTATACTTCTGCAGCTTTGCATTTGCAGAGGTAACAATAGTGAAATGTAGAGTCACCCCCTTGTGGAAGCACCCCCCCCCGATAAAGTTAGTCATCATTAATGGTTAGCTGCTACTAATTTTCTCCATTAATTTCAATCAGAGGGTCACAACTTTAGCTGGATTGGAGGCTTATTCTTTTTGGCTTTATTCTCTATGAACTGTCTGGTAACTGGAAGACTTGCTGCCAGCAACACGCCCAAATTAATGTCAAGTATATGCCGCAGCAGTGAGGCCCACCCAGTTGCCCTTGTCTTGCTTTGTATAATCATCATCTAACAAGTTTTGAATTCCTCATCATGTCCTACTAGCCTCATTGTGGCTTGCTGGGAAAGCAAGGTCTATTCTGAAAAACCCCACCCGTAAGCTCCCAGGACACCACTGCTGCTTTTTTCCACATCGCTTTTGCCTGCCAAAAAGGCCTCGAAAAGTTTTACCTTCTGTCTGCCTTATATATATTTTTAGCGTCCTGAATATTTCTTGCTCTCAATCGCGTGCATTAGTTCTGCCCCTCCGAAGGATTCCAGTTATGTCTGCTCTTTCTTCCCAAAGGGCTGCAGAACAGCACAAGGCAGCCAAGTTTGGCAGGCAAACAAAGGCCATTTGGAAACTATAAGGAAGGCCTCTCAGGAATGTTAACTCTGATTCAGAGCGTGCCCCTTAAAATATTCCAGCAGCTCTCCTATTGAGAAAAATCTCATGCTGACTCTTTAGATGTGTGACTAGATTCCTAGCAGCCAGATGCAGGTTTCGAGAAATCATTCATCCTTGAGCAAGTTATAAAGGAGACTCTCCAAATCATGCCAATGTGGCCCAAAGGGGTGAGTTCACTTGTAGCCTGCACAACTGAACACACACCACACATGCCACGCTGTGTGGAATGGCTGTATTTTAACAACACCTCCTTCCCTGCTCCCTGTGTTTGCAGTCTCAGGGCACAAACAGATGAGACTCAGTGGGGCTAGTGGCAGCTTCGGGGGGACGCAGTGTAGACATGGAAAACTGCCTTGGGGTGTGGAACATCCAGTCCCCTCCCAGCACTAGGGATGCCAACCTCCAGCTGGGACCTGGGGATCCCCTGGAATTACAGCTCATCTCAAGACTACCGAGATCCTTTCCTCTGGAGAAAATGGCTGCTTTGGAGGGTGGACTCTGTGGTATTGGGTCCCACTGAGGTCCCCCCACCTCCCAAGGCCCCACTGCCAGAATCTCCAGAGGTTTCTCCACCTGGATCTGGCAACCCTACCCCCATCCCCCATAGGGGGCCAGAGGGGACTTGACAACCCTACCTAGCACAGCTGTTATGAACAGCTATTGCCTGCTTTTAAAACACTGGATTCTCTGATTTAGAGATCTCCCACATCATGTCTGCTTTGGCCTTCATTTAAGCAAGCGGGCGGGGGTGGGGTGGGAAACCCCCCAGAGATGGAATGAACCCCCAAATAGGCCACAATATATGCAAGGGGAGCTAAGTGAGGTTTCATAGGGCACAGACTGCACAGGCTTGTGACATACTAACATCCCTGAAATTTTGGTAAGGGATGCCGTTTCAATCTAGCAGGAGCCCAAAGAGATTCCAGTGGAGCAAAGGGGGAAGATGTCTGGGGGCTATATCCCCCAGAACCAGCACGTTTTACAAGTTTAAATGTTTCATAAAAATTACTACAGATCATTCGGAAGTATGAAGGAACAAAATAAAAAATTGGCACCTTTTAAAAAGAAAAGCCTGCTTTGCCTGCTTATGTAGTACTTATATCTATTTAATTGCTTCTTAAAATTATCAGAGTGAAGAACAATTGAGTTAGCAAGAGCTGTAGATGCTCTATTTAGATAGAGAGTGACCTTACTTGGGATCTGAAAGACATGTGAAGTATTAACTCCCTGCTCTCCTTAAATGGTTTTGATTTGGTACACACCCAATGTCTGATGGCTCTTTCCAAATACAGCCCAAAGCATCGACCTCCATAAATTCAGTGGCATGCAGAAGGTCCCAGGTTCAGTCCCCAGTATCTCCAGTTAAAGGAACCAGGCAAGTAGGTGATGTGAAAGACCTCTGCCTGAGACCCTGGACAGCTGCTGCCGGTTTGAGTAGACAGTACTGACTTTGATGGACCAAGGGTCTGATTCGGTATAAGGCAGCTTTATGTGTGTTCATGTGTGTACACAAAATATGAAACACATTAGGAGGCGGAGTTTCTTCAGCTTTTGTCTTTTGGAAAACAACAAGGCTCGATAAATACAACACATTTCTTCATTTGTAATCTTCCTGGAAGAGTCAAGAACGGTTTGTTCCAAAGTGAAGCAACTTCACAAGGCAAAACACCAGAGACATTTGGCTGTGAATTTTGCCAGGAGATCTAAAAATATACTCTGTGATTACTTAATATGACTCAAAACAGCACTTTTGTTTTATAATACAGCACCAAACAGACAATGGAATGGAATGGAATTGGGGGGAGTGCTGTGAAACCCTAGTCAAAATTGCTTAGGACTCCCTGATCCCTGAACAGTACGGTAATTATTTTAAGCTGTTAACAGCACATTACAGAGATGGATTCTTCTATGATATCTCTGTGAATTCTGGTCTTTAATTTTATTGTTAGAAGAAGACGAAGAGTTGGTTTTTATATGCCGACTTTCTCTACCACTTAAGGGATACTCAAACCGGCTTCCAATCACCTTCCCTTCCCCTCCCCACAACAGACACCCTGTGAGGTAGGTGGGGCTGAGAGAGCTCTAAGAGAGCTGTAACTTGCCCAAGGTCACCCAGCTGGCTTTGTGTGTAGGAGTGGGGAAACCAGCCCACTTCACCAGATTAGCGTCTGCCGCTCACGTGGAGGAGTGCGGAATCAAACCCGGTTCTCCAGATCAGACTCCACCGCTCCAAACCACTGTTCTTAACCACCACACCACGCTGGCTCCTTAGAGATTCTCCATCCTCTCCCCATTAAGTAAGGGACCATGTGTACCTTCAGTCGGTCTAGCAGCACAATGCAGAACAAATTGTAACTTGGATTTCTTTCTTTGGGTGTGTGAGAACGGAACACAAATCTTGGACTTGTTTTTTCCCCTCCAGAGGCCGGAAGGTATGTAAGCTAAAACAGCTGAAAGAGCAGCTACTGTTCAGATGAAAGTGAGAAATCACTCCCAAATGCCTTTTCATGTCCTATGCGAGGCTTATTGTAATATTAATGCATATTAATTTTGAACTTATTATTTTAAAATCCAATTATCAGTTTTATGTTGTCTCAGCCGTTTCTGATGCCAAGAGGCTGGTTGACTGTAGAAGCAGGTGAGTCAGCTGTAGTTGAGATTTGCTGCACCCCAAGATAATTAGGTAAAAACTACAGTGAAGTTACTGGTTGTGTGCGTGTGCGTTACACTTGGGTCTTGCCAACCCAGCAAGCAAAGAAATACTTATTGGCACAGACAGGAGCATCGTAATTGGAATTGTTCTGATATTATACAAATTCCTGCTGCATAAACTCATCAGATTTCTATTGGCTATTTACTTAATAACCGTGATTTAATATGGTAGCTCACCTGAAATCACAGCAGGCATTTATCTGAATTTTTTTGGGGTCAGTCTGGATTAAAATGTCCTTGGTAATGAAAAAATACACTAATCCATTTAAAATTTATTGAAGTCAAATGCCGCACAAATCTCAGATATTTAGATAACTCTTTCCCCACAAGTTCTCATAATTTATCTGCTGGAGGGTGGGGTGGGGGTGGCTAAGGACCAGGGAACCAACAGCATCAAGAGATGCCTTCTAAAGACCCAAATGTTTAGGAAATAAAAGGTATACTAAGTGGTTCCCTCACTTCTTTAATGCTTCTTGGCTACCATGCTTAATTTGGGGTGCTGTATACCTCACAACACATTAGCAAGCCTCAAGCTATTCCAGGGACTCTTTTGAAAGTAAGGTACGTTCAATGAACCCATTTCCCCAACCAGTTCTGCATCTTAAACAAAAAAGTGAACACCCAAAATAAACTGCAGGCTTTTCGAAATGTAAATCTTATTCATGTCAAATGTGTCTTCCACTATTGTACCCTTGTTCACAGATAGAATAGGGTTCAAAACTTGCATATAAACTATCATGTATTATGTCTATGGATGCCGAGTTTGAGATGCTGCTACTATATGAATTACCTCAGGTACAAAATCTAATAAAAGATACCTAAAGTCCCAAAAGGCTGGAGGGTGCTAGGAAAAGAGTCTAAAATTGTCCAATATGTCCCCAGGCCATGGAGAAGAAGGTTGTTTTTTTATACCCAGATTTTCTCTCCCTTTCTCAAACCATCTTACAATCTTCTTCCCTTCCTCTCCCCACAACAGACACCTTGTGAGGTAGGTGGGGCTGAGAGAGTTCTGAGAGAACGGTGACTAGCCCAGGGTCCCCCAGCAGGCTTCATGTGGAGGAGTAGGGAAGCCAACCAGGTCCACCAGATTAGAGTCCGCTGCTCCTGTGGAGGAGTGGGGAATCAAACCTGATTCTCCAGATTAGAGTCCATCATTGCTGACATGTGCTAGCAAACGGTCCCATTCATTGTGACGAAGAAGGCATCTGTGCATGTATCTCTCTCTCTCTCTTTGTGTATGTATGATGTTTCCTTCACTACAGTAAATAGAAATGGCCTTTTGTGCTGGGAAGCACCATATGCACAGATACCACTTGATTAATGCTTTGCTGCTACCGTTCCCAAAACTTTGCAGCAGAGCTGGAGGAAATCTGGGAGATGCATGAATACACCTCAATGCTATGGGCAAGTGGGAAAAACCCTGCTTCACATCAGCATCGAACTCATGTCAAACAACCCGTTTGGAAAAGGTCTGAGTTTACAATCACAAGAGAAAGAAGAAGAGTTGGTTTTCATACGCTGACTTTCTCTACCACTTAAGGAAGAATCAAACCGGCTTACAATCGCCTTCCCTTCCCCTCCCCACAACAGATACACCCTGTGTGGTAGGTGGGGCTGAGAGGGTGTGACTACCCCAAGGTCACCCAGCTGGCTTCATGTGTAGGAGTGGGGAAACAAATCCGGTTCACCAGATTAGCATCTGCTGCTCACATGGAGGAGTGGGGAATCAAACCCGGTTCTCCAGATCAGAGTCCACCGCTCCAAACCACTGCTCTTAACCACTACACCACACTGGGGGAGGAGATACCTGAGTTCTGAGGTCTTCCTTCGGAGATGGCGCCTGTTGCTCCCAAAGCTTTGCATCACTGACAAGAGTACACTACACAATTGCTGACCTGTGGTGCTCCTGCCCTGCTGCCTCACCTGTAAGAATCCGGAAGGAGAAGAGTTGGTCCTGCTTTTCTCTTCCTTTAAGGAGTCTCTTAAGTTACAATCGCCTTCCCTTCCTCCTCCACAACAGGCACCTTGTGAGGTAGGTGGGGCTAAGAGAGTTTGGAGAGAACTGTGACTAGCCCAAGATCGCCCAGCAGGCTTCATGTGTAGGAGTGGGGAATCAAACTTGCTTCTTCAGATTTGAGTCTGCCACGCTTAACCAATACACCACTAGGGTTGCCAACTCTGACCGTGAAAGCCTTCGCCAATATTTGGTCTCTACGGCTTTGAAATCCCTGCTCCGCCCCCAAAACGTCACACCGATGGCGAAGAGGGACCTGGCAACCTTATACACCACGCTGGCTCTCCAGCGTGACAGTTTATAAGGATGTACATAGGTTTTGTTTGTTTCCATTTTAAGTTTTTTTTTTAATCCATTTCATTATTAATCCTACTGTTTTTGTTATAACATCAATTTTAACTCCCCGTTTCTTGTGCTTACTGGTGTCAGGATCATGGCTGCCAGCAGGCTCCATTTCCCAGAACGCATTAAGATACAGATGCTGGATTTCCCCTTCCTCAGGAAGCCTTCCATACATCTCTGATCTGAAACATTATCATGCATTTATCAGATAATGGTCAATGACTTCAGTGGGTCAGAGAGGATTTTACTGGGCTCAAAATTGCAGCCCAAATTAATTCATTGTGGTAACTAGGCATTGTAGCGCCAGGGTATTCGTTAAAATAAAGTGGCCCCGGCCATGTGCCAAAACCAAGAGCTTGATTTTTGCATCTATACAATTTAGATTACAGAGCCATGTAACAAAAAGTGCCCATTCAGCTATTTCACATAGAAGGACACTCAGAGGTAAGGAAGCTTTTATTGAAATCCTTGCGTCGTAATGACTAGAGCTCATTCTATTTTAATCAGCGTAGTGCAAATTACCTCTGAGTCCTTCTAAAAAAAAATAATGGTGAACATTATGATAAGGGGGAAGGAAGGCTGTAAAACCATCTCAGATGGGAAATATACTTTGAATTCCTTCAGGCTGGGGTTGGGAATGTCTAGCTTTACATTCCAGACAAAATGGGCTTTCACACTTTATTCTCTGCAGAGATGACCTGGCATTCCAACCTTTGTGTTTTTGGTACTTGGAATCTGTAATTCCTCCAGAAGCAGGGATTCTTTTACTTCTATTTTTGGATATACTCTGTCCTCCCCCCATAGAAACTCCCTACACTTTTCAAGCTATAGGAGACTGTATGACTCATGTCTTTCCCATCCCTCTCCCGAGGACGATTTCATCACAATTATGGAAGGACTTACAGCTCATTCCTGAGCCTGGGGGCCGAATGGGCTTAAGAGGCGACCAGCCCCCTATGCCAGCATCCGTGCCACTTGCGCCGTGCAAAGTGTCACAGACGCCAGCGTAGTGCCACTTGTGGTTGTGCCCCAGGACTGGCGGGGCAGCACGGCCCATGGAAGCTGGGTCGACCTCTCACCGGCGTCCTGCCAGCACAACTGCTCCTGCTGGCGTTCATGGAGGTTTTCCGGGTGTGGGGCTGCTGCTAGGCTACCTCTTAACCCCTTCTAATCTGGGGACGCCCCCCTTTGAAACAGCGTTGCTGCGCCAGGTTTTTCCTGGCGCAGCCTCTCTGTTCTCTATGGGGAAAAATTCCCCATTTTTTATTTTGAAATTTTAACAAGGCTTTTTTTAGCCTTTTGGCGGCCGGGGAACCTCTTAGGAGCTGCTGCGGCGGCGCCTAGGCTATGCCGTCCCCGGCCATCACAAAACTCAGGAATGAGCTGCCCTGAAACCAAAACATTGTTGATGCAGTGCAGTTCGCAGTTTCCCAGTGCCTAATAAAGTTGCCAGGTACCTCTTTTTTTAAAAAAATTTTTTTTATTGTTTTCTCAAACATCTTAATCCATCATTTCAACAATTTAAAGATGCCATTCACATTTAACAGAAAAACAAATATCATTGTTGATAATATACTGTAAATTTGATTTCGACAACAATTGACCTCCCCTCTCCCCCTTCCATCCAGTAATAATTTCATTAGTCTTTTGCCAACAGATACTAATCCCATTATATAATATATAGTAGAATGTTAATATTTCATATAATCTTTACACTATTCAGATATCTTCAGTACTTAGCCTATTTTAATTATGTCTATTTGGAGAAGACTTATTTCATCAATATAAATTTACTTGCTTAACAGAACAAAACATTTATACATATAAAAAGAGATTAGTTCAACTGGTATCCTTTAAACATTCCCACTTGAAATTCATTTTCACAGTAATTTTTCCACGCCCCCCATTCCTCCAAAAATTGCATATTGTCTTTTTGATTTATTAAAGCTGTAAGTTTCGCCATTTCCATCAATTCCAACATCTTTTGTATCCAGTCTTTCTTACCTGGTACCTCCGCCATTTTCCATTTAGCTGCATATATCAATCTTGCTGCCACGGTGGCATATATTAAAAATGTTCTTTGAGTCAGTATTGTATCCGGTACCATACTCAATAACATCATTTCAGGTGCTTTTGGAACATTGTTTTGTAAAATTAATCTGATTTCAGTATAGATTATATCCCAATTTTTTTTAGCTTTTTCACATGTCCACCACATATGATGAAATGAACCTATTTCCTTATTACATTTCCAACATTTTGGCGACATTGAATTATAGGTCGTTGCCAGTTTTTTCGGTGTTAAATACCAACGATACATCATTTTATAAATGTTCTCTCTTAATGACTGGGAAAGTATAGATTTCATATCTCGAGTCCAAAGTCTTTCCCATTTATGTAACATATCATGACCCGGCATCTGTGCCCAACTAATCATAGTAGTTTTAATTCGTTCTTGCTCACAATAAAGTTTCAGCAATAGCTTATATATTTTAGATATTAAATGGTCATCTGTATCCAAAATAAGTTTTTGAAAGGTTGATTTGTTTTTAGAGAATCCCATTTTTTGATCTTGGTGAAAAACTGACAATATTTGATAATATTGAAACCAAGTTAAAAGATCCTTGACTTCAGCATATTCTTTAAGTGAGCATCTTGTACCTTCCCATTTTAAAAGATCTTGATAAGTAATAAATTGGGCGGGTTGCCAGGTACCTCTTTGCCACCGGCGGGAGGTTTTTGGGGTGGAGTTTGGGGAGGAGAGGGACTTCAATGCCTTAGAGAGCCCAATGGCCAAAGTGGCCATTTTCTCCAGGTGAACTGATCTCTATCTGCTGGAGATCAGTTGTAATAGCAGGAGGTCTCCAGCTAGTACTTGGAGGTTAGCAAAAAACAAAATTACCTATGCTGAATTAACTAAATTAACAACAAAAGCCAGCATATAAGCTCCAATTTCATCTACTGTACTGTATAAATTCACAAATTCACCTGCGTCCATATTTGTAACAAAAAATCATTTCACTGTGGATTTTTATATAAATTGTTGGGATTTTGGATACATAAGAATTTGTTTATTTTTGTTGTAGTAGAAAAGAGCAAGAGTCCAGTAACACCTTGTGTGTGTGTTAAGTGCCGTCAAGTCGCTTCCGACTCATGGCGACCCTATGAATGAAAGTCCTCCAAAACGTCCTATCTTTGACAGCCTTGTTCAGATCTTGCAAATCGAAGGCTGTGGCTTCCTTTATTGAGTCAATCCATCTCTTGTTGGGTCTTCCTCTTTTCCTGCTGCCCTCAACTTTTCCTATCATGATGGTCTTTTCCAGTGACTCTTGTCGTCTCATGACACGACCAAAATACGACAGCCTCAGTTTAGTCATTTTAGCTTCTAGGGTCAGTTCTAGGGTTAGTAGCACCTTAGCTTCTAGGGTCAGTAGCACCTTAAAGACTAACAAAAATATTTTCTGGCAGTGTATGAACTTTCGTGAGCCACAGCTCACTTCTTCACTTATTTTTGTTGTTATGGTTCTGGTGTGAATATTGAACACAGCAGATTTAACATCTGTTTCTTTTTGTATATTGAATATAGCATATGAAATATTGTCACAATTGTGTTTTATAGTACCTGGAGGTTGGCAATCCTAGTGCCTAACTACTTACCGTGTCTGCTTAATCCCATCAAGGACTGGCTTGTTACTGTTGTGCTAGGTGATGTAGTTGCTTCACTCTCTAATGTTTTTATGAAGAACGTTGAACGTTTCTGATATGTAAGCATTTGCATTATGGGTAAGTAACTGCCTGGATAATAGTTCTCCAAGCACAAATTAGCTGAGAATGAAAGACATGCTACTTTCCGTGGCTTTCTGTAATCACCGCCACCTCCAAAATGGACTTAGCAGATCACAGAAGCTGTTGAGGCCTGCAGGTTCCAGCTCAAACTGTGTTTATGCAATTAGCTTCTATAAGTGAAGAAAGCTGAACACAGATGAAGTATGATTTCAACTGTGACCTGTTCACAGAACAGGGGTCAGAACTTCAAAAGGAAAGATCTTGACTTGTATTATGCCTACAGATGCTGAAGCTGCTGAAACGTTCCTCAGTGCTGCGGCGGCTGAGCAGAGCTCACCAGAACTTTAAGCCGTAAGTACGTGCCACAAAATATAATGAAGCCCTTTTATATTTGATTCCCATGGAAGAGCATCTGCAGACTCAGCAGGGGGGAAATAAACAAAGGGATTTCCCTGGGGGGAGAGGCTTTGCGTCAGCCATGTTCAAAGTCATTGTCTAGAACAGGGGTCCCCAACCTTTTGGGGCCTGTGGGCGCGTTTGGAATTCTGACCTGGCACGGTGGGTGCAGCAACAAAACGGCTGCCACAAAATGGCTGCTACAGGAGGAAGAAGCAGCCACAAAATAATTGCCACAGTTTTAATACAGTAACACGGTGCATGGATGACTAGGGAAGCCAGATGGGAGGGGGGTGACAGAGAAAAAGATGCTGCACTGTCAGCTCAGATCAGATAGGGCAGGGGTGGGGAACGTCAGGCCCGGAGGCTGTTTAAGGCCCACGAAATCATTTGGTCTGGCCCTTTGTGGGTCCTGGCAGATCTCTAGCTCAGAAGGATCTAAGACTGGTGATCCGCCCTCTCCCACAGACAGGAATAGCCTCTATTCAAGGCGGATGTGAGTTTGTTTTGCCGAGAAAAGGAACCTTTTTTCCCCCTTGCAGAAGAATCGTTAGCTATGGAGCTGCTAGGACCGCCCAAGAAACTGTGTTAACCCATTCCCACCCGGGCCGTGGAGAAACGTATTCCCTCTACTACAAGAGGGCTGGGGGCGGAAGTGGCGACGATGGAGGGGTTAAAGGGGGCAGGGCCAGAATGCGCGGGGGCGAGTTCTTAGCCAGTGTGTCCTCATTTCATCCCTGCAGGGGGAGGTAGCAGGAGCCGGCTGTAGAATCCCACCCCGACCATGCAAAGCAGGTGGACGGCTACGCCTGGCTGGTGCAACAGACCATCCCGTGCCACCAGGTGGGCGAGTGTGCCACTGGTTGGAAGCCTGCCTAATTGCCCACACCGGTGGGGGGGGGGTGCCATCTGGGGCAGCTGCCTGCTTGGGGCTTGGTAGGCTAATTTTTAAGTTGATAATTTTGTATGGCCCGCAAATGATGTTATAAATATCCAGATGGCCCTTGAGGGGAGAAAGGGTTCCCCACCCCTGAGATAGGGTTTGTGTCTCCAGAGTGTTAGATGGGAGAGAACCTGTCTCAGGAGTCTTTGGATGTCTCAGAGTCTGTCTGGTGTATACAATAATTTTTCAAGAGTAAAAGCTTGACAGATAAGTGTTCTGTGCACCCAGGAGTTGATAACTGAAACACTATACCTTAATGAGCCAACAAAAGCTGTATGTTACTTGTAAATAGCTTTAAGCCTCTTTACAGAATATCCTTATTTCTCGATCCTTAGTTGTGAATAAAAAGTTATTGTTTTCTCATCCTGCTTGCACGTCTCATGTAAAATAACTACATTTAGCAGGCCACTTGGGTTAAGTTTGTCAGCAGAAAGTTGGCGTACAGACCATCCTGGCCAAACTACATAGTATGCTACCTCTCCTTCAATGGCCCTTCACAAGACCAATGCCTGCAGGGGGAAAGGGTTTGCAGCACACCTCCCCCTTCAATTATTTCACACGTCTTAAACAGCCTTAAAAAGTAAAGGCAAAGGTCCCCTGTGCAAGCACCGGGTCATTCCTGACCCATGGGGTTACGTCACATCCCGATGTTTCCTAGGCAGACTTTGTTTGCGGGGTGGTTTGCCAGTGCCTTCCCCAGTCATCTTCCCTTTACCCCCAGCAAGCTGGGGACTCATTTTACCGACCTCGGAAGGATGGAAGGCTGAGTCAACCTCCTTGAACTGGCTATCTGAAACCAACTTCCGTTGGGATCGAACTCAGGTCGTGAGCAGAGCTTGGACTGCAGAACTGCAGCTTACCACTCTGTGCGACGGGGCCTTAGGGAACCATTATTTTCTTGGGGAAACTGACATGTAGCCTCCATCGGGCTCCTCAGAGTCATTTGAGGTTGGGAAATGGCACAGAGGGAAAATCTAGGCCCTTTCTCCCTATGGTCTCAATCCAAATCAAGCCTCCCCACATGCCTGGGAAGAACAAGGAGCTTGCAGAACATGTGTGTGATCTGACCCGGGGACATACCCAAGAAAAACATAACATGCAGTTCAGTTGCAGGATCCACATCTTTTGTGTGTGTTAAGTGGCATCAAGTCACTTCCGACTCATGGCAACTCTATGAATCTGTGTCCTCCAAAATGTCCTAGCTTTGACAGATTCGCTCAGATCTTGCAAACTGAGGGCTGTGGCTTCCTTTATTCCACATCTTTTAGCTCCTCACAATTTGCCTGTTCCCCTCAGTATATCAACTTCTGTTCTAAGTTTTACACTTATTACATGTAGCATTATCTAACTCGCATAATTTATCAAAATAGCTGGCTCTGGGTTTTCTCAAAATAGAAGACAATAGTTTCAGGAGCAGGGAGAGCAGCCCAGAATTGTAGACTGTGTGAGGAGGTTAATGATTTTAAAATATGAATATATGGGAAGCTTACTGCGGAAGGCATGAGTGTTCTGAAGCACAAGCACACAAAAAGGTCATGCGCACATAAGATGTTAAGTGAACATCTGAAGCATTCCTTCACTCCAGATCTTTTATAAGAGATGGGGGATAGAAAGGAGATTGACAGACTATTATAAGTCTGTCAGCACAAAGAAGATTTTCAGTATTATAAGTCTGTCAGTACAAAGAAGATTTTCAGTAATTACATGAAGAATAATTTTGGGAGAAAAATCAGTGAAGCCAGGCAGAAATTCAAAAAGGTGGTTGATCTCAAAGACTTTGTTTTATGCTGTGGTGTGTGGTAGGGCTTGCTGCTCCGAGTAATCTGGATTGTGATTGTTAAATTTATACTCTTTGTCCGCGGATGCGTAATAACGAGAGCTGACACCAGAGCTGGGATAATAAAAGGGCCAACTTTATTTTTATTGTTCAAGAGGGATCTGCAGCGCACACAACCAAAACATCCCCCATAACTGACTGCAGTGCGGGCCATTGCTGGGATGCAGAAGAGTCAGGCCTCCTCTTGTTTTTGCATCCCCATTCTTAGGGTGAGACCCACCCTGGCTCTGAGCTCTGAGCCGTCACATGTGGTACGGCTCTTGCTCTTCCTTGCCTTCCTTTTTAGTGCTCGAGGGAGGTGTGCCACGTCCAATCCACCCTAGCCGCGAGGTCTATAGGTAAAGGATAGCGGCACCCCTGAAGGAGTTCCTGTCCAAGGTCCCTGCCAGGCACTGAGGCCCCAGTCCTGGTCTGAGGGTTACTCCTTCATCTTTCCAATTGATGCCTCAGGGTGCTCACCGGAGTTGTACCATAATCATGAAACCACATTTTCCCGCACTGCTCCCGCATACTACCTATCATTTTCAGAGTAGGGTAGGTGGAAAAAAAACCCCGGCTAGTTGCCAATTGCACCGGGGGAGGCAAAAATTCCTACCCGGCCCCCAGACGGGCAACCAGCTTGTGCCTACTCTGAAATTGAGGGAGGGAGGGTGGGTGTCTCCTTTGCTCGCCTTCCAAAGAGGGAGGGTCTACGCGACCCAGTCCATAATATCCCTTCCCTTGGCTCCACGCTCATCGCACGTCAGCCTGACGATGCACAGCGCTTTGCTCTCTTCTCGCGACTGCAGCCAAAATCCACCCCGCCCTCACTTCTTCGAAGGCGGGCTGGGGTGGTCTTCTTGCTCCTGTTTTCGACTTAGGAATAAAAGGTGGGAATGCTTTTGCCTCGCCATACTGTTGTTTGAGGTAAACTGTAAAACGGCTGATATGAGTTAATCCAGTGTTGATATACAACTCAAAACCATTTCATTACCAGAATAATAAAATATATTTCCGTTGATATATCACCATGTCTTTGGGCCTCACTATGAGTAGGGTTGCCAACCTCCAGGTGTTAGCTGGAGATCTCCCGCTATTACAACTGATCTCCAGTCAATAGAGATCAGTTCAGCTGGAGAAAATGGCCGCTTTGGCAATTGGACTCTATGGCATTGAAGGCCCTCCCCTCCCCAAACCCCGCCCTCCCCAGGCTCCGCCTCAAAAACCTCCCGCCAGTGGTGAAGATTCCAGTTTTAACAGAATTTTCCTTGCGTTGAATTATCAGGGTTCACCCATCCCTATTATATGTTTTAGTTTAGAGGAATTAACCAAGGATAAAACCACACTATAGCCCCACCAACACCAATGGCCTTTCTGAAGCACCATTTTTGCTTCCTCCCACCTTTTGCTAAGAGTTATAAGGTTTTTTCCATATCTGCACATAAGAAGATTTGCTTTTTTTCTTTGTTCTGGTTATGTTAAGATTAGATTCTGGGACTTTTTCATAACAAAGGAAGGCACTTATATATGGAAATGATTATGGCATAGAGAGAATGAGCAAATGAAGTTATCTGGAGAGAGAATGCTTTTAAGGTTGGCTTGATGTCTTCTGGCAGGAAGCAAGTTCTTCCTCAAATACATTCTCTCTGCAGTTTTCATCGTGTTAAGAGTCCATTTTTGGCCTAAACTGTTTTTAACCTCTTCTGCATTTTACTACAGATTTTGAGATCGCATGCAACTCCACCAATTTTTTAAAATGTACAACCAACCTTAACGTGTGCTATAATCCTTCCTCAGGTCAGCTATCACGTGATATACTCATTTAAGGAGAGGGGAAACTTTGGGGAAGATGGGAAGCTGTGTATCCCTTAAGTCCGTAAAGACTAATAGTATTTATTTAATAGCTACCAGACCACCTCTGAATCCTCCCCTCCCACACTATGTATACAAAGGTTAGGCCCTCTAAGCACTGTGGGAAGAATAACCTGGTAGCCTCCATGACCAGTGGGTTGCCTAGGGAGTGGGAATGTAGCAAATCTAAGCGTTTTATAGCTGTTTTGGCAAAAGCTGTAAATAATAATAAATAGATCAAGTGTTTTATAGCAGGCAGTAGCAGGGGATTGGCTCTCTTGTATCAGCGGATTCCCAGCACCCAGAAGATTCTAGGTTAAAGTGAAAGTGTTTTTGACTCACACTACTTGTAGTTCTCTGTTTCCCTAGCACCACTGGGGACCACATGAAACGGAGACCAAATGCCTCACCCGCTAGGCTCCTAATCCAAACTCTGACACCAGATTGCTGGAAAATTCTGTATTTGTACCTAATGTCGGTGCTTTCCAAGCTACTGCACCACAACATTGTTGGCATTATTTATAGGGTTAAAACATTAATCAGATGGATCAGTCCCTCAACCTAGCTTACCCTCAGAGAGGGGTTATGGGGATAAAATGAGGCTGGGAAAGGATTAGGGTTGCCAACCTCCAGGTTGGGCCTGGAGATCCCTTGGAATTACAACTGATTTCCAGACTACAGAGATCAGTTCCCCTGGAGAAAAGGGTTGCTTTTGCAGGGTAGGCACTATGGCATTCTACGCCACTGAGGTCCCTGTCCTCCTCAGGCTCCACCCCCAAATCTCCAGGAATTTCCCAACCCAGTTGGCAACCCTAGAAAGGATCCATGCGTGTCACCCTGAACTCCTTGGATAAAGGATGGGAAAAATTAGGGGAGGGCATTTTTATGTTCTTACAACATTACAGCACATTTTCCCCTGCTGATGCTTTAAAACACATAAAACCTAAGCTTTCGAAGTGTACAAAAGCTACCCCAAATGCACTTGGAAAGAGAGGAGAGACATTAAATAAATAATGAAATGAAAATGGCACATGGGCTGCCTTGAGAAGAAGAAAACACCCCTCCTTGGCCCAGCATGTGTGCGTTATGTAAGAAGGAAAATTGGAGAGAAAAACCACTAAAGCTTTAAGAAGTGATAAAATCTTAATGTAGCTGCAGAACATTAGTCAGTCTTTCTTGTGGAAAGAGAAAATATGTCTGCTATTAGACTGCTCGGGCAGCCAAATGGCTTTGTGTGTGTGTGTACACCTCTCTCTTCTCATAATGAAAAGGCTATCTCCTGCAATAATCTTGTACGTTGCTGACTAACTGATCTTCCCCAGTATAAAGCAAAGTTGGGTTGTGTTTAATTTCTTTTCAGCCCTGGCTCCTTCTCTCCTTTTTATTCTGCATTTGCTTAAATGAAGCTGCTTTCTGCCAAAGCAGCAAATATACCTTCTCCATTATCATCTTTGCCCCACGGTTAGCTGATCCGCATCAGTTTAGGCAAAGGGAGCTGGGGGACTGTCCTGTTATGTCCAAGCAGTCCTGGACTTTGTTTAATGTGTTTGCTTGTGTAGAACTGCAGACTGCCAGAAGTGCCGCTGCAAAAAGCAAGGGCATTGGAGGGAGGAGCCAGAGTTTATTCAGCGTTTCTTTTCCTACTGTAAAAGAAGCTGGCACCCAGCTAGGGTTGCCAGGTCCCTCTTTGCCACCGGCGGGAGGTTTTGGGGGCGGAGCCCGAGGAGGGCACGGTTCGGGGAGAGACTTCAATGCCATAGAGTCCAATTGCCAAAGCGGCCGTTTTCTCCAGGCGAACTGATCCCTATCGGCTGGAGATCAGTTGTAATAGCAGGAGACCTCCAGCTAGTACCTGGAGGTTGGCAACCCTCCATAACTTTTTGTAGCCAGAAGAAAAAGGAAAGAAGGAAGGGAAAATGAGACCAGAGAAAGGCAGGCTGGCAGAAGGGACTGTTAGCAGAGAAAGCTGGAAAGAAGACGGTTGGGGAAATGAGGAAAGAAAGAGGGGAAAGAAAAAATGAAGGCACCTTGAAGAGTGGCGGAATAAGGGCATTCCCCATAATTACGTGGTGTGAGAACTTTCCTTTCCCTGCATGCTGATTCCTGCCCCTCCCAAAGTATAACTGAGGGGCTGAGGGACCCCATTTTAACAAAGGTGACTAGGATTTGCCCTCAGTGACAAAATGGTTGCTATCTCTGTAAAATCTGTTGAAACTTCAGTTTCAGCTTACTTTTATGGTATACTAGGAGGCTAGGGTTGCCAGGTCCCTCTTCACAACTGGCGGGAGGTTTTGGGGGCGAAGCCTGAAGAAGGCGGGGTTTGGAGAGGGGAGGGACTTAGAGTCCAACTGCCATAGAGTCCAACTGCCAAAGCCGCCATTCTCTCCAAGTGAACTGATCTCTATCGGCTGGAGCGCAGTTGTAATAGCAGGTCATCTCCAGCTAGTACCTGGAGGTTGGCAACAAAACAAAACAAACCCCTGTGCTGCAACTGGAGCCTTGTGCTGTGTCTTTTGCCTTGTAATGCCCAGATATAAGGGCTGGTTTAGAACACTGTGTATTCATACGCACACACATGGAAGCTCTGGTAACGTTGGCATCCACAACTATAAGAGGCCAACAGATTACATTGCTTGCCTGGTACGGCCTTTCACCAGTAGAGAAAACAGTGTCTTTGAATTACCTTCATCTTTAGGAATGTGGTTTCTAGATACTAAGATCACAAGACCTAAAACTTGCTTAGAGACGCCTTTGGGCAATATCTATAGGCTATTCTTATTAGAGTGAAGTGGACACCTAATGTGCATGGGTGCTTTTGTGTATCAATCTGCTTGTCAGCAGCCATGGGCCTGCCCCATACGAATGCATAAATATTTCTGAGCTTCCTTTGTTCTCTGGTGAGTAACCTTGCACCTTATCTTTGGTTATTTCACCCCAGGTCTGTGTTTAGCTAAATAAAGAACTGTTGCTTTCTTTAACCTCCTCCTAGTTGTCCTCATTGGACTCTATAAGACAACCAGGCACATCAGCCTTACTTCCCAGTACCTGGGGGTTGGCAACCTTATAGGAGGCAATGGACGCTCTTCACAAAATGGCTGATCCCAAAATGGCACAGTTATTGCCTATAATAAGGAACCTGTGTAGTACTGACAACACCGTCTGGAACAAGACAGAGGGCTCAAACTTAATAATAGGCATATATAACCTGCCTGCCCTTCAGTTTGGAGGCCTGGTGTCGCCTGGCCTACTTACTTCTGTCTGCAAAGCTGTGCAGTCTGTCTTGCCTCCTTCTACCGTTTCTTCCTTAAGAGCCTGTGTCAAATGGCACCGTACAGAAGTCGAATCGTGCGATAGGAAACTTCTTCGAGGGTTGGCTCTCCATTACGGGGGGATGAAACTGGTAGTGGCAAATAGGAAGAAAAACCCAGGACCCCTGAGAATTGTAGTATGGCAACAGAGATCTGTTCCGTAGGGCAGCTACTTTTAGAATTGATTTTAAGATCAACAGGGGGGGAAAACCCAACAACAGCTGGAGAGTTGGGGGTCTGGTTTGTGCTTTGCAAAGCTGCCTGCTGGAAGAGAGAGAACTCGCTTTGCAGCAAGGGCTATGTGCTACTGAAGGGCTGAGCAGGAAGAAGAATGTCCTTCAAGGGCTGAGGACAGTACCTGATGGGGAGAGTTTTTGGATAGATTGCCCCAGAGGCTTTCAAAACAATGCTATTCGCCTTGCCCAGTCCCAGATCCTGACATTCTGACTATCTAGAAACAAAAGAAACGTTGACAGCGCTTGGTATAATGTGAGACAGATCACCATGATACATAAAGGGGAGGAGGGGTTTATTTTCTTTAATATGCTAGTTCAGGAAGGTGCTTTATAAAGGGAAAAGGACTGTGGATATTGCAAATAGGGTGCATTATCAGTTTGCTGCACATATCACCCTGTTGGCGCTGCATTATTTTCTACTGATGTAACAACATTTTCTTCATTATATCTTGTGTGCCGTCCTTCAACATCAAGGCCAATTTATCTCCATATAGAAATAAATTCACTGATCAGGGCCACCATTTTGTGTCTTCCATACAAATACATAACTAAAGACTTACCACTGGTATCTGACAAAAATCTATACTATTTTATTTTCAAAGGAAGGTTTTATTGTATTTTTTTTAGTTCCCCCCTCCTACCGGAACAAGAACAATTATACAGATACCAGAACAGCTCTTGAGTAACAACAAATCCCTCTTTACACAAAGAGGAGATTCCAAAGTCTGTTGTCATTGCTTTGGATCAAACGTTATTCCTTCTGGGATCCCTTATCACGCCAATATGCTGTGCTCATTCCCATTTCAGTAATCCATTCTAATCCTAGTACATTGCTCATTAGAGGTCCCCTCATATTGGTTATTTCAACTTACACTGTGCTTAGATGTCTCTTTGTATGGACTGTTGTTGACTTACAGTGTGTAATCTGCTTTGAGACTCAGTGAAAAAGGCTGACTATAAACACAGTAAATAAATAAATTTGGAGTTTTATTGAATTTTGTATGTTGGGTCACGTGGTAGAAATATTTTAATAAATAAGTACAATTGTACAAATAAGTACCAATTGTACAAATAAGTACAATAAGTACAACAATCATGTAATCTTCTTGTCTGTGTTTGTTTTGTATCACTGTTTAACGGTTATACTTACATATACTGTTAAGTAGAGTTCAGTATGAATCAATGAATATATTTGACTAGACAGGTAATTAGTCCCATAATAGTCTATTAGTTATGAAGATTTAAACACAATACATCTTCTTTTTCTATTTCTTTTTATCTTGTTCTCATTTATCTCTTTTTAAGGAACAACCTAGCTGTTTATTAAATCCCATGTGCCCAACTGCACAAAAAAACTATTTCACATTGCGCAAATCATTTTGACACTGCTCAAAATGTGCCCGTTAGAATAAACCTCTTGGTACACACTCCATCTAGATGGCTATCAAAACAGATGCCAAAAGGTGAACAGACAAGCACTAGCAACGGAGAGAAGATGAGATTCTGAATAGCAAAAATGTCAGCCTTGAACTGCTGCTGATCTTTCCGAAGCATCAGAGGGATGGGCATAAAAGACTTTCTTATTGAAGCACACAGGTGTTTCAGAAGATTGCAGCATGAAACAGGCTTTAACAGGTATAATAAGAAATAGCTGTCTGCCCATGCTAGAAGCACACTGTCAAAAGAACATTAAGAAGGAAAGGCCTGCTGGATTAGACAAAATACAGCAGTCCACTTTCACCAGCGGCCAGCCACATGCTTTGGAAACCCATACTAAACCTTGTGAAACAGGGGGGCAATTCTCTGCAATTAAGTTGTTGCTGTTCCTGCAGCAGTATGTGGAATTGCAATGGAGGGTTGCACATAGGGGGGTATTCCGCCTGCTGGATTTTCCCACCTTGTTATGATCATGAATCCACCTCCCCTCTGTTTACTGAATCAGCAGAAGTATGCATCTTCCCCTTTTTCTTGAGCAGATTAGCACTGTTATGTCAAGACACCAAGAATATTGCCTTAGGGTGGAAACAGAAATGGCTGTGGCACCATTTCACAATGGCATAATTGTATATTAGTTCCCATTTCACAATCTTTTTTTAAAAGACATTTGCGGCAAGCAGTTTGGAGGTTGGCAACCAGAACTATGCTTTCCAATACACTGAAAACATGGCAAAATAGTAGCACAGAGACCATTCACACACCACAGAGATTATGCTTCTATTCTGAACAAAAGAAAAAAAGTAAAAAAAAAATCAGTGTTTAGAAACAAACTGTACCCTTATGAGGAAAGAACGGAAACACAGCAGATTGATGACACACATCCTCTGGAACCCCTATTATAACAGTGTGCACAATTGATATAATTTTGCTACATTTGACTAGTGTGGAAACATCTTTAATGCCTTTGTGGTGGTTTTAATTATTAATGTCCACAACACCATTGTGCTCTTCTTTTCACGTGAGCTGAGAAGAGAATGGTTAGGCATATCATTTCATTTATGAGAGCATGTAACCCTAGTTTGGGACTAAGAGTTCAGTCTGGATTTAAATCCAATTGAATTTATATTCTGAGTAAATGTCTTGGGTCCAGACTACCATCTCTGTGGGTACGAGGATTTCAGCTGTGGAGCATGACTTTCTCGCTTCTTCCCCAAGGAAGCCCAAAATGCTCCTCTGAAAATCTAGTGTTGGGGGACAGGGGAGTCCAGGAACAGGATTCCAGGGGGTATTTTAGGAGAGAATATCGTACACTGCAAGTGGAGATTCCGCCCCACCCCGGCCCAAAAAACCTAGTCTGAATTCAAAACAATGTGTTTAGACCCCTACACACAACTCTTCCCCGTCTATGTTCTGGAGATACAGCAATCTCCATTCTAGGGATAATTCTAAAATTCTCCTCAACCAAAATTTCTTCCTGGCTTTTGGAGTTCCAATCTTCCTAGTCTTGTTTCCATTGCGAAAGCAATATATGTGAAATTAATTCCATAACGTTTTGTTTTTATTTCTTATCTTTGTGTAGTTTAGTTTAGCTCTCAGATCCTTGGGGTCATTTATGTTTCCTCCCTGCCTTCCAGGCAGGTGTGGGCTTTGGTAACACACGGCAACAAAGCAATCTTGACGTGGCTGAATCAAGATTCTTACTGAGCAGTGGTTTATTAATATGTGAAGACGCCTGTGTGGGTCTGCAGAAATCACACACAAACAACATTGTTTGCAGTGTTTTATCCATGAGCATATCTTCGACGTTCTCCCCAGAAACCAGAATTCAGAATGCAGAGCAACGGAAGACTGAAACGAGGAACATTCATCCCTCCCCCATTCCCTTGCCTTTCCAAAGACCACACACCCTTTGTGGCAGATCTTTAAGGCCACTTATCATGGAAGGTTTTGCCTTGGATTTGCCACTCTCTAGTTCAGTGGTTCTCGTCAGATCTCAGAAGCTAAGCAGGGTTAGCCTTGGTTAGTATTTGGATGGGAGACCACCAAGGAACACCAGGGTTGCTGTGCAGAGGAAGGCACTGGAAAACCACCTCTGTTAGTCTCTTGCCATGAAAACCCCCCAAAAGGGGTCACCATAAGTTGGCTGCGACTTGACGGCACTTTACACACAGAGAGATCAGTAGTTCCCAAACTTTTCCGGCCACTGCCCCCTTGGTTCCACAAAGTGCCCCCTACCCTATCCAACAACATAGTTGAAGTGGCCCACCTCTAGCGCCCCCCTGCTGCCCTCTTGCCTCTTAGTGCCCCCCTAGATAATCCCATGCCCCCCCAGGGGGTGGTATTGCCCACTTTGGGAACCACTGCTCTAGATGCACATGTTCCCCATACGAATTCTCAAAACTCAAAAATAAGCCCCCATGCAGGGTTTTGGGAATTCATATGGGGAAAATGTGCGTCTAGAGCAGGGGTTGGCAAACTCATTAGTCAAAAGAGCCAAATATCAACAATACAACGATTGAGATTTCTTTTGAGAGCCAAATTTCTTAAACTTAAACTATATAGGTAGGTACACTGTTTATTAACTTAATAAACTTTAATTAAAGTTTTAAGTCTTAATTAAACTATAGGTACACAGAATAAAACTTGATATCATACTTAATAGTGATCTTATTTATTGATAAAAATTAAATTGTAAGTCCCTGCCATTTCCCCTTCCCCTTCCGGAGTCCTCGTCTGGAGGCCTGGTCTACCGCCATAAAAGCCTATTGGTAGACCTGGCCTCCGGCTGAGTCCCATTGGGCGGCCAGGTCTACCCACTGGCTTTCTTGGCAGTAGACCTGGCCTCCGGAGGCCCATAGAAGCTAATTGGTAGACCTGGCCTCTGAAGGGGGACTTTTTCCCCTCCTCGGAGTCCAGATCTACCGCCAAGAAAGCCAGTGGGTAGACATGGCCTCCCAATGGGACTCAGCTGGAGGCCAGGTCTACCAAAGGAAGCCCGCCCCGCCCAACAGTTGATAGGCGGGGGGGGGGGGAGCCAGGAACCGCCGAGCCGCCCGCCCAGGAATCGCACGGCTAGAGGGGAGGGGAGGCTTTAGCGTCCCAACCATTAAGGAAAAGGAAAAGGGGGACCCGGCCATTCTCGGCAGGGGGTGGGGAGAGACAGCGCGCCCGCTCTCTCTCTCAGGCGCGCCGGCTCTGCAGCCTGGCTGCCGGCGCGAGCGGGCACAAGACCAGGGGCTCCGAACCAAGTTCGGAGAGCCGCACTCAACGGGCCAAAGAGCCGCATGCAGCTCTGGAGCCGCAGTTTTGAGACCCCTGGTCTAGAGAGCAGCAAACCCAAGGCAAAACCTCCCATGAATAAGTGGCCCAAGTTTAATAATTGTGAGTGGACTGAGATGAGACCTACACTTGAGGCGCACGCTAGAAATATCAATAATAAAAATCAGTTCAGCAATCCCCAGCATTCTGGTTTCAAACGGTACAGCTCTCGATGCACCAATCCAAATACTTTTTGCCTCTATTGGAATTCGTCGCCTCCATCTGCTCTTTCTGGCAAAGCGGGAATGCGAACCCAAAGGCGGAGCGGCCTTTCCAAAGGGCGCAGAAGCGCCTCCGTTTCGGTTTGTTCGTGGGCGCAGCGGGGGACCGTGACCCCGGAGTCACTTCAGGCGGAGTCCCCGCAACTTTTCAGTGTGGCCAGATGCTCGGAAGAGGGGTGGGGGGAAAAACTCCCACCCAGTTTTCCCTTCCCACCAAGAAGCGAAGGAGCACCCCACAACAGAAGTGTAATGTATGTGAGTAGCTAAGATCGTAGCAAAGGAAAACCTAGGACAGTGATGGTGAACCTTTTAGAGACCGAGTGCCCAAACTGCAACCCAAAACCCACTTGTTTATTGCAAAGTGCCAACAGGGGCCGTGGGGAGTCCAGGGAAGGGGGGGGGCTTTGAAGGGCTCGGAGCCCTTCAAAGCCCCTGCAGCTGGGCGGCGGGGAGTCCAGGGGGGGCGGCTTCCTTCAAAGCCCCTGCCGCCCAGCTGGGCTGCGGGGAGTCCGGGGGGGGGGCTTGCTCCGCGCTGCCTGCAGGAGCCCTTCAAAGCCCCCGCCGCCCAGCCCTTCAGAGGGCTCCACAGAGGGCTCCGCGTGCTGGACTTGGCACGCATGCCATAGGTTCGCCAACATGGACCTAGGAGCTTGAGTCCCGGGCGAAGGCTCCTAAACCCTGCTTGTGCTATTGGCCAAGCCAACGCATCCCCTTGGCCCTAAGCCGGGTCATGCCATTGGTGACCTGGGGGTTGTTTCCCCCTATCACGGATCAGGGGGGGAGCGATCACCAGGGGCCAGGGGAGCATTTAAGCAGGGCCTGATTGTACAGCTCTCAGTTCTGTTCTGTACTACAATAAAGCGTTGTCATTGGAACTCCATACTTAACAGCAGTTGGGCCATTTATGCGTAGGTTTTGCCCTGGATTTGCCGCTCCTTAGATGCACATTTTCCCTATTTGAATTTTCAAAACTCTGCACGGGGGCTTATTTTTGAGTTTCGAGAATGTGGATGGGGAAAATGTGCATTTAGAGAGCGGCAAATCCAAGGCCAAACCTCCCACGAATAAATGGCTTTCGTTTTTATCTGCCGACTTTCTGGACCACTTAAGGGAGACTCAACCCGGCTTACAAGCACCTTCCCTCCCCCACAACAGACACCCTGTGAGATAGGTGGGGCTGAGAGATCTGTGACTAGCCCAAGGTCCCCCAGCTGGGGAGCGGGGAAACAAATCCCGCTCTCCAGATCAGAGTCCGCCGCTCACGTGGAGGAGTGGGGAACCCAGCCCGGTTCTCCAGATCAGACTCCACCTGCTCCAAACCACCGCTCTTTTTATCTTTTAATATATATTTTTATTATTTTTCAATAATTGCTATACATCTCATTTGACAATACATCCTATATACCCGTGTTGGCGAACCTATGGCACGTGTGCCGACTCCGGCAAGCATAGCCCTCTCTGCTGGCACGCGCGGCTCAGCTGGGCGGTGGGGGCTTTGACCTGCTCCGCGCTGCCTGCAGGCAGCGGGGAGCAGTTCAAAGCCCCCCCTTCCCCTGGACTTCCTGCCGCCCAGCTGGGAGTCCAGGGAAGTTGTTTTTTCTAAACTAAAACCTCAGTATTCAGGTTAAATTGCCGTGTTGGCACTTTGCGATAAATAAGTGGGTTTTGGGTTGCAGTTTGGGCACTTGGTCTCTAAAAGGTTCGCCATCACTGCTATATACCAATCTTTGACTCGATAAAAAAAATCAACAAATTATTAGGTGCATGTCTTCAGTATTAAACAGAATAATAACCGACTTCCCCACCGACTTCCTCCCTCCCTCCAAATATCTGGTATCTCCTCTGTATTAATATTTCCTAATCCTTAGAAGCCATCATTTCAATGTAATATTTCCCCCTTATTTAATATATTTCGATAAGCAATGATAATATAATATTAATAATAACGAGAGAAACAATAGGAAAACAATCATTTAAAAAATAAAAAAAACAGAGACATAACAAAACACATTAGCATAGGGCGAAAACGCACGGTCGCTTGAGCCTCCTTTCTTCCCTGTTCCAGCCAGGATTCAGCCAGGATCGAACGCACGAACGTTCTTGGATCGAACGCACGAACGTTCTTCCCTGTTCCAGCCAGGATTCAGCCAGGATCGAACGCACGAACGTTCTTGGATCGAACGCACGAACGTTCTTCCCTGTTCCAGCCAGGATCGAACGCACGAACGTTCTTGGATCGAACGCACGAACGTTCTTCCCTGTTCCAGCCAGGATTCAGCCAGGATCGAACGCACGTTCGTGCGTTCGATCCTGGCTGAATC
This sequence comes from Euleptes europaea, assembly GCF_029931775.1. Classification (NCBI taxonomy): domain Eukaryota; kingdom Metazoa; phylum Chordata; class Lepidosauria; order Squamata; family Sphaerodactylidae; genus Euleptes; species Euleptes europaea. The sequence goes on along the minus strand of NC_079320.1, from coordinate 67,401,146 downwards.
CTGGCTGGAACAGGGAAGAAAGGAGGCTCAAGCGACCGCGCGTTTCCGCCCTACCGTTTTTCAACCACCGCTCTCAACCACCACGCCACGCTGGCTGGTGGAGAGCTTGCGTCCAGCAAGAGGGCTTACCGGAGAGTAAACCGCACTGAGTCCGGAGGGAATTGGTAGAAGGCGGGCGGCTGGGAGGGGAGGAGGAGGAGGGAGGGTCTCCATTGGGTCTCCATTGGTTGCGCCCAGGCAGGGCGGCGTTTCCTCCCCCCCTCCGGGAAGACGGAGGAGGAGCTCCCGCGCCAAGAAAAGAGCCGCCGGGGAGCCGGGGCGGCGCAGAGCAGTCGCCGGCTCGCTTGCAATTGCTCGGGGTGGTCTCTTCTTCTCCCCCCCCACCCTCTCCCAGGCGTCCGTCCTGCTCCCCGCAGCCCCCCGACTCCCCCCGTCGCCTCTGCAGCTCTGCTGGCCTCTCCCCGGGCAGCTGCGATGCGCCTGATCCAGCACATGGGCACCATCGCCGAGTATCCCCAGGCGGGCAGCGCCAGCGGCGCAGGGGAGAGCTGCGCCTTGGGGGGCCCCGCCGGCCGCCCCCGCCTCATCAAGATCGCCGTGGTGGGGGCCAGCGGCGTGGGCAAGACCGGTGAGTCGGCGGGGAGGGGATAGGGGGGATCGCTTGGGGGGGCGGGTTGAGTGTTGGGCGGCGGCAGGAGCCAGATTGGGAGTTGCCCCTCGCCCCCCCATCATAGAATTGGAAGGGTCATCTAGTCCAGGATCATCTAGTCCAGGGTCATCTAGTCCAACCCCCTGCACAATGCAGGGATTTCACAACCCCCCCACATACACCCCAGTGACCCCTACTCCATGCCCAGAAGATGGCCAAGATGCCCCCCCTCTCATGAACTGCCCAAGTTCATGGAATCAATGCATCCTGTTGGGACAGTGGTTTGTCCCCCAAGCGGGGAGGTGGGATGGGAGTAGGGCATAAAGAAACAAACCTGCAGTCGCTATGATCTGGAAGAGGCTAAGATCCAGCGATGCTTGTACGTGAAGCTGCCTTACACTGAATCAGACCCTTGGTCCATCCAAGTCAGTATTGTCTGCTCAGACCGGCAGCGGCTCTCCAGGGTCTCAGACAGAGGTCTTTCACATCGCCTACTTGCCTAGCCCCTTTAATTGGAGATGCTGGGGGTGGAACCTGGGACCTTCTGCATGTCGAGCAGATGCTCCACAAACTGAGCCACAGTCCTTTACAGTGCAGTCCTCTGCCGAGTTGCTCCAGTCGAAGCCCATTAAAATCCAATGGCTCAGACTGGAGAAACTCCACCGTCTGCATTATGGGGAAAGCAGGCGGAAAGCTTCCTTCCAGACAGAGAAAGAGCCACCTGCTGCCAGATTGGAAATGGATACTAATGAGCCAAAAGACTCACTGGCAGTGGATTGCCATTCCTCAGACATCCATCCCGGTTCCTTCGTATGGGGATCTTGTGTTCTGTGCCCGAGCGCCACTTTGCATTAAGCTAGCGAATCCAGGACCGTGCCTAGAAACATGCTGAACTCTCTGTTCCTTGGAAGAAGGGAATTTGTGGGGGGGGGGGCGGCTTCAATTTTATAGCCTGAAATTCAAGCCTCTCGAGGCGGAGCGGGATGCCCTTCCTAGTCAATAGGCTTAGGATTGCAGCCTTACACCCTACGCCCGAGTTTCATCTGCTAGCCGTTGCTGTCATACAAGATGCAGTGTTAGAAAATGATGTGCTGCTTTTGCCGTGCTAACCTGCATTGGGGCTTTGGGGACAGGCAGAGGCGTGGTGAACATTTAATGCCAAACAGTACCCTTAATGTTAACCTGCCCCCTTTCCTGTTCTTCGCAGCTCTGGTGGTGAGATTTCTCACAAAGCGATTCATCGGGGACTACGAACGCAACGCAGGTAAGAGCTGGCACGTAACTTTCACACTGTTGTGTTCGCAGGTTGGTATGGTGTTGTGTTCGGACCGATGAGCTGTTTGCTCTTCCGCTCCTGGGAAACTAAACCATACGACAGGACTGTGCTTGGAAAACTCACTTTCCCGGAACCTCAGTGTCTGCCAGGCTCCACACAGCATTAGGGGGCTATTCATCATGTTCTCAAGAGAACCAAAAGAATATGCACACAGCCTTATTTTAACCAGTGCAGCCTGAAGGGGGGGGGGAGCCAATATGTCATTTTTATTCTCATTTTGGCCAAAGTAGAGAATCTTGACCCCCTTATGTTCTTTGACTTTTAAAGCCTTTCCCTCATTTTTCATTCCGCCGTGCTTCTTCCCACTCCAGCTCCGTACAATACAATTAATTCTAGTTGAATGGTTCTGGTTTTTAAGCCCTGTAACCTAGTTTCACTCCTATCTTTATGTGCGATCAAGGCTAGCTGCATAAATACATTTGGATTTAAATCCAGAGGGCTTCGTTATGCGCCAGGAAAAGCGAGCAAGCACAAGAGGGCCTCCTGAGACATCCTGTAGATCAGTTGATTGAAGCTTTCAAAATAGCAATGTATGTACCTAAGGACGAGGGAGTTCAGGCTCTTTTCAGTGCAGGGGCCAGTCCTGCAAACATATGTGAATGTATGCAAATATACTTAAATATACGTAGAGAGGGAGTCGGTCTATGCAGTAGTAAGCATATACTTGTTCCAGTTTCAGCAGATAAGTGGACAATAAAAAATAACCACGAATCGGTCATACAAACTTTCAAAAATCTCTTGGATGAAAATGCCCTGGATGCTTGAAGTTTCCTAATACTGAGTCAGACTATTGGTCTATCAAGGTCAGGGCTATCTACTCTGAGAGGCAGCAACTCTCCAGGGTCTCAGGTAGTGGGTGTTCACATCACCTACCAACGGATTATTTTCAGTGGATATGCTGGGGATTGAACTTGGAATCATCTTGGTGCTTTACCACTGAGCCATGGCCCCACCTCTAATGCCATCTGTCCCTACTCTTCTTACATCATGCAGTTGTAAAGTTTCTTTATTTTTAACCCATGTCCAATTTAAGGGAAATTCAGCAGACCCATGTAGGTCAAATGACCTGGGGAAATGTGTACTGCATAAAAATGCTCTCCCAAAGTTCTTATGTTTTAGATATGAACAAGTTACCATATGCTCTTTGGGTATCTTAAAACGTATCAAGTCAGCTAGCAGGGAGCTTTTAAGCAGAAGCCCTCATGGTGAAGAAAACGGAGGACACATCCCAGCCAGAATGAGCCTTTGGGTTGGATCCAGCCAGCTTTTTCACTCAGTAGCATCCAATTTTCCTCCTTACTGCAACTCCTGTCCCACATGACTTTTGTCTGTGCAGGTCCCATGATTCCCAGCATAGCCTTTTTTTGTGGTCAAAGAGGACTCTTCTCCCCTTTTCAGTAGTAGAAAAGCTGAATGGATCCAACCCATTTGTTTCAATAGGAGAATTAAACATATGCTTAACTCTGGCATTGGAGTAACTGAATTCACATGTACTTTAACTTTGGCTGGAGTGTACTTTGATTTCCTGTAAAAAGGTCCCAGACAGCTCATAAACTCTTTTGCTCCTAAAGGTACTACCAACTTGCTTATACAACTAAAATTCACAAGCAAGCCTACATAAACCACTCCGTCTTGGCCCTGTTATCTGTGTTGCTAATTTGGTCCTATACGTGGGAGGCAAATGCTTTTACACTTAGCAGCTATTATGCATGTTACCGTTGCTCATCTGTGAGCATAGAGTGATGAAATTTATTCCTGTTGCTAGGTAATCTGTACAGCAGGCAAATCGAAATTGATGGAGAGATGCTTGCAATACAAGTCCAAGATACGCCAGGCGTACAGGTGAGTTGAGCCTTGCGCAGTTTGCAATGCTGCTTCAGTTTGGGGACTTCTTACAGCAGGATGATCCCATACTTGTTTACTGAGAAGTCACACTAAATTCACTGGACCCCTTGCTCCCATGTGGCTGGATCCAGTAGGTTTTTCCACTGGTGAAAATGGGAGTAAGGATCCCCTGTGACCACCAAAAAGGCCATATGAAATAGGGGCTGTAACAGGGAAATTAAGTGAACATGTTGGCTGGATCCAACCCAAAGTAAGTGTGCCCAGGACAGCAGATTTAACCAGTAGAGCTGAATTCTCTCCTGATGCCCATTTCAGTGCTAAGAGCTAGGAGAGCTAGTCACTCGTGCTATAAACAGTCAGGCCTTGATATATGGTCTGTATATAGTCCCCTGACGGTAAAAGAAAACAACCAGCTCTTTCAATGAAAGTTTTGTCCACTTCAAGACACAGAAGTCTTGTTTAGGACGGCTGGTTTTCTCATACAGGGATCTACTTGCTAATGTGTTCCTAACAGACTGGGGAGCACTTGGCTTTTATTGTGCTAGCAAAGTGTCTTGGAAATCTAGAGGAGAAATTTTATTGCTGCAGCGTAATAAACTTTCATAAATGCACACAATAAAAACTTTAAAAAGTCACAGCACTGGCAGCTGAATTAGCTGAAATTTGTTTAATGGAGTTAATCTTCCATTATGGAAAGTTTGAACGTATAGCCATGAATACGGTCAAATTTTGCCTTTTTGAACTAGGCAGCTGTCCAATTTTAAATGCTTCCAGCTCATATCTTTGCTCTCCCCCTGCCCCTCCCCAGACTTGCTGTCTAGCCAGTTAATTTCCCATTCTGTAGCACCACAAAGTCTTTTTCTCTTTTCCCTGAATACAGTACTTCTCAGGCCAGTTTTCCGCTTAAATACTGCAAATTGCAAAACCGTAGGTTTTTTTCACCCTGCAGCTGGATCAACAAACTTTATGAAGGGAAGCGAATGATGGTTTTAGAGACGCTATAGCCATGCCATCCCATAAGCGCAATAAAGGTTCAAGCTACTTGCTCTGAGTTCTTCCTCTGCAGCCACATAACTTTCCTGCTGTTCCTCCCCCTCCCCCCAGATCCATGGACACAGTTTGGACTGTAATGAACAGTTGAACAGATGCATTCGGTGGGCAGACGCCGTGGTGATAGTCTTTTCGATCACAGACTACAAAAGTTATGAACTGCTCAGTCGCGTCCACCAGCACATACGGCAGCTGCACCCAGGGAACAGAGTGCCGGTGGCGGTCATCGCCAACAAAGCCGACCTCCTTCACATTAAAGAGGTGGAACCCCAACACGGACTCCAGCTGGCCAGCATGTTGGGTTGTACTTTCTACGAAGTGTCCGTCAGCGAGAACTACAAGGAGGTCTTCAGCGCTTTCCATAGCCTGTGTAAAGATGCCTGTAAGCAACAATCTGTCAGCACCCCAGAGAAGAGAAGAACCTCTCTCATTCCAAGACCAAAGTCACCCAACATGCAGGACCTGAAGAGAAGGTTTAAGCAAGCCTTATCAGCTAAAGTGAGAACTGTCACTTCAGTCTGAAAAATCAGACTGCTCGAGGGGGGGTTCCCCCCTCCCAATGCACACTCCAACACTTCCTGTCTGGGAATGTTAGTCTGTGGCACTGCGGTAGCCAGCAAAGGCACATGAGAGTGTCTAGATTTTGTTTAAGCAGTTGTCAACATGAAGAATTGTATAATGGAGGGACAACACTGAAGCCCAAATAAGCTCCAGAAGAGGTGGTAGAGCATGGATTTTCATATTGAAAAATAGAACTTTTGAGTGGACATTTCTGTGCTCTGTGGTAGAATTTGGATAATTCTGATAAATGTGTTATCACTTGAAACTGCACGGGGTGGAAACAGAGAAGAAATACTCTGGCTGCCGTCTCATTCAATGGCAAACAAGTCGTGTTTTTACATCAGTGTGTTGTTTTCTTTTGATATTGGATGAAGGTTGGCTCTCCCCCACCCCAGCGCTCACCAGAGCCTTAAGTTGCTTTTCTAACCTGCCGTTCAATGCAGATGTCACACCATTTTTGCCAAATGAAACATCAGCATAAAATAAAATGGGCATTATTGACCGTATGATTACGGATGTTTTGTACTCCAAATATTGTTTAGAATGTGGTTATCTGAGATAATATTGTCTTGATCACTCTTCAGAGACTAATCATCTGATGCAATGTTTTCAGATATGTTTTTGATTTGGATTGACTGGTGGTGATTATTGTAAATCCTCACTTAATTGCTCTGGGTATGGATGCGATTTCCTCTTATCTCAGTCCAGTAAGATTGTTTGCTGTGGTCTACGAGGCTGATCTTTCTTGGCTGAACTGTTCTCCAGTGGAGGCACGTGGGATCTTCCACTGTTGCATGTCTGGCAGTTGTAGCCGCGTTTTCAGAATCTGAATTGTCAAAATTGGTTCACGGAATCAACAGGATTTGAGTTTAAGGGCTATGAGTCTTATACCAATGCACTTTAAAAAAAACACCCACCCACCTGTGCTTTTCCCCTTAAGCTGTTAACTTATTTATTTTTTACTTGATAGCAACTCTTTATGTGGAACACCACTACTCCATTGTTTCAGCATTAAATATAACAGAAAGATTTTCTGGTGTGATGGTTTGTTTTATTTCCAGATTTCAAAAACCTAAAAATAAGAACGAGGTAGGGATTAGGGGGCAAACAGCTGTTTTGCCTCCAAGCCACCAAATTACTCTAAAGTTATTAAACAAGTAAAGGGAACTTAAAATATAAAGTTTGGTGAATAAATGAATGCCTACAGGGCCCAAAATGCACATTATTATATAGGAGATTCTGCATTGGGTCTCCTGCTGTTTTCATTCAAACTGAAAAGCAGTGATGGGGAGGAGGGCAAATTAGGCCAGGGCTGTCATACAGGTAGGTGGTTCACCTTTCCCTTGTGCTAATTCTCCAATTCAGAAGGGAAGCCAGCATGGTATAGCCCAAGCTCACATCTTGAAACTAACCAGGATTGGTACTTGGATGAGTCTGTAGAGGAAGGTGATGGCAAACCACTTCCTTCAAAAGCCCTTGATAGAGCCACCGTATGTTGGCTGTGACACATGGCACATATGTAATTTCTCCAACAGGATTCACACTCTGAATTACTATTGGTCGTGTGTGTGTGGATAGACACAATATAAGAACCTGTCCTTTCTCCATGGCTAAAAGCAATTAGGGAAGGAGTAATTTTGGTGAGGCAATGGTGCAGTTACTCAGAACCATAGTCTCCCATTCACTTTGTATTTCCTCCACAATAGCCTGTGATTTTACAAGTGTAAGTGATCATTGCTTGACTACTCCCAACACCCACTGCCTTTCCCTAACCATAGATGTTGCAGTGCAAACAGCCCCCTAGTAGCTTCTCTGTAAGAACACTAGCTTCTCAAATGGCTGTGTGTCCTCACTATACCTTTTTAGTGGCACTGTTAGAGATGATCAACAATGCTCTCTTTCAGCTTTACTCCAGACCAATTAAAAAAAATTCACATAGTTTCTGCATCACAAAAGGGGAGCTACATAGAGTGCTAGAGCATGAGTCCTGTTGTCTTGCCAAGTGCTGATGGTTTTGATGCTACTGCACATGATACACAGATATTGGTGGAGTATTTACATTGGTGGTGCTCCAGAAAACTTTCCGCTGCACTGGGACCCAAAACCCAAAATTGGGCACGTAAGTTCCTTAAGATGCAGTACCAATGTCCATGTCTATTGGCTTTTGGTTTGGGGCATGATTTGGATGCAGAGTGTGGGAATGAACAGACAGGGATAAATACTTCACATGCCCCCAGTTTCCAGTTTGATCTGGGCCCTGCTTCCATTAGCAAAACAAAAGAAAAAAATGGGGCTAGCTGTTATTAACAGTGTATGTTGTGAAGTTGGTAATACAAAGACACTACTGTTGATGCTTTGCCTGTGATATCGTGGGATAAAGATGAAGAGTTGGTTTTTATACCCCACTTTTCTCTACCTTTAAGGAGTCTCAAAGCGGCTTACAGTCACCTTCCCCTCCCCACAACGGACACCTTGTGAGGTAAATGGAGCTGAGACAGTTCTGAGAGAACTGTGACTAGGGCAAGGTCAACCAGCAAGCTTCATGTGGAGGAGTGGGGAAACAAACCTGCCTCGCCAGATTAAAGTATGCCACTCATGTGGAGGAGTGGGGAAATCAAGCCCGGTTCTCCAGGTTAAAGTCCACCGCTCTTAACCACTATGCCCATGCTGGCTCTCAGAAATTATTCGTAGTCCCCTGAAGCCCACTAAAGATTGTAGGGCGAGTAATGCCTCCAAAATGCTGGAGCAGCACAGTGCAATTCACTTTTTTTTTTTTTTTAAAGCAGCCCTCCAAACATGCAGGGGTCTCTCTTCTATGTTCTCCAACTGAGCCCAAAGCCTCCATAGGAGAATGCTGTAGACTGAGGGAGACTGGTGTTGTAAGTCGCTTTGGGTCCCGATTGAAGTGAAAAGCTTGGTATAAATAAATAAATGAACACCCTTGAATGTACTGGAGTGAGCGACCAGTCAAGGGCAGGGACCAGTCAAGGGCAGGAATGGCTCACATTCTCAGGCCAGTCATCAGTCAATACACATAACAGCTTATCAGGATTCTGAGGGAGGATACATGAGGGGAAAGGGGATCTTTCCCCCTGTAATTTGTCTGCTTTATTGCTCGGAGAATTAAAACAAAACAAAACGGAGTATTAACATGGTATGGTAAAAATGGAATGGTAACTATGGAGACCGGCTGTCATTGTCTTTCTCCTTCCTAAGCACTTCAGATAAACAGCTTTACAGTTCTGCTTTGGACTGATTTTTCACCTGTCTATCAAATACATCTTACTGGCACATCCAATGCATACACAGATACATAAAGGTCGAAAACGCATGGTCACTTTATCCTCCTTTAATCCCTGTTTCAGCCAGGATTCAGCCAGGATCGAATGGATGCGTATCGCCTAATGTGCGTTGGATCCTGGCTAAAACAGGGATTAAAGGAGGATAAAGCGACCATGCGTTTTCACCCAAAGTGTATTTTTTCTCTTAAAGGTAACTTTGACCATGCTTCTGAATGACCTTTATAAATAGGCCTTTGTTCTTGTCTGAAGCGTTTGATTACTTAACTGAAGTGTTAGATTACAACTGATTCCCGCCCCCCTCAAATAAAGAGGTCTGAAACTAATTTGCAATTACAGCTCAAGTTTTTTTCTGGCTTAGAATGAAAAGACTTTAAAAAGTTAGGTTGGCAAAGAGCTAAACCAGTGGTCCCTCTGACATGGTAACAATGCAACATTGCTGGAATTAAGCTACACTGGAAAAGGCAGTGATTAGCAACATTCAATAGCTAGAAAGAATCAGTCACCACCGAAATGAAATAATATAACGCTAACTCACGAAAGAAAGAAAAATTCAATTTTAGCTTGGTGGGGTGGGATTTGCTTCCTTCTCTTAAACAATTCTGTAATTTATTCAGAAAATTAATTGTAAGGGGTAAAAAATCCTGGCTATAAATTTGGCATTTAAGCTTATTACAAACTGTAAGGCAATACCTTCATAATAAAAGAGAGAGATGCTTAATTAAGGAAGTGAAACCATTACATTCCATGAAATTAGCCCAACAAGGTACTCCCTGCAGTTACCTCCATGAAAATTCTGTGGGTCAATTTATACATCCAGCAGGATCAAGTGGGAAAACTTTTCCTGGATTAGCATACTCGAGTTTTCAGCTGTTGTACATTTGAATGGAGAGGAAAAAGGATCGATAGGGAAGTATAATTAAGTTTCCTGTTACCAACCCTGTGCTGTGGGGATTGAGTTGGCTATAAGTCCACTGGATACATAAAATGAAATAAAACACTCTTCACATAGAAAACTAGCATGTCAGGGAGAAAACTAGCAGAACTCTTTCTGTCAAGCTAGCTTTCTACATGAAAGGAGCTTTTCCCATGGGGAAGTGCTCAGACATTCAATCCTCCATGTGGAAGAGGAGAAGTGTTGCTTTTTGATTTTACTGAATGTATAAATTACTGGTCTGACTCCTGAAAAAAAGAAAGAGTCTAGATGGAAACCACATGGTAGGATTCACCCTTGATAGTACCAAAGCAACTGCACACCTTCATTTTGATCCTCATCTGCCTAACCCTCAAATCTCTGCCACCAAGCTTATGATGTACAAATGTATGGTTAGCCATCAAGAACCATGTATTTATCTCTAACATAGCTAAGCACCATTTAGAGAACATTTTCACCTCAAACCATCAGGGAACAGAGATCTTTTGGAAAGCTATTAACAGGCTATTCCAGGCTCTTCTCTTACCCAAGAGATGCCTATTGGCTGGCAAATAGATTACCAATATAAAATCTGCCAAATATTCTACTTAACATCCTCTGCACCACCGACTGTGAAGAAGCCATGGAGGCTTCAGAGAACATTGCATGTAAGACCAAATCTGCAATTCCTGACTTATATCACAAGCCAGCCTATTGACATGACTACTACAGAAAGCGAAGAGAAACTCCGTATAAAGACCCTTCTGCTCTCTTTCATTGTTCTACAATGTTCCTGTGAAACTGTTATATGTAGTGATCTTTACCCTCGGGCAGTTGTCAGCAAGAATAGTCCATATTAACAAGCTGGAGATAAAAGGACTTCAGTTAACTATGGCATAACTGCAGAGAGAAGTAATGCTGGATTGACGTCACTGACATAACAAAAAGATTTTCAAGTGTTATCATGTTCTGGGTAAATTTCTTTACGGCTCTCAGATCAATTTTTTTTCAGTGGCTGAATCAAGGTAAGGGGTGATTTTATTTTTAGAAGCATGCCCTGAAGGATAGAAGATGAAGGATTTGTTTAATATTTTCTCTGCTCTTCAGATGCCAATGTCCGGCTGAAGATGGTCTGTTGTAAAGATCAACTCAAGAATGCCAAGTGGAGTCAGAAGGGTTGAGGACAGCACGATTACCTGAAGAGGGGGAAAAAAGGATATATACCCATACAATTAGAGAGACTAATCCTTGCCACAATCTCAAGAGGTAGCCCTGTGTAAGGCTCGCTTACTTAATGTACTGACTTTATCTAATGACAAGGAGTTACATTTCTGTGGGCAAATACAACTTAGCTAAAGCTTTTGCTTCCTTAGCAAATAATAACAGCTGAGCCAGCTACAAGTTGGATTCTTTGTAAATTACCAGAAACATAAGGAATTGGTAGTGTGGACTGTTTCTGTACACATTTTTCAGGTTGTAGTACAGCATGTAGCGATGGAGTTGTGGTTAGAGGTGTTGGACCAGGACTAGGAAGGTTCTGGGATTCGAATCCCCATGAAGCCCACAAGGAGACCCTTACGCCAGTCACCTTCTCTCAGCCTAACCTATGGAGGAGGGGAGAAACATGAACACCATTCTGAGGGTGGGATGAAAATGAGACATGTATCTGGCCACACCTCTCTGCAGTTAGTACTTGGAATTACGTTAAAATTACTCAAGTTTCCAACAGTTTCTTTCTTTCTTTTTTGCTTAAAATAAATTTCTTTTTAATGGAATCCATTTTCCCCACTGTATGCTCAATGAAATACAGCCAAAAGTTAATCTTCTACCCACTTTGGATTGGGTAATTGACTTATGAACTAGCTGATGTTCTCCGGGCAGGTGTTACAAGTCTTGAAACCCAGGATCTCACCATCTTCCCTATACTGCTCAGGTTACTGAGAGGAAGAGGAAGTTTCAGGTAGCTCAAGCCAGAAACGGCACCACAAAACAAAGTTCTCCTGGTCCTGGAATGAGGTGATCCCTGAGAGTCAACTCTGTGCTTCATTGTAGGCTCTCTCTTGCTACCTGGCTATCTTGCAGTGCTTCCAGAACCTTCCATTCCAGGATGTGATGGCCCTCATGCTGGTCGCTGAAGGTCAACCTTTGGATCAGAGTCAGGCAACTGAGCAATGTTAATTGGTCACAGATTCATGTGGTGAAATAAATCTGCACACTGCCAACTTCTCTGATTTGAAATTCTAAACGAAGTAAACTATACCTTACAGTTTGTTGAACAAAAAAAACTACTAATTGATAGAATAGTTATTTCATTCCTGCTTATAACAATACACAAAAAATAAAATACCCAACCAAAACATGAAGCAGGAATTCGAATTAGTTTGTCCTCAACGAAACTTTAGTTAGTCTACCAATTAAACATTGCACCCTTTAATTTTCAGACATAATTAAATGTAATAAGACAGGTTTGATGTATAATATTCTCATTCACTTCTTTATAATTTATTCCTGTTATTATGAATTAGTATTCTTAATTGTTATTCTGATTTTGCAGACTGACTTCCCGCCTCTGGAGAGATATTTCTGCAGGTAATCAGCACAACCTTTAAAACAAAGAAAGCTTGTTTTCCCTTTGATTTCTTAAAAAAAGGGCTGCCAACTGTTAGTTTAATTGGTCACTTTAATCAAGTAAATGCATTTTGATTGGAGTATTGGTTATCCACCTACTCCAGTGTCCAATTAATCAGGCGGCAGATTTTCAAGGATCAGAACTTTATATGGTTAAACAACTGAGATATTTTTAATTGGTGATAACCCAAGGAAGTTTACCTCATTATCACCATAATTTATAGCTGTCATGTGAATAGTGCCTGCTGACAGGCTGTTTGGTTACTGCTGAAAATGCTTCAGTTTTACACCCCTAATTCACTTACTTTTTAAAAGCTGTTTTGGACACCAAGTGTTTTAATAGAATGACAACATCAGTGTTTTAACCTGCCTTTTATCTGATCGTGATTGATGTACGCAAGCATCTCAAACACCTTCTAGAATCGGCAGCTTTTTGAAAAGACCATGATCCTGGAACTGGACTAGAGAAAGCCAGGTAAATCCAACTTATTTGGAAATTTTATATAAGATGTGAAGAACCATTAGTTTTTCTTTCCCCCTCAGAAATCCCCTTCCCTCCCACTCTAAAGCCCTCTAACCTCTGGCATAACCACTTCGTACAAAGGGCAACTGACAGTGAAAGCCACTGGATACTTTCTGAATTCTTTTGGAATTCCTCTTAAAAGAGGACCTGTCACTGGCGGGGTCAAGCCCTGGCAAAGCAATACCAGATTTCTATGTCACTCCTCTGTCAGGCCTCCATCCTGCTCCGATAAGTAAGTGAAAAGCCTCACTACATAGTTTTGACTCGCCTCAGTCACTAACCCTCTGCTTATCTATCCAACCATAGCAACACATTTGCGGTCCGGATTAACTTGTCCATTAGTGTACCACTGAATTAAGGCTTGCCCGGGACAGCGAAGAATTTGATTCACTATGCTAAGAAGATAATTGAGAACTTAAATGCAAAAAAAAAAAAAAAAAGGCAAGCTATCAGATGAAAATGTGTTGCTAGAGAAGGCATTTAAATCTTAGGCACCACGGAATGAGCTCTTCACTGAAGAATGCCATTAGGCGGCCTCTCCAGCCCCAGAGGTGTTCAGGTTTTATGTGCCCCCCTCCTTTGCTCGAGCATTTTCACTAATCAAACATACAGCCAGCCTGATTTATTATGAGTGTTTGCACTCCACTTTTAGAGAACAAACATTTTATGTATGTATCTGGCAGGTAAAATGCCTTATCTGGATTCCTGAAGAAGCCTTAGGTTGAAAAAACACTCACACAAGGAATGTCCTTCTCAGATAAATGAACCAGCCATCGCTAGTGGCTGCCCTGACTTTGAGAAAAAGGCTTCACAGATCTCTAAGCTAAGCACACACAAAATACGTTGAGAAGCCTGACAACAAAAACCGGTTAAAGTCAGAGAAGCCTTACAAACACTGTGCCAGGCAACTTCCTAGATATTTAAACAGAGATCCCGTCCATACCCTTGCTAAGTTTGCTAAGGATTCTGGGCAGGCTCCAAAGTCCTGACAGGAGGTTGATAGGCCATAGATATTATCCTGGAATTCAACTGTGGGCTGACCTTCCTCTTCGGGTGTCCATGTTTTTCATACCAGGCGTATTGGCTGCTGCCATTCCTAGCTAGGATGGTCTTGCTTTAGGACCCTCCTTCTGATCATCTATGTTGTGGGTCTGTGCACCTGAAAGACTGATCTGAATATTCCCCTTTTAAAGGGTAATTTGCCTCATTGGGTCCTGGTTGGTGAGCAGCTTCAGTTCCACAAACCAATCAAGTTTTTGTGACCACAGAAAATTGTTTTCGTATAGCATTCACACGGAAACGTATGGTGCTTCTTTAATATGCAGATGTTCTGAACTCCTAGCCAGCAATCTCCGTTCTTACAGTTCTGTACCTGTGCTCCAGGCTTGTGGGCTGATAGAACATCCTTTACCATTTTCACTTCAGACACCGTCACTCCACCGACCATGAAGATGATCAGCAAAGGATGATCACCAGGGTGAGGACGACTCACCTATTAAAATAATACATGATTATTAATTACTGTAGTTTTAATCCAATCCTTACTCCAGACAGCTCAGCTGGTGGTACATACTCTCTACCATATTTTTACTCTCACGACTACCCTGTGAGGTAGTTTAGTCTGAGAAAGAGTGACTGGACCAAGGGGACCAATTAACTTCATGGTTGAGTAGGAAGCAGGTTAAAATACCTGAAAGGCTGTTGCTGCCAAACATGACTGGTCAATCCAGAAGTTTGGTTTCTGTCATGAATTGAGAGATTGATTTTCCAAAAATAATAAGACCATCTTGTACGTATATACATATGTACAAGAAATATTTTGTTGTTTCAGATGGCACTACTAAGTTTCACTTATAACTGCGCGACGGTTTCACATTGAGAGGGCTCTCTTTTGGTTGACAGTTTCTGTTTTGTTTCCACTCACAATTTACTTAAACATAATATTTCTTCAGTTTTTAGGAGTTAGGAAAGGTAAAAAAAAAAAAAAAAAACCCACTTCACTAGTTTATTCCTTAACCTGGACTGTGATCACTCTTGACTCAGGAGATATTTCTCCTAAACCCTTTAGGGATCACTCACTTCCCCGGAGTGATTTCCCTCTCTTTAGTTTAGAGGTCACTAAACGGTTTCCTCCTTTTTAGGACTCTTCTCGCTTAGAGATAGTGTCCTAGTTAATAACCAGTCGCTGACCCTATCTTGATCAGACAACTCAAAACAGTTTTCCTCTGATTTAAACACCTGTGGAGAAAATCCTCTCCAGGCAGCTCCCAGCTCTACCTAGCGGCTTCAAGCACTGTGTTTAATTGACTCTCAGCTCACTCTCTCTGTTCTAAACTTTCACAGTTCCAATGGCCGCTCCCTGAAGTCCACAGCTGTCAATTGGGTGGCTCCAAGGCCACAACAGCTTCCTGGGATTCAGCGATCTTCACAGTTGCTTATAATTATCCATTTCCTAAAAATATACAAGCAAGCTATCTTGACGTACTTCATTATGGAGAAAGGCGGATTAAACTAAAACAAATTAAGCAGCAGAACTCTGCATGTTTTTCCTGTGTTGTTGCTTTTTTAATTCGAATTTTGGCAGGATGATATCTTTCTGGGGAAGACACAGCAGAGGAACCTTGACGAATTACGTCAAACAAGTAACAATTGGGATTGTAGGTCCAGTGGACATGTGTATTAGGATCGGACTCGGGAGACTCGGGTTCAAATTGCAGCCCGGTCAGGGGCCGGCTTAGTGGTCTTGGTCCAGTCACAATTTCTCAATTTCTCGGCTCCTCATTCGTAGAGGAAAACATAACAGTATCAAAACCATAATGTTAAAGTTAAGATGACCACGTCCCATAAACTATAGAGGCCACAATTTAACAGTCTTAAATATATTTGAACACCTTCAACTCCTTGAAATTAAGCATGGTAACGTTTGCATTTGGATAAGAAGAAGAGTTGGTTTTTATATGCTGACTTTCTCTGCCACTTAAGGCAGAATCAAACCGACTTACAATCACCTTCCCTTCCCCTCTCCACAACAGACACCCTGTGAAATAGGTGAAGCTGAGAGAATGTGACTTGCTCAAGGTCACCCAGCTGGCTTTGTGTGTAGGAGTGGGGAAACAAATCCAGTTCATCACATTAGCCTCCGCCACTCATGTGGAGGAGTGGGGAATCAAACTATGGCCTCAAAAATTGCCTCAAATGGCTATGGCCTCAAAAATGCTACCGTTATTAATAATTTTAATGTTATTTAATCACAAATTACTTTCAATATAACATATGGTTATTTTCTGTTTCAGATACATGAAACATTTTTTTAGATCGGAAGTTCTTTATCTTTGCCAACAATGGATCTCCTCTGTCTGAGTCTTCCCATTATCTCAACAAGAGCTACAACTGAATACATTATTGTGATGATGCACTCAAGTGACCTTCAATCGCCCACACAGATCTAATTCTACAGGTGTGTGTGTGTGTGTGTAAAGTGCCGTCAAGTCGCAGCCGACTTATGGCGACCCCTTTTGGGGGTTTTCATGGCAAGAGATTAACAGAGGTGGTTTGCCAGTGCCTTCCTCTACACAGCAACCCTGGTATTCCCTGGTGGTCTCCCATCCAAATACTAACCAGGGCCGACCCTGCTTAGCTTCTGAGATCTGACGAGATCAGGCTAGCCTGGGCCCTCCAGGTCAGGGCAAGTCTACAGGTAGCACCACCAAAAACGGCTTTCATGTGGCTAAATAGGTCATGGTCCTGTTGCATGAGAAGTCTCCATCCCACTGCTGAACTGGGGATTGTGGTTGAGGCTCACACCGAAAAAGAATCAAAGTGGATTTGAGCTGCTTACTGGGACAAATGTGTGGTGACCCAAACATGCGGAAGCAGCTTTTGACAGAGAAAGAGGGGTGGGGTATGGGAAAGATCAGTGGCCATTTAACACATGGGTAGCCAAACTGACATGCCTCTTCCAGCTAGGATGTGGAGAAGAATGAAGGAGAAACTTCTCCTCTAGCCTACCTTGGGAGGGCCATCCTCACACATTGAGAAGCTATGTTTTAACAATGGGATTTATTGCATGCATTTGTGCTGCCGACGAAAAGCTCCATAACTAGGTGTAGCATAATAGTTCTTTTACAGTGGTCTTCAAAGCTCATCTGATCCAAGCCTTTTTGCCTCCACATGAAATGGCAACATGCAAAGCAATACCGTGTGTGTGTAAAGTGCTATTAAGTTACAGTTGACCTATGGCATCCCCGTAGGGTTTCCAAGGCAAGAGAAGTTCAGAGGTGGTTTGCCATTACCTGCCTCCGTGTGGGCTGAGAGATTTATGAGGGATCTGTGACTGGCCCAAGGTCACCCAGCAGGCTTCATGTGGAGGAGTGGGGAACAGAACCCGGTCCACCAGATTAGAGTCCACCGCTCTTAACTGTTGCACCACACTGGCTCCTTGCAGCAATACTACAGTGCTGCAAAGGCTGCTGGGTACAGCTTTTGGATCACATGATGCACACGACCACTTCCCCAGTCGTTTCAATAGCATGCAGGCTGTGCAGAATGGGCCATGAAAGCTATGCACAGTGCGTGATGCCCTCAAATTATCATCTGGAATACTTGCATGCATTACTTTCTGGAGTCAAGTGAAGATGTTTTTTATTTGGGCATGCACATGGCTGATGAAAAGCCAGCCATTTAAGAAAAAATACTGACATACTTTTTGGATTTTAAATACCACACAATGCTTTCCCTTAGGGATATAACTAAATAAAATCACTGCTTATTTTGATCTTTCTGGCTCTGGATAAGTGGAGTAAAGTTTCCATTCTCTCCTTTATTTACGGTCACCAGCATTCAGACCCATTTGCCTAAAGGTTCTCATGATTTCAGTTTCATACTCCTCAAAAGCTCATTTTCCCTTTTCCAAGCCAAAAGAAGGACTGGTAGAGGCTCGTCTGTCAACAAGGTTGTTTTTAGCGAGGCTGAAATCCTAGTCAAGTAGTTTTCCCAGATGCACAGCTCTTGAACCCATACCGAGTTTAAAATTAGCATAGCTAATTGGCAATCAAATAATGGCCACCTAGGGAGTAGGAAAGAGGGGCAGACAGACAACATTATGGGGTAGTTTCCCCCCTTCTATATCCCCCTGCTTTGCAGCAAGTTATATGAAATGTATGTTATATTATACATTTCCTACTTGCCCTATTCCTATCAGGGCAGGTTATGCTCTGTCCTTACCTGATTTTAGATTCAGAACAACTTTGTGGGGTAGCTCCGGCTGAGAGACAGTCCATTGCCCAGGGTCACCCAGTGCCACACGGAAGCAGGTAATGGCAAAGCATCTTTCCCTCATTCCTAGGATTTCCAGCTCTGGGTTGGAAAATACCTGGAGATTTTGGGGATGGAGTTTGAGGAGGGCAGGGTTTGGAGAGGGGAGGGACTTTAATGCCATAGAGTCCAATTGCCAAAGTGGCCATTTTCTCTAGGGGAACTGATTTATATCGCCTGGAGATCAGTTGTAATAGCAGGAGATCTCCAGCCACCACCTGGGTTGGCAATCCTACTCATTCCCCTCTCCCCAGAAGTCCTTTCCAACCTTGGGAATGTTGACTTCTTAGGTTGCAGGACCTGTATGGGCAGCAATGAGGTGGGGGAAGAGGCTGAATTCACCCTCTCCTCCTCTCCCATGATGGGCAAATTTGCTCCCTTCTCCTTCCCCCTCAGTGCAGTCCCCTGACATGTGTGGCTATTCGTTCATGTGGGTCCCTCAACCATGGGGTCATGAAGGACTGTTGGGAGGAAGGGGGCAAGGGAAAGCTCTACAATGAACAGCACCTTCTGTTGATAGATCGCTGGATCCAACCCAATATATGAGGAACCAATAAGAAATGTCAAAGATAGGACATTTTGGAGGACTTTCATTCATAGGGTCGCCATGAGTCAGAAGCGACTTGACGGCATTTAACACACACAATAAGAAATGGGAGCATCTGAGTCTTAATCAGTGCCTTATAAGGCTACAATCTTATCCAGAGACAGGTACATCCAAACCCTCAGATTTCGTAGGATCTGTGTAGGATCAAGTTGGTCTGAGCTTTGCAGGTAACAAAGAGATACAAGTATGAAAGCAGGGATGCCTCCCCCGACCTGCGCTAAATTGTAGCCCTGCCAATGTTTAGATACAACATTCTGGCTCGTGCACTATATTCAAGGCACCAATGGAAATGTCTGTTGTCTCCCTGCTTTCTATCACACTTTCACAACATGATAAATGACTGCATTAAAATCTGTTGTTTGCCTTAGCCAGAAACAAGCCTCTTTCCTACTGTAAATAAAAATGCAGAGTTCAAGAAAGTGCGTGACAGCTGAAAGTAGGTCAAATAAGAGAATAAAATTGATGCTTGGGGCGGCAATGAAAAAAATGGCTGTACTTTCCAGTAACATACACAAATAGCTGACATAAATCTAAAAATAAATGCATACACAGATACTGAGTGTTAATATCAGTTATTAAGAGATAGTGCTAGGATAGCTGTACTCTGGGAGTCTCTAAACTAAATGTGGCCAAGGTGATGTCATATGGCACCCCTTTCCAGTCTCTGAGACATAAGAACATAAGAAAGGCCCTGCTGGATCAGACCAAGGCCCATCAAGTTCAGCAGTCTGTTCACACAGTGGCCAACCAGGGGCCTCTAAGAAGTCCACAAGCAAGACGACTGCAGCAGGACCATCCTGCCTGTGTTCCACTGCACCCAATATAATAGGCATGCTCCTCTGATACTAGAGAGAATAGGTATGCAGCATGACTAGTATCCATTTTAACTAATAGCCATGAATACCCCTTTCCTCCATGAATATGTCCACTCCCCTCTTAAAGCCCTCCAAGCTGGCAGCCATCACCACATCCTAGGGCAGGGAGTTCCACAATTTAACTATGCGTTGTGTGAAAAAATACTTCCTTTTATCTGTTTTGAATCTCTCACAGAAGGTGTGAGTGGATAAACAGCCTCTGTAGCAATGTGATACAGACTGTTTGGGTTGGGGTTGGTTCTTGACTATCCAACTGCCGCAGTGTCCTGGCAAAGTGGACTTCTAGCAAAGAATGAGGGATGTTATGCTTAATCTAGGGCAGTGGTTCTCAAAGTGGGCAGTACCACCCCCTGTGGGGGAGGGATTACTTAGGGGGGCACTAAGAGGCTAGAGGTGGCCCCCTTCAACTGTGTTGTTCACTAATTTACAATAGATTGAGCTACGGCACCATGTTGGCAAATTTGGTGGAAACTATCAGAATTTTTTTCCAGACTTTAAAGAGCTGGTGCCACTGGATCAAGTTCATTAGTTTTGTTGAATAAATTTCTACTAAAAGGTTTTAATTTGATTTTGAATAGATGTGCAATTAATTGTTACTGTTTGGGAACTGCTGATCTAGAGCAACCATTGCCTGAATACAGTCAAGCCAATACAGCTCTTTCTCCAAGGCCAGATTTAATGTGCTACCATTGTGGGAATTAGCAGGCAGGTTTTAGGAATCCCTTTTTCTGAATGATTTTATGACTGTAAATCAGGGAATTTGGATGCTGTTTGGCATTTTTAAAATTGAATGTAAAAAGTAGGATCTGGCCAGAGATAAATGGGTCACAGTATACATCCAGAAGCGGGGACCTGCCCTAAAGCAAGTGATAGTTGCAAAGCTATTGGTTGATATTTTTCCAATGAAACCTTAGCCGTGGCAAAAGTTTCATCGATGGCTTTTATTGATACTTCCTTTTAACTGTATACCTTAGATCTTGTATTTCTGTATGTTTGGTTGTTTCTATATTACTGAACTTATCGAATTTGTTTTGCTCATGACCAGTTGGTCCACAAACACAAAGAACAGAAATAAAGGGGGGGGGGGAATAAAAGCCAATACAGCTCTGACTTGCCTTTTCAACAACCACGGTTGTCCATATCAGTGAACCAACATTCTCAAGGGAACAGAGCGGGATTTATCACAAGCTAAGTACTTTTACAGTTTAGGGCTTCAGATTATGAGGGGCCTCTAATTACAATTTTTTAAATATGAATAACTATATTATTATTAGCATTTTTGGTAATGCTATGGGGCCTCTTAAACTGGTATATTTTAAGGCCTCAACACATCTTAACCTGGCCCTGCAAGGGAAAGAGTTTACAAATGGATTCTTCCATCAAACTCCTAAATCCTGGGCATACTTGCTTATGTTACATGGATTTTTCATCAGTTATTATGCTGAAAAAAGGCGGTCTTTAAAAAAGTAATGTCTATAACAAAGCAGAAAAAACAAGGACATAACTGATTTGCTTTAGCACAGATGAATGGTGAACCTGATACGTGTTTATGGAGGTGGCGGGCTAATGGGAAATTGGGAGATCTGACTTCTTAATCAGTGGAAACTCTCAGAATATAAGATTAGCACAATTTACCCGCTGACCTTGCCCATATATTTCCAAGGTTTTGTTGCTGGCAGCCATAACCAAATATTTGGTACCTATTGCAACGGTACCAACTGATTCTCAACTGTGAAAATTTTTAAATGTGCACAGTGAATAAACAAGGGATAATTAGTTGACAGACAAGTGGGTTAACTATATATACAACATTCATTTTCAGTTTTTCTTTCTGAACAGCTAAATGTTACTGGGAAAAGTTTATAATAAAATACAAATAAAATCAGAAGCAGTTCTCTCACAGAGCCCTTCATATACCAAAGCAAGCACTTCTTCCCTAAATGGTTTCTTCCAGCTAAACAATACAATACATAGTGAAAGGATGTCATTGTTATCTAGGAGCAAATCTCCTGAGAGAGTCCTCCCCTTCCAAAAAGCATTAAAGGAATCTAAGCTTATTCATTAACATGTTTTGCCACACTATCCTAGCCAATCCATTACAGGTCATTGTATCTGTTTCCAATGTTTTGCAAGCAAGATTCGCCCAGAACTAACAGATTTCCAGCCAAACTCCTGCGTTAGTTTCCTAACAAAATTCTTACAGGATATGAATATTGGACATGGAACCCCATTAATATCTATGGCAGTTCTTCTAAGCCAGTGGTATTAATCAGTTTTTGTATCCAATTTAATCTCGTAAATGTTAACTATTTCCCCAAAAAGTTCTTCATATTGAGACATCAGCAACCACATAACAATTTCAGCATCTGTATAGCTACAGTTCTAGCACATGGCTGTACAAGCTATTTTCTAACCTTACGAGTCACATAACATCCCGCTAAAAAGTTTCCTTCAAGTTAGTATGTATACTCTATGTAAGTCCACTATTGCATAAAATTATTTGAGACTATAATTTGCAAGTCATTTCCCCAGTAGACCTATATGGGAAACATTACCCCTGAATATTGTCGAAGGCTTTCACGGTCAGAGTTCATTGGTTCTTGTAGGTTATCCGGGCTGTGTAACCGTGGTCTTGGTATTTTCTTTCCTGCCGTTTCGCCAGCAGCTGTGGCAGGCATCTTCAGAGGAGTAACACTGAAGGACAGGGTCTCTCAGTGTCAAGGGTGTAGGAAGAGTAATATATAGTCAGAAAGGGGTTGGGTTTGAGCTGAATCATTGTCCTCAAAAAGTAACAAAGGTAATGTGCTAACCATTGTCCTGTAAGTATCAAGATAATGTGCTAGTGAGAGTGTGGTATGTTAATATGGAACCATTGTATCCTGAAGTGATCTGTTAATGTGTGGAATCCAAAGCTAATCTGCATGGCTATTGTGGACTGTAGCCTTTGTTAGTCTGGAGGTTTTCAAGACAGGAAGCCAAGCCTTATTCATTCTTAAACTCTCTTCTTTTCTGTTAAAGTTGTGCTGATGTTTATGAATTTCAATGGCTTCTCTGTGCAATCTGACAAAATAGTTGGTAGAATTGTCCAGTCTTTCAGTGTCTTGGAATAAGACCCTGTGTCCTGTTTGTGTCAGTCCATGTTCAGCCACTGCTGATTTCTCAGGTTGGCCAAGTCTGCAGTATCTTTCATGTTCTTTTATCCTTGTTTGTATGCTGCGTTTTGTGGTCCCGATGTAAACTTGTCCACAGCTGCAAGGTATACGATATACTCCTGCAGAGGTGAGGGGGTCTCTTTTGTCTTTTGCTGATCGTAGCATTTGTTGTATTTTCTTGGTGGGTTTAAACACTGTTTGTAGGTTATGTTTTTTCAAAAGTTTCTCCATCCTATCAGTGACTCCTTTAATAAATGGCAAGAATACCTTTCCTATGGGAGACTGTTTTTCCTGAGTTTTCTGATTTTTGTTTGGTTTAATGGCCCTTCTGATTTCATTCTTGGAATAGCCATTTGCTAACAGTGCGTGATTTAGATGATTAGTTTCTTCCTTGAGAAACTGTGGTTCACAGATCCATCTTGCACAATCCATTAATGTTTTGATTATTCCTCTTTTCTGTCGGGGGTGGTGGTTGGAGTTTTTGTGTAAGTAGCGATCTGTGTGAGTTGGTTTCCGGTAGACCTTGTGACCTAACTGAAAGTTTGTTTTAC
Organism: Euleptes europaea; assembly: GCF_029931775.1. Taxonomy (NCBI): domain Eukaryota; kingdom Metazoa; phylum Chordata; class Lepidosauria; order Squamata; family Sphaerodactylidae; genus Euleptes; species Euleptes europaea. The sequence goes on along the minus strand of NC_079320.1, from coordinate 67,377,844 downwards.
GGATGACAAGGGTATCAAGAAATGGGAGTTTACCCTCAATTTCCTTTCCCATGGTAAACTGAATGTTTGGATGGATATTATTAAGATGGTTTAGAAAGTCCATTAATTTTTCTTCACCATGGCTCCAAATAGTAAATGTGTCATCTACGAACCTGAACCAGACTGTAGGTTTGTAAGGTGCCGATTCTAATGCTGTCTTTTCAAAATATTCCATGTAAAAGTTTGCTATTACTGGACTGAGTGGACTTCCCATAGCTACTCCATCAATCTGTTCATAAAATTCTTTATCCCATAGGAACTAACTTGTTGTCAGACAATGGTGAACACAGGGTCTTATTCCAAGACACTGAAAGACTGGACAATTCTACCAACTATTTTGTCAGATTGCACAGAGAAGCCATTGAAATTCATAAACATCAGCACAACTTTAACAGAAAAGAAGAGAGTTTAAGAATGAATAAGGCTTGGCTTCCTGTCCTGAAAACCTCCAGACTAACAAACACTACAGTCCACAATAGCCACGCAGATTAGCTTTGGATTTCACACATTAACAGATCACTTCAGGATACAATGGTTCCATATTAACCTACCACACCCTCATTAGCACATTATCTTGATACTTACAGGACAATGATTAGCACATTACTTTTTGCAGGACAATGATTCAGCTCAACCCAACCCCGTTCTGACTATATATTACTCTTCCTACACACTTGACACTGAGAGACACTGTCCTTCAGTGTTACTCCTCTGAAGATGCCTGCCACAGCTGCTGGCGAAACGTCAGGAAAGAAAATACCAAGACCACGGTTACACAGCCCGGATAACCTACAAGAACCAAATTACCCCTGAATCCATCAAAACTACGTATCTTTTGCACCTTTCTGGCCTTTCCCCATAATGCATGTGGAAATGTATATCCCAACCTTGTGTATGTGTATGTGTACAGTGCCGTCAAGTCACAGTCAACTCATGGCAACCCCATAGAGACTAACAGAGGTGGTTTGCCGTTGCCTTCTTCTGCCCAACAACGTTGGCATTCCTTGGTGGTCTACCATCCAATTACTAATCAGGGCTGACTCTACTTAGCTTCTGAGTTCTGACAAGATCAGGCTAGCCTGGGCCATTTAGGTAAGGGGAAACTTATGCATGGTTACTTGGAAATAAGTCTTACCTATTTTGGTGGAACTTGCATTCTGGTGAGTGGATACACAAATATTACCTAAGCACCATTTTCACTGAGGTGTTTTTTTTTTTTTTGTATTAATTTGTTACAAGATAGTCACACACACAAAAAGATACCTTGAGTTGTACTAAACGTATATGTTTTCCTTATATAATACATGAAGATTTTCTGTATTCCAACAAAATGGCCAGAGATGCTAATCATCCAAGCCATGTAAAGTTCTATGGACAATTACTATAGCCATGATAGTTTGTAGATTCCCTTGTTAGACTAGAAGGAATCTTAAAATTTAGATACTACCCCTGAATGCTGCTTGTCTTCCATAAGATTAGTGGATGACTTAAACCTCAGTGTCAACACATATATGTGTGGTTAGAAAATTTCTTTTAAAAGTATTTAATTTAATTCAACAGCACACTCATTCGTGCTCATGCTAACACAGAAAATGTCTCAAGAAATACTTTCCTTAAATCAAAATAAGCGTGCATCCAAACACATGGTGCATATAACAAAAATATCCTTTTTCAAAGGTCTGAAAGTCAAACCATGAATTCCATAAATGCATATTAAAACATAAGACTGTTTAGGCATACAAGTTTTCAATTAAAACTGCCACGAAAGAGAGTTTGGAACTGCTCATTTAATTATGCTGAGTCTTTTGGAATGGGATAATATATGAATACAAACTTAACTGTGTAAAGACCTAGAGTATGACTGAGATGTTTCATTTAATAAACCAAAACGTACAAGGGTCTCTGTTTTGCAGATACTAGTACCTTATGGCCAAAATTCTACGCTGATACACTGAAAACAGAATTTTTCGGGGCAAGCTATTATTACAAATAGGGTTGCCAACCTCCAGGTGGTAGAAATCCAAAGGAAAAAATTCTCAGTACACAGCCACTGCACCCTCAATGTATACAATTATAACAATATGTTTACTTAACAATGAACATATAGTCATCAACGAATACAGATTAACTTAGTAGTTACAATTCTGCGTGAATATAAAACTTGTCTAGCAAGATGTTAAGTTTCAAATTTGTGATTTGACAATAGTTCAACAATAGTTCAATAACTACTGGAATCCCCCAGGAAAGGGTCTATGCGTCCGGCAGTAATTTGGATTGCAATAGAAGATGCTCTCAATGCCGCGGTCTGCTGGTTTGTGCTAGCTGAGTGCATACAGCTCCGGGTCAGCTGGTCGCTGCTGACCAATCAGATTGCTAGAATCTTGTTACTGCTGGAAAAGCTAGCACAACCACTTGCCAATGTTGCTGTGCGTTGCAATATGTTATTAATACACAGAAAAACACATATTGAAGTTACAAGATTCTGGTTGCTTTCTTGTTTCGTGTTGAGGTTCAATTTGCTTCATCTGACTGTTTATTTCTGGCTACAATTTTGCAGCTCATAAGAATGACTCCTAGGAGTCATTGATGGTTATATGTTCATTGTTAAGTAAACAAACATATTGTTATAGTTGTATACATTGAGTGTGCAGTGGCTGTATACTGAGAATTTTTTCCTTTGGATTTCTACTACCTTCTATCAGTAAACCTCCAGGTGGTGGCTGGAGACCTTCTGCTATTACAACTAATCTTCAGGTGATAGAAATCAGTTCCCCTGGAGAAAATGGCCGCTTTGGCAATTGGACTCAATGGCATCGAAGTCCCTCCCCTCTCTAATCCCCGCCCTCCTCAGGCTCCACCCCCAAAATCTCCAGGTGTTTCCCAACCCTGAGCTGGCAACCCAAATCACAAAGTTGAAGCTGTAGTGGAATTTCCATTCCATGAGAATCTGGGGAGTTTTCATCTTCCCTTTTGTACCGCATGCCTCATTTTCAGGAGGCATTATAAACAACTTCTTGTTCTGAAACCATCATGCACTGGGTTCTTGCTGTTCATTTGTGGTACACTGTTCTGTACAATCTATGGGTTACTAGGAAGCAGCAGACGGATTGTGGACTTGGAATGCAAAAAGACACAGGTTCAATCCTAGTAAGGGTTATCTGACATTCCTTCAGTTCTATGATTCTAAGGAATTAAGAGCTGGACTATGATAAAGAACTTTCTTTCCACGGTAGTTCACACCAACACTTTCAGCAGTTGTTTTCTTATGGGGTTCACTCCTAAAAATAAATGTGCTATTGGCAAATACCATTATAGCAAAAGTATTATTTGCATATTTATTAAGGTTCATCTCAAAATAATTTAGTTAACAAATGTATTGGCATTGACAAATGAAAAAATATTATCTTTTTTTGTCTTTTAATATACGTTAGTGTAAGATTTTCATAGATCTATGTAAATGAAGAGAAGTGTTCCAGGCAAAGTCAGATTTAAAAAAAAACCCACACACACACAACAAAAACCTTCCCTGCAAAAAGACCTACACAGCACAAGGCCTACCAGAACCCTTCTGGCTTTCTGGCTGGGTTCAACTTGTGGAAAATCCGGGTGGGCGTTCCTCCAGACTAGAAAACATGGAGTAGATTTCTGAACATTACAGTCAGAAACTGTAGTGACTCCAGTCATCGTCTGTGCTCACAGTTATAAGTCTGCCAAAAGCAACTGGTGCTGATAGCAACTGGAGCTGTTGGGGAGAAAATGGAGCAACAAGAACAACTCCTTTTTTATGTCTTCAGGAGCAGGCCGGGAAATTGAAACAGTTCTGGAGCAAGTGAAGGTGAGAGGCCCCAACAGTGCTACAAGACAGCACTATAGGGCTACTCAGCTAAGCAACAATGAAAAGATTAGCTCACTCATTGTGTTCTCCCTCAAACTGACGGCAGCCCAGGAGGAGGCAAATGGCAAGCTGACACCAAACTCCATTGCATCTGAAGGGTTTGAGCCAAGAGACCCCTGAGGTGCTGGCAATTTGCACTGGCTTGGCTCTGCTTGTGCTTGCTTACCAGAGGCCCTGTAGGGCAGCAGCACAGTGGGACTTTCCCCTGTAACTAATATGGCCAGTCTGCCCTGGCTAGGCTTGCCAACTTCCAGGTACTAGCTGGAGATCTCCTGCTATTACAACTGATCTCCAGCCGATAGAGATCAGTTCACCTGGAGAAAATGGCCACTTCGGCAATTGGACTCTATGGTGTTGAAGTCCCTCCCCTCCCCAAACCTTACCCTCCTCAGGCTCCGCCCCAAAAACCTCCCACCAGTGGTGAACAGGGACCTGGCAACCCTAGCCCTGGCTGTCTTCTTCATGTATAGCTGGTGATGAAAGAAGGCTAGGCTGATTTGGTATAACAAAAGGCCAAGAAACATCTACTATCTACATATTAATTTGGTGGGAGTGGAAAAATTTGCCTACACTAGTAAGCGTACTGTGTCAGTGCTACATGTATTAAACAAAGCATTTGCAAACTCTAGGGTTGTCAGGCCAAAGCCAACAAACCAAGAAGGAAATTAGGGGGTGGGGACTCACATGCCAGCATCATGCTGGAGTGTGGATGTCTGGTGAAAACCAGAAGTGATGACACCAGTTTATCTGGTTTGTTTTTGGATCATAGTTACAGACTAATCATTTTAGCTGTGAAAACTGCTTGGTTTGTATTTAAGATTCACTAAGAGAAAAGAGACAGGGATTTGGGTTAGAAAAGCCTTGGAGAGGTGGGGGTCAGGCAGAACTTCCTAACTAGAAACCTCGTTGGCCAACAAAAGATGTATTGGTTTTATGCTCAAGACCCTTTGGTCATGCGAGCTTAATAATAAAAGGAAAGGATGTCGTAGAGCAAACTCATGGGAATTTCTATTAATGGTTTTGTAAGAATGATTTGCTGAGTCTCTCTAGGGGATGCTTTATAGGTAGGATTTCCTGCCCAGAACAGAACATTTCTTGGAGCTTGGATAACGTCTATGCCTTTGTGTCTGCATCGCAGGATTTCCTAATTACACTGCGTGAGGTTTCGGTTTGCACTGTTTACAGTGGGTTTGCCTTTCGTCATCGGCTTCTTCCCGGCTCCCACATCTCAAAAGTGTTTGTTTCTTTCTTTTTCTTTTCTTTTCCAGAGTGGCTGCAAAAGTGAAATTTGGACTTTCCTGTGGGAGATATACGAGAAAGCTGCTTGCCCGACACACGCCTGGAAAGAGGTTGTGAATCACTCTCATCAGTTGTGCAACTTCATAATTCAAGAACAAATCTGATCAAGCAAAGGAAAAAAAGGGGGGGGGGATGCACATCCAGTGGGAAAAGAGAACAACCTGTACTTCTATAACAAGGGAAGTGGCCAAGCAGCAGGACAAGAAAGGAAGACAACACGAACATGGCCTAGCCATAATCAGTACAGATTTTATTGGCCCGTGAATGTCAGTGGTGAAAAATCTAGCATAGTATTTGGAACAGTGTTTGAGTAGCTACCTATACCGATGAACATGCTGCAGGCATAAATAGGCCTAAGTAGGGTTGCCAGCCTCTAGGTGGGGGCTGGAGATCTTCTGGAATTACAATTGATCTCCAGACTACACAAATCCATTGCGCTGGAGAAAATGGCTGCTTGCAAGGGTGCAGTCTATGGCATTATACCCTGCTGAAGTCCCTCTCCTCCCCAAACCCTGTCCTCCTGAGGATCTACTCCCAAATTTCCAGGAAATTTTCCACCCCAGAGTTGGCAACCCGAGGTCCCAGTCTCTGGTAAGGGATCAGTACATGCATATTATATGGGTGGTATAGCAAGAAAACTGTTTCTTGATTATTAACATATAACTTCAACTGGAAATTCAATTCATACTCTTAAATCAGGAATATTGAAGAGCTTGTGAAATACAGTGCTATACAAATAATCCCTACTTTTTCAGGGCTTTCTTCTATGCTTTTGACGTTTAATGGTACATATGAGATACATGCTGCAACCCTATGCACATTTAACTGGAATGAGAGTAATTTAAAATAGTGGGACTCATTTTGAGTAAACATGCACAAGAAACAGTTGTTCTGGTCATTTCACACATGCGTCCACTCATATGACTGAGAGGAGCACTATATTTATTTATTAGGTTAGTTAGTTATTTGGGTCCTCAATGGGATCCAAAGTGATGTGCGATATTGTTCTCCCTGCCTCCCTCCCTGTTTCATTGTCACAAAAACAACCCTGTGAGGTAGGTTAGACTGAGAGTGCATGACTGGCCCAGGGTCACCCAGTGAACTTCCATGGCAGAGCAGGGGTTTGCAACTCACAGCTCATTCCTGAGCCTTGCGGCAGCCGGGGACAACATAACCAAGGCGCTGCCGCAGTGCCTCTAAAGAGGTTCCCTGGCTGCTGCAAGGCTTCAAAAAGCCCTTTAAAAAGGTTTTAAAAGAAAAAGATGGGGAGGGGGCTTTCCCCCCCATCGCGAACAGCGCCAGGTAAAACCTGGAGCAGCAAAGCTGTTGCTGGAGGGGGCGTTTCTGGGCTGGAGGGGGCTTTGGAAGCTGACTACCGTCAGCTCCATCCCCAGGAACGCCACGGGAACGCCAGTGCTGCATATCTCTTCCAGGATTTAGATCCCGGAGAGACTGTGGCGTCGGAGGGGAGGTGTGCAGCTCCGTGGCGCCCAGGCGCCGACGGAACTGCCCCTGCCGCCAGCATAAGTGCCTCTTATTCCGTGATAAGAAGCCACTTACGCTGGCAGCGGGGTTACGTTGCCTCCGGAAAACTTTGGCCCCCAAACTCAGGAAGGCACTGTTAGTCTCCCAGATCCTAGTCCAACACTGTAACCGCGATGCCATACTAGGTCCCATATGGCAAGCTGTTTATGTGAGTAACTGCCTTATTCGGTTCAGGCTAATTTAAAAACCTTCAGTTTTGGAGATTGCCTTGTAGGGTTGCCAGGTCCCACTTCGCCACTGGTGGGAGGTTTCTGGGGAGCAGCCTGAGGAGGGCGGGATTTGGGGAGGGGAGGGACTTCAATGCCATAGAGTCTAATTTCCCAAGTGGCCATTTTCTCCAGGTGAACTGATCTCCATTGGCTGGAGATCAGTTGTAATAGAAGGAGATCTCCAGCTTGTTCCTGGAGGTTGGCAACCCTATTGTCTTGGCATGGCTAAAATCTGCTCAGACGATGTGGGAAGCCAATCACACAATCCACTTATCATGTACAGCACCACCCCTATGGTTGTGTTCCAAAAATGGCTACCCACATGGGAAGGCAGCCCAGCGATTCTCTCTGCCGAATGGCCTGTTTAGCCCTGTCCATTCTGGGTTCTTTCCAGTCAGCTGACACCACAAAGAGTACATTAGTGAATGTCAAGCTGTAGTCATTACCCTGTAAAATGTCATGCAGATTTGTGGTCATGGCTTTTGCTTTGTTTCTGTTTTGTTCTTTAAATAGCAATATTTTAAAACATAGTGCTTTCTCTTGCTTTGAAGGCAGATTAACCCATCCAGATGAATTCAACAGAGTGTGTTTGGAAAGAACTTTCTGGGTGGGCATTTATTATTGAAATAGAATTGTATTGACGGGTCCCCCCGACCACACTCCCGTTCTTAGGGTGTTGTCTGCAACTGAGGATCTCGTTCTTTCTGAGCTGTAACAGGGAAAAGCTCTCTCCTCTTCCAGGCCGCAGCTGGCACAAGCAGAGACTTTTACGAAAGCTCTAACTAAAACAACTAGAAATAATCATATTAACTGGAACTGCTGGAACAAGAAAACACAGCGAAGAGTAGATACTGATGACAGAAGGTCATCCCTGTGAATCACACCCTTCTTCTCCCCTGTATCTAATACTTTTCTGGTCTGTTTAGTACAACTTTATCACCCTTTTTGTCCACAGAGCTCAGGGCAGCATACAAGAAGAGTTGGTTTTTATATGCTGACTTTCTCTACCACTTAAGGAAGAATCAAACCGGCTTACACTCACCTTCCCTTCCCCTCCCCACAACAGACACCCTGTGAGGTAGGCAAGGCTGAGAGAGCTCTAAGGGAGCTGTGACTAGTCCAAGGTCACCCAGCTGGCTTCATGTGTAGAAGTGGGGAAACCAACCCAGTTCACCAGATTAGCGTCCGCCGCTCATGTGAAGGAGTGGGGAATCAAACCTGGTTCTCCAGATCAGAGTCCACCGTTCTTAACCACTACACCACGCTGGCTCTCCCTGCTTCATTTTATTTATTTATTTTATTTATTTACTTCATGTATACCCTACCCTCCTCCCCAAAGGGGACCCAAAGCAGGTTACACCATTGTCCTCTCCTCTATTTTATCCTCACAATAACAATCCTGTGAGATGTTTAGGCTGAGAGTGTGTGACTGTCCCAAAATCACTAAGCAAGCTTCCATGGCTGAGTGGAGATTTGAACCAAGCTATTCCAGATACTAGTCCAAGCCTTTAGCCACTACACCCAACTAGCTCTCATTCTGCATTTCAGCCTTACAACCATGTAAGGTAGGTTAGGCTGAGAGAGAGTTAGGCTGATTGGCCTAAGATCACCCAGAGAGGCTGAATGGGGATTTGAATCCAGGGCTCTCAGGTTCTAGTTCAAAATACTAACCCCTAAACACGTCATAAACACAATCAAAATGTCAAATGGTGCCCTATATTTTTGTCCAAAAGGAAATGCAGAGAGAAAATGCTAACTACAAGGATATGAAATAATAAAAATGTACTAAAACATGAATATTTTATGTTTGCATATGTATAATTCATGACTCCTGTTATTCTTGGTCCCCCCCCCCCCCAAAAAAAATAATTCGGCATTATTTGGGATCTGCTTTTTGGCTCTCTTTAAATAGCCACCAGTTTTTTCAGGAGAAAAAAACCTGTAAAATACCAATAAGGTACCACATCCACAGAATCTATTTGAGTATGAAATAAAAAGAAACCTGTAAAATACCAATAAAGTATTGGGGGGGGGGTTGTTGTTTGGCTTTGCCGAACACCCCCCCTAATTAGTACCACATCCACAGAATCTATTTGAGTATGAAATACCATTAAAACAAAATCCTAACAAAATTTCCTAACAAAAATGCTAAAGGATGTAAAGCGTAAATGCCTTTTTATATTTTTGGATGAGATAACTGAAATAGGTAGTTTGGCATTTTTATCGGGGGAGGAATACCAACTGAAAAGGATGAACATGGTTTGCAAGCGCTAACCAGCAAACTCTTATAATCAAGATCCCTCAAACATTTTAATAGACTGACTCAGTAATGCCCAAATATAATAATCTGAATTCCAAATATTTGTCCCAGTCACTTGTATGATCATCCAGCCTAACTAAGACCTGATTTCAACACCCTAATTTTCTAATTAAACCCCATCCACTAAACCTTTGCTTTACAAGACATCTCCCCAATCCTGGCTGTCATACTTATTCCTGTCACACATCTCGGAGTTCCCAGGATACTGTGTAACAATCGTAGTAACAGTCCAACAATATTATCTGTTACAACACTAATCCAGACCCCTACAGCATACAACAGCTGCCCAGAAACTTTATTATTAAATGCTTTAACTGCTGCAGGAACATATTGTTCCTCAGAGGAATAATGAAATCTCAAAATACCCTTCCCAGTACTCATGGTTGTTCTTAGAGTTCAAATGCACCTTTGAAGAAAGATTCACTTGAAATATAGCTCCTAAATACTTAAATTGCTCTACTTGCTTCACAGACTCTCTGCTACTGACCACTTGCATTTCCTTGTCCATCTTTTTTTTAACTAAAGCGAAGGACCTTTGACTTAGAAGCATTAATAGTTGGGCCCTCTTTGGAGCAATACTCCAAAATGAAGCCTATAAGTTTATGTAGGCCAACCATGAATCTTCAGAAAACGGTTGCATCATCCACATAGAAAAGACATGGTAGGTAGGTATGAACTAGATAAAGCAAATGGAATTAATCCCCGGAAATATAGGATCTTCAATCATTGAATTAAAAATTTAATCACAGAGGAGCAAGGATACATCCTTGCTTCATTCCTTTGCTCAGTACAATAGCTCTAGTCCAGGGGTCGGCAAACCGTTGCTCCGAAGCCGCATGTGGCTCTTTGACCCATTGAGTGCAGCTCTCCAAACTTGGTTCGGAGCCCCTGCTCTCGCGCCCGCTCGCGCCAGCAGCCGGGCTGCGGAGCCGGCACGCCTGAGAGAGAGAGAGAGAGAGAGAGAGAGAGAGAGAGAGAGAGAGAGAGTGCGAGTGAGCAGGCGAGCGGGCACGCTGTCTCTTCCCCCCCGCCGTGGAGAATGGCCGGGTCCCCCTTTCCCTCAATGGTTGGGAGGCTAAAACGTCCCCTCCTCTCTAGCTGCGCGATTGCTGGGCGGGCGGCTCGGCGGTTCCTGGCCTGCCCCGCCCGCCTATCAGCTGTTGGGCAGGGTGGGCTTCCTTTGGTAGACCTGGCCTCCGGCTGAGTCCCATTGGGAGGCCATGTCTACCCACCAGCTTTCTTGGCGGTAGACCTGGACTCCGAGGAGGGGAAAAAGTCCCCCTTCAGAGGCCAGGTCTACCAATTGGCTTCTATGGGCCTCCGGAGGCCAGGTCTACTGCCAAGAAAGCCAATGGGTAGACCTGGCCTCCCAATGGGACTCAGCCGGAGGCCAGGTCTACCAATAGGCTTTTATGGCGGTAGACCAGGCCTCCAGACGAGGACTCTGGACGGGGAGGGGGAAATGGCAGGGACTTAACAATTAAATTTTTATCAATAAATAAGATCACTATTAAGTATGATATCAAGTTTTATTCAGTGTACCTATAGTTTAACTAAGACTTAAAACTTTAATTAAAGTTTATTAAGTTAATAAACAGTGTACCTACCTATATAGTTTAAGTTTAAAAAATTTGGCTCTCAAAAGAAATCTCAATCATTGTACTGTTGATATTTGGCTCTTTTGACTAATGAGTTTCCCAACCCCTGCTCTAGTCAGTTCATTAGATGGACCAACTTTTACTTGAGAAGAAGAAGAGTTGGCTTTTATATTCCGACTTTTTCTACCACTTAAGGAAGAAGCAAACCGGCTTACAATCACCTTCCCTTCCCCTCCCCACAAAAGACACCCTGTGAGGTGGGTGGGGCTGAGAGATTGTGACTAGCCCAAGGTCACACAGCTGGCCTCATAAGTAGGAGTGGGGAAACTAATCCAGTTCACCAGATTAACCTCTGCCGCTCATGTGGAGGAGTGGGGAAACAAACCTGGTTCTCCAGATCAGAGTCCACTGCTCCAAACCACTGCTCTTAACCACCACACCACGCTGGCTTGAGCTGTAGGCCAATCATATAATTGTTGAATCAAAAATAGGAAAGGCTTGTCAATAGACAATTTCTTCATTTTATCCCATAATCTCTGCCTAGGCTCTGAGTCAAAGTCAGATCTAAGGTTCATAAAGGCCATAGCCAACATGCCATCCTTTGAGCTAATATATTTATCTACAATAAACTGAAGCATATATCGATGATCAATGTACTAATGCCCCTATGGAATCCAGCTTGCACAAAGACTATTTTGTTTCATTTGGCCTTTGGTAACTATCATTGTGTTTTTGGTATCTGCCCTTATTTTCATCTACCCTTCTGATTTGCTTTTTTGTTTTATCTGACAACGAATTTAATAATTTTGTTCAATTATTCCCTTTTGTTTGCACACTGCTTTGATATTTTATGAAAAGCAGTTTATAATTTTTGAACAGATTAAAAATAGATTATTAAAAATGTGTATGTATTTTATAAGAGTGAATTTCCCCACCCCTAGTTTCCCCTCAAAATTTCCATATGGAGCAACTGAAACGAAAAGTCCTCGGGAATTTCCCCCCAGCCTTTGTATCTCTAAACCGGTGTAAAGAAATGGGATGGAATTTTCTCTTTTTCATTACCCAGAGGTATTATAAGTTGATCCTGTTGACACATCATCTAAGAATGTTAAGTTTCAGTTATGAGATAAAAACGTCCTACACAAAATTAATTGGTTTCTTCTTACCAAAATAGCTGCACATCTTACTTTCTTGAAATGTAATTATGATCACTGGATAGCAGCATTACCTTCATAAACATGCTGAATCCAGTTTTCAGAAGGTCGGTGAGCCCAGAAGCCATATGTTCAATATCAACAGGATCAGGTCGATCAGGATTGCATATCTCCTCCATCACTTGTTTCAGCAATGGTTTGTAAGAAGCCTATTGAAAGTAAGTATACAAGTAATTTTACAGCACACAACTCATCACATTGGGATATTATTATGACCAAGATAACAGTTTAAGAAGTCCGTCAGTTTATAGGAGGTTATTTGCACCCCGCTGATTGAAGGATAGTATCTTGTTTGCACCAGCAACCTATTTGTCACGGGTACGGGAGACAGCAGGCATTGGACATATTTTCACAATGTGTGCCCTTGACTTGCAATAAATTAAATCTCTTTCATCCTAATTGTTTCTAGGTAAAACTGTTCAGGCTCTGCCAGTAAAGTTGCTTAAAGCTGGTCCAAGTATCAGCCACCAGCGGGAGGTTTTTGGGGCGGAGCCTGAAGAGGGAGGGGTTTGGGGAGGGGAGAAACTTCAATGTCATAGAGTTCAATTGCCAAAGCGGCCATTTTCTCCAGGTGAATTGATCTATCGGCTGGAGATCAGTTGTAATAGCAGGAGATCTCCAGCTTGTACCTGGAGGTTGGCAACCCTAATGAGAAACAGGAGGGCACTGCCTTGCTGAAATCAAAAGACTTACCCAGTTCTTCTTCCTGTGGTGGAGAAAGGACTTTCACACACACACATATGTGTGTGTAACAAGTCCTCTGAGACGCAAGACTGTTTCTGGAGCAGTCAATCGGAACCAAAATGGGTTCATAGCCCAGAAGGCTGTCATACCCAAGGACAGAAGTTCCAAAGGGATTGGGAATCATGTATAAAGCCTCCTTAAATGCAGGCTCCCCACAGTATATTCTGTGCTCCTTTATGCAGATATCTAAACACTCTTTTCACCTGGTTGTAAATATCTGTTCTGTATGCTGATAACAAAGTAAGCATATTGATTGAAAACAAGCATAACCTTTTTTCTTTTCTTTTTTGCATAGTGCTGATAAAATGGTTAGGGCAACCTATCTTTATTTGCTGGTAACAAGACATACAACGTTCAGAGGAACGCTTTTAGTGAACCATCTGCGTTTTCCCGTTTATAAAGCTCTTCACATTTATACACATTTCTACATAAAGATGAACTACAATAATTGACACAGTGATCATTACAATCTACAAAAATTATCTTGTTCAATTTGCAGGAGGTAATGCTTCCTTTCGGCACTATTCCAAGAATGTCAAATCTCTAGTTTTCGTAGAACACAGGTAGGAAATCTTGCTGCGGAAATGATGGAAGCGCCACATACCTTATGCACAATAAAGGGGGATAAATAAGCAACTAACCACTTAAATTGAACAGCTTGGGAAAAACTGATTTTTTTCATATCTGGCAGTTTATAATGTCAAATATAAATCTTTTCTCTGTACTGTAACCCCAACCCCCAAAGTAGACATCTTATCCAAACTTTCCTATAACACATTTCTTACATTTTAATTAAGGCAGTAGCCATGCAGACTGTCAGTGTAACTCTTTTTACAGGAGGATTTTCCAAACCGTGAGAGCCATCCAGTCACGCAACACAAAGACCAGTAAAAAACTGCTTGTGACTCTGAATAACGACCGTCCATTTTCCAAAGACAAACACATTTTAAAAAAATGAGTCATTAAGAAGAGGAAAGGCATCAAAACACGCATTTCGCTGGAAATGTTCCACAGAAAACCACGGCATAGGCTTCCACCTAATTTTAGAATGTAGACAACAGCTACTGCAGCTACTATGATTGTAACAGCACATCCACACTATGGGTTGGATCCAACCAGCATTTGCGCTGGTGGAAAAGGGGGGAGAGGGAGTCTCCTTCTGACCACCCAAAAGGGTTGTAATGTGAGTCATGGAATGTGCACGGATAAAATCCATGTGGGATGGACTGCAGGAAGGAGGGCAATTTGCCAAGATGAAGCAAAAAAGGAAGGCTTAAAAAAAAAGGATTTTCATTTTTCAGCCCTCTCATGGAAGTACTGGTAGTATGATGATCCCTTTTCTGTTCCTCCCATCCATACTACAGAAGAGTATCTGTCTCTGAGCATCCTCTCTTTTTGCACTGGGTAGGTAAGGCATCTACCAGTTCTCTTCCTGATGAGCTAGCATGGTATTGTGGTTAAGAGCGGTGGACTCTAATCTGGAGAAAACAGAGTTTCACTTACCTGTAACTGTTGTTCATCTGGTGGATCTTCTATGCAGTAACACATTGGGACTGCGCAGGAGCAGGCCAGCCACGGATAAGATTTGTCAGCTTCTAGCAAAATCGAAAGTGAGAGTGCTCCCCCTCCCCTCGGGGCATGCAGCCTTCCCGCCCAGCGGTCACATGACCCAGGGGGAGGGAGCACTCTCTCCTCCAGTTCTCCAACCTGCCACCATGGAACCATAACCACATGATTGCGGAGAGGTCCCACAGTGGGGAAGGAGGGAGGGATGTGTTACTGCATAGAAGATCCACCAGATGAACAACAGTTACAGGTAAGTGAAACTCTGTTTTCATCTGCGTGGCTTCTATGCAGTCCCACATTGGGAGAGTAGGGAGGTCAGTTACCCAGATGGTGGGTGTGGGACAGACACCGAAACAATGACTGCAAGACGGCACGTCCCAGTGCTGCCTCTCTAGATGAATCCACGTCGACCGCATAGTGCTTAATGAAAGTAGAAGGGGTCGACGATGACGCTCAACAGATGTCTCAGAGGTCAATTTTAGACGAAAAGGCGACGGAGGCAGCGTAAGCTCTTGTGGAGTGCGACTTGATCATGTCCGGGTCATCCACGCGTGCTGTCTCATAAGACAGTTTAATGGTTGAGGTAAGCCACTTGGACAGGGTCTGCTGGGAGGCTCGGTGACCCTTACGGTGGTCGTTACAGCAATAATGTATTAATGTTTTCCCTGCAAACAAGGTTCTTTGTGATAAGAAGGGAGGGCCCTCCGTACATTTAAAAGTATAGAACCCTCTCCACATCAGAAGGGTTCGGCAATAACATGGTTAAGACGATACCTGTGAAGAAAGAAAGCTCGGGTTTCAACACCACTTAATCAGTGTGAAACTTAGTAAACGGTGAGGAACGACAAAGAGTCGCTAAATCTCTGACATTACTGGCCGAGGTGATTGTGACCACTGAGGAACAGGTGGAGATACCTGGGGATAGAGGTTGATGTGTCCCTGTAAAAAACTTCTGTGAGTCTGGGTGTGAAAAAAGAACACAGAAAAAGAGTCCAACTCAGCGTGAAGGGCCAAATTGTAGTCGAGGTAGCCAAAAATTGACGACAGGAAAGAAGCAGCTCTGGACAAACTATTGTCAGCAGCCCACAGGGATAAACGTTTCCGCTTGGCATCAATAAAAACGTCTCGTGGACAACTTAATGGGGTGCAGCAGCACCTGAGCCACCCAATCTGACCATAGACTACATAGAATTCTCCATGCTGCCAGCTTGATTCTGGAAGGAATGTGAGAAATATCTTGGGAAGGAACAGTACTCCCTTGAGTCAGGGGCATTAGAATCGTGGACTGGGATCTCCTGGGCCAGACGGTGCTACCAGGATGCCACTTGTCCTGTCTGTCCAGATCTTGAACAGAACCTTGCCCAGCAAGGGGAAGGGGGGGCGACCAAGTAATTGCATGCATCCCCCATGGAGCGTGGGCTCACCCCCACTCTGGAGCACCATTGGGGAAACACTGAATTGTGCTGAGTCACAAGAGATACATTTGCGGGGTGCCCCAGATTAGGAAGAGATAACGGAGACAACGTGAGTCTACAATGAGCTTGTGACAATCGTCAGGGTGATAACTTACTGGCAGTGACAGTGGAGCCATGTGTTATGGCCAGGTCCAGACTGCAATGGCTTCTGTGCACAGAAAATGGACCTTGTGCCACCCTGTTTGTGCTGGGCGGTGCTGTCCATTGTGACCTGAATACGTCGATCCTCGAGGACCTTGTAAAGGAACAGAGAGCAAGCCTAATAAAATGAAGCTCAAGAAAGATAATGTGCAGGGTAGACTCTTGAGCAGGCCAAACACCATGGGCCTTAAGAGCCGTTCAATGAGCTCTCCATCCTGATAAGGAGGCGTCAGGAACAATGTGCTTGTGGAGCAGGTGTTTGGAAGGCAACACCAGCCAAGAGGACCACCAGTCCAAGGAGGCAAAAATCGATGCAGGGATAGACAGTTTTTTGTATTGAGCGTCAATGTTCAGCTGGAATGCTGTCAGAAAACCGAGTGTGCAGGGGGAGCATCCGTAGACGAGCAAAGGCAACAACTGCAGTGGAGAAAGCCATGAGTCTCAAGTAATGAATTTTAGGGGTTGTTTGGAACCTTTTCTAGAACAGGTTAACTAACTTCCAAATGGAGCGTATTTCCTGTATTAGAAAGTATTAGAAGGTAAGCTCTAGCTGTGGCCAAGTGCAGGTGGGTACCATGAGGTCAATGGAGACTTTTATAGTTGACCAGGAAACCCATGTCGGTTAGGATGGAAAATAAGAACCTCTGCCTGACTAGCAAAGGCAGGCTTTGAGTAACCGACTATCGACCCGTCGTCTAGGTATGGAAAATGACACATCCCTGCAGGGCCAGGTGTGTAACTCCCACAGATAAGCACGTCATGAAGGTGCGAGGTGCCATAGCATGACCAAGGGCGAACTGCATATCCATAGTGCTTGCCCTTGCAGAGAAAACACGACAGAGCCCTTATTCTTTGAGGATTGCAATGTGCAATATGCATCACGCAAGCCCAACGGCAAACCCCACCTGCTCATTTGGGAGTGGCAGGACCTTGGGTATTTAACATATGAGCAACATATGAGTTTGTGGATCTTGACCGCGTCGTCAAGTCCCCAGGTCTAGAGAGGGGCGCTCCCCCTATTTTGTTAACTAGGTAGAAACGGTAATAGTACCCATAGTCCCAATCAGAGGGGACCTCCCGGATGGCCCTTTTCCGTAGAAGTTCCCGAACCTCCTGTAGGAGTTGGGCGGGAGCTGGCGACATAGTGCAAGCCAGAAAGAGGTAGGGAAGCAGCGTCTCGAGCTCAATAAGGCATCCGTGCTTTATCATTTTGAGAATCCAATTATCATCAGTGATGGACGTCATACACTGTAACAATCAGACAACTGGTCTGTGAAACGCACTTGAGCATCTAGCCAGGCCTGCTTGGGCTTGAGAGATGGGCTAGGACCCTTGCTGGGTCTAGGAGTCCCCCAAAAAACTCCCTACTGGGCAGAAATGAGATTGGGGGTGGAAGGTACCTTGGTACCTGTATAGGCGAGATGTTTGAGACTGGCTGCCAAAGTGTGTTGGCTGTAAGCTGGCACAGTGGGGCGATGCCCAAGGACTTAGCAATCCTTCTTGAGACGAACAAGAAAGGCATCATTTAATTGCTCAAAAGCGAGGTGCCCTCAAAGGGTTGGTTCCCAACATGCGACGGACGTGTCCTCAAGGGCAAGGTGCTAGATACACAACCGGGTGTCATACGGAAGGGTGGATTGGTTAAGTCATGCCTGCCTCCGAAGGACTATGGACGAGGCCATGACCTTGCTGGAAGGGTCCGCAATGTGACGCGCCGCAATAAACTGCTATTTGTTGAGGGTCATGTTTATGCTCTGAGCAGTTTAGTCTGATGGGCGTTGATCCTCCTGTAGGATACTAATTTGGGATGAAATTCCATCCCAGAGGGCATATTAGTATCTGGCCATGATTGACATGAAATAGAAATGTGAAAACCAGTGGCACTGGAAGTAGAAACTTTCCTGTGTAAAGCATCCAGCCTGCGTCCCCCCTGGTTAGGGGCAAGGAATGTGAACATGATCCATATTAGCCCGACAGGGCTTTGACCACCATAGAATTTGAGACAGGCTACTGGTATGGAAAATAACCGTCCTCATGGAGGATCTTGTAAAGGCTGTCAACTCTTCTGGTGAAGAGGGAGCCACAAATTGGCTTGGTCCGATTAGAAACGACGACCTCCAAATGCTTGTAACCACTGGAAGGGCCACCGGACCTGTCTCTGAGGAATGCAGTGTACCCATGATGGTCGTTGTCCGAGACGTCAGGGAGGGAATATACATAGACTTAGCCAGACGGATCAATTCTACATATAATCTCACATCCCCCGAAGGCGATGAGATTTAGTATTTCCTGCAATGTCCACAGGTGAGGGTTGCGAGGTGCGGAATTCTGGGTCAGACCTGAGTAGCCGTTGCATTGGACTCAGAATGGACCATATCCTTTAATGTAGAAGGAGACCTTGGTTGGAAGAGTCTCCAGGGGGAGTCTTTGCCTTAGCAACGTACGGTTCCGAGAAGGCTCTCGGCACTGAGGGTCATCGCGCTGTCGTTGGCAATGCCGATGCCAAGGGAGATGGTGAGAGTCATCGCAGTGCCTATGTCAGAGGCAGCAAGGCTGCCTACTTTGATGATTGTGGGACCGTGTAGAGGACAAGCTGCTATGACGGGTCCCTCTATGCCACCTGGACCCAGAGTAAGAGGTCAAAAAGTGACAAACTGGATTGGTAAGAATGTCGACGCTGAGAATGTAGGCTCCGAGAACATTGGCTCCAAGAGCGTAGGCGCCAAGAGGCAGTGGGTGCCAAGAGTCCGTGGGCGCGAGAGGCCGTGGGAGCCGAGAGGCCGTAGGAGCCGAGGGGCAGCGGGCTCCGAGAGGCCATGGGCGCCGAGAGCATAGGCGCCGAGAGCGTAGTGTCAAGATGATGTGGACGTCTGAAAGCACCGACACCTCCGCCTGCAGGCTGGGAGGATTTGGCGTAATGACGCCAACAGCGACCTTCGGGCTCGGCGACGGCAAAGGCGCATCACTGTACAGTTGCGTCAGGAACTGCGTGTGGAACCGCCGGTCATCCTGGGATCCGCCCTGAATTATAACAGAGGGATATACCAGGGAATCACGAGGAGGCGAGTCCTCATGAACAATCGTTGGAGTCAGTTGACTAAAGGAGACGTTGATGACTGCCGACGAACGGCACTGAGGTGATGACGACCCCGATCGGCACCAAGGAGACTTTGAGGAAGATCAACGCCGAGGTGCTGTGCGCCGAGGGAAGTTCGACATCCGAAGGCATCGAGGCCCTTACTGACGGAGTTTGATGGCGCCCTGCGCCGAGGGAAGTTCAACGCTCGAAGGCATTGAGGCCCTCACTGCCGAGGAGGTCGAAGGCGCTCTGCCCCGAGGGAAGTTCGGCATCTGATGGCGTTGAGGCGACTTCGACAGAGATTGGGACGACAGTCTGAAGGAGCCGGGGCAAGGAACTTGGCTGGTAGAATGATCGACTTGGACATCTTGGTGACAGAAAGGAGGATTTAGCATGCTTAGACGTACCTCCAGCGACCAGCCGAGCAGTTTCAGACGATCAGTATGAGCCTTCCGTGCTCTGAGGGTGGAGCGAAAGTGCCGTTCCCTCAAGCAAAGGAGGCAAACCTTGCGGCAATAAGTCTTCGCATTTTGGTGCGACAAGAACGACGTTGATTGAAAAGCGGAGCCTTCTTCGACTCCATTCAGTAAAAGCAGTAGAAGAGTAGCTATAGACACGTTCTCTCTCCGTGGCGGCAGAAAGAGAACTGGAGGGGAGAATGCTCCCTCCCCCGAGGTCATGTGACCGCTGGGCGGGAAGGCTGCATGCCCCGAGGGGAGGGGGAGCACTCTCACTTTCGATTTTGCTAGAAGCTGACAAATCTTATCCGTGGCTGGCCTGCACCTGTGCAGTCCCAATGTGGGACTGCATAGAAGCCATGCAGATGAACCAGGTTCGATTCCCCACTCTTCCTAACGCGTGGCAGACTTTAATCTGGTGAACTGGGTTGGGTCTCACCAATCTCTCTTAGCCCCACCTAGCTCACAAGGTGTCTGTTGTGGGGAGAGGAAAGGAAGGAGAGTATAAGCCGCTTTGAGACTCCTTAAAGGTAGAGAAAAGTGGGGTATAAAATACCAGTGTGGTGTAGTGGTTCTTGTAGGTTATCCGGGCTGTGTGACCGTGGTCTTGGTATTTTCTTTCCTGACGTTTTGCCAGCAGCTGTGGCCTGACCAAATGACATTTCTGCCATATCCTGCCCTCGTAACAATTGAGTCCGACACCCCTGGTCTAGAGGCAGTAAATAATTCTGACCCTGCAGTGCCATTTGTTGCATTAAAGACATCACATCCGTAGACGGGATACTGAAGATGGACCAATGCTAAATTCATAAGAAAAACAGTCTGACTGTGCTTGGCTGATGGCTTATTTCACCGTTTCTGGAGTTTGCGATGCCTTTTTTTCAGGTAAGACCAGCCAAAGATCCTTGGGAGTTATTTATTTATTTATTTAAAAAACTATTAGCCACCTTTCTGTCTTGCAGTACTCAAAGCAGCTTACAATATAAAGAAAACAACCATTATATAACACATATAAGATGACTTATATTGTCAATTGTCTTGTCAATTGGGACTGCCAATAAAATAAAAACAAAATTAGTCATGTCATTAGTCATTTTTTTTTGCCATGTAGAATGTGGCACAGACATCTAGGGGTACGTCTGACATGGTGAATCTTGGGTTCTTCTGCTCATTACTTGATCATTTTTAATCATATGTGCTAATCTATTAGGAGCACAGGTTATGCATGATACTGTTTTACTGTAGGGGAATCTTTACAGCCATATAAGCGCCAGATAACTGAACTTCAGCTTCAGCCGGGCCAGCCGCTCTGCTGAACCTACAGGTTCACTACTGACTGAACGGAAATGTCTGCTTATGTTAGATGGGGCTCCTGGCTAGAGTAAGGCATGCCATTACCATCTTTCCTGCACTGGTAGAGCATAAAAACAGTTCTCTGCTTCTTCTCCCTGTGCAGTGGAAGCTCAAAGAAAGGCAAACCGAAACAGGGCGAATCTGAAATTCTGTACAATATTTGCAGGTGCTTGTGAGTATTTTACAAAATTTGCAAATGAGTTATTGCCACAGATTGCCAATCGAAATGTCACTCATCACACTGAAATGCTGAAGTTCTGGAAGAACTTTAATTACAATCATGCATGAGTCACTTTATTAATCTCACTAAAGATTACCCTTCTGTTACCAGTGAGGAAAGTGCGTCATTCGGTTGCAATGATGTTTAGACTGCATGCAGCAGCTTTTAAAAGAAACGAGCACACATCACTTAGACTGCCCCCATCCCAACTGTTCCTCCTGATGGAAGAGGACATGTTCAGGAAAGATAATCCCCCCCCCCAATCTTTGTGGATCTGCAGCTTTCTGCCCTTTCAGCTTTGGCAGAGAGGACGACATGAGGAGGACAGGACAAGTAGGTGTCTAGCAGAGTATGGGCATCTGGTCCCTGCCCACTAGGGTTGCCAGGTCCCTCTTCGCCACCGGTGGGATGTCTAGGTTGGCAACCCTAGAAACAGAGCGTATTCTTCATGAAAACCCCTGTAAAATCAGTCCCATGTGGATAAAGGTAGTTTTGGCTATGAGCTGGCACAACATACAGTAACAGTCATTAAAAAGCATGTATCAACTTGCCTGTAGGGTATTGCTTCCTGGGATATATACAGAATTAAACTGTTTCATCTGTGCTCGAGCTCTTGTAATGTCTCTTAGGGTTTTAAAGATCTTATTGACTGCAACCATGACCTTCTGACATGTCAGATCCAGCGAAGACTCGCAGCCTGAAACAACACAGAAATACATTGCTGGGGAGGCCAAATACTTTCACTTGTTTGGGGCGAAAAAATAAGAGAAAAAAGATCAGCCAAAGGAAATAACTTAGGCGATAGATGGTGAATTTATATATTCTCGGACCTTCTTCGCATAGTGGTCCAAGGTCCAGAAGTAATGTATTTTACTTAGCACAGGTGGTAAGGTTTTACAATAAAAGGACTGTTCACAGTAAGAGTAGGGTTGCCAACTGCCAGGTAGTAGCAGGAGATCTCCTGCTAATTCAACTGATCTCCAGCCGATAGACATAAGATCACCTGGAGAAAAATGGCCGCTTTGGCAATTGAACTCTATGTCATTGACGTCCCTCCCATTCCCAAACCCTGCCCTCCTCAGGCTCCGCCCCCAAAATCTCCCGCCGGTGGTGAAGAGGGACCTGGCAACCCTAAGTAAGGAATTAACAGTTATGTACTTGGGCAGTGCATAGTCCTTAATAAGGGATCAAGAAGCACCTTCAAGAGATAGGTTCCTGATAGTACTTTACCCATAATATTGCAAAAAAAACCAAATGAAATTAAGTGTGAACACTTGGTCAGATAGGTTTTGAAAACAGTTTTTATTTTCTTTTGTTTTCTTTAGTACTTTATAAACAGTGACAGAACCCAGCAAATCCCCAACACTTTAGAAGCAAGTAAAGCCAACCAATCATACATTACATTTCAACCTTGCATAAGGTAACTAAGAAAAATACTGTTATATGCTCATCTCTGGTGCAGATGGGGAAAAAAGTGAGTTTCAGATTCACCCTAGAATTTTAAAGGAAGACAAACCTCCTTAATTATCATTGGGAAACCTGGTTATGTTATAAGGAATAAGAAAAGGTACCTGAACAACAAGGATCAAGTAGGCATACTTTTATCAAGTTTCTTTGTGTTTTAATGTGTTCATATGCAACATAATTCCATTGCAATGTGAAAGATGAAGAGAACCCAAGAGGACTTCTGTTCAGGGAACATGGTGCGTCCCCCCAAAAGCACTCCTGAGGATGGAAGAACCTTTGGGAACAGCATATTGACTGTAGCTGGAGGGTGTAGCAACTGCAGATCTCTTTCCCCCCCACCTCGCATGGACAGAAGTGCCTCCAGCTCATGTGGGAGAAGGTTTGGCTCCAACCCAAGACATGTTGCCGTTTTTGTCTCATCTCTTAAAACACAATACGGAGTTCAAGCTTTTGTTTAACATTCAACTAAAAGTCATAAACATACATACCAAATTTCAGCATTCAAGGGAGATATCGGAATACAACCTACCCACTATCTCTTAAAACAGGCACTTCAAATGGAAAATTATTACATTAATGTACATATAAATTTTCACTGCCATATTTTGAAATTAAAATCTTTGCATTACTGAATCTTTTACAGTTTTTCTGGCCCTCTTGAAAACAGGTGTGGATGGGTCAAGATAGGGTTAAAACTTAAAATGTACAATTATGTCCTAAGCATGCACATACTAACCTATTTGTCTGCTTCGTTATTCTTGAACATGTGAAGTTGCCTTATGCTGAAAAAGATTCTCTGGCTCATAAGAAAAGGTGGGGGAAGGAAGGCTATGGAAAGCTTAGTATATAAAATAAATTTATAACAATAGCAAGAGTCACATAATTTACAAAAACATACCAAGTATGCTGGCTGCATTTTAAAGCAACAAAATATAATCAGAAAAGTAATGCCATCAATATTCCAACATTTATGTTTGGTTGTTATAGAGTCTCAAAAAAGAATTACGCATATGAATGTTCTATCTGTCTATCCTATTTTTGTTCCACTGCTCCTTCAAGCAATTTAGGGAGGCACACTTAGCTTTTCTCCATTTTATCTTCACAACCACCCTGTATCATAGGGTAGGCTTAGAAAGTATGACTGGCCCAAGGTCATCAGTGAGTTTTATGGCAAAAGTGAGGGTCTGCATCTAGGTTTTTCTGGTTAAAGTTCAGTGCTGTAACCACTATGTCAAACTGGCTGTATTACATTTCCTCATCCCTCAGTGGAGGACCAGTCATTTAACCATTTCAGAATCACACCTTAAATCATGACACTTATGTAAACTATCAGGGAGATAATTTGTGGATACATGAAAAGAGAGAATTAGCTCTCATTCCTAATGAATACCTAACCACTTTCCCAGATGTGACAATTTCCTCTAATATTCAAAGGAATTCTGAATAATGTCCTAGGAGAACAGGAGAACAGAGTTACACTGAAAATAGTAATTAAACAGACAGCTGGAAAAGCTATCACTAAAAACTCTGTAGTCTATTAAACAGAACAAATTGGCCTCCAGGAAGAGCATCCAGAGTTTTCACACTGAAGCAAACAAAAACCCAAAAACCAGCAGTGTGGTGTGCTTGATACACCTTGATAGAGAGAGCATTACTCTGACCCTACCTTGGTAAGGGTCAGAAAAAATAAACTAGGAAGAAAAATGCACATTAGTGGTGTTGATTGCGTATAATTAGCATACCATTTGCACAATACACAAAGTAATCTGTCTAGATTTAGTGATCTGGGATATGGTAACAGTGCCTGTACAAGAAACCCTTCCCCAAAGTTTGTGACCACAGCCAATGGGACGCTAATGAGTCCTTTCCACCAATTCATCTTTCTGAAATTTCAGTACATCCAAAATACATTAATATCTTTCATGTCCACAAGCAAGCTTCAGAAAGCCATTTTTACTGTATGGTGAGTGCATTACTCACAGACTAAAATGAAATTTTAATCTTTCTGCAGGAAAAGCACAGGTTCTTCATTTCCCGGAAGGCCATTTCATTTGAGTGAATGTTGTGCCAACGCAATAGCATTTCAGAGATTGCCCTGCCTGTTCTGACAAATCTGACGTTAGCAGAGAACAATGACCATTCTATAGGAAGTTCACAGATTTTTATCACATCAAGAATAAGGCTACCCCTTTTCGCCACCATACAAATAACAAAATCACTATATGTTGAGTTTACTGCATTAAAACCTCATAAGGTTGCCTGTGTAGTTGATTCAGCTTCCCTCTTGAGTGGGTGCATATACGTTGGTGATCTGTAATAGCTATCAACTGTAAAAGAAAAAAGGGGGGAGAAAGTTCCCCAGAAAAAGCCCTTCAATTTTCCATTTAATTCATATTTGTAAGCTCTGGAGCCAGTATGAATGTAGAATAGTCAAAAGGAAAGATGAAAGGAAAATAACCCTTAGTATTAGATTAAGGTTTCTAAAGAACCTTCCATTTTGAAATGTCCTGTAGTACTTGGGTAGCCAAAAATAGTTTTTAGCCTTGCCTTTTAATATTATTAATAATTGCTGCTTGGGAACTTTGTCTTGAGATGTGACATAGAAATATCCTAAATAGAGAAATTAAATACTGAAAAAATCTTGTCTCATTGCACTTTAACGTTTAAAAACCATTATCATTACAGACTTGTTGTATGCCAAGATAAAATGGATCCCAGTAAAAGAATGAGTGATACAATTGCTGCAATTAAACCATTATAAATTTAAGCCTGCTATTAATAAACAATAAACCTTTTAACGTGACTCAGACTTATTCTAGAGATATTAAGTTGTCATATATAAGGATGAAATAACTTTACGCTTAAAAGAACCAAAAATTGGTTGCTTAAAAAATAAATTTCAAGATCAGAGGATGAGGGTTTTTAAAGTCTCGTTGACAAAGGAGAATCACTGAAATATAAAATAATGCAGAGTCAGTTACTGAATTAACATAAATGCAGGCCTGCATTTAAATACTGCTTGCATTTTGAAAAGTTATATATATTCTTGACAGGTCACATCAGAGAGCCAGCATGGAGTAGTGGTTAAGGTGTCAGACTAAAATCTGGGAAACCTAGGTTCGCATCCCCGCTCTGCCATGGAAGCTTGCTGGGTGACCTTGGGCCAATCACACACTCTCAGCCCTGACCCCGGCTAGTATTTGGATGGGAGACCTCCAAGGAATACTGGGGGCATGATGGGGAGGCAGGAAATGGCAAACCACCTCCGAAGGTCTCTTGCCTTGAAAACCCCACCAGGGTCGCCATAAGTCAGATGTGTCTCGACGGCAAAAACACACACACAATATATTACCCTCCCCCCAAGAATAGTTAATAGATGTACATGGACAGGCTAATTTGAAAGTTACTCATCCCATTTTCAGATGTACATTTCTGATTGCTTCTACAAATCTCACTATTGCTAGAAGAAGAAGAGTTGGTTTTTATATGCCGACTTTCTCTACCACTTAAGGAAGAATCAAACCGGCTTACAATCATCTTCCCTTCTTCTCCCCACAACAGACACCCTGTGAAGTAGGTGGGGCTGAGAGAGCTCTAAAGAGAGCTGTGACTAGCCAATGTATAAATAGCACATAGCAGAGTTCTTCCTAAACTATAACATTTAAGAGTGCATGGAAAGGATCCACATATTTGGATGCCCCACACTGTGTAAAAAATGCCCTGTATGAGGAAAGATCTCATGTCAGGGAGAAAGTCTGAATGTAGGTTTTCCCTCAACATGCTAGTATTGTGTGAGTTGGGCGTTTCATACCGAGAGAAGCATTCAAATGCTTGGCAGCCCAGTTGCAGTCTCATATGGCACTAACTACTTAGGGTCAGTTTGCATTTACCCTGAAGCTCCCTAAGTATATGAAGGAGAAATTCCCACAGCTTTATATTCCATCTCATTTGAGCTTTGGCTGGAATACTGGCCACAGTTATGAGACAGCTTACTAGATCAAAAGAAAAATTAAGTTGCAGCCCTTTTAACTGTTACACAAGACAATAGTATTTTCAGCCAACAGATAAATTTTCAGCAGCTGCATCTCAGGGTCAGATTCCAGAGTCGGAACTTAAGAATAGAAACTTTCAACTTTTAATGGGTTTCGGAAGACTTGTTTTTCAGCTTGATTTCCTACCCTGCTTGGAAGCAAACTTACTCTGGAGATTTTTTTTGGTTGATGTTTTTTGAAATACTAGCCCATGACTTCCAATGGTTAAAAGAAAACATTAAAGAGAAAAACACACAAGTTTGTTGCATACAGATGTAAGACAGATAGCCAAAGAGGAAGTCAAAGTGAATGCTACACAATTTTTAAAGTACTATAAAAATTGAATTCCACTTAGTTCAAATGTATTGTCTTATGTGTAGCATATATTGGGCTTTTCTGCATTCTCTGTTTCCTCCTGTCTAACTTCCTGATTCTTCAGGGCTTGTTTCCCCCCACCCCACGTCTGCACATGTTTTGCTCCCCCTGATGGTTGATTTGACACCACACAGCTTTCAATGAAGCGTTTCTCTTTGTAGTTTAAATCAGCAGTTTTTTGTGCTTGATTAAAAACTGGTATTATATTGCACTGACCACTAGAGGGAGCAAAACACATACAGAACTGACCGCCCCACAAGAAACAAGAAATTAGACACGAGGAAACTGAGAATGCATAAAAGCCCATTGACTTAGTCTTAAAACACATGGGGACATATTGGATTGGATCCAGTCGTTGTCAGGTGGAGACCTTCCTCCAGCACAAGATTCCTCATCAGGCCTTCTGAGAGGTCCAGAGGGGTCCAGATTACTTAAACCTTTTAAGGCCTTTAGCCATAATACAAGCGAAAAATGATGATACATGATGCATGTAAGAACAAGTTGTGAAATTCATTAAAGGCCCCCTTTAAATTTGAGGCCTGGGCCAAATGACTATCCTGGCCCCCTTCTAATCGGCCTTGATCTTCACTTATGAGAAGGGAACCATTAGATCCCACCCAATATACCTGAGTGCAAGTCCTTGGTTTTAGTATAGTATACCTATAGGGTTGCCAGGTCCCCCCTTGGCTCCGGTGGGAGGTTGTTGGGGTGGAGCCGAGGTAGGGAAGCACCGCATCGCAACAGGGAAGCGATCCCTGCTTCTGAGCCAGGCAGTGGATTGGAGGGCAATTACCCACCAATCTTTACAACCTGGCAACCCGAAGTATACAGTACATGCAAAAATCTCTCAAAGGGGAAGAAGAAGAAGAAGAAGAGTTTTTATATGCCGACTTTCTCTACCACTTAAGGCAGAATCAAACAGGCTTACAATCGCCTTCCCTTCCTCTCCCCACAACAGACACCATGTGAGGTGGGTGAGGCTGAGAGAGAATGACTTGCCCAAGGTCACCCAGCCACAATGCTCTGTATGAAATCAAAGCACAGAAGTAATGTTTAACACTGAATTCCAATTAATTAAAAAAAATCTTTTAACATAAAAGCAAGTTGAAGTAACTATCAGAAAAAAATTGATTTTTCCCCCTCTCAGGTCATAAGTGGCAATACAGTTGGAAGTATATATGCTAAAAGATGACATTTAGTAGAACATTTTTGCAGAGATGTTTGTTGGCATTGATGCAATTTATGAATAATAAAAACCAATTCATTTGATAAGAATCCAGCCTGCGTTGCAAACCCCTCTATCCTTGGCTTATTTCCATATTCAGGGGCTCAGAATAAATAACGTATTGCCTATTTCCTTGCATCATGGAGATGGCAGCAAGGAGGAAGAGCGGAGGGACAGGGATGTTGGAAGAGACCCACCCACCCCAAATCTTCCTACCAGCAAGAGACTCACTTCCTGAAGTTGCCAACCTCCAGGTGGTAGCAGGAGATCTCCTGCTATTACAGCTGATCTCCAGCCGATAGGGACAGTTCCTCTGGAGAAAATGGCCGCTTTGGCAGTTGGACTCTATGGCAGTGAAGGCAAAGAGCTTCAACGAAACAGAAGACAAAACGACACTTCCGGATCTTGTGTGCGTTTCGCGGTGGTTTCTTCAGTTGTAAATTCATGCATCCGTAAATTCATGCATCCACATTGAATCTATGTTATAGTTCATATACGGTACAAAAGACCTCTATAAAAATAAATCAAAAAAGCCTAATAGTCATCCTTTATATACATGCACACTCATATAATCACATAATAAATAAATATATATTATAGCTTACCAGATCCTGACCAGCGACCCAAAGGGCTTCTTACTATCTCTGATAGCTGGTGACGAGATATGACTCTCATACCTATTAAAAGCAAATTGCTCTACCTGCACAGCCATAAGGCAAAGAACAAAATATCATTTTCCGGGGACATCACAAATGTGGCACATGCGCAACGGTGGAGTAATGGTAGAGTAACCGCTTGTGGAACTTTTTACACCTTGGACTATTGGCGGAATCACCATTTGGACACCTTTGACGGCTTTCCGCATATTATTTATCAGGACTATTACGGTGAAGTAACCTGTATCTTTTATTTCAGCAAGGTTTGATTGTTGTTATGTTGTCATATTTGCGTTCTTTATTGTAGGCTTTGTACATTGTTTTTGTCTATGCCTAATGAAATGTGTGACTTTTACTAATTACTCTTATTTCTACTCATTGAGCTGTGGTGCTGCCCATTTGTCTTAAGTACCTGGAGGTTGGCAACTCTAGCTGGATGGGTAATTGAAGTGTTATGATTGGCTGGTAGCAGCACCCTAGGGGGCATGGTTGACTGGTTTGTAGTGGGGGTGTTCAGAGCATTTTGTGTGTGAGAGAGGGAAGAAGAGAGCTGAGTGGGTGAAGAGAATGAGTGAGGAAAAATAAGTCTGTGTGGAAGCCATTAGTCTAAGTGGCAAGCGAGGAAAACTGTTTTATTTAGAGTAAACCCCCTGACCATTCTATCATTCTGCCCAATATAACTAAGCCTTCCTGTTCTTTGGATTCAACTAAGTCTAAAGCGAGAACCTTTGGTGGCAGTGAAAATAAGCAGGCAATGCTAAGGAAGGCAAGGAGGCAGCGTAACACATGTCATCTCAGAGCACTGCAGAGAGTTGCTATTACAAGTGTTACACATAATGAGTCTCAGAAAATGAGCAAAATGTTACAACAGATTCTTGTAGGTTATCCGGGCTGTGTTACAATAGAGTTTTGGCTAATTGCTGGAGCATCGTTGGTGACATGCTGAATTTACTTCTGGTTGTACCAGAAGTGAAACCCCAGCATACTGGGGGAGGGATTTCCCTCACCCTCAGTAGTTATATGGCAACCCTACTGTCCCCCAAACCTTTTAAAACCGCACCTTGGCTACAGCCATTGTACTAACGTGAGCTTCGCAGTGGAGAGTAAAACATACTTGGGGGAGAGCAGGGAGCCAGCCCACATAAAACACGTTCCTCTCTCCCCCCCCATAAAATTTGTCAGACATATGACTAGTGTATACTGAGGCAGGAAAATGTTTGTAACCAATTATAGACAGGAACTCAATTTTACAAGGGGAGAATAACTTCGAATTAAGAATTATCTTTTTTTTTTAGACTACCAGATTTGAATTAAGAATTATCTTTTGTATAGAGTTCTCTCTCATGAGCTTGAAAACAGCAGCTCTAGACTGCTGTGTTTAAACCTCCCCTCCCCTCTCGATCCGAGTTCAGGAAAACAAATACATCACAAATATATTAGCCTATTATGGGTATCTTTTGAGGGAAAGCAATTCTTCCATAATAGCTGTTCCAGATTGCCCGTGTTACTCTTGCCAAGAAACAATGCAATTAAAGACTTCTGTCTCTCATGGTAGTATAGGTTATACCACACAGAATTTTATGAATGGTAGGAAGTGCAAAGTGGTTTATGTACCTGAAAAGGGTTTATTTTTCTTTCCTCCACACATGCGATCAAGAAGAAGAGGCCCTATTAAATTTGCAGTTATATATATTAATTTACAATTATGTATATTAATTAAAAACCCTTTTGTGTATAACAGTTTTTAGGGGGGTCATCTTGCATTGAGGCTAGTCTTCTTTTCGGGTAAATAAAGGTAATATGTTGATAAGCTTGACTCCTGCAATGTAAAACAAAGACCACCGCAGAAGAGTGGAGATTGTACAGTATGTCATGGGGGGGGGGCACTCGGACGTCGGGTGAGTGAAAACAAACAACTTGGTTAACTGCCGGCTTTGCACTCTTTCTGCCCAGTCTCATGTAGTATGTTGAGACTGACGAAACTAACTCCAATAAGTCATCTGAATGCCGATGCCGTAATAAACTGAGGGTATTTCCTTTCCCCACAATTGGTATTCTTCACAAGGGCTCAACTGTAGTTAAGAATCCTGGGTACTGCAGAAGATCAATCACCAGCAATACGTCTGTGTAATTTAAGGCCTAATTTATGCACACCAGAAGGCAAAAACATTGTTATGCCACTTTGCTGTTGTTCATTAGCTTCCTGGTGCAAGTACACATAAGTGAGAGAAAATACATTTTTAGCAAAAGCGATTGCCAGGTTGTTTCAGACTTACGCAAGCATTAACGAATGGGGGAGACAAGCCTTGGCACTGCAACATTGTGGAAATCACATTATCCATTTGTCTCTGAGGAACAGCAAACAAGCAGGTACTGGAACTTAACTACAGCATTACACACACCTCAGGGGAAATAGTACTGTGCATAAGAACAGAGAACTGCTGCATTTTTAATCCTTTTGCTTTATACAACTGCAGATGCAAAAAATCAACCACCTCCAAACAGGAGGTACACCTACCTATATTTTATGTTAGATCTGCAATCTAATGTGTGGTGGGGTTCCTTCAGATAATATTTTTTTAAAGCATATCCTAACCACATGGGCCCAAGATATAGGCCCCCCATTTCCCAGCAGTTATGCAGAATCTACTTCCCTCTGTTGCAATCCTACATTATTTATTTACTTCATTTCTACCCATCCTTTCTCCCCAATGGGTACCCAAAGTGACTTACATTGTTCTCCTCTCCTCTGTTTTGTCCTCACAACAATACTGTTAGGCTAAGAGAGTGTGACTGGCCCAAGGTCACCCAGCAAGCTTCCATTGCAGAGTGGAGATTCAAGCACAGGTCCTCCCAGATAGACCAACACACCATTACACCACAGTGGCATTCACATGGCTGCGATGTGTGTGAATATTGGAACTATACAGCTGGACTACATTGTGTGGTAATTTCACACCTGATCGATGATTTCCTTCTTACTGAAGTGGCAATCAGATAAGACATAGATCAGCTCCCCCAAGGCTCCCACCTCCCATACAGCAGTGTTTATGAAAAGAGTTATCACATAGAGTGACTCGTAAGCACCTGCAGAGAGGGCAGCAAACATGCCATTCCAAATAACGCATAAACCATTTCTGTGAGAACATTCTTCAGTGCTCACGTATTGTACACGGGATCCTTCCTGAACACACGAACGAATTCCTGATTTGCCCTTCTCATTCAGCAATAAATACACAATCTGCAACATGATTTGTACGAACAGAAAAGAGTCGTTTAGGAAAACATTTTCACTTCTAATAGGTATCCACCCACACAACAGCTTTGAGTCACGCTTAAATCAACAAGATGGAAGTGTCGCTAACTAACATGCTGCACTGAACCTGGTGATTCTCTGTTGTCATTCTAAAGCTCCAATTATTTCTTTTTCTTTCTTTTTTTAAGGTCACACAAATTTAAATCAAGAAACTGTGATCATGTTTCTTTCTGCTTCTCTGAACACCAGAACATTTGCTGATTTTTCCCTATCACAGATCATTAAAAAATTACTTCGGCTGGGGGAAGATTTGTTACTAGGAAAGTGATCTGTGTTGATTTGTTATAGATTTATGGAACTTGACACAGGTGTGGAAGTACACAATTTTTCCCTGGCCTGGAAGAAAATCACTTTATGGTCTTTCACAGAATGCACTGTAAATATGTTAAGCAAAAGAAAATGCTGCTCTGACAAGATAATGTCCTGACTTGGATAGCCCAGGCTAGCTGGATCTCGTCAGATCTGGGAAGCTAAGCAAGGTCAGTCCTGGTTAGTATTTGGATGGGAGACCACCAAGGAATACCAGGGTTGTGATGCAGAGGCAAGCAATGGCAAACCATTTCTGAATGTCTCTTGCCTTGAAAACCCTATGGGGTCACCATAAGATGGCTGCGACTTGAAGGCAAAACAAAACAAAACATAATATAATAGTTGGATATGTTAATTTGTAACTCACATATGGTTACCCTGCAATGACATTACGGCCTTTTGGATTGAAATCAGTATAGGACTGCCAACTCCAGGTTGGGAAATTCCTGGAGATTTGTGAGTGGGGCCTGGGGAGGGTTTGGGGCGGGATCTCAGCAGGGTATAATGCTATGGAGTCCACCCCCCAAAGCCACCATTTTCTCTAGGGGAACTGTAACCTGGAGAGCAGCTGTAATTCTAGGAGCTCTCCTGGCCCCACCTGGTAATTACAACCCTAATAATTAAAAAATGCCAGGTTATGATCTTCCATTAAATCCTATACTTATTGTTATGGGCTGGCCTTTAAAAATGTTCATAGATAAAAAGACTTGATCATTGACTGTCAGAGCAGAATTTTAATGATGTTTCTATAACTTATTGCTTCAACAGCATTTTTATTGCTAATAAAACTGACACATAATGTTGGATTTAAAGAGAGTAGACAAAAAAGGAATTCATTTCAAGATGAGAGAAGAATGAATGTGGATTTTCAAAAACAGATGTTTTTGAGAATGGATCAGATACTTTGTTTACTGCATTAATATGGCAGATTCTCCTGACTGCTTTTTTCTGTTGAGGATAGTTATGCTTGTTTGTATTTTTAATACTTGTAACGTTTGAAACGGAGAGAATGTGATGGTTTCTAGGATTCTACTGATAGTGCTGTGGCTTGCATCAGCTTCCACATTCCTTATGCTGTGGCATTATTCAGCCAGGAAGATTTTCAGACCCAGCCTGACTATTTTTAACTAGTTTTTATCAAGTGACCTTGTGTTGGGCAGCTTCCATCCGTTCCACAAACAAGTTCGATTTGCTCTACCAGCGTCCTTTTTGTGATTCTTTCATTATGATCATTGTCTTCTGTTTGTGAGACAATTTTAAGTCAATTGCTTTTTTTAAAAAGGGGGGTCATTTTTTATTGTTTGTAAATAATATTAAGTGCAATACTAAGAATATTAATGTGGAATAATTTAGACAACTCGAATACAAAGCATTTAGTCACATCTTCCTGAAGGACAAAAATGTTGAGTATTCTGAAAAGCCTCTGTGGGAGGGAAATTTTCCTCTACAGAAGAAGAAGAGGAAGAGTTGGTTTTTATATGCCGACTTTCTTTACCACTTAAGGGAGAATCAAACTGGCTTACAATCACCTTCCCCCCCCTCCGCCACAACAGACACCCTGTGAGGTAGGTGGGGATGAGAGATCTGTGACTAGCCCAAGGTCATCCAGCTGGCTTCATGTGGAGGAGTGGGGAATCAAACCCGGTTCTCCAGATCAGAGTCTACCGCTCCAAACCACTGCTCTTAACCACTATACCACATAGAAAGTTTTAGGTGCGAACAAGTGTCCCGGCCAAATCACAATATATGGATGAAATAATAAAGTAGCAGCATTGGGAAGAATTTTTTTAGCTACCTTGATTTGCTGAATTCCCTAAGTGAAAGAGGTTTTCCTCCAGATAAGATGACTCATCAAGTCCCACTGCATTACTCTGTCAAATCTTATGCAAGATGCAGGTCTTCATTTAAAATAACCATACCCTTCCCTTATTCCCTTATTATTGTCTGGTGCAAATCTCAAGCTTCTAAGAGCAGCCTTCCCCCATGTTTTTTTTTTTTTTTTAATATATCCATCCCTTTGATTTTGGGACAGACTGCAAAGTCAAGGAAATCCTCCCAAGAGTACAGCAAAGTATATATTTATTTATTTATTTCATTTATACCTAGGGTTGCCAACCTCCAGGTATTAGCTGAAGATCTCCTGCTATTACAATTGATCTCCAGCCGATAGAGATCAGTTCACCTGGAGAAAATGGCCACTTTGGCAATTGGACTCTATGGCACTGAATTCCCTCCCCTCCCCAAACCACGTCCTCCTCAGCCTCCACCCCAAAAACCTCCCGCCAGTGGCGAAGAGGGACCTGGCAACCCAATTTATACCTTGCCTTTCTCCCCAATGGGGATCGAATGTGGCTTACATTGTTCTCCTTCCTCCATTTTATCCTCACAACAACCCTGTGAGGTAGATGAGGCTGAGAGTACGCCCAAGGTCACTCTGCAAGCTTACAGGGCAGAGAGGAGATCCAAAACTTGGGTATCCCACATCCTAGCCTGACACTCTAACCGCTACACCATGACACTTGCTATTCCATAATCCAGTTCAATCAGATTTTGAAACCAAATCATGATCCCCGCCCCCTTGGTCGCTCACTAGATCAAATCCTGTCCCACAGTACTTCCAACAGACAGACTCAGCTACGTTTTGTTTTGTTTACCCTGTCCCGGTGTCTGCAGGGATTAGGGGCATTGGGGGGGGGGGGGAATGTCGCAGTGCCACAGGAGCGGCACAAGTATTATTTCATAACCTGGAGAGCTTAACAAATGAATTCTCAGGAAGTTTTTTCAACACACTTGCCAAGGCCTCTAAACTGCAAAACCACACAAGCAAGCTCTTGGCACTCAGAGATTGTTTTCTGACTGCCAGATGAGTTACTTAGAGTGTACTGCTGCAATCTAAACAGTCTGAATGATGCCTAGAAAAGGCCAGGATCACTGTTTAGGGGCCACAGTTGCACTGTAAGAGGTAATTCTGGCGCTTACAAGTGCATTACTAAGACAGGTAGAATTTTTCCTCCAGAGTCTGCAGAGACTGGAGGGAGGAAGTCTAAAACCTCATGGCTTTGTGAAAGTTACTTAAATGCTAGAATTGCCTTTAATTAATTAATATGTTTATATCTCGCCTTTCCTCTCGTTTCAGTGTGGATTACAATAATAGTTCAAATATCCTCAGCTAAAACCAAAGATAAAACAACAAGCCCCAAATCCCTCCCTCATTAAAAGATGCCTGCTATTCAAACCACCTCAAAAGCCCTGGCAAACACAGCGCCTCCAGAAGATCTCACATGAAGCTGCCTTATACTGAATCCATCAAAGTCAGTATTGGTCCATCAAAGTCAGTATTGTCTACTCAGACTGGTAGGGGCCCTCCAGGGTCTCAGGCTGAAGTCTTTCACATCACCTACTTGCCTAGTCCCTTTCAACTGGAGATACCGGGGATTGAACCTGGGACCTTCTGTATTCCAAGCAGATTCTCTATCACTGAGCCACAGACCCTCCCCTAGGTTGGGGCTCCCTTCACCTCTTCAGGGAGCCCACTCCACAGAGCTGAAGCCACGATGGAAAAGGCCCGGGCTCTGGTCGATGCCAGATGGACCACCCTGAGTGATGGGGTAGCCAACAGTTGGCTGCCTGATGACCACGGTTGGTGCACAGGGACATATGGAAGCAGACGGTCCTTTACATTTTAGAGCATACTGGGGAGGGGATGGGTAAAAGATGGGGGAGCAGGAAAGGACAGACTGGTCTCTCTCTGCCCCAGGCCTTCCGTCATCCAAGTTTGTGAACTTCAATGGAAGACAGAACAAATCCCCAGGAATAGAAAGGGATCCACCCTAAATGGAACAGAGTAGTGGGAATCTGTTCATCCCTAACAAAAACTGTATGTAACAATCACATACATCCCAATTAGAAAACGTTATGCGGCCACTTACCTCTTTCCCGCCCCTCATCTTTTCCAACAACCATACTAGCTTTCTACATATTTGTACTGACATCTTGAGAGGAGGAGGCAATGTTAAAATAACATTCATGGGGGATGTGGGTGGAAATATTGTCATTTATAGTGTAAACTTGTTTCCAACACTCAACACATGTTCATTAATGGATCGTAAAACTCGCAAACTGCCAGTACCTTAGCAATCCACTGAATCATTTATCAGAACAGGAAAAAAAAATATGCTGGGCAAAACTGGTCAGCTGTAGCCTGAAACTAGCTTGAACCAAACTTTGAAAACAAAGCCAGAACACTTCTGGTCTTTTCATAACAATCCTTTCTTAGTGTTTATGAAAACATTGATGCAGCCTATGATATCTCTTTGCTATTTTTCACTTTAGTCAGCAGAGTTTGGAAAGCACTGCTTAAAAGAGATTATAGCCTCTACCGTCACTTGAACACACTTTTAATTTAGAACCGTTACGATCAAATACAAAGAGAGGGGTTAATTGCCTGTATTATTTGATTACAAGAATCCGATCAGTTTCATGTGCAGAGAACAGTCTTCAAGCAATTAATTCTCAGAAACATCTGGAAATCTAACCATCTAGTTGCTGTTATTTGTTTGTTTTGTATATGTGTCGGAATTCAGCCAATCAGATTGTCTTCTTGCTTCAATACCGCTGTAATAAAATATAATAGTTCTTCATGCAGGCTCCTAGGCTAAACTATGCAGGCTCGAAGATTCCTCTGAGATGCCCTGAGCATGGCTGAATGGTCAGGATATTTTTTGGCTTAAAACTGGCTTGAAAAAGAAAGAGAAGGAGGAGGAGG
This sequence comes from Euleptes europaea, assembly GCF_029931775.1. Lineage (NCBI taxonomy): Eukaryota > Metazoa > Chordata > Lepidosauria > Squamata > Sphaerodactylidae > Euleptes > Euleptes europaea. The sequence continues at coordinate 67,340,545 of NC_079320.1, read as the reverse complement.
AAAAGAAGAGGAGGAGGAGGAGGAGGAGGAGGAGGAGGAGGAGAGTTGGTTTTTATACGCCGACTTTCTCTGCCACTTAAGGAAGAATCAAATTGTGGTGCCCAAAACTGAACACAGTACTCTAGTTGAGGTCTTTCCAGAGCAGAGTAAAGCGATACCATCACTTCGCGTGATCTGGACACTATACTTCTGTTGATGCAGCCCAAGACTGCGTTTGCCTTTTTAGTTACAGCATCACACTGCTGACTCATGTTCAGTGTTTGGTCTACTAAGACCCCAAGATCCTTTTCACACACACTACTGCTCAAACAAGTCTCCCCCATCTTATAATTATGCATTTGATTTTTCCTACTAAATGCAGAACTTTACATTTGTCTTTGTTGAAGTGCATTTTATTAGTTCTAGCCCATTTCTCCAGCCTGTCAAGATCATCTTGCATCTTGGCTCTGTCTTCTACTGTATTTGCTACCCCTCCCAATTTAGTATCATCTGCAAACTTAATAAGCATCCCCTCTATTCCTTCATCCAAATCATTGATAAAGATGTTGAACAACACAGGGCCCAGCACAGATCCCTGAGGAACTCCACTAGTCACTTCTCTCCAAGTGGAAGAGGAACCATTCTTGAGAAACCCATGCTGGCTCTTAGTGATCAGATCCATCCTTTCTAAATGCTCAAGGACGGACTGTTTGATGATTTGTTCGAACACCTTTCCTGGTATAGAAGTCAAGCTGATGGGTCGGTAGTTACCTGGATCCTCCTTTTTCCCCTTCTTGAAGATGGGGACAACATTTGCCCGCCTCCAATCTTCTGGCACCTCACCTGTTTCCCAAGACTTTTCAAAAATAATGGACAGAGTTTCCAAAATTACATCTGCAAGTTCTTTGAGTACCCTTGGGTGCAATTCATCTGGCCCAGAGGATTTTATTTCATTTAAAGAAACCAGGTGTTTGTGCACTACCCCAACACCAATTCTAGGCTGTAAATCCCTTCCCTCATCACATGTTCTGTTTATGCCATGTTGAACACCACTTCCCTCTCGAGAAAAAAATGAGGAACATCAGTGGCTCACTCTCTCAAACACAATTCAGAAAGACCTCTGGAACAATGGCATGACAACTTGAGTCACAAAGTGCTTCTATGTTATTCCTAGCTATCTGCATCACGTGTAGGCAACACAATGCGCACTGTCTTCATGCATTCTAAAGTGTACTGACTTAGTCCATGAACTCTTTTTTGGAATCCGGAGAATCTACGCTTTTATTTTTAAAAGTACTGTTCTTGACCCCCTTATACTTCAAAAGATATGTTTACAAAGGCACTAGAAAAAAATATCTAAAAGGACTGGAACAAAGAAAAAAATGAAAAGAAGCCTGACGAGACCAGACACTGATGAATGTAGCCACAAGTAGAATGGATGCACACTAAATTATTGAAACTGCTGTGGCATTTAACAACATGCAACATTATTTGCTGTAGCCTTCCAATGTTGCTATGGAATTGATGCTTAACGATACCAACTACGCTGCCTACTGCAGAATATCTCATTCAGCCTGACACAATCATCATTGCAGGCAAGGAATCAACTGTTTAAGGGACTGCTGGATATCCCATTCCTAGTGGATGGAGCCCAATTAAGGAACAGCCTGAGGAACAAAATCAAATCTAAAAACATGTTACTTAATACATCCTGTTAATAGAAAAGTGAAAGAAAGTGATAGAAAGTACCAGAAAAGTGAAAACCAAGGTCAGGATATTAAGATTCCACAACATATGTGTCCCAGGATACCTTGGAGAAAGGCCGTATCTCTCTGTCTGTCTATCCCACTCTTCCTCCCTATAAATATATTATTAACTGATTCATATATATGGCTACCATGACCTATAGGGCCACGGTAACCTTGTTTCAAATATAGCCTCTGGATCAGGGGTGTCGAACTCATTTGTTATGAGGGCCGGATATGACATAAATGTCATTTGGTCAGGCAGGGCCATGTGTACCATAAAATTTAATGTCAGGTACCGGAGATACACTTTATAGAAGACACAGGCTAAGCCAATTAATGATATTATTTTTTACTTAAATTACAAACATGCTTTAAAACAATAATGCTATTACAGTATTTTCTTTTATTTAACAGTCTTTGATAATTGACACTTTGGGAGCAGGGGTGGTGGTGGCTGCCCTGGCAGGTGAGACCGCAGCGGGCTCACCAGTCCAGTTTGGGATGGGGGGGGGGCTGCCTCAGCTGGCCCACGGGCCAGATAAGAGCCCTCAAGGGGAAAAATCTGGCCCCCAGGCACCCCTGCTCTAGATCCTACTTGTATTTTATCTCTGATGTTCTCTTCTTTGACTCTTTCAGATCCTTGTTTCACCAGTATCTGCTCTCATCAGGCTTCTTTTCATTAACAAGATGCCACCTGGTTGCCTCTCTAAAGCATCCAGTAGGCCCCTACCCCACCAAACACAAATCATGGGGGGAGCTGACTGAAGCTACAAACAGCTGCTTTCCAGAAAGAGTTACCCCTCTCAGTGCCACGTGGCCCTGCTGCAGCGGTTCTACCACTCCTTTGCCATATAGAAAGCAGAGGGTGAGTGGAGGCTACTGGCCAGCAACCATTCAGTCACTCACGTACTTGAGTGGCACACACAGTTGCTGCCACATTTCCCAGCTGCCAGTATTCTGACGGCATGAGCGAGTGGCAATGGTGGAGACAGCAAGGAGTGGCAGCAAAAACTGCTGCCATTCATTTGACTTCCTCCTCAGTATACGCAGTGGCAGTAAGCTGTAGCAGCTTCTACCCATTGGGTCCTATCTGGAGAGAGGTGAAGAAAAATGAGGACCCACAATTGGAGATAACACAGCAATGGAGAGTTGATGTGGTCAGTGCTGACAATGGACCTTGGCCTTACCTTAGCCTAGGTATGAAAACTCAATATCCCCAACTGTCTCTGATTTGCTAGGAAAAGTTGAAGGCAGCAGGACAAGAGGAAGACCCAACAAGAGATGGATTGACTCTATAAAGGAAGCCACAGCCCTCAATTTGCAAGACCTGCGCAAGGCTGTTAAGGATAGGACGTTTTTGGAGGACAATGATTCCTAGGGTCGCCATGAGTCAGAAGCGACTTGACCGCATTAACACACACACTCTCAGATTTACTGTGGTCTTTTGGTTGCTACAATTTAAGTCATGCCAAAAACAGTATTGCCATGGAAAATTAAGTATGTGAATAAACAAAGAAAATGGCAATAACTACACTGCTAGGCAATTGTAGCCACATGTACCAGTTAAGAAGAAACAATCATAAGCATTTCTAAAGAAGCTGCCAACCTCCCAACCCCCTGCTGCTTTAGAACTGTTTCTAAGAATACTTTTCCAAAGAAAGGCACCAGATTTGGTGACAGGATGTTTTTGAGTTCATTTGTCTTCAATGAACTCACGCCTTCCATAATTATCTATTATCTATGGTATTTACTCCTTGAGATTTGAAATAAAATTGCAAAAGAACATGAAGATAAATTTGCTTAGCACTTTTTGGACTTTGTTGCCCATTTCAAATTACGTCCTTGCTCCCTTGAGAGTAACGGGGTGGATCCTGAAAGAAACAGCTATGGTTTCACCCCGGAGGCAGACAATCTATTTGGCCAGATATTGTTTTTTGGGGGAAAAAATCTACCTGTGAAGATGCTGATTCCAAGAAAAGGTATTGGGATGCAGAGACCAGGGTTGCGCTTGGCCAGACATGTTGGCAACAAGCCAAGACCCAGATGGCTGCCACCATCAGTGGCTCTGCTTGGCATGCAGAAAGTGCCAGGTTTAATCTTGGACACCTCCAGTTAAGGACCAGGTAGCAGATGATGTGAAAGACCTCAGCCAGAGACCCCGGAGAACGGCTGCCAGGCTGAGTAGGCAATACTGATCTTCATGGACCATTGTTCTGATTCAATATAAGGCAGTTTCATGTGTCCATCTCAAGGTCTCACCCCAGATTCAACTATCTTCCCTGGTCCACGAGAAAATCCAGTGCTTCTAATCTATCCTTCCTCCAAGGAGCTCAGAGCAAGTTACATGATTCTCCTTTCCCCATTTTAATCCTCACAACAACTCTGTGAGGCTGAGAGATACGGGCTATTTATGCATGGCTGTTTCCTCGTGGTCACCCCACCAACTACTTCGGGCCTTTGCCTTGATTATGAATGCTTTTCCAACCACCAGAGGTCGCCTCAATCTCCCTGTGCATTTTGCCCGGGTTTTCTGGATGCTGGCTAAACATGAATCCAGAAAATGCAGGCAAAACACAAGGGGAGAGCGAGGCGACCTCTGACGGTCGGAAAATGCATGCATAATCAAGGCAAAGCCCCAAAGCAGTTGGCAGGGTTACCGCCAGGAAACAGCCATGCATAAATAGCCATTGACTGGCCCAAGACCACCCAGTTAACTTCATGCATGAGTTGGAACAATGGCTGGTTCTAGCTACAGAATTATCATCATCATCATCATAAACCTTTAATGGCATAATAGCTACAGAATTATTCATTCTGTGCTCTTTGTTCTTAATACAATAGTCTTTTAAAAACATTGTGGTTCTACTGATTAGTATGTCAGGTGCTTCAAAATCCCTTGGGGCTGGTACTGCAGGCCGTAAACATAAAACTCAAGACTAAAATAAACAAATGGACTATGTTTTTCCCATTGCAAAATGGCACTAGAGATTCTCACATCATCCCAGTCTTACAACCATTTTAGAGCAGGGGTGTCAAACATAAGGCCCGCAGACCGGATCCAGCCCCTTGAGAGCTCTTATCCAGCCCGTGAGCCAGATGAGGCAGCCCCCCCACCCCCACTCTCGATCTGGGCTGGCGAGGCATGGCCCGGCCCAACCAAGTGACCGTTATATCATATCCAGGCCTCGTAACAACTGAGTTCGACACCCCTGTTTTAGAGCACACTCACTTCATGGGCCAACTTTAAAAGAAGAAGAAGAGTTGGTTTTTATATGCCGACTTTCTCTACCACTTAAGGGAGAATCAAACCAGTTTACAATCGCCTTCCCTTCCCCTCCCCACAATAGACACCTTGTGAGGTAGGTCGGGCTGAGAGAGAGTGACTAGTCCAAGGTCACCCAGCTGGCTTCATGTAGAAGAGTGGGGAAACAAATCCAGTTCACCAGATTAGCTCATGTGCAGGAGTGGGGAATCAAACCCGGTGCTCCAGATTAGAGTCCACCGCTCCAAACCACCGCTCTTAACCACTGCACCATGCCGGCTCCTTATTTTGACATGCTGAAAAAATCTGTATTGGCTTGTGTGATGCACAATTAACTCTTTCATGCAGTTACTGCAAAGAAAGAAGTTCCTTTTAATGGCAAAAAACAAAAGTTAACACAACACTCTCAGAAGGTTTGTGAAAGACTTGCACATATACTGGGTTCACTTTCTTCCTCAACAGTGCTCCCCCCCCCACCGCCCCAGGATCTAGTCTTTCCAGAGCCAACGACTACCTTTTCATTGCTATTACTGACCCCTCCCCAAGGTTTCAAACACATATTAGCAAGGTTACCTATGTTGGGGTTTTGCAATGTGTTGCTGGACTCTTCAAGAAAAGCCTGGCATAAAAGCAGAATGTTCCTATTGTGCAAACATGCTTGAAGAAGAGAAAGCTTCACCTGCTGATAAATATTACACTACAGTAAACAAATCTGGACTCTTATGGATAGGACAAAACAGGCATTTCATTAAGCACAATTCCCGGTGGGGGGAGCACAGATAAGCCTCAATTGTTCTGGCGTATATCTATTATAGACTGAAGTTCCTCATTCCATCTGTAATGGCATAGGACTAAAATATCTGCAGCTACAGGCACCGTTCAAATAGCCATCTGTTATGTTTCTGAAGCTGCACAAATGGAAGCAGTGGCTTACAGCCCATTCCTGGGGGGTGGGGGGGTGTAGATTCTCAGCGGCCGGGAATGGCGCAGCCATGCTGCCTCCTCAAAGGCTACCCGGCTGCCGTAGAACCCGGTTTACTCTGCGGCATTGTGGTTCAAACTATCCTCTGGTAGAAGGCACAGAAGTGCAAACATTTGCTGTGCCATCCTTTTCAAGAGTTTCATCATACATGCAAAAAGAAGTCGTCCGTCCCCCGTCCCCCCCCATGGACCAACACAACTACCTACAGCCTTTCGCTATACGTGGTTGACAGCGGCCGATTATTAACATGCTACAAACCTGTATCAGTCTACATTTAACAAATTATTGCCATATGAGAGGCACCAGAATTCCATCGGTTACCGCCATAAATGTCCATTAAAAACAGAATGACATACAGTATATATCAGGAGAGGCAGAAGATATAAACTGCACTTTTACAATACACTGACTAATGGATGTGTGCCAAGTTCTCCTGACAGTGCTCTCTCTCGCTGCCCCCCTCTCTCCCACTCTCTCTCTCGCTCTTTGAAGATAGTTTCAGAAGGGAGCTGTGTTGGTCTGCAGTAGAACAATTAGACTTGAGCCCATTAGCACCTTAGAGACCCACAAGAGTTCCAGGGAGCTTTGACTCTGGAAACAGGGTTGCCAACCTCCAGGTACTAGCTGGAGACCTCCTGTTATTACAACTGATCTCCAGCCGATAGAGATCAGTTCACCTGGAGAAAATGGCTGCTTTGGCAATTGGACTCTATGGCATTGAAGTCCCTCCCCTCCCCAAACCCACCCTCTGCAGACTCTGCCCCCCCACAAAAAAACCCCCCCGCAAAGAGGGACCTGGCAACCCTATCTGGAAAGCTTACACTGTTTGAAAACACTTATTTCCAGTTTTAAAATCGAAACGTTCTTCTACTGCCCTCTGCTGATTATGTCTTAAACTGCATTTATTATACAGACAAATAATGCCTTTATAAACACCAAGATGCCACTCATGTGCCTGGTGTGCAACAACAACCCAAGTTAATAAGCCTTCCTTTATTTTAGATCAGAAACTGTTTCTATACCCACCATAACCTTGTTGCTTGCTTCTCACCTTACCCAAAAGTACCCTCATCAGGAAATTACATGCAGCTGACTCGTAAAGCCGAAGCTGTAACTCAACTTCGCCCATTGCCGTTAATTACTCAGCAGTACCCAGTGCTCTGACTGTAATCAGTCCTCAAAGAAACTCATCAAGTTTCATGAGAGCAAGCCAGGTACCTCCCTACCATGCTTATCTACCCTTCTGAGATTCAGTAGAACAGAGGCAAACATTTATGAGTTTAGATTTTTGAGTTCAGTCCTGCTTGATGAAGAACTTTCCCCCGTCCATCTAATAATGGCTGTTACCGCACTAGGTATTCCCAGCAATGTATTAAGAGTTTGAAAATGTTATCAAAATACTCTTCGCACTTTCTATGTATTCCCACCCATGTATTAAGAGTTTGAAACTGTTATAAAAAATACTGTTCGCCCTTTGTTTGGCCTCTTTAGCTGTGAAGACGTCTTCCAACCATTTTTTAGCCGTGGCATCCAAAAACCCTTTTAAAGCAATGTTTTTTATAACATTTCCAAACTCTTGATACATCGCTGGGAATACAAGTGCGGTAACCCCCAATATTACATAGTTCAGACTCCAAAGTAATTGTACACAAGAAACTGTTGTCTCCACACAATTGTAAGTAATTGAGTATATCAAGACAATATGGAAGGAAACAGTATTCATCTTATACCTTAAGCCTCCTGAAATATGGACGTTCTCTTCAGTCCCACAAGAACCGAACAGACTTATTAACAGATGGTTCAGATATCAAGGCACCAACTAAAAGAAGCCTCTCAGTGGCTGTTAGGGTTGCCAACCTAACTGGAGGTACTAGCTGGAGATCTCCTGCTATTACAACTGATCTCCAGCCGATAGAGATCAGTTCACCTGGAGAAAATGGCTGCTTTGGCAATTGGACTCCATGGCATTGAAGTCCCTGCCCTCCCCATACCCCACCCTCCTCAGGCTCCACCCCCAAAAGCTCCCGCTGGTGGCAAAGAAGGACCTGGCAACCCTAGTGGCTGTAGCAGATGCCAGTTTCCAAAGTTGCATGTCTTTTTCAGGGCTGAACTAGACGGGACAGCATCTCGGTGGTCGCCATGAGGACGCCATCATTTTAAAAGCTTTTAAAAATACTGTAAGGGGACAGGCCTACAGCATGGTGATTCTGTCCCCCTCATATTTTTTTGACTGAAGTAACACCTGTGATTTGTGTGACTATTTTAGCACTTGAGAAGGCATTGGGGGAGGGGGGGAGAGAAGAGCATCCCAGCCCGCCAAGTTGCAGGCCTGATCAGGATCATACCCTCACAGCATTTTAAAAGGACTTCAAAATGGCAGCAGTGTCCTCATGGTCACTATGAGGACACTATCACATCTAGTTTGGTGTACAGCCAGCATGGTGTAGTGGTTAAGAGCAGTGGTTTGGAGCGGTGGACACTAATCTGGTAAACTGGGTTGGTTTCCCTGCTCCTACTCATGAAGCCAGCTGGGTAACCTTGGGCTAGTCACAGCTCTCTTAGAGCTCTCTCAGCCACACCTACCTCACATGGTGTCTGTTGTGGGGAGGGGAAGGGAAGCCCATTGGAACCCGGTTTGATTCTTCCTTAAGTGGCAGAGAAAGTTGGCATATAAAAACCAACTCCTACTCCTCCTCTTCTTCGGCCCTCAGTCCTCTCCTCTCCCCATTCCCACTGAAAGAAGACAGCCACTGATGGGGTTTGCTCATTCTCATGGCAGTACAGTACCATGCTGAGTTTTGCAGTTTTACACAAGGAAATCTCTGTTCCAGCTCTTTTTCTTTCTGACATCATCCACTCTTGCCTGAAAGGGTAAGGGTTTTCTGGCAGCGATCACTGGCAGGTTATAGTATGTTTGAACTGATCCTATAATTTCAGTAAGAATGGAAAAGAAAGAGGATTTCTGATCAAGAAAATAAGTCTGTACAGTTATATTGACAGTCACACAAGCAACGTTAAAGTTTCTGCCTATACCATAAATATGATGGTCTTAAGTCTAGGTGGCTCCAGTAACATTTTTGTGAATTTTCAGAGTACTGATTTTCATTTTCTCTCTCTTAAAAACAAGAATAGTGACCTCTGCTGTTACAGTCTAAGATTTACAGTCCCATAAGGCAATAAGCAAAAGCATCAATTTACAGTTAAAAGATTTATGTAAAACACTTAGAAAAGAACCCTCTGATTTCTCTCTTCTTATTTATTTCAAATAAGCTAGATAACTTGAAATAGTTGTGCTCCTATTATTTGCTTAGGATATTAAGCAGACAGAATCACAATGTTTTTGCTAAAATTATGATAGGATCTCCCAATAATAACAAGAAAAATAGAATCTCCAACATTTCCCTAAATATCACACAGTGATATTTATATGGAAGCATTATGAATCAATAGAAATACAATTAAAGATGAATATACGCTACAGTTGTATAACAGATTTCTTTGTGGATTGTGATCGCTTCTGATAATGTAGAGTTCTAGAAAGCTTGTAGTAGAAAGTGAACATGTGAACATCAGCACCCTTCCAAAGAATCTGTTATCAAAAATTATCCAAATCCACAGATGAATGAAATGGTGAAGGAGAGCCCTCTTTTTAAAAACAACGGCAGTACAGACTCTGAAATTCTTGATGAATCAGTTATTTCTTTGTGTACATCAAGCTAATGTGTGAATAGGGAAGATAATTTTGGATTCTGATTTTAAATTGTTCACCATACACATTTCTCTGGTTCGATAAAAGCCCACACCATTCAGGCCCAAGGGCTTGGACACCCAGACAGATTTTTAAAAACTCTTTTCTTTGAATATTACCCCTATGAAACATACCCCTTTAAAAGCTTGATCAGTTTCATCTGATGAGGGGAGGGATGCAAAATACGGTAATTTACCTATCTTGTTGGAATACCAGAAATTATGTTTCGTTTTGTTCATATGTGAGATGATGGGAGACAGCCTCTTGGAACATTGTTAAAATGTATAATTTTTATTTTAAAAGTAGGCTGCAGTGACCATAGCCTCTTTTCACGGGGAGGGGGGGATTAAACCCCTCTAAGAAACTGCAAATAAACAGCAAACCAAGGCTGCATGTGTGCTTACAGCCAATTAGCTCTTTTCCATACAGCTTTTGCAGCAGGAGAGACTTTGAGACAAAAACAAACTGAACTAATTGGCAACTATCTGAAAAGATTTCTCAGTTTGCATCTGCCAAATTACTAAATAAATGGGCAGTTAACTGAGGAGCAGAGTAGCAGTTTTACTGTGATTACCATTCCCAGTACTTGAGTGTGAGATATCAACAGCTTTTTCTCATGGAGCATCATAGAAAACTGGATGGAAAATTAACTGATTGTTAAAATAGTATGGAAATATCTGCTGCACCTAGTCTGTGGCATGTTGTTGCCATTTTTAAACCTTACCTTTGATACACTGCCAAACACAGCCAAGTCTGCCCATGGGGAAGATGCAGTACCTATCCAGTCCCGCTTGACTATTTCTACAGATATCTATTTCATGGACTTTTAAAAACCATCTGGTGTTGCAACCAGAAATGCGATGACCATTTTTAATTGTTCAAATTGAGTTGGTGTAATGGGGCATGGCCTTTCCTTCTAACTATGGTTGGGATCCAAAGAGACGCACGTGAACCAACGGAAAGCTCTTCTGTCGGGGAGGAAGGGGAAGTTAAAATGCCCCAAAAGTAAGTGGCTCCTGCAGGGCTTCAAGCCAGGACTGCTTGAAGCCACCCAGCTCAGATCTGGCCAGCAGCATCGGCTATGGGTGCCGGCTCACACATTGTCTCCTCCTACACTGCCGCCATCTGGCATTAGAACAAGAGAGGCAACCGGTGAGCTGGAGGATCTGAGCCAAGATCCAACCAGAAAGATCTGGGTATGTTTAGCTTGAAGAGGTAAAGACTGAGGGGTGACATGATAACCAACTTCAAGTATTTGAAGGGGCTGTCATACAGAGGATGGTGCAAGGTTGTTTTCTGTTGCTCCAGAGGATCATACCCTCACAGCATTTTAAAAGGACTTCAAAATGGCAGCAGTGTCCTCATGGTCACTATGAGGACACTATCACATCTAGTTTGGTGTACAGCCAGCATGGTGTAGTGGTTAAGAGCAGTGGTTTGGAGCGGTGGACACTAATCTGGTAAACTGGGTTGGTTTCCCCGCTCCTACCCATGAAGCCAGCTGGGTGACCTTGGGCTAGTCACAGCTCTCTTAGAGCTCTCTCAGCCACACCTACCTCACATGGTGTCTGTTGTGGGGAGGGGAAGGGAAGCCCATTGGAACCCGGTTTGATTCTTCCTTAAGTGGCAGAGAAAGTCGGCATATAAAAACCAACTCCTACTCCTCCTCTTCTTCGGCCCTCAGTCCTCTCCTCTCCCCATTCCCGCTGAAAGAAGACAGCCACTGATGGGGTTTGCTCATTCTCATGGCAGTACAGTACCATGCTGAGTTTTGCAGTTTTACACAAGGAAATCTCTGTTCCAGCTCTTTTTCTTTCTGACATCATCCACTCTTGCCTGAAAGGGTAAGGGTTTTCTGGCAGCGATCACTGGCAGGTTATAGTATGTTTGAACTGATCCTATAATTTCAGTAAGAATGGAAAAGAAAGAGGATTTCTGATCAAGAAAATAAGTCTGTACAGTTATATTGACAGTCACACAAGCAACGTTAAAGTTTCTGCCTATACCATAAATATGATGGTCTTAAGTCTAGGTGGCTCCAGTAACATTTTTGTGAATTTTCAGAGTACTGATTTTCATTTTCTCTCTCTTAAAAACAAGAATAGTGACCTCTGCTGTTACAGTCTAAGATTTACAGTCCCATAAGGCAATAAGCAAAAGCATCAATTTACAGTTAAAAGATTTATGTAAAACACTTAGAAAAGAACCCTCTGATTTCTCTCTTCTTATTTATTTCAAATAAGCTAGATAACTTGAAATAGTTGTGCTCCTATTATTTGCTTAGGATATTAAGCAGACAGAATCACAATGTTTTTGCTAAAATTATGATAGGATCTCCCAATAATAACAAGAAAAATAGAATCTCCAACATTTCCCTAAATATCACACAGTGATATTTATATGGAAGCATTATGAATCAATAGAAATACAATTAAAGATGAATATACGCTACAGTTGTATAACAGATTTCTTTGTGGATTGTGATCGCTTCTGATAATGTAGAGTTCTAGAAAGCTTGTAGTAGAAAGTGAACATGTGAACATCAGCACCCTTCCAAAGAATCTGTTATCAAAAATTATCCAAATCCACAGATGAATGAAATGGTGAAGGAGAGCCCTCTTTTTAAAAACAACGGCAGTACAGACTCTGAAATTCTTGATGAATCAGTTATTTCTTTGTGTACATCAAGCTAATGTGTGAATAGGGAAGATAATTTTGGATTCTGATTTTAAATTGTTCACCATACACATTTCTCTGGTTCGATAAAAGCCCACACCATTCAGGCCCAAGGGCTTGGACACCCAGACAGATTTTTAAAAACTCTTTTCTTTGAATATTACCCCTATGAAACATACCCCTTTAAAAGCTTGATCAGTTTCATCTGATGAGGGGAGGGATGCAAAATACGGTAATTTACCTATCTTGTTGGAATACCAGAAATTATGTTTCGTTTTGTTCATATGTGAGATGATGGGAGACAGCCTCTTGGAACATTGTTAAAATGTATAATTTTTATTTTAAAAGTAGGCTGCAGTGACCATAGCCTCTTTTCACGGGGAGGGGGGGATTAAACCCCTCTAAGAAACTGCAAATAAACAGCAAACCAAGGCTGCATGTGTGCTTACAGCCAATTAGCTCTTTTCCATACAGCTTTTGCAGCAGGAGAGACTTTGAGACAAAAACAAACTGAACTAATTGGCAACTATCTGAAAAGATTTCTCAGTTTGCATCTGCCAAATTACTAAATAAATGGGCAGTTAACTGAGGAGCAGAGTAGCAGTTTTACTGTGATTACCATTCCCAGTACTTGAGTGTGAGATATCAACAGCTTTTTCTCATGGAGCATCATAGAAAACTGGATGGAAAATTAACTGATTGTTAAAATAGTATGGAAATATCTGCTGCACCTAGTCTGTGGCATGTTGTTGCCATTTTTAAACCTTACCTTTGATACACTGCCAAACACAGCCAAGTCTGCCCATGGGGAAGATGCAGTACCTATCCAGTCCCGCTTGACTATTTCTACAGATATCTATTTCATGGACTTTTAAAAACCATCTGGTGTTGCAACCAGAAATGCGATGACCATTTTTAATTGTTCAAATTGAGTTGGTGTAATGGGGCATGGCCTTTCCTTCTAACTATGGTTGGGATCCAAAGAGACGCACGTGAACCAACGGAAAGCTCTTCTGTCGGGGAGGAAGGGGAAGTTAAAATGCCCCAAAAGTAAGTGGCTCCTGCAGGGCTTCAAGCCAGGACTGCTTGAAGCCACCCAGCTCAGATCTGGCCAGCAGCATCGGCTATGGGTGCCGGCTCACACATTGTCTCCTCCTACACTGCCGCCATCTGGCATTAGAACAAGAGAGGCAACCGGTGAGCTGGAGGATCTGAGCCAAGATCCAACCAGAAAGATCTGGGTATGTTTAGCTTGAAGAGGTAAAGACTGAGGGGTGACATGATAACCAACTTCAAGTATTTGAAGGGGCTGTCATACAGAGGATGGTGCAAGGTTGTTTTCTGTTGCTCCAGAAGGTCGGACCAGAACCAACGGGTTGTAATTAAATCAAAAGAGTTTCTGTCTAGACATTAGGATGAATTTTCTAACAGTTAGAGCAGTTCCTCAGTGGAACGGGCTTCCTCGGGAGGTGGTGAGCTCTCCTTCCCTGGAGGTTTTTAAGCAGAGGCTAGATGGCCATCTGTCAGCAATGCTGATTCTATGACCTTCGGCAGATCATGAGAGGGAGGGCATATTGTCATCTTCTGGGCATGGAGTAGGGGTCATTGGGAGTTGGGGGGAGGTAGTTGTGAATTTCATGCATTGTGCAAGGGGTTGGACTAGATGACCCTGGTGGTCCCTTCCAACTCCATGATTCCAAGCGACCCCCGCGGCTTGGCTCTGCTTGCTCCTTGCTGACATGGCCCTCCAGGGCAACGACCCATCAGGAAAGTTCCCTGTAAGTTAAATGGCCGGTCCACCCCTGTGCGTGTATGAGGCGCTTTCCCCAGTGTTGTTATCAGTTTTACTGTCCAGCTGCAGTCCTTCTTACTACACTGAATACTGCCCTGAAGGATCCCTGCCTTCAAAAGTACATTTCCAGGTGGGTGAGAATGAGCTTTAGTAGAAAGGGGAATTGGGTTGAAAAGCGGGGAAGAACATGACATGAAAATGTTTGGCGTGAGGTAAATTTCTCTATCCATTATAAGGAGGGAAAGACACATGCAACTGACGGCCTTTGCAGCTTCCTGTTCCTTATTCCATTTAGTTCTACCTTTGGGCACCATGGTTAGCTGTCTGAAAGTCACTCCCTGACATTTGTTCGTATTGTTTTGGGAGAGCCATGGGGGTAAAGTGTGCCACAAGACTCTTGCTTCATCTAAAGCCCATTGATAATGGCCAGTGACTAGAGAATGATTCATCGAAGGAACAAAAATACTATTCAGCAGCCACCTATACAGCAGAACCAAGAATTCTGACCACCCCGTTGTTCAATAGATTGCCTTGCTGAGCTCCTGGAGATGACCTCAGCTCGGCTGCTGACGGCCCTCAAGTTTAATGTCTAGTGGATAGTCTGCCATTTATGTTGTGGTTACCTTGTCAAGACATGACAAGCGTGCTCACACAGAGGTGCTTTGACTGAAACGCTTCATGCACTGTTGTCACTGTGAATAGATTCATAAACCGTGGATCAGCACTAGATTGTGACTCAAGCAATTTACAAAACAGAATAAGAACGCTGAACATTACCCTTCCCAACACGTCTCTTATCATAGAGGAGGAGGGCACCTTGCTTTCTATAAAGCAGAGTGAAGACGAGCTCTGGGATAGCTTCATATCTTTTCAAGACAATCCTTGTGGGGATCAGGCAAGGCACATAGGAAATCATAACCTCTTAAACAAATAGGGTTGCCAACCTCCAGGTTATGAAAAATCAGTACACGGCCAACTGATAAAAAATCAACAGACCAGGTTTCTATGATGACAATATCTCTATTATAACAACAATAAAGTGACACAACCAAAGTGTGAAACGCCATATATCCGGAAGGCGTTCCCGTGCACTGTCTGGGCACTTTGTGCCGTGTTCGTGTATTTTTTCTATACCTCGACTTCCAGCATCTCAATTGGCTGTTGACATTCATTGAATTGAGACTATCGATCGTATTGAGGCTTGTTAGCCCACCTTAAGAGATGTTCTGTCCCCCATGTGGGATTTTATATGTATTGCGTCGTCTTCGTTGATTTTGTTTGTTTGTACACACAGTTCATTTGTACCGTATATACTCGCGTATAAGCCGAGTTTTTCAGCCCAAAAAAAGGGCTGAAAAAGCCGGCCTCGGTAGGGTAGGGGAGGGGGGAGGAGGGAGAAGGGAGGAGGGAGGGGGCAACTTACCGCCGCCATCGCCGCCGCCGCCGCCGCCGGGCCCATGCGGCTTCCCCCGGCCAGGAGCGCCCTGTGAGGGCCTCCTGCGGCCGCTGCAAGGTTGTGCGGCTGCCGCCGCCAGGCGCGTTCGGCTCCCCCCGCCCTGGAAGGGCCGGGGGAAGCCTGCTGCGGCCGCTCCAAGGCCGCGCGGCCGCCACCACTGGGCGCGCCTGGCTCCCCCCGCCCTGGAAGCCTCCTGCGGGGGGCCCGCCGCCGCCACCACCGCCTTCGCCGGGAGCCCTGTCAGGTAAGCCTGCGGGGGATGGAGGGGTTATAAGCCAACCCTTGTCTGTCCCCTCCTATCAGTGTCTTCTGTCAGCGGCTGAAGACTTTTCTGTTTTGTCTGGTGTTCCCCCACTTATTCTCATTGATCCTTCCTCCCATTCATGTGTTTGTGTGTTTTGTTTTAATATTTTAAACTGTTTTAATATATTTGTATTTGTTTTTAATCTTATTTTAATGTTTTCATTGTTCACTGCCTTGGACACCCTAAACTGAGTGAAAAAGCTATGGGTGGTTCCTTGCCAGTTCCTTGTTTCCCCTATATTCTACACCTGGTATTCTACCTTGGCACCTTCCCTCCCACTAGCCTGACTGGGTTGATTTCAAGACTACAATCCAGTGTGTCCTTGGCCCTGCATCCAACGATTCCCCAGTTGGTCCCCACTGTCACTATTGCCCTTAGCCTTCAAGTCTTGATTCCTCTAGATCCTGATCCTTGAAAGATAGGGTTGCCAACCTCCAGGTACTAGCTGGAGATCTCTTGCTATTACAACTGATCTTCAGCTGATAGAGTAGGTGCCTGCAGACAGATAGAAGAACCTTGTGAGGTCCACTGATTCTTGGCATGAGGTATATGTACCCATGAGAATACTTCATAGCATTGCAATTCGCATTTAGAAAAAAGACAAAAGACAAAAGACCAACTGATGAAGCAAGTTTTATTGCGAAACGAACACCAATCTGGAGGTGCCGTTTTGTTTGTTCATTATTGGACTCCATTGTTCAAAATTGGACACTGTTCTTTACTTACAATTTGGACTGTGCATGATTAAGGAGGAATTCCAGCGTTTCCTGGTGAAGTAACCTGGTGACATCTTTATAAAGGAAATTGAAAAGGAGAAACCCACTCCCTCGATATTATTTCTATTTATATGTTGTAAACTGGGTATTTGTACTTTGTACTGTTGAATGTTTTCATAGTGCAGTCACATTATTGTTAGTAAATGTTGTTCTACTTATGAGCCTGTGTGCTGTGATTGTTTAAACCTCCAGGTACTAGCTGGAGATCACCTGCTATTACAACTGATCTCCAGCCGATAGAGATCAGTTCCCCTGGAGAAAATGGCTGCTTTGGCAGTTGGACTCCATGGCATTGAAGGACCTCCCCTCCCCAAACCCTGCCCTCCTCAGGCGCCGCCACAAAAACCTTCCGCCGGTGATGAAGAGGGACCTGGCAATCCTACTGAAAGAGCTCTAGTCATTTGGCCCCAGGCCCAAACTATGCTTCAGTAGTAGATATCTTTATGCTAAAGGCACATCCAGACAGCCTTAAAAATACTTCTCTTTTGGCACAGAAAAGGGGTTGCACAAGATTCATCCCAGTAGCTGTTGTGGGGGCAGCGTGACTTGTACTGGCCTATTCTCCTCTTCCTGCTTTGCATCACCTTACAAGTTCATGATGCAAGTCCAGGTTTTTTTTTTTTTTTTTGGTAACTAGCCCTTCAGGACGTTTAGAGTAAGATGATCCCTCTCCAGCTTTTGGGGTAAAATCTGCAACTATTCAATTCCACTCAATAAATATAAACCATATGGGCACAAAGGCAAGACAAATCGCTGCTCTAGGCACCAGTTAGTACCTTCAATTCCCAGAGTCCCTATCTATTGAGAATGCCATACCTTTTAATAGCCAGGGCAACCTCCAACTTGGCAAGACAATCTATTCCCCATTGGTTTTTCTAAGATGTCTCTTGCCGATCCTGGTGCCTGATTCCTTCCCATATCTTTAACTCCCTTTTGTTTGCAGTGTGCTTTTTACCGAAGGCATTTTCTTTCCTAACACAATCAAGGCTATCCACTAATGAGCGCTCTCCTTGAAAGTTATCTAGTTTCTAGAACAGCATGTCATTAATAGTAGATTATCTCTTTTAGCATAGCTTTCAGATCCAAGGTGAAATGTTTTATTACTCTAAGTCAACGTGGGGTGATGATATTACAGTAAACAAGTCCCAACCCTGTCCAACAATGAAAACAGCTAATAAAAAGCTTCTACACCACACCCTGGGGAAACAAAGGAAAACAACACTTCTCTAGAAGAGCACTTTTGTTCAGACAAACAAGTCTTACTGGACATTTAACATTTTTAAATAGTCCAATTCTTCACATTTCAGTTCTCTCAAGATTAAAAAAAAAAGATGTGGGAAAGGGGTTCTACGATATGTCATGTTTATTGTTTTCAAAATGGGAATCATTCAATTTGCATTACCATCTCAATATCATTGGGGGCCGTCTTGTAATAAAACCTTCACACTAAATCTCTGTGCACCTTATGAATTTCACTGCAATCTTTACCTAAAGAACCCCGCTCAAGTTCCTTTAATAATAGCAGCAAACAGTTCCAGCTTTCCACAGCTGCAGAGGTTAGCCCTCCTTAGAGATTTGCAATGGTACGGCTCCTGCTTCCAATCAAAACAGCGACACAGTCAACGTGATTTACAGTCTAGAGGGGTTTGATTAGAGAACAGTACACTACAGAGCAACTACAGCAAATTTTTAATCTGCAATGCTTTCTTCTTCACAACAAAAACAGTTTCTTGCCTCCCCAAAGCTAAGGGAAATATGAAAGCACATTCAGGATTTCTCTTCCTCTGTTGTAGAGTTTGGGACCCATTATCTTTTATCCAGTTGCTGAGAGAGGGTCCTTTAACAATCCCCCCTTTTAACATTTTAAATAAAAACCATCTGCTCCTTTACGTGGAAGGGAATGCCATCCTTACACTGTGAAGCAATATTTGTGAGGTCAGCATCGGGTTAAAATCACCTCTCAGGTAGAACTGGCAGTATTTTCCTGGATGAATTACTCGGGATTAGTTAATGATGGAGGCAATCAGAGATGCGAATGATTTATTTAATAGCAGCAAATCTGGAATGCAGACAGCATCTCAGAGGAGGAGGTTTGCCTGCCTGCCTGCCCGCCCCACGTAGTCTTCTCTGCCTTGCAAGAGCAAGCTCTTTTCTCCTTCACTCTTGCAACTCCAGCAAAAACATGAAATACAGAAAGGGAAAGTACATTGGGCATGTCCCAGCCCAAGTTAAGAATGTCTACATCCTATTGGTTTTCATGGGGGAGAATTTAGCCATTTGAAAATCAACAGGACTGAGAGAGAGAAATGCTTGATTTTGGCCGAGACAGAGATCTGGTATGACACAGTGGATAGAATGGCAGACTAGAACCTGACCCCCCCCCCCCTGTGAGAACCCAACCACTGTGGGTCTGAATCTCCTCTCTGCCATGAAAGTTGGCCAGTGGAACCTTGGGCCTATCACTAAGCCTAACCTAAAAGCAGATAAAGTGAAGAAGTGGAGAATGATGTGATCAACTGCTTTGGGTTCCCCACAAGGGATACATGTAGGATATAAATAAAAAATAATCGAAATAAACCACTCAATAAACAAACCCATATTTCACATGAACACATAAAACTCTCTCTGGTAGAAGCTTTTCACAACTGGAGATGCCAGGGATTGAACCGGGGACCTTGTATATACAAAGCAGATGCTCTCCCCCTGAGCCATGGCCTGCCTGCCTGCCTGCCTGCCTGCCTGCCTTCTCTCTCTCTCTCTCTCTCTCTTTCTTTCTTTCTTTCTTTCTTTCTTTCTTTCTTTCTTTCTTTCTTTCTTTCTTTCTTTCTTTCTTTCTTTCTTTCTTTGCTTGCTTGCTTGCTTGCTTGTAATAGTCTACTGGCAGTCTGAAGGCTCAAGAGGGCCTCCAAAGCTTCTGATCTGTTCCATGGCGTCCCCCTTTATTATGCATCTCAACTTCTGGCACAAGTAAAGGACTTTTTAACCCCAACCTTCCCCAGTGTAAACGGGAGGGGGGGAAATAAAAAGAGGCTTTGGCAGAGTTTTGCTCTTTGTGTTCTTTTGTTGCTTACTCCCTTTTGCCTTTTGCCTTGGCTCACAGACAGGACTTCAGCTGCTGAAAGTTATAAGAACGCTGCCAAACCCCTCCATTGCTGTTCGCACATGGTGGGGGCTAAAGAGCCTTTTGTCTTTGCCTTAGCTCATGCATGTTTGAGAGTCAGTGGCCAAGCCACATGTTGCTGGCCCATTAGTGCTCATTCAAGTCAAAACAGGTCTCTGTTAAGAAACATCTGCACCCTAGGCTTTTTCTATAGGGCAGGTGGGTGATTTAACTTACAGGGAAAGTTCCCCATGGGCTGCTGCCATGGAGGGCCACTGGTAGCCACAGGCAAGCAAAGGCAAGGCCCAGTAGCTCTGCAAAGCCCAAAGAGGCCTCTTCACTTAGATCCTTTGGCAGTAGCCATGATAGGTATCAGCTTACCAGTCACCTCCTCCAGTACTGCTAGGGGAGGAGGCAGTGGGGGAGCAGACACACCCCATTGGCACTGGTGGCCGGGTCTGAGCTAGAGTTGCCAGGTCCCTCTTCGCCACCGGTGGAAGGCTTTTGGGGTGGAGCCTGAGGAGGGAGGGGTTTGGGGAGGGGAGGGGCTTCAATGCCCTAGAGTCCAATTGCCAATGAAGCCACTTTCTCCAGGGGAACTGATCTCTGTCACCGGGAGATCAGTTGTAATAGTAGAGATCTCCAGCTAGTACCTGGAGGTTGGCAACCCTAATATGAGCTGAGTAATCCCTGCAGAGCTGATTTGTAGCATGTCCCTCATCCATAGGGTTGCCAGCTCCAGGTTGGGAAATACCTGGAGAATTTTGGGGTGGAGCCTGAGGAGGGTGGGGTTTGGGGAGGGACTTGAATGCCATAGAGTCCAATTGCCAAAGTGGCCATTTTCTCCAGGTGAACTGAACACTATCGGCTGGAGGTCAGTTGTAATAGCAGGAGATCTCCAGCTACTACCGGGAAGTTGGCAACCCTACTCATCCATCTACCTTTCATTGAAAGGTAGCAGAAAAACTGCAGCAGCCTTAGAGTTAATATTGCTCCAGTCTTTCTTACACAAGAATGTACTTTTCTTTAAGAATTTATACTTGTGGTAAGCAAGGAGAAAAACCACAATGATGCTGTACTGATTCACCACTTGACAGGGAATGGAAACCACACACATAAATTGTACATGCAGACTATCAAGGGTCCTGTCTAGTTGTGAAATACTGGTATTATTATTCAAGATATGCTAGTCTGGCGAAGTGGTTGAAGCATCATCCAGGCCTGGGGATGCCAGGTGAAAATCCATGCTCTCCATGAACCACGCTAGGTGACCTTGGGGAAGTCGTTCTCTCACAGCCTAACCTATTTATAGAGTTGTTGTGAAGATAAAATGGAGGAGGACCAAATGATGTATGGGGATATGAGCGTCTTGAAGAAATACTAAGCTAAGAATGTACTTAAATATGATTATTCCCGCTAAAAACACTGCCTACAGCACAAATTCCAAATATATTCACAATTTGCTGTTGTCAAAAGTGTTCTTTTTCTGAGAGACTCTGAAATGTCACATTTTCTACCATTTTTTCCTAATGTTTTTGTTCTGAGCAGTGTCCTGCTTGCCATGAAGGATTATTTCATTCTATTTGGTGTTTAGTCTGCACTTGTGAAGCAATACCTAGACCACAAGCTTGTTTCAGTCGTACAGTAAAAACACATCTGCATTTGTGGAGTTAATCGTCATCTTATTAATTTTGCTTTGGCTTCCCCCCCTCCAAAGGAATCCTAATGAAAACCATGTTTATGTGCTCTAAGGCACAGAGGAAATTCATTACTCTGAGGAATAACACACTCCACAAGTGAAATGAAAGTAATCTTATTTATGACAGGAAGAGGCCTTCACAAGCCTGAACTCCACCACACTTGGACTGATACCGGGAATATGAAGGAAGCTGCAAAAATATAGAAAGCTATTTTCAAATAGAAGTATCATCTTTAGAATGCCCAGTTTGCAATTTTTTGAGAGTTTTTTTAAAAAGTTCCCTGGGGAAAAAACCCTATTCTGTACCAAATTGACAAAGATGCTCTGGAGGAGAATGCACAAATGAAAAGATGATAATACATTTTTTAAATTCACCCAAGAGACTTCCCTCACACCCTTTATCATAAGTTTCCTTGTGTTCCCTAGGTTCCTTTTGTGGACTACTTACAATGACACATACCTGCGTTGACAGCTCTGTTTCCTCCTTATCAGAGCAGGTCATTAGTACCCTATTCAGGAGGATTATTCTGCATTGCAATAATATCTGGTTTTTATTACTGCACCCCACATGTGGTTAATTCTGAGCCAAGTGGTGGGAAAGGAGTGGTCAGGCTGATGCCCCCTTTAGCCCCCTTTATTGATTAAAAAAACACACAATTGGGAGCAATGTCACACTAAAAGTGTGAACTGTGAATCAGGAACAGCCCAATTCAAAACATACAGCCATAAGCTCACCAAGGAAAGCCTCTTAAACTCGGGGGCAGTATCAGTGATTCTGAGGCTCTGGGCAAAAGTCCAGGATGGGCCCCCAGAATCAGTGTCACCCACGTTTCCGACAAGCCAAGCAAGACCACCACTGGGGCCAAAATCCAGCTGCCTGAGCCAAAGACAGGACAGGAACAAGAAATTGTAGGGTTGCCAGCTCCGGGTTGGGGAATACTTGGTGGTTTTGGGGGCGGAGCCTGAGAAGGGCGGGGTTTGGGAGGGGAGGGACTTCAATGACATAGAGTCCAATTGCCAATGCGGCCATTTTCTCCAGGTGAACTGATCTCTATCGGCTGGAGATCAGTTGTAATAGCAGGAGATCTCCAGCCACCACCTGGAGGTGGGCAACCCTAAGCTACAGTAGGAGTTTGTTTTTCTTCCCTCCCTCCTTTGAGTGGGCAGAGCTGTGGGCAGCTGGGGCCCATAAAGCTGCCCCTGTTGCCCATTGGCTAAGGCCACCCCTGCTTAAGATCAAAGGCCCTATCTGAAATATATAGCTAAACAAAACCAGTCTGCTCTTACAGAATTGTTGTGAGGACTGTTGAGAACACACTCTGATGCACTGTGCAAATCTTGAGCATTATAATCAGTACAGGATTAGGTCACTTCCCATAATCTCTGATCTCCGGCTGATAGAGATCAGTTCACCTGGAGAAAATGGCCGCTTTGGCAATTGGGCTCTAAGGCAATGAAGTCCCTCCCCTCCCCAAACCCCGCCCTCCTCAGGCTCCGCCCCCAAACCTCCCACCGGTGGCGAAGAGGGACCTGACAATTCTATGGATCAGAGCCTTTATTAACAACATGAGCCTAATTTTACAAAGATTGAAGTACATGTTGTATTCAAAACTGCCAATTTAATATGCTGGAGAGGATTGCCAATAGGTCCCCTGTCAGCATAAGTCAGCTGATACCATAAATGTTGCTGGGTACGCTTGGTAATAGCTGGTCTTCAGCAGCAGGAACAGATGATATACGTCTGAAACCCCTTTAAGTACATTAACATAAAAGCAAACGTCAAAAATAGGAGGAATCTTTAAGTATTTTAAAAAAATAAAAGAGCAAGTAAAAAAAAAACTTCAAACACCGTCGCACACTGTGATTTAACTCCTTTAAAAACATTGCTAGGCTGAATGAGTGACTTTTTACAATAATGTGGTAAAGAATTTTTATGGGGGGGAAAGGATTTGTTTATTTACTAGAAAGCTTTTAAGCAGAATCATAACATTTTGGCCACAAGAAGGCACTCTTTACTAACAGACATCCCGTTTGAATGGATCTTCATTTGATGCAACCTCGGTTTTTAATGAAGGACTCGTTTACTTATAAAACTTTATCTAACAATGTGAAGGACAATTAGCCCCTCTGGCATGGAGATGTTTGGCCAACTGTGGTTTAAATGCTCGAGGGCTGTTTATGGATAAAACGGTACAAGGCTAAAAGCTTAATGCTGTTGTTGTGTTCCTCCTGCCAAAAAGGACTTCTAACATCCCCAGAGTGTTGTTGGGGGGAGGCACTGAGGAGCAATTTAAGCATCTCATCCTTTTCCTTCTGTCCTTGAAAATAAGATGGTTGTGTACTGCGTTATGAAATCTCTTCTTGGGGCAGGGTCATAGGGTTGCCAACCTCCGGGTGGGACCTGAAGTTCACCTGGAATTACAACTGCTCTCCAGACTGGATCAGTGCTCTGGAGAAAATGGCATCTTTGGAGGTCAGGCTCTACAGCATACCACAGATTTTAGATGAAATTGTGGCTCATATTCTCCCCTCCACAGGTGCTGCCTCCAAATTACTCAGACTGGAGTTGGCAACTGGGGGCGGGGAGCAGCAGTCTGTGCTGCAATCTTGCTCACTTACCCATTGAAGAAGAGTTGGTTTTTATATGCCCACTTTCTCTACCTTTTAAGGAGAATCAAACTGGCTTACAATCTCCTTCTCTTCCTCTCCCCGCATCAGATACCTTGTGAGGTAGATGGAGCTGAGAGAGCTCAAAGAGAACTGTGACTAGCTCAAGGCTACCCTGCTGGATTCATGCGTAGGAGTGGGGAAACTAACCCGGTTCACCAGATTAGAGTCCACCGCTCATGTGGAGGAGTGGGGAACCAAACCCAGTTATCCAGATTAAAGTCCACCGCTCTTAACCACTACACCACGTTGGCTCTCCACGCTGAAGTCTGTTGAAGTAAGCAGGATTTATGCACAAGATCTTACCCCTTCCATGTAGTAGCCAGTTGTCCTGGAAATGGAAGGTGACTTCTCAGACAAGCACAGGTTTCTGAACATTAAAATAGCAATGTAAATGTGCCAGGGATAAAAGTGTCATGGAAAGTATAGATTAAGATTTGAATCAAGAAAACATAATATATGCAAAATCTCTAAATACTACATAGTATTTGTTAAATTGAAGAGGGTTTGTGGCACCAGCCCCTGTTTTTTGTGTGTAACAGTGGCCTCAGGTCAGCACTGGTATAAATGCAAGGAATCTGACCCTTTGCCCTGGCCTGCTCAGGCCAGCAGTACTTTCTGCCAATTGTACTCTGGACTCCATCACTGACCTCAGCCTCCCCCCATCCCTCAACGAACACGTCCTCAGGATCTACATTTAGGAATGGTCACCCACAGCCCTTGTCTGACAAAATGGAGCAAAGGCTGACAAACCCATCTTCCCATTTTGGTTGAACGTGAAATTTATACAAGCTTCCCATTTGGGAATAATTAACTCAAGCCTAGGATGCATTTTCAGTTGTGGCTTTCAGTACCAATCAAGTTCCTATCTCCTTCAAGAATGTCGAGGCAATATTAATGCAAGAGTGAGCAATTCTTGAACAATAAGAAGTAAATATTGATTGCTGCTATGGTTCTCTTTCACTCTGTCTGCAATTAGATCAGCCTTTAGCTTTGTTGGCAGTTGCTCTGTGGTAAATTCCAAGAAGATTTCAAATGAAGATGCTTCTTTCAGCTCCTTTATGATACAGACTAAATCCACACAGATTATTTGCCCTGGGTTCAATGTGGTTGTGAAGTGAGATTTCCCCCTGCTTATCTTCAGTGGATACCGTGGACTGCCCCCCCCCCCAAAAAAGTGGGTTATAGATCAAATCAAGCCTGAACTGACCCTAGAAGCTAAAATGATTAAACTGAGGCTATCGTATTTTGGTCACATTATGAGAAGGCAAGAGTCACTAGAAAAGACAGTCATGCTAGGAAATGTTGAGGGCAGCAGGAAAAGAGGAAGACCAAACAAGAGATGGATTGACTCTATAAAGGAAGCCACAACCCTCAATTTGCAAGACCTGAGCAAGGCTGTTAAAAGACAGGACATTTTGGAAGACATTGATTCATAGGGTCGCCATGAGTCGGAGGCGACTTGATGGCACTTAACACACACACACACACACATCCACACCATCAAGGTGAATTGGTGCATCTCCTGGGGGGGGGGGTTTCCTGGATTTTCCCTGTTTCTTCCCAAACCTGCCTTGATGTGAAGTTTTAGGAAACACTGTGGTAAAGCCATGTGGGCATGAAAATTCAAATTTTCACAGTCTCACCCACAAGGCAGCTATTTCCCCCACAGTGGTTATTTCCCCTACCCCGCCACTATAGCATTATAAGAATATGTGTAACAGGTTCTCTGAATTCCCAGCTTTCATGTTTAAAAAAGCAAGTCTCTAGCCCCTTTTGTTGTGCCGATATAAACGAAAATGCATATCTCCACAATGAAAGAGACTAGAGATTTGCTTTTTTGTTTTTTTTAAATGAGTGCTAGGAATTTGGAGAACTTGTTAGATATATTGTTGCAATCTTATATCACTATGATGATATTCAACTGCCTGTTTTGTTTTTAAAAGCAAAATCAGCCCAGAGGGTTGTGCGCGGCTGTATTGGCAGCTGCAGCAGCAATAGGGAAACTACACGTGCCTATTCCCATGTGGAAAACACCAGAGAATGAATGATAATTCAGACAGAGCGTACTGCAAAAATCAAATAGACTAGCAATGAAGTTGCAAGTTGCTATGTCCATTAAACCTAGGTCAACATTCTTGGCTACAACACAGGAATGTGATTAAAACAGAAGGATGTGGCTGAAACAATCAGTATTTGTATAGAATGCAATTTTTAAAAAATCTTAATCCTGAAAAACTGACCCCTGAGGGCCAAGTCTCATGCTACAAAGTTTTGTGCCCCCCCACCCCGCAAATGCTGGGTCTATTCAACATTTTCTGGGAGTTCCCTGACTGGAATTTGATTCCCTGGCATGCACAGGCCTGATTTGGATTAGGACTGTGAAGAGAAGAGGGTTCAAGCCTTCCCCAAAGTCATTATCCTGACCTGAAATGGCACCCAGAAACCACTGTTTGCAATGTTTCCCCCAACAGGACAAACATTGGCTCCCTGGGTTTGTTTCGGGTTGGATAAACAGCATGGCAGTAGGGCAGTTTAAGCACCATCTCCTTTGCTGCAATCCTAATCTGAATTAGACCTACCTGCTCTGAGAGTTGTTCAAGCATGGAACTCCAAGAGAACTCCAAGACAAAAGACCCATGGTGGCCATGTGGAGCATACAAGGGCTCTGTAATGTGTAAACTGGCCTCTATCTAACAAACATGACAGTGGTGTAGGGTTGCCAGGTCCCTCTTTGCCACTGGTGGGAGGTTTTTGGGGTGGAGCCTGAGGAGGGCGGGGTTTGGAGAAGGGAGGGACTTCAATGCCATAGAGTCCAATTGCCAAAGTGGCCATTTCCTCCAGGTGAACGGATCTCTATCAGCTGGAGATCCGTTGTAACAGCGGAAATCTCCATCTAGTACCTGGAGGTTGGCAACCCCTACACTGGTGCGTCTTGGCAAAGTGCAAACTTGTGGTCCCCTTGCTTACAGTTTCTTTAGGAAAGCAATTACAAACATGTCCTATGTTGAAAAAAAACCCACTTCCTTGCCCTTCTGGTAGAAATTCACTTCAACATTATGGCAAACTGAAAAGAATTATCATGCTAAAAAAGACTGAAACAGTGCTCCTATTACTACTGCATACCAATTCTTTAGCTATTGTTTCTCACAATTACTTATGCCAAATTCTGAAGTAATT
This sequence comes from Euleptes europaea, assembly GCF_029931775.1. Lineage (NCBI taxonomy): Eukaryota > Metazoa > Chordata > Lepidosauria > Squamata > Sphaerodactylidae > Euleptes > Euleptes europaea. The sequence continues at coordinate 67,313,176 of NC_079320.1, read as the reverse complement.
CTGACGGATATATAAATATATATTGCCATGGGTAGCCATGTTAGTCTGTCAACAGCAGTAGAAAAGAGCAAGAGTCCAGTAGCACCTTAAAGATTGAAAAAGTGAGCTGTAGCTGACGAAAGCTCATACCCTGCCAGAAATTTTGATTGTCTTTAAGGTGCTACTGGACTTCTGCTCTTTTCTAAATATATACCATAATTGTATGACAATACCACATGTGCCAGTACCTATGAGAATACCATAAAGATTTTATCAAATTAAGTGGTGTGGAAATCGTACAGAAGATAATATTTCCTGATCATATGAACAGAGAGAAACCCTGCCAAGAACAGCCAATTCAACCAACATTAAAAATATGCACAGATATCCAACCAAACACAAATACCCAAACAAGTGACACCTTTCTACCTGAACACCATGGTTACAAAATCTCAACGTATCAAAGGCAGCGCTGGAAGTTATTTCAGAGCTTTTCCACGGAGCTCAAAACAGCATGCACCCCAGCCATTTTATCCCCACAACCACCCTATGAGATAGGTTAGGCTTAAAAGCAGCAATTGGCTCAAGGTCACCCACCAAACCTCATGACAGAGTAAGGACCTGAACCCAAAATTCCCTGGTCCTAGTCTGACACCAGCATCTGGACCGGATTGACACATTGCATTATATGTTGCTAACAGAGGCCCAAGCTGCTTCAAGGTCATAATTTGATATAGCTCCATCCTTTATAACAGGGGTGTCAAACATACAGCCCAAGGGTCGGATCCGGCCCCTTGAGAGCTCTTATCCGGCTTGCGAGCCAGCCACCTCCCCCAGTCCCGATCTGGGCTACCAAGCCCTCCTCAGGCTTGCAAGCCGAGGAAGCCATCACCTCCTGCTCCCGATCTGGGTTGGTGAGGCATGGCCCAGCCCGACCAAGTGACATTTATGTCATATCCGGACCTCGTAAGAAATGAGTTGACACCTCTGCACTATTGTCTGTTAAGAAGAAGAAGAAGACGACGAAGATGAAGAAGAAGAGTTGGTTTTTATATGCCAACTTTCTCTACCACTTAAGGGAGACTCAAACCGGCTTACAATCACCTTCCCTTCCCTTCCCCACAACAGACACCCTGTGAGGTAGGTGGGGCTGAGAGAGCTCTAACAGAGCTGTAACTTGCCCAAGGTCACCTAGCTGGCTTCGTGTGTAGGAGTGGGGAAACCAACCGGGTTCACCAGATTAGCCTCCGCCGCTCATGTGGAGGAGAGGGGAATCAAACCCGGTTCTCCCGATCAGACTCCACCACTCCAAACCACCGCTCTTAACTACTACACCACGCTGGCTCTCAGCTCTGTGCTATGAAATCCATTGGCCATGGTGCTCGGAAAAGGCTGATGGAGAAAGGAGAGCGGTTGCAAATGGCAGAGCGCGGCCTCATTAGAAAACTCCTGGGGGCTACGGCTGGCTTAAAATGACTTATGGTATTTGCAAGAGAGGTGCAGAATGCTCCTCATCCTGTTTACACAGATAGAAATCCCACTGCATTCAGTAGGCTTATTCGGATATGCTGAGCACAGTACGGCAGCCTCAGAGGCCAGGCTTGGGACACTGCTGAGGCATTCCTAACAGAAAGCAACGTGGACTTTGCATTTTTTTCCCTACTGACATTAATCCTTACCACATTTTACAGTGACCATATGGGCTCTTCATCAAACTCATTTATCCAGATGTGCATAGCCCTGTTCTAAAGGCTTAGGAGGAACGTGGTATAATATTCACTTGCGCTAACTCATTAATGCCCCAAAGGGTATTTTCTGGAAAAACTCACATTGCCTCGGGTGGCTGTAAAAATTTGATTCAAGTCACCTGCAAATAAAAGGCCCGCTTTTTACAAGGCTGGCACAAAGTAGTGTAAATTACACCTCTATCTCAGCAGAGGTTTCAGGTCCATGGGGAAATTTTACTGTTGAAAGACATAAAAGTATACTGGCCACAAAAGACCCAATCCAGAGACTAACTAAGTCTATGGCCATTTATGCTTGGTAATTAGCAGCATGTTCCAGGTTGAAGTGCCCCGCATATTTTTTTCCACGCTGAACCATCATTCAGGAAGTGACTGCGAAGCCGGCGCATACCTGCTTCGCATTTCTTAAGAGCCCCTTTAACAAGACCTTTTGTGTTTGCTCCACCCACGCCTCGAATAATCCCCTCAAGGAAGCATGCAAAATCACAGCCACGCTTAGCTATGCAAACGGCGGTTGCTAATGGAAAGAACGAAGGAGCATGCGAGTGGGGGTGGTGGGGGTGGAATTTCTCCTTTTGCATCGAGACCGTGAATAGGCATTTTAAAGGTCGCATTTAAAACAAGATCTTTGAGCGAGCATCAGAATTGACCCTGCATAAATGGCCTATCACTTAGAAAAGAAGGGAAAGGATTTAACAGTCAGGTGGGCAACAGGGATGATGATGATGAAGAAGAGTTGGTTTTTATATGCGGACTTTCTCTACCACTTAAGGAAGACTCAAACCGGCTTACAATCACCTTCCCTTCCCCTCCCCACAACAGACACCCTACGAGGTGGGTGGGAAAGAATGTACCGAAAATCATTAAAACAACATTACACCACGTATAGTTTTCTTTTCAGTTTGGAATAATTAGACATGTTTTAAGTAAAAATTTAGATATCCGCTTGCTCAGTGAGGGCAAAAGGCCAGGTTAGAAGCTTTTCATTGGCTTTTTGCCTGCAGCTGAATATGCTAAAAAATAGTCCACCACTGAAAAGCTGCTGGTGAGAGAGGAGATAATATGCCATCTCTGTAGTTCTGGCCAGCTACTGTTGATTGGAAGGCAGCAACTAGCAGGTTTCCTTGCTCAACTGTTTCTGGACTCGTTACAGAACAGCAGAAGTAGGTGGTCAAAAGTGCTAGTCAAGTCACAGCCAATTTATGGCGACCCCATGGGGTTTTCCAGGCAAGAGATGAATAGAGGTGGTTTACCATTGCTGGCCTCTGCGTGGGAACCCTGGACTTCCATGGTAGTCTCCCATCCAAGTACTAAGCAGGGCTGACCCTATTTAGCTTCTGACAAGATTGGGCTAGCTTGGGTCATCGAGGTCAGGGCAGAAGTGGCCTTTATGAGCAGTAAAAAGTTGGAATTTCAACAGCAGCCCTGAATATTCATAACCATCACTAGGTTGCCATAAGGTTTGACAAATCACTCCCTTTAGGGGTCAGTCCTGAATAAGCCCTGAGTAATGCTACCTGGATATCAAGTAGTGTGAACCACAGGGTGCAAAGTTCATCAGTATTCAACAAGTTGTTCCGGTTTCCAGCGTGGTGTAGTAGTTAAGAACAGAGGTTTGGAGTGGTAAGAGTCTGATCTGGAGAACCGGGTTTGATTCCCCACTCCTCCACATGAGCGGTGGAGGCTAATCTGGTGAACTGGATTTGTTTCCCCACTCCAACACACGAAGCCAGCTGGGTGACCTTGGGCTAGTCACACTCTCTCAGCCCCACCTACCTCACAGGGTGTCTGTTGTGGGGGGGGGAGGGAAGGTGATTGTAAGCCAGTTTGATTCTCCTTTAAGTGGCAGAGAAAGTCGGCATATAAAAACCAACTCTTCTTCTTCTTCTTCTTCTTCTTCCCAGTATGCTCCCATTTCATTATATGATCATAATTATTTTAAAATCCTGCATGGAGCTGGCCTAGTGTACTTTTCTTTTTTGCCATCAAGTCACATCTGACTTATTGCGACCCTGTAGAGTTTTCAAGACAAGAGGCGTTCAGAGGTGGTTTGCCATTGCCTGTCTTTGCATCACGATCCTGGTATACAATGGAGGTCTCTCATCCAAATACTAGCTAGGGTCAGGGCTGACAATGTGTGACTGGCCCAAGGTCATCCAGCAAGCTTCCATGGCACGAGTGGAGATTAGAACCTAGTCCAACACCTTAACCACTACACTATGCTGGCTCTCAGTGTACAGTGAGGGGGAAAAGTATTTGATCCCCTGCTGAATTTGCCCGTTTGCCCTCTGACGAAGAAATGACCAGTCCATAATTTTAATGGTAGGTGTGAGAGACAGAATAACAACAGGAAAACCCCCAGAAACCCAGAAGACAAAAGTCAGAGATTGATGTGCATTATAATGAGTGAAATAAGTATTTGATCCCTTTGCAAAAGATGACAGTACTTGGTGGCAAAACCCTTGTTGGCAATTACAGAGGTCAGACGTTTCTTGTAGGTGGCCACCAGGTTTGCACACATCTCAGGAGGTATTTTGTCCCACTCCTCTTTGCAGCTCCCTCCACAGATTTTTGATGGGATTAAGGTCTGGAGACTGGCTAGGCTACTCCAGGACCTTAATGTGCTTCTTCTTGAGCCACTCCTTTGTTGCCTTGGCCGTGTGTTTTGGGTCATTGTCATGCTGGAATACCCATCCTCGACCCATTTTCAATGCCCTGGCTGAGGGAAGGAGGTGCTCACCCAAGATTTGACGATACATGGTCCCGTCCATCGTCCCTTCGATGCGGTGAAGGTGTCCTGTCCCCTTAGCAGAAAAACACCCCCAAAGCATATGTCCCCCTCCATGTTTGGCGGTGGAGATGGTGTTCTTGGGGTTGTAGGCAGCATTCCTCCTCCTCCAAACACGGCGAGTTGAGTTGATGCCAAAGAGCTCGATTTTGGTTTCATCTGACCACAACACTTTCACCCAGTTCTCCTCTGGGTCATTCAGATGTGCATTGGCAAACTGCAGACGGGCCTGTATATGTGCTGTCTTGAGCAAGGAGACCTTGCGGGCTCTGCAAGATCTCAGTCCTTCACGGCGTAGTGTGTTACCAACTGTTTTCATGGTGACTATGGTCCCAGCTGCCCTGAGATCATTGACAAGTTCCCCCCGTGTAGTTCTGGGCTGCTTCATCACCGTTCTCATGATCATTGCAACTCCACGAGATGAGATCTTGCATGGAGCCCCAGACCGAGGGAGGTTTTTAGTTAGTTTGTGTTTCTTCCATTTGCGAATTATTGCACCAACTGTTGTCACCTTCTCACCAAGCTGCTTGGCAATAGTCTTGTAGCCCAGTCCAGCCTTGTGCAGGTCTACAATCTTGTCCCTGACATCCTTGGACAGCTCTTTGATCTTGGTCATGGTGGCTAGTTTGGAATCCGATGGATTGATTGCTTCTGTCGACAGGTGTCTTTTGTACAGGTACTGTAACGAGCTGGGATTACAGGTAAAACCTCTTCCTTGCAGCAGGTGCTTCTAATCTCAGCTCGTTACGTACAGTGAAGATACCAGGTAGCCTGACATCTGGCTGGTTGATAGGGGATTGAATCTGGCTGGTTGATAGGGGATCAAATACTTATTTCACTCATTATAATGCACATCAATCTCTGACTTTTGTCTTCTGGGTTTCTGGGTTTTTTCCTGTTGTTATTGTCTCTCAAAGCTACAATAGACCTACCATTAAAATTATGGTCTGGTCATTTCTTCGTCAGAGGGCAAACGGGCAAATTTAGCAGGGGATCAAATACTTTCCCCCCTCACTGTACATTGTGTGGGCAAAAAGTGTCATAAAGTCACAGCTGACTTATAGTGACCTGTGGTGGGGTTTTCAAGGCAAGCAATTAAGCAGAGGTGGTTTGCCATTGCCTTCCTCTGCAGAGTCTTCCTTAGAGGTCTCCCTTCTAAGTATCGAGCCAGCTTAGCTTCCAAGATCTGATGAGATCGGGCTATGCTATACAATTCCACATCCCCAGTGTACCTTAGGCTGGTCCAATAACAAACTAGACACTAGACGCTGTTAAATGGAATTGGTAATGAGCTGGATAAATTGAAGTTCAGTTCAGAAAGACAGGTGTTTTTGCTGGATGATTTAAACCATGGTGGTGGAGCTCAGTGGGATGGGTTTACACTTCCCCTTAATGTGGCTCACAGCTTGAGGGTCGTAGTAAATTCAGATTTGCAGCTAGATTATTTATAGCACATCGTATATTATCTGCTTTGGTTGGTACATCAGCTATGGTATATCCCAGTAACTCTTACTGCAATTATGTATGCCTTGGTAAACTCCAGGTTACCTGGAGATTTTGAGGGCGGGGTTTGGAGAGGGGAGGGACTTCAATGCCTTAGAGTCCAATTGCCAAAGAGACCATTTTCTCCAGGGGAACTGATTGCAGTAGCAGGAGATCTCCAGCCACCACCTGGAGGTTGGCAACCCTACCAGGTGGCCACATTTTTCTGCCACTGAATGATCTTAATCAGCTTCCAGTTTGTTTCCGTGTCCAAATTCAAAGAGCTGGCTTTGATGAATAAAGTCCTAAATGCCCAGGATCAGACAATTTGAAAGACCACCAATTCTGTTTGAATCTGCATGTATGCTGAGATCATTTTTCAAGGCCCTATTCGGAGTGCTTTTTGAAATATAGGTGGAATACAACCAGGGATGGAGCCTTTTCCGTCACAGTGCTATGATAATGAAACACCGTCCTATGACATATTTGCTGGGCGCTCAGCTTTACTATATTTTAGATGCCAGGAAAAAGCTGGCCCATTCTCACAGCCCTTTGGAAGGATATAATGACTGCACTGTTCATGATTTTTACCTTCCTATATTAAAGCTGATATTATTTGCACAATTTGCATTTTATCCTTGCATTTTATTTATTGTATTTAAGCAGACTCGGGGACCATTGATAGAAGGGTGGGGTGTACATCTTTCAAACAAACAAACTTGTATTACTTTATTGGATTTTTTTTTTTTTGCTTTTTACTTCCAATGACATTTTCCTCCATCCATTTTATGTCATTCAGTCCAAGGTTTTTTATTGCTCCCAATTTACATAATCATGCAGACTACTGGAATGGACTACTTTCCAGAGGGAAAAATTCAAGCTTCCCAGAAGCTGAGTCATGGCTCCTGGACAGTATCTTCCAAAACTAGAGTTGTATTGTTTGCAAGAATGTAAGAACTGCCTTGCTGAATCAAGGACAGAAGCTTATTCTAGACTTACATTTCTATACATGGTGTAATATTGTGTTGCTCTACTAAGCAAAATAACAAAAATGCGCAAAAGTCCTGTTTTTTTAAAATATACATAAGCACCACCCTTTCCCATAAATCAGTGCAATCTTGTTTTGCTAAAATAAAATAAACTTTGCGAGAGATGAAATGGATAGCCTGTTCCTTTGCAAGGCCTCCAGTCTTGGCTCTGTGAACTATTACACATAGGAACTAAGTGACACCTCTTGGATAATGGTTCCAAGTCAACAGATGGAACACATTACAGAACTGGGACAATGCTGTTTAAACAAATGGATGCCAGGATCCCAGGGTAAAAGTAAAGAGAGGTTAAAGGACAATGCATTATAAAACACGAACACTGACACGGCTTACGCAGCCTGGGGAGTCCTTCATTTAAAAGCAATTTTAGTCGGCTGTTGGAAACACTTACCTTTCGTTCTTTTTGACATCCAGAAATTGCCATTACTCATTCAAAAAAGATGGCACGGAGTCTGTGTGAACGTTAGGAAACCCAAATAAAAGCTGAAGGGAAGCACATCCGATAGACCACGGAACAGAAAAACTTAATTTTATATTATGCACACGTCATGGCATCCAGTGCCCTGTTTTATGAGGTCTGGGAGCATTCTTGATCCCTCCCCCCCAAACAATTCATTGACAACGAGATGATCAGTACTGTGCCCACTTACTGTTTGCTTTTGGGTTTGTTTGTTTTTTGTCAGCGTTACATTTTTATTATCTAGAAAAAAATATCAAGCATCAAAATAAAGTCCCTTGGCTGCTTTCTTTCACTTCAAAAATAATTCCAAACAATAGCAGCTGAATCTGGCAACTATTCCCCCCCACCCACCAGTGAGCTCTTTCTTCCATGCACTGCATTAAATCATCACCTTTATTTGGAATCAGGGAGGAGTTATTCTCCCGAAGCAGAGAGACTGACAGAAATAAAGGGGATTCACATAGGGTTGCCAGGTCCCTCTTCGCAACCGGCGGGACATTTTGTGGGCGGAGCCTGAGGAGGGTGGGGTTTGGGGAGGGGAGGGACTTCAATGCCATAGAGTCCAGTTGCCAAAGCGGCCATTTTCTCCAGGTGAACTGATCTCTATCGGCTGGAGATCAGTTGTAATAGCAGGAGATCTCCAACTAGTACCTGATGGTTGGCAACCCTAGATTCACAGTTCTCAGCCAAGAAGTCACTAGTTGGTCAGATGCAAGCCATTTTTATTCATCTCACTCTGGTGATCTGCCATTAGGGATGCCAGCCTCCAGGTGGGACCTGGGGATCCCCTGGAATTACAACTGATCTCCAGACTACAGAGACCAGTTCTTCTGGAGAAAATGGCTGCTTTGGAGGGGCGGGCTCTACGGCATCCTACCCCACTGAGGTCTCTGTCCTCCCCAGGCTCCACCCCCAAATCTCCAGGAGTTTCCCAACCTGGAGCTGGCTACCCTACCCTTCCACCCCACCCCCTGCTGGGTGGCCAGGGGGGACCTGGCAACCCTATCTGCCATACAGTGATAAAAACACTGATTTGCCTTACCAGGTTGTTGTAAGGATTACTGAGGGAACACATTACAAGAGGTCTGAATACCTCAAATGTTCCAAATAAATAAATATGAAGGATTACCACGTGCACTATTTAGTAATCCTTACTGCAGCCCTGTCATAGGGCTGCCAGCCTCCTGGTAGGGCCCGGAGTAGGGCTGCCAGGTGCCCCTTCTCCTTCGGAGGGAGCTTTTGGGGCAGGAGAGCAGCAACCGCGTGGCACTTCCAGTTTGCAACTGGGAGTGCCGTGCCTCGCGAGGAGCCTTATGCCACTCAAACTCGCAAGTTTGCCCACCAACCCTCAGGTGGTCAGCGGGCAGAGGGGCAAATTACCGGGGGTTTGCCCGCCACCACCGGATACCTGGCAACCGTAGCCTGGAGATCTTTTGGAATTACAATTGATCTTCAGACTACAGAGATCAGTTCACCTGGAGAAAATGGCCGCTTTGGCAATTAGACTCTATGGCATTGAAGTCCCTCCCCTCCCCAAACCCTGCCTTCCTTAGACTCCGCCGCAAAAACCTCCTGCTGGTGGGGAAAAGGGACCTTGCAAACTTACTCATGATCCACAGTCTTTTTTGGTGATCAAAGGCAATACCCTCCCTCCTTTTTTGCACCTGGAAAAGCTGGCTAGATCCAAACCATTCATTTAATTATTATTTTCCTCGTTTCAAAAAAAATCTTTTGGATATTTATTTCAACTGGCCTTGACTCTACTCGTTCTTAGTCTATGTTTTAGTTTTAAATCTGTTTAAATAATAACATAAGACTATTAGGTAGATCCTGTCTTTGCGGTTTGTACAGTAGCAAGAAAGGCTCTTCACTAGTAAAAAATAATAATGGTTAAATTTCTGTGGGATGATTGACTGGGATGCCAATTATCCCTATTCTAGACGCACCAAGTGTTTTAAAATGCACATTCCCTCATAGCTAACTGATTTCGAAGCCTTGTGAAACAGCTCAAGAATGTCAAAAGAAAACCAAGGCAGGACCCAAAACCAGTAGCTTTGCCCACTGACAATAACAACAATTTAGTTCATATCGTTGTAACAACTCTAAAAACAGACTGGTAATAATTTTCATTAATTAGCATAAAATGAATCATTTCCTAGCATGGGAACATTAAAAACGACCCCTGACTAAGATAGCAGGCTAATGTTGGGCGCATTGAACATTTAAAACGAGGCAAGCCTTGCAGAGTATACTTCTTCAATAGAATAGTTGTTGTTTTTTTAAAAAAGAAGAAGAAGCAAGGGCTAGTCTATAAATGATCAAAAAGGTTATTCAAGAAAACGTATCCAATACTTTGGCATCGATCTCCAAAGCTTTCCTTGCATTGATTTTGAGTGGAATCCTTTCAAAGGCTTCCTAAACTGGCAAGCTTCTCATATAGGAACACAGAAGGGGATCACATCCCTGACATTGTGACCATGGCCTAGCTACATGATGCACCTTTTCTGTGTCCACCGCCAGAGAAGGGCTCTGGTCCCCAGGCGTTCAGGGTCCTGATTTGGCTCAGATCTGTGCCGGGTTGCCAACCTCCAGATGGTAGCTGGAGATCTCCTGGGATTACAACTGATCTCCAGGAGACAGAGAACAGTTCACTTGGAAAAAATGGCTGCTTTGGAAGGTGGACTCTATGGTATTATACCCCATTAAAGTACCTCCACAAACTCTGCCCTCCTCAGGCTCCACCCCCAAAATCAACCCTAGATCTGTGCCGCATGGGGACAGGGAACTAAACAGCACCAGGGAACCACTATGTGCCTGTTGGGGAAGCTTAATATGTATTGATGCGTGACACATCTGCTGCATATAAGTTTCCCCTGAGGGTAGGGTTGCCAACCTCCAGGTACTGGCTAATCTCCTGTTAAGGAAAAATATCCCAACACGCAGCCACTTCCAATTCTTTTGTTATTTTTATATTTTTCCCATGCTTAGTACCTCTTTAAATACCAGTTCACAAAGTTTTCATAACACGATTTACAATATTAAACCACCATAGACAAGATAAATTGTCCACAATATCCTGCAATCCAAGTCCTTAAAGAGAAATTACAGATGTCTTGTTGCACAGTGTCGTCTTGCAATATGTCTTCTAAAAGTCAGCTGACAAGCTGACCAATAGGATTCCTCTTTTGCACAGCCGTTTAATAATCCATACTCAGTATCCACCGTAGTGAATATATGCAGGCTAATGCAATGATAATATGACAAGCAACCGGTTATGCCTTGTTTCGCTGGATTTCTGCTTCTTCAGATAATTACAATTTCATCTATAAATACATAATGGTATAGATCCGTGTTGGCGAACCTATGGCACGGGTGCCACTTCCGGCACGCGTAGCCCTTTCTGCCGGCACGCACTGTTCCTCCAAGCCGCTGGCCTTTCTGGCTCTGCCCCACCCCGGATGGGGGAGGCTGTAGCCCAGGGGTGGGGAACCTCCGACATCATTGGCTGTGGCCCCCGGACTCTCCCACAGAAGCTGCCGCCATTGCCGCCGCTTGAGCGTGCGCGGCCAGCCAGGCGGGTGGGAGAGCGGGGAACAGAAGCCGAGCGCTCACACTCGGCATGGCCGGCGGCTTCTCCGGCGCCCTCTGGGCCTGTGTGGGCGGAGGGGCATGGCTGGTCGGTGGGTGCGAAGGAGGAGCCCTCTGCCCCACCCTGCTCGCCTCTCACAAGCCTGCCGCCGAGCCCCACCGAGTGGCAAATCCAAGGCAAAACCTCCCATGCATAAATGGCCTCTTTCTTTTTCTGTCTCCCTCTGCCCTTTTCTTTCTCTCCCTTGCTCCATTTCTTTCTCCCTTTCTCTCTCTTTTTCTTTCTTTCTCTCCCTCCCTTCCTTCCCTTTCCCCCTCCCTTCCTTCCCTTTCCCCCTCCCTTCCCTTCTTTCCTTCCTTCCTTCCTTCTTTCCCTCCAGCGGCTTCTCCGGCACCCTCTGGGTCTGTGCGGGCGGAGGGGCGTGTAGTCCTATTCCACCTTTGAAGTGCCCACAAGCTATCCTCCAAACACCTTTCCATTTGTCTTGATATGTAGAGAGAAAACACTAAGGAACTAGTTGCCAATCGCCAGGTACTAGCTGGAGATCTGCTATTACAGGTGATCTCCAACCAATAGAGATCAGTTCCCCTGGAAAAAATTGCCACTTTGGCAATTGGACTCTATGGCACTGAAGTCCTTCCCCAAACCCCGCCCTCCTCAGGCGCCACCCCAAAAACCTCCCACTCATGGCGAAGAGGAACTTGGCAAACCTAGCCTCTCCCTCTGGGCCCCCTCTGGGGGTGGTATTCAGGTTAAATTGCCGCATTGGCACTCGGCGATAAATAAGTGGGTTTTTGGTTGCAGTTTGGGCACTCGGTCTCTAAAAGGTTCGCCATCACTGGTATAGATAATATAATGCTCCTTACATTTATCAATTATAAAAAATATAATGTAATTATATACAAGTATTATTTTACCAATATTAATATCCTCTTACCCGATCACAATTTTGCGATTCAAAGTTCCATGCTCATGAGCCTTATAGGCACCTTAGATTCCTAAGCTTAACTATTCTATTTTAAAGATCACACAGCAAACGACAGGTGTATGCATTCAACTTCCTTGTAAAAGGTAAGTATTCTGTTGTACTTAACATTCACTACAGCCCTAAACTATGACCTACCCCATGGGATTCACAATTATAACTATGGATATGTCCTATAATATTAAGAGTTTAAAACTGTTATAAAAAAACACTGTTCGAACTTTGTTTGGCCCCCTTAGCTGTGAAGACGTCTTCCAACCATTTTTTAGCCATGGCATCCAAAAGCCCTTTTAAAGCGATGTTTTTTATAACATTTTCAAACTCTTAATACATCGCTGGGAATACATAATGCGGTAACCGTATTGTTTTAGTTAGGCCCAGAGTCACACAGAGGTTTTTTTAAATGTAGTGCAATCATTCCTGTCTCCTTAGGCAAACCAAATACCTCTAATGGGCTCCATTACCAACCAGTCAACTGAGAAACTTCCAACTTTCCCATGGACTTCCCTAAACTCCAGAGGGAGTGCAAATTTAGATCCACATGGCATGTGTAGTACCACTGCGTGCAGTTTAAGAGTTTCATATGTATCCATGGACAAAAAAAACCCCAAACCTGGGAATTTGGGGTAGAGATGGGGCGAAGTTCTACCTAAATCAAAATCTGGGCCAGATCATGAACCGGATAAACAAAATAATGTTACTAATAAATAAAGTATTAAATAAAGGCTTTAATTGGTTTCAACAAGACAGATAAAGCACTCACCTTTGTCCCATTCGTTCATTTTCTAATCTGTTTAGTTACTTGGCAGCAGTAATATTGCTTTAGTCACAGTACATATTTTAGATATGCCTGACACATTTATTTCTGCTTTTGCGCACCAGTGCATTTTTGGATTTGCAAATACTATTGCTTTTTTGTATTATTATTTAAAAGTAAATCTGGGAGTTAAATTTCCTGGCAGTGGTTACCCCAGTCTAGGGTAAAATTAAATTAAAGCGAGAGATCTGGGAATGTCTGCTTGTGTACAGGTCAAGAACTGTTGCTGCGAGATCTCACATTTCATGGATATGGTCAATGCCAGGTCTGTTTATACAAGGGATGTCAAGCTCACCTCATAAAAAGTAGTACTGCCCAATGAAAACCTTTCACTTGATTGGTCTGGAAAAGGCCTCCTACCGTTGTTCATGGGACACTGATCTCTACAGAAAAAGTTAAAGTGATTGCCTGATCTGTTTCCTATGCAAAGGTCTTCCACCAAAGAAGCAGCCGTTTACACCTTAAATAAACAACTGCATCAGTACACTTAGAACTGCCATCACTGGCTCCAGTCCTCGCCTTTTCTAAACATTCACACCAATCCAGTGCCCTGGGTATGGAAAGTATTATTTAGCGTAGCCACTAACAAACTTAAGAGAAACTGATAGTTGCCAGTAGGTTTGAATCTTCCAATGTTAAAGCCTTTTCATACACAGCAAGGATGCGTTTGCTTGACGCTTAGGAGTGTGGATGTGTACTAGGACACCATGGGATTTTGGACTGCAGGTATTATATAAAAAGGTAACGGTAAAGGTCCCCTGTGCAAGCACCGGGTCATTCCTGACCCGTGAGGTGACGTCACATCCCGACGTTTACTAGGCAGACTTTGTTTACGGGGTGGTTTGCCAGTGCCTTCCCCAGTCGTCTTCCCTTTACCCCCAGCAAGCTGGGTATTCATTTTACTGACCTCGGAAGGATGGAAGGCTGAGTCAACCTTGAGCCGGCTACCTGAAACCAACTTCCTTCGGGATCGAACTCAGGTTGTGAGCAGAGCTTGGACTGCAGTACTGCAGCTTACCACTCTGCGCCATGGGGCTCCTGAGGTATTATATACAACCTGCAAAACACCCATCATTAGGAGAGGAAGGCTTTTATATTGCAAGGATCCCTGGGAAGTACAGTGCATCTCTGTCCCAGCATACAATCCACACGAAGTCTGCAAAATCCCTATCAGTTAAAGCCAAATCATCTCATAGCAGGGGTAAGGGCAGGTTTTGTCCTTAGAGCAACAATGTCTCCAGCACGGCACTTTGCTTTTCCCATTACTGCGAATGGCAACCTGAATGAAACTCAGAAAGTATATATATGTTCAGGTGCATCGTTGGGTGCATGCAGGCTACACTCGATCACAGTCCAAGAGTCAAAACTGCCTCTTCGCATACTTTTTGTTCATACTAAATTGTGATGGAATTCTGAGAACTGGCAAAGGAGGAGACTCTCCCTTCACTCTTCTCCCACTCAAAAAGGATTTTTAAAAATTTATTGATACCCCACTTTTCTCCACAATGGGTACTGAAAGTAGTTTACACATCAGTCTCCCCTCCTCCATTTTATCAGAGCAAACCTGCGAGGTAGGTTGGGTCGAGAGAGTGTGACTGGCCCAAGGTCACCCAGCGAGTTTCTTCAGCAGAGTGGGGATTCTCCCAGATCCAAGTCTGACACTACAACCACTATGCTGCTGCTCTGAGTGGTGGCGGAAGATTTTTTTTTTTTAAGTCAGCATCATGTGCGCTGCTACATCCCTTCCAAGGAAAACCCGGAAGTGATGTAGGGTAGTCCTAGGAATTGCCAGAAACTCTAAGGTTTCCCCTGGAAGGGATGTGGCCGTGCACACGATGCCATGGCTCCCCATAGCCCTGCCCCAGAAGCTCTTGCTGGCTGCCAGGCATGGCCTGACAACCCTATCTATACCACACTGGCATTTAATATGATCACAGAACTAAATGATCCTCTTAAAATGATGACAGAACTAACATGCACAGTTCTGCCATCACTAAGGGGGTAGACCTGTGTCTGAACTGTACCACTTCAAAAGTTTAGGTAAGATCATAACATCAGTGTTTCTCCCTATAAATTTTTTTTCTGCATGGAAAAATAGACATTGGAGATTCAGGGAGGGGGCAGAAGTTCTAGACCAGCTTTTCCTACAAATTCTACGTAAAGGGTGTTTAAAATACGGACAAGCATTTAAATACATGAGCCCCAATCTGCAGTTTGCAGCAATACATCTCAGATACTGGTTTATGTCCTCAGCGAGGGAAGAGCACAGAAAATTGTTTCCATAATAAGGCATGGGATGCACATCTCTCTTTCTGCACTGCCAAAAATTCAACAGCCAATATCAGGAGGAATTTGAATATCAATGTTTCTGTAAAATTATATCTCCCAATTAAAACAAAGTTCTCTCTCAAAGCTGTTTTATTCTCTCTATTTTACCAGGTTGTTTTTAAAAATCATTTTATTTATACTATACATGCTAAGCATTCTTTTCACAGAATTAAAATTAAACAGCAAACTTGACAAAGAAGGGAAAATATAAAGGATGCTAAATGTGGAAATGCTGACCACCTAAAAATGCAGTTTCATGAAAAGAAACCACCTTTATTTCACCTTTTTAAAACATGCTTCAGTGGCTTCTATACACCCTTTTCTCTGGAATTCACCCAGAGAGCAGAAGAACAAATAATTTATAATGCCTGCTCCCTAACAGTGGCTCAACACACTTCTGAAGTTCAATGAAAACAAACAATTCCAATGAAAAACATGCACGGGGGAATTTGTGACCAACAGTCCTGCCTTACTCCTTCCTTCTTGGCTATTCTCCTAGAGATGTGGCCTGTGCTGCTGACACTCTGTGGGCCCTCCAAGGGCTGTATTTCTCCACTCCTGGGATTTCTTAACCCATGTTTGACTCTGGCTTTTCTACTTCCTCCTACCAGATTATCTATCCCCGAGATGTGGGTGATTTTTATCTGCTGTTTTATTAAAATACTTCTACTCTGCCTCGTGATTAAATCTTAAAGACAGCAAATGAAAAGTTCCTCCAAAACTAAAATGTAAACTAAACAAACAAACCCAACAACAACAACCCACAATGGCAGTAGAAAGCTGCAGGGTAGGGTTGCCAGCTCCAGGTTGGGAAATATCTGGATATTTTGGGGATGGAGCCTGAGGAAGGCTGAGTTTGGGAAGGGGAGAGACTTCGATGCCATAGAGTCCAATTGCCAAAGCGGCCATTTTCTCCAGGGAACTGATCTCTATCGGCTGGAGATCAGTTGTAATAGCAGGAGATCTCCAGCCACCACCTAGAGGTTGGCTACCCTACTGCAGGGGCAATCAGACCAGAATGAATCATATATGGCTGCTCTCCATATGAAGGTAGTGGCAGCATTCCAAAAGCCCTTTCAAAAAGAGCTGGTTTCTGTTGACCTATAAACATGAACAAGGAAGGGGTGAGGTGGTCCTCCTTTGGGAGGGGGTTCTGCAATATCAGATCCACTGCAGAAAATGTGCCATTGCCTCCCACCACATTTCAGATGACAGGGGCAAAAGGGGCAGGGCTGATGACGTACATCTTAATGTGTGAACAGGGTCACGTGAACACATGAAGCTGCCTTATATTGAATCAGACCCTTGGTCCATCAAAGTCAGTATTGTCTACTCAGACCGGCAGCGGCTCTCCAGGGTCTCAGGCAGGGGTCTTTCACATCACCTACTCGCCTAGTCCGTTTAACTGGAGATGCCAGGGACTGAACCTGGGATTTTCTGCATGCCAAGCAGAGGCTCTACCACTGAGCCACGGCCCCTCCCCTAAACAGAGCAAGTAGTCCTTACAGTATCCATGGCCTGGAACATCTAGGTTCAAAATCAGCACTCTGAACTGCATCTGGAAACAAACTGGGAACCAATGAAGTGGTTGCAAGACTGGTGTTATATGTTCTAGGACCCTTATGTAGACAGTATTATAGTAACCTGGTCTGGGCATACTTTTTTTTATCCAGACAACCTATGTGAATCCATTACTTTTCTCTTGGGTATGGCTCACCCACTAACTGTTTTCTTGATATTAGCTCTTCTTTTCATTTTCTGTCAATGATACTCTATTTTACCACTGCAATCATACTTCTATTGACTGTTCCCTACGGGTTTGAGGGAGATCTTATTAATGGTATGGATGACTGGCATATGAAGACCATAATTACACCAGTTCTTTCGTATCCTTCCTTAACATAGCTATGTTCTTATTCTTCTTTCATAATCATTCGGTTTAATGCTTGCTTATACTAAAATATTGGGGTGGGGGACACATAAATCTGTGTACTTTTCCTGAGAATTATTTTTACTGGAAGATACTTCTTAATACGATGGGCCCATTACAATATTTCACTTGGAGTATTCTATGCCAGTTTCACAGAGTCCCAGCATAACATTCCTTAGCTTGTATGTAGCCATTGGACTGCTCCTACATGACAAACAAGATTTGTCCTTAGGTGACCAAATTGGCCAAATTGGTAGGGTTGCCAACTTCCAGGTATTAGCTGGAGATCTCCTGCTATTACAACTGATCTCCAGCTGATAGAGACCAGATCACCTGGAGAAAATGACCACTTTGGCAATTGGACTCTATGGCATTGAAGTCCCTCTCCAAACCCCACCCTCCTCAGGCTCCGCCCCAAATACCTCTTGCCGGTGGCAAAGAGGGACCTGGCAACCTTACCATCCAGACATGTATTTTTCTGTTTTTCCAGTAGAAACAAGGAAACTTTGAGAAGCTTTAAAAGTGCTTTGAAATATTTTCTCTTTTGGAATGAAAGAGATGTTTTATATATTAAAAAAGTTTTACTCATTCAAAATGCATAGTAATGTAAAGCAAATATTTTCATGTAAAACAATCTACAGCATTCAATAATGCGAGGCATGCTCTAGAGATCCCCTATATATTTAAAAGGATGTGTTGATAGTTCAAATATGACTAATTTGCCCATACTTAATATGCTAGATTGTGTATGATGATAATACACTATTCAAGAGTCCAGTGTTCCCAGTGCTATAAAATTTAATTTTATATCCTAGTATACTATTAGTCCAATTACCTGAAGAAAATGACCGCTTTGGCAATTGCACTCTGTGGTATTGAAGTCCCTACCCTTCCCAAACCCTGCCCTCCTCAGGCTTTCTACTTTATATCCAAAGTGCGTCATTTCTTTTTACTGAAGGCTTTCAGTATTCCACTTACAGAAAACAATTTTATGGCCAAACGAAATATCGTTCCATAGAGCATCTATGAATGGTGCAGTGCTTCTGCCAAGATGTTTTATGGCATTTCCAAGGCAAGTAACTTTCGGTGTTTTCGATGGTAGTACCAACACGAGATGTCTACACTTTACGTACTTTTTCTTGCAGCAATGTGTAACTTTATTTCTCTGCTATCCTGATTAGGTGGTTAGCACTTAGGTGGGGAACACATTTACTAGGGGTTATATGCTCGGCTGATTTCAATTCTGCTTGTATCACAGTAAATGTGCTTTGTATCACAACCCTTTGAGAAGGTGGAGACTCCTCAGCTCTCCACCAAGGATAAGGTTGCCAGGTCCCTTTGCCACCGGCAGGAAGTTTTTGGGACGGAGCCTGAGGATGGTGGGGTTTGAGGAAGGGAGGGACTTCAATGCCATAGTCCAATGGCCAAAGCAGCCATTTTCTCCAGGTGAACTGATCTCTATTAGCTGGAGATCAGTTGTAACAGCAGGAGATCTCCAGCTAGTACCTGGAGGTTGGCAACTCTAATCAAGGATGCATCTTCAAAATTGTTCCTCAACAAATGTAGCTATCAGTTAGCACACTGCAAAAGGAGCCGCTCACCCCCCTGGACATAGTAGGTAAAGAAGAGTTGGTTTTTATATGCCGACTTTCTCTGCCACTTAAGGAAGAATCAAACTGGTTTACAATCACCTTCCCTTCCCCTCCCCACAACAGACACCCTGTAGGTAGGTGAGGCTGAGAGAGTTTTGAGAGAACTGTGACTAGCCCAAGGTCACCCTGCTGGCTTTGTGTGTTGGAGTGGGGAAACCAACCCGGTTCACCAGATTAGCATCTGGCGCTCATGTGGAGGAGTGGGGAATCAAACCCAGTTCTCCAGATCAGTCCACTGCTCCAAACCACAACTCTTAACCACTACACCCCGCTGGCTCTCTATATTGTACCAAGTCACAGTAAGCTCTACGCCAGAGGCCACTTGGTCGAACAAGGAACGTATTTAGAAAAGCCTGTAAAATCCCAGGCTGTTCACGCAACGGTCAGTACCAATAATTTAGAAAAGCTGCTTAAAATGGCTCATTTATCTGAAGCATCAGCTTAACTTTGCCATACCTCTCGGAAAAATGTGTGAAAGGGAACTGGCAAAGGTACGTTTCACAAACAACCCTTATATGAACAGTTGACGGTGGGGCTACTGGCACTGGTCGCATAGTCAATAGGGAGAGGAAGTTATCACTCCAAAGCCAAGACCTCTGTGCAACACAGTCTAAAGCCCCCAAGTGACTAGCTAGCATAATGCAGGTCCCAAAGAGTTCATTGCTAACCACATATAAATAACTTATGTTGTTTCAGATCTCTGAGGGATGTACATGTATTTTTATTTCCTGAAGTTCTATACTCTTCACAAATAAATCATCCTACAACTTGTGAGATACGTCCAACCTTTTCATTGCAAAACATTTGGCTTGGCAAACCCTCCACACGATCCAGAATAGCCTGGAAAAAGGCTGAATACTCTCTATGCTTGCATTATTCTAATTCCCCTTTTTATTCATTACATTTGTTATCCTCCCCTCCTCAAGTCAGTCAGCACCACACTAAAATGGTGCATAGGAAATATAGCCCCATGCTGAGTCCAAATTACTTAATCTTTCTTGGTGGTAGTGAGCATACTTTTCCAGTGTTGCTTTTTTCATTCCCAAAAAGCCCACGTGTTTCCATCTACATTTTAGTCGAACAGCGTTTTTTGCTAATTAATTTCTTCATTAAAAGAACAAACACTTTTTAACTCTTCACTGAGCCTGCTTCCACATGGAGATTTTCTCAGGTTTGGCTTGCAAACAGGAGTGATTTTTCTTGGAGCGTCCACATCATCTTCTTTCTAGGTTTTCCCCATCCTCCTCAATGTGCTCTTTCCCAAACATGCTTTACTCCAATTTGTTTTGGAAAGAATTCAGCACAAGCGCATTAGCATGTCATGTGGAAGGAATGGTGCATGTTTTCCTGCCAATGATGCCATTTCCCCATCATCAGCCCTTCACAGGTGTCTCTTTGTCAACATTATTTTCTGGAATGTAGAGGGGAAGCCACGAGAAGGCTGGAGGGATATTATTTGTATGTTGATATTGCACTAAAACTATTGCAACATCTATTTCAAATGTTAATAGGTTGTAGCAGGCATGCACGAAGAATAAAAGCCAGCACGGAGTTTGCTATGAAGAAATGGAATGGAAAAAGCAGGAAAAAGACAGATTAAAAACTCCCACATATGGAATCTCCATTGCCAATGCACATGGATCCACATAACCAGTAGGAGACCTACTGGCATTGGAGTGGGGCTTGCTGCAATGTTGTCACGTCACTGGTGATGTAGTGATGTAATTTCCAGCATGACCCAGAAGGGAAGTCATCACGTAGGGGCAGCATTTAGCATTCACCTAAAACACCATAGTTTAACCACAGAGTTTTGTGCAAATACTAGAGTGCCGCCCCCATGTGATGGTGGAAGTGACACAACAACATCAATGTTGCAGGTGAATCCCCCCACCATGTCCCTACCACCAGTGCACCAAGCTGTGTGTGTGTGGGGGGGGGGGGCTGCCAGCAGGATGTCCCCTGCCATTCTGGGAGACCTGGCAGCCCTAATCCACATTCATGGCAGTGATGAAAGCAAAGTGGAAAATCCTCACCATGTGGAAACAGCTAGTGAGAATACTGCTATTATTATATCACAACTACTCCTCAGTTTATACATTGGATTTCTCTCTGTTTAACAATCTAAAGCTCTTGATCAATGCTGAAGAAAACATGAGCCTAGGAGATTTTGAACAAATCCTGTTTACAGTTTGTGTGGGTCTGGGAGTACAGTGACAGGAAGAGAACATGATCCAGATGGTCAGAGTCCTAATTAATTGATTCTAAATTTTATTTATTTATTTATTAAAACATTCATATCCCGCCTTTCCTTGTTGTTCAAGGCGGCTTACAATAATAGTTCCTCATTGCTTCTTTTCATCTTTTACATTTACATCCTTTACATATTCTCATAAAAATAAATGGGTGTATTCCATTTCAGTGGGGTAAGGGAAGATACTTGGTTGTGGGGAGGGAAAAATCTTATTCTCAGTCCTGGATGGTTGGCCCTCAAAGACGTTAATCTTACAGAGAAGAGTGCTAATGCAATGCAAAATCTTTACACAAGGCACACCCAGATGCACTGTATGCACACATAATGTACATATAAAGGTAAAGGTCCCCTGTGCAAGCACCAGGTCATTCCTGACCCATGGGGTGATGTCACATCCCGATGTTTTCTAGGCAGACTTTGTTTACGGGGTGGTTTGCCATTGTCTTCCCCAGTCATCTTCCCTTTACCCCCAGCAAGCTGGGTACTCATTTTACCGACCTCGGAAGGATGGAAGGCTGAGTCAACCTTCAGCCAGCTACCTGAAACCGACTTCCGTCGGGATCAAACTCAGGTCGTGAGCAGATACATATACTCTCATAATAATTACAATAATACAAGCTATCTTATTTCAGTAAGTAAGTCCTCTTCTATACACCTCCACCCATCGTAATTATGGGAATTTTGCAAACACAAAGATATTGAATAATAGAAATAGAAAATGTGATAGATGTGGTTTTCCCCTCAACATATTATTATCAGTCTTTATTGCATCAGCAAGCATATTACCTCTTTGCACAAATTTCTCTGAATAGTGTAATCTGAGACAGAATGAAATCAAGGCAGACGTCTGCAGTCATTTTAAATGGAGTGCATTAGAAAGCTATAAAGTAATTATATGAAAGATAACAGGGGAATTTGCACACATTAATTAGGCTGCTCTTTTCCAGATACATGGCAGCTTAAAATTATACAGGGCTCCTCTTATGAAGGCTATGCTGGTAAAAACAGTCTAGACAGCCTAAGCCACTAGAAATAATTATCTATTGCAAATGGTTATCATAGTTTTGTCATACCCATTTCACTTATAACACCCATGTTTCCAGTAGCAAATAGGATATTTTCAGCAAATGCAGCAAGCCAAGTCCACTGTGACCATTTCTTGAAATGTATTGTTTTATAATGAATATCTTGGGAGGGGACCCTCTTGTCTAGCATGGTTGTAGTTTAGTCAACCAAATATCAAAGTTCCTTCCTAACCCACATCTAAGTTTCATTTAGAGCAAATTTTTATTACTAACTGAACCTCCTTATCAAATCTGCAGTTACTGCAGCATCAAGGTATACCCCACTAGGGTTGCCAACCTCAAGGTGGGACCTGGAGATCTCCTAGAATTACAAAATTTCCAGATGACAGAAATCAGTTCCCCTGGAAAAAACAGCTGTTTTGGAGGATATACTCTATGGAAATATACTCTGCTGAGGACCCTCCCCTCCCCAAACCCTGCCATCCCCAGGCACCACCCCAAAAATCTCCAGGCATTTCCCAACCCAGAGTTGGCAACTCCATACCCCACAAATGATAGAAACGGGGGGAGGGGGAGAAATAGACAAAGGAAGTAGGGCCTTATCAGTCAATTATTTCCAAAACACTCATGGGAAGATAACCAATAGCATGATTTCTCAGAAATCAGTCCCAGTGAGTTCAGCAGTACGTCATCTTAAAGCAGTGTACCTAGGATTGCAACCCAAATGTCATTTTCATTTGCTTAAAAAAGTCTTGATACAGCCTAAGTTTTAAGCATAAAACAGCAAGCTTTCAGAACACGCTGGAAAAACTGCAGGTTTCCTTGCTCGCTTTAGGGATACAAAGGATGGAGGCTGAGGCTTCACTAGTCTCTATAACAGCAGGGCTTTTAATATTTATATGGAGGCTTTCCATTGTACTCCATTCTGCTAACAGTGCAGCCTTTCTGAGTCCGGCTTGTTTCTCCACTATTAGCCCCAAAGAGACACAAAATAAAGTACTTTTACCTAAGATTTTTTTTTTAATCTAATTAAAAAAAACTGGCTTAAGAACATAAAATAAGCATTGCATGAAGATAACTGCAAGACCACCTACTCACAGATCAACTGACCACCTAAAAAAATAAATGGACAAATGTGTGGAGGTGGGGAATGGTCTCCCCCCCTTTTTTCCCTTCAAGGATTTTCCCCAATTTTTTCCCAACAGAAAAACTGGAAATTTTGGGGGAAGAAGAAGAAGCAGCAGCAGCAGCAGAAGCATTGAAAAAAAACTCCCATGAAATATTTTCTCTTTTGAGAAGATTTTAAGACAAGGCTGTACTCAAATGCATAGTATGAAGATTTTTATGGAAGATAATCTATGGCATTACATAACGATAATTTCTGTGTATACTACATATGTGCAATGATATGTTGATAGTTTACATTTCTTTCACTGGAACTGTTTTATGATAATTATTACATCAAATCCTGCTAATGAGTGTTTTACTGCTGATAGCTGTTTTAAGAATTGATCTTGTTTTATTATGCTCTTAAATAATTTCTGTTTCATTTTCCCTGTACTATTTCTGCTGCTGTTTTAATTCCTATGGTACAGATTGTATTTAGGTTTTACTGTTTTTATTTATTTTTGTGGATTATAGCATTTAGAAAAACTGTTCTGAGGCATTTATATGGGAAAGCAACAAATAAATAATCTAACTAAAGAAAAAAATCATAGAGAAAAACAATAACCATAATTAAAAAGATAAACAAACATGGCATATGCTTTGCTAAGGTCTTTCTTTTTCTGATGACCCTTTCTTTAGCTGGGACAGGGAAAGACTGGATTTCAGGACATTCCTTCTTGTTATGCTTAAAATAGGACCATCTTTTTTTCCATGAAGCCACAGAATAGAGTTTTTCTGCCAGAGGAAAGGCCAAACTGCTTAAGCTCAGAAAAAGGAATATAAGATGTGGTTCATTGTATGCAGCGATGTCCTGGGTGGCAACATTCCAATTCAAATGCATTGGCTTTAAAATCAAGTTTAAGGCTTTTGCGACCACACGATCTATTTCATCACAGTTGTTTTGACTAGTTCAATAGGTTCTAGTGATCGCAAGGATACCATATGAGGTTCTTCCATTTGGACAGCAGTCAGCTGAGAAATCTTTTTTAAAAATTCATATAAAAGATTTGCACTTTGGGGAATGTGTGGAATCAGGGCAACATTTGTGAAAAGCTAAGCAAAAGGCTTCTGGAAATAGCTTTGTAAACCACCTCTGAATGTCTCTTGCCTTGAAAACCCTACAGGGTCACTATAAGTCCGCTGCGACTTGATGACACTTTCCACCACCAAATAAGGAGGAAGCCAATCCCACCCTAGGAATACATCTTGGGGAGAGGATGTGGCTCAGCAGTAGAGCACACAGTCCCAGGTTCCAACCCTAGCATTTCCAATTAAAGATTCTCAGGTGCCAGTCATCTGGAAAAGACATTAGTCTATCTGAGGGCTGCTCCCAGTACTGAGCTAGATGGACCAACAGTATGACAATATAAAGTACCGTATATACCCGTGTATAAGCCGACCCGCATATAAGCTGAGGTGCCTAATTTCTCCCCAAAAATGGGGAAAAATTAGGCACCCGCGTATAAGCCGAGGGTCGGCTTATAACCCCCCCCCCCCCCGCAGGCTTACCTGACCGGGCTCCTGGCGGCGGGAAGTGGTGCGGGCCCGGCGGGGGCGGTGGAGCAGCCTCCCTGCGGCTGCAGGGGGCCTCTGGAGGCCGCTCCCGGCCAGGAAAAGGCGGCGGCGGTAAGTTCCCCCCTCCCTCCTCCCTCCCCTCCCCTCCCGTATTAACCGGCATATAAGCCGAGTTCGGCTTTTTCAGCCCTTTTTTTGGGCTGAAAAACTTGGCTTATACGCGAGTATATATGGTAGCCTCATATGGGGAGGGGCTGTGGCTCAGTGGTACAGCATCTGCTTGGCATGCAGAAGGTCTCAGGTTCAATCCCCGGCATCTCGTTAAAGGGACTAATCAAGTAGGTGATGAGAAAGACCTCAACCTGAGACCCTGAAGAGATGCTGATGGTCTTAGTAGACAGCACTGACTTTGATGGACCAAGGGTCTGATTCAATATAAGGCAGCTTCATGTGTTCATATTGTCAAGCCACACTGAGAAATATAAGAACCATCCTGCAGGGAACAAACTGTTTCCATACCTACACATTTCCTAACAGAAGATACACCCTAGCTGCCAAGAAACCACAAAAGAAAAGTAGAGGTCCATAAAAACCTATACCACCCACAGAAGGATACCCAGCAAGTCCCACTTATAAAAGCTTTGAAAGAAACAAAATATTACTTATAAGAACCAAAGCATTAACTACACTGGCAGGGTGAAGCAAAAACCTATTTATTTTTGGTTACTCAAAAAAGGCAGTGTATTATCTGTGGCTACTTATAGTTCTGTTCATTAGAGTGTACCTATCTGTTTGGTCTGACTATAAACTGGATAATGATTAGTTAGTGGAAATGAGACCACCGTGGAAAGAACCCACAACCCTCTTGGAAGGTTTCTCTGCAGCTCATTCTTACTCCTGGTACTTTAGTAATGGAAACTACTAATGGCAAAGGAATGGGGCTTCAAGTTTCTTTGTGCAGTCTTTGAAGTCTGGCAAATTCAGAGGATGTCCGTGTTAGATTTGTTATCTTCCCACCCCCACAAAAAAACCCTTTGCAAACTCAGAACATCCATGTAGTGCCCCTAACAGCATCAATTCTACAAGGAACACAAGTAGAGAAGAAAAACAACATCTAGGGCTCAAGATGACATGTGCCCTTCGAATGTTCCACTATATTAACATGTAAGTACTGGACATAGACTCTATATAGCAAACAAAAGCTAATTTCCAAAGTGAAGGTTTAAGAATAAACATGCAGGTTTTAGTAACAATTCAAAGCATCTGGAAAGTCTCAGCTCATATGTAACCAAATTTGACCTACTATTCATCCATGAACAATTCACCACCTCCAAGCTGAATGTATCAGAAGTTCCACACAGAGATCATTTCAACAGATATGGTTTCGCTGTATGTATAATAAACTCATAGGCAACTCATTGGCAACTGAAGCATTTAGTGCTGAGAAATCATTAAATGAGTGACTTGCTCATCATTCTGACGGTCAGAATGTCAGTGGAGAGCAGGTCTGTACATTGTAAGGACTCTCAGGGTGACGCTATACCTCTTTTTGCATTCTGCAATTAGGGTTGCCAGATAATTTTGACAAAAATACTGGACAAACTTGATAAAAATTAGATATAGAAATACACAAACACTGAGGCTTTTAATGGCATGCAGGTAAATAAGATCCTATCAAACTTCTATTAAAGGGGTTGCCAGATAATTTTGACACAAATACTGGACAAACTTGATAAAAATTAGATATAGAAACACACAAACACGGAGGCTTTTAATGGCATGCAGGTAAATAAGATTCTATCAAGCTTCTATTAAAGGGGGGGAAAGACATAGTTCTCCAGGGAGCTGGCAACCCTAACCAGGATCTATCTGGTCCTAGTCTGACATGCTAAGCAACACTATACCACAAATTTCCTCCCATTAAATACATACAGGGATTTCTGTGTTTCAAATGTTTGTGCAGCACAATAAGTGAAGTTTTTTTTTACAGTGCTATTTTATAGCTTCTAAAAAGTCAAACCACCGAGTTCCTGATCATGGGACAAGTAATAAAATGTAAAAGTATATTTAAGTATTGCACTTGTTTCACCACAGCTGCTGGTTCAAGTCATTTCCTCTCAAACTCTTTCAAGTTTGTCCCTTCAACCTTCAGGGTGGCATCACACAACACCAGCACACAGAGCTCTTTGCACACAATATACATAGAAAACTAGTATGCCAGGCGAAGGTCTAAGTTGGAGCTCTTCCCACTGGCGTCTAGTTTTCTATGGGCAGAAGGATTTATTTGTTTTATTGGTAAACCGACTCTGTATCTCAAGACAATTCTTAAAATAATTTCCACAACATGGTAAACTTAGACTTGAGGATTTCCCTGAATTTAACCAGCGTGGGAGAAATAAATGCATAAGAAAACTCATAAGCTGAGTGGGCCTTCTCAAGAGTAAGTGGCTCCCATCACTTCAGGCGTGGGTGCTCTGAAAACGCGTTGCTGGAACTCACAAGGAAGCACATATGTTTCTCATTGGCCTTTGTGCTACTGTATATGTTGAGCTAAGTTTATATGAAGGAAAAAGGGGAGGGGAAAGGTATAGTGCAAAGACGGCAAATAATGAAAACCGGGTTACTATCTGCAAATGTTTCCTTTATCGCAAGAAACTTTTAGAACCATTATTTCTTTATTTAGAATACCCCACATCAAAGAAACCATCAAGGTTAACACCTTTTGATGTCCTTCATGAACAAATATAAAAATAATCTTTCTGTTTTCACTAACCCAAAAAGAGGGAGAGAGGAAAGGCTACTGTGCAGTTTGAGCACAGTAGATCTGTGTGTATAGCTTCCAGCAAAACTACCATCAGGTGAATTAAAACAATGAAACATTCAGAGAAAGCATGCTAATTGAACCAATCTGGTCCAATCCAGCTATTTGTTAAATTGTTAAAACAATTTAATAACCCCAAGGGTAGGTACTGGCATTTGGTAAGAATTGGCAACAGATAAGGCCCTTGTGATAATTTTGTGAAAGGTTTACAGACTCCTACACAGGGAAAGGGGGATATGGAATGTTATAGTGTAGCCCGATCTGGTCAGACCTTGGAAGCTAAGGATGGGAGACCACCAAGGAAGACTCGACAGAAGACAATGGCAAACCATCCCCGGCTAGCCGGAAGCCTTCCCCCCTCCCTCCCCAGGCGTGCACGAGCTGCTGAAGCGTGGCACAGCCGGCCTGAACCATCCCTCCCTTCCCCCTCCCCGGGCATGTATGGGCCGCTGAAACCCGGCGTGACCAGCTTGGAGCCATTCCCCTCCTTCCCCCTCCCTCTCTGGGTGCGCATGGGCTGCTGAAGCCTGGAGCGGCTGTTCCTGTTGGTTTTCTCTGTCTCACTCACCTGCACTCACCTCCAGCCCATTTTTTGATGTTGGGGCTGTCATAATTGTTAAACCACTGCTTTTTTCCTTATATCTCCACAAGGGAGGGGGATAGAGACTTACTTTTAGACAAAATGTAAGCTGGGAACTCAGAAAACTCAGAAAACATGCTTGACCTGTCATTACAACAGTAAATCAGTGGGATTAGGAAACCAAAGCATAATATATCCGCGTATTTCTTAGGGCTGGGATATGACAGAATACTAAAATGCTGTTTGTTGATTAACTCTATTCAAATAATTTGAATATTAGAAATTCCTCTTTTATTATTTCAGATGTATCACATTAGTTGGGTCAAAATATTAAAAGGCCTTCACTTTGTAACCAACCACTTCTTAAATTAACATTCCATTCAATTTCAGTTTCCTAGAAAGAGAGGAAGCCAGGCTCAAAACACATAGGAAAATGACAAGCAGCATTAACACTAAACTGCATCAAGACAGGGAGTGTTACAGAAATGGTTTGAAAACTACCAGCAAAATGTGTTTATTGCAACCCCAAATTAAGGAGCTAAAGGCCCTCTTTCTTCTTGAAAAGATAGATTAGTATTACCTACATAGCAACCAGCACCTGAGTTAATGCTAGATAGCCACTCCACTGCCTTTTTTAGATGGATGGGAAAATCTATCCACTAAACAGTGAGTGTCTATTTTAATCTTTATACAAGACACTATCGCTGGCAGGGCTGAAGGGAGAGAGAAGAGAAAACTCTTCTTATAACCCTCTCGTTTAACTTCTGACGGATGTTAATGGTACAAAGCCAGTGAAGTGATAAATAGGTTCTGGCAGAGAATTCTTCCTACCTTGAGTAGTAACACAGTTTATCATTAGTTTTAGCTATTCAGAACAGGAAATAAGGGAAGTGGGGCGGTGTTGTCTTAGTGTACGTTCACAGATACTTCTTTGGCAAATACTCTGTGCATACTAAAAAAAAAGCATAAAAAGTGGCTTTATTTCACAAGCAGATTCATCTCCAAAGATCTGCTGGGGGAAACCCAGCAAAAGGGGAAGCCTCGGCCCGAGTTAAAATAGCCAGTGTATTCACTCCTTCACAGTGAACAAAGGGGATGACTGATTCACCAGACAAGGAATTGGCTAATTTTACACTTTGGGAAAGATCAGACACTCATACGCAAATTAACAGCATCTGCCACTCCAATTCAAACGAGGATTAATATGCTGCTCTTCAATCAAGCCATAATTGGACGGGGTTTTTCCTCTTATGCTCCATCGCTATTTCTACAGACATTCCTACCGAATGTAAAGATATCCATTTTAAAATATCCAGTGGGCATCAAAAGGCTATTAAACAGACAGCCTTTACTTTCTATTCTAAATACATTTTCGGTTAATTCATGTATTACCAAAGGGAGACAAAGGAAATAACTAGGGTTGCCAGCCTCCAGGTGGTGGCTGGAGATCTCCCACTATTACATCTGATCTCCAGGCAACAGAGATCAGTTCCCCTGGAGAAAATGGCCGCTTTGGCAATTGGACTCTATGGCATTGAAGTCCCTCCCCTCTCCAAACCCTGCCCTCCTCAGGCTCCACCCCAAAAATCTCCAGGTATTTCCCAACCCGGAGCTGGCAACCCTAGAAATAACTGTAGAGAGGAAACCACACTGGTTGGCCAGCTATCACGTTGTTGTTTTTACTGGCTTGCATTGCTAGACAAAGCCAAGTAAAGAACACACGAGTTATTTCAGACCAAGATGACTTTTGCTTTGACAATTCAACTTGAGTCAGTTCATGGCAATCTATAATGTGCTCATGCTATGCACACACAGGTTCCAGAACGTTTGTGAGCAGTTGTATCAGCTTTTTGCACATAACTACCAATTCAAGTTCTACACAGCAAGTATACGGCCATACATTGTTCTAGAACACAAAAACAAAAAGGAAACCTGGTTTGAAACAAACCAAACTGAAGCTGTGTGAAACGCCCCTTTCTGGTAGAAAACTTAACCAAGCTCAATAGGACTTGCTTCCAAGAAAATGTGATTAAGATCAGGGAATTAAATTGTTTGCAAAAGTTCCACTGAACGCTGAAAGCAACTGAAGAGTCCTCCAGATCCTTAATTGCTTTCAGCTCACACGATCGGGCAGCACAGGACTACCCTCACCACCAGGCAATCACGTGGGGAGCACAGGCATCATAACAAATATCAAATACTATTGTAAAAATAGTATGTAAACATTTAAATAGGGAATCAAAATTCTTTACAGCACAACGTTTATGATTCAGATACTCTCTTTTCCTTACTCCCATGGCTTAATATTAAGCATTTGTTGGGGGGGGGGGAAGAGAACATCCTAAAATATTTTACATAATAGCACGACTAATTCGATATCAAAAATTGCTTCTTGGAAAAGGATAGTTCTTACTACTTGCAGTATTTCCTGGGGGGGAAAACAAGATTAAATTTCCGGACAATTTGGCCCCCTTCAGCAGAGCAGTTCTGAGAAACATATTTTGATCCGGCTCCTTAGCTTATCATGGCCAAAAGTAAGGCCTTTCCACCTTTTTCTAAAGCAAGCCTTCAATATGGAAAGTTTGGCCAGGGGTGCAACGGAGGCACTCTTGTGCCCCAGAAGCCTCCTACAGCTACGGTTTTGTTGTCCAAATTAAGGAGGCCTGTTCAGTGTTATTTGTCTACGATGTGAAAGGATTATCAAAGAGTAAAGACTCTGACTGTAATGTGGGAGGAAGACAGCCCAAACCTTAATGATACATTTTCCTCCTGGTTTCAAGGGACGGCAACTCTGCTCTGCACTGTCCAGACACCCCCATGGACATGTATTGCAAGCAGCAGCTGCTAGCCGGCAGCCAGAAAAACAAGTACAACCTTTGATTGGGACGCTACAACTGCACATCACTACATCACACTTGCACAGTTGGTTTGGGGCTGCCAGTGAGTTACATTGTATAGGCAGGGCTGGGCAAATTAGGCAGTCATCTAGTTATCTCGTATAAACAAAAGCATCAGATATTGTAGTTGTAAAATAGTGTTCCTACAAGTGGACGCCTGAAAGGTAGGGTTGCCAACCTCCAGGTACTAGCTGGAGATCTCCTGCTATTACAACTGATCTCCAGCCGATAAGAGATCCGTTCACCTGGAGAAAAATGGCCGCTTTGGCAATTGGACTCTATGGTATTGAAGTCCCTCCCCAAACCCTGCCCTCCTCAGGCTCCACCCCAAAAACCTCCCGCCAGTAGCGAAGAGGGACCTGGCAACCCTACTGAAAGGATTTGTGGGAGGCATCTAATTTTTCCCTCCCCCACTATTTCTTTTCTCCCTTTCCTGAAAGCCCCAATAGCCTCTCCCCTTTTCCTGATTCCTTTTCACCTTCCCATCCAACAGCCAACCTACATTTACCTGCCCCTTTGTCTTCAGGGTCCCCTCTCCTGCCCACCAGCAGCCTCTACCTAGGAAAACTATGGTCCAGTTGTGTGGTGCTGGTCACTGGGCCAGGCCCACTTGCATGGTTGGGAACCCTCAAGGACCTGTGGGGGGCACTTCACTTTCCTCTCTATCTCCCTCCCCACACTATGTCCTCTTGCACTCCTCCTGGCAACCCCCATTTTCTCTCCTTCGCAGCCAGTCATCAACTTACCTTTTATCTGCCTCCCATCTTTACCTAAATTTATTATTTCATTTATACCCCACTTTTTTCCACAGTGGAGACCAAAGGAGATTACATTATTTCTCCTCACAACAGCTCTGTGAGTTAGGTGAGGCTGACAGTATGTGACTGGCCTCAAATCACCAAGTGAGCTTCCACTACGGTTGCCAGCTCTGGATTGGGAAATACCTGGAGATTTTGGGGGCGGAGCCTGAGGAGGGCAGGGTTTGGGGAGGGCTTCAATGTCATAGAGTCCAATTGCCGAAGCGGCCATTTTCTCCAGGGGAATTGATCTCTATCGGCTGGAGATCAGTTGTAATAGCAGATCTCCAGCTAGTACCTGGAGCTTGAGCAACCAAAATAAACACCTCTGTACTAATACCACCAGTAAGGAAATGAGTACAGGAAAGGCTGGTATATACAAATAAACACAGCTAGTGTATAACAAGGTGTATTAGGTACACTAAATGACAAACAACAATGACAAAGACAAAAGCTATATACAAGACTATATAAATAGTCCCCTAAGGGTACAAATATCAAATGTTCAAAAAATTCAATAAGGAAGAAGTCTTCATGGAAAGGTTGCAAGGGAGACGATCGTTTCTATTCTTCTTCAGCCCCGTTTAATTGAAGTCATATCAATTACAAATATATTCCATTCTCCCATAGGGATGAGAAAAGCAACTATGTAGAATATAAGTAATCAGGTTCCAATTCAGGATACATCATTCCAAATATATAGTTCTACAGACAGGTTCAGCTGTTCCCTTCGGGATATGATCCTGGGCACTTTT
Organism: Euleptes europaea; assembly: GCF_029931775.1. NCBI lineage: Eukaryota > Metazoa > Chordata > Lepidosauria > Squamata > Sphaerodactylidae > Euleptes > Euleptes europaea. The sequence goes on along the minus strand of NC_079320.1, from coordinate 67,280,564 downwards.
TATCACCTCATCATGGAGTGGAGCTGGTTGTGTGTAAGGGTTAAAGATTTGGACCAGGATGGAGGAGATCCAGGTTCTACTCCCCACTCAGATATGGGTGACCTTGGGCTAGCTGCACCAGCTCTGCTTAATTGTCTTCTATCAGCTGTTGATAAAATGGAAGAGGTGGGATCTCTGTATGCTTGTGAGCTCCTGGGAGGAATGCTGTGGAGGGGCTGTGGCTCAGTGGTAGAGCATCTGCTTGGCATGCAGAAGGTCCCAGGTTCAATCCCCGGCATCTCCAGTTGAAAGGGACTAGGCAAGTAGGTGATGTGGAAGACCTCTGCCTGAGACCCTGGAGAGCCGCTGCCGGTCTGAGTAGACAATACTGACTTTGATGGACCAAGGGTCTGATTCAGTGTAAGGCAGCTTCATGTGTTCAATGCAGGGATAAAAGCATGAGCTAGGTAGATTTGGCTGACTCTATTCTCCATGACATTTCATTGCTGTATGAGGGCCACGTCCACACAACAGCCCAGCCCTGCACCTCCTCCACCCTATTCAGTGTTGATGCTGTGGTCACCGACATGTGATCATCAGTGAGCCACTTTACAGTAAGAAGCAATGCAAAACACAAAAACTGTAAGCAATGAAATCAAAGCCTGTTTTTTTTTCCCCCCGACCCATAATTGCTGCAATTAAAAGCTCATATCCTGGATACAACTTTCAGCTGAATGACAATACGTTTAACATTTGTGTCTTATTACAGAAATATTCCATTCTTTTGCTTCTGGCTAAGGAAAAAAAAACCCTCAAGATATTTCAGCTTATAAAAGTAGGTGCTCTCTGCAGAATCTGTGTTGATGAGAACCATACTGCTGAACAGGAAGTTCAAAAGACAAGCGACTGGCAGATGAGAGCTGATCCATCTGTTCTGGAAACGTATAACTGTACAGCAGAGGCCAAAGCAACTGCCAAAAACTAAACCATTTTTCATGGAAAGACTCTGAACCCTGGCCATTTGTCAAGCAGTCCCAGGGAGTCTGCTGCTGGGCCTGAGGGGGTTTGCAAGCATCTCACACAGAACGGTGCGCTAATAAACTGTCACGTGCAGAGGTTATTGCTGAAACAAACTGCTGAATAGTAGGGGGAGGGGAAATGCAAAAGGTATATTGTCATGGCTTGACTCCACTGGCTAACAATGACCAGCCTAACCTCAAAAGCAATCAGATGCTTCTCCACTAGGAAAAAAGAAACGGACTGTGCAACGCTTCCAGGGAAATTTGGCTGGCTGTTGTATTGGATAAGCGGTGGGTTTTCTGGAAGTCAAATATTTACTGCCGTAGCTTTCAGTACCTGTGTTCAGGCCAAAGAAAATCTACAGTTGCATCAAATGTGTGCATCACTAAAGCGAACCGACGAACTGATGAGTATGCAGCTTTCAAATTCAAAATTCACATCATTCCCTGATGCTGAGATGAATACTCAGGGGCTGGTTTTGTTGTGATGAAGCCTCTGGCAGTGATTAGCTCAGCTTGCATACCTGTCATTGACAAGCTGGGCAGTCAGAAGGCTCACTGGCTGCTCATATTCTAGCCATGGGCAGGTAGGATTGCCAACCTCCAGGCTGGAGATCTCCCGCTATTACAACTAATCTCCAGCCGATAGAGGTCAGTTCCCCTGGAGAAAATGGCCGCTTTGGCAATTGGACTCTATGGCATTGAAGCCTCTCCTCCTTAAACTCTTCAGGCTCTGCCCCCAAAATCCCTAGGTATTTCCCAACCCGGAGCTGGCAACCTATGGGCAGGACATACAGAATGACTTTCACAAAGTGGAATAGGCCATGGTGATTAATAGTGCAATCAAGAGACTGGGAGATGGCTGTCAGTGACAGAATAATACCACTTCCAGGAAAATCTGGAAGTGATGTCATACCTCTCTATGACTCTAGAGTTTCTGGTGATTCCTAAAGAAGACTGACATCATTTCGAGGTCATCCTTGGAAATGGCATCATGCTGTTGGCCCGATGGCTACTTTTTAAGAACATAAGAAAAGCCATGCTGGATCAGACCAAACCCCAAACACAGTGGCCAACCAGGTGCCTCTAAGAAGCCCACAAACAAGACGACTGCAGCAGGATTGTCCTGCCTGTGTTCCACAGCACCTAATATAATAGGCATACTCCTTTGATACTGGAGAGAATAGGTATGCATCATGACTAGTATCCATTCTGACTAGTAGTCATGAATAGCCCTCTCCTCCATGAACATGTCCACTCCCCTCTTAAAGCCTGCCTAGGTGGCAGCCATCACCCCATCCTGGGGCAGGGAGTTCCACAATTTGTGCTGTGTGAAGAAATACTTCCTTTTATCGGTTTTGAATCTCTCACCCTCAAGCTTCAGCAGATGACCCCACGTTTAAGGCAGGGGATCCCCCCACCCCTACCAGGTGGGGGAATGACCACCCTATTCTAAGCCCCTTGACTTCAATGGATTTATAAGGGTGTGACTCTGCTTAGGATTGCACTGTAAGGCTGCAGTCGTATGCAAACTGACTTGGGCGTAAGCCCCACTGAACAGGGCAGGACTTACTTCTTAGTAAAGATGTGCTGCAAAAAGAAACAGGCCATCAGAAGCAGGCAGAGGACTGGGTAAGGAAGAGGACTGGATTATGGGCATAATGCAGAAAAATAAAGGGGGGAGAAAAGGCTACACGAAAAAGTCTAAAAAGGGAAGCAAAACAGGGATAAAGAATGGGCAGAGAAAAGAAAAATATGTGGTCAGGAATTGCAGAAGTAGGAGTTCTGACAGGAAGCCACCAGCAAGATATTTGGGTACTAAATTTTAAAACACAAGCAATGCATAAAAGCACTGGTTTCCTCTGTAACTCTAACCTTTTTTAATCTGACATAAGAGGAGAATGGAAGGGGAAGGGTACAATATCAGGTAATGGTACTGAGTTTTGTGGCCTACCTCTTTTCCATGACATAGGATGAGAAATTATGGGAAAGTCATATCCAATGATATTTGGGTTCCTTTTACACAAACTTAGCAGGCTATACCCACCTTTGAAGAAACATCAACATCAGATGGCATGCAAAATGAACACAGCCAAGAGCTAGAAACGTTCATCCCTCAGCAGGTCTATGCCTAACAACATTTTGGAGCTAGTATCTGTAGAAGCCATCTGCATCCTGTACACTAGATGCTCTGATATAGCAAAAGGAAAAGAGCCAGCTGCTAACAGCTGCCAGGAATCTCTTGTAATGCACTCTGGCTGACCACATGTAATGGGAGTCAGTCAAAACCACTGGCATTAGCAATCGAATGCAATCAAATAAAAGCCTTATATCACAAACAATGCACAATTTGCTTGTGGCCAGAATGAGCCCAAATTAACTCCCTCCTCCCATTGTGCAGTGCACTGAAACCAAAGAAACCAGTTCATTCTGACTGCTGCTTTCTGTTGTGTCATTTGGGTTCTTTAACAAACTGCTGTTTGTGTCTTGCTCACAAACCAGGATTCTAAACTTGGATTTAACTGGTTTAGATTCCTGGTTCACAAGCAAGAAACAACCTGCGATTTATTAAAACACTCTGACTGAAGGATTTAAGGCTTGTTCTCATTACAAACAAATTGTGGCCTGTTTGCAACATCTAAATACAGCCAAAGAAAATGCTAAGACGATGGCTCATGACAGTGGTTTTAACTTTTATCTCTCGCTGCATGTGGTCAGCCAGAGTACATCTCAAATGATTCCTGGAAAGGGTAGAAGCTGGCTTCCCTCCTTTTGCTACTAGACTATCCAAGTGTAAAGGATACAGACAGCCTCTACAGCAGTGGTTCCCAACCTGTGGGTCGCCACCCCCAAGGGGGTCACGAAGTGTTTTCTGGGGGGTCGTCGCTGGTCACTTTTTCCTTCCTGCCCGCCTTCCAGCAGCTGGGCGCGACCTCCTGAGGGCGGGGGGGGGGCAGCCTTCCGCTTGCCTCCCAGCTCCCCTCCTCCTCCTCCACCGCCGCCTCTCCTTCCCTGGGTCCAAGGCTCCAGCACCTCCACCGCCGCTCAGCTCAGCCTCCACCTCTTCCACACAGCCAAGCAGGCAGTTCCTTCCCCGCCCTCCTCTTCCTTCCCTGGTCTGCTCCTTCCTTTCCTGCCGCTGGGATCGCAGGAGGGAGGAGGCGGGGATGGGAGACGACTTCTCTTCTCCCCCCCCCTTCTTCCTCCTCCTCCTTCTCCTGCTTTCCTATTCTGGTTGCTATTCTGGCCTTCCGGTGTGCCTTTCTTTTGGGCGGCCTGAAAAGTTTGAGAAAAAACGTAAATATTCAGAAGACTATCTAAAATTTGGCTTTACCACCTTGATCAGCAATGGCATAGAGAAGCCACAATGCGTTTTGTGCAATGTTGTTCTCAGTGCTGAATCTATGAAACCTTCAAAACTCAAACGTCACTTAGAGACAAAACACTCAGCCACAAATTTTGAAGCTGGTTACCCAGATGCAAGCACAACCATCACATTAAATATTAATTATTTAATGAAATTAGTTAATTAAATATTACGTTGGAATTATATTCTGAAAAATCTATTTTTAATGTGTTTTCTTCATCCTATTGAAAATGTCATTTTATGGCTTTATGCAAATGTGGCGGGGGGTCGCAGGTTACTTGGCAATTGTAAAAGGGGGTCGTGATTCGAAAAAGGTTGGGAACCACTGCTCTACAGAGCCAAGCTCCAAAATATTGGTGGATGTGAACCTGTAGCAGTGTACATGGGGAGAGACACAGAAACCTTCCAAAGAACTGAGGGCAGAATTAATGGATCCTACCTCCTCCAGTTTATTCTTCCTACTACCTTGTGACCTAGGGCAGGCTGAGAGACAGTGCCTGGCCCAGGGTCTCCCAGTTAACAAATCTGGGTCTCCCAAATCCTTGCCTGTCACTCTAACCACTACACCACACTGACTTCTGGGCTGAAAGTCCCTAAGAAAGGGGAAAAAGCAATTGTCCTTGATTGTGTAATAAACAAATTGTTATTATATACAGTGCAAACAATCCTAGTAAAATATAACCATTTCTGAATGAGAAAAGTACTTTTGACTCAACTACTTGGCTTATAGTTTATTTGTTACAGATTTATGATTTCAATATTCTTTTTCCCCCTTCCATGATTGGCTGATATAAAACGGTAAGTGGTATTTTCCCACTGTAATGGATGTTGTATCATGCATGTATATGTTTTGACTCTTGTCTTTTATAGACAGTTCACAACAACTGCACAAGGCCAGACTCCAAGAGGACAGCAACAACAAAAATAATTCTGAAGAGATCGAAATGGTGACTTAATTTGCCAGCAGACCTTCAATTCATTTGTTTTCAGGATATTCAGAAATGGTTATACTTTACTTATTCAGAAATCGTTATATTTTACTGGGACTGTTTGCAATTTATGTTTTCTGAGGACATTAAGGAATTGTTACACTTTACTGGGATTGTTTGCATTGTATATAATAATAATTTGTTTTTACACAATTAAGGACAATTGCTTTTTTTCTTTTCTTTTTGTGACCTCTGGTACTCAGTACCTTTTCTGGTTTCTTACAGAGGTCTCTCCTCTTTTATGCTCTGTTTTTTTAAAGTCCCTAAGCCAGGAGTGTCGAACTCATTTGTTACACGGGCCGGATATGACAAAAATGTCACTTGGTTGGGCCAGGCCAATATTGCAATATAAATACTAAAAATGAAATCCTTTGTATTTCACTGGAGTGGGACACATCCACTTTCTACTACTTTATACTCACACCAGGATCCACAGAAATGAAGGGAAATGGATTGATGAATGGCAAAAGTAGGATAGTATTCAGAGCCATATTCATGATCCCTGTGAGAATTGTGGGCTTGCAAATGAAATGAAAAATAAAGCTTTGCTAGAGTTAGTTGGCCCTGACCTGGGTGGCCCAGGCTAGCCTGATCTCGTCAGATCTCAGAAACTAAGCAGGGTCAGCCCTGGTTAGTAATTGGATGGGAGACCACCAAGGAATATCAGGGTTGCTGTGCAGAGGAAGGCACTGGCAAACCACCTCTGTTAGTCTCTTACCATGAAAACCCCAAAAAGGGGTCGCCATAAGTAGGCTGCAACTTGACAGCACTTTACACACACACACAGAGTTAGTTGGCCTTGTCTTGTGAGAGCTGCATATAGGTAGTTCCATCTTTGACTTACCCATGTTGCATTATTTGTATAAATAAACATGAACTGTGAGCAATTACGGAAACCAGAGACAATAACAATAAAGAAAGCGATCATTGCAGTGCAATGCTAAGCAGAGTTACACACTTCTAAATCCGTTTAAGTTAATGGGCTCAGAAAAGGCTACATTTGCTTAGGGTTAGATCACAACAAGTAGCCGTGTTAGTCTGTCACTAGCATTTGCCTAGGGTGGCACTGTGAGTCTTGCAAGAGGGCCATTTTAAACTAAACAGCCTTAACATCCAGCATGCTCATTTTCTATATGTTGAAAAATCTCTTACGCTGCAAAACAAAAAAGATTCTTCTCCCCTTATCTCTGTTATGAGGAGACATTCTTGTGGCAATCTCAGAGAAAATATGAAGGAAACCCAGACATTCCTGTCATTGCTTATTATCTATTAGTAGGAGCAATGTTGGGAACATTTGTTTTAGATAAAGGATACCCACAGTGTAATAAACTTGCCATTCAAACCACACCACTGCCAAAACTAATGCTGAATTATAGTGTGCTTGGGGGTACACATGTCTCTCCCCCCCTTTTCACAGCCACTTTGGCACGACATGCTGATTGAAAGTCATGGAAACCCTACTATGAAAATGTTCATATCCATGGCTAGTATCAGATATAAGAGCTAGTAATAGTTAAATTAATTAGCATCTAATTATCTGATTATTAAACACTATTCAATTATCTTCTATGATAAGTGTGTATTTTAGAAATATGGTAAAATATTGGTTAACATAGAAATTATTAAGATAAGATTAATGTCAGTGATGGGGGCAAATATGTATTACTATATTAAAGCTTAGGCACAGACACGCTGGTATTTTTGTTAATCCCCCTATTCTCTTTCCCCCTTTTTCTTTTTCCGTATCCCTATATATAAAAATAAAAGTATTAAAAAAGAAGAAAATGTTCATATCCAATACATCTGCTCCTAGCCTTGGAGAAATTAAATCTATCATTCAACATTCTGAGAAAGGAAGCTGGTGTATGTATGTGTGTGTGTGTGTGTGTGTGTGGAGGGTCAATATGCTGCCTGGATCACCGGCTCTTCTGAAATGAAATTCTACCAAAAGAATTACAGTTTCTAGGAAAGAAAACAATAAAAACAAAAATGTGCAGGTCAATGCTATGCATGTTTGCTCAGAAGCAACTCTCCCTAAGTCAAGTAGCATTTACGCCCTAATAACTGTGATTGCTGCATTAAAAAATATTTTTCAAGAAAAAACAATTACTGCTCAATATAGCAAGACATCCGGGGGCGGGGGGGAATGCTGAAACTGTGTTTACTCCTCTAGCAAATATTGTGTGCAGTCTTCACATCTATTGTTCAGAACCTATAAATCCAAAGACGGGAATCCTGTTCCCACTGAGGCTGCTTAACTTCCCATCTACTGTAATGGGTTTAAACAGCCTAAGAGTCTGGAGGATTATACCCTGAACCAGTTGAAGGACATTTGAAGTACAAAAATATATGCAAAGGCTTTAACATAATAATCTACTAGACATGCATTAAATAACTACTAATCCTACATTTGAAATAATATATCACACTTACATATTTGAAATCTTTAAGTTAACAAAGTCTATTTATACAGCAAGAGCCAGTAGATAAGCCTTGATTTAAGATAAATCAAGCATTCTTGTTATTATATGGCCAATATTTTACCATTATCAGAAATTTATATTATGCATCACTTTGTTATAAGCCTTTATAAAATACATTTTTTACAATTTCTGACTGAATCATGGAGTGGTAATCTTCTTAATGCTCAGGAATCTGTCTTTTTAAATGTACCAAACAATTTCACCCTCTTCCTTCATGGATTTGATTAAAAAAACAGAGCTAAGCTAGACTTTGTCTAAGGTACCCAGTGTGCTAAACTTCATGTCAGTTCAAGATTTCCCAGGCCCTAGTCAACACTGGCTTTACTGTGGAACAACAAATCCCAGAAGATTAATTTTGGGCATTTTCATCTCACATGAATCATATGAAGCTGCCATACCAAATCAGTTCACTAGACCATGTCGCCCTCTGACCTGAGGCCAACTTATTGGAGATGCCAGAGATTGACTCTGCAGTCTTCTGCCTACAATGCAGGTGCTCTACAAATGGCAGGATTGTAGAATCCATTGTCACTGACAATTTCGTTGCCTCAGAGTCTGCACCAAAACACTTATCTTTTAAAGAACAGAAAGATGGGCAGCTTAAACATCTTTAAAGTTGTGGCATCACCCAAACTTCCAGTCTTACATGTGACTGTTGGGGCAATTCAGGAGGTGGAAGGACTGTACATCTCTTCCACAGCACTTTATTTATGTGAGAGGGTATTTTGAGCAAACAATATGCTGCACATCTGTCTAACTGGACCAAGCATGAAGGGTTTTAACCCCAGTCTGATCAGTACAATGGTGATCAATAGGGTTGCCAATCTCCAGGCTATGGCTGGAGAGCTCCCGCTATTACTTCTGATCTCCAGGCGACAGAGATCAGTTCACCTGGAAAAAATGGCTGCTTTGAAAAGTGGACTCTATGGCATCATACCACATTGAAATCCCTCTCCTCCCAAACCCTGCCCTCCTCAAGCCCCACCCCCAAAATCTCCAGGTATTTCCTAACTCAGAGCTGGCAACCCTAGTGATCAATAATTACATGATTAGATATCTGGCTGAAACTGGTGCCAGTGAGGAAGATCATCTTCCTGTATCTGATATGACTACTTTACATGGACTTCACCATAAATCAAGACCATCTAATGTGGTTACTGTCCGGAATTATGTTATGCAAAGTTGGGATTCATATCACAACTACAACACGCTTTTTGGCCCTGCTATTTGTTGGCCTTCCCAAAAGGTTTAAACCGATTAGTTCCTCCTGCTTCGGAAACTACCTTAGATTTCGGCAAGGATGGTATAAGGCAGAGATCATTTGCGTATAACCAACAGTTATCAAATGTAATCATGATGTAATGAAGTCCACGAGCTTTTATCAGGAAAACCACTGATCTCATTGTTACAGGGAAATAAAGAGGTGGGAGAAAAACAACCACACTGTAGTCAGTAACAACCTCTGGTCCAGCTATTACCAGTAATATATATTTTATTATCTCAGGCAACTCCCATTACTAACCCTGATGATCATTTAATTGATTCTAGCCCTTCCAATTACTTCAGCGCTATCAGTGATACCTATAATGGTATATCAAGTTATAAATGTTTGGATTTGGGGTTTGAAACTACAAACGCTGCATCACAAACATAGTTTTCTTTCCATTGAATGCTTCCTCCTCAACTATGTCCTGTTTCATTCTGGCCTTAAAGTTAATGGTTCCTCCTACGTGGTTCCCTACCTGCTTACTGCTGATGTGCTATCATACTTCTTTTCTTAAGACATTATGTTGCATGAATGTACTTTCTACAAGGTGGCATCAGTTTAAGCCATGTGCTTGATGATGTACTTACTGATCTTGCTTAAAGGGTTTGGAAAGGGGTTAAGTCCAACACGTTTACTCTATTGTGCTCATGAGCTCTGCCACAATCATTGGCAATAGGAACACCAGTTACACACTAAGGATAATTCAAAGAGGAAAAGTAATAGTTCTGTGCTGGTCCCAGGACGAGTCAAGTAACTCCAAAATAATTCAGAAGATATATTGGACCTACTTTGCAACTCTTTCATTTGCTGCCCTCCTAAGCACATCTTGATTCCTTAACAGATTAACCATGCAAATACATGCATTTTTATTCAGGTCAGTATTGTTGAATTAAATGGGCCGTACACCTCTGACTGTATAGGATTGCCACCTTAATCTGAACTCTTGTGGAGCCTCTATAATGCATCAACAGTTTTCTTAGCTTGAAGCCATAAATGTCCGGAAAATCTTAGATGGTACAATGAATTAGTCCAAACAAACTGAAAATCCAGGCACAGAATATGTAGGAGAGCATTTATATGGATGCCTTGGTGATACAGAGAATCATAACACTGCTAAAATACTTTTCCCCCAGCCACTTTTGAATATGAATTTATAGTGGTCTGATTCTTGCAGTGTACAAGACTATTTCTCCTCTCAACCTTAACATTTTTGCCTCATTTCTGATCTTCAAATCAGAGGTCCAAAGCCTCATTCTCAAACTTTAGTAATTGTTTAGATATCAGGATCAGGACATCTGAAGTAAGCCAGGAGTCTAACTGCCTGATCAATAAGCTTCCTATGTTCCTGCTTATGGTGGGCAGCCTCCCAGCAATTTTGGCTCATGCTTGCCGAGACTCAGCTATGCGGGAGGCCAGTCAAGGGGGGGGGGCAGAATCGTCCCCCCAGAAACACTGGTATTGGTATGTGGTGATGCTCTAGTATTCGCCCCAAACACTGATCAACAATTCCCATGGAGATTTTGGCAATGTACTAATTAAACATTTACTTGCAGTGTGTGTGTGTGTGTGTAAAGTGCTGTCAAGTTGCAGCCAACTTATGGCGACCCCTTTTTTGGGGGGGTTTTCATGGCAAGAGACTAACAGAGGTGGTTTGCCAGTGCCTTCCTCTGCACAGCAACCCTGGTATTCCCTGGTGGTCTCCCATCCAAATACTAACCAGGGCTGACCTTGCTTAGCTTCTGAGATCTGACGAGATCAGGCTAGCCTGGGCCATCCAGCTTGCAGTACAACACTCTTAAAGAAATTCAAAAAGAAGACGACAACCATGATGATGATGAAAAAGATGAAGAAAAAGAAGAGTTGGTTTTGAAACCCCGATTTTCTCTACCTTTGAGGAGTCTCAAAGTGGCTTACAATCACCTTCCCTTCCTCGCCCCACAACAGACACCTTGTGATACCTCACAAGGTGTCTGTTGTGGGGAGAGGAAGGGAAGGTGATTGTAAGCCACTTTGAGACTAGCCCAAGGTCACCCAGCTGGCTTCATGTGGAGGAGTGGGGAAACAAATCCAGTTCACCAGATTAGAGTCTGCCACTCATGTGGAGGAATGGGGAATCAAACCTGGTTCTCCAGATTAGAGTCCACTGCTCTTAACCACTACAGTATTCTGGCTCTACACCAACGGATTTAGGATTGCCAACTCTGGCTTGGGAAATTCCTGGAGCAGTGAGTGGGGATGTGATGCCATAGACTTTGCCCTTGGAAGCCACCATTTCTGTCAGGAGAACTGATCTTTGTGGTCTGTACACCCATTGTAAATCCAGAAGAAATCCAGGCTCTACCTGGAGGCTGGCGACCCTAGAACTTACGGCCTAGTGAAATGTGCTTAGGATAATGGCTTTCATTAACCAGCTCTGATCTTCCAGCATAGAAAAGTCAAAATACTGTCTCAACCAGATAAAATAATCAAGCTGTTAACTATACTGGTAAGAAACAATCTAGTCTTAATGATGACGTGGCAGTGATAGAACTGTCACAATCAGACAGTTAAAAGGATTTTCCTCTGCCCACAATTTCCACAACTGGTTTGTGTCACAAGTCACCTAAGCAGTATTAACTAATCTCCAGCTAGGAGATATTTCCCCCAAGATTTAAGATGCTGTCTCTTTCAAATGTTAAGTTAAGGTACTTTTTATAAGAATAAGGCACCACTCTCCCATGGCAATAAACACATTTTTAAAAATTTAACAACTATTGGGCTAGTATACTTGCACATTTGATTGCACTAATAAAAGACACAAAAGTATTTAGTCCTTTGGGCTCAATACAACCAAGTAGAACGCTTTGGATTCTAACCCTCAAAGCTAGGCTTGCCACCTCTGGGGTGGGAAATACCTGCAGATTTTTGGGGTGGAGCCTGAGGAGGGCGGGGTTTGGAGAGGGGAGGGACTTCAATGCCATAGAGTCCAATTGCCAAAGCGGCCATTTTCTCCAGGTGAACTGATCTCTATCGGCTGGAGATCAGTTGTAATAGCAGGAGATCTCCAGCTAGAACCTGGAGGTTGGCAACCCTACTCAAAGAATTTTTTGCAAAGTATGCCAATGTGAAATGTGGAACAGAGTTGTATTTGTTAAATGCAACTGAGGACATTGCTGCACTCTTCTCTCAGGATCTGCTCACAAAATGGTGCTTGACAATTCTGCACATGTGGTCAATGGAAATACCAGTTTTGCCACACCATGTGTAAGATGCAACGTATAATTCACCTGCAACCTGCAAATGTATAATTCAATCCAGCAAACCTATCCCTCAAAGCACAGCAAGGCTTTGCCATTTTCTCTTTAATATTTGCCTTGTCATGTAGCTTGGGAGTCTGTTTTTTTTAAAGAAACACCAGTCAAAGTCAAGCTGGACATGTAAAAACCCTTGGACAAAGTTAAAAGAAATACTCTGGATTGTGGCCCATGGATTTTGTAAAAAAACCCAACCCCCCCCCCCCGGCATTAAACAAGACAGCCATGGATTACAACACAAAACCCCTAAATGCTTTAATACCGTCATGCTAAAATGGTCTGCAACTTAGTCCTTAAGTTCTGAGATTTCTTTATCCTCCAATGACAACCACCATTAAAAAAAAGTTGCAACAGACCTGCATCAGATCCAGCATGATGTAGTGGTTAAGAGTGGCGGCGGACTCTAATCTGGTGAACCGGGTTTGATTCCCCACTCCTACACATGAAGCCTGCTGAGTGACCTTGTCCTAGTCACATTTCTCTCTGAACTCTGTCAGCCCCACCTACCTTACAAGGTGTCTGTTGTGGGGGGGAAGGGAAGGCAATTGTAAGCCGCTTTGAGACTCCTCAGAGAAAATTGGGGTATAAAAACCAACTCCTCCTCTTCTTCTTCTTAACAAATTCTAACAATTCAGATACACTTGCCTTCTCCAAATTTTTGCTGGTTGTTGCTCAAGTGTATTCATTCCTCTTGCCTGGCAAATGGCTGGTGTCCTTCCTGAAGCCCTCTGTGGGAGACATATTGGTTGTCCTATTGGTGTTGCTTCAGCTGAGTGAGCTATGGAAATTTGTGGGTGCTGTGGCTAGAGTGGTCATGTTTCCTTTCCTGTGCCTGCCAAAAGGCAGGAGGCAACTCAAACCCACATCTGCAGGACTGCTTCCACTTATACCACAGTGTTCGTTCAAGTGGAGAGTGCTGCAGTTCTTTTCTTGTCTGTATACCATGTGTGGATGGCAGCAGTCTGATGTCGGCGGGGGGGCGGGGGGCGGTCACATCAGCACGTGCCAGTTGATCTAGGGTTGCCAGGTCCCTTTTCACCATTGGCGGGAGGTTTTTGGGGTGGAGCCTGAAGAGGGCAGGGTTTGGAGAGGGGAGGAGCTTCAGTGCCATAGAGTCCAATGGCCAAAGTGGCCATTTTCTCCAGGTGAACTGATCTCTATCAGCTAGAGATCAGATGTAATAGCAAGAGATCTCCAGCTAGTACCTGGAGGTTACTCAAAAGGGACACCACTGTGTAAGTACAGAATGTAATTAAGCAAACACAGCAGAGAAAATATATCACGAAGTGCTAAATATAATATGATACAAGCTACATAACATAAACAACAGGACCAATGGCAGTGCAACTATATATCTGTCCTCATAGCTATAAATAGCCAAGTAAATAACACAAGATTACTATCCCCAAATGGGCTTGAATGTGTTATAAAAGTCCAATATTGGTACAAAAGCCTGTAAGAGTATATGTAATAGTGAATCTTCTTATTTTCAGATGTCCTTCAGCCAGGAGGTTGGCAACCCTAAGCTGACCGTTTCTATCTGCTTGTCATAGGGACATTGTCAGTACTCTACTCCATGATTGGTGGGTTACAGTGGGGTGCCTATGAACTTTCTGAGACTCGGCAAGGGGTTTTTCTTTCACATATATCCCCTCAGCTGGATGAGCAGAGGATAATGGCCAGCAGCACCAGCACCTTTCTAGTGATGCACTTGCATGAGGGTTTTGGGATGGGGCTGTTAAAATATCACATGGAGGATACATTCTCCCTGTCCCGGGTCCCCCCAGTGAGCAAGTACTTAGAGCAAACTTCTCTCAACCATGCAGAAATGTAAAGAATAATTGGAACCAGTGCTCTAATAGCCTTATGTCAGAAAAGCACCATCTTCTTTGATAAACTGGGTTGATAAGCAAGCTGCATATTTTATGCATTTGCTTTACTTTGATCAGTGGTCATCCCATGCAACACAGCCGCACAAAAAGCAAAGAACAGACCTTTTGGCTTAATTTTCTTCTTTGAAACATCAAAGCTGTAAATATTCCTGAAGATATGCTACAGACGTTCAGAGTCAAGTTAAGTCGTAACTGGAAATCTTGCTCAGTGGTTTTTTCCCCAAGTGATTCATACAGATTCTCTTTTAAGTCGCCAGTCTCTTACCTGAAACTACAATGTTGTATTTAGCATTCCAGAAACACACATTATGCCACTTGCTGGACTGGTTTTTGTTTTTAACCTCTCAGTTAAGGGAGATACTTCTGCAAATGTATACTTTTTAATGAGCTCTGAATCGTATTTCTTGCCCATAACCATAAAGCTGTCCATGCAAATCATTATGGCTGTAGTCAGGGTGAGTATATAGTTTCTCATTTTTCACCATCATCAATAAAAGCAGGGCACATTCAAAAGTTGCTGCTTAAAAATTATGTTGTAGGCACTGCATACCGAGGTTGTTTAAAGCACAGCAAAAGTAATTCACTCAAACAGTGCATTAGTAAATGCCTTGCAATAATCACAGTCAAAACTTCCCACCACACTCTACATGATGGGAATTATTGTGCTTGGCAGAAGCTGAGGATAACTGATGTAAAAGAGGTAGAAGTCCCCATCCCTGGGACACATTTACTTATTTTAAACACTGGCAGTAGATTTTATAACTACAAAAACCCAGAGAAACAGAAAAGCAGTTGTTTTAAACACATTAGGAAATGTTTTAATGGAGGGAGCAGAAGCACACAGCACAATTCTTTCCTTATATTGAGACTAACCAACTCACTTGCACCTTGTCAAGTAGTTCATTAAAAACTGTAAAGCTAATTAAGTACTTTAGTATGGGGGGAGCTGGAATCAGGTTCAGGATGGAAAACTATAAAAGCAGATTATTCAAGAACAATTATTTGCTCCAGAGGCAAGCAGAAGAGAAGAATCACAAAGCTTTGAAAGTGAACTATATGGTAAATATGGATCCTGAAAGTGGTTGGTGTGAAATGTTCCATGTAAACATGTTAAAACCTCATTGGGACAGGAGTAATTTGGTTCTTATGACCACAAAAGAGACAAAAGATGTAACTGAACTAACTGGTTGGGGAGAGATGACAAAGGGAAGAAATGCCCACAAGGTAAATCTGGAACCATCACTAACAGCAGAACAAAAAGGGCAAATACAAGTGATCCTAACAGATTATCAATCTGTTTTTTCTGATACCCCTGGCAGAACAAATTTAGCTCTGCATAAAATTGACACGGGGGATTCCAAACCTATAGCTCTACCTCTTTCCCGTGTAACTGCTTCGAATTCCACCATTATCGAAAAGGAGGTTAAAGAGATGCTAAGCCTTGGGCTGGTAGTTCTGTCCGAAAGTCCTCGGGCCTCCCCAGTAATCTTGGTACCAAAGCCAGACAAGATGGTACGTTTTCGCAAAATAACAGTGCCAGAAGATTTACCTAAGGTTCAGGTAAATTGCACTGTGTATGTAATGTATTTAAACAGAAAAATATATACATATATATTTTACTGAATTCTTTACTGAATCTAAAACCAAACCAGTAAAATGAAGACTGGGCACTATAATCCTGACAGCATGAGGACATTACACAGGTAAACTGGCGATGGAGCTGATGTAGTTGAGAGTGCTGGACTGGAACTTGCAGGAAATGAACTGAACGCTTTGTAGTTTCTAGTCAGCAAACACAGAAGCAGGCCAAAACATAACCACCTGCAATGATCCTTAGATGTATTTCACAGAAGCAACCACTGCCAATATGTGTATGTGAGTTGACAGGAATAAGAAAAGAGCAAATAGTTTGGGGAAAGGGATACCAGGGTATATGAGATGCCCCTGTGAGTTCTTGCAGGTCCCCTGCTTGTAACTACCCAATTCACTGTACCCTCAAATTGACCAAGGGTACAAATATTTAGACTTTTCTTCAATTCCCATTTAACTATGCAACAACTGGTTTGATAATCTCAACAACTGGGATGGCCATCAGCAACTATCACAGACTGTACATTCTTGCAGCATCACGCAATGGAAGCCAAACATTTTTATAATTTTGGATATGTATTGGCTTGTTTGGAAATGTTTACACTGATTCTCCAGGCAGCTCACAGCTAAAGAAATATAATGAACCATACAGCCATTAAAAATGTGCCATAGCATAAAAACGTCTATCAGTTGAACTATCATGCGAGGATTTCTTCCCCTTCCTGTGGTAACTTACAAAGCTTGGAGGTGGCCTTTGGCTCTTAGCCTGTGATAGGGTTGCCAGCTCCGGGCTGGGAAATACCTGGAGATTTTGGGGGCGGAGCCTGAGGAGGATGGGGTTTGGGGAGGGGAGGGACTTCAATGCCATACAGTCCAATTGCCAAAGTGGCCATTTTCTCCAGGTGAACTGATCTCTATTGGCTGGAGATCAGTTGTAATGGGAGGAGATCTCCAGATAGTACCTGGAGGTTGGCAACCCTAGCCTGTGACTTGCAGCCCAGACCTTTTGGAGGGGTCAGCATATGAGGCCAGGATTAACCAAGAAGCACTCTGCTGTTGGGTTGCTGTTTTGTTGTTTTTTGGTCTATGTGCACCGTCTTTCTTTCTTTGTTTGTTTCTAAGCCTCTTGGTGTCCCTTTGAGAAGAGGAGAAAAGTGTGCATGCATGCATAAATAAAATAAATGCATGAATAAGGCTGGATGGCATGGTCTGGCATGTAATGATAAGGCAACACAATGCAGGCTCAAATGCTTACAAGCAGATGTCTCCATGACCAAATTGAGCAAAGCAAAGCCAATACAGATAATATGCATATTGGTAGGAGTTTACTTCTATAGGTAATTAGTCCAAAATCAGTGAAGACATCTAGCCTAGGGACCAGGGTTGCCAGCTCCAGGTTGGGAAATACTTGGAGATTTGGGGGACGGAGCCTGAGGAGGGCAGGGTTTGGGGAGGGACTTCAGTGCCATAGAGTCCAATTGCCAAAGCGGCCATTTTCTGCAGGTGAACTGATCTCTATAGGATGGAGATCAGTTTTAATAGCAGGAGATTTCCAGCCACCACCTGGAGACTGGCAACCCTACCTAGGACCCAGAATTCTTAAGAAGGAATAACAAAGTATTCCTGGGCGTTTGCAGAGTTTTCCCCTCACCACTGGGCCACTGCCATCTCCTCTCCTTTAGCTTCAAAGAAGCAGGATTAACAGATAATGGCGCACCTCCCATACAGATGAAAGCCTCAACACCTTTCGCTTGAGACGTCAAGCAGTGATCCTTCCAGCAGGCTACATCCAGACACCACACTCATTCTGTTTCCCTCTAAAACCTCTCCCCTCTGCATTTTCCATCCAGCTCCAGCAACAGTTCACAAAAATAAATTGTTTTCCCCCCTTATTCCAGACTCCCTTCCTTATTCCAGACAAGTTCTCCCTGCTTATTGACATTTACCGCCTCCCGCCTTATTTTGTGCCAAGCCTCTCCACACAAGGGCTTAGCCTAAGAGTCTGTTTTCAGCGGTGGCTCAGCCCTAGAATATGGTAGAAAACGATCTCTGAAAATATGTCCTCACATCATTCTGTCTCCCCAAACAGGAGCCAGTTTAGTCAGGGCTCAACCAAGGTTGAATCGGCTATTGCTTCCCTCAAGAAAAAAAACAATTCCACCCCATTTTCCTCTTTCCCTCCTCCTAGTATCAAACAGAATTACTATTTTTTTTAAAAAAAGGATCAATTTACCAGCATTGTGGAAGAAAGCAATTCTCACTTTTTAATTATTCATCTGGCTGATTTTATTAATTAATATGCATAATGAAGCTAAAGAAACTCCTTACCTCCATCTCCCACCAAGCGCTAATTTCTCAGTGATCTGAAAGAACTAGCCAATAGTGAAAGGGATACCAAGCCTTAGAAAGAACATTCACAGATGGAAACTCAAGAAATACATAAAAATATATATTTATTTCAGGTATACTTCTGTCTCAGTGAGTTTATATAGTTATAGGATCAACAGTTCTTTCAAATCACAGTAAGTAGAGTTCATAAAAAAATACAGAGCCATATATATAGTCTGCAGAGACTATTACCACTGTTGTCAATACTGGGATTCAACTTCATCTGCAACAGGCAGGTATACATGCATGCAAACAGAAAAACTACAACTGAAGACTCTTTGTATCCTGGCCTACTCAGTGTGTATAGAGGGGCCAGGTCTCCAGCAATAAACTAAAGTGACGTCCTCACCCAGGGGGTGCCAATTGCTCCCCCTCTCTTTCCCCCCTCCCCGCCTGCTTCCACCCACCAACCAGGTGAATGTTGGCAGGCAACTGCCCATTATTACCAGGCAATTTGAAACCTAGTGGTGAAGAGGGACCTGGCAACCCTAACAATAGGAGCTTGTTTTTAGAATAAGGAAATTTCTAGGGGGAAGATCCCCATTTTAAACCACTATTGCTGTGAGCATGGCTGGATGCTTAAAGCAGAAATAGGTGACATCTTTAGCTTGGGGGTGGGATCAAAATCAGATGGGAAGGATTTGGATGTACCTAGAAATCTTCCAGCCCCACCTCCCTAAGAAGACTGGCTATGCTATGGCAATGCCTGGAACAGTTGCATCCATTATTGTTCCAAGTTTTTTGTGCTAAAAATTCATAACTCATAGATGTCATGACAACACACAAATCCCACCTCTAAACTGGACAATCAATGCTAACTGGTCTAAATTTTTTCCTGGAAATAGTATAAATTTTCAACAGTTGCTCTGGGCATGATTTAGATCTGTTCAGTTTTTTATGTGTTCCAGGGTCTCTCTCTCTCTCTCTCCCTGCCCCCTTCCCCAGCAGGCTACATTTCATAATTTTTTGTGTAGGTATGATGAACTGAAATATAGATTTTTCTGTTTGGAACAGATGTGCAGAGACTTAAAAATGAAAACCACAAGGGTTTCATTATTACTATGCCATATGTGTAGCCAAATAAATGTCTTATTTGATTGATCAGAACTTTAAGTGTCTTATTTAGTCAGCAACACTTTTTATTGCTGGAGCCCACTGATGCCTTGCATGTTCAACAATTTAGTAATATGTATGGAATTAATAGTTTATGAGGAGGGTTGTCAATGGCACAGAGACCCTTAGGTACTCAAGTTCCATTTGTGCAGGAATGTTTTGTCTAAGAACATGAAAATTACTGTCTTAAGTATCTTGAGAAATTATACAGGTATTTAAAAAAAACCTCAATGCCTAAATGGCCTTTACCTTAGAATGTCTACCTGAAGCTTGATGGGTGGCAACCTGAGAATCAACCTCCTCGGTTGTGGCACCAAAACTTTGGTATTCTCACACACACCCGAGAGACTCATCTATATTCTTCTATTGGTATCTGTCATCAGAAATTACACCTTTTTTAAAAACAAAAAAACAAAAACCTAAATACATATGGCCCTTACCTTAGAATTTCTACCTACAGCTAGACAGGTGGCAACCTGAGAATGGGCCTTCTTGGTTGTGGCACCAAAACTTTGGTATTCCCTCCCCAGGGAGACTCGTCTGTATCCTCTAGGTATCTTTCACCAGCAGGTGAAACTTCTTTGTTTTATCTAACATACCCCCAATAATGGTTACTGGCCCTCCTTCTGGTGTTGCTTGTTTATGTGTTTTAATTGAATTATTTTATCATTTTAAATATATTTTAAATTGCTTGAATGCTTTAATTTTTTTAATGTTCACTGCGTTATAAACCCTTATTGGATGGAGATTTGGCATAAAGTTGGTTTAAATAAATACCTGACAAGAGGTTGGCAGTGGCCCTCCAATGAAGAAGCAACAAGCCCATAGATAGCTTTGTAAAACAATGAATGGTGACAATAGCATGAATTTAAAAAATGCATATTGCTCAGGATAATGGTTTTTCAAACGGTGATGATGATTTTCTGTGGGAACTAAGAATAGTTGCCATTCAGAATGTCAGATTAACACTGGCAGCTGGCAGACCACTGAAAGGAATTGGAGTGGGAGGGGGGACAGGCACCCAGGCATTGCACCAAAATGCAAGGTCACTTCTGGTGAAAAACTGTAAGTGATGTCATCGTATTGGGGCAATGATTGAGTGAATCCTAGACTGTTGCCCCAACACAATGTTTTGCAACAGATATGACATTGCCATGGGAGGTTTTTGGGGAGGAACCTGAGGAGGGCAGGATTTGGGGAGGAGAGGGACTTCAATGCCATAGAGTCCAATGGCCAAAGTGGCCCTTTTCTCCAGGTGATCTGATCTCTATCAGCTGGAGATCAGTTGCAATATCAGGAGATCTCCAGCTATTATTTGGAGGTTGGCAACCCTACCTATTGTTTTAAACAGAAACGGCTATTCACTACTGAATAATTTGTAGGTGGGGCAAAACAATGCTCCAGGTGGGGCAATATACTATTATGACCCACTCTGGCTACAGTCTTGGTTCCAGGAAACTATTAATTAGGAACCCAATGCCCAAACTTAATTTTTGTTAATAATCAGCTCTTAAAATATTTGCTTAATATCTTAAAGCCTCAACAGTCTTAGCTGCAAGAGAACACAGAGCAAGTTTCACTGTCATCTACAAGAATCTTTTGAAAAGTACTTCTAAATATGAACAGCATAAAACTATGGTGTATGTCAAGTCCAGCAAAAGCCAAGAAGACAAATTAGCTTTCTCCCCTCATTATCCATTCTAACAGGTCACTGTTTCTAAAGGGAACACACCCAGTTCGGCAAAGTAAAGCTAGCAGAAAAAGATGTGCTCATTTTAAAACTGTGTAAGTTGCATGCTGCCAAACCTTGGAGTCTTTCCAAGGAAGTGACTTTTATGGAAATTTATAAAAAAAACCAAAAACATTTCTTCCATCATATGTTTCAGAAGTTCCACCAAAAAGAATGCAGTCCATTTTTTCACAGCAGCTGATTAGCTAATTACAGTTTACTTAATCTTGGTGTTCAGATGACCTCTAAATGTGTATTGTTCGTGTATATTTTGAGTAATATAAATAGTTAATGGATATTGCAACATATCAGTTTCCTGCTTCAGTTGGCTGAGCTGTTAAGTTGGCAGGAATTCAGGGGCCTCAAAGTTGAAGGCATATGTCTCGTATTAGAGAGAGAATGAAAGAGACAGAAAGAGACTGAGACAGCAAGGTAGACTTCCCCTGACTATGGAAGATTCACTGATTTAGCAATTTGTAATAATCTCTTTTCCTTTCTGTAAATGTATTGAAATGTATTAGGACAGCAAGGGAATAGTTTGTTGCTGGGCAGGATATCTCTGTGTGTCTGTGTGCTAGTAATTGGGGCAAGAGTCACGGAGGGTTACAGTGAACCATAACAAGAACTGGGTGAAACTGTTACTATACTGCCGCCTCTCTGTCTGTAAGACAAACAGATATGCCCTAAATGTTGATGGGCTGTCATATCTTGAATTCGGATAAATATCCCTTCCTCAGTATGATCGGGACTCAGAGATTTCTGCCCATTAGGGCCTCTGGGTCGCAGCTGATCCAAATAAATAACTGTTTCTTGAAACAATGGTCTTGGGTCTTTCTCCCCCCTGAAACCCCGTTTACCGCAACAAGACTGAGATTTCATGTTGTAAACACTTCAATGGAAATTACCATCCAGTTGAGAGCCAGCTTAGACCAGGTGCTGAAGACAGAACAGAAAGGTAATACATGAAGGCCTTATAAAAATTAAAGCTTCTATGGGAATTATGACTGAAATTCCATATTAAATACCAAACTACAACATAAACCACAATAACTATATCAGTTTCAGGAGGCTTTTAAAAATCCATGTGGCAGGATATAAGCATTTCAAATTTTTAAAAATTATCCTACCATTTACGCTGATTAATTTTTAACATGCACATGACTTAATTGTGCTATTCTTCTCAGTATTTAAAACTTATCTTGAGATCCAGATAGTGGGTTGGATCCAACCAGATTTCTCACTGTTGACACGGGAAGGAGGCAGTCCCCTTTGACCACCCAAAAGACTATGGTGGGGATCACGGAACCTGCATCAACAAAAGCCATGTAGGATGGGGACTGTAGTAACAAGGGGAATCAGGTGTGCATGTGTTAAGTTGCTTTTGACTCATGGCATCCCTATGAATCAATGTCCTCCAAAATGTCCTATCTTTAACAGCTTTGCTCAGGCCTTGCAAACTGAGTGCTGTGGCTTCCTTTATAGAGTCAATCCATCTCATATTGAGTCTTCCTCTTTTCATACTGCCTTCATCTTTTACTAGCATGATTGTCTTTTCCACTGACTGTTGTCTTCTCGTAATGTGACCAAAGTACAATAGCCTCAGTTTAGTCATTTTAACTTCTAAGGACAGTTCAGGTAATACAGCGTAAAAAAAGTCGGCATGTAAAAACCAGCTTTTCTTCTTTTTCAACCCCCTGCTCAATGCAGGATGAGCCTAGACTCCCTAGAGCATCCCTGACAAGTGAAAACTGCCAGAGAGGGGGAGTTCACCACCTTCCTAGGCAGCCGATTCCACTGCTAAACTACTCTCACTGTGAAAAAATTTCCCTAATGTCCTAATTTTTCCTAATGTTCTTGTCCTCATGACTTTTTGACATGGTGGTTTCAAAATGCTATTTTACTTTTTTGGACCCACTTGTAAATTTACTGTAAATTTGGGGATGCACTTGCAAAGAAATTCTATGCTATTTACCCCCTCCCAAACACAAAATGCAGAAATCGATGATCAGTTTACATTTAACAAGTTTTTTTTAAAAAAATTGTGCTCAGCATGTTTCAATATACAGCATCATGGAGCAACAGACTATTGCTTTACCATTTCACCCATTACACAAAAGCAAACCCCCAAATCTGCAATGAAACCTTCCAGAGCTGCCTTTCCCAGGTCACCCTTTTCATCCTCCCCCCTACCCAGCCTTGCAACCCACCTGCACAGTAATGACCCACTTTTGGGTCCCAACCTACTCCTTAAGAGAAACATTTTGATCAATTAATGTGTCTTTGTAATTGGTTTACAGCTTGCTTTCCGAATACTATTTCTTGCAGCTTTCAGTCGCTCTATTGGGAGGGAAAATCTTTTGTCTAACCTATTAGCCCAGGTGGACACAGAGATATCTGATACTAACAACTGAAACATATCAGGAGCTGAGAAACAGATACTGCATTTGCATGAGTGATGTGGCAACTTTTCTCTTTATAGTGTCAAGAAAAAAATAATCTTCACCCCCCCCTTTTAAAGTGTGAAATGGCAGATAATAGCCAATGGCTGATAAATCTAGGGAAAGAATATGGCCATTTATGCTTGGTAATTAGCAGTGCGTTCCAGGCTGAAGTGCCGCACATATTTTTTTGAGTTTTTCACGCTTAACCGTCATTCAGGAAGTGACTGCCAAGCCGGCGCATATCTGCTTCGCATTTCTTAAGAGCCCCTTTAACAAGACCTTTTGTATTTGCTCCGCCCCCGCACCAAAGCATTTACTGAAAGAGCCATGAAAAATCACAAACGTGGCTTAGCTATGCAAACGACCATTGCCAATGCCTATGCAAACGAAAGAGTAGGCGAGTGTGTGTGTGGGGGTGGAATTTCTCCTTTTGCTTCGGGATTGTGAATAGGCATTTTAAAGATTGCATTTAAAAAAAGAGCTTTGAGTGAGCATCAAAACTGACCCTTCATAAACGGCCTATGTCTTTGATATCTTTATCCACGGGACACATGCATACCGCCATCTGATTATACTCAGCTTTTCCAAGTAGATACAGTGCTGCGTAAAGTTTTCAAAAAATGGGCAGATCTCTCTGGGCTACTTGATCCAGTGCTGCTCTGCATGCTGGGATCAAACAGACTCTGAAATGATCTCTGCTTTCCTCTCCCACACCAAGGCCTACTGACGATACAAGGTGACAGGACCAGCACTCTGTCATGCTAAGCTGATGCTGGCAATCTAAACAGGAGAAGGGGCCAGAACAGCTGCTTTCATTTTATACAAGATGTATATACTAATGAAGTTCAATGGGTGAACCACCAGTGGATAAAAAGCACATGGAAAGCAGAGGGTTTTTTCCCCCAGATCTGAAGCTGTTGCTGAGCGAAGACCTGGACAACGTGAAATGTTAGGATGTTGGGGCTGTACATAGAGCTATATGAAGTAGGAGAATCGCATCCTGTGGTAATGGATTTGTTTGATTTACATCCCAACTCTTTTGTGTGAGCTTAACAGCAGCTTCCAAGCAGTTTCTGCAGGCATGCAAATATCTTTCAACAAACCACTCAAAATCTAAGTAAGTAATTAACAGCTTGTGGATAAGAGGCTGAAGAAATTCTTTTAAAAACCACATCTTAAGAGAGAAAAACATATTTTAAAGCAATTGAAAATAATAAGTGTATGCTATTTACTTGTATTCGTTGTCATAATATTTCCAAGTCTCACTTCTTAACCTAGCACCACGCTGTTTCCTGATCAGAAGAAAAAGAAGAGTTGGCTTTTATACCCCGCTTTTCTCCACCTTTAAGGAGTCTCAAAGCTGCTTACAGCCACCTTCCTTTCTCTCCCCACAGCAGAAGCTTTGTGAGGTAGGTGGGGCTGAGAGAGTTGGGAGAGAACTGTGACTGGCCCAAGGTCACCCAGCAGGCTTCATGCAGAGGAGTGGGGAAACCAACCCGGTTCACCAGATTAGAGTCTGCCCCTCTTAACTACTATGCCATGCTGGCTCTTAGTGCTCATACCCCTTTGCCCACGTATTAGAAGTTCCAGGCCTCCATCTTTTTCTAGGTGAAAGCAACACAACAATGGGTACAAAATAAATGGTACCAGCAACATTAGCCACCCTGTCTCTCCTTCCCCATGACGTTTCCAATTAGTTTTCAGCATTGTGCCATCCTTAACACTAAAATGCATTCTGTATTTGTCAAATCCACATATCTCGGATGGTTTTGCTTCCTATCAAATGCTTGTTGACCTTCACAGTTCATTATAAAGAACCTCTCTGATTGAAGGCTTTTCCTGAAGGGTTTTTTTTTAATGTGAAGGACAATCTGGACGGAGAGGCAAAATTATCTGCTTAAGAAAAAAAGCCTAATGTAGAATTGTTTGGGGGCATGTCAGTGTAAACCTTTCAATATGGATTGATGTTCTCATCAAGAAAGGGCTAGAAACTTCCTTTTTGTCACAGTTTAGCAGCCACAGAATGGAGAACTGTGCTGTGAGATGGACCCTTTAATTTGCTCAAAGGGCTTCCTTATGAAGACTCCATTTCCACCTGTCAATAGCTTTACATTCAAATTGTTCACGAGTTATTTTCTTCATTCCCTTCTCCCTAACCCACTGGTTAGGTGATGAAACTGGTAGAGGACTGCTGACGACACACATTGACAGTACAATGCTAAGCAGAGTTATACCCCTTCTAAACCCGTTGAAGTTACACCTTTCTGTGGTGGTTTCCACACAGGGATGGGCTGGTGTGGTTTCCCCATTGCTAGTGTGGCTGCTTATAAAGCGCAGCAACAGGGCTTCCACATGGCAGCCTTCCCCACAGTTTCCCTGTCCCAGTCCCCCAGCAGTACTCACCCACCCTTCCCTGAGCTTTCGTGTGTGTTAAGTGCTGTCAAGTCGCCTCCAACTCATGGCAACCCTGAGAATGAAAGTCCTCCAAAATGTCTTTGACAGCCTTGCTCAGATCTTGCAAATTGAGGGCTGTGGCTTCCTTTATTGAGTCCATCCATCTCTTGTTGAGTCTTCCTCTTTTCCTGCTGCCCTCAACTTTTTCTAGCATGACTGTCTTTTCCAGTGACTCTTGTCGTCTCACGACGTGACCAAAATACGATAGCCTCAGTTTAGTCATTTTAGCTTCTAGGGTCAGTTCAGGCTTGATTTGATCTAAAACCCACTGATTTGTTTTTTTGGCCGTCCACGGTATCCGTAACACTCTCCTCCACCACATTTCAAAGGAATCTATCTTCTTCCTATCAGCTTTTTTCAATGTCCAGCTTTCACACCCATACATAGTAATAGGGAATACGATGGCATGAATTAATCTAGTCTTGGTAGCCAGTGACAATCCTTACACTTCAAAATCTTTTCTAGCTCCTTCATGGCTGCCCTTCCCAGTCTCAATCTCCCTGAGCTTTTGCAATTAAAAAAACAACAACAATTGCAATATATTGTTATTATTATATCAATATACCATAGTAACGGTATTGTTAATGAGTTCTCTGAATTCTCAGCTTTCATTTTTAAAAAGTAAATCTCTGTCCTCTTCCCTTGTGGGGGATATGCTTTCCCCCTTATATCTCACTAACAGAAGGGGCCAGAGACTTACTTTAAAAAGAAAAGAAAAGAAAAGAAAGCTGGGAATTCAGAGAACCCATTACCTGTATTGTTTCAACAGTATATCGAGACAATGACATTCTAGTGCTGATTAATTAAAAAATTAAAGGGAGGGAAACGTGTGAAGCAGGGACAGTCTGCCATGTGGAAATCTGGGAAATCTGACACAGGGAAATCTGACACAACAGTGATCCTACCCACACAGCAGTGAACCAAGCTTTACTGTGATCTTTTCCCCAAACTTTGGAGCAAAGCAGGTTTGAGAAAGATCGGAGAAAATCTGAGGAAACTCAAGAGAGGTGCATCAATGCACTATGATGCTGTGGGGGAGCAAAACCCCCTACCTCCTAACAGCATTGAATGAAGGGGAGACAACTTGTGAGGAAATAAAGTCCATTGAAGTAAACGGGTTAGAAGGCTGTAACTGTTTAAGATTGTATTGCAAGTGTAGGATCCCTGGAATTAACTCACCTGACCTATAGGTTCAAGTCCTAGGGTTCTCCCAAAGCCAGAACTCATGGAGAAGTTAGGTTTACATTAACTTTGGGGTATCGTTTTACAATTGCATTCAGTTGTGGACAGGTGCTTCCAAACTAAATGTACAGATCTAACGCACTGCTTTTTATTCCCTATTTTCTTCTACATCTGCCAAAGGAAATCTCTTATTTGAAGAATACAGTTTGTCATTACTGTTTACTGCAGTGCTTGGCCTAAACTTTACTCTTGATTACTGGCAGAAACAGTGATGAAGAATATAAATCTGTTCTAAATTAGCCATGAGTAAGCCCAGACGGTTACGTTCAAATATCCACTGTATTTTAATAGCTTGCTATAAACAAACAGTTCTATCAAATGAAAACTGTATTGCATGTAATATTTTAAAGCGATGCCAACAGAAACAGGTATTTATCTTCCCGTCACTTTTATTATTGTACAACATGTTGAGTCCCTCAGATTAAAGGAAGCCCGCAAAGAACAGATTATTATTGCAATTTTTTTTAAATCCAAAAGGGGTCCTATATGCTATTTACACATATGCATACACAGCAATGGGCAGCTGCTGCAATTCCTGATACTAAAAATCTTCATATAGCTGCTTTTTTTTTTGCCGTCAAGTCACATCTGACTTATGGTGACCCCATAGGGTTTTCAAGGTAAGAGACATTCTGAGGTGGTTTGCCATTGCCTGCCTCCATGTCAGGACCCTGGTATTCCTTGGAAGTCTCCCATCCAAATTCTTGCTAGGATCGGCCCTGCTTAGCTTCTGAGATCCGATGAGATCAAGCTAGCCTGGGCCATCCAGTTCAGGGTCACACAGCTGCTATGGCTGAACAAAGGTAGCCATTGTTGGATCAACCATGATAGTGCCACTCATTCATGGCAGTGGTGGGGAGAGAAGCTATTCCTTACCCCTTCTTTCCAAGATGATAAGAGCAAGTGACAATTATCTGATCATTGCTACATAAGCTCAGACTCAGCTGTGGAGTTACAGTGTTGAAGTATCAGGAACCACATATGTCTAACTCCTCATCCAGCTAGGGATACATGTACTTTGAAGCAGACTTCCATAACTATGCCTCTTACTCAAGGGTCAGTAACCCTTCATAATTTAAAAGCCAAATGATGTAAAGCGTCAGAGCCTGAAGTCAACAAAGAACCAGCACAAGAAACCCTTTTGCATAAATGAGAATATAGAACTGAACATTGCTGATTACTGACAAATAATCTGTAAAGTTTCTGGAGCTCAGACACTGATTGTTGTGAGTCCTTTTATTAGGAAGGGACACAAATGAAGGCTCACAAGCAATAAACAGCACCACTGTTTTAGTGCACTAGCATAAATATATGTGTGGTTCACACTTGGTTACCGTAGTAGCAGATAAGAACATAAGAAAAGCCTGGCTGGATCAGACCAAGGTCCATCAAGTCCAGCAGTCTGTTCACACTGTGGCCAACCAGATGTTCATTTCTCTCATTTTGCCTTCTGTAAAACATCTCTAAATAGTCTTTGGTCCCAAACCTTTGCCTGCCATTCCCTTCACATGCTGAAGGAAGGTTCTAGCTTCCCACTTATGCCTCCTATATACCTTAACTTAAAGATTTCATTTTGGTTTTTAGAGAGCCATATTTGGTTCTGTACTAAGTTACACTCAGACATAGAGCCATTAAGTTGCAGACCCCTGGTCTTGCTGGATTGGGTGAAAATCGCAGTGGTTTGTCAGAATCCTTAAACAGACTCTTTGAAAGCCATTAAATAACATGCATTAAAGGTTTCTCCCACCAAACGAATGCAGCTTGGAGACTGCACTCCTAGTGTAATTTTACACAATGCATTAAATAAAGACTTAATATAATGTCTACCACATATTTTATTCGCTGCTAGAAACTGGGACTTCCAGATGCACACACATACAGCAGGAAAGGTATATGCATTTATTTTTATACCTGATGGTGTGCACATGGGACATGCTTTTTTCCTGCATACATACAAAGGCCAAGCTGCATGCTACCAAGAGCACCTCTAGTCCATCTTATGCCAGGTCCTATAGTCATTACGATGCGAGTTTCCTTCATTCACCTCACATCAGCTGCTGCTGCTAGCAAGGCCACGGCAACAAAAGACCTTACAGAGCTATCTAGGGTTGCCAACTATGGGTTGGGAAATTCCTGGAAATTTGGAGGTAGAGCCTGGGGAGGGACCTAAGGAGGATATACTGCCACATAGTGCACCCTCCAAAGCAACCATTTGCTACAGGAGAACTGATTTCTGTCATCTGGAAATCAGTTTTTGGGGTAAAGCCCGAGGAGGGAGGGGTTTGGGGAGGGGAGGGACTCCAATGCCATAGAGTCCAATGGCCAAAGCGGCCATTTCCTCTGATCTCTATCGGCCGGAGAACAGTTGTAATAGCAGGTGATCTCCAGCTACTACCTGGAAGCTGATGGGGTTATTACACCCCTGTGAAATTCCGCGGTAGCAACCACTCTTCTCCGTTGAAGTGTTGGGGTCGGCAAGCTGAAGAAGATATCGAAACGCGTCCTTGCGACGGACCCAGTCTCGGACCTTTATTTTGTTCTGTCTAGCTACTTTTCGTGATTGCACCTATAATATATGTTTATTGTGTAACTATAAGCCATTGGCTTTGTTAAATTTACAATTTCTAATGTGTATTTGTTAAGCCTTGAAAGGCATTGTATTCATTGGAGCCGGTCGGCCAAATTGAATATAATTATTTTTAAGCCCCTTATGGCTTCGTCTTAAGCCCTGCGAGGCTATTTCGTTTTTGGTTGGTTTTGAATGAATATAATTCTTATACCAAGACATTTTGACTTCGATAGTATTGTACTTTTTTATTATTATATTTTGAGCCATGTGCTGCCTCTTTATATAGTCACTACCTGGAAGTTGGCAACCCTAGGGAAATCTCCAGGGCCCACCTGCAGCTTGGCAACCTGCACAGCTATCCTAAGCAGAGTTACACCCCTCTAAGTCTATTGACTTCAATAGATTTTGAAAGGGAATAACTCCGTTTAGGACTGCACTGTTAAGGATGTCAAGCCACAGGACACTTGAACAAGACAGCTGTTGTGTCGTGTTAAGATGGCACGGTATATGAAGTTGGATCCAGACTAGATGCTTCCACGCCCCAAAGATTTCCGGTGATGAAGTGGAATTTTCCTGCCTCCTCATTCTCGCAGCAGCCAAAAATACCCCTGGAAGTCCTGTTCTTGGTGGAGACAGTACCTCCAGGAACAGGATTGGGGGGGGGGAGGCATTTTGTGCTGATGTGGGATGGGGAAGGAGGGGAAATTGTGCTCTTTAGGGGGAAATCCTGGTACCTATGGCAACATTAGTCTGGATCCAACTTGAAGTCATTTTGAAACTAGTGCTGCTCTGAAAATTTGCACAATATCATTTTTGGCGTAAAAGTAGTGTTTCCAGGGTCCGTGTGAAATCCCAAAACCCTCGTTACCTATTCACTGCCTAGCCAACAAGCTGCTTCTGTTTTCTTCATTTTTAAACTGCATCTTTGCACTGGGGCATGATCTCAGCCAGCCAGGAATCATGTAATCAATGTGAGGATGCTACAAATCCATAAAGCCAAGCACATTTGGCTTTATAACTACAGAATAATGCCTTTTCTACAACAAAGACGAGGTACTGTGCCCTGACTTTGAAGGGAATACGTTAACCTTTGTTTTTAGCTCCTCTGAAAAATTACCAGAAGTGGGATGGGGGAGCTTTTTGCAGCTTACAGGAGTTTCAGTGAAAAGCAGTTCCTTTCAATTCTGCACAATTTGTTCAAGGAATCCGGTATTCTACTTCCCTCCCTCCTGTAACCAGTCCCAGAAAGTAGCATAACTCACTCTTTATTCACTGTTTCCCCACTGACATCCCCTAGTTGTCAATCTAATCCTTAGATGGAGTTATAAACTTCCTTAGATTGCCATGCCAGGACCTCACACCTTCCTTCACTAAACGGGTAAATTATGTAACACTGGCATCCTGTATGCCTCAGCAAAACAAACCTATTTTTAGTTGATGCAAGAATTATGCAACTTTAATCACACCTCTCTTACTTGAATCATAACATGAATTTCTACATCCTAACCTCCTGAAGGAAGTATACACTTACCTGTTATTTTCTGCAGGAAGGTAGATAGCTCAGGTTCATCACAAATCGAATGGACAAGTGACTCTTTCACTTTTCTTTCAGCCTCATCTAACTCTTTCCCAGTATTAACTTCTACAGTGATGGAATAAATATACACCAGCAAGATAAAGAGGTCTTCAGGGGTATAATCATCATCTGTCCTGTTGTTATGTGACTTGATTATCGGCAGTAATTGGTTCAGGACACCAGGCAGTGCTGATTCCCCAAGATTCTGGAAAATGAAAAAGAAATACTTTATTTCCAGGGTACAGGTAAAGGTAGTCCTCTGTGCTAGCATCAGGTCATTACAGACCCATGGGGGTGACATCACATCACAACATTTACCAGACAGACTATGTTTATGGGGTGGTTTGCCAGTGCCATCCCCAGTCGTCTTCCCTTTACCCCCAGCAAGCTGGTTACTCATTTTACCAACCTCGGAAGGATGGAAGCTGAATCAACCTTGAGCCGGCTACCTGAAACCAACTTCCGTCAGGATCGAACTCAAGTTGTGAGCAGAGCTTTGACTGCACTACTGCTGCTTATCACTCTGCGCCACAGGGCTCTTTATTTCCCCAGTACAACAAATGAATTTTAAAAACCCTTTTAACCCATGCAATAATAGAAAAGGAGTCCTAAAAACTTTCAGGAAAATCTGGGAAGGAAAAATTCCATATGCACAGCAAAGCTTTCATCTCTTTATAAATGCCACCTCCAACTCAATTTTGTTAGGTGACTTTCCTGTTATACAGGCACGTGTCTATTTCAGAAATGAGAGCTAAAAATGAAATACAGCAGAACTTGTTCAAAGTTGACCATACATTTCATACTGAATTTCACCCACGGACTGTAATTAGAAATAGCATTTTTTTTCAAAATGGCGACCAGTTGTTTTTTTAAAAAAATTGCTGTACCGCAAAAATTCAAATCTGACAAGGCCTAATTTATTTATTTAAAATATTTATACACTCTGTCTTTCTCTTGACACATTGAAGGTGGGTGACAACAATAAAAACAATACAAAAAATAATCATAATAATTACACACATAATTACCACAAAAGTAGGTAATCAAAACAGATGGTAAACATGGATTAAGCCAGAGTCCGTTCAAGCTGTCCTGTAAGCACTTTTAAATAGTTCTATCTTACAGACTACGATTAAATGGGTTTTAGTATTGCTATCTATTATTATTGACTGATAGTAGACAAAGCTGGATGGCATCCTGAGTTTTCTGTGTTTTTCGCCACTCGTGGAGTCCCCCCACCTGCCCCGGAAAGATAATTCCTAAGATTGTAGTACCCAATGGAGGAATAGTTGCATGGACAGTGTGGAGGAGGAGGCCAAAGGGAATAAAATTGCTCCTTTCTTTTCCATCAACAGAAGTGTGAAAACACAAGAGAGAGGAAGGGCAATTTCTCCCTCACTGCTGTCTCCCCAACTGGTGAATGGCCTGGAGGCCCCCAATGCTGCAGGACAGTGCTTAGATGGGAAACCCACACAAACGGCTTTGAGCTTTCCAAAGAAGAATGGGATATTATTATGACAAAGAATAACATTTACTGCAAATTTTAAGTCAGCATCTTTTACAGAAGGGTTTTACAAATGTTATTCTGGATTTTTAAAAACTTTTTAAGCTACCTGATGAACCCTGATAGGATGAGAGTGCAAGATCTACTAAAAAATAACCAAACAAAAATTTAAGATCAGTACATGAACATGTATTTTCTCCATGGATGCTATCCTGAATAGCCAGCGTGGTGTGGTGGTTGAAAGTGGTGATTTGGAGCAGTGGACTCTAATTTGGAGAACCGGGTTTGATACCCCACTCCTCCACATGAGCAGCAGATGCTAATCTGGTGAACCGGGTTGGTTTCCCCCACTCCTCCACATAAAACCAGCTGGGTGACCTTGGGCTAGTCACAGATCTGCCTACCTCACAGGGTGTCTGTTGTGGAGAGGGGAAGGGAAGGTGATTGTAAGCCGGTTTGATTCTTCCTTAAGTGGTAGAGAAAGGAGAAAGTCGGCATATAAAAACCAACTCTTCTTCTTCTGAATGACAGCCTCAGCTTTACTCAAAGGAAGGCTGCAGAAAAATACGGAGTGCTGATGACATATTCTAGACGCAGATTTTGTGGTTGCCCAGGTCTGTTTAATTCAAGTAACTTCAATAATTTTAATTTCAGCCTGGAATGTTGAGCACAGTGACAACCTTTCACGGGACTTATTAAATGGTTTGATTCTCCATAGATAAAAATAAATATCTGTGGTCTGGATCCTGGTTAGATTTCTACACATGCAAGGAGGGAGTCAATTTTCATTAACCTTCGCTCCGGAGAGAGACCTCTGCTTTCTGCCATGCTATTCCTGGGGTCTCCCATGAGGAGAATTTCAGGGCACATTTGGGCTGAGTGCATGGAAATCTAGGCAGGATCCAACCCTACACATTCTAAAAACTGAGTTACTGCATGTTGGGAACATTTTTAATGTGGTAAGATGAAGTAATAATTTTGTTTGTTTTGTTAACCAGCACGTGATTGCATGGAGCTATGCTTTTCTGTCTGTATTTTAGAAGTGGTGCTACCTGTCTTGAGCTTAAGAAAAAAGAACAAACTATAATTTAATTTAGTAATTATTAAATACAAATGATAGCCCTACATTGTATTTTCTTTTTTAGTGCCATGTCAAAATGGAGGTATTTTGTATAAAAAAGCTAGCTGAGTTGTAACATACATGTTATAAAGAATAAGTCAACCCCCCCCCCCCCGGCCGACTGCAGGAGAATACCACAGAGAGTTAAGAAATTTGCCTCCTACGAAACCCTCTAGCAGTTTGCCATTAACCAGCCTGTCTATAATGATTTAGGAGCTCTCTGTGCTGTTACAAATCAATCAATTACACTGATTGAACAGCCATTAAAGCATAAGTTTTAAAAATGTAACTACCCGTGACCCAAATTTCCTGCTGGCTATGTTGGCCTCAGGTTAGCCTTGTTGGTCTATAATCAAGGGGACAGTCTATCATCAAGGGGACAAATAAAAATAATAAAAAGAACATAAATTCAGAGCTTTCCAAAGCCTCCATTAAAAAAAAAAATTCACACTATTTAGGGTGGCTCCAAGTTTGGCTGCCCTGTTGGCCATTTTAAAATAATACTAAAAGCAGAACGCATGAGTCCCTTCCCCCACCATTCCTGCCTTTTTTGCACTAACCTGGAGCCAAATAATAGCCTACCACCTCTGAAGGAAGAAATAGTGATGGCAGTTACACAGCAATCCTGAAAGGGGGATAGTTGGAAGGTGCCCACAGACAGCACAGCCGCGCTGCCTCCTGAGTGATTTGCAAGGCCAAAAATACAAGTAAAAAAGGTAATCTCTACAAAACCTCATGAAACTCCTCCATAGAGTTTCATGGGGCAAACCTGCCTTTTTGCTGGCGCAAGTTCGCACTGACTAAAATAGGCGTTCCTGGGGCAAAAGGGCTTTGGGAGCTAACCAAAGTCAGCCTCGCCCCGGGAATACCCCCTTTGACGTCGGCACAAGAACTTGTGCCGGATAAATGCTGCCAGCAAGGCTGTGCCGGTGCCCATGGCTCGTGCTGCCGCACAGCTCCCCATCAATGGCGTATTTGTTTCTGCGGCAGCGTAGGTGCCCATCTGGACGGTGCATGTGGACTTATGCTGCTGCAGGGGTCATGCTGTCTCCTAAGGCGCATTGCACCCCCCCCTCAGGATTGCGTGGTTAGCTGACTTCTGCAGACAGTCTTGGGGGGGGGGCAGGTTGGAGGTCAAAAGAATACACGTTTTCCAAAGCAAATACTTTCCTAAAAGTTTTTATCAACTCCGCACTTTAAAATGTGTAGAACTAAAAGTAAAATAGATCCATCATCATTTTATAATACTTCTGATATTTAGAACCTTATTACAGACACAAGACTCTTTCTCCTTTCCTCTTACATCTGCATCTCTACAGACAAATTATTTACATAATCTGCATATAACAACCATGATGTTGGACTAGGAAAATGGTCTATCAAATCCAGCAACCTGTTCCACATGGAGGTCAACCAGATGCGCATGGAAAAATCTGTTCATGTGACACTGTTATAACCTAATGAACTGCTGCTATTACAGGAAAATCACCACTTTGAATATAAGGCTTTATTTCCAACTTTCCATATTTAGCCCACACTTTCAGTCTCCACTAATATAATCACAAGCACATGGTCCTTTGCTCGTCTCCCATGAATTAAGTCTAGCCATATAGCTAGCTTATACCTTCCTGGCCACGAGCCCAGCAGTTGACTCTTGGTAAAATAACGAAGCACCCAAGAATCCAAAACCATCTTAATTAAACTAAATTGAGAATGGAATAATTCTGGATGAATTACATGATCACTTGTCACTGAATTCCTATTGTCTACCAAAAGGTACTTTAAGGCTAGGTTTTCTAGGATTACATTTGTTCACCTGTTGAGGGTAATTGAGTCTGAAGTCTAGATGAGCCTTAGGAATTTCCTTTCTCTACAATTATATGACTTTTTAAATAGCATTTTGTTTGCAAATTGTAGGCAGCCTCTGTTCAAGTACTGGTAAGAAATTTCTTTCATCCTGCTGAGCAGCAAATTAAGAATGAAAGCTACGAATGATAACAGCTTCAATACTGAGGACCTTCCTAGCACCTGGAGATCTCCCGCTAGGGTTGCCAGGTCCCTCTTTGCCACCAGTGGGAGGTTTTTGGGGTGGAGCCTGAGATGGGTGGGGTTTGGAGAAGGGAGGGACTTCAATGCCATAGAGTCCAATTGCCAAAGCGGCCATTTTCTCCAGGTGAACTGATTTCTATCGGCCGGAGATCAGTTGTAATAGCAGGAGATCTCTAGCTAGTACCTAGGGGT
The DNA here is from genome assembly GCF_029931775.1 of Euleptes europaea. Lineage (NCBI taxonomy): Eukaryota > Metazoa > Chordata > Lepidosauria > Squamata > Sphaerodactylidae > Euleptes > Euleptes europaea. The sequence goes on along the minus strand of NC_079320.1, from coordinate 67,244,308 downwards.
TGGCGACCCTATCTCTCACTATTACAATTGATCTCCAGATGACCTTGATTAGTTTCCCTGGATAAAATGGCTTCTTTGGAGGGTGGACTCCATGGCATTATTACCTGCTGAGGACGCTCCCCTCCCCTCCCCAAACCCCGCCCTTCCCAGGCTCCACCCTCAACATCTCCAAGTATTTCCTGACCCAGAGCTAGCAACCCTACTTCCTCATCTCCCCCCTCCTGCTACAACTGAAAATGTCCTCTGAAATTATGTTCCTGGAGGAAATACTCCCACTCTGAGGAGGGAGTCAGAGGTATCCAGATGGAGGAGGGAATGGGTGAAAATAACCCACCTATTAGTAGAAATTTTCTGCTGGCTCCAACCCACCATGGGTAGATATAAAATCAGTCACACTGCTAATTCCCTTAAAGCTAAAACTTTACTGTACTATCTTGCTAAGAGATGCTATCAAAAAGAAAAGGCAGGGGCTCCATAAAAAAAGGCTGCTTATCCAACTTATATAGGAGCTCCGTGGCGCAGAGTGTTAAGCTGCAGTACTGCAGTCAAAAGCTTTGCTCACGACCTGAGTTCGATCCCGACAGAAGTCGGTTTCAGGTAGCCGGCTCAAGGTTCACGCAGCCTTCCATCCTTCCGAGGTCGGTAAAATGAGTACCCAGCTTGCTGGGGGTAAAGGGAAGATGACTGGGGAAGGCACTGGCAAACCACCCCACAAACAAAGCCTGTCTTGGAAATGTCGGGATGTGACGTCACCCCCATGGGTCAGGAATGACCCGGTGCTTGCACAGGGGACTTTTACCTTTACCTTTTTTATCCCACTTATACACAATAGATTATTTTATGTACTTAATAGGCAAAAGGCAGGGGAAAGATCTAATCTCAGCAGCAGAAAAACACACACCCTAGAAAACAGAATTTCATTTCCTATTGCCTGTTTTGGAATATCGACTATTGCTTTTAAACTAAGTGCAATTTATTCAAAAGGGCAAGCAATACACTTTTCTCCAAAATGAGTGTCCAGATACCCATAGTAGAGTCATAATAGTGCCCGACACATTCACTGGCACTACTGAAATATTTCACCATTTCCACCTCCAGTTGTTTTGCAGAAAATTGTACTGCAGATCCTTAGCAGTCTGTCTTTTCCCCCAGCAGTCACTCCCATCCTCCTCAGAATCCCTCCCTTTTTGGAGATGCAATTTCCTGCCTCCATTAAACTTTTAGCCTCGTCCTTGTTTTTCCTCAGTGCAACCTGTCAGATTCTGTTCTTGATTTTATTATGCCATAAATGGAAGGCTTAAACACAAACGAACTTCCTCGAATAACAAATTAAATATAATTGCCAGATGCCAAAACTTCTAAACATAGATACGCACAATTCACCAAATTCTTGAAGTTACGGTGTCAGGCAAAAACATATTGTTACATCTGTGGCCAACTAATGAACAAAAAATCTAGAGTTATTTTGACTCAGTTCGGTGGCAATGATGGTCAGGGAACACGAATAGGCCGCCACATATTGGGATAAACTGGCAAAAATGGATTTTACTATTCTACTTAGAGAGTTATAGAAACTAGATTTAATAATTTTATATTTTATAGTTAATAATATCTTTAAAACTGTTTAGGCACTTCTACGGAAGTCGGGTGATGGGTCACTTTTTTAAGGTGGGTGGAGGGTCAAAGAGGTATCTTAGTTTTTCCAATTTTATATACTTTGTAATCGCAAATGTATTGATAAATTTATATAGATACTCTTTTGTATTTTCTTTTTTTTAATTAATGTCTTGTACTATTATTATTGTGTTTGTTTGTTTGCTTTTATTTTATGTTATAAAAAAATATTTTTTTTAAAAAGGGAACACAAATAGGATACTGAAACTACCAACAAAAAAACCTAGGATCCCCAAAAGTCAGAAAAAAAGCCTGAATTTTAGCATTCATCTCTACAAAAGTTACGGCATTTTAGAGCAGCCCTTTCCACGTCCCGCCTAGAACTCTCATCCAAGAATCAGTAAATGTTAGACTGAACCTAAAAAGCTTGATAATGATGATTTTTAAAAGGAATCAACTAGCCATGAACCCATCCATGAGAAAGCCAGGCAGTAGCAACATCTTCTTTATTAGGGTTGCCAACCTCCAGATACTCAGTACAGGAGCGAGAAGTGTTAACAAAGTGCAAAAAAGTTTATCTAAAGGCTACTAATACACTATACAACCAATTGCCCGGTGGTGGCGGGCAAATGCATGCCAATCCACCAGGCTGCCCGCCGACCAGCTGGCCCACCGCTGCACCAACATTGTTTCCAGATTTGGTGCAGACACTCTAGCAACCTCTGGCGAAACTCTATGAAAACCATTGAGTTTTGGTGGAGATTGCTAGCGCATCCGCGTTGCTTCCAGGTAAACCCAGAAGAGACGTCAGCATGTTGTGCAGGGCACGCATGCGTGTTGTGCAGGGTGCGCGCATGTATCTTGCGCCCCCCCAGCCACGCCCCCGCATACCTTCTGCTGGTGGAGCGAAGGGACCTGGCAACCTATCACTGCTGCTGCCCTCCTGTAAAGTCCTGTAAAAAAGCACTTAATAGATGTGTAGTGGTTACAGTATTGAACTGGGACCTGGGAGACCCAAGCTCAAGTCTCTACGAGGCCATGAAGCTCACTGGTTGACCACAGGTCAATCATTTTATCCCAACACAGCCTATATCACAGAAATATTGTGAGGAAAGGGAGGGAAGAAGTGTGTATGCCACTCTGCACTCCTTGGATGAAGTGGGGAAAAAAATGTAACAGATACCTCACCCTGTAAACAAAAAGTACTGGGGGTGGGAGGTGGAGGCAAGGAAATAACAACAAACTTCACCCATCACTAGGGTTGCCAACCTCCATGTGGTGGGAGATCTCCTGCTATTACAACTCATCTCCAGGAGACAGAGATCAGTTCCCCCGGAGAAAACGGCCGCTTTGGCAATTGGGCTCTATGGCATTGAAGTCCCTCCCCTCTCCAAACCCCGCCCTCCTCAGGCTCCACCCTCAAAATCTTCAAGTATTTCCTGACCTGGAGCTGGCAACCCTGCCCATCACAGACATCGGTTGTGATGTTCAGTTTAAGGGACAGATTCCCATCTTGACCACCCACAACTATCTCACAGCTTAAGAAGGTGTAGGGAATGCTTTTAGGAAAAAAATTAAGACAGAACAATTCTGTGTTAGCTTGCTTATCAAAATATCCCATACTACACTCTCCAGTGCTGTGGATATTTTATAGAAGAATAAAAGCAAGAATTCGTTTAGTAGTTTTTGAATATTTAGAGTATTTCCTCTTTCAATAGCACTTACAACAACCTTGTAAAGTAAGTAATGTTACCTGTATTTTAAAAATGTGAAACTCAGACTTGGCTATATCAGTCATATTTGAATCAAAAACTTTTGAATCATTTTAATCAAAACCTTCTGGACTCAGAGTTCCTACTCTCAAATGATAAAAAGGCTCATTCTTAAACCAAATTGTCAAGGTTTTATTTTATGTCTTAAAAGGGACAACACCTGCCCCCCTCCCACCTTTTGCTTAACAGCTGAAAATACCACTATACGCATTTCAGCATAATTGTTTTCTTGTTGAAAAGTAAATCAAATTTCTGCAAAACTAATTGCATCGGAGAAAAGATGCTATCTTTTCTGATCCTCTGCTCCTGTTTCTGTCAAGTTCTATTTTTAGCAACAACGTTAAATGACTGGTAGGTGGTCCACTTTCACTGTGAAAAAAAATGGGAGGATTTTAATCAGCTGAGGACACTGACAAAGATTATTTAACAAATACTAGAGAGAATCTTCAAACAAGAGCACATGCTGTCCGTTTTATTCACAATGAAAAAGTTCTTAAGACAGATTTTGATCAAGGCTGGCCTCCCTACTTGCAGCCCACGTTTGTAATGTTTATGTAAGTGGGGGATATAAATCTTTTTCGAATGAACCCCACCGTTCTCCAACCAGACGGCTTGTTATAAACTGCCTGTTTCCGTTTTGCCTGCTTAAGCAAGCAATGCCGAGTCTTGCCCTGGACATACTGGAACTAATTTAATGTGTTCCAGGTTTGATCTCCTACTCTGTCCTCCCAGCTTTTACGGGTAGATTTTACACAGTGGATTACTGCCGACTTTAACAATGATTCATGTGATAAGTGGGGGCTTGGTTTGTTTGGGCCATTGCAGAAAATGTGCTCTGACAACAACAACAACGAAAAATGCCACCAACGGCTGCTGAAAAGGAGACAATCCCAGCTCCAAATAAAGGAACGCATACCCAAGGAACTCCGCTTGCACACGGAAAGTTACTCCAGAGCCCAGAAACAGAGCTAAACCTTATTGTGCTCAAACGAGAGAGAAGATTTTGCAGACTGCTATATTTGACTTGGAAGCAAGCCAAACAAGCTTTCTGATGAATGGGTTCCGAACAAAAGGGTTTGTGCTAACTGTTCAAAACACAAGACCACCACAGGAGGGTAATAGACCAAACAACTCTTCCTGCTCATTATTGTTTCACCCATGATTATTCCGAAAACAGGACAACAGAAAGCAGTTAGTTACACACACATGTACATGAAAAGAAGGGAACAATATAATCAAAGACATTAAGTCTAGCATGGTGCAGCTGGAATCAATGTTAGCAATTTTTAATCATTTACAATAACGCTTTCTCTCTTTATCTCCCAGTATATGGAATTTGCATGTTACCACACATAGTCAGTATGCCTCTAAGCAAACCTTCTACTTTCCAAAAAACAACATTAGATGGCAGTGTTGTACTAAGATAGTCCTTTCACTACACTTTTCGCTCTAGACGGCAAAGATAGAAGATTTCTCTGCATTAAATTTCATTCTTGTCATAATAATTTTCCAAATGCAATAAAGCTGCTGCTGAACCAAAGCAGACATTTACTTTTATTTGCTCTGCTTCGTTTGCAGGAAACATGCTAAATAGTCAGTGATTAACGGCATAAAATTTTATTTTATTACTGTCAACCCTACCCCCAGCAGAAATACAATTAAGTGACAAATGACTAGAATGACTGATTTCTGGTTCAGTGGTTTTTTCTTTAAAACAAACAAACAAACAAACAAACAAACAAACAAACACATCTTTGACATAAAAAGGGAGAGATGTTTTCAGAGGTTTAGCACAGATCTAGCACCTAGCACACGAAATTTCCTTCTGTGTAACGGAGCTCCTTTATGTTGATAACTGTTGGCAGAAAATCCAAGCAAGGAAACAAACTGGCATTAACTAAGAAGCACCATCTCAAAATGCTTTTTTTCATTCCCTTTAGGGAAGCAACGTCTCAAAAAGGAAAAAAAGAAATCCTCGTTGCTAGGTCCTGACAGTAGAGTCAGTCTACTGAGGAGTCTCTGTAATGGACAAAGGGCATATGCTTTAGCACAAACAGTAATTACTTAATTTCTCTAGGGCTAATTGGCTGATGGGGTCTCTTTCCCACTCTCCAATTCCCTGAAGATCACAAAGGAGGAAGCAGAATGAATAATGATGAGACTCATAAAGCCACAAACTTAACCCCGTTAATGCTTATAAAACACAAAAGGAGGGGGAGCAAAAGGGATATAGGAGAAATGCAAAAAAAAAGAGAGAATAAAACAGTACTTCTTCAATGCTTTCACAAGTGAAACCAAAATAGTATTCAACACAATCATTATCAAACAGAAGGGGGGAGGGAAAGGAAGAAAGATGCACACAATGAAAATTATGGTTTGTTACACTGTGGTTGTGAGTGACGCAACAGGTAGCTCTAGATACAAATGCGCATCTCTACTTGGCATGAGACAGTGGAGCTGGCCGATTCCACTGTGATCAGATGAGCAGAGCAATGCAGATGGCAGTCCGAACCTAGACTCGCCTCTGCATCAGCAACACATGCAGTAGGCTGCTTAAAACATTAGTGTGTGTCAAGACACACAGCAGTGTGTCAAGTCACAGATGACTTAATGGAGACTCTGTAGGGTTTTCACGGCAAGTGACACAAAGAGGTGGTTTGCTATCGCCTGCCTCTGCTTGGGCTGATAGAGTTCTAAGCCAAAAAAGAAAGAAAGAAAGAAAGAAAGAAAGAAAGAAAGAAAGAAAGAAAGAAAGAAAGAAAGAAAGAAAGAAAGAAAGAAAGAAAGAAAGAAAGAAAGAAAGAAAGAAGAGGGAATGTTTTCCAATTACCAAGGATGGATCAACCTTCACTTTATGCCACCCTGTTGCACTTAGCTGACTAGGTGGGCCAGAAGACAGAAGAAGAAGAAGAGGAAGAGGAGGAAGAAGAAGAGTTGGTTTTTATATGCCGACTTTCTCTACTACTTAAGGGAGACGCAAACTGGCCAACAATCACCTTCCCTTCCCCTCCCCACAACAGGCACCGTGTGAGGTAGGTAGGGCTGAGAGCGTGTGACTAGCCCAAAGTCACCCAGCAGGCTTCATGTGTAGGAGTGGGGAAACAAATCCAGTTCACCAGATTAGCCTCCACCGCTCATGTGGAGGAGTGGGGAATCAAACCCGGTTCTCCAGAGTCCACCACTCCAAACCACCGTTCTTAACCACTAAACCACTTTCGAATGTTGATGTCATCCACCTCATTGCTTTAAATGGGATGCACAGTATAAATGAAAATCTCCCTTATTGGACTGAGGCACCAGTAGCTAAAAAAAGTAGGGTTGCCAGGTCCCTCTTCGCCACCAACGGGAGGTTTCTGGGGTGGAGCTTGAGGAGAGCAGGGTTTAGGAGGAGAGGGACTTCAATGCCATAGAGTCCAATTGTCAAAGTGGCCATTTTCTCCAGGGGAACTGATCTCTATCGGCTTGAGATCAGTTGTAATAGCAGGAGATCTCCAGCTATTACCTGGAGGTTGGCAACCCTATAAAAAGGGGTTGGGCAACCTCTTTCATCCATGTGCTAACAGAGCTGCAACTACCAGTGAAGGAGTTGTTGTGCAGGCAAGCCAAAGGAGAGAGGAAGAGAAGAGGGTGGTACTTGACCAGAAAAGGCACTGCTAGCACCTCAGCCTTGATCTCTCAGGAAGAAAACTGGTCCTGCGTGCCAAGCAAAATAGTTTGGGGTTTGGTAATCGTACCAGGGGTTGCCTACCCCTGGTCTAGTAAACTCTGTTCTGATATCTTTAGAAAAATCAAAAACAACATAAGGAATACTTATTTTACAAACAACTGGGGTGAAGGTGGTGATCTTATGCTAGAGCATGAGCAAGAACGTATCCAAAATATTTCCCGTATCTTGAGACTTACAACAAAACTTCGCAGGGATCTATTACCATCTTGCCTCATTTCCTGAAAGTTGAACTACAAGTTAGATCAGTAAGCATGAATCCTTCAAAGAGGATGCCCGGAGGCCAACTCATTAACAGTAGAGGAAATACAAGTGACAGTGATAGAACATACTGTGGGGAGGGAAACTATTTTCAACATCTACACTGATAATGCCTTTCAGGTTTGCTGCCTCATTGAACCTCCTGCATGTAAGGCTGGGTTTCCCCTCAAGTGCAAAGCACACCACTCGGCATATAGTTCTTCTCATACTGGCAACCGCACTTAAAGTCAGTGATTAAAATACTAGTACATGAGTCTTCAAGTGTTAACAATGGGCACAAATATTCTCAAGAGAGAATATTCCTTAAGGGAGGGGTAGTTAGTTGGTGGCTGGGGACAGCGCAGTCCCACCGCCTCTTGAGAGGCTTCCCAGCTAGAAAATAAAAATGGCATTTAAAATAAAAACCTGTGTATAATCTCCTTTCATGCCCTGCTGTTGAATTTATGGGATGAGGCATCGAGCTGGCCACTCTTTGGGAAATATGTCCCATATTAGATGAGCCCTTTTGATCTGCTCTGTGTAGCGACCCACCTGTCTTCCGTGGTGGTCTCCCATCTAAGTGCTGACTGTTGCTGACTCTGCTTAGCAACCAAGCCCTGATAGGGGAGGGGCCATGCCTCAGTGGTAGAGCCTCTGCTTGGCATGCAGAAGGTCCCATGTTCAATCCCTGACATCTCCAGTTAAAGGGACTAGGCAAGTAGGTGATGTGAAAGACCTCTGCCTGAGACCCTGGAGAGCTGCTGCCGGTCTGAGTAGACAATACTGACTTTGATGGACCAAGTGTCTGATTCAGTGTAAGGCAGCTTCATGTGTTCATGTGAAACTCGCCCATTGAGTTTCATGGGGCTAAGCCAGCTATTTTGCTGCCGTAGCTCCGAGGTAGCCCAAAAAGATGTTCCCTTTGGGGGCTGGAAGCAACCTACAGGCAGCTCCACCCCTGGGAACGCCCAAGGAATGCCCCCTCAACACTGGTGCGGGCACTCGCTTCCAGGAACGAGGCAGCGCTGGTGCCCAAGGCCCGTGCTGCTGTGCCATCCCCGGGGGCCAGCGTAAGTGCCCTCGTGCCGGCAAAGGTGCCATTTATCATGGCGCAAAGTGGCACGGACGCCAGCACGGAGCCATGACAGTTCCTATGTAGCTCCGCTCCTCCCCATTCAGGATTGCACGCTTAGTTAAAACCATTTTGCAATATGTACGTATCAGAGTTATGAGGGGAGGAACGGTTAACTTGTTTTTCTGGCGCCAAAATGCCTATAATTAAAATAGTTCAATTACAGTCTGTAAGGGGTCGATCTATTGCTACTGGTATTTGACATTTCTTCTGTTTGGCAGTTATGGCAAATGTATGTTAGGCTGGCATGAGATACATTTTTCAAAAGACAAAAAGCAAAGAAAGCTACCCCCTCCCCACTGGTTAACATCTTGCAATGTCTTGCCAGTCTGTACAGACACACACAATTGGATCAAATGACAGCTGGAAGAAGGTGTGGCTGAGCTCAAGTTATGTGAGTATGTGCTCCAGGCATAGACTAGGACATGCCAAAATCCAGAGCATGAGTTACAAGAACCAGGGTGAAGCTCTGTGCAAGACCTTTTCAACCTGGAAGTTTTACCAGAAAAGGCTCCTTTGCAAGGGCCAACAAAAGGCAAGTATCTGCCTAGGCCTTCACTCCACTCTGGTTTTCATTTCGGACTTCTTGCTGTGTCAAAAGCCATGTCGCAAAAGGAACTGAAGTTTATTATTCAATCAAAAGCATTTTCACCATATTTCTTTAGTTCAACTCCAACCTTACAAGCTATAGATTGGGTTAGAATTCTGCTGCGTACCCGACTGAAATTACCAGCACCTGATAATAAAATGTAAACATATGCCAGCAACAGACTTTCACTTTGCACTGCATAATACATTGTGAGAAAAAAAGGGGAGGGAGAAAGGTACAGTGTACTTAATTTGCTGTCATTCCTACCGTGGTCACATGGGTTGAATGTAACCAATCAGGTATCCCTCTAACTATCAAACATTTTCAAAGCTCTTTTGCAGCGATCACTCGAAGTCTCCATCTGACACTGGTGAAGGCTTTTTATGTACCCCTTCCCCTTGGGTTCAACTCAATTCAAAACAGATGGCATGCATATGAGATGTATCGGGTAACTGTCCAAAGTTTAATCTAAACAGAAAGACCTCAAGACAAGAATGAAACAAGACTTAGTTTATGATAAAAATACAGAGTATCCAATGCTGTATTGTTATCATAAAGCAAGTTTGGGAGGGCCAGTTACGAGAGAAAACCAGTGAGCAGGAGGCAGCTGCTTACCCATCTCCAGTTCCGGGTTGGGAAATACCTGGAGAGTTTTGGGGCAGAGCCTGAGAAGGGCAGGGTTTGGGGAGGGGAGGGACTTCAATGCCATAGAGTCCAATTGCCAAAGCAGCCATTTTCTCCATTCAAGTGAACTGATCTCTATCAACTGGAGGTCAGTTGTAATAGCAGGAGATCTCCAGCTAGTACCTGGAGGTTACTCCAAATCTAACACAGATCAACCATCTGTTGATCTGTGTTAGATTTGGAGTAACTACACTTTTACACAGAGGTGCCTATTTTGGCTTTGTAGCTGGAGGTTGGCAACCCTAACCATCCACCCCAAATCCTAATTTATTTATTTAAAACATTTATACATTCACCTTTCTCCCAGAAAACTGGTAATCAAGGTAGGTAACAATTTTTTTAAAAGCAAAGAATAACCATTAAAACAACTAGCAATAACTCATTTAAACTAGAGTCTAAGCAGTTTGTCCTTCAAAGCCAGAGTTTTAAAAACACTAATTCAGACGAGCCAAAAGCCCCTCGGAAAAGTTCAGTCTTGCGTCTGAAGTTGCTTTGCAGACACAAGAAAAGCAATCAAGAGCCATTTCCCAAGGCAACCAAGTCAACAAACATTGCAGGGGGAAACAACATGAGGAGACCTATTGCAAAGCCATCACTTCCAATTATGTAGAAGAGGTCATAATACATTTTGCAGATTCAAAATTTCAGAAATATTCTCTGTAGTATTTAATACATACTTCCAAGCACCAACAAATGTAATATTCTTTTCAAAAAGTCTCTAGATGTTCACCAGATGTAACATGTGTCTCTTGCTCATAGGAGGAGGATGTGACTCTAAAGCTGACTGTAATAAAATCAGTGTGATAGTAATCATTCAAAAATGCTTTCAATACAACCAGTTATGCAAATTAGTTTCTCTCTCTTCAGGCCATACTAAAAGTGCCTACTTTATCTATACATTTTTCCCTCTACAGACAATAATTTATATAGGCACCTATTACATATGCTATTCAGGACATTGAACGTATGCAGAAATCTGGCATTCATTATTCACATTGTAAAGATGGAGAACATTCGATTCAATCATTCCTAGATAAATAAAACAAATAAATAATGGCTTTACTACACAGACAGGCAAACTGAAACGCTTGCAGGAAAATTAAAGTTAATTGACAAACAGAATACACGCAGTGTGGGAAGCTGCCATAAATGTCACTTCCATCTTTTTAAATCTATGAGACTGGGGTATGATTTAGAAGCACAAGGTTATTGAATCTCCACAGTAATTTTCAATGAGACTAGAAAAATGCAAATATGTTTATGTAAGCCTCTCTCTAAGTGGATAACCTGGCTGTGCTATTCCAGGAAAATGACCGTTTAATATGCTTCCATCTCCACTGAAGGGGTTAAATAGATACAGCAGAAGCATATATAAGGAAAAGGATCCTTTGTTAATTAAAGGCTTTTGAACTTCTTCTGTATCATTCTAAGTACTCATGTAAACAATCCTATGGTCATTATGTCAAATGTACAGTTACGAGTAGATAAGGAAAGCATGTTGTTATTTTCATTATCATTATGCATGTATCATCATGATGGCAATATCTGATCGGGGGGGGGAGAAATTATAGGTTTGGTTCCTCTCTCTGCTGCTGAGAGCTGATATTCTTCTAAGGCAACAGCAACAGAAGAAGTATGGGGAGAGAGAAACAGAAACAGAGAAGAGCTAGCCATGACCACGTCGAGCTCTCCGAACACAGATGTCATTTGCATACACCGAAAGGATGCTAGTCCATGTTCACCTCATAGGCGAAGGCTTACCAAACTGTTAAGGCACCACTGATCACAGCCATACTTCTGGAGTACTGAAATGGAACTGTGAGATTTTATTTGCTTGCTAGGTCCAGCAGTCCTCTGTCATGATTTAGTTCAAAACTCTAAGCTCAAAATAGCACTGTGTGTCCTACTCAAGAATTGCAAGCATGTAATCCCAAATAATCATGTCATCCAGAGTAATTGCCATTGGACTGCAGAAAATGAGTGCGTACTTAGGAAAGAACTATAATGCTGGAGAAAAATAAGTTTGCTTTGGCTCCATTTCTCAGCCTATTATCATGGTTGAAAAGCAGTGGGTTTGAATTCACAGAGGGCCATGATTAGGAGTACGCTTGGTAACAACTGACAATCAAAAGGCATATTTAAAACATGTTGGCTTGTCTCCTGCTCTTTCCCCACTTCTGTATTTTTCTGCATTTGGAATCTACAACAACAGACCGCTTTTCTTTTGTCAACAGGCCTTTTGCACAGTGCTGAAGAAGTATTTTTATTTTAGCTCAAAATAAACCAGTGCTACCACACCTTATACACACACAGTGGGCATAATCTAGCCAAAGCCAGGTACCATCATGGGCCTCATGCATTCCAGCACCACCTTTCTTAGACTATAGTCCAGTTCTTCAGATCCCCAACACTGCATCTGAAGAAGTGGACTATTGTCCATGAAACTTCTCCTGGAATAAATTTTGTTAGTTTTTAAGATACCACAAGACTCTCATTTAGTTTTACAGCCACCAACTGACAGGGCCATCCTTCTGGAAAAATCACAACTTCTGCAGATGTGAGCCACGTTGTGTTCAAATGGATTTATTCTCAAGAAAATGTGCATAGGACTGTAGGCCTGATTTCAATGCGAGAAATTCAAGTACACGCTCGACTCTCCCACTAAATTCAAGGTTTTGGACAACAGAAGGAAAGGGGTGATTTTGCTGATTCCCTTTTCCTGCTGTAGACCTCCAATTCCCCCCCTCCCCGTTTCCCAGGAGCAGCATGGGGGAGCATTTTGGACTGCAGGAGGAAGGGAGAAATAAACACACATAAACACATGAAGCTGCCTTATACTGAATCAGATCCTTGGTCCATCAAAGTCAGTATTGTCTACTCAGACTGGCAGCGGCTCTCCAGGGTCTCAGGCAGAGGTCTTCCACATCACCTACTTCATTACGTTTATCTGTATTCGTGGTTGATGTGTACCATGATTATTTTTAATTGTTCCCATTTTTTTGTATTTTTGCTGTACTTGTTGGTCATGGTCCATAATAAATACCTTTGACCTTTGATACACACCTACTTGCCTAGTCCCTTTAACTGAAGATGCCAGGAATTGAACCTGGGACCTTCTGTGTGCCAAGCTCTACCACTGAACCACAGCTTCTCCCCATAGGAAAGTCTCACTTTGCTGATATAAATCTGTTTCGCCAGTGGAGACTTTCCACAGAATCCAACCCCAAGTATTTCATTCTAAGTTTCTTGGAGGGGGACAGGAGATGCGCAAATACTAAATAAGTTAACAAAACAGAAATTCTCAACTACTTGCTACTCCTCTATAAAAATAATACCAATCACATCTTAATTTACCTGCATAAGGAGCCTTTCAAAGGCTAAGAAGTTGTCCCATTTGGCATTTCGAGGGTTCTTTAGTGTCTGCACCGTGGCTAGTGCAATCTGCAAAAGCCCACAGTGGTTCTCCAGAGCTTCAAATTTCTTTTTGAAGAGCTGGATAAATGAGGTGAGCTGTTCAGGGGTGACTCTTCCTGGGAAAGAAAGAAAATTATACATTAGAGACATTTCTCAATAGTACTGAAAATAAGAATTTTAATAATAGCCAACAATACTGATGCAAGATGTCCCACTCTGACAAGAAGGTAGCCTGTGTATTTAAATTAATAGCAATATATCTAATTCCAAACAGGTCCACAGAAGGTAAGATTTATAGATCTAAAGAATGGAGCAAAGGACAGATGAGGAGGACGGGTGTCTCTCCAAATCTGAAGGAAGTCCCAGATTTGCAGAAAAATCTGAAACCTCAAAATAGGGAGAGTTTAAAACTCTCCAAAGTAACAGAAACAACATCTGTATCATTGAGATAAGAATGCCCTGGCGGCTCTCATAGGCCATTTTGGAGGTTGCTAGGCAACCACAATATTACTGAGCCTTCCAAGCCTTGGCTTCTGTAAAGCAAAGTGTGTGTGTGGGGGGGACTAGGAGTGGACATGGAAGCCAAAACAGCCCAGGAAAAAGGTCCTGTCCCCCTCCCATCATGGGCCCTGGAGGAAAAGGAATTGCAAGAAAAGAGGAGAGGATGCAGTGGCTGCCAGAGAAAGGACATCGTAGGGGAAGGGATACTATGAAAAATGAAATTCCCCATAAGTCCTTGTGGGATCCCCACTTGTCTTATTCTAAATCATAACAGCCCTCTTATGTAATGTTTACAAAAACATGGATTGTTTTTGGTTTGCAGTTATGCTCCCTTCAATTTCACCTGATGAAGATATGCAGAATATCAGAAATGCAACATATTAATACCGAGAAGAAGAATGTAGGCTAAAGATAGTTATTATATGAATAAATAGGCCTCAACTAGTCTGACAGAAAAATATTAATGGATTGACTAATGCACTAATGTGTTTTTGCACATTGCTGAAAATAAAAGCAATCTTTTTAGGATACTGAAGAAAGAAGGACAGTAACTTGCAGTCACGCGACACAACCACTAACAATATTCTTGCTTAGAAGGAAAAGCGAGGATGAATGCTTTGTAGGGTTGCCAACCTCCAGGTGATAGCTGGAGATCTCCCCCTATTACAACTGATCTCCAGACGACAGAAATCAGTTCACCTGGAGAAAATGGCCTCTATGACAATTGGACTCTATGGCATTGAAGTCCCTCCCCTCTTCAAAACTTACCCTCCTCAGGCTCTGTCCCCAAAATCTCCAGGTATTTCCCAACCTGGACCTGGCAACTCTAATGCTTTGCCACTTTGAAATTACTGGGTGCTCCATTTTTCAGTTATAGGATTTTACTGCGGGCTACTGCCTGTGCTGCTTTCAGCTTCTGATGGCCAAACCAGATGTTATGGCATTTGCAGGCCCAACCTGTGGATGCTGCAGACGCCATTTTAGAAAAGAAGTCATTTTAAAATGTCACAAGGGCCTGATCACTGGCCCAGTGGGACCATAAGATCTTGTTCCCCCCCACTTTTCCAGCACCAAAACAGCTGTTTGGGAGGGGGGTGTTATGGCACTTGAAAAGGTGCGTGGAGGGACAAGACTGTCTGGTCCCACTGCACTGTGGGCCCAATCAGGATCAGGCTCTTGCGACATTTTTAAATTGATGGATTCTTCTCTAAAATGGTGTTGTTGGTAATGTCTAGCTTGGCTTTAAAGCGTCAGGCAAAGTTAAGCCAACTTTTAAATTAGATACTCTATTACTCCGTCTGAAGAACTGACAAGCGCAAAGGCTTACAGCCTGCCTAGGCAGACAAGACTAAAAGCCCTAAATGCAACTTTATATGATTTGAAGCTCTTCTTGCTCCTGTACATCTGCATATATTTTTCTCTCTTTCCTGGTCTGTGTTCCATAGAAGCATAACTGCAAAACAAAAATAATCCATGTTTTTTATATAAATTGTCTCTTTCCACTCTTTTCCAGTCTCTTGTTCCTATCTTCTGCAATCTACCGTCTGCTTACGCATCAAGCCAAATCCCTCTTCTCCTCTAAACACCTTCTCTAAATTTGCTTTTCCAAAGTCTTTGCTGAATTATTGGAGCCAGAAATATATCACGCTATTAAAACCTGTCTGCCTCTCACCATTGTTCCGTTGATACTATTTCTGCAATTATGCACTACCTGCCTAATAACAACTTAATTTCCAACCGTGAATATGACCAACATCATACAGTGTGACTTCCAAAAATTCTTCTTTCTGAATCTTTATTAATCTTTAAGGCCAAATGTAGATTCCCAAGTATATACGATACATCTACTGCTTCAGATAGAAAAAGCCCATTCCCATTTCAAATTAGATTTTTTTTTAAATTTCAAAGAACTGTATAAAATATTTTCGAAGGCTTTCACGGTCAGAGTTCATTGGTTCTTGTAGGTTATCCGGGCTGTGTAACCGTGGTCTTGGTTTACATCGGGACCACAAAACGCAGCATACAAACAAGGATAAAAGAACATGAAAGATACTGCAGACTTGGCCAACCTGAGAAATCAGCAGTGGCTGAACATGGACTGACACAAACAGGACACAGGGTCTTATTCCAAGACACTGAAAGACTGGACAATTCTACCAACTATTTTGTCAGATTGCACAGAGAAGCCATTGAAATTCATAAACATCAGCACAACTTTAACAGAAAAGAGGAGAGTTTAAGAATGAATAAGGCTTGGCTTCCTGCCCTGAAAAACCTCCAGACAAAGACAGCATTCAACAATAGCCATACAGATTAGCTTTGGATTACACACATTAACAGATCACTTCAGGATACAATGGTTCCATATTAACATACCATACCCTCATTAGCACATTATCTTGATACTTACAGGACAATACTTTTGCAGGACAATACTCAGCTCAAACCCAACCCCTTTCTGACTATATATTACTCTTCCTACACCCTTGACACTGAGAGACACTGTCCTTCAGTGTTACTACTCTGAAGATGCCTGCCACAGTTGCTGGCGAAACGTCAGGAAAGAAAATTCCAAGACCACGGTTACACAGCCCGGATAACCTACAAGAACAAAAGAACTGTATGTTTGAATGTGTTCTGAAGGCTGTGTTTGAAACATACTGGCATTCTTTAATTTGGTCCCTGTATTGCAAGTGTTCATTGCTCATTGAAACTGAACAAGAATTGTGCAAATCGGAGTGCCTAGTGCAAGGAGAAGCAAACTCCACAGCGCAGGATTGCCTCTACAGCAGCCAGAGGAAAGTGTGCAGCAGGGCAAACGTCTAGAATCCAAGCCTTTCGCTGCAAACACAACATACGGGCATTTTGTACTTGAGTAACTGTGACAGAACATGTGACATCTAATGAGAAGCAGCCATGACTTAAGGATCCACGGTACCTTCGTTTTCCTGTAGAACAAGCATAATTACAAGTAAACATGATGTTCCAAGACTGATGCGTTAATGCTAAAAGTGTCATGTTCTTAAAATTCTGCATCCCAAAGGGCAACACGGTCCTTTATTCTAGACTTTATGTATGAACGAGGTGTCAAAAGGGAACGTTCAGCAACGCTGAAGTAGTAGAATAGGTGCAGTTTTTGAATCTGATACCGAGCTAATTATCTCCTCAGAGACCAATTAATAGGGGAGTAAACTTTGAGGAATTGACTGTGACCCCTTTCCTGAGGATACAAGTCCTGCCAAGTGTTCACAATACTAAATTCAGTTCAGCCTTCACCGGTGCTCAAAAAGAGAGCTTCCCAGGTTTCAGCTGACAGAATCAACAGTAAGTGGTTCCTTATGGTCTTCTCAGAAGCCTCAGGTAGAAGTGTGGAAAGAAGAATAGTACTGCAAAATACTACAGCAAATGTTTCTTCTGTCCACTCACAGCAGTAACCGAGTATGTGTGTTTTAAGGACAATTCACTTATTTGGTGCATTATCATACAGAGGAAGGATTGTTCTACTACATGAGGAATTAATTTATGGGCTTTTCCGCATGGTTTTTTTGTGAGTTCTGGCCCCATACTGCTTTGGTTTATCCCAGATTTTCGCACACATTTTTGTGCCTTTAGTTTTAATTCTTTTTTTGTCTCCCCCCAACCCAATTTCCCCCCAGCTCTTTTGTGACCACTTTTACCCCAATGTTCTTCTGGAATCTGATTTTGAGTCTTTAAATTCCTACATTTTTTTTTTTTTAAAGTAAGTCTCCAGCCTCCTTCCTCTGTATAGCGACCCTGGACTTCTTTTGTCTCCCACGCAAGTACTAACCAGGGCCGACCCTACTTAACTTCTGAGATCTGACCAGATTGGGCTAGCCTGGGCCATCTAGGTCAAAGAAAAAAATACTCTAGCAGCTGCTTTATTATTTTTTTTAACAAAGAAATACAGGCCCTGAAGCTTAATATTCTTCATAATCTGAATCATAGGAAGCATATGTCTTTTAATAGTCTTCTGAAAACGAGGAGCAGCAAGTCTGGTTGTCTGTATCTTTTCCAAAGAAATTTTTATTTTTAAATAAAAGAATTCAGAGCACTGAAATTCCATCCTTGGGTTTCTGGTGTGTGTGTTTTTTAAAACCTTCTTAAAATCATGGCTTATTCTGTATTACGCATAGTACAGTCACATGCTGAGCTGTAGTAATGCATTGTTTGGATAATCTGATGGCTTGTCTTCTTTGACAGGTGTCATTGGTCTTTTGGAACGAGAGCTAGGTAAGGCATTGTTAATTTGTTGTTCGCTGCTCTGAGCCCAGCTCTGTCAGGGAGAGCGGGAAAGAAGAATAAAATTATTATTGTTGTTATTGTTATTATTATTATTGTTGTTGTTATTGTTGTTGTTGTTATGCCATCTCGCTAAAATACTTGGAAAGTTCTCACAGCTTGACAGCTACCAACACCAAACAAGAATATAAACTTTCCTACCAATCATGTCCCTTTTCCTTTTCCCCCCTGTAATGTGGTATACTCCTTTGTTTGTCTTGTATCGCGTCAGCCACATGAATGAACAGGAAAAGACAGCCTCCTTGCTGAATCTTGTATCATTTTTCAGTATTTTGAACCAATGCAGACCCCAAAGCCAATTTCAGTCACGGTTCTGTTGCAGCTTCTGATACTCCTTGCATTATAATCCTGCAACTGTGTATGCAACACTGAACACTAGATATGAAGCACATGGGGGGCATCCAATTGTATTTTTTAAAATAACTCTTAGGCCATTTTTGCATGGTAATTAGCAGCACGTTCCAGGCTGAATTGCCCCGCAGATTTGTTTGAATTTTGCACGCTGAACCATCATTCCGGAAGTGACCGCGAAGCCGGAGCAACCTGCTTCGCATTACAAAAGAGCCCACTTAACCTTTTGTGTTTGTTCCACCGCTTCTGGGAAGGATAACCAGAGGGAACCATGCAAAACAACAGCGGCGTGTTAGCTATGCACATGCTAATGACTATGCAAATGAACGAAGGAGCAGGTGGGTGGGGTGGTGGTTGGAATTTCTCCTTTTGTGTTGGGACAGTGAATAGGCATTTTTAAAGTTGCATTTTAAAAAAGAGCTTTGAACGAGCATCAAAACTGACCATGCATAAATGGCCTTATAATCAGTTGCTCGCTATAAAGCACAAAGTCTTCACTGGCTGAAACCAGGTTTTCCCTCTGCATCATCACGTGCTGATTCAGCAGTGACCAGTGTCAAGTTTTACTGCTAAATCAGATCTTGCTTCAACCACTGATTGCAGTTCCTCTTGGATTCCCAGCTCTTTTAACCTCTGGATTTTCTTTGGATTCACTGGTATTTATGCTGTTTGCTCCTCTGGGGTTTCTCCCTCCCCCCTTATAAGGGAGTACCTCTGTCTTCATTACTCTTATGTACACAGGACAAATACAGTGAGTAAGAAGCACCAAAATCATATCCCCATCCAGAATTCTCACTATAATAACATATAGAACAATGACACCCAATAATTACAGTAGTGGGGAATACTGATATATTAGCTCAAAATAAGGATCTCAGATCATGGCTTCGGATCTTCATCCAATTAAAGATAGTCTGCAGAATAATTTTTAGGCAGTACTGAACTATGAAGCAATTACTTCAGTGTCTAAGGACATTTCTCCAAGTTCTCAACTGCAATAGCTGACTTGCGACTTTCCAGCTCAGATCTGAGAACTTACTGCCCTGGAATTGAGTTATCTTCATGTTCAGATGCAAACAGGATTGCTCTAAACACTAATTCTCTCTCTTCATTCAGATGAAAGTAACAGGATAATTATTTCAAATATTTCCAGCCCCAGAATGCTTTCTTTTGTGTTCTTTGATGATGTCTTTGCTGATAGTCCTGTGGCTCTGAGCAGGAACCTTATGAGCCACTTCAACCATTGCATTGGATGATTACTCTTTTGGTACTATCTCCTGAAATCAGACTTGTGCCAAAGTTTGAAGGACCTAAAGTTGCCCACACAGTATTTGATTTCTTCTGTGCTGGAAATGGTAATGCCAACCACCACTTTGGGGTCAGGAAGCAATTTTCTTCCAGGCCAGATTGGCCAAGGATCCTGGAGGGTTTTATTTTATTTTGCCATCTTCGGGGCATGGAGTAGGGGTTATTGGGGGTGTGGGGGGGAGGCAGTTGTGAATTTCCTGCATTGTGCAGGGGGTTGGACTAGATGACCCTTGAGGTCCGTTCCAACTTTATGATCTATGTCTGCTTTTCATGGTATCTGGCTGTAATTAGACATGTAATGCCTTGTGACTAGACTGAGGAGTAAAAGTCAGCCAAAAATGAAACACTGTGTATTATCTGCTTTGGCGATGGATGCTGTAAAGTGAATAAATAAACTAATTATACGACCTTCCCTTATATGCCAATGAAGGTGCTGTTGTTATTGTTACCACCTTCCCATTGCCATAGGCGTACTTTGTGATGTTCCCTTTGTGCCAGCAAACACAGCAGCACAGCACCACCATCACCCTCTGATATAACAAGAAGAAGAAGAAGAGTTGGTTTTTATATGTCGACTTTCTCTACCACTTAAGGGAGACTCAAACCAGCTTACAATCACCTTCCCTTCCCCTCCCCACAACAGACACCCTGTGAGGTAAGTGGGGCTGAGAGAGCTCTTAATAGAACTGTAACTTGTCCAAGGTCACCCAGCTGGCTTCGTGCGTAGGAGTGGGGAAACCAACCAGGTTCACCAGATTAGCCTTCCTCACTCACGTAGAGGAGTGGGGAATCAAACCTGGTTCTCCAGATTAAAGTCCACTTCTCCAAACCACCGCTCTTAACCACTACACCACGCTGACTCAAGATCGTCCTTTCTTCATTTTGATAAATGCAGCAAAGAAACAAGAAGACAGAAGCTGTAGGTAAACATGGCAACCAGTTTAAAGGGTTACTGAAAATGCTATAAACATATTCTGTCCGAATGCCAACAAGTCTACCTATACATAATTTGCTCAAAGCAGCATAACACATTTTGTTCTCACAATAACCCCGTTGAGGCAGGTTAGGATGAGGGACTGTGACTGATCCAAGGTCATGCAGTGGGCTTCATGGGTGAGTGCGCAGTAAAGCTAGAGAACTAAGAAGCAAGGCATGCTTCTCCTCCTCTTGATGTAAGTAAGAAGGTGCCGTCGAGTTGCAACCGTCTCATGGTGACCCCAACCATGGGGTGTTCAAGGCAAGAGATGAGCAGAGGTAGCTTGCCTTCCTCCATGTAGCAACCCCAATCTTCCTTGGTGGTCGCTGAGAGCCAGCGTGGTGTAGTAGATAAGAGAAGTGGTTTGGAGCGGTGAAGTCTGATCTGGAGAACCGGGTTTGATTCCCCACTCCTCCACGTGAGCTGCGGAGGCTAATCTGGTGAACCAGATTGGTTTCCCCACTCCTACACATGAAGCCAGCTGGATGACCTTGGGTTAGTCATGCTCTCTCAGCTTCACCTGCCTCACAGGGTGTCTGTTGTGGGGAGGGGAAGGAAAGGTGATTGTAAGCCGGTTTGATTCTCCCTTAAGTGGCAGAGAAAGTCGGCATATAAAAACCAACTCTTCTTTTTCTATTGACTGTGGCTGACCCTGTTTAGCTCCCAAGTGCTGAAGAGCTTGGGCCAAACTGGACTATTCAGCCTGCTAGTGGTGTAAGTAAACATGGATAAAAACATTTACTGGGAGGGGGGGGGGGAGAATGAAGACTGTTTCATGTTCAGAGCAGAGCTCTGCAGGTTTTCATGACTGGCTCATGAGGAACAGCACAGAAGCCATGACAGAATGGCCAATTTTTTCTAAGAAAGATGATGAAATATAAAGTTTTATGAATAATAATGATTGGAGGAGAATTAAGTTCATCCACTGAGCACAATGGATAGACTGTTTTTTTGCTTAAGAGGTCACTAATTTAACTTGTAAGCAAAGGCAATGCATTTCACCCCATATGGCATATCACATAATCAATTCTACCTCAACTTCATCCCCACAGTATTGGCTAGTTAGTTGCTCTGTCTGGATTTTCTCAGACTCACTTCTTTGTCACTGTTTACTTCATTTGTCATGGACAATCGTGCCACTTCATTATTCACTACCTTCCTACAGAACAGTCCACAGGAACCAACTGACCCCATTTTACTCAACCTGTCATTCACGGTTGAGCTCTTATCATTTTAATTCATTAATGCTTTTTTTTGTAATCAAATATATTCCTCCACTACTTTCTTACATATCAATTGTGGACTAACACAAACTAACCTAGACTACTCCTTATTTATATTAAATATTCCTATTCCACATACACCGCTCCTCAACAAAGCCATTTCTGGGGTAGCAAACAAATACAAAAAGATCAACAAATGTCTTTATAGCAAAAGCTATTCATTTTCTCACATATTTTGGGCAAAAGATCTAATGTTTTACTGTCTGTTTTGCTCAATTAGTACAGGTGAAAGAAATACTCGTAGTGCAGGAGGCCAAGCAAGTCAAGAAATCCTTTAAATCTTTGGAGAAATTGACACACTTAGGAAATTAACTGGTCACTGCCTACAAATCTGTATTGTTTCTTTTCTTTATGAGTCCATGAATATTGTCCAGGAGAGTTTAAATATCTATGACTCACAATAAAGGTTTCATTTTGAAGCAGCTGAGTGGACCAGCCTGAGAAGGGACTGTCGGTAGGAAGAAAACCATTACCTAGAAAACAATTTTGGCAGCCAGAACTACACATATGAATGCTGGACAGTTGTTAATCTTTTAAGGAGCTATTAGACTTCGGTTTTAATTACTGCTACAGACTAACATGGTTATCCCATCTCGAGCATTAATAAATGTTATATATTTCTAAGAATACAGCACCCAGCAGCATCATAGCTAAAATATTAATAATCTTTGTGCTTTGATGCATGGGCCAAAGGCAACATAAACAAAGGCGGAAAAGGCTAATAAACATTATTAAAATAATAGGTGAATTGCAAACATGGGCTACAAATAAAAGTGCAAAACCACTTAAGAAATACCGAATTCATATACGATATTGCACCAAGCAACATACTTATTTTTGTTTACTTTTTGATTTATTTCATACATACAAAATAAAATCCCCACAGGCCAGATGTTTAGCCATGAATTTAAGCTTAAGTGTTTCATTTTCCTGTCCAACAAAAGTTCGCGATTAGCAATGCAGCATCTTTCTAGAAGTCCCCCGAACACACACAGAAAGTCCCTTGT
The DNA here is from genome assembly GCF_029931775.1 of Euleptes europaea. Taxonomy (NCBI): domain Eukaryota; kingdom Metazoa; phylum Chordata; class Lepidosauria; order Squamata; family Sphaerodactylidae; genus Euleptes; species Euleptes europaea. Next base: position 67,221,393 of record NC_079320.1, on the reverse strand, counting down.
CAGCAAACTCCCCAGTTACAAGAAACAGTTAGGTCAGCCAAATAGTACTGTGTCCATATGCCAACCATAATTTAATATGCAAAGATAACACACTACGAGCAGATTAGGCTTGTAAATGTCTCTGCATGGGACCTGACACAGTATTTTGTTTCCAAACTTTGTAATGGTTTTTAGGGGTAAGTGAAAAGTGAACTAGCTAGGGATACAAACCTGATATGCATAAGAGATCTGCCAGTACGCGTTTTCAATCCAATTCATACATCTCTTTGAGTTTTACCTCTACAACCAAATATTGAGATTTAAAAACTTATACGTGCAATGCTCTGTTGTAGCTGGAAGTAGTATTGGGGGTAGGTGAGGGAAGGCCTATATGTCAAGAAAACCATTCTGAAAGAAGGCCATTAAAGATAGTAATTTCCTTTTTGTCCCTGTTGTTGTAATAGACATGCTACCCCCTTCACCTCTACAATGTCTAAACAGGATGTAAATAAAATATCCTACTGAAATATCTTCTTTGGTTCAGTAGGTTCTATATCACTTGGTACTTTGATTAGATGCTTCTAGCAGCCCTCTTTGACATGCAGGACAAGTCTCTCGCGTCTGGATACAGCCCTGCTTGCCTTCTCAGACGTGGACCATGAACTTCTCAACGCACAGTCTGCTGCAGCCCCTGAGGTCTCTCCCTATCTTACCCCACCCCCCAAGCCCAACAAGTCAAAGAACCATCAAAACCTGCTTGGAGTATTTGCTATTGTAACTAGGTGAGGAGTCTAAGATTAACGTTATTTTTTTTCTTTCATGTTAGCGGCTGTCTAATATGTTTAAGAATATATTTGATTTATCTATTCAACTTTTTATAACTTCTTAACCAAGTAAGACTAGGATAGAAACTTCTTAACCGAGTAAGACCAGGATAGAAACCAATATATTGAATCGGTTGTAACAAGTATAATCTCTGTTTTATGAGTGTACAATATCGATTGAGACAATACTGTCTATTGCAAATGGAAGCAAAACTCCCCCCCCTTCCCCTTTTTTTCCTTCTGTACCCCATAAAAAATACAATAAAAACTTATTTTAAAAAAAAAAGAATTAGTAGCTTGCTCCTAGAGAGGTGATGTTTGTATCTCCATCTCCTTGCAGTCCACCCTCAGTCTTTGCCGGAGCAACATCTAAGTTCTTGGTACTGTTGGATCAGGCCCCAGTAACTTGATTCTTGCCTTCTTCTGGACTTCAGCCTCGAGCAGTTTTTTTTTTTTTTGCCATTGTTACTTATGTGGCATTGTTAAAATTCTCACACATGGTATATAACTGTGCGCTGACAGCATCCGCCCAACTATTAGATAGTGATACAATACCCACTTAACAGCAATTCCTTCATTTATCCATTCAGGGAAAGTGCCAAACTAGAGTGAAATGAGATGAGCTTGGTGCTCAGTGTAGAACCAGATCTTAATGAGCACACATAAACACAAAATAAGTGGCTGATGCCAAAAAATGGCTACCTTGTAACCACTAATGAAATACATGACAGGGCATTATTGCACTCCGTGCATAGAACTAGCATGGATAGCGCATGGCTGTACCCTTGAGCTATTAATTTTATGGCATGCACCACAGTCATGGTTGGCCCCATCCATCGTATGGCACCACTATTTTTGCTGCTGGGATTTCCCAAATAAAACTGGAAATCAAGGGGTTATTATTCTAGTATTTTTATGGTAGGATAAGCCAAATCTTTGTGCATCATACAGTGGTTGGAGATGCTCCGGTTCCTATTCAGTCATCACAAAGAAACTTAGGGTTGTACAATATACTTCCAACCCCCCCCCCACTGTATAATGTCCAAAGTCAATCATATTCCTTTCTTCTCCCATTCTTTCTTGCATATGCCTTCATGCCCCTAGAGTCTGGACATACCTTCAGCCCAACAAACCTGCCATTTCCTTTCATGATTTCTTTTATACATAGTTATGAATTACTCAAGGGCTTTACAGTAGCCTTATCCAGTATCTATCGCAAGGCCTGCTGTTATCAGTAGATCGTTACTGCAGGCTAGGTCTGCCTTCCCCTCTTTTAGTGAGCAGATGCTTCAGTTTTTCAGGTCTCCTTCTGCATCGTTTACTAGGGCAGAACTGAGGACGCTTTCTTCCATTAACTGAGGGTTAGAGTAACAGAAGAGAGCACTTTGTTTCTGTTATCCTCCTGGTGTTTCAGCTTTCATCATTCAACATGCCAATAAAGGGACATAATAAAGGGGATTCAGGCTCAGTCTAGATTTACTGTCCTCTGTTAAAACTGCCAAGGAAGGCAGCCCGTTTCTGAAACCACAGAAGGACATTTGTAGCAGAGTGTCTTTTGCTGCCAAATAATATGCTAATACCAAGGCGTTAAACAAAAGCATCACGGACCGTCACTTTCAGAAGATCCACTAAGATATGCATCGGGGGGCTGTGAAGGAAGTGAGGGTTGGGAGAGTAGCAGCCGGGCTTCTGCAGCAGGAACAACCCTTCTTTGTTTGGGAAGCCGTACCCTGAATAGCTCTCAGACTTACCTTTCTGAACCTAATATTCTCAAGCGTGCTAAAACACTTTAAACTGGCGAAGCCCAGTGAGAAAAGAAGAGGGCTTCAGTTTCCGAAAATCTGATTTCCCTTTGGATAGCTGCAATAACAACTTTTCAGTTATAGATCATTGTAAAAAAGAGAGTCTGGGGGGATGTGGGATAAAAGAGCTACTTTTTGCTGCTAATTTTAAACAAAAGGTCTTGAACCAGTGTTCCACTAAACTGGGGAAATCCCAGAGCACAAAGTACACACTTTGAATTTGCAGCCACAAGACTGATAAGTCCGAAATACTACATGAAACTCTTATTCCAATGCTTGTAATTTGAGTAACCTTTCAGCTCAATAATCTTGGAATCTGAAGGGGGGGGTGAGTTTGTTAAATAAACAGCAAAATGTCAGTCACTATGATGGGCAGGAGATTGGGAGAGGATCTGCATTGGTCAGGAAACACCGAAGTGGTAGAAGGCTGTCTCCCTGCACTCTGTATGGGATCCCTCTCAGTGAGGGTCAGGCCGCACTGTGTCATAACTTCTAACTTTGTTTTTTCTCACAGTACTGAACGATAGCTATTCACTTATACAGGAAAAAGTAAAGATGCATGGCCAGAGAAATGGACTGAGTGTCCATTTCTAAGTCTAACAGACTCCTGTACTCATCGCATTAAATTTCTTAGAGAAGCAGTGTTTGAACTCCCCTCTGGTAGATGGTTTACACTGACCATGGAATCTCAGGGGAGCATGCTTCAATATACATAGCCTTGCCACAGGTTCTATTTTGGGTCACACCAAAATGCAATGGAAACACCATATTTTACATAAGACTTCCACAAGATATCTAGAATGTACTAGGATATTTCAAATTATTTTTGTTTGAATATGACAATTGCCAAGGAAGACTGTTCTGCCCTTTTTTTTATCTCAAACTGTGTGCCCATTAGCGTACGACATGAATAGAAGCCTTGCCAGAAAGATCCGACATGAAGATTTCATTATGTTTGATAATGAAGAAGGAAGAGGCGGTTAATTTGGGCGAGAAGAAAAGGGGCTGACCTTTTTTTCCTGCTCTGCTGTTTTTCGGAAACACCAAGTCTTTAAAATGATAGACAGAAGAAGACTTACACTCAGGTCCTCTTAGCTCACCAGCCATATATAGTGGCCTGGAAGGTACTTTTAAACATGTTATTGTTGCCTGTCTGGGATGGCAAAACAAAAGGGTTGTCAGGCATTTATGTGTGTGTGTAAAGTGCCTTCAAGTTGCAGCTGACTTATGGCGACCCCTTTTGGGGTTTTCATGGCAAGAGACTAACAGAGGTGGTTTGCCAGTGCCTTCCTCTGCACGGCAACCCTGGACTTCTTTGGTGGTCTCCCATCCAAATACTAACCAGGGCTGACCCTGCTTAGCTTCTGAGATCTGACGAGATCAGGCTAGCCTGGGCCATCCAGGTCAGGGCCAGGCATTTATAGAAGGCCACAAAAGAGACATTCAGGTTTATGTCACGCAGGCCTGCTCAACAGCAATGGTCTTCAACTGGTGAATCCTAATCTGACTAAAAGTGGACTATACCTGGCACATCCTACCATTTTCTTTTAAAAAAATTAAGAGAAGAAAAAGAGAGAACAGGAGGGGGGAAGTGAGGAAGAGCCTGTGGGCTTGCTGCTAGGGTTGCCAACCTCCAGGTACTAGCTGGAGATCTCCTGCTATTACAACTGATCTCCAGCTGATAGAGATCAGTTCACCTGGAGAAAATGGCCGCTTTGGCAATTGGACTCTAAGGCATTGAAGCCCCTCCCCGCCCCAAACCCCGCCCTCCTCAGGCTCCGCCCCCAAAACCTCCCATTGGTGGCAAAGAGGGAACTGGCAACCCTATTTGCCGCTGAGGTACATCTTGACTGACTTTTTTTCTCTTCCTCAGGATTTGACCTGGGCAAAATCACCTGAAAGACTCAGTCTGGCAGGCCCAGATAGTGTTGCCAGCTCCAAGCTGGGAAATACCTGGAGATTTTGGGGGTGGAGCCTAAGGAGGACGGGATTTAGGGAAGGGAAGGAGTTCAATGCCATAGAGTCCACCTTCAAAAGCGGCCATTTTCTTCAGGTGAACTGATCTCCGTCACTTGTAAATAGGGTTGCCAACCTCCAGGTGGTTTTGGTAATTCAAAATAAAGGCACTAGCAAAAATACACCCAATAAGGTAACTACAATGCAAAATTGCTATTAGAAAAATATATTGAGAATAAATTCTTACTAACACAACCTCAGTTGAGCAGATAGAAAAAATATTTTTAGAAGTGGTCTAAATTAGACCCAATATGACGACGCAAGAGTGTTACAAGTAAGTAAATATAGGCACAATTGCTCAGTTCATTTCAAGTCCATCCATATAAAATGCAAGATGCAACAGTTAGGCAGCGGAAACTGGACGTTGTGCTGCCTAACTGTTGCATCTTGCATTTTATATGGATGGACTTGAAATGAACTGAGCAATTGTGCCTATATTTATTTACTTGTAACGCTCTTGCATCGTCATATTGGGTCTAATTTAGACCACTTGTAAAAATATTTTTTCTATCTGCTCAACTGAGGTTGTGTTAGTAAGAATTTATTCTCAATATATTTTTCTAATAACAATTTTGCATTGTAGTTACCTTATTGGGTGTATTTTTGCTAGTGCCTTTATTTTGAATTACCAAAACTCCTGAGTAGCACTTGTAGCCGTTTTTGACTACAACCTCCAGGTGGTGGCTGGAGATCTCCTGCTGTTACAAGTAGGGTTGCCAGTTCCGGGTTGGGAAATACCTGGAGATTTTTGGGGCAGAGCCAGAGGAACATGGGGTTTGGGGAGGGGAGGGACTTCAATGCCATAGAGTCCAATTGCCAAAGCAGCCATTTTCTCCAGGTGAACTGATCTCTATCGGCTGGAGATCAGTTGTAATAGCAGGAGATCTCCGCCTGAAGGTTAGCAATCTTAGTTACAACTGATCTTTAGGTGACAGAGACCTGTTCACCTGGAGAAAATGGCCGCTTTGGAAGGTGGACTCTGTGGCATTATACCCCATTGAAGTCCTTCCCCTCCCCAAACCCCGCCTTGCTCAGGCTCCACCCCCAAAATCTCACATGAACACACACATGAAGCTGCCTTATACTGAATCAGACCCTTGATCCATCAAAGTCAGTATTGTCTACTCAAACAGGCAGCAGCTTTCCAGGTACTTCCCAACCTGGAGCTGGCAACCCTACGTGGAAATCAGTTGTAATAGCGGAAGAGCTCCAGCCGCTACCTGGAGGTTGGCAGCCCTTGGCCCAGACCAACCCAGATTTGTTTTTGTTTTGTTTTCTACTTGCTTTGTAATTTTCAACTTTCCTCCCCTTTTTGTGAGCCACTTTGGATCACTCAGAATGGAATAGCAGCCTAAAACACTTAAAGAAATGAATAAAAGGTGAGGACAAAGACAGGGAAGGATAAAGAAATAAATAAACAAAAGCAGGAAGGGCACAAAGAAAAAAGGCTGACATATATGGTAAAAAAAATTAAAATATTGTCCCATGTTGTAAATTCAGTTGAGGATGGAGTGAATTTAGGCCTAAAAACTGAATAATGCTTTAGAGAGGGTTTTTTACTACCTATAATTACAATGTTAGCTTTGAATACAGTGCCACTGGATCCTATTTAATCAGTTCAGCAGAATGTACCCAAATTACGTGTCTCCAAAATGTTAGTCCATGTCGCCTAAAGTCCTCTAAGAATGTAGAAGCTGAAGGAATAGTGCAACATTACACCACCCCTACCCTTTACCACTTCCACAGCTAACAAACACAGGTTTTGTTCAGATATGGCCTGGGGGTAGTTTTTACAAGGGGTTACAATTTCCTAAAACTAGTAACATAGCTACACTTTTGAAGGGAAAAGACCAATCCTTTTACTAAGCGTAGGCACCGAAGAGTTCAAAAGGTAGAAAGATCTTTTCAAATCCGAATTCTGAATGAGAGTATTAATTAAATCCATTGCAGGTGATTGCTGCTGGAAAATGATATAACTTGGGAGCCAGAATGCCAAGTAGTCTTTGGACTAAAACTGCACATGTTCAAACTTCATGATAATGTCCTCTATTCGAATTTGAAAACCGATGCAAGTTTGAGATCTCTGCATACCACAAAGAATTCTGAAACCACATTTGGATCTCGTTTGGATCTCCCTGGTTTTTCATCATTCCAAAATTCTTGATCAGCAGGAAACAGTTTCCAGTAACAAATTGCTGGGGGGGAAGTTATAGGGCAGTGATGGCGAACCTTTTAGAGACCGAGTGCCCAAACTGCAACCGAAAACCCACTTATTTATCGCCGAGTGCCAATGCAGCAATTTAACCTGAATACCACCCCCAGAGGGAGAGGCTAGGATTGCCAAGTTCCTCTTCGCCATGAGTGAGAAGTTTCTGGGGTGGCGCCTGAGGAGGACGGGCTTTGGGGAAGGACTTCAGTGCCATAGAGTCCAATTGCCAAAGTGGCAATTTTTTCCAGGGGAACTGATCTCTATTGGTTGGAGATCACTTGTAATAGCAGGAGATCTCCAGCTAGTACCTGGAGATTGGCAACTAGTTCCTTAGTGTTTTCTCTACATATCAAGACAAATGGAAAGGTGTTTAGAGGATGACCTGTGGGCACTTCAAAGGTGGAATAGGACTGCACGCCCCTCCGCCGGCACAGACCCAGAGGGCGCCGGAGAAGCCGCTGGAGGGAAAGAAGGAAGGAAGGAAGGAAAGAAGGGAAGGGAGGGGGAAAGGGAAGGAAGGGAGGGAGAGAGAGAAAGAAAGAAAGAAAAAGAGAGAAAGGGAGAAAGAAATGGAGCAAGGGATAGAAAGAAAAGTAGGGAAAGAAAAGGACAGAGGGAGACAGAGAAAGAAAGAGGCCAGTTATGCATGGGAGGTTTTGCCTTGGATTTGCCACTCTCCAGATGCACATTTTCCCCATCTGGATTCTCAAAACTCTGCATGGGGACTTACTGATGAGTTTTGAGAATTTGGATAGGGAAAATGTGCATCTACAGAGTGGCAAATCCAAGGCAAAACCTCCCATGCTTGAATGGCCAGAGACAGAAAAGCCTTCCTGCTTTCTCTCTCTCTAACACACACGGCCCCTGCCTCCTCCCTCAGCCCGCAGCCAAGAAGTGGGGGGGAACACGCAGAACAGCCTGCAGCGCACGGGGCGCCGGGAAACCCTTCCCTACCCGCGGAGGCTCGGTGTCCTGCCCGCTCCTACACACCCATGGAGGGCTGGGGCAGGTCCTGGGTGAGGGAGAAGGAGCTGTGAGAGAAAGGGTGAAGGGGCAGGAGAGGCAGAGCAGCCCAAGGAAGGCCAACAATGCGGCAGTGTGGCTCAGGCCCACCAGCCAGCTGGGCGGTGCGCAGGAAGGCACGGAAGGGGAGAAGGGGGGAAAGGGGGGAATGGACGAGGGCCCAGAATCCTTCCCCAATCAGGCACCAGCTGCGAAGGGGGAAGAAGAGAAGGGGGACAAGAAGGCAAAAGAAAAAAGAAAAAAAATCCTGCCCCGCTGACAGCTGCCCCCACCAAGCTGGGCCTGCCGCCAGGGAGGGAGGGAGGGAGGGAGGGGAGGGAGGAGCCCCAGAGCCTCCGCCTGACTTCCTGCCCTGAAGCTCACCAGCCACCAGCCCTGCTGCTGCGCCCTTTGCCTATGGACGCCTCCCACGTGCCAGGGGCGAGCAGCAGGAGGAGGAGGATCCCCCGCCCGCCCGGCTGGGCCTCGTCGCCACCGCCCGGAGGGGATCTCCCACCCGGCTTGCCTGCCTGCCCCGAGGGGGGGATGCGGCGGTGGGGCGTGGCGGCGGCAGGCTTGTGAGAGGCGAGCAGGGTGGGGCTGAGGGCGCCTCCTTCGCACCCACCGGCCAGCCACGCCCCTCCGCCTGCACAGGCCCAGAGGGCACCAGAATAGCCGCCAGCCATGCCGAGTGCGGGCGCCCGGCTTCTGTTCCCTGCTCTCCCACCCGCCTGGCCGGTCGAGCACGCTCCCGCGGTGGCAATGGCGGCTGCTTCTGTGGGAGAGTCCGGGGGCTGATGTCGGAGGTTCCCCACCCCTGGGCTACAGCCTCCCCCATTTGGGGCGGGGCAGAGCCGGAAAGGCCAGCGGCTTGGAGGAACAGCGCGTGCCGGCAGAGAGAGCTACGCGTGCCGGAAGTGGCACGCGTGCCATAGGTTCGCCAACACGGTTATAGGGCATTTTCAGATGGTAACAGGCCAGCATTAGTTACCCCCAAGGATCAGCACCATGCCTTTGCCTAGGGTTGCCAAGTACCAGGTGGCAGCGGGCAAACCCCTGCCAATCCACCTGGCTGCCCGCCGACCAGCTGAGGGTCGGCAGGCAACATGTGCATGTGCGCCTGCCCATAGCGTCACGTCACTTCCGGTTTACACCCGGAAATGCTGCATTGCAAGGGACCGTTTACCACTCAAACTCCCAGTTTGAGTGGTAAAGGCTCTTTGCGATGCAGCACTTCCAGGTGTAAACTGGAAGTTATGTGATTGTGCCGGCACAGCCACACGCACGCAGTCTCACCTCACCTCCACCCCAGAAACCTCCTGCCAGAGGAGAGGAGGGACCTGGTAAACCTACCCTTGCCCATAGCTACTCAACTGTTTTGTTGCTTCATATTTTATAGTACCGAGGAATGACTGAATGGTAATGGTTTCAGATAGGAGCTCATTCCTGGGCCTTTCGGCGTCTCCAAAGATGTTCCCTGGCCACCAAAAGGCCTAAAAGAGCCTTTTTACATAATTTTTTTAAAGGCTTTTTAGGAAAATGGAGCCTTTTCCCCCATAGAGAATAGCGAGGCTGCACCAGGAAAAACCACCTCGATATAAGGAGGTAAATATTTTAAATAAGCACCACAGTGGGGAAAGAAGTCAAGGCCAGAGCCATCAAGGAATCCTCTCACCCGCTGACTTTGCGGCACTTCTTAGTGTACATGCAAGGAAGCAAGGCACCCTTGATCTCAACACATGCGCACTAGCAGGAGGTCCTTCCAAAACGCAGCAAAAAAATGGCAGCTTTATAGAGGCTGATGACCACACTGGGGGGGGGGAGGGCTCTGAGAATCACCTGAGAGTCCTGGCCCACTGGTTGAAGACCACTGATTTGGGACTTTACAGGTCAAAACCAGCAATATGAATTTTGCCCAGAAACAAACTGTTATCCAGTGACAAACTCTAAGCACTTACGAAATACGTTCTTTTCTGCCCATCCCTGTGAACAGCTCACATGCTCTATTCTGGCCCAATCAAAGGCCCAAGCACACATGAAAAGATAGGCAGAGAGTGCATTCCATTATCATAATCATATTGAGAGCAGGTGTCCTACAATGTAAGTAAAGGCATCTGGATCAGAGGAAGCTACTAGCATATTTTTGTTCTAAGCAGAGGAAGCAGCCGATAGGCAATATTTTCTACTTCATTTCCAGCTGCCTTCATTTCCAGCTTAAGTGATTAGAAGCAGTGCTCTGATGTTCTGCTGGGTCAAGAAGTCAACAACAGGAGGTGTTTACAGTACAACAATTTGCAAAAAACATTATTTGTAACAAAGTTCCAGGTTAGTGCAGGGAATAGAAGAGACAAAGCACCACTAAAAATAGTAGTTATGCTTTGAATCAGAAGGTGGGTGAATCAGCCCTCTGACCTATAAATCATCCTCTGTATGTATGTGGTCATAGACGCAGAGGCAAGGTCCTTACCTTGTGTGAGCCAGGCAACTACAAATAAATCCAAATCCACAGTGAGTTGGAAGACCTGGGTTTTTTCCGCATTCTAATTTTCCTTGCTTGTCTGTTCCTGTTGCTTTAAGGGTTTTTCCCCCCTGTTCCACACATTTTTGCTCCCTTTTGTGGTATTACATCACTTTATGTCTGGCAAAAAACCTGCAGTTTAAATCTGCAGGGAGAGAAGCTGGACATAAAGACATGTAATATTGAATCAACCACTAGAGGGAGCAAAACACATGTGGAATGGGGACACACACACCCCAAAGCAAGAAAACACAAGCTAGGAAAATTAGAATGCAGAAAAGCCCCAAGGGAGAGAGAGAGAGAGAGAGATCAAGGGCTCAAGCCGAGCCTGAAATGCAAGAGGTAGAATGCACTGCCCCACCTCCTAGCATTTATTCTAGCCCCAGCCAATCCAGAGGCTTCATGCTCTTTCCCAATGTTTAGTGTTTCTGTGGCTAAAGAAAGTTTCAAGGCCTAAGTACATACAGTCCCAGTTCATTCACAAGACTATTGTCCCAAACTCGGGCTAGGGGGTTCTTGGCCCAAGCCACAAAGTCTTCAAAATCCTGTTCCATAAGCCCAGTTCCAGAAATATACCACAATAGCAAGCACATCCTAGAGCTTGAAATGTGGCCATTACTCCTTTGTCATGGGAATCACCATCAATCAATCAATCAATCAATCAATCAATCAATATCTTCATTGGCATATTGGTTACAAAAGCAATCATATAAAAGGATATCCAATATATACAGTAAACAACAGTAAATAAAATTCATTAATGGTAGCCATCAGGTAAGTTACACTTAGTTCCTCAAATTCTCATGGCAGCTAGAAGAAACTTTGCTACCTTCTCCAAGGTACAAGAATGCCGGTCAGCCAAAAGGAAAGCTACTTTGTCTATCGCAGAGAGATATGAAATATCTTTTATCAGCAGTTCAATATGAACTTCCCGTAAACACTTCATGATAAACCCAATAGAGCAGCACATGGGTCATTGTCTCTGGTGGGTTCTTCGAATGTGGGCAAGTCTGAATACAGACGGGGGTGTTCTTGAATCTGCCCCAAAGGATTTCAGATGGAAAGATGTTTAGGCAAGCTAACATGAAGGCCCGTCGGAGATGTGGGGAAGTTAAACAAGAAAAGTAGGTCGGTAGGGTTCCGAATGTTGGGAGCAGACTCTATGCGCTGATGAGGACAAGGTTTGCCACTCAATGTCTAGAATCCTTTGTTTCAGTAATCTGAAAGCTTGCTGCTCATCAGACATGTAGAGAGACTCCAATGAGAGGGAATCACCATCACTCTCTATTCTGTGTGCTGGTAGGGAACAGGAAACAGACACTCTTAAATATTTATGCCACCATAGGGTCTTTATCTGTGGGCTCTGTTTCCGCAGAATCCTTGAAGTAATGGCTAAAGTAACCTTGTACGCCATTGCTGCCTTTACTGCTCAGTATCTCCTCTTTGAACATTTTTTAAAAGGCTTGCTTTTATATGACTTCAGAGTTATGGAAGTTTTAATGCTTCATGAGTTGATGATTTGGAAAATCAGTAGTAAGCACAATGGAAATCATGTTTGTCAGTGTTTCAATAATTCATCCTCGCCCTGCACTCTTAAAAGAACGTAATCAGTTCTAAACAACTGATCGTAAAAGGCTGCTGGTCGCTTTTATCCATTTAGATTTGTTTAGTTGTTAGGGAAAAGCTAATGCACTGTTAACATGAAGCGGGAGACATGCTGTTCTCAGAGGGACTTCAGATAGTATCCCAAAGTACAAGAACAGAATACACTGTGACCACGCATTTCTGGTTGAGCACTTGAAGCTACCTTATAACACATCAGGTCATTGGTCTGTCAACGTCAGCATCATCTACTCTGCCTGGCAGCAGCTCTCCAGGCTGGAGGACTTTCTCATCATGTACTATCTGATCCTTTTAACTGGAGATGTCAGGGATTGAATCTGGGACCTTCTGCAAGCAAAGCACTACTTACCCTCTCCATTGCCCCTCCCCATTGTTATGGTTCTTCAACAACAGTGCCACACCCAAAACACAGCCTCTGCATCTTGCACACCTTGGAAGGCATTGGGAGTTTCTGAATTTCTCAAGAAAGGGAGAAGCTGTAAGTTGGGGTTCAACTTTATGCAGAGGAACAGGAAGCATGAGTCACTTGTCCATCCTATTATTGTATAGCAGGGTGGTGTCTGAAGTGATTTTACACAAACTACTTTATGCAAACAGCTTGGGTATAGGAGACAGGAAGCAAAGAAAGCAACATGGAATGAGTTGAGAATTGCGTATGTTGGGCAAGAAGTCTAAGTGGATTTCTAGAATGCCTATGCTTCTCAAGAAAGGGAGAAGCCGTCAGTTGGGGCTCAGCATTACACAGAGTAACAGGAAGCATGAGTCACTTGTCCATCCTTTTCTTGTAAAGAAGGATGATGTCTGAAGTGATTTTACACAAATTATCTGCTTTATGCAAACATCTGGGGTATAGGAGACAGGAATCAAAGAAAGCAACATGGAATGAGTTGAGAATTACCTATGTTGGGCAAGAAGTCTAAGTAGGTTTCTAGAATGCCTATGTTTGGGCACAGGAACCCTTGAATGATAGACAACACGAACACGCACTTTATATGGATACTTCAAAGCACCGAAGATAAGAGACACCACTGTCAATTTGTATGGATATTATCAGCCCACAGGTCAGAGTACAGTTGTGCAATTTTTGAATTCATTATTTTAAGAAGACTGCAACATCCCTGAGCTTTACAGCGCATCACACGTGGCTTATCCCCAAACGTTAACAACCTCAGAGTCATTAAAAGCTAAATGGCTTCAGAGAAATTAGAGTTTGACTCTCTGAGAACGATCTAAATTTATTAAATACTTGGACACAGATGAAGAGAGGCTACAGACGTATTTTACTTCATAACTGGCTAGCTGCATTATGCACGCATACATTCTTGAAAGCTTACCCATGCTCATCTTGATCGGCAAATTCTCTCTGCTCACCGCTTCCACTAGGTGTCTCCTTACTTCCATCACAGCTTCTTTTTGCTTGAGATTCATCAAGGACTCCCACAGCGCTTTAGCAGCTGAATCACTGTAAGGAAAAGGAGGCGAAAAGGCGCTCAGGCTTTACACTAAACATCTGCTAAAATTCAGACAACTTTCCTCAGTAATTTCTATGTGGTGGATAGTCTACTTAATCTCAAACTCAGAAATACAAGTTCAGCTTCTTACAAAAAACTAATTGTATCTTTAAACTGTAAGTATCTAGGGACTTATTACTTGACTCTGTACAACAACTAGATATTTGGATTTAGCTGACATTGGCTTGTATCCAGCAATGCCATTCCGAAGACTTAAAGGCACTTCCATCTTCAGAAGAGGGGGCAGCAATTTCAGCTGATAAATGAGATTCAACATGGTGTAGTGATTCAACTCCCTAGTCTGCCATGAAGTTCATTGGGTGCTTTGACTGGAGTAACTCTATACAGGATGGCAATAGCATACTTGATCTAGTGCACTTTTCTTCAGTGTGCATTAGAAAGGGATATAGAATTGCTAACAGGACTTGTTGTACAACTTAGCATTTTCTCATTAGTATCAACACATGAATACATGAGGCTGCCTTATACAGAGTCAGATGACTGGTCTATCAAGATCAGTACTGTTTCTTTTGACTGGAAGAGGTTCTCCAGGGTTTCACGTCATTCGTATCACTTGATCCTGGGACTTTCTGCATACAAAACAGATGCTTTACCACTGAGCCATGAGGCATTCCTGTGTATTAGGGATGTGTATTAGGTGGGACCTGGGGATCCCTCAGAATTACAGCTCATCTCCAGACTACAGAGATCTGTTCCTCTGGATGCTTTGGAGGGTGGAGTCTATGGCATTGTACCCCACTGAGGTCCCTGTTCTCCCCAGTCTCCATTCCCAAATCTCCAGGAGTTTCCCAACCTGGATCTGGCAACCCTACCCCCTAGGGTTGTCAGGTCACTTCTGGCAACTGGCGGGAGCTTTTGAGAGGCGGGTACAGGGGGTAGCGATCTACGTCTCTGAGCAATGACGTCGCTTCCAGCATGATGCGGAAATGCCGGCATCACACCGGGGGGGACGCTCTAGCACTTGCCCCAAAACTCTATAGTTTCCATTTTGGCTGGCCTGCTATGAGTTCCACGAGGTTTAACTGTATTTTAATCCTCTAAAATGATGCTAATAAAAGAGTTCATAGTCTTAAGGCCACTTCACATTACATGTGCACCAAGCTTCTAAATGGTCATTTGACTGGTCTCCTGTAGACAATAACAATAATTGCAGGCAACATTCCAGGGAACCTCGAACAGAGATGGTTCCCTCTTTTAGGCTTTAGACATGCGACAAATTACTAACATACATATGTATGGGAAGTCAAACCAGGAAAACTTTCTGAGGGCAAGTAACTTTCACAGATTTTTTAAAAAGGAATTATACACGCTGGTTTCCTAGAGGGAAGGGGTTATCTGATTTGTGCAGAAAACTGTTAGGTATAAAGGAACCCTTACACAAAGATAAACAGATTGAAAATATCCAATGTTACTGGTCTCACTGAGGTTAATAAATGAAACATGATATATCAAACAGTTCCTCACTTCCCAGACCCAGAGAACTATCCTCTTTTGAATTAATGGTATTTAAATTCCCATAATTTTTCAAAGTAAAACATGCAACTGCATATTTTAAAAGCCAGACAGCCAACATTAAATAACTTAAGTGTTTTCTTGAGCAATTTAAGCTTGCTTCCCAGTTTCATTCCAACTGCTCAGACCAGTTTGATGGTGTAATCTGCTCTAGACTCAACTTTGGCTGTGTATTTTGGCACACACTCAAACATTAGAGGTTATTGTTTGATTTATATGCCAAAATACTCATTGATAATGCACAAGGAGCAGACCAATCATTTCAATGTTCTCCCTGGGCAGTTTGGACAGACCACCTCTCTCCTCACCCACTTTCTACATTTAATAAATGAAACTATCTCACATCAAGATCAGGAGCTCCAATTAGCCTCTTTTTAGCATAACTTGAGTGATGGGGCTATGAGGCAAGAACTGCCACTGAGTTATTTAATACCCCCAATTATAAGTAGCACTTCATCAAAGTCAGTATGGTCCACTCAGACCAGCAGCGGCTTCCCAGGGTCTCAGGCAGGGGTCTTTCACATTACCTACTTGCCTAGTCCCTTTAACTGGAGATGCTGGGGACTGATCCTGGGACCTTCTGCATGCCAAGCAGATGCTCTACCACTGAGCCACAGCCCCTTTCCTATCTGGATCCCATCTGGAGGTTGGCAAACCTAGACACATACCCCCAACATCAAATCATCAATCTGACACGGTGCCTGTCTACTTCATAGACCAGATATGTAAGAATGTTTTGTGACTGTATGCTTCAATTTCTGGTACGTTATCTAACAGTGATTGACAAGTTACACAATCCTGTTGCTCATAAAAAATCTAACATTATCTTAATCAAAAGAGATGACCCGTACACCAAAGGCCAACTGACTTTGAATTATTTTCTAACACTCATCCTGACAGATAAAGCTGATCTTAGATTAATTACAAGTAAGTAGTGCTCTTGGTTCAGAAGTGCTTAGACATATTAATAAATAGTTATAATATCTTTTCATCCAATAGATATTAATAATCAGGCATACTATCCTTTTCCCCATAGCTAAAAAAGACCATGTTTTTAATTTTTTAATCACTTCTTCGTACACATAACTCTATTCAATGATATCGACCAATGTTAGACCAATAAAGTTTTTAAAGAGAAACTTCAACAGTTTCTCGATTTTTGGAAAGCAGAAACAGGATACATCAGTGTGATTTTACGAAACCCAGTGGCCTCAATTTTCCCTTCAGGAGAATACGTTTCTTTTGGTGCAAATGGATAAAGTGGTTTAGACAGATGTTTTCAGGGGCACGGTGTATAGAGACAGTGGCTTTTCAATTGAAAACATCTGGGAATACCCCAAGGCTATAACATTCCTGGTGTTATTCCAAATCCTAGTGGCAACAGTGGTTTGAAATTTGAAGAGCCATCCCTTCCAAAACTATTGTTTAATTCAGTTGTAGGCTGTAGTCAATCCCTAGAGCAAAACAGATTTTTTTTAAAAAAACCTTAAAGTACTATGCACTACAATTTATTTCCCTCACGGAGCCTGTTGTAAATACCATATCACATAAAAGTAAAAATGTGTGTATAAAGTACACACATCTTCTCCGTAGCAGAATTTAGATGTTGTTTGTTAACTCCATCTAACGGCGCAAATCAGAGTTAAGTGGTTTCTCCATAGAATAATCAGCCAAACCTGAAGTAAACTTGTTTTGCCTGAAAGCGAAATGAAGTGGGGACGTTGGAGCAGCTAGCAGACATACCTCATCTTCTAGAAGGCACGTCTGTCCAAGAGGCCCAAGTCCAACCTTTCTTTGACTTAACAGTTGGACTGCAGCCAAAATCAGTGGCCTGAACTAACTCCACCTGGGAAAATTCCATAACCATCATGGAATAACCATCTGCCTCTGATGAGAGGCCTACCAGTATCTGACCATTGGGCTGAGCTCCTATGGACCCCATGACTCAGACTATCGTTGCACCTTTACAGATACTGTGTCCTTCTCACCAACTGACCAAAGCCAGGAAATACACCGACAGACACTCGATAGCCCTGATAGAAAACAGCTGCAAAAGTTGCAAAACTGAGGTCACTCCAGCCATCTTTGCAAAGCCATTGAGTAACTGGTCTCTCTCTCTCTCACACACACACACACACACCAAGCTCCTAAAGCTGATATCTGCTTTATGAGAAGGAACAAAAAAACTAAAATGGCACTATCGGGACTGCTCTTCTCCAGTCCTCTCTCCAGCCCTTTTTCTGTATCATTTCACATGAGGCAAGAAAAAGAACAGCAACACCAAAGGCCAGCTTATAATTCGGTCTGTTTGGTTCATGCAGAACAACTACACATGCCGGCCAAGTATATACTTCATTGCAGGGTTACTTCTGTGTTTCTGCCACAACAGAATACTGGTAAATGTAAGATAACTTTGCGAAACAAATCATAATTATGAAAAGATGGGCTATACTATATTTTAGGTAGTTTATTTTATAGTTGGGGAAGGCACTGGCAAACCACCCCGTAAACAAAGTCTGCCTAGAAAACGTCAGGATGTGACGTCACCCCATGGGTCACCCCGGTGCTTGCACAGGGGACCTTTACCTTACCTAGTTTATAGTATGGTCTATAATAGTATATATAGTATACTAAAGTATAGTATATTTGTGCCCTGACTTAGATAGCCCAGGCTAGCCTGATCTGGTCAGCCTTGGAAGCCAAGCAGGGTGGTCCTGGTTAGTATTTGGAAGGGAGACCATCAAGGAAGTCAAGGGTTGTGATGCAGAGGCAGGCAATGACAAACCACCTCTGAATGCCTTTTGCCTTGAAAACCCCATGAGGGGGTCACCATAAGTCAGCTGTGGCTTGATGGCAACAACAACAACAAAAAAAAGGATTTGCAGATAACAGATAAGAAAATATGCCAAGTGTTGCACTTCCTAGTACCTTTGTGTGACTGGATGAAATGTCTTCGCAAATACATGTTACAGCTGGATATACTTAATTGGATAAAGTCTGCATGAATCTATTTGCTGTGGTCAACCAACATTCAAAGCACATTTTCAACATAACAAACGAACAAAAGCAAACTAATATCTTAAGCCTGTATAATATATTTCCTGTTACTCAACATAATGTAAACTTGCAGCAGAGGACAAGCATCTTAAAAACACAAGATTATTTATTCAACACTGACCAAAAGAGAACAACAACAACAAAAATGTTCAGCCACACAATCACAAAATGTTCCTTGGTTTTAGAATATCAGATAAAGTTCTTAAGACAGACTTCAGAGTCTGAGGGAACAGATAACTTGATATATTTAGTCACAACATGTGTATGTGATCATCCAGCTGCCCAAAAGCTAAGATGTCACCAGGAAATCAGTTGTAATCCCAGGAGATCTCCAGCCACCACCTGTAGGTTGGCAACACTACCAATATAAAAATGTAGTACAAATAACAAAGATAGCTTGCTGAATACTGAATCTGTACACCACCCTGAGCTCCTTAAAGAAATGGCATGATTAAAAAAAGAAACACAGTAAATACAATTTATAGATCAGCTTTCTTGTTCAGACTCAAGACGGATTACAGTGTGCACAATACATTTATCAGAACGAGTATACATGTCTGAAGGCAAAACTTTCAATCTGTACTGTCAATGTTTCACTATTAAGGTATTAAGAAAAAAAAGTTTCAATTTGGTCAAGTACATTTCGGGTTACACTTATATAGGGATGCCATGTCCCTCTTTGCCACCGAAGGGAGGTTTTTGGGGTGGAGCCTGAGAAGGGCGGGGTTTGGGGAAGGACTTCAATGCCATAGAGTCCAATTGCCAAAGCAGCCATTTTCTCCAGCGGAACTGATCTCTATCGGCTGGAGATCAGTTGAAATAGCAGGACATCTCCTGCTACTAGCTAGAGGTTCAACCAGAATTCACACAGAAAACATATGCTCAAGCAATCTCAATATAATTTCAATATTTCAATCCCTAACACAACATTTAGGTAGAAAAAGCATAGTCCATATCCAATAGTCATATCAAGACAATAGTCACATAATACAAGTTAACAAGATGTAAATTCACAGGTAAGTATACAAATATAGAAAAGTATATAATTCTCAATTTCTGGTGTTACTCTAACAATATTTCTTTCTTTCTTATACAGCAAGATAATAATTCATCAGAAGTCAGAAAGGCGAGGAAAACGGTCGTTTCGTCCTTCATCAGTTCCTCAACCTTAATTTCTTCAGTTGGCATATACTCCGTTTTGCTTTACAAGTTAAAAATCTAAACCTTCCCATGGGTAGAAGACTGGTCCTTCTGCCTAACCAGGCTAGTATATTCAGTCCAAATTCAGAAGTTCCCTGTTAGGATACCTAACCTACAGGGAACCTCTGAATATGGACTGAATATACTTATCTTGAATATACTTTATTGGATATGGACTATGCTTTTTATACTTAATGTTGTATTAGGGATTGAAATATTGGAATTATACTGAGATTGCTTGAGCATATGTTTTCTGTGTGAATTTTGGTTAAACCACTGAGTACACAGAAGTGTCTATTTCTTACCACTACCTGGAGGTTGGCATCCCTACACTTATATCTTAAAACTAGGGTTGCCAGGTCCCTCTTTGCTACCGGCGGGAGGTTTTTTGGGTGGAGCCTGAGGAGAGAGGGGTTTGGGGAGGGGAGGGACTTCAATGCCATAGAGTCCAATTGTCAAAGTGGCCATTTTCTCCAGGTGAACTGATCTCTATCGGCTGGAGATCAGTTGCAATTACAGGAGATCTCCAGCTAGTACCTGGAGGTTGGCAACCCTAATTAAAACACAGTAAGACTAAACACTGCAATTCACTTTAACAAAGATGCAGTGTCACAGTTCTAATCGAAGCATGGATTCTCACCACTTCCCTCCCCCATCTAAACACTGTTTAATTTAGCTGTTCTCAAGGCCATTAATACTAGCTTGAACCTGTAAATGTCAAGGTCATCAGAAGGTGAAACATAAGGAAACCATATGATGTCAGGGAGTCAATAAACGGGGACTTAACTTTTTCTATTACAGCATCTACTACAAATGAATACCCACTACAAATGAATACCCACTTGAGATGAAGTAAATTAGATCCGTATTTAAGGAAACAGTATTAACACTAATAATAAAATGACAACTTGATAAAATGTATTAATAAACATTTAAGCACATTTTATTTTAGTATGTTGATGTTTGCTAGTGCTTTCCCTCTTGACCAAATGCCTCCACAGTCTTGCATAATGCAATACAAAACGACAGGTGAGGCATTTCAAACATTCAGGTTAATCAGTCAGGAGAAAAGTCCCCAGGAAGTTTGGAAGGTCAGAAAATAATCATTAGATGCAGAAACCTGCAATCAAATTGCTTTCCATTCTGAGCTTTATCTAGCCCCACTATTCAAATCTAACTGAGTCTGAATAATCACCTTCCTCTGTACTGCAGTGTTTCTAAACCAGGACCCATTATGCAAGGTATAGTTGGTAGGATTGCCAATCTCCAGGTACTAGCTGGAGATCTCCTGTTATTACAACTGATCTCCAGCTGTTGAGATCAATTCAGCTGGAGAAAATGGCCGCTTTGGCGATTGGACTCTATGGCATTGAAGGCCCTCCCCTCCTTAAACCCCGCCCTCCTCAGGCTCCACCCCAAAAATCTCCAGGTATTTCCCAACCTGGAACTGGCAAACCTAATAGGTACGTCCTTCAAGTGGTAGCAGCATGCTCCAGTTTAAAAAGTGTACATGGCCAATCTGTTAAACCACCATGAGGGAAAAGCAGGTCATAAAAATTCCGATAAGGAACATGTTTAAAAGGCTTATTCTTGTGAATACTGCTTCAGTTCTATGAATATCAAATATATATGTAGTTCCAGAGATACCTCTGTGTTAGTCTTTTGCACCAAAATGAAACAGAAATCTTGTGGCACCTTAAAAGGCTAACAAGCTTTTATTCTAGCATATAAACTTTCATGAACTACAGCCCACTTCATCCGATGCATACAGTGAGTCCTCAACAGCCAGACATTTATATACAAAGTTATGAAAAAATATTAAATATGAAATGCCGGAAACACAAGGTTGTTATTAATTGTGAAGAATTCCAGTGTAATCAAGAAAGGTACAGAGGCCATTCACAATAACAGCAAGTGATGCATTACTGCTATTGTGAATGGTTTCTGTACCTTTCTAGATTATACTGAAATCAATTTCATACTAAAACCTCTTTCTGAAATTCCAGAAGTCATTATTCTCTGGCAAAAGATTAGCAACTATATTCTGACTATAAAGGGTATTTTGTGTGCTTAGAATCTGTGTTACACAAACTGAAACACAATTTTACACACGCAAATTATAAATATACAATCCTTCAAATTTACAAACCCACTCGTTCCTGACCAGTAAGATCTTAAATGCCATGCCAGACCAATGGGTAACTCATTACAGACATGTATTGAATAATTGTCTTTGTATCGATAATTGTTCGCCACCAGGGATGTCTGTTTGGAATCTGTACAAGTCAAATTGTGCTAAGAACAAATTCTGACCCTTATATGTCTATTGCTTGCGAATTCATTATGCAATATAATATAGTTTTCAATCATTCCAATTTTTTATTGTAAAGATGTGGGATTTTTTTAAATAATAATAAAAAACAAGGCTAACAAACGAGCAGCCAGTTAACAAGGCGTTGACAGCTGAATCTACATTCAGGGACTATAAACAGAGCCAAGACCATTTTTACAGATGTGCTAGTTAGTTATCCAGATGACACCCCTGATAGACGCAAAAACATTTTGGGCATGCCAATATAAAAGTGGAATTAAATAATAGGAATCAAAATACCTTCTGGAGGCTTAAAAAAAGTTCCCTTTCATTTTCTACAAATACAAAAACCAGAAATACTGATACTATGGAATGCATGGAATTCCCTTTCGTCTGAATACTTTCGATTTGAAGCTGCCTTTGGTACATGACTTCTGACCTTTCCTGCTTTCTAAGAAATCATTCCAACACATACCGTGGAGCTACTTTCAATATTTAAATACCAGAGGATATTCCTTTTCCCTGCACAACAGAAGGAAATCTAACCCTCATGCCCACCAACGCTACAATTGTGATGACAGTATATAAAACATAACTTTCAAGTTTTATGCTGACTATCACACTATTACTCTAAATAAAACACTCAAATCTTCAACTCTAAGCAAATACAAGTTTAGCTATTTAACAAAGACTAGGGTTGCCAGATCCCTCTGCAACCGGCGGGAGGTTTTTTGGGCAGAGGGGGCGTTGGAGAAGGGAGGGACTTCAATGCCATAGAGTTCAATTGCCAAAGTAGCCATTTTATCCAGCTGAAGTGATCTCTATTGGCTGGAGATTAGTTGTAATAGCAGGAAATCTCCAGCTAATACCTGGAGGTTGGCAACCCTAACAAAGACTAATGAGTACCCAGCTTGCTGAGGGTAAAGTGTAGACAACTGGACAAACCACCCCATAAACATAGTTGCCTAATAAATGTCAGGATGTGGCGTCACCCCATGGGTCAATAATGACCCAGTGCTTGCACAAGGGACTACCTTTACCTTTTAATTCATCCCTAGCATTGCACACATGGTGAGACTGGGAGCAGGCGTGCATGTCCTCCCTCAGTCTGGTGTAGTTATCGGAGCAATGACAAGTGGGGGATCCACAAGGACTTGCAAGGGGGCACTGCATTTTCCCCATCCTCACCTTTCTTGAAAGTCCCCATAGCATCTACCCATCTCCTGATTCCTGCTCTCCTTTCTACCCACCAGCCCACCTACCTTTATCTGCATCCGTCTTCAGCTTTTCTTTCTTCCCTTCCCCTGGCATTCTCTCCCCAGGAAAACTATGGCCCAGTTGCACAGTACCAGCTGAGCTGGACAATTTGCACTGGGGGAAACCTGCAAGGAATTGCAGGCAGCACCTCACTTTCTCTTGCATCTCTTGCGTCCCTACACTAGATCCTCTTTTTTTTATCCTAGCAACTCCCATATCCTCAACTTTCCCTGCTTGCTTCTTTCCTTCACACTTACCCACCAATCTACCTTTTATCTGTCCTCCCATCACTTACTTCATTTATATCCTGCCTTTCTCCACAATGGGAACCCAATGCATCTTACGTCATTCTTCTCTCCTCCATTTTATCATCACAACAACCCTGTGAGGCAAGTTAGGCTGAAAATGCGTGGCTGTCCCAAGGTCACCAACAGCAGAATAAGGATTCAAGGTCCCAGTCTGAAATTCTAACCACTACACTGTGCTGGCTTTCATGGGGTGGCAGCCAGGCTTGGATGAGTCATGAAAGTGAGGTGGTATCAAGTCACCCAGTGGTTGCTGTCAGGCCTGGGCCCAATGAGTCCTCCCCTCAAAAACCAAAACAGCCCCAGAAAGGGCCATCCCCCCATCCCTGCCTTTTACTGACAGACACCAAGCAGAAACCAAGCCTGGAATGCTGGCCAAACTGCTGTGGTTGCCTAGCAACAGCCACTGAGGGCATGCATTTCTTAAAGCTACACATACTTTTATCACGTTGAGGTTTTTTTTTTTTTTTTAAGATTTCATATTCTTTTGCAAACCTGAAACATTTTTCAAGTTTATTGAAAGACCCATCGTGTACATTCACAGCTACAATCTCTAGATTGAAGTATTCTCAGATTTGGCCAGGTTGGTTATTATTAGAGCAGTAATACTCAGTGGCTCAGGAGCTACATGTGGCTATTTGACATTTATTTATGTTATTTATAGTCCATCTTTCTCACGGAGACTCAAAGCAGATTACAGAATGAAAATCAACACACTGAACAGGATGGGAAATCCAATAAACTATGTAATAGGATTAGGATGCGGAAATTAAACCCAAGTGAAAATCTGGAACAACGCTGAAACAAAGTATTAATATGGCATATTAAACAATGCAGAAATTACATAACAGGATAATATATATAATAGATAGCATGTGCTAAACACAGTAATATAGACCACAGTCTCTTTCCTATATTAAAGCATTTTTCTTGAATCAGTTCCATTATAATAAAGCCCTATTGCCTTTATAAAAATGCCCCCTTGAGTAATTCAGTTTTGCAGTTTATGAAATGCTAGGAGAGTGGAATCCTTCCTGGACTCATCAGGTGGGCCATTCCTTAAGATGGGGGCCGCACAAGCGAATGCAGCATATGGGCAGTTGTTGATCTCGCCTGTTTGCAGGGTGGCACCTGCAGAAGGCCATGCTCAGATGCGTGAAGCGGTCATGGTAGAGCATAGGGGAACAAGAGTCCTGCAAATATGAGTGTTCAAGGCCACAAAGGGCTTTGCATGTGACAAGGAATACCTTGAACTGAACCTGGTAACTGTCAGGCAGTCAATGGAGAGACTGCAGAATGGGGCTCCACCTAGCTCCTGATAATAACCTTGCTGCATAATTCTGTACCAACAGGTTTGAAGGAACAGACAGACATGGTTGCTCAAGATTCTGCTAGCATAAGGCATTACTTTGAAACTGTCCATTATGTACCAATGAAATGACCCTGTTGGTAAAACTACTAAAGCCTACAGGAGTGGAAAGAATACTTTCACATAACATTATGCATTCAACAAGTGGTCTGTACTTCATGCTCTAGTTATCAACAAAATCCAGATCCAAATGTCCATATTGCATCAACAAATAATGATTCCATCAGAATAAAAACAAGACATTTCCATAGGAAAAATTACAATACATGACGGTCATTTAAACTATCTCAAAATAAAACTACCTGACAATCCAAATGGCTTATGACCACAAGTGGAGCAGCTTAAATCAGAGCACCTCATCATCATTTTTATCTTTATGAAAGCGGTTAACAAACCTTACCCAAGCTAGCCCAATCTCACCAGAAGCTAAGCAGGGTCAGCCCTGGTTAGTACTTGGATAGAAGAACACCAAGGAAGTCCCGGATCGCTACGCAGAGGCAGGCAATAGCAAACCACCTCTGCAAATCCTGCAGAGTCACCATAAGTCAGCTTGTTTAGCAATCAACAAAACCACCAAGTCTAGAGTTTTAATCTGGTCTAAGCAAATTCTAAGATCAGAAAAATGACTGCACCCTTCTGTTACAATCACTCAACAAACCACTTGAGGCAGAATATTTTAAACGTTAACTGCACTCATACCTATTTTTGCTATACAAGTAACTTAAGTGTGCATTTTTAATATTATGTAAATAGTTTATGTTCCATGTAAGCATCTTGCTAACCCTAACATCACATGTTTCCCACCCAAATTGATAGACATTACAGGAGGAAGACATCTTTTGTTTTGTTTTGTTTGATCGGCACAAAAGTCTTTCCAGTCAGCGGAAGAACTTTCAGGCTTCCCACTGAGTCCTAAATTCCTAGATTTGAAATGCAGTTGGGATGGGGGAGGGGGAGGGGGACTAGTAGTTTGTACAGTGAAAAAAAATGCAGTCACATACTGATTTTCCTTGTTCGTATCTCTGGATTCCAACATTACATTTTGTACAAAATTCTATAAATAAATATTTTGTAAGTTTTGCAAGCATGCTCATGCGTGAGACCAAATGAGTTGGCTCCCGTCAAAAAGATGTGTGCATGCAAAGTGGGGGGGGGGAGATCTTCATGCTATTCCTGGGGGATCCCCCATCCCCCTAGACCAGGCACAGCATTTCAGGGGGTATTTCAAGCTGCAGTAAGAGGGGGGAGGAGGCAAGAATGTTGTGCTTCCATTTATGGAAATTTTAGATAGTATCCAAGTCTAGGGTTGCCAGGTCCCTCTTCGCCACCAGCGAGAGGTTTTTGGGGAGGGGAGGGACCCAAGGAGGCTGGGGTTTGGGGAGGGACTTCAATGCCATAGAGTCCAATTGCCAAAGCAGCCATTTTCCTCAGGTGAACTGATCTCTATCAGCTGGAGATCAGTCGTAACAGCAGGAGATCTCCAGCTAGTACCTGGAGGTTGGCAACCCTATCCAAATCTTTACCACCCATGTATACTGCCAGGATTGAAACGTTTAAGCATTTTACAAGTTCGAGCCTATCTTGATTCATGCTTACCACCTATGTTACCTTCATAATACTGTTTCATTGTTACTGTAACTGCTTTGTTTGATGTTAAATAACAATCCAATTTAGATCCATTGTGGTTAGGCTTATTTCAGAGTCCATAAACCAGCCCCCCACCACACCTAATTTTCAAAATTTCAGATGCAACCCATTTTTTCAAAGGACAAATGCATCAGCAATGACAGCAACAGCCATTTGTCAATGGAATATAATACATGCTGCTAATGCTATTATAGACACTCTTCAATTGTTTACTTTATAAAATGATTGCCTCTGAAATCAAACCACTTTCATAGTATATAGATTTCAAAAAATGCATCTATCTATTTAAATAAATCTATTATTTCTTTGAGTTTAAGGAAAAAACCCTGCTTCATTTCAGTATGCCAGTCATAAATATTCATGAAATCTGTTTGTTAACCCCATAACTATGCCCAGATGTTTTGACTGGAATTTTTTTAAAAACTGTTAACTACAGCAAGCAGTGTAGAAGGGGCCTTCCTTTCTCCCCTACTCCAACACAGCTAACTAAACTTTAAGAATCAATGATCTAAGCAATGACCTTAGCCAACGTAGCCAGAGACCCTTCTGCTTGACCCATTCCTAAATTATGACATTCGACATGATGGATTAATTGAAACTCAGATGATATAAATAATCAATTTAAATCTCCCAGTAAACAGGCTGACTTCAACCACTGATTTAATTAATTGTTTACTGGTTACCATAATACCCATTCTACATAGGGTTGCCAACTGCCAGGTAGTAGCAGGAGATCTCCTGCTAATTCAACTGATCTCCAGCCGATAGAGATCAGATCACCTGGAGTAAAATGGCCGCTTTGGCAATTGAACTCTATGGCATTAAAGTCCCTCCCCTCCCCAAACCACGCCCTCTTCAGGCTCCGCCCCCAAAATATCCCGCAGGTCGAGAACAGGGACCTGGCAATTTCTATAGGATTCCAAGAGCTATTCAAAATGTAATACCCTAAGCAGTTACAGCACTCTAGTAATTGAAGTCAATGAGTTTAGAAGGGCTTAAATGTGCATAGGATGGCATTCTTCTTAAGAGCTACCTATGTGTCCTTCCCACATTAATAGTAGAGTAATGAAACTGCTCTGATTATGGGGGAAATGAAGTGTGCAAAATGAAGTGTGATGGACAGCCACCGTTTTGCTAATAATTATGATGGGACATTAACATTTTTTGCACATGACAGAGAAGCAAGTGCCCAAATTAACAGTGATTTCAAGATCTAAATGGTGACGGTGAGGTACAACGCACGCTGGTTCCAGTGAAATGGCCTTTAACGTATTCCTGTGTTCATGTTAAACCACTTATCTCTGATTAGGTTTTAGAAAATACTAATTCTGTGGCACACAAAAAGAGGTGTGTATGTGTGCAAAATGAAGTGTGATGGTACAATCAAGTTTAGTAATTTTCCAGATTGTCTCATCAAATTATGGTTTGCATCACAAATCAGATGGCACATCTTCATCTAATCTGCAAGTGCACCTGCCAATCGAGCAATTTATTTTTATAGATATTTACAAGTGGTAGACCATCAATGACTTGCAGGGGATATCTCATTTTCACCTCACCCACTATTTCTTTTCCCTTCCCTGAATGCCCTCATAGCCTCTCCCATTTCCTGCTTCCTTCTCTCCCACCCACCAGCCAACCAACCTTTATCTGCACCCCCATCTTCAGCTTTCCCTCCTCTCCTCCCCCTGGCAGCCTCTACCTGAGAAACCTATGACCCAGTTGTGCAGTTGGGAGTGGCTGGGTTAGGCCCAGCTGCACAGTGCCAACTTCTGGGTCCACTTGCTCAGTGGAAAACCCACAAGGACATCGGGGGCACCTCACTTTTCCCTGTAACCCCTTCCTCACACCATTTCCTCTTTCCCTTATCCTGGCAATCCATATATCCTCACTTTTTCCTGCTTCCTTTTCTCCTTCCCACCCACCCACCTTTAATCTGTCCCCCATCTACAACTAAAGCTGTTGTTTACATACTTCATTTATATCCCGCCTTTCTCCATAATGGGGACCCAAAGAAGCTTACATCATTCTCTTCCATTTTACCCTCCCAACAACAACCCTGTGAATTACATTAGGCTGAGATGGTATGACTAGCCCAAGGTCACCCAGTGAAATACTACAGCAGAGTGGGGATTTGAATCTTGGTCTCCCAGATCCTAGTGTGAATCTCTAATCACTACACCACACTGGCTTTTGTGGGAAAGGCCCTGCCATCCCTCCTTTTACTGACTGCAACCAAGGCTTGAAGGCTGGCAAAACTATTGTGACTGCTTAGCAGTCGCCACAACAGCCACTGAGATGGCATTTGTTTCTTAAAGTGACAGGCACTGCTTCTATTATTTGGGAGGCAGAGTGGTAAGCTGTAGTACTGCAGTCCAAGCTCTGCTCACGACCTGAGTTCGATCCCAACGGATGTTGGTTTCAGGTAGCCGGCTCAAGGTTGACTCAGCCTTCCATCCTTCCGAGGTCGGTAAAATGAGTACCCAGCTTGCTGGGGGTAAAGGGAAGATGACTGGGGGAGGCAATGGCAAACCACCCCATAAACAAAGTCTGCCTCATAAACGTCGGGATGTGACATCACCCCATGGGTCAGGAATGATCCGGTGCTTGCACAGGGGACCTTTACCTTTTTTAATCCCTACTATTACTTTTTTTAAGAGTCCAGATTTTTCTGCAAACCTCGAGCTATTTTTCAGGTTTGTAGATGTATCTTGTCTGTCCATGGCTCCAATCTCTGGATTTATCTACAGATTCGGCCATGTTGAGAACTATATTGATGCTCCATTCTTCTTTCCAATGGAGACCCAAACTGGTTCACATTGTTCTCCTCTGTTTTTGTCAGATAGGGTTTCTGACAGCATGGGCCAAACAGGATGGTTCCTCTGTAAACAATATGGATCCTTCCGTGCACTCCCCCCTCCCCTCCTGTTTTGCACACGAGCCACAAGCTCTGGTCAGAGATCTACAATTGTATGGAGACCCGCCCGTGTAAATCTTTCATCTGATACTGGGCCTCGCTCACAATGTCAGGAACCCCACCAGCCCCTTCTCTGATTGCCCTTAAGTACCCAGTACTTGGTTTGCTGAAGTCGTTACCGGGAGAAAGAAATCTCATTGTTTCCTTTGTATTCCTGTAACTCAATCTCATCCATTGTATCCGTTCTATAAATATAGCAATGCCCCAATGCTCTGTATTCTAACCTTCTCTGTCTTGCTGAAACTACTACCTCATGAATAAACTCTCTGAATCACTGCTCCGTCTGGATTTGAGTTCTATTGCCTGAGACGCTGTAGGCTTGCTGAAACCTGACAGTTTTATCTTAACAACTACCCTAGGTTAGTTAGTAGGATAGGCCGAAAGAGAGCAACTGGCTAAAAGTCACCCCACGAGCTTCCATGGCAGAGAAGAGATTTGAATCTGCATCTCTCAGATCCTGCTCCAATACTCTATATGCAGAATCTAGTTCCGACCACATACTTCTTCTGCTGGACTAAAGCAACAGTAAAGAACTCCAATTTAACATAGCATTAAGATGACACTCCATTAAAAAAAAAAAGCCAAGAAAGTAGTCTTACGCTGGTTGCGCCAAGCAGCCTGGTGCTATGATGTGGCAACTTGCATCGTCAGTCTGCAAGGCTGTGAGTTCCACCATGCTGACCATCACATCATTTGCATGACCTGGAAGTTTGGGAAGCACAGAGAGAATTTTCTCTGCTAAGTTGTCACCATGATGACCAACTGTTCCTAGAAAACGATCCAAAAGAGAAACACATGAATGTACCAAAGGCTTATGAAAAGGAATAAGCATTCAGAAGACATCAGATCTTCAGATTTCAAAAATCAGCTTTGCCTCGTAGTAAACATAGCAAAACCAAGAATTTCAGTCCTTACCTAAAGAAAAATGCAAAGCTTGCAACACCATATAAAAAGAAGCAATGTTCCTTTTATATAATGCTAAATATTATAAATAATTTTAATGTATTAGATTAGATATTTGCTTTTCCATCTGTTATACAAAACTATGTCTGACTATAATCGGAAAAGTGGCCAAATCATGATAGAAGTGCATGAATCACAGCACTTAGTTTACAAAAGAATGGAGACTGCAAAGACTTGCCTTTTTAAATGAAATTACTATACTGCATTCACAAAATTGCAGGAGTGAATTCTAGAATTACAAGCAGGTATTTAGTCTTAGCCCTGACCTGGATGGCCCCGGCTAGCCTAATCTTGTCAGATCTCAGAAGCTAAGCAGGGTCAGCCCTGGTTAGCATTTGGATGGGAGACCACCAAGGAATACCAGGGTTGCTGTGCAGAGGAAGGCACTGGCAAACCACCTCTGTTAGTCTCTTGCCATGAAAACCCCAAAAGGGGTCGCCATAAGTCGGCTGCGACTTGATGGCACTTCACACACACACACACACACATTTAGTCTTAAGCCAGCACCAAATAACAGATTCCCAAATCACTATGGCAATGTTATCATTCTGCAGTACAATTCAGTAAACTACTGTCAGGTAATCCAGTCCTAGACTTCAGCTTAATTACTGTATTTACAATCCATCTAGCTTCCATTCAAGTTGAACACAGGAAGCTGCCTTAAACAGAGACAGACCATTGGTCTATCAAGATAAATATTTTCTACTCTGACCGGCAGCAGCTCTCCAGGGTCTAAGGCAGACAGAGGTCTTTTGGGGAATGAGGACCCCTTATAAGCAACTGTAGCTCATAGTCTGGAGGAGAAATGGCCCAGCAGAGAAAGCATCCTCATACTTGAATCAGCTTTAGGAGTTTAGGGTTCAACACCACACAGCCAGCTAGCTGGTACCTAAACACCTGCAGCTGATCTGTACACAGGAATGTTACAGTAAATGTGCTTCCGTTTTAGTGAGGTATGTGGCAGTTTCTTTCAGTAATTTACCCAGGTTTTTGACACAATTAGGGCATTTCTGCATAGAGTTTTTGCTGCTGCTCAGCTTCTTTACTGCATCAGTTTTTACCTTGCAGACAGTATTGTTTGCCAGTCGGCATTGTACTAGTTTTACCCCCACCCCCCCACACACCATTCCTATCAGCATCATTGAGATGATTGTGTGTGTACAGATGATCCTGGAAACCTTTGTCATTGTCACATAGACTTGCATCCACTGAACAGCTGTAGAGTTTTTAAAAACATCTTTACATAGCAAATCTGAAGATCCTTACCTGTCAAGTCTAATGTCCTATCCACAAAAATAATAGAGGCTCTACTCTGAGCAGTTTTCCTTCTGGTCTTGCCTTGGGAGTAATTTGCTAGATCCCCTGCAATGATCTTGCTCATTGGCCCAACAGCAAAACATTCCTCCCGCACACCTAGGTACTCAAATAAAGCGTTCAAACCAGACACCAGTGTCCTGATCTCAAGCTGCAGCTCTGAGGACAGAGAGGAAAATTCAACATCATTCAAGTTAGCAATTTTTTTCTTCTCCGGTCTGCCATTATTGATCTGAGACAAATCCTGAGCCATCAGGGGAAAAAGACAAGAAAAGGCAGGTAGCACGAAGAGGTGGGGTGAGATGGGTGCCAGAAACAAGGCAGCATGCTGTACTTCTGCAGTGTAGTTCATGTTACCCATCCATTGGCAAAGCTTTTCTTCAAACTGGTCAAAAACCACTCGGCTGCCCCCTTCCGCCTCGGCACCGCCAGAGGCATTGTGAGCCTGCAGGTGCACTGCGTGGCTGACGGCTGTGAAAACCACACTGTACTGGAAGTTGCTGAGACTCACAATGTCGCGAATGATGTCCACGGTCCTCCCTTTCAGCAGGGTGCCGACCACAAACACGGCCTTGGGCTGCTCGGCGGCACCAGACTCGAAGCTGGAGAACTCTTTGACGTTGAGAGCCCCGGCTTGCAGCAGCCTCCCGGCTCCCCCGCACGTCCAGTGGAGGCTCTCGGCACAAGCGGCGTCCATGAAAACGACCGCCCGCTTCACCTTGGAAAGCACCTGCTCCCAAGCTCGCTGGCAAAAGGATGACACCCCCGCTGGGGCTGTGGGAAAGGCAGAGGACATAACGGGGGACGAGAACTCAGGAGGCTCTGAGGGAAGCCAAAGGCAGGGCCTTGAAGAGCGGAGAGTCGCACAAAGCCTGTTTTGGGACCCACGGCGCTCAGGCTCGCGGGAGAAAAGGGCTCGGCCCTAATCCCCCATAGACGGAGCCAAGAAAATGCTACGATGGGTCGGTCAGCGGAATACAGGAAGCGACAGCAGAGACTATGTTGACAGCGACGCATGCCTATTCTACAGCTGTCGCACGCGTGTGACGTCGTAGTCCAGAAGCCGACGTTGATTGGCTATTTAGAGGCAACCCGAGGCGCCGGATGTTGACAGCGAGGCGTCGCTTTGCTTTCCCAAAGCGCGTAGAGAGGGAGCGGAGTTTCAAGCGCGACTTCTGGAGACGAGACTTCCTGTTTATTTTTTTTAATAATAATTTTTTATTTTCTTCATTTAATATATCAACATAGAAACAATATCCAATACTAAATAGTAATAATATTTTTTTAAAAAAAACCAAATAATATCACTTCCTGGTTATTTTTGATGGCCGTTTCCCCTCCCCCCTCCACTTTGGACTTATCAGTGACAACTGCCCATAGGAAGCAATGTAGGATTTCAGCGTGGGGCTGAGTGTCTCCCCCCCACACACACACACCACGAAAAAAGAGACGAGTTTATTCTGTGTGGGAAAAGTGGACTTTGTGTGTGTGTGTTTTAAGCATTTCAAGGACATATAACATGGAAAATCCTGAAATACGAAATGCAAAAGCCTCTACGATAACAATCATCTTTACAACAAAAACATTTTACAAACTGTTCACAGTTGTAACTGCTGTTTTTATTTTGTTCGTCCTAACAGCTGTCGCTGTCTTGCAAAGTACAAGTAGTTGGCAGGTGAGGAAGTATTTGAGAATGGAGTAGAATGTGGCTCACTGGTAGAGCATCTGCTTTGTGTGCAGAAGGTCCCTGGTACAATCCATGGCAGTTAAATAGGATCAGGAAGTAGGAGATGTGAAAGACCTCTTGGAGACCCTGAATAGCTGCTGCCAGTCAGAATGAGACAACACTGACCTTGACAGACTTAGTGGCTTGGATCCAGTGTGGCATTTCCATTGGTGCAAGGACTTCTGCACATGGAAGTGTGACTTTCTCAGCTCTCCCCACACCAAACCAAGATGCTCCTGAAATCCTCTTCCTGGGAATCCCCTCTCCCCCAGGAATAGGATATGGAAGGCATTTGGGCGGCTGCTGTCAGAGGCAGAAGCTAAGGAAGTTGTGCTCTGTGGGCAGAAGTCCTTTCACCCACAGAATTGCTGTGTTGGATTCAAGCCAGTATATGGTAGCTTTCTGTGGCAGCAGATGCAACATGTAGATTGTATGGTCATATCACTTCCTGGCTTGAGATTTGAAGAGTTTTTGATATTTAAATAGCATTTTGAGAATTGAAATACTATGCAGAAGGTCCCAGGTTAAATCCGTGGCATCTCTCATTTAGAAAGGATCAAGTAGTAGGTGATGTGAAATACCTTGGCCTCAGACCCTGAAGAACTGCTATCAGTCCCAGTAGAGAACACTGAGCTTTATAGACTAATGGTCTATGCTGTGTTTTTCTCCTCAGTGGGGATCCAAGATCCCATCTCCATTTTATCCTCACACTCTGTGTGATAGGTTTGGCAGAGAGTTAGTGGCCCAAAGTCAACCAGCTAAATTCCACGCTAGAGCAGAGATTCAAACCGGTGTGACCCAAGATCCTAGTGGTATGCCGTAACCACTACACCACACTAGCTACATGTATGGGCAATTTGTGTGTCAGTTGGCCACCTACAAATCTAACTTGAAATCCTCGCCTTTGCTCTTCTATGGGTTAGTCAAAGCCAATAAAACACCAGTGGGAAATTAGCTTTCCACTTCAATAAAAACAGAAAAAAAATACATCTTGAGCATTGACCTTGTACAGCCTTTGACCACCGAGATTTTGGCAGGATATTTTTTGTGCATGGCTTAAACGGTCAGGGGTATTTACAGTGGGATGGGGGGAGCCCACGGGTTCAGCGTGTGTTTCCTTGAAAGTGAGACCCCCCTGAGATGTCTCTCAAGGGCATCAGACAGAGTGGGGTTGAAAGAAGTGTTATGGCTAGGGTTGCCAGGTCCCTCTTCGCCTCGGCAGGAGATTTTGGGGCAGAGCCTGGGGAGGTCGGGGTTTGGGGAGGGACTTCAATGCCATAGGGTCCCATTGCCAAAGTGGCCATTTTCTCCAGGTGAACTGATCTCTATCAGCTGGAGATTAGTTGTAACAGCAGGAGCTAGTATCTGGAGGTTGGCAACTCTACTTAAGGCCATTTATGCCTGGGAGGTTCTGTCTTGGATTTGACATTCTCTATGCACAGCCATGAAGGTGCTAGAAAAGATTCTTACTGGTAAGTGTAAGGATGTGTCACTGGCAACCAAGATCAAGTTAATTCATGCCATAGTATTCCCTATTACTATGTATGGGTGTGAAAGCTAGACAATGAAGAAAGCTGACAGGAAGAAAGTAGATTGCTTTGAAATGTGGTGTTGGAGGAGTTACAGATACTGTGGACTGCCAAAAAAACAAATCAGTGGGTCTGCCTAGAAAACGCCGGGATGTGACGTCTTGCGGCTGTGGCTCATGAAAGCGCATACCCTACCAGAAAATATTTTTGTAAGTCTTTAAGGTGCTACTGGACTCTTGCCCTTTTCTACTTCTGCATGGGTGCTTAGGACAATTTACACACCCGAACAAAGGATTGCAAGAACCTTTACCCCTTCTGGTCAGGGGCGTTACAATTGCGTACATTCAATGCACATTGGGGGTCTACTCCCATATCTCATTAGAACAGCCTATAGATATTGCCCGAGGCTGCCTCTCTAAGCAAGCACTTGGTCTTGCGAGTCACATTCCTAACAGTGAAGGTAAGACACTGCTTTTCTCTACTGGGGAAAGCCCATACCAGGCAAGTCTGTCATCTGTCGGCTTCTTATAGCCGTGGATGCCAACGTTCCCAAAGCCTCCACGTGTGTGCAGAATATATGTTTCCCCGCCCCCTAAATGAAGTTTATAGGCACTTCATTGGTGATGGTGCAGAATATATGGTTTCCCCCCCCTAAATGAAGTTTATAGGCACTTCATTGGTGGTGGTGCAGAATATATGTTTCCCCCCCCCCCAAATGAAATTTATAGGCACTTCATTGGTGGTAGTGCAGAATATATGTTTCCCCCCCCCCTAAATGAAGTTTATAGGCACTTCATTGGTGGTGGTGCAGAATATATGTTTGCCCCCCCTAAATGAAGTTTATAGGCACTTCATTGGTGGTGGTGCAGAATATGTTTTTTCCCCCCTAAATGAAGTTTATAGGCACTTCATTGGTGGTGGTGCAGAATATATGTTCCCCCCCCCCTAAATGAAGTTTATAGGCCAGTGATGGCGAACCTTTTAGAGACCGAGTGCCCAAACTGCAACCAAAAACCCACTTATTTATCGCCGAGTGCCAATGCGGCAATTTAACCTGAATACCACCCCCAGAGGGGGCCCAGAGGGAGAGGCTAGGGTTGCCAAGTTCCTCTTCACCATGAGTGGGAGGTTTTTGGGGTGGCGCCTGAGGAGGATGGGGTTTGGGGAAGGACTTCAGTGCCATAGAGTCCAATTGCCAAAGTGGCAATTTTTTCCAGGGGAACTGATCTCTATTGGTTGGAGATCACCTGTAATAGCAGATCTCCAGCTAGTACCTGGAGATTGGCAACTAGTTCCTTAGTGTTTTCTCTTTACATATTAAGACAAATGGAAAGGTGTTTGGAGGACAGCTTGTGGGCACTTCAAAGGTGGAATAGGACTGCACGCCGCTCCGCCCGCACAGACCCAGAGGGTGCCGGAGAAGCTGCTGGAGGGAAAGAAGGAAGGAAGGAAGGAAAGAAGGGAAGGGAGGGGGAAAGGGAAGGAAGGGAGGGAGAGAAAGAAAAAAAGAGAGAGAAAGGGAGAAAGAAATGGAGCAAGGGAGAGAAAGAAAAGGACAGAGGGAGACAGAAAAAGAAAGAGGCCATTTATGCATGGGAGGTTTTGCCTTGGATTTGCCACTCGGTGGGGCGCGGCGGCAGGCTTGTGAGAGGCGAGCAGGGTGGGGCAGAGGGCGCCTCCTTCGCACCCACCAACCAGCCATGCCCCTCGGCTCGCACAGGCCCAGAGGGCGCCGGAGAAGCCGCCGGCCATGCCGAGTGTGAGCGCTCGGCTTCTGTTCCCCGCTCTCCCACCCACCTGGCCGGCCACGCACGCTCCAGCGGCGGCAATGGCGGCAGCTTCTGTGGGAGAGTCCGGGGGCCACCGCCAATGATGTCGGAGGTTCCCCACCCCTGGGCTACAGCCTCCCCCATCCGGGGTGGGTCAGAGCCGGAAAGGCCAGCGGCTTGGAGGAACCGTGCGTGCCGGCAGAAAGGGCTACGCGTGCCGGAAGTGGCACCCGTGCCATAGGTTCGCCAACACGGTTATAGGCACTTCATTGGTGGTGGTGCAGAATATATGTTTTTTCCCCCTAAATGAAGTTTATAGGCACTTCATTGGTGGTGGTGGTGGTGGTGGTGGTGGGGAGCGTGCATCCAGAGAAAGCAAACCCAAGGCGAAACCTCCCATGCATAAATGGCCTGAGTTGTCTTTTTTTCCTGGCCTGGGCCCTGAGGGGGAGCCCGGGAAGGCCCCCCCCCCGGCCTCGTGCGTGTGCCTGGTGCGCGTGTCCGTCAGCCAGACGGGCGACGCGGCTCCTTGCGGCGTGCTTGCTCTGCGAGGGGGGGGGAGGCGGGGAGGGGCCTCACCGCGGGCCGGAAGACGAGAGGAGGAGGAGAAGGGGGGGAGCCATTGCGGGGACGCGTTTCGGCGTCGCCGGGCCTTGTTTGCGTGAGGGGGGGGGAGTCGGGAGCAGCCATGTCGGCCGGCGGCGAGGTGGAGCGGCTGGCGGCGGATCTGAGCGGGGCCGGCGCCGGGGATGAGGAGGAGGAGTGGCTCTATGGCGGTACGGATCTCTCCCTCTCCCTCCCACCCCCCTCAACGCACACGCTCCGTGCTGCTCTCCCGCCCCCTGCTCGGCGCCTTGGGCCAGGCCGCCCGCGAGGGCCGGCGCGCGGCGGGCGGGGAAGGGCCAGGCCCCGGCTTCCAGGCGCCCCGCCGCAAGGCCGCGCGTGGGGCCTACTCGGCCCAGGCCCCGCCTGCTCTAGTCGTGGGGATGGCCTCGCGTGAGGCCTGCCCGAGCCCTCCTGCGGCTGGCGGTACTAATCCCATCATCCCTCACCCGGAGCCCCCCCCTTTTCTCTCCTGTGGATTTAGGGTTATTTCCTTCGCTGTTAAAGTGTGTTGTGGGGGGGGGGGTGTGGAAAGAAAGGGTTTTTTTTTACTTCTTTTTTTAATAAATGTTTTTATTGATTTCCAATAATAAATGGGGGTACAGAAGGAAAAAAGGGAAAAAAACATGACATCAATATTGTTCAACATTGGTATGCCTAGTACTACCCCCTTGTAGAATATAATAATACATTAACTTACTAGCAGAGTGGATTTGATCTCTTTCCTTACACGCGTACCCGGGTTAATACTTCAGTACGCTGTTACGAATACGTCCGTGGGGAATAAGAACCATTGGATTTAACCCCCCCCCCCCGTGTACGTTGGTTCGACAGTTAAGCCCGGTTGAACTGGGTGCCACATGTTGTTGTTATTTATAATGGGCTTTTCGAGAGAGAGAGAGAGAGAGAGAGAGAGAAAGGCCTTTAGGCGGGGAATACATGCCCAGGGTGGCATTGCAAAGGGCCGCTCCACAGAATTGTGGCCATTTTTTTTGTTTCATAGACTAAGATACCTTAGATCTGAGCTTTATTATAGTCCATGTTGAGGCTTTGTCTTCGAGGAGACAAAATAAAAATTATCCATCACCATATTGATGCACTTCCTATTTCCTGTTGATGGAGAACCAGTAAAAGTTTAAAATGTTTTTCATTGCAAATGCAGGGAGCTTTATTATAGCCCATGTTGAGGCGTTGTCTTCGAGGAGACAAAAATTATCCATCACCATATTGATGCACTTCCTATTTCCTGTTTGATGGAGAACCAGTAAAAGTTTACAATGTTTTTCATTGTAAATGCAGGGGAAGTACAGTGTGATTTCCCTTGCTAAAATAAGCTGGAGGAGAGGATTTGTAGGTGTCTAATAATCATTACATAGCCTATCCCCCCCCCCACCACACACAAGGGGAATCCCAAATTGTGCACAGGTACAGTAGTGGACACCTCAAGAGCGTCTGTATTGGTTTTCTTGCAACAGTGCTGGTAGCATGATGCAGCTTGGCATGAGCAGTTTGGAGCCCAGATATACTATTCTGAAGTTTTAGGCTGCTTCCAGATGGGTCAATTGATCCAGGTTTGGCACTGTTGGGAAGCGTATCTCCCCCCACCCCCGCCATTCATGCACATCCCAGGGTTTCCCTGCTTTTCTCCCATCTAACCCAAAATCAATTTGCTGGGAGGTCTTGGAAAAGATTGAAGTAATGCCTGGATGGCTTCCATGTGGGTGGGAATGTTTGAATTTTCCCAGCCCACTCACACAGCAACTATTTTTCCTGTCCCTGTGGCAGTCATTCCTGCCCTCATAACCACAGGCTTTTTAAAAAAAGGGTAATTTGAGCAGTGATACAATATTGTAGCAGGTTCTATGAATTCCCAGATTTCATTAAAAAAAGAGAAGTCTGCGTCTCCTTTCATTATGGAGATATAAGGGGAAACACATTTCACAATAAAAGATTAGAGACTTTTAAAAATGAAAGCTGGGAATTCAGAGAACTGATCTAATGAATACATGGACTGATAACATGGTATTCATTTGCCACTTAAGAAACCTGGAAAAGCTCTGGTTGACTTGAGAGCAGGTTAGATGGCAGGTTCTGTGGGACTGAGGCAGGAAAACTGGGGAAACCTGCCATATGGAACCCCCATTGCTGCTGGCTTTATTGGCAGCTACAGCAGCAACGGGGAAATGACACAAACTTGTCACTGTGTGGAAAATGTTTTAGCTTCATTGTTTCTCCAAAAGTAGGATATTAAAGTTGATATGCTGCATGAATTTGGTGTTCTCCCTGTCTTCTGTAAGCAGTCCAGTGGTGTATAGCATTTGTCCTACCTATAAGACATGATCCAGATTAGCACTCTACTTGCTGTACATCTCCTGAACCTTTCAAAGCTGTATAACAGTGTGTACCTGGCATGGAGAAAAGCTTTATTTCCTGAGTCACTATCAGTCAGGCAGCTGTGAGGAAAGAGAAAGTGGTACACCAATGTTGCCATGTGCCCCAATGGGTAAAAGATCTGTTTGTAAAGTAAATTTTCTTTTCTGTAGTAAAATATCTTCCTGCCTGATCCGGTATATGTATGCTTCAAAGTAAATCCTGTATTCACAGTCAGGCTTACTCTTACGTAAGTGTAGATAGGATTGCAGCCTCAGTTTAAGAAAGTAAACACTGTAGGCACTGGGTATCTGATGAAGGGAGCTTTGACTCTTGAAAGCGTTTAATCCAAAATTTTGTTGGTCTCTGAGGCACTGTAGGACTCATCCATCTGTTCTACTGAAGTCATGAAGGACATTTATAGTCAAAACCTAATTTTAAACTTACACAGATACTGTGGTGATTATGATAGAGTGATGATTATGAATCAGTATGAGTTTGTATTTGAGATTAATTCCTTAATACAGGGCCATCTTTGGACAAAATTTCTTAGTAAAAATATGACATTATTGTTACCATGTTTTTCCGGTAGTGTTCCTATGCATGAAGAATGGAAAATAGGTGGGCATAGTTTTTTCTGCTGCTGATAAAAGTTTGGGGAAAAGTTTCACATTTAATTTGTGTGTCTGTGTTGGAGCAGGGCTCTTAAAATAATGGCTTGAGAAATGCAACAGAAATCTGAAAAATGGATTCATGCATTATGTAGAGAAACTCATTTGTTTACATTTATCTACATTTACATCTGTTTACATTTATTTATATCATGCTTTTCCCCCCAGTGGGCAACCAAAGCAACTTAGAACATCATTCTGCCATCTTCTGTTATCTCACGACAGCCCAGTTAGGTAGAATTGGTTGGGAGAATGGGTGACACAGTCCCATGAAACTCTTTGGATGAGTTTCACAGGGCTTGGGGGGAAATAGCTTCCCCCCCCCCACGCCACTGCAAACCGCTCAGGAGGTGGCACGGCTGCGCCGTCCCCAGGCCCCTCATAAGTATTCTCCCTTCAGGATTGGGCTGCCCGTCTACTACACCATGTCATCTCTGAAACAAACTTCAGGTTTTCATTCCAATTTGTGTCATTGTATTTGGAACTGTGATTTTTAAAAATTGTTTGTTTGTTTTATATAGATGAAAACGAAGAGGAGAGACCAGACGAAACGCCTGCCAGGTAAGTGTCCTGTCACTTGTGTAATCTTTGAAGTATTCGTTGTGAAACGTGTTTAGAAATGTTGGCTGGATTAATTATTTCTTGCTGGCTAATTTTGCATTGAAAGTTAAAGTTGGCGTTTATATTTTTATTTTTCTCATTTATCATGTTGTGTAGCAAGCATTTACTGCCTTTGCTCCAGTACAGATGATTCAAATATTTGCACTTCTATGTGCAATATGGTATGTATTCCTCATTATTTTCCCACTGCAGCAGGCTGTTGCACACCTACTTCAACAGAGCCACACGTGGAATCTCCTTTTCATGAACAAATTACTGTTGATACATTTTGGACAGTGATCTTCGAAAACGTTTTCTTGTTTTTGGGGATATCCATGACTGCATTTCAAAGTGCTGTATCAACAGTTCACAGTAAATATTGGCAGCCATAGCATGCACTGTGTTTTATTGAGCAGTGGTGGCTCAATAGATTGGGCAGTGGAAATATCCCAGCATCCACCACTGTGCATCATAGAGGGGGCCCTTAATGGCAGGTGATGGAAAGCAGTGTTAGAGCTGCTGGAGCTACACTGCAACACCATGTAGGTGTGTAGCTGCTGATTGGCTAGTGGAACCCAGCACCAGCCGGTGACATCATCCTGCACTCAGGCCAAGCATCAGTAGCTGCACAGTGCTGCAGCGGTGGCCCTGGCAGCTCCATCGCCACCTTTTCTTGCCCACTGGTAAGCAGAAATTCACAGTGCTTCTCATACGCTCCCTCAAAATGAATTGAATGGTGTATTTATGTATTGTGCATTGTGTGTGTGTGTAAAGTGCCCTCAAGTCGCAGCTGACTTATGGCAACCCCTTTTTGGGGTTTTTATGGCAAGAGACTAATAGAGGTGGTTTGCCTGTGCCTTCCTCTGCACAGCAACCCCGGTATTCCTTGGTGGTCTCCCATCCAAATACTAACCAGGGCTGACCCTGCTTAGCTTCTGAGATTTGACAAGATCAGGCTAGCCTGGGCCAGCCAGGTCAGGGCATTGTGCATTACCCCACATTCTCCCCTGAGGCAAGGGCATCCTGAGCTGCGGGTTGTTTTCCCTCTCCATCCGGGTAGGCAGGACTAAAAGATTCTGACTTCCTGTGATACTTGGCGGGAAAACAGCCTGAGGAAGCCAGTTTCCGTCCTGCCTATCCGGGTGGAGCAGGCAACTCCGCATAGCTCTGTGCCTTTAGGCTTCATTTCTTTAGCTAGGAGTAGTTTCTTTCCCTTTCGTGTTACAGCTTACCTCTCAGTGTTCCGTGAGTCCTTAATCTTCGCCTTGATCCTTGTTTTTTGAGTGTTGGTCTGTCTTCTACCCCCCCCCTCCGTTTTTTCTTCCCTCCTTATTTCTTTAGCCAAGATGGCCGACGCCATTTTAGTTAGGGAAGACGACCTTCTCTCTGAGAAGGACTATCAAAGGGGGTTGGTGCAGAGCAACCCCAAGGGCTCCGGTTCTCCCAACGGCCGCCCAGGCGGACCATTAGGGAGCAAAGAGGAACCGGGAGAGACCCAGACGCCTGATCCGGAGGCGCCTTTAGAAAAGCCTAAAAAGGCGCGCAAAATAGCGCCGCAGCTACCGGGCGCCCGGAGAAAAAGGCGCGGCGTTAAAGTTGGAGCAGGGGCGAAAGCCGGGCGCAAGTCACCCGCCTCTTCCCCAAAACCGGCTAAACCGCTCA
The DNA here is from genome assembly GCF_029931775.1 of Euleptes europaea. Lineage (NCBI taxonomy): Eukaryota > Metazoa > Chordata > Lepidosauria > Squamata > Sphaerodactylidae > Euleptes > Euleptes europaea. The sequence continues at coordinate 67,179,046 of NC_079320.1, read as the reverse complement.
ACAAGCATCAGGGACGTTCGGATCCGATGGCAGCTGCATCCTCTGGTAACCCTGCGCAAACGGGAACGTTCCCGCCGGGAGTTGGCAGCCCCCCCCCTCCCAGGAGGTGGCAGGCGCACAATTTATTTCATGGCAAAATGCTGATGACCTTATTAATTATGCCCTCCAGCGTCAGTGGATGGCCTTTCAATCCTTTCAAACTCGCCTCCCTCCCCCTATGGGATTGGACCCCTCCCTTCCCCCTCCCAATCTCCCGCCTAATCCTTCCTTTTCCAACTGCACTTCTGCTGTAAATGAGGCAAAATCAAAGGTCGATGCTCCCTCTGCTGGCAGGAGTGGGTCATGGCCTACAAAAGCAGCAATGAAGGCTAAGCCATGTGAAACCAGGGAGAATCAAATGGATCTCTCTAAGTCTCCCATTTCTTCTGTAGATTATGAGGAGGAGGAGGAGTTAGAGGAGGGGGAATTCGATTCCGACGAAGACCCACCTCAACAAGTAGAACAGCATAACAGACTTTTTTCTGGGGAGGATTATCAGGCCCTTTTGGCAAAGGCTATCCTCGCCCTTGATCTCAATGAGGAATCAGATCAATCTGAAGAGCCAAAGTCTAAGTTAAAAAAAGGGGTCAAGGAATGCTTTCCAAGACCTAAGACAACAACCAATTCAGTACCCTTCCCAGAATTTTTCATTAACGCGGTCAGAGACGAATGGGAGCACCCAACTCCCAATAAACAACTCCCCACTAGTATTAAAAAATTATACAATCTGGCTCCACATGCCATGGAAATGCTTAAGGTTCCCTTAGTAGACGCCCCTGTGTTGGACCTCCAATCACCAGGTTTGATCCCAGAAGACGGGGTGGGCTCCCTGAGGGACCAGTTAGACAGAAAGTCAGACTACCTGGCGAGGAAGGCGCACGAGGCCTCAGCCATGGCCATTCAGACCAGCGCTACCACTTCCATCTTTGCTTGGGCCTTGCTAGGGCCGCTTATTTATGGGTCAAGAAAATTATACAACTTGTACCAGATGATAGCCTCAGAGTTCTTGGTGGTCTTGACAGAGTACAAACTGCGTTGACCGTGATGGCGGATGCCTCACTAGATACCATGTCCTCAGTAGCGAGGTCAATGGCATCAGTCACCTCCATTAGAAGGGGTCTATGGCTCAGGTCCTGGCCAGCTGATTTTAAGGCCAAAGCTACACTGATGGCCTACCCAGTCAAAGAGGGGAGGCTTTTCGGAGAAAAGCTGGACAGTATCCTTGTTGAAACAAAGGATAAAAAACAGGTCCTTCCCATGCAGATCAAAAAAGACCAACGTTCTCCTCTGTATCATTCCTTTCGTTCCCCCAAATTCACTCCCAGATTCAGAACAGACTTCAGGAGAGGCTCTTGGGTGTCAAACCGGGGATCATGGAACAATACCAGATCCTTTCGCAGAGGGGGGAGATTCTCTAGGCCCCAAAACTTCCAGGCCAGGTCAGATAAGGGCGACCGATTACCCAAACACCCCCCTCAGTGACGCCGATCACACCTACGTGGGGGGGAGGTTACAAATGTTCACAGCAAGGTGGGCCTTGTCCAACCCGGACAAATGGGTCTCTCAGATCCTATCAAATGGATACCTACTGGAATTCACCTCCCGACCCCGGGATCTCTTCCTAAATTCCCCTATATCACTCAAAACAGAGAAACATTCAAGGACAATAACAGCAATTCAACACCTGCTATTCATCAAAGCCATAGAGCCAGTCCCCAGCTCTCAGAAGGGCCAGGGAGTATATTCCATATTTTTTACGGTGCCAAAGAAAAACGGCGACTGGAGGGCCATCCTCGACTTGAAGTACATCAACAAGAGGATGGCTCGAAGACACTTCCGCATGGAAACAGTCAAGTCAATAGTGGAATCTCTACTCCCTGGCACCTTTATGACGGCTGTGGATCTGACGGAGGCCTACCTCCATATTCCTATACATCCACTACACAGACCATTCCTCAGGTTCGCCTATGGACCCAACCATTACCAATTCAGAGCCCTCCCCTTCGGGTTGACATCCGCCCCGAGGGTCTTCACGAAGGTACTGGTAACAGTCATTGCTACACTCAGACAGGAAGGAGTCCAGGTACACCCGTACCTGGACGATATTCTGATCTGTGCTCCAACACCAAATCTCTCCCGCACCCATACAGATCACGTTATCCAGGTCCTCCAGGAACATGGATATCTCATAAATTTCGGCAAGAGTTCCTTACAACCTTCCCAAGTTATGACACACCTGGGAACCAGAATCAACTCAAAGACCAACTCTTTATCTCTATCCCAGGAGAGAATAAGCAAACTGAAAACCTTTGCTACCAAACTGACCAAATCAAAGTCCGCTATGCTAATGTCCCTTGCGGCTCTACTGGGCCTGATGGTGTCGTGCATAGCGATTGTCCCATGGGCACGCTTTCACTCACGCCCCCTTCAGTGGCTTCTACGTCCCCACCAATTAGATATAGCAAGAAAAAAGGTCAAGTCAGTGACAATCCCACACAGCGTCAGACACAGTCTTCTGTGGTGGACTGTTCCGTCGAACCTGCACAAAGCCACACAGTACATTCACGAAGACCCTGTTCAAGTCTTCACAGACGCCAGCCTTTTCGGATGGGGGGCCATATTGGGAGATCAGGTAGCCCAGGGTCGCTGGACCCACCAGGAATCACTGCTCCATATCAACCTGTTGGAGCTGAGAGCTGTCAAATTAGCTCTCTGGAAGTTCGCAGACATAATCAGGAACCATCATGTACTTATCAGAACGGACAATGTCGCTACAAAAGCGCACATCAACAAACAGGGGGGGTCCAGGTCCTCTTCCCTTCACAGAGAAGCAGTAGCAATTCTCACTTGGGCTCAAGCCAATCTTCCCTCGATCAGAGCGGAACATATCAAGGGAGACCTCAATTGCCAGGCCGACTGGTTAAGCCGGCAAAATTTAGACGAAGGAGAATGGGAGTTAGATCCAGGAACATTTCTTCAGATCACAGAAATATTTGGCACCCCCTTAGTAGATCTGTTTGCCTCCGAATCAAACCGCAAGGTACTCAGATTCTACTCCAGGTATTTTCACCCAAAGGCAGAAGGCACAGACGCCCTTCTCAGCCCGTGGCCCAGGGGACTGCTGTATGCTTTCCCCCCAATACCCATTCTACCAAAAGTCCTCCGCAAGATCCATCAATACAAAGCCAATGTGATATTAATAGCCCCTTACTGGCCTCGGAGGCCATGGTTTGTAACTCTGAAGAGCATGTCCTGCCAAGATCCATGGCAAATTCCAACGGAATCCAACACTCTCAGACAGGGACCTATCCTTCACCCAGACCCTCATTGGTTCTGTTTGACCGCCTGGCACTTGAAAGGCGGTCACTGCTAGAGCTAGGCTATTCCGTCGAAGTGGTTAACACAATTTTGGAGGCCAGAAAGCCCTCCACTAGGCGCATTTACAACGCGTCGTGGAAGGCTTTCGTTCGCTGGGCCAGGAGAAAGCAAATGGACCCACTTCACCCTGACATTCCCGGCATCCTGGAATTTTTACAGGAAGGGGTTAGACAGAACCTGAAGGCTTCCACTTTAAGAAGACAATTGGCCGCCATTTCTACTGTTGTTCCTTTCACGGACGGACATCCCACGACACAGCATAGACACATCTCTGCCTTTCTAAAAGGGGTATCCCAAATTCAACCTCCTGCCTCTCACAGGTTCCCTACATGGAATCTTAATCTGGTTCTTAAGATTCTCATGGGTCCACCATTCGAACCTCTCAAAACGGTTCCGATGAGGTACCTTCGCATGAAGGTCCTCTTCCTTACAGCTATTACCTCAGCTAGGAGGGTATCGGAACTCAGAGCCCTTTCCATCAGAAAAGGCCTGTGTGTCTTCCATAAAGACAAGGTTGTCCTAACTCCAGACCCCACCTTCCGGCCTAAAATAAACTCCCATTTCCATAGATCTCAGGAAATAAACCTCCCATCGTTCTGCCCCAATCCATCAGGCACAACCGAAGCATTATGGCATACCTTAGACCTCAGGAGAGCCATCCGCACATTCATTAAGCGTACTGCAGAATTTAGAAAGTCAGACTTCCTATTTATAGGAATATCTAACCCCAGTAAAGGAAAAAAGATGTCAGCCGCTGCCATCAGTAACACAATCAAGGCATGCATAGCTGAAGCTTACAAGGTAGCTGGCAAGCCAGTGCCCGAGGGCATCACAGCTCATTCCCTTAGGAGTATGGCAACTACTGCCGCCTTTGACAAACAGGCCCCGCTGGAAGAAATTTGCCGGGCCGCAACCTGGTCCTCTGTTTCAACATTTATCAAGCATTATAAAATTCACACATGGTCCTCAGCGCAGGCGGCCTTCGGCCGCAGGGTCCTGCAGAATGTAGTCGAGTAAGTGTAGCTTATCCCACCCTTTTTTGGGGAGCTCTTATAAGTCCCGCAGCTCAGGATGCCCTTGCCTCAGGGGAGAATATAGCCTTGGATACTCACCGTGAGGGCTTATTCTCCTCTGAGGCGAAGGGCATCCTGCCCCTCCCTTATAACTTGTCTTACAATAAAAATTTTAACTGTTCAGTACTTGTCTCCTGCTTAGCACAGGAATGGCTCTATCTGTCTATCTGTTCATGTTGGGTTATATGCAATTGCAATTTACAGTTAGTTTATATAGCGAGTTCTTCCTACTGCTGTTAATGTAGCTAGTCTAGACGGTAACTGGCTTCCTCAGGCTGTTTTCCCGCCAAGTATCACAGGAAGTCAGAATCTTTTAGTCCTGCCTACCCGGATGGAGAGGGAAAACAACCCGCAGCTCAGGATGCCCTTCGCCTCAGAGGAGAATAAGCCCTCACGGTGAGTATCCAAGGCTATATTTTAGCAAACATGTTTGTTCTAAATGGCTTATGTCAATAACTGTTAACAGTTTGCTTCAAGGTGCTCAGGGTGGCGTGCATGGTTTTCTTCTCCTGTGAGGTGTAGAGGAAATGTGACAGGCCCAAGGTCACCCAGTGCACTTCGTAGTCAGTTGGAAATTTGAAATTTGAACCCAGGTCTTCCCAATCCAGAACAGATACTGATTAAAAATAAGTATTAAGATTAAAAATAAGTACAGCTATCAGTTAAAACACAATAAAATAGCTGATATGGCATGAGGTTCTCAGGAAATACTGGACCCCAGACACAGTGTAAGGTTCCATGGGGCTGTCTTCTTTTCTTTTGGTCTCACGTTATTTGGTAACTGGGGGGAAGGAGCCTTGAGATGGGCACATGGAATGATCTCATGACTTCCTGTTAACTTCCCCCCCAAAATCTATGTTAACTTTGATGTAAAATGCGAATAGTTTTTATGTAATTCGGTTTAAATCAGGGGCATCAAACGTAAGGCTTGAGGGCCGGATCTGGCCCCTTGAGAGCTCTTATCTGGCCCGCAAGGCAGCCGCCCCCCCCCCCAACCTCGATCTGGGCTGGCGAGGCATGGTCCAGTCTGACCAAGTGACATTTATGTCATAACTGGTCCTTGTAACAATTAAGTTCGCTATCCCTGGTTTAAATAAAACTTATTTTTTGTGCTTTATCCACCATGGCTAATAACTAGTTTATGCTTTCTTGTGTTTTAAAGTGTTCCACCCCCAACTGGAAATGAAGAAGAGGCTGCTGAAAATGGTGTCGTGAAAACGGTAGTAGTAATAGGAAAAATTATTTTACCTACTTGGAATCTGGGGAAGCTACTCATGATAGCTGCTGGGCCTTAAACAGTAGTGTGTGGTTGATGTTTGATTGTCCATACAGAATAGTAAAGGCAGCCCAAATATAATGAAATTTGATGGTGTGATTTCTGACATTAGCTGTTACCGCACTAGGTATTCCCAGCAATGTATCAAGAGTTTGGAAATGTTATAAAAAACATCGCTTTAAAAGGGTTTTTGGATGCCACAACTAAAAAATGGTTGGAAGATGTTTTCACAGCTAAAGGGGCCAAACAAAGTGCGAACAGTATTTTTTATAACAGTTTCAAACTCTTAATACATCGGTGGGAATACATAGAAAGTACGAACAGTATTTTTTATAACATTTCCAAACTCTTAATACATTGCTGGGAATACCTAGTGCGGTAACAGCCATTGTCCTCAACCTAGAATGTCTGTAATCTTACCCCCTTTCATGATACTCCTTCTAGTTTTCAGTTCTTAAGCTTGGTAATGAATTTCTGCTGTTAGTCTATCACAAGCAGAGACCCACGAAGGGAGGGGATCTCCTGCCCCTGCTTGCTGCTCTTTGCTGCTGCTCCCCCACCTCCCCCCTTGCTTGTCACCTTTCCCCGCCTCTCACTCTGCCTCCTCTTCCACCTTGCTGCTTTTCACCTGCTGCCATGACCTCCTCCATGCCTTTCTCCCCTTCCTTAGTCTCTCCCTCGTTGCAGCTGCTTTCCGTTTGCTGCCTCAGTTTCTTTTCAATATGGGGAGCCCTAAAGTTAATTTTGTCTAGTAATTGAATTGCATATAATATCTTATAACATCATTTTCTTGTAGAAAGTGACAGAGGCTGAGGATGATAGTGACAGTGACAGCGATGATGATGAAGATGATGTTCAGGTCACTATAGGAGATATTAAAACAGGAGCCCCTCAGTATGGGTAAGTTGCTGATTGGCATTAAGGATCTGGGTTTCATGGAATGCCACTGTCAGACTGGTTAATAGCCACTTTCTGGTTATCTATGATAAGTAACAAAAACAAAACAAACAAACAATATACATAGAGAGAAAGAGGGATACACAGAATATTTGTATTTAATGGGTGTATTTGTATGCTTGACCCAAGAGAAAATGTATAAGCTCTTAATAAGTATATTTTTTCTTTGCCTAACAAACCTCTAAACAACTCATATGATCGAACTGACTTTAGAGAGCTTTAAAATGAAATTCTAATTTTCTATCATGCAAATACAAGCGGGTAATTATCCACAAATGTTATACTTGGTTTCCTAGGAATGTAATGGCTGTCAGGGTTGATTACTGTAAACCTTCCTCTTATCTCCATTATCTGTATCTGGGTTTTAGGTATGGTGCTGCACCTGTGAATCTCAACATCAAAACTGGAGGGCGTTCCTATGGATCCTCTGGTAAGCAACTTCTGTGTGGTCATTTTTATAAAAAATGGGGCAAAAGATGCACTGAAACGAATTACAATGAAACTAATTAGATGAAGTGTTGTGGTTCAGGAGTTTAGCATCTGCTCTGCGGGCAGTCCCAGGATCAGGTTGTAAGTGGTGTGAAAGACTTCTGCTTGAGACCATGAAGAGCCACTGGTAGTCAGAGTAGGTACTACTGGCCTCGATAGACCAGTGGTCTGACCCTGCATAAGACTAAATAGGGAAGTATGTATACAGAAATGTAACTACATTTATTTTAGTCTTTTCACAAGAAAAGAGTTGTCGTTTTACCCTCCTTTTAATCTCTCATGCATCATATGAAGTACTTTAGGCTAAGATTGCTTCCCCAGGACTCCTGCTGAAAGTTATGTCTGAGGTCTCCGCTGTGGAAACTACATTGGCTCTAAACTTTGAACGTTAAGCCATCTGTTACAATTATGCTTCTTTTTTTCTCTCTTAATTTCTTTCCTGATTCTCTGTAATTAATTGACTGTCTCTGTTGATATGGCAATTCTTTAATACAAGTAGCAAATGGTTTTAAGTTCTGATGTTAGAACTATGATTTTTTCCCTTCTTTATCATTTCGTGATAGGTGCTAAAGTAAAAGGGGTTGATCTTGATGCACCAGGAAGCATTAATGGTGTCCCACTATTAGAAGTTGACTTAGATTCCTTTGAAGACAAACCTTGGAGAAAACCAGGTAACAAATCCTTGGGCTGAAACTTTTATTGTTGTAGAATAAGGGTAGGCAACCCCTGCCATGTGTACCAATAATGACATACCAGGACATTTTGATTGGCACCTGAAGCCAAATCTGTCCAAGCAGTCAAGGAATTGGCAGCACCATTGGGGCCAGCAGTGCAGGGGAAGGCAGCAGGCATGACTTATGCCCATCATGACCTCCAAGCTACCAGAAAAGGCCAAAGTGAATCCCTGAAATACTGAACGATCACTGAGGTCCAAGCATGTCTGGACAAGTACATAGAATGATAGAGTTGGAAGGGACCATCAGGGTCATGTAGTCCAACCCCCTGCACAATGCAGGAAATTCACAACTACATCCCCCCTATACCCCCAGTGACCATGCCCAGAAGATGGCCAAGGTGCCCTCCCTCTCATCATCTGCTTAAGATCATAGAATCAGTGTTGCTGACAGATGGCCATCTCACTTCTTAAAAACCTCCAGGGAGGAGATTTTACCACCTCCCCAGGAAACCTGTTCCACCGAGGAACCGCTCTAGCTGTAAGAAAATACCTCCCCCCTTCCCATTTAGCATGCCAGCAACTTCACAGATGTTGCATTTTTTTTCTCAGTACTTGGACCAAACAAGGTTGCTTCCCTCTGTTATAAGTTGCCTGCTAATAGTCTTGCTGGTGAAATTACATAGGTGAACAGAAATAAAGTGCCCACTTTTAACACTGACCATGGGAATACTTAACCATTTGATTAAGAAGCTAACATCTTAAGCAGAGTTACATCCATTTAAGCCCATTGACTTCAGAGTTACAGGAGGGTGTAACTCTGCTTTGCATGAGCTGTGAATTAGTAATTCTTGTAAGCAGTAGAATTTTGAACTGTGAGAACATCCCAGTCCACAAACATTCAGTAGCAAGCCAAAACACTTTACAATATGGGTGGCCTGTGACTGCATGTGAGTAAATTTGTAATTTGCAGTTCTAGCTTAGCTAGTACTGGGTCCAGTTTTTTGGGGGGTGGGGGAGCAGGCTACAATTATTCAAATAAATAATTAGCTGGCTCCGCTTTGTGAATCTCCGTTTGAAAATGCCAGCATGTGCAATCTGGAGAGATGGCTCTTCAGAATGGTTTCACTTAAAGTCAGTATCTAGAGAGCTTGGGAGCAGGAGTTATGGATTCTTCCCCTTTTCTGTGCCAGTGGTATTTAATTCCTAGCATAGTTGTTCATTTGCTTTTTCTCCTTAAGGTGCTGATCTTTCAGATTACTTCAATTATGGGTTTAATGAAGACACCTGGAAAGCATACTGTGAGAAACAAAAGAGGATACGCATGGGACTCGAAGTTTTACCTGTTACCTCAACAACAAATAAAATTACGGTAATAAATAGAATCTCTGGTGTACCATAATACGGAAATACTTTTCCCTTCTGAAGTTGGCATAGTACCACGTCCGCAGTGAGTGTTAGAAGTCCTTGTGTGGTTCAAAGCTCATACCTTTCCTTTTTGTCCCCATCATCCAGAACCTTTGCTCCATTTCTTTGTTGACTTTGTGTTTATAGTGTGGAACCACCAAGCTGCCACTAGCTTGTAACCTGTTGTTAGTTGTAATGTAGCCCATCAGTCCATAATGTGTTATTTTAATGGGCAATGTGTTATTTAACTTAGGCCGAAGACATTGCTATGGAAGTAACACCAGGGGCAGAGATTCCAGATGGCAGATACAATCTTTTTAAGGTGAATGTTGGTAAACTTTCCTTAGTCACTCTAATTACTGTTTGCCATTTCACTTCCAAGAGCTGAGTCCAAGCAGAAGTGGACACAGCTGGGGGTTTTTTACAAGTTTTTTTTTGATATATCGTCCCAATTTGTTGCATGTAAAATTCTATAATTTCTGTGCTTTTGAAGCCTGTGATTCTACAGCCTAATTTACTAATGATTGCTGTGGCAGCTATATGACTTTTTGTATGCTGCATTCTTTTAGTTAAACGTATTTTAAAGGAGTGTTGTCTGATGTAAGTTTAGATGTATCTTTTTCCTGTCCAGTAATTGTTCTGAGCATGAGTGGTCAAGCAGTTGGATTAACATTTTTTTTTTCTAAATCAGGAATGACCTGTTTCTATATTCAGGGGCCTGTGTTGGGGGTGAGGAAGGGACATTCTGTTCTTCAGACACTGTTTCAGGGGTCAGTAAAATCATCAGGTTGGCATCACCTACCAGTAAAGGCTGCAGTCAATATCTGTGATTTCCATTGACAACTCACCTCCTCCCGAGTCGCCTGAAATGCATGGAGAACTTGAGAAGCGTTGGAGTCTTAGTACTAACTTTGCACTGAAATTTGAAGGTGCTGGGAATCAGCAAGAAATTTCTCTGCTTTCAAAGCGTAGTGTGGAGTCAGAGACAAGGTCCTATCTCTTCTTTGTGCATGCTGGAAAATTCGGGGAAGGAAAGTTTGCCCCTGCAAGCCAGCACCATGTGAGAAGATGCTTTCTTTCTCTGAATTCTCTGTATTGGGTAGAAAACTTGGAGAAGGGGAAGAGTTTTTCACTTCATGCTTGGGTCAAGTATAGGTGGCCACTACGATCAAACATATGGTTGTCACTGGCAACTGCTTTTATGGACCTCTCATTAAGGTCTGTACATAAAGAGAGCATGTGTGCTTGGATGGTATAAAAATATGGGAACACTGAGGAGTGAGAGTGCTTCCTGAAAACCTCAAGAGCTAGGTTGACAGCAGTTACTTGTCTTGCAGGAGTATGCATGATATAGGAATATCTAAAGTACCTAAGATGCACATAGAAGCTAGTTGCTGCTTTCTTATGAACTGATGCTTGGAATAACTTTTCTAGAAGCCCACCTTCATTTCATTTTATAGAGCCACCAGGAGCAGCATTTAGCCATAGGATGGATCTGGCCCATGCACCTCTAGTTGGCAATCCATATTTTGTACAGTTGTTTAATATTCTGTTTCGTTCTCAAATCTGCTTCTGCCTCCCCCGGTTGTGGATGGCGTTTAAGTGGGAAGTATTTTATACCTCTACATTTCAGAACTGGACAGCAGTATAAGCTAAAGTGCCATGGGATTGAGTGACCTTCCTGTTCAGTGACTTATTACAAGAGACTTGTAGGTGGATTATGCAGAAGTTTGCACTTGTTTTCCAAAATACAAGAAAGCTGACAATTGTAAACTGACCCGTTAGAGCTTTTTATCACAGCCTTCCTCCAAGAAACTCACATAAGGATTCAAATTTCAGAGTAATCTGGAATGGTACTGATTTGTCCAAGGCCACCTCATGATTTTCATAACTGATAGAGTAGGAGTTTTATCTTTGGTTCCCCACATTCAGGTCAAACACTGTGCACCATCCTGCTGCCTGTGCACATTAGCATTCCGGATACAAACCTGCTTCGAAGTCCATGTTCCAACTATGCACATACACATGAAGTTGCCTTGTACTGAATCAGGCCATTGGTCCATCAACGTCAGTATTGTCCACTCAGAATGAGAGTGGCTCTCCAGGGTCTCAGGTTGAGGTCTTCCACATCACTTACTACATAATCATTTCAACTGGCGATGCCGGGGATTGAATCTGGGATCTCCTACATGCAAAGCAGATGCCCTACCACCGAGCCATGGCCCCTCCACAAACTGTGGCTGGTAGAGCTCTGCATCAACTTTATCTGGTGATAAGGCTGCAACCTTTTCCATGGTTCTATTCTATGATTCTGTTCATGATTCTTATAACAATGAAAGTTAGAGTGTAGTGTGTTACCTTTCCAATGGAGGATCCCTGGGAGAGCACTGCACCAGTACACCACTGTGGCAGTTTAAAGATCCAGAGAGGAGTGTGTAATGGTGAGGTTAGCAATCCTGGTCTGCAGTGTGCTGGAGGATAGCATACACTAATACTAGGAAAAATTGTTCCCTACCTCATGGGATGTGAGCTGTGACCATATGCCCTTGAGTTGGCCAACTGTTCTGCTTGTCCTGATCTTAAAGGGATGTACACACAATAGCAGTAAAGCATAAGTAAGTCCCGTTTGTCCCAAGCAGAGGAAGAAGTTGTACCCTCTCATAGAAGGCAATTTGGGGTCCAGGTGATAATATATTTCTTTCATTGATGGAATGAGCAACCACAGTGTGTTAGAAAGTGTGGATATTTGTAATTCCGTTTTTTAAAAGTTTATTCAGAAAGATTTCATTCTAACGTGGTATAGTGGTTGAATTGCCATACTGGGAGCTGGGAGACCCAGGCTCGAATCCCACTCTGCCATTGGGTGCTTAGTGTGGGTGTCTTTGGGTCAGTCACATACACTCAGCCAAACTTGTCTCATAGGGTTGTCATGAGGATGAAATGGAGGAGAGAGTGATGTAAGCTGCTTTGGGTCCACATTGGGGAGAAAGGTGAGATATAAATAAAGTAAAAAAAAAATTAGACTGCGCTAACGAGGACACTTTTATTCTGAAGGTACAGCAGGGCAGAACTGGAAATGTGGAGAAAGAAATATCACTGCAGCCAACCAAAGCTGAGTTTACGTCTCCTCCACCCTTATTCAAAACGGGAATCCCTTCAAACAGGTCAGTTGGGCAGTCTTATTTTCAAGTTCTTTTGTTAAGTTGGAGAGAAGACATGTTTGTCATATTCTTCAAAAAACATATGTATATAAAAATAAAATAAAAGTTACAGTTAAAATAATGGGAATGTTTTGGCTTCAGCAGTGGTAGGAAAGTGAACATCTTAGTTCCTTGTTTTATGTATCTATGCTTGATAGGATGGAAGGAGGTGCAGAAGGCTGAGGATTGTTGCACTGGTGTGTATTAGTAAAGGTTGGAGGCCATTTACAGTGCGTTCCTAAGGAGAGTTACTCCAGTCTAAGCCCATTCATTTCAGTGGGCTTATACTGGGGTAACTCTCCTTAGGAATGCACTGTTAGGCCATTTTTGCATGGTAATTAGCAGCACGTTCCATGCTGAATTCCCCGCAGATTTGTTTGAATTTTGCATGCTGAACCGATGCTGCAGACCTGCTTCGCATTACAAAAGAGCCCACCATGAAGAATAATCAGAGGGAACCGTGTAAAGCCGAGGGGTGGTGGTGGAATTTCTCCTTTTGCGTCAGGACGGTGAATAGGCATTTTTAAAGTCGCATTTTTAAAAAGAGCTTTGAACGAGATTCAAAATTGACCATGCATAAATGGCCTGTGAGTCTTCTGATCCTGAGTTCTAGTGTTTTGTATACTGACTTGTAAATACATGAATAATTTTTTATAATTTCATATCTGAGGACTGATTAGCAGCAGGGATCTGTTGTGTTTCTCTTTAAATTCTATTAGTTCTTTGTGCTAACAAGGTTCTTGCCTGAATTGGAATAATGTGTTGAGGTTAAGCTTGTGTCTGTGGCCCTCCTTGCATTCAAAATGACTTCATTTCAAATTTCAGAAGCCAAGTCCTCCTTATTTTGCACTGTGTGATACTTCACAGTTGTAAAAAGTATGATCCAGTGAGATGTGTATATCCCTGAATGTTTGAAGAATTCTTCTTAGTTGTAACCTTTCAGTGCTTTTCAGTGTAACCTTTTCAGTGCATTTTTGTAAGCCATTTGCAGAATTAGGCAGGAATTTTAAAAGGAGGAAATACCAATGATGCATGACTTTTCTGTTGATTATTCTTTAAAATAAGTACTTTTAAAATAGTTTCATATGAATAACTATGTATATATATACATTGAAGTACAATAGTTAACGTTCCTTTAAAATGTTAGTACTCATCTTTCCATTTGTAAAATGTAAAAACATAAGTTAGAAGAACTACCTGTGAAATAGAACTGTATAAGAAAACTGAGATTTTAAAAGATCCTACCAGCTCTCACGTCAATCAGTTTCTCACAACATAAACCAAATGTCAGTGGTGAACATACTGCTGTTATGTAGATATCTGTTGCACGTGCTCTTTAACAAATGTGTATCTGGAGCCAGCTGGACCTGATCTTTAGTAAAGGAAGATTATTTTATTACTGACTTATATGAAATAGATATCTTTAGTCCTATGTCTTCCTCTTGTATTTTTATAGCCTGCTTCATCTTTTTTGTTTTGGGATTTTTTGATTTTGCTGGCCTTCAAACCAGTCAGCTGTTCATGTGGGAGAGTAGTTTGATTACTGATGAGGTGTTCTGTTGAGCAGCTCACGGCCCAGCCCTTTGCGTGTTTAGTCAGACATAAGCTCTAATGAGGTCAGTGGAATTCTCTCCCAAACAAGTGTGCATAGGATTAAAGCCTAGGATTTACTAATCTTGAATGTGCATTATCAACTTTTTCTAGTTGGCAACATTGGAAAAAAATAGAGCAGATGAAGAAGCAGAGAGTCATTTAGCTGAGAGAGCACCACTGCGTGAATTTTTGTTGTTGTTGAAAAGATTCATTCGGGGGGTGGAGGTAGAGCTGAACTGCCATAGTGTGGTAAATTTTTAGTCACCTCCATCCTCTCAGGAGAGGCTAGGGAATGAAAGCACTAAACTTTTTGTTCTATGTTTTCTGCTTTTATGGCCATTAGGAGGCTAATTTGAAATACACTGTTTGGTGCAGGTTGAAAAATCTTGTTTCTAGAAGTTGACAATTTTCAGTAAGGCTCTGAGAACAAAATACACATGACTAAAACCAAGGACTGTGAGATGATTGGCTTTGGGGCATATGCAATGTGTATTTGGATAATGTACTTGGAGCCCATTCCTGAGGGCGGGGTGAAGCTCCTTAGGAAGGGAGAGCTCGCGCTGACATGGGGTGGGGTGTTCATGGGGCATCACAGGGGGTGAAGCTGCCTTTAGACAGCTTCCACAAACCTTTCATCCCAGGAATGCCCCCTTGAGCGGCGGTGGGGCTGTGCCACCTTTTTTGGTAGCCCAGCCCCATTGGAAGTCATGGGGAATTTCCCCCATTTCATCTGTTTTAATTTTTTTAAGGCCTTTTCTTCCTCCGTGGTGGCCGGCAAGCCTTGGAGGAGGCTGTGCTGCTCCCAGCCACCGCGGATCCACCCCCCCTTCAGGATTGGGCTGCCCCAGAGGTACAGTAGTAATGTGAGTTTTACAGCACTTGTGTTGATTTCTTCCTTGTACATGATGAATATTCAAAAGTTGTAGCTACTTTTATGGAGTATGGAGATATCAGTGTAGTGTTACGAATAATACCATTTTTGGTAGATCTTTAGAGACTTATTCTTGTTCTTCATCCACGAAATCAAGGAAATTTAAGATAGAAGGGTTGTAAATATAAAAGGGATTTTACATTTGATCCATAAAGGGGACTGCATATGCTAACGCATGTAAATACATTAATAGCTACAGTCTCCCATTTGAACTCATAGCGCCAGTTGGTGCTGGATAATGGGTAGAGGATGGGGGGAAGACTAAGGTGATAAAAATGCAGGAAGAAAAGAATCTCTTAAAACAAGAAAAGAAAAACATAAGAAAAGAGAGACCTGGAAAATTTATCTTGCCAGAAACAGCGCCTCGTCTCAGTCGCAGACAAGCACTGCCAGAAAAGTCAGTTCAGGCATCGGGAAATGGCAGGAACGATATGGGCGGTCTGAATCGCCTGAACTAAGGTAAGAAATGTTTAAAAGGATATGATCCTTTTCTTATTGTGATGCCAGTTTTATCATCAGTGGGATAATACCCCACAAGTATTTTTGAAATTGCGACCTGGGCTCATCTGCTGTGTGGCATTCTTCACTTCAGCACATGCCCTCCAAAATGCAGCACATCCCTCTGCCCCCACCCCCCAAATATCAGCAGTGTAACTACAGCTGATAGTCACAGCCACACAAAGTACACCCTCCTGCTTATGGCTATATCACTATATATCTCTTTGTACACAGTTGGAATTAGCTTGGTAAAATTGGCCCGGTGGCTTTCATACTCTCATTCTCAGTATTTATCTATCTACGTGATTTTTCATCCATCTTACTCCTGTGATGGAATCATCTTTGAACAGGGACATTTGAAGCACAGTTAAATTTCACAGACTTCACTGTCTGTAAACTGGTTTGTAAAGTTAACTTAGTTATTAAACAATTGCTTTGTGCTAATACAAAGCACAGATTCCAGGCAGAGCCTCTCAACCTTCTAGCCTTGCTAACTCTTTTTGGTATGCAACCCCTCTGCCTCTTAAATCAGTTGTTGACTAGGCAGGCCTGCTTGGCTGCATCCTGTGAGGGAAGAGGGGGCAGCTCAACTGTATTCATTTTGAATCAGTTGGTGTTTCCAAGGGCTCTTCAGATGTACAGCACATTATGGTAATCCCATCTGGATGTTGGTAAAACATGAATGGCTGTGGTTAAGTCACTCTTTTCTAGAAAAAAACCACAGCTGGCATATCACCTGAAACTGATAAGAAACTAATCCTCACCGCTTGTGGACTGAATATCTAGATGCAGTGAAGGCTTCAAGAGCTGCATGCTTAATTCTTAAGAACAGATTGTAATCTTATTCACAGATCAGATGAATTAACAATTGACAGTAGCTCTATCGTGACTCAGCTAAGTGAGTTTGTTCACCTCAGACCAGTCCATCATGACTCAACTTCCACAGCCTTTCTTAGAGTTCGGTGGGAGAGGAAGTGTGTCATATGTATATGGATGACACATCTGCTCAAATCTTGAGATACCTTTCTCCAGAAGTTACATTTAGATATGGGGTAGGAGACGAGAGAGATCATTGAGGTTCCCTGTGCTCCACCAGCCATGGGTTGGACCACCAGTCTCCTAGAAAGACCTGGAGCAGACTTAAAGAACAAAGCACTAAAATATGGTACCACTCAGCCCCATAAGCTGCTTCAGAAGGACAACACAGTCAGTGGTATCAACAGCAACTGAAAGACCCAGGAGAATCAACAGGATTCTGAGAGCCAGCGTGATGTAGTGGTTAAAAGCGGTGGTTTGGAGCAGTGGACTCTGATCCAGAGAACCGTGTTTGATTCCCCACTCCTCCACATGAGCGGTGGAAGTTAATCTGGTGAACTGGGTTTGTTTCCCCATTCCTACACATTCTATCCACATTGAATAACATCTTTTAGAAACCTATATTTGTTGCACATGCGTTGCTATGATGAATTTACCTAAATCTTCCTTTTGATGTCTTTGCTGTTTCATATGTAAAAATGCCAGTGTAACAGTTGGTTATGTCCATGTTTCCTTTTTCAGAAGGCTGTCTGGTACAATAGATGTGATTGGACAGACTATCACAATCAGCCGAGTAGAAGGAAGGAGGCGTGCCAACGAAAACAGCAACATACAGGTTTCATGTTTCCAATATTTGTACAAGGGGGCTTAAAAGGTAAAGGTAAAGGTCCCCTGTGCAAGCACTGGGTCATTCCTGACCCATGGGGTGACGTCACATCCCGACATTTCCAAGGCAGACTTTGTTTACAGGGTGGTTTGCCAGTGCCTTCCCTAGTCATCTTCCCTTTACCCCCAGCAAGCTGGGTACTTATTTGACCGACCTTGGAAGGATGGAAGGCTGAGTCAACCTTGAGCCGGCTACCTGAAACCGACTTCCGTCGGGATCGAACTCAGGTCGTGAGCAGAGCTTTTGACTGCAGTACTGCAGCTTAACAGTCTGCGCCACGGGGCTCCTATACAAGGGGGCTTAGCTTCAGCTTTAAAAAGGTAAAGGTGGTCCTCTGTGCAAGCACTGGGTCATTACTGGCGCATGGGGTGACGCCACATCCTGATGTTTACTGGGCAGACTATGTTTAAGGGGTGGTTTGCCATTGCCTTCCCCAGGCGTCTACACTTTATCCTCAGCAAGCTGGGTACTCATTTTTACCGATCTTGGAAGGATGGAAGGCTGAGTCCACCTTGAGCCGGCAAAAGAATGATAATATTCTCAATGTATAGTAAGAGCAAAACAGCTAGAATCTAACGTCAGTCGTACTCAAGTACCTGTAACAAAATGGTGTGGATTGGTCTTTAAGTTGCCCAATATTGGCTGAAAGAGGTGAGAACCATCCTAGTTTTGCAACAATTTTTAGGCAAGCTAAAACAGCCTTCCCCCACCTTTCCAGGCTTCTTCAGGGCTCTGAGAGGAGGGCTGCTGAAACAGTTCTAGCAGGGGTGTGTGTGGGTTGTGTGTTCTGTCAAGTCGCTTCTGACTTATGGCGACCCTATGAATCAGTGTCCTCCAAAACGTCCTATCTTTAACAGCCTTGCCCAGATCTTGCAAATTGAGGACTGTGGCTTCCAGGTGTACTCTTGCAATAAAGAATGGTTGGAAAGGAGGGGCGAGTCCCATCCTTTTCCAGGCATGCTTGGTGCTCTGATGGCATGCCTACTGGGCTGGTCCCCAAGAATGGGTGACAAGGGATAATGCAGTTTCCCCTTGTCAGCCATCCTCAGGATTGGGAGAGCTCCAGGCCTTAACCTGGCCAGCGAGGGAAGGTCAGAGCAGAAAAAAAACACAGAGGGTGTTCCTTCTGCTCCAAGCTTTCCTCAGTAAGACCAACAAAAACACCATCTGTTAACATAAGAAACACAAAAGCTGCCATCAACTCTGGACAATTAAAAAACAACAACACACACAGCAGAAACATAGAAGTCAGTTAATAGCCAAATAACTCATCTGACCTCTTGCTTTTAGCTTAAGATAAACCAGAGCCTTGCTTCAACAAAGGTAGTCTTAACCAGTTTACAGAAAGCCAAAGGGGATGGAGTCAGATGAACTTCACAGGGAAGGGTATTCAAAAGTCTTGGTGCTACTACCAAGCAGGCCTGTTCCCCATTCAGACACCTGCCAGGTTTTTGAAGGTGAGAGAGCACAGAGCCTTTCCAGATGATCACAATATGTGCATATCTTCATGTGAGAGGAAGGTGGTCCATGAGGTAGCCTGCTCCCATCAGTTAAAAGCCATTGAAGTTCCAAACCAGCACATTAGGTTGAGCCTAGAAATGGAGGCCAATAAAATCATATCAGGTATAATATGATCAGTTAACAGGAGGCTACCTTTTGAGCTACGAAGTTTTCAATGGCAGTTCCCATTGAGAGGTTACAATAGTCTGGTCTGGAAGTCACCAGATTGCGTCCAGTTCAGCTTTCTCCAGGAAAGTTTGCAGGTTGTGTATGAGGGCTTATTTCCAGCCTGATCTGTTATTGCCATTGCAGTATTGGGGTTTTGCTAAGTTCACTAGTGCATTATGTTCTGGAAAGAAAAAGAAGAGGTAATTTGTGACACTTTCATACCCTGGTATGCACGCATTTCCTGTGGGTGTAATTGTCACCTGTCTGAAATGCGAAATTCTGGAAATATTTGTTACTTGTGCTAATTTAATTCTTATGCAGGTATTCTTTGCTTGAATTATTTTAAGAATTTTGTGTACCTATCTATTGTTTATATTTTTCATGCAGAAACCTGTTCCCCAATTTCTGTAAGAAAGAAGTGTGCATGTTTCTTGATTTCAAAAAGCCTCTTCAGGAATAAGCAGTGAGGGTAGTATGTATATTTCCCCCCTCTTTAAAGGGCACCTGTAACATTTGATTTTTATTTTGTAGGTTCTCCCTGAACGCCCCAGCGCTGATGTGGATAACAATTTTTCCAAGCCCCCTCCATTTTTCCCTCCAGGAGCTCCTCCCACTCATCTTCCACCGCCTCCTTTCCTTCCACCACCTCCATCTGTCAGTACCGCTCCCCCGTTGATTCCCCCACCAGGTAAAAAAGGAAGAAAACTTGCAGTGTTCATATTTCAATATCTTTTTTTCCTTGCATGAAATTGAAGTTGTGGTGTGACTGTTGTATACTTTTAAAATTTATTATTAATAACAACTATGACCAGGGTTAGTTACTTTGGTCGTTTATGCATGGGTACTTTCACTCACGTTCGCCCCTGGTCTGAATCGGTTGTTCCTTGGAGGTATGCATGAGTTTTGTGTCCATTAGAGATGATCTCGTGCCCAGCCCTCGCAATGTCCGCGTCTTCCCATTCCTCTGTTAACCCAGCTCTTCCATCTTCCCTGAGCAAAGCCTGGGTGAAATCCCCGTGCAGAAGGCAAAGTGCGGGGCACGCAAACTTGGTTTCGCTTATGGCCAATTACAAAGCAGCATGTCCAGAGGCGGGGATTCAAATATTTCCTGCTTCCTCAGAGCTCTTTCTGAGCAGAAGAAAATCTTTTTAAAATCGAGGCTTAGATTCCCCCCCTTCTTTCAGATTGCTCTGTTTTTGTTGTTGTTTTTTAAATGCTTTTTTATGTGGCAATTGGGTTTGGGGGGATTGTCTCTCACAGTAAGCACTACAAAGTAAGCCAATTACAAAGTAGCATATAAAGGGGCGGGACTTGATTTGAACTTGGAGACTGCTGGTGCATAGATTCCCAACAGGAAGGTGTGGGTCCAGTGAGCAACGAACCTCAGGTAAAACTCCCATGCATAAACGACCTTAGTTAGCATAGATTTTCCAAATTTATTATTAATAACAACTATGATCAGGGTTAGTTGCTTAGTTAGCACAGATTTTCCAATTTGCCTTAGAATATTCCATTTTATGTCCGTTGCTCATAAAGAAGGGGCTCCTCTTTTGGCAAGGACTTTTTGGGGTGCTTTTATGCATTTCCTTGTAAGCTGCCTTTGCTAATATGCATTGTCCCATTCCCTTTACTTTGCTGAGATTGCATTTGGCTGTAACTTGCGTTGATGTAGGGACCAGCTATTCATAGCTTGCAGGCAGAATCAAGCTGAAGGAAGGCTGCCAGCTGGGGTAAAGGGGGATGGTGATGCTGGACTTGCTCTCATCACTGTTGTTAAGCTAAGGCACAATTGGAAAGAGCTAAACTTCCACACAACTTAAAGTCATGGGGGGTGGGGAACCCTTGCATTTTCCCCCTCAATGTTTTCTTCAGCAAAATAGAAAGTTTTAGAAGAAATTTGAATATGTGCAGCATATACTAACTGCCTATAAGCTTGAAATGTAATATGTATCATTTAGCTGAGAAAATTGTGTACCGTATTGTCCAGCGTATAAGACGACTTTTTAACCCAGGAAAATCTTCTCAAAAATTGAGAGTCGTCTTATACGCCGGGGGTCGCCTTATAAGGCGGGTGCTGAAACTTCCGAGCCGGACTGGAGAATCTGCCTGGGGAGCCGCCTCCACTCTGTCCATGTCTGCTGGAGGAGGGAGGGGAGGCGAGCCCAGCGAGGGCGCTCGCTGCTCAGCTGGGAGTCGGAGCCAGGCGCGCCGGGGCGCACGGAGGGAAGCGCTCGGCTGCGCGGCGGCGCAAGGCAGGCTGGCTGGCCGGCGGGCTGGGGCGGTCGCTCTCCCCGCGTCCTTCTCCGCCTCCTGGCTCCTGCCCACCCACTCCAGCG
Organism: Euleptes europaea; assembly: GCF_029931775.1. Taxonomy (NCBI): domain Eukaryota; kingdom Metazoa; phylum Chordata; class Lepidosauria; order Squamata; family Sphaerodactylidae; genus Euleptes; species Euleptes europaea. Next base: position 67,157,826 of record NC_079320.1, on the reverse strand, counting down.
TTGCGACTGCAGCCGCGCCGCGCTCCAGCCCAGACTGAGGGTGGTTCGGGGCTGAGCAAATGCGGGCGGGCTGCGCGCTCCTCCTCCTCCTCGGCCCCTTGTGCCTCCCTCCCTCCCCGCCTGCGTGTTGGTGCGTCTGGCTCCGTTCTTGCAGCGCGGCCAAGACTGTGACCAACTCCCCAGGCAGGGCTCTTCCAGGAACAGGCGCCGCCTCCCCCCAGCCCGGCTCGGCTCCCGGCCCTTGTGCAAAAGGCGAGTGAAGGGGGGCAGCAGGGGAGCACGCGAGGGGCAGGCCTTGGCTGCGGAGGAGTATATCCCAAACTCTATATTTTAACTGGAAAAGTTGGGGGTCATCTTAGACGCCCAGTCGTCTTATACGCCGGACAATACGGTATTTATTTTTAAGAACTATAATTAGTATACATTATTTTTATTATAGTCAGTAGATAACAGTTATGAATATAGTATAGTTTAAGGTACTGAATCATAACTTTTTGTCGGTTGGGAAATGGAAGTATCAGCATGAAATGTCTATGGTTTCAATTTTAGAATGCAGATACTAGCCATAAATTTTACAAAGGTCCATTAGTTATTATTTTTGATAACAAGTATAAATAACAAAGATCAAAAAGACATCACAGGATACAATTTCTCTATGGACCCTGGGATGCTTTTGCTTGGATTTCTCAAAAGTTTATATAAGAGCTGACAATATAGAATTAGTCCTCACTTTAATAACTGTTGCTAGGAGTTTTATAGCAAAGGTATGCATAAACTGCCTTTAATAGCAGATTTGTGCAAACAAATATGGATCATGGCTTTATTAACTAAATTGACTTATAAAAGAGAAGCAAGACTGTTCAGTAGATATATTTTTAAAAGCTAGATTTTGATTATTGAGTATTAGTTGGTGATTTCTTAACTATAGAACCATTTGTCGTTTTGTCGTATATGCATATACTCACACACAAATCAGGAAATAATACTGTATTTTTCCTTAAAATGGGAAGTATTACTTTAGGGGAACAATTTACTTTGGCGAAGTGGCAGTGTGGAGGAATGGGTAGCCACTCCCCATTAAACACCGCAATCACAATCTGTAGCCTCCCCCTTCCCTTCCTCTGTTTGGAATAGCCTTGTAGAGATGGAAAATCCCATTCTGGATCACCAGCTCCTCAAAGGCATAAAGTAACATTTTCATGGAAGCATTCATCTGTTGACATTCGAAATTTAAATACCTGCATGTGTTAGTCTTACTTTTGCTGATGTGCTTGACTGCAGAAGAGGATTGGTAACGTTTGCAAAGATTCATTACATGTGCTTGTTCAGAAGGTTGCTATTGCTATCTTTTTGGTGCGTTTGAAAATAATCATTAAGAGCAATGGGTTTGGTTCCTTCAGGATTGTTTAAATTGTGCGACTGCCAGCTTTTTATCTTCAAAGCTCTCTGACCAAAATAGAATCTACCCATTCCTCCTTGGTTTAAAGGAGAAGAAGGTTTCTTGTTACCTAATATTAACTTGGACTACTGGCCAGAAAGTTTTAATAGTATTCAAATATATAACATCCTGCAGAAGATCCTTTGAAAAAGGATCCTGCTTTGAAGTTCCTGTACTGCATTCACTTAGGCACTTGTGATACAAATGCCTTTTCAGACAAAAAGAACTATTGTTGTTTGAAATTATGATCCTAGAAAGCTGCATAAATGCTACAGAAGAAGTCACTGTAACTGACTTTTTTAAAAAAGTGCTGAACTAACCTTTTCAGGAATTATTAATTTAAAAACTTTTTTCTGGCTGTTTGCTTTCCTGTGTTGTCACGGGAAGCTAGTGAAAGGCACTGATGGGGCCATTCCCAGGTTACAAAATGCACGTGTTCTTATGCCTTCTTGTGAAAATTTGTTCAGCTGTGATGGCAGATACGACCTTATGATACCATCCCTACTGTCATAACTAGGATCCTAGGCAGTAAAGGGGTTTGAGGATCAGGGTGCTCACTGTAGCTCAGGTTAATTGTGATATCACTTCACACATATGCATTACAAATTTGAAGACTTCTGTTATACAAATGCTAACATGCACAGTATGGCCCAGTTAACATTAACTTGTAATTTTACCTTTTGAAATTGCTGTCTTTTTCTGTTAACGTTGAGGATATAAAGGCACAGGTGGGTTGAAACATTTGATTGTGCATGCATATCAATTTACATGTTTCAGGTAAAGCTGTTTTTACAAAAACAATTGTTTCACATGTGTCCCACAAAAAGTTTACTTTTTTTGTAATGGCAGTGGTTTGGATGCTCAGAAGACTTCCCGGAAGGAGCTGACAGAGTGTATCTTTCCCTGCCTTCCCCTTCTCCAATTAACCTACTGTTTGTCACCAGAACGACACTCAGAGAATTGGGAGAGCCAGCTTGTACCAACAAGGGGCAGTGACAATTTCTTCACTCCCCCTCCTCCACTGATAGAAGCCACAAGTGGAAGGAGAAAGGGGTGACTTTTATCTGATTTTCCCCCTCACCACTGCAGCACTCCATCACGTGTTTTGCATGTGAGGCTCTCCAGGTCCTCAGGGAAGAGTTTTAGGACAAACAGCTGATTGCCAAGGGAAGGCAGGCAAAGATTTGCTCCACCAACTCCTTCTGCTGGGTGCTCACAGATACTGATCTTCCCTCCTCCCCTGATGGAGTCATGGGAGCCTGGTGAACAATGTACAAGTGGATAGCAAGGGGTGCTTTGAGGAACAGGAACTCAGGCAACGCCACCTTCCTCACTCTTCTGCCAGCTGAGCTTCTGCTGATTCAGAAGTCTCCATTGGTATAAGAGAGGCCTTGGGGCAGTGTTCCTTGATCTCTCCCCCCCCCTTTAGCTGCCTTATGCTGTGGCATGTTATCTTAGTGGCTCCTAAAACTTCAAGCATCAAGTTTTGGCAGATCTTGGAAGGATGCTGGTTCAAGGGGGGTATTGGAAAGATCAGCTACTGCAAGCTCCTTTTGTTCATGATTCATAGCCTCTAACTAATTATTTGTCTTATACTCTGGCTGATACATATCTGGAATACAATAAACCCTTATAAGAGACTTTATGTGCTTGTTAGGAAATTGGCTCCACATATTCCATATTGAACGTGGCTTCTCCATTTAAAAGGAGAGATCAGTTAATCAAGAGAAGCAAACGAGCTTGTCAGTGTGGAAATTGTTAGTTTCTTGAATGGTGTCTGTACTCTGGGGAGCCCTGTCGTGCCCTCCCATTGACTTACTGGAGTGCAGCATAGCTTGTCTGTTTTATAGGTACCTAAACCCTGCATTATAGTTAGGTGAAATCCTGCTAGTTGTGCAAGTTCTCTCTGCTTGCATCTGTATTCCAAAGCTGCTGGGGACTGATGGAATTAGTTTACTACCAACTCTTCTTGGCTGCTGTTAATGCGGTGATAGCCATAATGCCTGTTCTGAATACTAGTCAATTATTATAAATACATTGCTGAAATGACTGGGTCAATCTTCTTTGTTTTTAGGTATACCAATAACTGTGCCACCTCCAGGTACATTTGTTTGTTCTAAAAGTGTCTCAAAGTAGTATGAAACATAGTATGGTTTCCATTTTAGTACGTGGGGTTGTTTCTGCCACTTTGTCTCATTTAAAAAATATATGCACAATTGTCCTTGGTGAAACACATTGTTTTAGCTATCAGTATCAAAAGTGATTTGAGAATGTTATAGAATAACAGTGCAATCCTATGCAGAGTTACTCCAGTCTAAGCCTGTTGAAATGAATGGGCTTAGACTGGAGTAACTCTCCTTAGGATTTTACTGTAAGTATATTAAGTATGAAGTTGCTGGGGTGTACTATAAGAACTGTCTCATTTTGTGTGTGTCCTTCCTGTCACCCATTGCTGGATAGATTTACTTTAAAATACTCTAGATACTGCCTGCAGCGCTTGTTCTGGAATTAACTTCTTGTTTTTTTTCAATTAAATATTTCAGGCTTTCCTCCTCCACCTGGAGGACCACCGCCTTCCCTTATACCAACGATAGAAAGGTACATTTTATTTTTTTACGATAATCTAACATCACAAGAATTATGCTTATTTCTTGTATATGCCTACTGCTTTGACATGTAATGCCACCTAATGATTGGAACCTGAAACGCTTTTTGAAATTTCTGCATCTCCAGTTGCTTCGGCCTCTAAATAGGCTTTAGACTTCACGCTTGTGTATGTTCTCCTCCTCACATTTTCTGATTCCTTTTGTTTTTTTTATGATGCAGGGTCAAACGAGTTTGCAATGATACCCATTTTTGGCAAACCATGGATACTACAAACTATAGTTGCCTCAAACTGGAACTGGAAGCCCATTTCAAATTGTTCATTTATTTGGAAGATTTCTATGCTGCTTTCCCAGGGTACGTGCCCAAAGCAGCTTACCATATAAATTGTAATTGTCTAGACATGAATCTTGTTGCTTCCAGTTCTGGTTTGGAGGCAGCCTATAATTTTGTAACTTGCAATTTGCTTGTTGGATATTATGGCAAACTAGTCACTATGAACTACTGTGGGGCCCACATGGGTCAGTGTGCTGCAGTGAGGAGGGAGCAGGACCCAAAATGGCCACCACCTGCCCTCTTCTGTCAGCAGACAGAAAAGGCAGTTGCATCAATGGAAGAGGCAAAAAGAGTGATTTCACAAAAATCACAAAATCACACAAGGTTGAAAGAGACCACAAGGGCCATCCAGTCCAACACCCTGCCATGCGGGATCCCACAATCAAAGCACTCCCAACAGGTGGCCATCCAACCTCTGCTTAAAGACCTCCAAAGACGGGGACTCCACCCACCCCATCCCACCCTGAGGCAGCGCATTCCACCTTCGAACAGCCCTCACCGTCAGAAAGTTCTTCCTAATGTTTAGGTGGAATCGTTTTTCTCTTAGTTTAAATCCATTACTCCCCATCCTAATCTCTGAAGCAACAGAGAACAAGCTAGTTCCCTCATTAACACGGCATCCAAATATTTAAACATGGCTATCATGTCACCCCTTAACTTTCTCCAGACTAAACAAACCCAGCTTTTTAAGTCTCTCCTCATAGGGCATGGATTGCTCTCCTCTGGACACGCTCCGATTTCACCTCCTTGTCCCTCTCCATTGCAGTCCGCTGACTCACGTGGCGGTTATTCCTCCTTAATCCTACAGCTCCAGGAATCAACACCATCTGCTGATAAGATTGTTGGATTCAACCCAGTGTTTTGGATTTTGAACCCAGGTCTTAACACAATTTCCTTGCCTCCTCCCATTTCCCTTCTTTGTTTTCGGCATTTCTGCTGCCAGACTGGGTTTTTGCTGCCCCGACTAGTCACCCTTAGTATAGCTTCATGAGGGCAGGTCTCCTGCACCTCTGGACTTCCGCGTCTCCAAGACACTCTTCCCTAGCAGTGACCCATCTTGTTGAACGGAATTCTGCCGTTAACCCAAATGCATATTTTCGTTATCGTGTTGCTAAGCTTAAGCTGATCCTAAAATGTTAGCTGGCTTCTCTTCAAGAATAAAAGGAGCACTTGAGTAAATATGATAAATGAGATAAAGATAATTAATTCAAGCTAAGTGGGAAGTAATAAAATTTACCAAAGGTTGTAGAAATTAAATCAAACCATGTGTGCATACAACAGACTTTTCAGCCTCGGAATTTAACCTATTTCAGTATTTGACCTATTTCAGCAGGCATTTTATCATTTCTGCTAGAAGAAGCAGAATTTGAAAATGTGAAATTGGTTTTAGTAGGATATATAGAGAGATGATTTTAGTAGGATATATATAGAGATTCCTTTGAAATGTGGTGTTGGAGGAGAGTGTTACGGATACTGTGGACTGCCAAAAAAACAAATCAGTGGGTTATAGATCAAATCAAGCCTGAACTGACCCTAGAAGCTAAAATGACTAAACTGAAGCTATCGTATTTTGGTCACATCATGAGACGACAAGAGTCACTGGAAAAGACAGTCATGCTAGGAAAAGTTGAGGGCAGCAGGAAAAGAGGAAGACCCAACAAGAGATGGATGGACTCAATAAAGGAAGCCACAGCCCTCAATTTGCAAGATCTGAGCAAGGCTGTCGAAGATAGGACATTTTGGAGGACTTTCATTCATAGGGTTGCCATGAGTCGGAGGTGATTTGATGGCACTTAACACACACATACATAGAGAGAGATGGCAGCTGCATTTGAGGTCCACCTGTTCTTTGTATGTAGATACATATATGGGGAAGGGGGGAATAAATGAGAGAACTTTAAATGATCTAAGCTTTCATTCATGTACTTTCCCCCAATTTTTATTGAAATGTAATGGTACATAATCGGAACAATTATACAGAACAAATAGCACATCCTGTTTACAACTTACGGTAAAAACAAATGAAGGAGGAGAATGTACCTATAGTTATTCCTTATAGACCTTTTTTTAATGCAGCCAATTGTTTCCAATTTTTGTCATTTAAAATGTTGCTAGGATTTTGAATTGCTGTTAGTTTGACTGCTCATAATCCCACATCTTTAAGAACCGTTCTGATTTGCCAGGTAATGTCTTTTGTTTCTAATGTGCAAATGCCATCTTCACAGAGGTCAGAGCATATAGTGGTACCTCTCTGGAATCAGTAGTTATATGACATGACAATTTAAGAGATAAATTTCAGGTTCCAAATTTAAGGACAAATCCCCATAACTGGAAAATTAGCTTTTGTGCTGTTTTCCAATAACGTGAGCCCTGGGGCGTGACCACAACATATGAATGTTATCTGGTTTTGGAGAGGCACTAAACCAGCACTTATGCTTTTTCTTGTTGCCAAGTGCTTAACAGTGCCATCCTATGCAGAGTTACTCCAAAGCCAACTGAAATCAGTGAGCTTAGACTTGAGTAATTCTCCACAGGATTGCACTATAGATTGGAATCTGATTTCTCCACCAGTATTTGTCACCTCTGCACAAATGTACAGACATAGAACCTAGTGAAAGAGAGAGATTCCATGAAAGCTCGTGTTGGGAGAAATCATTTATGCCAAGATTTCTAAATGAGATCCACCTTCAGCGCAATCCTAAGGGGGGTTATTGCAGAGGGCCCGGGGACGGCACAGCCACGCTGCCTCCTCCTGAGCAGCTTGTTGCCCTGGCGCAGCAAGCCGAAAATGTATTTTCCCCCAAAACCCCATGAAACTGCTCCATTCAGTTCCACAGAGCTGTGCCTCCCTTTTTGCAGGCGCAAAACAGCTCAGGGAGCTGAGTAACCACTTTGGCACCGGTGCAAGCCTTTGTGCCGGAGAAATACTGCTGCGGCAGCCATGCCGGCGCCCATACATGCCGCTGCCGTGCAGCTCCCCAAGACTAGCATAAGCTGCCCTGCGCTGGTGTTAATGCCCATTTAGCCGGCACAAGTGGCACTAACACCGGCGCAGGGGTCACGCTGGCTCCAAACCGCTTTTGACCACCCCTTCAGGATTGCTCTGCCCATCTACTTTCTGTAGTAAATAAATTGTGAGGGCTGTGTGTATGTGTGTGGCCAGAATTTCTGTTCAATCAGTAATGGATTGTTTAAAGGCACTGGGAAGCAAAGGTAGTTCGCCAGGCACAATCCACCTGTGCTGTTCTGCATGCACAAGTAGTCCCAGCTGACTTAAGAGAAGCATTGACACTCACTTATGCAAGGAAGGCATGAGTGATGTTGCCCACCAGTAGTGAAAGTAGCATCTGCACAGCAAGAGCTTATGACTACTTCAGCATAAGTTCTTAAGCCACAGTGATAGTCAAAGAGGTCATCAAGCTCAAATCTCATACATGTTTTGGAAGTCAGGATTGTAGAACTGTAAGAGTTGGGTATTTAAAACAAAGAATCGACCAAGATGGTGACCTGACTTAGTTTCTCTTCCAACAGTGGACATTCCTCTGGCTATGATAGTCGCTCAACTCGTGCGTTTCCGTATGGTGGTGGTAAGTGTTTCAAAGCAAATTTTAAATGGGTTGGGGTGGTTAGATAGCAGTACTTTTCAGCTAAACCTCTGTTTTGCTCTTGTGGGTAAGCTAACTGCTAAATTCTCCTAGATTCGTATAACTTGTATTTTTTACGTAGAACCTTCCTCTTTTAAAGGATGCATTGGTACAAGCAAGCAAACTATCCAGTGTGAAAGTAGAATAACTTGATGAAAAAGTGCTACCGGCTTTGCGGTATAGAGCCTGGGCAAGGCACACTTCAGATTCCCCCCCCCCCAGAGCGATAAGAGCTACTAGTTACAAAATGGTAGCTTGAAAGATGAAGCTAGACACAAAATGATGGTTTGTACAAAAACAAATTACATCCAAGGTTTTATCTTGGTACACAAACAACACTACACAAAGCCCTGGTTTTTTTTTTAATTATTCTAAATGCTGGTGCCTATCGTTTCTCCCTTCCCAAACTAATTTGGTATGTTAAAAAAGGTAAAGGTCCCCTGTGCAAGCACCGGGTCATTCCTGACCCATGGGGTGACGTCACATCCCGACGTTTACTAGGCAGACTTTGTTTTACGGGGTGGTTTGCCAGTGCCTTCCCCAGTCATCTTCCCTTTACCCCCAGCAAGCTGGGTACTCATTTCACCGACCTCGGGAGGATGGAAAGGCTGAGTCAACCTTGAGCCGGCTACCTAAAACCGACTTCCGTAAGGATTGAACTCAGGTCATGAGCAGAGCTTGTACTGCAGCTAACCACCCTGCGCCACGGGGCTCCTAATTTGGTATATTGTGTGTGTGTGTGTAAAGTGCCCTCAAGTCGCAGCTGACTTATGGCAACCCCTTTTTGGGGTTTTTATGGCAAGAGACTAATAGAGGTGGTTTGCCTGTGCCTTCCTCTGCACAGCAACCCCGGTATTCCTTGGTGGTCTCCCATCCAAATACTAACCAGGGCTGACCCTGCTTAGCTTCTGAGATCTGACAAGATCAGGCTAGCCTGGGCCAGCCAGGTCAGGGCAATTTGGTATATTACTTGGTGTATAATTGCTTGTCCATGATAGAAACTGTGTGCACTCCATTGTACATTGGGACTTGCTTCTGAGCAGGCTCGCACAGGGTTGTCTTGTTAGTTGAAAAAATTGGTATCCTGCAGAAAGAACTACTCAGGTAGAAACTTTGCATTCGTTGCATTTGCAGTTTTTGAGCAGGTCATAGTAAAATTGCTGGTAGCCTGTCTCAGAAATGAAGCCAGGTATTCATATGTTAGATTGGGATGGTACTTGGACTTGATTTAATTTAAGTTTAAATCTTGGATGCTACGTTCAGCCAATTTATTCAATCCAAATTACCAAACCAGAGTTTAGCAACTGGGGAAGGGGAGTGTAAAATAACTGACTTATTGATATATTAATTATGACTTTAAAAAAAGCAAACAGAAAGTCTCTTGGTGTGAAGGAGAATGGCCATTGCAGGGCAGGGGAATGGAAAATGGTGCCGCTGGGAACAGGAGCAGGAAAAGCTGTCCTTTCCCTATGCATGGCAGCCAGCTCGGTTTTGCTGTGATCTTTCCCAAAACATCACAGCAAAGCAGGTTGGGACAGATCACGAGAAAAAGAGAGGAAGCCCCAAGCGATGCACAGAAACCCCAGAGGGCTGTAAGGAAGCCAGGCTAAATGATGCACGTGCGAGTGACATTAGTACAGTCAGATTCAGTAAGACTGTCTTGATATCAGCTGGTTGGATTCCACCTGATCAGTTTCAGGGCCAGTCGTAGAATTCCCAGCCCCAGTCATGGTGAATGGGAAGTGGCCGGGGTAATCTAATACAATAGCAGCCTGCCAGCTTGAACTGATTTCGTTTTAAAGTTCTGTTCACACTCTTTATCTTTAAAGAAGCTCCCGTCTTCCCCTCTTCTGTGTTCACACGCTATAGGGGGAAAACAATGAAAGCTGAATGGTTTAAGTTAGCTTCTCTTGTAACAGCTGAAGTTATAATTGGTAGCTTTCATAACCAAAGCATCCAGAGATGAGAAGTCTGCAAGGTCTCTCTTTGCCTTGCCCACTGATGTTTATTTCAAAGCTGGTTGTCTATGCTGCCATGTACTTAATTTCAGAATTACAGATTATTGTTTAGAGGGTTGGTTTTATTTGATCGACTGCTTGATGGTATGCCAATAAAGGTATTGAAATTGAAATATGGATTATTGCTCAGAGACTGCAAGTCTGAGCAATTCCCTGTGTAAAGTTGTTGTTGTTGTTTTGCCATCTGCCATTCTGCTTAAATAGCCATGGTTTAGTCTCTAGAACTAAGAAGAATGCAGGAACTTTGAGCAAATTTCCCCTATTCAAAGGGAGATGGGAGCTGTGAGCTATACCTAGGGACCTTCTATTAGCAGAGCAGGCTATGCAATCTGCTCAGGGCAAGAAAGCACTGTGCTTTCTCCTCTCCTGTCCTTTTACTCAAGCAGGAAGTGACTTTGTAAATTGTTTCCCCTTCTTTCTTTTAACATTCAACCTAACTACCATTTGGGCTTTAACCCCTTCGTGCATTTGTCATTGGAAAACGCTGTAGCCCAAGAACTGTGCAGATCCTGTGCAGGCTCCAGACAAGAAGGCAGCATAACAGGGAAGGAGGCAAGACCCCCCCCCCCCACACACACACACCCTGTCTTCTAGTTTGATACTCCTGTCTTTTAGCTACTGCAAAGGGAAAAGCTTGTATTGGGCAAACTATTCTCAGCCTGTCGTGTATTTGTCCCTTGGAGTTTAAGCTGTTTTCAAAATTGAAGGCCTTTGGCTTGAGCTGGGGTTTTAACGATAGTGCTCCTTTGGGACTGAAGCACAACTAAGTCACTCTCCCCCTCCCTCTTGTGCGAAGAATAACAATCCACTGGGGGTGTGATGATGGGGACCGAGGAGCCAGGCAGAAATTACATCAAAATGGGAGGAGCTTGTGGCTGTGAACGAGCAAACCCAAATTTTGCTTCAGGTAACAAAAAGCAGATGTGGTTCAAAATGACTCTGTTGATAGGAAACAGATGTCTTGATTAATGCATGTGTGCAGTCATTTTAACTGTCCTCTCAGTCTTGCATATTTCAGGGGGGTCTCACATTTGTTCTCAGACAACAAGTATTATGGTCAACCTTCCTTCCATTAAAAGCAGGCAGGAATGGCTTCCTCTGAAACCTGTGAGCTCTGTTCAGTGAGTCTGCTGGAGAGTTGTGTGTTTTTCTTTGCTGCCTTAGTGCAGTGTGCAGTATGGGAGAGGGTAGGCTTATATTATGTTATGCTGTCTTTTGGGAATAATGTTGATGTCCTGACTAGTACACGCCACCCCAGGAAAAGTTCCAAAAGCAGTCTCCTAAGGAAAACAGGACATCAACATTTATACACATTTAAAATCTGCATTTGTATCATCACTTTTTCGAGATTGATTTAAAACGTGCTCAGATGTGTCAGCATGCTTTTAGAAAGGCTTCTATGTCACCAGTTTTTGGTTATCCCCCCAGCACACACCCACACACATACAGCATAGTCCATGCTGTTCCTGAGAGTTCCAACTGCCAGGAACCGTGTTTTGAGGAGTGCCGTGGGGCTGCAACAAGAAGAGGGAGGAGGGAAAGGTCCATTCCTTTGAGAGGAGCTGTGCTTACTGGTTCATTGGCTCCAACTCAGTCATTTAATACTCAATCTCTTAGCGTCAGCAGCAGACATTTCCCAACTCAAAGACTGGGTCTATAAATCTGACACTTTGATGGATAGATAATTGATATTGAAATGGTGACTGCCCCCTGGTTTTAATTTTTTTTAAACCGACCACCTTAGATCTCCCTACTTAGTCAATATTTCAAATCCAAAACGTAGAGCAGCTTTTACGTCCCTATGCTTTCAGTCAATGCCAACGGCTGTATTGGCCGGGTGCTATTGTCGAATACCAAAAGATCAATGCTTTTGTATTTGCGGATCGCCTGCTCTGGAGGATTTACATTGTTATATACTTGACTGCCCTCTGTATGCGGAACCTAGGGCTAAATTCCTTGCCGGGTGGGTTTCTGGTTTAAATACTAGCTCTAGTGTTGAGAAATTAATATTTTTGTTAACAGATTCTGATGGGTTTGTTTCCTATAAGTCTTCCCTGCTTGCCTTTGCAGCAAGGAAAATAAGGTCCAACATAGCTGCATAGAGAGTCAATCCTGTGAGCTGATTTTAAATGGTTGATAGCTCTTACTGGTTTGCCGGGATTTCGTTGCAATGTTTAGCTAACATAGTTTTGCATTTTACTAATTTAGAATGTTTTCCTTTTTTATTATGTATATTTATAACTATTTGAGGTAATTGTTGACATGTTTGTAATGGCCTATGACTACATGCAAATAAAACTCATTCACTCCGTCATTTTGACAGTTCATTCATCGAAAATTTGGCAGTTAAATTTCCCAAAGCATTATTTAAGATTTATTCCCTTAGCTGTTGTGGCTGTTGTAACTTTATCATTACCTTGAATTCAAAACACAGACAAATAGCCCAGGACAAAAAAGTCAAGGATTAGTGAATTTCTAATATTGCAACATGTTAGTCTTGATCCCTTTTATTTCATTGTGAATGATCTGTCGGAGAAAACATTGTGACAGTCATTTACACGTGCTTATTTGTTGGCACTGTTGGGATTGTTTTTCTAGCTCATCTTGCTATGAGCAAAACTACATAGTACAATATGTGCATTATAACGAAGCTACAATCTGTAGGGTGGGGGGTGGAAGCGTCCTTGAGGTTAAATAGCTGTACAGCTTGACTTCATGGGATCTCTTTGAAATGAAGCTTAGTTACTCACACCAGACTCTCCCCAGAAAAGCTTACTTTCGGCATATGCTAAAGGAATCTCTGAAACTTGTCAAATTTAATTGGTTTATATTGTCACAACTGAAGTGGACACTCATTCTACAGCAGTAGCAAATGGCATTATCTCAGTGTGCACTTATGGCAAGCTTGTCCAAAAATACACCCATCAGCAATCTATTACCTGCTACAGCAAGGAGACACTGTTTTAAATCTGGATAGAAGCAGGCTGTTACTAATTCTGTTATTCTGTTATAGCATAACAAGAGATGTTTTCGTATACTTCTCTAAGGGCTCTGAAAGATGCTCTGCTCTGGAATAGTTGGAATTCCTAAAGTTTCTGTGTGCACAAGGGGATGTTTTTTTTTTTAAATCAGTTTCCACCTCCCACCCCTGACTCCCCCCCCAAGCTACTCTGGGTGGGGAGTCCCTATCTCCCAGGACCAGTATATCAGGGGACATTTAGGGCTGCAGTGGGGATGGGGAAGTATTGCTTCCATGATAGGAAGTCTTTCCCTCCTTGGAAATGTTAGGTGGATCCAAGCCAAAAAGTCTAATGTAGCATGTGCCAAGTGTGCATGTGTGGGGAGGGGTTTCCCTTCCAGTGCAGCCCCTCATGCCTCTGTGCACATGTGTATGCGATGCTTTGGATCCTGGCCATAGCTAACCAATGATATACTGGAGTGCTGGAGGATGACTCTTCTTAAATAGAACTCTCTCAGAACGCTCTTTTAAACCAAAACCTTAAATTGACAAGGAATTGTTTACTGCTTCTGAAATCAGGAGCTCTTTTTTCTTGATGATAATGTCAAATTCTTATGTACCAGAGATTTCTCCCCCCCCCCCCAACTTGGTGGTGGTATTTTGGTTTAAAATGTATCATACCTATGAAAACTTCAGGGGTTCTGTTTCTGTGCCAATTTGAATTTCGCTTTCAGAATTACAGTAGTTAAATCACAAAATGGTATGATAATGCATCTTTATACCCCAAAATCAGCAAAGTGCCAACTGGGTGATTATTTATATGTTTTCCTAGCACTGATTACTATTCATAGTAGAAAAATAACAGATATTTGAGCTATGAAACATCATTGTCTACTTGACACTTGATAAAGTAGCATTCAAATGAAGTGGCTCCAGAGTCCTCAAATTTTCGTTCTAACTTCAGCTAAAGTAAGTTTACACAAATGAGATTTCATTGATTTCAAGGGCGATTTGTGTTGACACTTCTCAAGTATATACCAGCTCGCTTGCTCGCTCGCTCTCTCTTTTTTTTTTTTTTTTTGCTTTCTAATACTGGCATTTTTCTCTTTAGTCACCTTTCCGCACCTTGCAGGTTCTGCTCCGTCATGGACTAGTCTCATGGACACAAGCAAACAGTGGGATTATTACTCCCGAAGAGATAAAGAGAGAGAGCGGGAGAGAGATCGAGATAGAGAAAGGGACCGTGACCGTGACAGGGAGCGAGAGCGTACCAGGGAAAGGGAGCGCGAGCGCGACCACAGCCCCACTCCTAGCGTGTTCAACAGGTGGGTTGAATCTCATGCCGAAAGTCCGGTGCCAGTCCTGGAGACCCATGTAAGTTGTAACTAGGCGGCTGTATATTCTTAAAGAAGAAACCAGGGGGGGGGGAGGCTTTCCTTTTGTTTTGTTTTTGAATGTTTTTGTGTGTTGTTAAGAAACCATTACCAGCTATTCCAAATGCAAACCAGAAGTGAAAAAAAAAACCAGTATGTACAAAAGGTTCATCAGGCCATGGGTCCGAAGGTTACGGTTTTCATTGTTAATATAAGGGAGGATGTTTGTTCTCAGAGCACATTGCTTTTCAGAAAGTTCGTAGAAAGTGCTTGGTGGGTTCAGGTACTCCAGCCATTATTTTGTACTTGACATTCCTGCAGAAACTAAATCCAGTCTGAAGCGGTTGTGGTTCAACTGCTTAGTGGGTTTTTTTGGGGAAGAGTGGGTATCTAAGGAAGAATGGAGTTCTGCTGTCTTAAATAAAATGCACAATGGAGTTCTGCTCTCTTAAATAAAATGCACAATCTTGGATTCACGTTGTTAACGAATATACACAAGCGTATACTGGGCCTTCAGACTATAACTGGCTTACTGTATCAATCAAGCAATCAATCATCACCTTTATTGGCATAAAAAGGAATAATCTGGCTTACTGTATGTGTATCACCAAGCCATTATTATGATTTACTCTTGAACAGGACTAAAAAAGGTATAGGCAAGCCACAATTCCTAATAGAGTTTAGTCTCTGTTTCTTGTTGGTGTATCGCTCCTTAATGAAGAATGCCCTATAGCTTGTGTTTCATTGAGCATATGATGTTTGGCTATACACTAGCTATAGCTGTGAACAGATTCTTTGCACTCCTTCTTATAATAGCAGCCATTGCAGGATTGCATCTGTACTGCTCGTGAATTTGCTTTTGAAACTCAGTGGTTTCAAAAGCAGAGTGAAGTCCAGGAAGCAGCTGTGCGTGGCCAGCAGTGGCGTGGTTTCCAGCTGTGTGCACGTACAGCTGCTTGAAAGATTGTGATCAGTTCATTGTGATCCCATTCAGTATCTCATTGAACATGCAGTTGATGTTTTATTTTTTATTTTTTTGCAGACACCAAGAATATGATCTCTGCAAGAAAGAGTATATGTTAACAGTTCCATGCTCCAGTCTTTAAGATTTAGGGACACAGTGTACAAATCTTGTGTAATCATTTTGCGTAATAAGCTCAGACATCATTGAATAATATTCTAACCTATACATCACTTGATGCTGTTTTTAAATTATTCAGTCTCTGGTTGCAGAGTGTGGCATACTTAAATACATTAAATTTTTTAGTACATTGCTTTCATTTTTCCATGTACTTCAATGAGAGCAACACAAAGTCAGTATTACCATGGTAAACACAGATGGGAGAAAAATTTTAAAAAAACTTAACCCTTTTCTATTATGCCTGCAACCAACACAAGATTTGAATTTAAGTGTAAAGATGTAGGGATTTTTGTGTGTGTGCATAGGGTATGTTTTGTGGTGACGCAAACTTTGTATATGTTTTGTGTTACAAATTACAGGGTCAGTGTGTTAGACGTTAGATCAATTTAACATCTGTTTCTTAGGCAGCTTGATTGAAGGCCAGAAAAAAGTCTGGTCATTCATGGGTGCTTGAAATGAACTTTAATGTTTTCCAGACCTCGAGAAGTCTCTGTGTAGCTGCCAAACTTATCAGTAAGGGAGGGGGAATGGAGTTGTGTGTGTGTGTGTTATGTGACTAAATTATTCAACATCTGCAGTGAAGCTGGTGCCACATGGCTGTGTAAGAAACCAGGAGGCCCTTAGCCTAGCACAAGTTTGATCAGAAAAAGTGGGAGGCTCGAGAGCTGCAGATGGTTCAGATACGACACTGTTGAACAAATGCTGCTTCGAAATTTAATTATTTTTAACAGTTTTCCAGTGGCGGAGGAATATGTTTGCGATAAGCGGAGTACAAAAAAATTAGGCTGCATGAGGCCTCCTTTAGATATGCATGTAAGATACCGTTGTACAAAGAGACTGTTCCTCCTCCTCTTCAGACTTGTATAGAAGTTTAAAATTTACACCCAAAGGCATAGGGCATGAAGTGCGGCATCTGTTCTTCAAGCGGTTAACTTATGTTAGTGTCAGGTCTTAAGGGGCCTGGGGCTTCCCCCCCCTTCCATGGGGCCTTCTGAGACCCATAACATCCTGAAGACTCTGTAGATTTCCAATCAGATGTACTGTACTGATCCAAGCTGTCAAACTTAAGAACATAAGAAAAGCCATGCTGGATCAGACCAAGGCCCATCAAGTCCAGCAGTATGTTCACACAGTGGCCAACCAGGGGCCTCTAGGAAGCTCACAAACAAGATGACTGCAGCAGCATTATCCTGCCTGTGTTCCAAAGCACCTAATATAACAGGCATGCTCCTCTGATCCTGGAGAGAATAGGTATGCCTCATGACTAGTATCCCTTTTGACTAGTATCCATGAATAGCCCTCTCCTCCATGAACATGTCCAGTCCCCTCTTAAAGCCTTCCAAGTTGGCAGCCATCACCTCATCCTGGGGCAGGGAGTTCCACAATTCAACTTTGCATTATGTGAAGAAATACTTCCTTTTTTCTGTTTTGAATCTCTCACCCTCCAGCTTCAACAGATGACCCCGCATTCTAGAATTATGAGAGAGGGAGAAAAGGCTTCTCCCTCTCCACTCTCTCCGTACCACACATAATTTTATAGACCTCTATCATGTCTCCCCTTAGCCTCCTTCTTTCCAAGCTAAACGGCCCTAAGCGTTTTAACCGCTCCTTATAGGGCAGTGGTTCCCAACCTTTTTTTGACCAGGGACCACTAGGACTTTTTTGTTCGGTGCAGGGACCCCAAGGTTCAAAATAAAAATTCCGAGAATTTGAAAATAAACTTTAATCATAACTGTTAGTTAAACATTAAACTTAGAATAATATTTGAATATATATATTTATAATAGAGAACTTTTAATTGAAAATATTAATTTATTATGGGTTTATAACTTTGTTTCGCGGACCCTAATTTAGTTCTCGCGGACCCCTGGGGGTCCATGGACCCCCGGTTGGGAAGCAGTGTTATAGGGAAATCAGTTCTGTACACCCGCCCAGTAGTCCCAAGAAGGTTGATGGTTCAAACTAAAGTTGATGTTCAGTAGGTCCCAAGCAGAGTCCGGGTCCATAACTGGATCTTTCCTTCCTTCCTTCCTTTTTGTATGGTTTCTTCCACGGTTTCTTCCACATCAGCTGTTTCGAGGATTGTCCTGCACAGGCTCAATCTGTCAGGTCCTTAATAAAAGAAACTCCTTAAAACTTCTAGGCAGCTTTCTGCCAGGGCAGTAAGCTGGTACAGTTTTTGAAAATGGCTTCCTTCAGGAAAATTGAATATTGGGCTCATATTATCATAATTATGTTCGTAAACCAGCAAGCACGCCGCAAAAAAAAGCCCATAACAATATCCATCTGTTATTTTCGCTGTGGAAAATATTTAGGAGGTACATCGTAGTGCTTTCTTTTGGGGAGTTTCAGTTTTCCTAAGAGCCTTTCAGATCCTTGTCCAGTTCTTTACATTCTGTGCCCAAATCACAGAACATGGAGTGGAGATGGCCATGATCAAAGAACTGTGAAACCAGTTCTCTAAGCCTAAGCAAGCTTAACCCTTGTTTTTGTTTGTTTGTTTGTTTCCTTGAAGAGCAGCTGTTCATGCTGCTTGGCAAACTGCTTTGTAACTGAAAGGAGTTTCAGAGGCCGTTTGCAGTATGACATGGAAAGTCAGCTGGTGCAGAATAGTTTTTTAATATGAAACTGGGCTGGTGCGAAAGCCTGTAGCTGTTTAGATCCTGGGCCATGATCAGAAATTGAGATGTAGGATAAGGTGGACCTCCTAGTCTTCTGTTATGATTTATCTGTTGGTAAGTTCTGACCTGAGTCATCACTCCACAAGACAGACTGGTACAAAATGTAAGGCCTGAAGTGTCTGTTGGGTGTCTTGGTTTTCCCTTATTGATGGATGATCATACAGTGGGAACCAGAGTGGTACAATGGGTAGAATGTCAGACTTAGGATCTGGGAGACCTTTGTTCAAATCCCAACTCTACCATGGAAGTTTGCTGAATGGCCTTTGGCCAATCACGTACTCTTCCCCCTAACCTACCTCACGGTTGTTGTGAGGACAAAATCAGAGGTGAGGAGAACGATGTAAGCAGCTTTGGGTCCCCAATGGGGAAAGGCAGGGTATAAATGAAGTAAATAAATAAATAATCTCCAGAAGAAGCAGATCTCTTGTTTGCACACTCAGTTGTACCATTGCATTCACTATAATGAGCTGTCTAGAATTGCACAAATGAAGGGCAAACACAAAAGCGTGCTCTGCTTTGGACTGATACCAGAGCTTAACCTTCTCACACCTCCATGCCCCAAGCTCTCTCCACTGTGGTAGCAAAGTGTGGTGTGTGAGATGCAGTTCTCTTTCATCCTATCCCCTTCTTCCCATTGCTGGCTCTGGTACATTAAGAACCTTGGTGCAGGGATTGGAATTCCTACCACAACCAAAAAGAGGGAAAAAACAGCCATGGGTAGATTGTATGGAACTTTCCTGTTAATGATGGGTACTCTCCTCCAGCAACAGGAGCCTTCTTCTGGTACATATCTCCTTGAAGAAGAAGAGTTGGTTTTATATGCCGACTTTCTCTACCACCTAAGGAAGAATCAAACTGGCTTACAATCACCATCCCCTTCCCACAACAGACACCCTGTGAGGTAGGGGGGCCTGAGAGAGTGTGACTAGCCCAAGGTCACCCAGCTGGCTACGGGCAGAGGAGTGGGGAAACAAATCCAGTTCACCAGATTAGCCTCCGCCGCTCACGTGGAGGAGTGTGGGAATCAAACCCGATTCTCCAGGTCAGAGTCCACCGCTCCAAACCTCCGCTGTTCACTACACCACACTGGCTCTCTTGCACTACTGAAAAACTCTGTTAGTGGGAACCTTCTGTTGGATCGAACTCCCATGCTACTGTCACAGTTGCAGGTCTGCAATCAACTGAGAATTAACAATACTGAAAGCAAAGTTAGGGCTTCTTTGTATGTTAGATTTGCACTTTCCCATGGGGAGATCATCTTTAATATGCAATTCGTATGGTTTGAAGGAAGTTATGTGTCTGCAGTGCATGCACACAATTTGAGCAGCTGCGGTGCCTATTCTGTCGTCCACCATGGGGGGGGGGAACACTAGATTCATCTTTAATGTGAAGCTGCTCCAGACATGTCTTTGAGAAAGTAAAATAATATATTTTACATTGAGTTATTTATTCATGACAACAACATTGAATAGTAATTGGAAGTAGAAATGGAGAACTGCTCTCTTTCCTATCATATGGGTACCCTTTGTTGCTCATATTTTGACAGATGGAAAACGTTACTGCACTATTGCGAAAAGGATCACTTTCTTCTGGCTTCTGCAATTTTTCAGTGGCATGTTAATGGCTCTGCAATGTATTTGGGGCTCAGACACATATTTTTTTCCTAAAGAGTTGACTGACTGACAGCCTAGTCTATTGTTCAGCAGTATAGTCCTTCAAAGCATCACTATTTAATCACTTGTCATATAGCCCTATTTCACTAATTCTGGTCCTGATTTTAAGCCTTCCATCCTAAGATTTTACCCATTGTTAGGACTTTCTCAGTCTTTATACGGTATTCTTATGTTAAAGATTCCCAGTACTTTTTTCTTCTTTGTAATATTGGATATGCCATTAAAGGTTTATTGATTGATTGATTGGATTCCCAGTACTTTAAGATACCAGATTGTGTTGTATGTAGAGAGCGCCTAAAGATCTCCCAGAGCAGTAAGCGTTGTGTTTTAATTTGCGTATGGGAGGAATTCAGGGTTGATTCTGTTTCAGCATTTCTTTGCTTACTGGATGATTATGATCTTTTTTGGCAGTGATGAGGAGCGGTATAGGTACAGAGAATATGCAGATAGAGGCTATGAGCGGCATAGAACAAGCAGAGAGAAGGAGGAACGACACCGAGAAAGGAGACATCGAGAAAAGGAAGAGACGAGACACAAGTCATCTCGAAGGTTGGCTGTTTCAGTACTTTTATGGGGTAGAAGGACAACGGAAGGATCAAAGGAAGATCCTGGCTGCTGCTTTTCAGTTGTTGGCATGTTAAAGTAGAGCCAACAGCAGATAATGTTCTGTTCCAGTGTTAGCCATTGTTTCAGACAAGCAATATATGAAATGGGCTCAAATTTGTTTTCAAGAGCTTGGTAATTAGACGCGTAAGGCTTTCCTCCTGCAGTAATGCATAGGAGCCGCCGAAATTAGATCTCATCGTTATTGTAGTTTGTATTCTGAGATGTTATATGTGCTAGATTTCTATACAGTTGAAGGTAGCCCCCATCATTAAGTGGTGTTTTCGTCAAACTTGACAGATTGGAGAAATTGGTGTGCGTTTGTATTTTCATGGCTGTGCTTCCTTCGATCTAATTGAAGCCAATTGAGTAGGGAGAACTGAGGAGAGAATTATTTGATATTGCATTGTGAAAAAGACAAAAAACTAACAACCAGTAGAATTTACATTGTTAGAGGTTGCTCTCGACCCCTGTAGAGCAAACAGGAAGACCTCATTGTTTAAAAAAGTTTCTCATTTTTTAAAAAAAAGCCTGCAGTTTTTAAAGCAGGGGTGGGGAACGTCAGGCCCGGGGGCCATATAAGGCCCGCGAATTCATTTGGTCTGGCCCTTCGTGGGTCCTGGCAGATCTCTAGCTCAAAAGGAACTAAGACTGGCAATCCGCCCCCTCCTGCGGACAGGAATAGCCTCTATTCAAGGCGGATGTGAGTTTGTTTTGCCGAGAAAATGAACCTTTTCTCCCCCTTGCAGAAGAGTTGTTAGCTATGGAGCTGCTAGGACCACCCAAGAAACTGTTAACCCTTTGCCACCCGGGCTGTGGAGAAACTACATGGCAGACACTCGGAGCCATCTCCGGTCGTGCCTCTTGGCTAAATGTTTGACCAAATATAGCAGGCTAATTTTTAAGTTGATAATTTCGTATGGCCCACGAATGATGTTATAAATATCCAAATGGTCCTTGGCAGAAAAAAGGTTCCCCACCCCTATTTTAAAGGCATTGTTATACAACTTTTAAAGGCTACCTATATCAACCCTGAGTTGGACAACCCCAGGCTAGCCTGATCTCATCATATTTCAGAAGCTAAGCAGGGTTGTCCCTCGTTAGAATTTGGATGGGAGACCACCGGGGACTACCAGGGTTGTGATGTGGAGGCAGGCAGTGGCAAATCACCTCCAAATGTCTCTTGCCTTGGAAACCCTGGATCGCCATAAGTCTGCTGTGGTTTGACGACACATACCTATATCAAATAATGCTTCCAGAGCGGGATTAACAGTCCCCTTAGAAATCATACCTTTTGTTCATTGAAAAGAAGCCTAGCCTCATGATTGCAGAGAAAATTGATCATGTAGTAACGAAGATATTCAGCACAATCCTTTGTTACAAGCCAAGCAAGCTGCCCACTCCTATAAACTAGGCACTGCAAAATGAAATAATGGTGGATTTTGCAGTGACCATTTTCTCTGGTTCCTTCTTAGTTTTTGTTTGGACGTGCTTAAGAGGGTTGTGTGGGCTGTTATCATATGTTACTAAGTCATTAGCTTTAGGACATCAGGAGTTTGGAGATTGGCTTCCACTCAAGGTGGTACTACTGAATTTGAGAGACTTCGGACAGATATGATGCCATTATATAAAAGAGTCTTTCTCTGTTGCTTTTGTCCTAGTAACAGCAGGCGCCGCCACGACAGTGAAGAAGGAGACAGTCACAGGAGACACAAACACAAAAAGTCCAAAAAGAGCAAAGAAGGAAAAGAAACTGGTGGTGGCGAACCTGCCCCAGAACAGGAGAACTCTGAAGCTGCCCCTACAGAATAGGCATGTGTGACTTTTGTCTACCTGCTTCTATTAGTGCCAGAAATAGATTGCTCTAAATCTAATTATTTTTCTGGGTCTTAACAAAAAAAATTGCTCTTAATCTTGTTCTGTTAGTATAACGCATAAGTTTAATTTGAATTTTTGAAAATAAAAAGAGTGAATTTTTCATGTTTAAAGCACATTGTTTTTGTCTTAACCTGCACTACTAGAAAGAACACAGAAGGTACAGTGAGATTGTGCTTGGCTAGTGAGAATTCAGTCCCCCTTTTTTGCACATTTATTAAGTTTTTCCAAATAGAAAGGAACAAGCTATTTCACTGATTCCGGGGCCATTCCGTGTCATCCACACACGTCATATCTCGGAAGAATGAATCAAAACTGACATTAATTTTAGAAGCTTGGCCGATCATATAGTCATAACTGACATTAATTTGAGACACTTGGTCGATCATATAGATCTGTGGTATAAAAAAGAAATAACATATAACTTCTCTTTCCTAAGTAACTTCCTCCTTTTCCCCTGCATCCCCAGTTGAAAGCCATACATCTTTACTGTGCTGTAGCGGCATCTATTTGTGATGCTTCTGCTCTTGGAAAGATGTCCAGCCCATGTCATTCAGCTGCTCAAATCTCCCTTAATTGTTAAGTTAAGTTAAGTTAAACCAGAATGCGACTTAGAGTAGGCAGAACACAGAAATACAAAAGTTGTGTGCCATGAATCAAAAGCACTGAGGAGAAAAGTGTATTTTGTGCTTTTTTTAATGAAAATAACCTGGCTTTACAAGTAACAATTACAATTATCTTAACAGTAGAAATGAAATTTTCATTCACAGTTATTACACACTAGGAAACAAAGTGTTTCGAAAAAGATCTGCTTCATACTGACCACAAAAAGGGACTTCATGTAATCATCAAATGGCTATCTGTGTCTTGAAGACATGCTTGTCAACTTAATTGTTAGAAAAGTATTTCAACAGTTACTTAAGAGCTCTTGGAAACACTTGCAAACATGGTGTTCAAATTTATTTTCTCTTTTAAAAACTGTAGGTGGAACATATTACTACTGCTGCTTGGATTAGATATAAAAATACAAACTTATGAGACAGAGAGCAGCAAGAATGTGTACCCTGATTTATGATCTCAGTGGACTTCCGTATTTTAAAAGTGCTTGTTTCTCTAACATATCATGAAGGATTTTTTTCTTAAGACCGTTCTGTTTGTGTATGCACATTTACATTTCACAATTTTCTTTTACAAGTATACAGTTGACCAGAAAGTGGAGTAAACAAATGTCCATATTAAGTGCTTGATTTGTGTCAAAATGATTTGTTGCTCTCCAGCTGAAACGAATCTTTATAAAAAAGTGCCAGGCCAGGACACAATGGTGAGCGTAATTTTCCCCTTCAACTCCTTTAGCATCCTTGCCAAACTAGCATGCACCATTCCAGAAATATTTCTGCCATTAACAGCAAGGAGGATGTCACCACACCTGGAAAATTTAAAATGGGAAGGGGGAGAAGAAATAATTATAGGCAATGTTGAGCAACCCAAAGATAGGAAATTTCCTGGGTGTGTGGGACGACAGCTTCTCTCTGCTAGTCTTGAATTTTGGAACGTCCCTAGTCTTGTTTTGTCTGAAAGGGTGGTAGGTTAGATAACCCACAGGATGGTTGGTGAGCAATGTTGAAATAAGAATCAAGGAGTCAAGTGAAGTGCAAATAATACTTCATTGAAACCCAGTTGGAGAGGAATGAAGCTTCCTTCACCTTTCTTTTCCAAGTCGGATGTTTCTAGAACGAAATGAGAAGACTAAGAACTTTGTGAACGTTGTCTATGATGGCTTTTAAGGTCCATCAGGCCTGCATCTGATGTAATGTAAAAAATATATGTGTCATGTACTTTTCCTACTGTCATACTAGTATCATTTTGTAAATAAGTCTTACAGCTCTTGACATTTTTTTTGCAGATCACTAGCCATAAAGTAAATCTGCTCTAGCCAAAACTACTATTTTAACAAAAGGGTATCAAACTTTTTATTTGGGAAACTTATCTGTAGAATTTAATATTGTCAGAAACCATCTCTACCTGCTTGGACCCTGAAGGGAAGCCCATTTGTTCCCCAATGCTGCACTTACTCTTGGAATACCTTTGAATTTAAAGCATTTTATGGCTGTATGATGTGTCTGTCTGTAGCTCTATCTTCTGATAGGTTTTACTGCACTGTGATAAAAATGAATCTAGCCTGATGTATTTGATTCCTTCCAGGTTTCAACTTTTATCAGAAGGCAAGCCATGTTAAATGGGTACATTGGTCCCATCACTGACTCAAATACTGTCACACATGGTGGCATGCTACCACATACAAGGGGAAACCACTGGGTTGGATCCCATCAGCTTTTTCACTGGTAGAAAGGGGAGGAAGGGAGGTCCTCTATGTCCCCCCCAAAAAAACCCTATGCTTGGGATGGGCTGTAGCAAGGAGGGGAATTAGGTGAGATTAATTGAAAAAGCTGGCTTGGTCCCACTCAGTATGATTAGCACTCATGACCAGTGTTCACATGAACGCATGAAGCTGCCTTATACTGAATCAGACCCTTGGTCCATCAGAGTCAGTATTGTCTACTCAGACCAGCAGTGGCTTTCCAGGGCAGTCTGGCTGCATTCAGATGTCAAGTTCACATTACTGGTTTGAAAGAAACCAGTTGCTTGTAACATTTGAATTGGAATGCTTTAACAAACTGCAGTTTGTTCTTGTCTAAAAACCAGGGTTCTAAACTAATTGTCAAAGAGCCCCAATTTAGATATCACAATAAACTGCAGTTTTCGACGCTAGATGTTTGGAGCAGCGTGGAGGAAGGGCTGTTGTGTAGGTGACCGAACCTGTAGCTTCTCTTGCTCTGCTAACTATTCTGATCTGCTGCTTGGGTGTCGGATACGTAACACTTTAGTGCAGCCCTGAGTTTTGGGTTCCCACCCACCTTCCAAAATGCGCTGTGTCGTCAGGTAAGATATTCCATCTTCTAATGGTATATTCTGCTTATGGCATCTACCTACCAGACAGTGAACAGATCATATGGACACAGCGTAACATCTGTATGTGTTTTATGAGACATGTTCTCTCGAAGGCAAAACATACAAGCCCAGCAGTGGCTTTCATGTCCAGCAGCGGCTGGAGACTACACATCAATTTGGGGTGTGGAACAGTCCTTAGCTATTGGGAATTGTTGAGATATTTGGATGGAAAGGTCTAACCAGTAATCAATATGATTTCATTACCTAATTCTTCCATCATGATAGGCTGGAGTCCCTCCAACAATGGATTTGATAAAGAATGGCTTGTTTCCACTGTTTTCTTCATAACCACCCACGATGCTGAAGCCAAGGCTTCCCGCTGTATTTCTTCGTAATACAATTTCTTTGCAGCTGTACAAATACCTAAGGGGAAAACAGTCATTCTGATCAGTGGTGCTAGGAGTTATTTAAACTATTGTTTCTTACCTGTCAAACTTTTTTTGGAGGAAGCCCCCCCACCTAATTAACCATATACATCTAACAGATTCTGAGTAATGGACTTGATTTTGAACATAAACTTCACACTTTGTAGCTGTGCCAAGTAGTACAAAGTGAGGGTGCCTTTTTGTCCCACTGGCTGGAAGTCTCCCCCATTTTAATAACTGCTGCAACCCTAATCTTGATGGACTAAAACCAGTGTGTCTCATTTTAACCAAGTCAGCAAAGAAATGCTAAAAACTTATGAGAGGTTGATGAGCGTGTAAGTCAGGCTTATCATTGACCTGTTGCCAAGCTAGATGTGACATGGGAGATCAAGAGTTCCTGCTTCTAAGAGCAACACATCTACTAGAAGTTTTCTCCTCCCCTTTCAGAGAAAACCTATATGTGTATACTTTCAGCCAAATGAGAAAAACTGTCCCAAAGAGGAGGGGGGCCATTCTCCAGGGCCTCTGACACAGCGTGGGAAGGAGGGATACAAGGATGACTCAAGGTAAGTATCCTGGCTCTGGAGGAGGAGCAGACAGGCTGGAAGAGGGAAAGAGCTTCCTCCAGATGCCTGTGTAACTATTTGTTTTGTTCCTTCAGCCGATGACTGGGAGCCTCCACCCCCCTCCGTGAAGACCTACATCCTTTCAAATGCTTATAATGGGTCTGAAAACCCTGGACTCCATAAAGTAGGGGGGGGAAGCTTTGTCAATTTGTCCTAGCTCCTTTAGTTGCCTGCACTAGACACTTGAGTCTGTAATTCGTTTATTGTCTACATAAGAGGTTTTTATAAATACCGTATATACTCGCGTATAAGCCGAGTTTTTCAGCCCAAAAAAAGGGCTGAAAAAGACGGCCTCGGCTTATACGCAGGTCAATACGCTACAGGGAGGGGGGAACTTACCGCCGCCACCTTTTCCAGGTCGGGAGCGGCCTCCAGAGGCCCCCTGCAGCCGCGGGGAGGCTGCTCCGCCGCCCCCGTCGCCTTTTCCCGGCCGAGAGCGGCCTCCAGAGGCCCCCTGCAGCCACAGGGAGGCCGCTCCGCCGGGCCCGCACCACTTCCCGCCGCCAGGAGCGGCCTGGGGGGGCCTCCTGCAGCTGCAAGAAGGCCGCCCCCGCCGGATCCGCCGCTTCCTCCGCCAGGAGCCCAGAAGGTAAGTCTGCAGGGTGGGGAGGTGTTATAAGCCGACCCTCGGCTTATACGCGGGTGCCTAATTTCCCCCCATTTTTGGGGAGAAATTAGGCACCTCGGCTTATACGCGGGTATATACGGTAGATTATTTATTTATTCAGCTTTACAGCCCACCCTCATTCCCAGTCAAGCCGGGCTCAGGGCGGGTAACATCCTCTAAAATCACATAAAACGATAAAAACACCAAGAATTAAAACATAGCATCATGATAACTATAAAACGATCCAAGTATAACATTGGCAGTGGCCGAGTATCTCCCCACCATATTTTCCTTAAAGAAACGGGAAAAAACCACTTCCCCATTAATTGCTCAAGACCTGTGGGTCATGGGAGCTTGGAAGGAAAGGAAAGGTAAATCATAACTATAAAATAAGATGGCATTCAAACAAACCAGTAGCCACCGGATTTCAGCAGATTAAACCCACACAGATAATGAGAGGGGGGGGAAGAGATGGGGAGGGCCAGCAAGCGATGGACAACAGTCACGCAGGCATTTAACAAAACATTAATTAAGCCAATTGGCATTTTTAAGTCTGGTAGATCTCCCCCCCCCCAAAAAAAAAAGATTAGAATATTTTTTGGCTTATCGGCCATTCTTTATTCATGCCCTCAGAACTCCCAAACGAACTAGGCAGCCTTAAATTACCACAAAGTTTTTAATTTCAACAAATACATGTTCAATGTAGTAGAGTAATGTGGTTGCCTCATTTTTTTTTGGCATCTGTAAGTACAACGCCAGTATCACCTATGCAACAAGTCTCCCTCTGGGTGGGTAAGGGAAGGCGAATGTTATTGACTGGGACTACTGGGCAGGCTGACTGCCACTTGAATATTAGCTGAAACTGAAGTATCTTCCTGAATTAGAGGTTGGATGGAAAGGCAGGCAACTTGGAATATTTTTAGGATTTAGGGGCATTTTGCCCCAGGAGAAGAAGAAGAGTTGGTTTTTATATGCCAACTTTCTCTACCACTTAAGGTAGAATCAAGCCAACTTACAATCACCTTCCCTTCCCCTCCCCACAACAGACACCCTGTGAGGTAGGTGGGGCTGAGAGAGCTCTAAGAGAACTGGCTTCATGTGTAATGGTGGGAAACTAACCCGGTTCACCAGATTGGAATCTGCCGTTCATGTCGAGGAGCAGGGAATCAAACCCGGTTCTCCAGATTAGACTCCGCTGCGCCAAACCACCGCTCTTAACCACTACACCATGCTGGGTAACTTTTGTCTTTAGTAAAAGCACTTTTACAAATACATTCAAACAACACCGACAGATTTTCCAAAAGGTGCCAGAATGAATTTATTTGCCATTCCAATTTTGGAATGTGGTTTGTTTTGTATCTTCTACATACTATCCTTTTAAAAATAGCCCCCAGATGGAAAATACGTTTTTATTGCCATTCATACAGAATTATGATTCCTATTTGAAGAAGGGTTCAGTGCAACTTGGAAGCTGGCACCCCTACGCTAGCAGCACAGCTGGCCCAATAAAACCTTTATATTTGTATTTTAGGCCAATGCAGCAGCTCCTTAACAACTTTATTGTCCTTCAGCATGGGCAGCACTGAGTGATAGCTTCACGCAGGAAAGGGAACAAAATTGGAAGGAGAGGTTTTAAAATAATCCTTTAAAAATAGAAGCAGTTTTTGTTTTTAAAGGAATAGGTTTTTCCTTTGTTCTTCAGCAGGATTTTTATAGCCCTGCAAAACGTGTCCCTTGGGATCTACAAATATTCACCTGCTGGCAAGATTTGGGGTACAGTGTTTGCACAACAGCTAGCTGGTTGCTAATGTGAAAAGCAGGTGACTCTTGGTCCTTCTACAGGAGGCTGGCTATATTGCTTTGCCATCTGCGTGGGACTTAGCACAATGAATTCCATTTTTCATAAAGATGTAAACTTGCAGGATTTAACGGTGCTTACCAAGGTCATGACCAAATGTTGCCAGGATTAAACCATTATTAATAGCTATCTGTTAGCTCACAGGTACAGTCAAGTATACTATATTTGTACAGTTGTCTTTTCCCTTAAACAAGGGAAGGGGGCTCTTCCTACTACTAATGAGCATAACCATGTATACAGAATACATTTAAAATACTTTCCAAAGCAAGGTGACATTCAGCTTAAAGATGTTGCGGGTCAAAACCCCTATTCTGCCCTGCAGTAAGATATCTAGAACAGGGGTGTCAAACAAGACCCGCGGGCCAGATCCAGCCCGCGAGCCAGCCAAGGTAGCCACTTCCCCCCCTGTACTCTCGATCTGGGCTGGTGAGGCATGGCCCAGCCCAACCAAGTGACATTTATGTCATATCCAGCCATCATAACAATTGAGTTTGACACCCCTGATCTAGAACAACGCAGTCTCCTCAATCTAGGATGTTTCCTCAATTTGGGTGACTGATAGGCCTACCCTTCTTGTTTTACAGCTATACTCAGTTTTGGCCCGAGTCTGGGTTATTGCAGTGTGACACACAAACTGTACCCATTAAAGTTGGTTTGAGCTTCCCCTAACACTCGGAGCACCCAGACAAAACGCAAGTGAGGCCATACGTATGCATATTCAATGATATTTGTATTCTGGTTACTGCATGTTTTATTTTCTTTATTGTATTATTTGATTCTCTAGTACACTGCCCTGCTCACTGGATAAGAAGGCAGGGCTCACACTTAAATGTTGGATCAAGATGTCCGAGAATTCAGCTGTGATAGTTTTACAATGCCTGGGCTTGCAAAAAAAGAACACAGCAAAGCAAAAATGACAACTCCCTCTGGTCAAAGTAATTACCGAAAAAAGGCCAGTTTGCAGTTTAACATCCATTTGATGCAGGTGGGTGGCTTAACCAAAGTTTTATTACAAAGGGAAGTAGGCCGAGACTTCCTAGTCAGCACTCCTTTTGTTGGTTCCTGCTAAAAGCCCAATAGTGACCTAGGTTAACCAACTGGAAGCAGAAGCCATAGCAAACAATGTGGGATGTTCTGGGGGAAGGGGGCAAAAATCCTCTCTTGTGTATGTTATTACCATGATTTAGTACTATCCATGGGTATGCAGTTGGTTGATGGTAGATCAGCCACAGTAAGGTCATTTATGCACGGGTACTTTCACTCACATTCACCCCCAGTCTGTCTCGGTTGTTCCTGGGAGTTACGCATGAATTTTCCCTCCATTAGAGACGACCTCACTGCCAGCCCTCACAAATCCCAGGACGTCCTGTCCCTCTATTAACCTGATTCTTCCCTCTCCTCTGAGCTCAGCCCGGGTGAAATTCCCGTGCATAAGGCAAAGTGCGGGACACGCAAACTTAGTTTCGCTCACAGCCAATTACAAAGCAGCATGTCCAGAGGTGGGGATTGTAATGCTTCCTCAGAGCTCTTTCTGAGCAGAAGAAAGGCTTTTTAAAACCGTGGCTTGGATTTCTCCCTTCCCCTTGTTTTCAGATTGCTCCATTTTTTGTTTTATGCTCTTAAAATGCTTTTTTTATGTGGCAATTGGGTTTGTGGGGGGGAGGGAACTTTTCTCTCACTACAGCCAATTACAAAGCAGCATTTCAAGGGGCGGGGATTCAAATACTTCTTTATTTGAGCTTAGAGACTACTGGTGCATAGACTCCCAACAGGAAAGTGTGGGTCCAGCGAGCAATGAACCTTAGGCAAAACTTCCATGCATAAACGACCTAAGATAAAAATTGGGGCAATCAGTATTTTTTGGCACATCAGATAATAAAATACATTACAATAATTTTTTAACTGTCTCTAAATTGATGTTCTTAATAGACTGGTAATTCATTTATTACCCCATTTGGGGAAAAAATGCTTTAAAAACATTCTGTATGTCTGGTCATAAATAGCAAGCAGTGTTTTGTGATGGTTTATTGCTAAGATTCAATAGACTGAGCTTGAGCAAATGCAGCCCTTAAAGCAAATTAAATAGGTAACTCAACTAACAACAATTCCACCGAAACAGCTGTTAGTTTGTTGCATCAAAAGTAAACAGAAGCCCCGTGGCGCAGAGTGGTAAGCTGCAGTACTGCAGTCCAAGCTCTGCTCACAACCTGAGTTCGATCCCGAAGGAAGTTGGTTTCAGGTAGCCGGCTCAAGGTTGACTCAGCCTTCCATCCTTCCGAGGTCAGTAAAATGAATACCCAGCTTGCTGGGGGTAAAGGGAAGACGACTGGGGAAGGCACTGGCAAACCACTCCGTAAACAAAGTCTGCCTAGTAAACGTCGGGATGTGACATCACCCCATGGGTCAGGAATGACCCGGTGCTTGCACAAGGGACTACCTTTAGCTTTAAAAACTAACAAGTTTTTTTTTTTCTGCCATAGTCTTTTGTGGACTGCAGACCACTTTTTCAGAGGCATGTAGCTGGTTGTGAGACAAAGCGACCAGCTACGTTTCACATGGTGGGGAAATGGATTCACTCAAAAAAGGCTAGGATTTGTTTAATTGAAAAAGAAGCCTGATATAATAGCAAGTATCTGACCTTGAATATTTGGGATTAACACTAGGGGGAGAGATGGTTGCTTTCAGTCTGCTCAAAAGACCAAGAGACAGAAAACCAGTTACGGTTCATGAGCCATTTCTACTGTGGCGATTGATGTTGTACTGGCTAGTGTGCAAAACACGGTATGAGCATCTCTCTTGAATACTCTAGGAAAGTTAGCAGTGAGAAAAACACTAACAAACAGAGCAACTGAACTATCTGTTTTGGCTGTAAACTAGGTAAAGCAGCCAAAATCTATGTCGGCTGCAACCATTGTATACTTCCACGGATTCATAATGGAAGCACAGCTGTTTCATTTAGGTGGATTTTCTAAATTGGTCTTTGGTGAGTCATCCTTAGATGCTTTGGTAGCGCTTGAGTAACTGTGGCTTGTCTTCCCTGTAGTATGAGTAAAATAAATGCTGGTTATGAAACAGACATGAATGCTAACATTCATCTGTCAGAACCAGATGACAGGGTTTGCCTTTTTGACAGCCGGGAGGTGAAGGAAGGGGATGACAGAGAGGGTGGGGCAAAGAAAGGACATAGTTTGTTGCAGGCTAATCCAAAGCTCACTTACTGCTGGGACAATAAAACTTAACTACTGGTTTTAGGAAGGACAGGCATTTATAAATTACTTACAAACATGTGCAGAGCTTACGATAGCAATTAAATCTCACCACAGATAGTAACCAATAATAGCTTGGAGTTAAAGTGGATCAGGGACGGGCAACCTTTTTGGTTCAAGTGGCAAAACAAAAAGTGCAACATCTACCTGAGAAGATGCTGTTATGCCAACAAAATGTAGAGTGTGGGTGGGTGGGGGAAGGTGAGGTTTGCAGCTGGACTTAAGTGATAGCCGTGCAGTTCTCGGAAGCTATTGTGACTGGCATGAGCCATGCCTGTTGCCTTCTGCCACCTCTCTGTCCACGGCAGTGTGCCAGTGCCTCAGTTGCTTAGGAAGAGATTTGTCCCTTGGTGCCAAGCAAATGTTGGAATATGCAACATATGATGTATGAGAAGGGAAGAACCTCCTGTAGGAGGCAGCATGTGGAAATCTAGTCAGACAGGAATGTGCGTCTCTATCTTCTTCGCTCTGTAAAGTGTAATTTCTTTATGTGTCCTCAAAATTTCTCTCTCATCAGCAATGTAGCTAGTTTGCTCTTTCCACTGTGTTAGTTCTTTAATAAACTACTCTGAACCTTAATCAGTGTCAGATTCCTTGTCATAGGGATACCGTCCGGGGATATAGCACCCACATTCCTATCTGCCTAGCTTTCCACATGCTGTCCCCTGCTGGTTACGAAGAGGGTCCTGGCAACCCGAGCTACTATCTGCACATATGCTGAGGATTGGTAGAAGGAGATTCTTTTCTCTTTCGTGCAGGAACGCTGTGAGGAGGGGGACCCAGATGGACAAATTCCAGGGCCCCTGGTCATCTTGGGGCCCATACACAAGTAGGGTTGCCAGGTCCCTCTTTGCCACAGGCAGGAGGTTTTTGGGGCGGAGCCTGAGGAGGGTGGGGTTTGGGGAGGAGTGGGACTTCAATGCCATAGAGTCCAATTGCCAAAGTGGCCATTTTCTCCAGGTGAACTGATCTCTATTGGCTGGAGATCAGTTGTAACAGCAGGAGATCTCCTGCTCCTACCTGGAGGTTGGCAACCCTATGCTTCCCCTTCATATCCTGCCTTCCCCTTCTTGTTTGCCCTTTCCCTCCCCCATTAGTCACACTCTCACTTCCTGTTCTCTTCTTTTCTTGAATTAATGAAGAAGTAGTAGGTTGCCTTGTTTATGGCCTGAGAAAGGAAATTAAAACACTGAATATTTGACTAAATTACTTCTAGGCCATCAGGGCTGTTATTTCTACCAGACAGGCTGGTAACTGCAGGAAGG
Organism: Euleptes europaea; assembly: GCF_029931775.1. Classification (NCBI taxonomy): domain Eukaryota; kingdom Metazoa; phylum Chordata; class Lepidosauria; order Squamata; family Sphaerodactylidae; genus Euleptes; species Euleptes europaea. Next base: position 67,124,485 of record NC_079320.1, on the reverse strand, counting down.
CTTTGACAAAATATCCTTGATGCTTATCTGATCCCTTGAAGATTGGGTGGGCAGTGGCCCTTACCAACACCAAGTAGCTACAGAAAGCTTATATATTCAGACAAGAGGATGGGGGGGGGAGTGCATTCATATGCAACGTAATGTGATGCATGGCTGGCAAAAACACCCCACTAAAGACCTTCCAGATGTGTACTGTTAATATCTGAGAGTCAAATACTGAGAAAGAAAAGAGGCTCTTATAACTCACTAGGTAAGATTAAAGTATCTAGTAACCTGTTCTGTTAAGCAACTAAATGCATATTCTGATTCCTGAATTCCTGCCCAAGCAAGCAAGTACTAATATCCACCTCTGTTCCTGTCAATTATAACCAGCTTTATACTCACCCCCCACCACTGACCCCTTTTTAATCTGAATTTAAGAAAACCAATGTACCAGTTCAGCATACTAATCCCCTTTAGTGTTCCTATACACTGTGGCCCTGTTTGTTGACTGGTGCTGCAGCTGGAGATATGATTACAATGAACTTCCTGTTTGCAGACCTCCTGACATGGTGGGTAATTTTCCTTAAGTAAAAGAAACCAGGAGAGGGAGGGAGAGGAAGGTAGCGCATCATGTATAGCTTTGGAACAGGGAGAAGGATATAAAACTGTACAAGCATAATTGTGCTTATATCTAAAACTGCAGAAAGAGAACGTAAAACTGCTCCGCTCTGCTACCATAGCGTGCAAATCTTAGATTTTGCCATTTAAAGGGGTGGGGGTGGGGTTGGAGTTGTAAACAAGGAAAAAAATAATAGTAAACAAAAGAAAGTGTAGCATTCAGACAGAAACTGTCTTGGACTAATCGTATACTAGGATACAAAATTAAATTTTATAGCACTGAGAACACTGGACTCTTGAATACTGTGTTATCATCACACACAATCTAGCATATTAACTTTGGGCAAATTAGTCACATTTGAACTATCAACACATCTTTTTAAATATATAGGGGATCTCTACAGCATACCTAGCAATTATCATTATTGAATGCTGTAGATTGTTTTACATGAAAAATCTTGCTTTACATTACTATGCATTTTGAATGAGTAAAACGTTTTTTATATATAAAACATCTTTCATTCCAAAAGAGAAAATATTTCAAAGGACTTTTAAAGCTTCTCAGTTTCCATTTTTTCCACTGGAAAAACAGAAAAATATATGCCTGGGTGGTAGGGTTGCCAGGTCCCTCTTTGCCACCGGCGGGAGTTTTTTGGGCGGAGCCTGAGGAGGGCGAAGTTTGGGGAGGGACTTCCATGCCATAGAGTCCAATTGCCAAAGCGGCCATTTTCTTCAGGTGAACTGATCTCTATCAGCTGGAAATCAGTTGTAATAGCAGGAGCTCTCCAGCTAGTACCTGGAGGTTGGCAACCCTACTGGGGGAGGGGAAGCTGGATAGAAGGGTTTTCAATTTTGTTATGTATTTCCCCCCTGAGCTTTCACATATTTAAGCAATTCACCTTCCATCTGGCTCAGGTGTGGCTGTCACAGGCAGGCAACATTCCTGCCAACTTCCACTTTCAAGTCTTGCAGATAGTGGGTCAACAGGAATTTCTGCAAGGGTCTGCACAATAGACAGGTAGGGAGCTGGAGTCCATCCAGGGTCCTTGTGCTATGGAGGCCTGAACTAGAAAAATCTTGACCCTGCTCTTGGTCTCCTAGTCCAAGGATACAATAAAAGTCTCTGTTAGGCCACTCATTACCTAACACTGTGGTTTCAATTTGGCATTGAACCCTCAGCATCCATCCCAGAACCCTCCATTTGAAAAAAGGACTCGGGGGCATGGTTTAGGGAATAGCACTGGCATAGAGGTATCTTGGTATTACAACTGATCTCCAGACTACAGAGGTCAGTTTTCCTGGAGAAAAATGGCTGCCTTGGAGGTAGGGGTGCCAACTCAAGGTTGGGAAATACCTTGAGATTTGGGGGATGGAGCCTGGGTAGGGACCTCAGTGGGATATAATACCATGGAGTTCTCCCTCCAACGCAACCATTGATCCAGGGGAACAGACTTCTGTCACCTGGAGATCGGTTCTAATTCCAGGAGATCTCCAGGCCCCACCTGGAGGCTGGCAACCTTACTTGGAGGGCAGACTATGGCATTGTACCCAGCTGAAGCCCTTCCCCTCCCCAAACCCTGTCCTCCCCAGGCTTTACCACCAAAATCTCCAGGAGTTTCCCAACCCAAAGCTGGCAACTGGTCAGGTCTGTTGGGGCTCACTACTGCCCAGCCTGGAGTGGAAGTAGGGTTGCCAGATCCCTCTTCGCCATCGACGGAAGGTTTTTGGGGCGGAGCCTGAGAAGGGCAGGGTTTGGGAAAGGGAGGGACTTCAGTGCCATAGAGACTTCAGTGGGGTACAATGCCATAGAGTTCATCCTCCAAAGCAGACATTTTCTCCAGGTGAATCGATCTCTATCGGCTGGAGATCAGTTGTAATAGCAGGAGATCTCCAGCCACCACCTGGAGCTGGCAACCCTAAGTGGAAGTGCATTTGACTCTGAGAATATGCCCAATGCTCCTCTGTTCATTGAAGAACATGGCTGGTAGAGTTGGACGAGTTCTGCTCATTACTCACTGAGGTCTCCCCAATAAATGCTTGAGGAACCCATGCAGTTTGAAAACGGCAGATCGAATACTTCTAATTACATATTATGTATATATCTCATGAAGAAAACACATGTGTGCGCGTGTGCACACACACACAGAGCCAGTTGGTTTGGGAATAATCCAAAATATTTCATCCAAAAACTAGGTCAAACGGAAAGGGGAATGTGCAAAGTTGTTCAAGAGGATTCTGAAGTCCCTTATTTGGATGCAAGTTTCTCTTCTTGATGGGTTTCTAGATTTTTAGGCTGAGCATGGATTTAAATCTGTATACACCAGACAGGACCTCATCAGGTCCAGAGGAACACTGCAACGAGGCAGGATTTATGTCCCATGGAAACATTAAAGTGCCCTGTGTGAGTGGGTGACAGACTACGCACTCTGTGGTTTTTATTATTTTTACTAAAATTACAACACAGCTGCTTCCGGCCATTACATTTTCTTTTTCTTTTCTTTTCTTCTTTTTTTTTTATAGGGCAGGCTGAGGAGGAGGGAGTTTGCAGACCTTCCCCCCCCCTTATGCACGCATGCTTTTTGAACATCTGGGCAAAGTCAAACTATTTAAAGGGCATATAACTAATGCAGCAGTGTCTGTGGGATCGGCAAGCTGCAGGGGGTTGGGGGGGGGAATGAGGATGGACCGAGGAGAGCCGCCGTCCCAGATCTATGCGCTATGGACTTCTGCATCCATGCAAAGTTGCTCTTCGTTCTTTGAGGACCAGAGATGTTTTCAAAAAATGGGCCTCTTCAGGATCTTCCTTTCCTTCCCTGAAAGCCGGCTTAGGTGCCCTTTCTCCCATATATTGACGTGAGTAAAAATAACAAAATGGAGTGTGTGTGACAGCAAGGCAGGAGGTATTTAAAATCAAATGCTCTGACTCAGTCTGGATTTAATCAAGATGTCAGTGCAATGAACCCAGCCTAGAGAAAGAGCCAGGTAAGAGCCACAAACCTTCCCTCCTCTTTCTGTGCAGGACACAGAAGGGTTTCTTTGACTTACCGCGGCAGCTCCAGCCACATCACCCAGGAAGGAGACCATTCACTGGGGCCGGAGGTGTTCAAATGGGCACTGAGTAGAGACCCGTCGCTCTCATCCACCAGGGTCTCACACTCTTTCAGTTCTAGGGCTTTGAGGATTACAGACGAGGAGGTGTTTTTCAAAAGGGCTACTGCCTCCCCACGGCTGACACCTGTCAGATCAATTCCGTTTACATTGAGCAGAATGTCACCTAGTAGACAGGAAACAAGAGGGAAAAAATCAGTATGGAATGAACAGAATGCTTCTTGTTCTAAAGCTGTGCCTCCATCCCTCATAGAATCATAGAGTTGGAAGGGACCACCACGGTCATTTAGTCCAACTCCCTGCACAATGCAGGAAATTCACAACTGCCTCCCCCGCCTCATTAGTTACCTGCATCATTAGGTTTGCCAGGTCCCTCTTCACCACTGGTGGGTTTTTTTTGAGGCGGAGCCTGAGGAGGGCGGGGTTTGGGGAGGGGAGGGACTTCAATGCCATAGAGCCCAATTGCCAAAGCGGCCATTTTTCTCCAGGTGAACTGCTCTCTATCAGCTGGAGATCAATTGTCATAGCGGGAGATCTCCAGCTAGTACCTGGAGGTTGGAAACTAGGGTTGCCAGGTCCCCACTCACGTTCTGCGGGAGGTTTCTCTGTAGATCGTGTGTGTGTGCGCGCGCACCGACACGGCACTTCCAGTTTACAGTGGTCTAAGGATCCAGTGGTCTAAGGCTCCTCGCGAGGGGAACTTCCAGTTGTAAACCGGAAGTGCCGCGTCGGTGCACGCGCACACACACACGATCTACAGAGAAACCTCCCGCCGAAGGTGAGTGGGGACCTGACCTTAGTTTGAGTGGTAAAGGGTCGCAGCGAAGAGTTTGAGTGGTCTAAGGCTCCTCGCGAGGCGGCACGCGCATGCACGATTGCCCACCAGCCCTCAGGTGGTCGGCGGGCAGAGGGGCACATTACTGGGGGCTTGCCCGCCAACAGCGGGCACTTGGCAACCCTATTGGCAACCCTAGGGTGGGTGGGATCTGTACTAGAGAGGCCTTCATTAGCAGGCCGCGGCTTACAACTGCCCTACCAACTCTGCAGCAAACGACCAGGTGAAAGAGCGTGGAAGGCCTGTTTCTCATAGCTTCTGGGAAAGCCTTTTGCAAAGCTGGTGGGAATGCAGAATCTGGAAGGCATCTGCAAGGGCGCTCTTGAAAGGATGGTGGCTTTGACAGACACTGTTTGTCCAATTGCCAAAGCGGCCATTTTCTCCAGGGGAACTGACCTCTATCAGCTGGAGATCAGTTGTAATAGCAGGAGATCTCCAGCTAGTACCTGGAGGTTGGCAACCCTAGTTTTCAAGCATGTCGATCGATGCCATTTTCCCAACAGCACGTGCTCACTTCATGTCTCTGTGTCACATTTTGGCAATTCTCTCAATATTTCAAACGTTGCCATTATTATTAGAGTACATTGTTTCTTTTAGACATAATGCTATCGCACACTTAATCGACTACAGTATAGTGTAAACATAACTTTTATATGTGCTGGGAAACCCAAAAAGTCATGTGACTTGCTTTATTGCGATATTCGCTTTAACATTTGAAATTGGTCAGTTAGTTCGCAAGTTATAGTTCACATTAGAAAAGGTGAGGGGAAATTGGCTTGGGCCACCTTGATGACATCGTAAAAAGCTTAAGCTACCAATCAGGACCATGTTAGCACAACATAACACATAGAAATGCACTTTTTAGAAAAACATAAAGAAGTTTTGCCACTTAACCAAAATGCTAAAGAGTGTTGGAAATGCTAAAGAGTGCCATACCGTATATGCTATTATAAAGAACTACATATTTATAAAAGACAATATGCACAATGTATGTGAGGGACTCATTACACGTTACGCAGCTCTGCTATGTGCTTTATTCCTTATAACTGTGTGAGTGCTTCTGGGCCTGCGCCTGGATTCTTGTTTTTAAGAAATGAACAATAAGTGGCCAAATGTAACCAGCTTGTTCTCTGTTGCTCCAGAGACTAGGACACGGAGTAATGGATTTAAACTAAGAGAAAAGCGATTCCACTTAAACATTAGGAAGACCTTTCTGACGGTGAGGGCTGTTCGACAGTGGAATGTGCTGCCTCGGAGGGTGGTGGAGTCCCCGTCTTTGGAGGTCTTCAAGCAGAGGCTGGATGGCCATCTGTCGGGAGCGCTTTGATTGTGGGATCCTGCATGGCAGGGGGTTGGACTGGATGGCCCTTGTGGTCTCTTCCATCCTTGTGAACTTGTGTTTGTCTACAACTTAATGTTAATTGCAAAGGGGTAGCCATGTCAATCTTTTAGAGTGTAATAAAACAGAAGTCCAATGACACCTTAAAGACTAATATTGAAATAAATGTTGTTAGTTGATTTCAGTATTAGTCTTTGAAGTGCCACTGGACTTTGGTTTTATTTAACTGAAAATTAGGAAGTTGATAGTGCCATTATTTTAATTACCCTCTAATTACCAGTAGTTTATAAAATGATCAAAGATCAAAGGGAGGATTTGTTGCTACTCCTCTCAGAGGATTTACTTTTGGGACTCAAAAAATAATTTCCCATAAAAACAATGAAACTTTATTTTTTTAAAAAATATCTGTGATCTCTATGTATCTCTGCATTTTGTAAAAAAAAAGTATTACTCTTCTGGCTCTGGTTTGGCAAGCAATTTCCTTATCAATCAGAAGAAACAATAGGGAGAATAGCCTCCCTGCTTGTTATGTAAGGATGGTGTGATTCTTTTGTTCTCTCCGCCAGGATTACAGGGCTATATAAGACATGAGTTGACAGGAACCACGTGTATTGTGTAATATTTAAAGAGACCCTGAGATATATTTTAACATCAAAACATATATATGTAGTAAAATGTGATGCATTACAAAACCATAGCACAACAGATCACTTACAGAGGACGATATATATTGTAGGATGCATAAACAACATGTGACAGGAATCTAGTATTGTATCCTGTCTCAAAATGTCATACCAGAGGAACATAAAACTGAAGTAAGAGGAAATTTCTGTGCCTAGGTCTTCAGCCTCTGATTATAATGAGCACAGCGGCTGAATATTCTGGCTCACTCCCACAAAATGTAAACTCTAAACATCTGAAAACACTGTATCATCCTTAGTGCAATCGAAAATCATGGCTCTGAGTGTGCTTTGACATTTAAGTTCCCAGGGGAATTCCCAGCACAAAGCTCCCTGAGGTGGCCATGTGGCGAACACAAGGACTTTGCAATGTGTAAATCGACCCTTAGCCCTGTCCCTCCACTGATTTATGGGATAGAAAGTATGTGGATTTAGTGAATTCTCAAATATTTAACGTATGGAATATGATGCCATATTTCAGGATTTTTGGTAATATCTCCTAGTAATTCAGCAAAAATGTCCATTTCCCTTGAAAACATCAGATTGTTGTCTGCACTCTCTGAGTCACGCAAGTCAGTTCTCGACAAGAGGTGAGTCAGAGGCCGGTCTCCCTACAAACTGTGCAGCAAATTAACATATTTGCTATTAAGTCTCCATCTGAACATTCTTACAGTATCTTTCAAATGATGTGGTTCAGAAAGGAATCTATGACTAGCTGTCTCCTCAATCTGGTTCATGATTTCAGACCACAATTCCCTTTTGGCATCATGTATGGAGAAAAATCAATATGGCTGATGTATAAAATGTTAAGGGTTAAGTGTTAACTGTTTTTTTTTTTTTTAACTTTTAAAATCATCTTTTAGCTTGAAACATAACATAAATGCTATGACAGTGCCAAATCTCTAGAGGGAAAGGGTTTATCTAAAACTGTCTCCTTCACTTTCCTTATATAAATCAGTTTAATTTTCAAATCCCAGAAACGTTTTATAGTATTTGGACAAAGGTCCTTTTAGGCTTCTCTGAAGGTGATTTCTGACACTTGGAATACTGTGTACAGTTCTGGTCACCACACCTAAAAAGGGATATTACAGAGCTTGAGAAGGTGCAGAAAAGAGCAACCATAATGATTAGGGAACTAGAGCAACTGCCCTATGAGGAGTGGTTAAAACTCTTAGGGCTGTTTAGCTTGGAAAGAAGGCGGCTAAGGGGAGACATGATAGAGGTCTATAAAATGATGCATGGTTTGGAGAGAGTCGACAGGGAGAAGCTTTTCTCCCTCTCTCCTAATACCAGAATGCGGGATCATCTGCTGGAGCTGGAGGGTGACAGATTCAAAGCAGATAAAAGGAAGTATTTCTTCACACAACACATAGTTAAATTGTGGAACTCCCTGCCCCAGGATGTGGTGATGGCTGCCAACTTGGAAGGCTTTAAGAGGGGAGTGGACATGTTCATGGAGGAGAGGGCTATTCATGGCTACTAGTTAAAATGGATACTAGTCATGATGCATACCTATTCTCTCCAGGATCAGAGGAGCATGCCAAATATATTAGGTGCTGTGGAACACAGGTAGGATGGTGCTGCTGCAGTCGTCTTGTTGCGGGGCTTCCTAGAGGCACCTGGTTGGCCACTGTGTGAACAGATGGCTGGACTTGATGGGCCTTGGTCTGATCCAGCAGGGCTTTTCTTATGTTCTTATGAGTTTTCACATTTAAGGCTTAAAAGTTCCCTGCTTCAATTGGGTTTTAATGTGAATGCAAAAGCTCCACTGGTCAGAAAGATTATTTGTATTACAAATATCTCTCCTCTTGCTTTCCTTTCCACAGGCACAACAATCAGATATAACTGCAAACAGCAAGGGAGAGGCTCAAAGGTTATTTATGCCTCCTGTATAGGGTTGCCAGGTCCCTCTTTGCCACCTGCGGGAGGTTTTTGGGGTGGAGCCTGAGGAGGGATGGGTTTGGGGAGGGGAGGGACTTCAATGCCATAGTGTCCAATTGCCAAAGCGGCCATTTTCTCCAGGTGAACTGATATCAGTTGTAATAGCAGGAGATCTCCAGCTGGTACCTGGAGGTTGGCAACCCTACTTACTAGCCTTGCTGGGATGCAGTGATATTCCGGGCAGGTGGGGGAGTCAGAAGCCTACTCCCTGCTGGGATTGGTTTCTGAACTAAGGGGATGCAACAGCTAATCTGTTTGGCAGCTGCTTCACTAGCTTGGTGTGAGCTGAACATATCCAGTATTGGCTCATGGTCTGGTCATGAGTGCTGAACATGGCAAAATTTACAGTATCCCTAAGAACTACACTTTGCTTGTTGCATTTTCCCTGCAATTATTCCTATTGCTTGTACCAGCTAGTACCTGGAGGTTGGCAACCCTACTCCTGTATGAGAATGAGCTAGATCCATCTGTATAAGGAAGCAAGTGTCGAAATGCTGTGGGAGAAAATACTTTTAGTATGTAGCATCCACAATGTAGGCTCACTGGCTGCATTGACCAAATCCTGTTGCATGTGCCAAGGCTCCATGAGCACGGCAGCTGGTGTACAGCTTTCAGGGGAAGTCAACACTTCCCCCAAAGCAATCTGTTCCTTTCACTTTAAAACCCTTTACAGTTTTATAAAATATTGCCAATATAAAAATGCCAGATTGCTAAACTACTGGGGAGAGTAGGGTTTTCAACCTAGCTGGAGATCTCCCGCTATTACAACTGATCTCCAGCTGATAGAGATCAGATCACCTGGAGAAAAATGGCTGCTTTGGCAATTGGACTCTATGGCATTGAAGTCCCTCCCTTCTCCAAACCCCGCCCTCTTCAGCTCCGCCCCAAAAAAAGTCTCCCGCCGATTTCAAAGAGGGACCTGGTAACCCTAACTCCATGGCATTGAAGTCCCTCCCCTCCCCAAACCCCACCCTCCCCAGACTCCGCCCCCCAAAAATCTCCAGGTATTTCCTAACCTGCGGAGCTGCCAACCCTAGGGGAGAGGGAGGGGAGCATGTACAACCTCCTTATTTGAAATTGTCTCATATATGTTATAACTTAGACCTGAAAAACTGCAACTGATGACCAGCTTTGCAGTGATCTTTCCCATGAAATCTCCTCAAGTCTAGTTCAGATCGTGTGATATAGGACAAGGCAGCTATTACCACCAGAACAACTTATACAAACATATGAGCAACAGCACATGGTTGGCATAGTTCACAAAGACCGGGTCATTGTTTTGGTCTCCCAATTTTGCTATCCCCCCTCTCTGTAACCCACTAGTGTTACCTGTTTTGATTCTGCCATCTCTGCTGATGACTCCACCTGGCTCGACGCTTATTACATAAATAGGCAAATCCCATTCCCTGTGGGAGGACGCACCGCCTGCCACTGTCATTCCCAGTGACTCTGCATTATCTTTTTGGACAACCACCACCTTTTCGTGACAGGTGACCGCATGGAGGGCAGCCTGTGGAGACCAAAGAGCAAACATCAGAACCGATGCATGTGCAGAACCGATGCATGTGCAGAACCGATTGTGATGAACTACTCTTAATTCATATAATAAGTTGCTTAAATATGATGGGCAGGAAAAATCGCTGCCTTTAGTGCCATTTTGTGGAGAAATGCCCTCAACCCTAGAATTCACTCTGATAATTCAACCATTGGTCCACACAATATTCATGTCCCAGGAGCGCTCTGCAAATCTGCAGCTGGCAGAGAAGACAAGTACTGGGAATGATGCATCCATCTCGTAAATACAAAGCACTCAGGCACTTCCTTATGCAAAGGGCAGGCCAGAGGAACACAACAAAGGGTTTGCCGCCTCACACCTTGCTAGAATGTCACACCTCAACTGGGGTGATGGACAGCCAAATGGCTAGTCAGTTTTTCCTTTTCCTCTTAAGGCAAGAAGATCAGAATGATGCGGGGGTGGGGGGAAAGAGGATACAAACTGCCAAGGAGAGATTATAAATTCCCACGGGAAAGAAAGTCTCCCATCTCACTCTTCTCCTGGGATGTGCACAAGCCATGAAGGGCTAAGTCTTTAACTAGGACTCTATCTTCCCTGCTTGGCAGCACGGCGGAGAAGTCCCCAACTCTGAGAGCTAAGGTAATGATGGACTTTTAACTATTGCAACTTTAAGAAATACTGTGCTTGTGTGTAAAGCACCATCAAGTTGCAGCCAACTTATGGCAACCCCGTAGGGTTACCTATCCTAATTAAACATCGTTTAAGATAAGCCTTTCAAAAGTGGGCTGTCTTTTTCTGAAATTTACAGTCTCCTGATCCAACTAACTGCAGTTCCACAACAGGTATAATCATAAACACGCCAGTGAATCACTACTGGAATAGGATGTAGTGGCATGAGGAAAAGGAAGCTTCCCCCACTAAAGTGAATGCTGAAACTTACTTGTGCAAGTGTTCTATGTATACCTTACAAAAGGCTCTCTATATACTGGGGTAACAGCCCATTCCTGAAAAATGGGCCCAAAGCCCTTAGGAGGCTGACTACGGCCTCCGCCGGCACAGGGGCCCACACTGCCGGCGCCCAGAAGGCGCACGCCGGCATGAGTAGCCCCAGTGCTGGCGTGCAGGGCCAGGTGCCGGCAGAGGCTGCGGCGGTGAGCTGAGAAGTGTTCCGGTGACCCGGGAGGCGTTCCCAGGGTGTAACGGCGCCGGCCGCGGGGTGGGGCCGACATTAGTCGGCCTCCCGAGCACTCTCGGCTCGGGAATGCCCCTTTTTATTTTTGTTAAGATACGCCAGCTTTTAGCTTTTAGCACTGCCGAAACCTCTTTAGGAGACAATGCCGCTAGTTTGCCTCCTAAGCCCGGCGCAGGCATTCCTTTCAGGAATGCACTGTTAATCCATCTAAGACTAGGGCCAATTATGCATGGAAGGTTTTGCATTGGATTTGCCCCTCTATTGATGCACATTTTCCCCATCCTAATTCTCAGAATCCCTACATGGGGTCTTATTGTTGAGTTTTAAGAATTTGGAAAGGGCAAAATGTGCATCTAGAGAGCAGCAGATCCAAGGCAAAACCTCCCATGCATAAAGGACCAAGGACAGCTTTTCTACATTAAAGAAACCCAGATCAACTCAAAAGAATATTTTCAATGGCAAGAATTAGTGGGTTTTTTTTTTTTAGAGGAAATGCCTTTTTTGTAAGTCAGGGCAACATTTGACTTTGTGCCTAAGTTTGAAAATTGTCTACTTCCTCTTCATCATACAACCATAATGTTGCAGCTAATGTAGGTACTTCATGTACTGCTTTGTGAGGGACATGGTACAAATTTAAACAGGTTTGAAAGGGTGACATGCATAAGTTAATTGTCACCCGTTAGGTTTCATAAAAAGGACAAGGAAACAACTGATTGCTTCCTGTGTCCTGACCAAAACCCTGTCACAAGTTTCTCTTCAAAGATTTCCTAGAACCGCTGCTTATCTACATTATTATAAATATGAGGCAACTTGGAGAGGCTCAAGTAAGAAAGGGGGAAAGATTAGGGTGTTGGTGATGAAAGGAAAGGAAAGCTTTTCTTTTAATAAACACAAAGTGTACTTACTTGCCTTTATTGCTGATAACCAAGTCAACCAGTTTAAAGGCACGGTTTATCAATGACAGCGTTTCGGTATGTTCTCTTCTAAACAACGGTTTACCCTTTCAGATTTTGACATTACGTCGGGGGCTTCCCCTAAGAGGCGGAATATAACAGCTTGCCTGCTTTTTAATGTTTACTTTACGATAAATATTTATGGCAGATTCTCTCCACTTAGTGTCCTGAGGATGTCTCATGGGTAATGGTCGCAGCTGGTGAGATGAGTACAGTTTTAGGTACTTGAAGCTATTTTTTCAGCAACAGGGATTTTATGTGCCTTACTAGGCCCTAGTCAGATAATAATGTATTTAAAAGCAAAACAGGGCCATTTCAACAAAGAGCTGCTGTTTTGTTTTAGTAAGGGCTGATTTGACTTTATACTCAAGCTCCTACTGATTGCAAAGAGAGCACAACTCAGCTCTGCCAGAAATTTCAGTGATCCAGTCTTGGGGGGTGGGGGTGGCAGCCCCGATTTACTCAAATCCTAATTCCTGTTATACAGAATCTAGCTGTTTGGTCAGATCCAGTTCTTTAAATCAAATTCTGAAGGCAGTTTCTGTCCAAGTCCAGGCAGCCCTTCCACCCACTCCAAAGAGCAGAGGAAGACAGATGGCTCCCTTCAAAGTCACTCAACTTAATCAGACTGATTCTTCTCCTTCACAACTGGAGCAAGAAATGTTCTCATTCCTCAAGACTGGGTGAAGTCAACATTGAGAAGCTCCAAACGTTTGCTTTCAAGTCCCAGTAAAACCATTTGGACAATTTATTGTTATTTACTTTCTCTGGACTGGGGCCAGAAGCTTGACTACTATGGTTATCTTTTTAATAGCCAAGGTTGTATCTAGAATCACAATCAAGCACAAGCATTGCCAAGTTATGGGCAGCAGAAACCACCCTTTTGATGAAAAATGGGGCCACCCACGCTCATCATTTTCTTCCAGTACATCCACATACCTTATTCAGTTTAACTAAGCAAATCCTTAGAAACGGGGCCTATCTTTTTTTTTTTAACCTATGCGTGGTGTAGTGGTTAAGAGCGGTGGTTTGGAGCGGTGGATACTAATCTGGAGAACTGGGTTTGATTCCCCACTCCTCCACACAGAGGCGGATCTACTGTGAAACTAATGAAGCTTAAGCTTCAGGGCCCCTAATCCTGGAGGGGCCCCCTGCAGCAACTTTTTTTAATGAGTTAATTTCTCAACAAAATCGATGGAGCTTTTTAGTGATAGAATCATAAGCCAATGAGTGGAAGTACTTAATATTGACTTTAGAATAAGCTCTAATACCCATTTCATAAGGCCTGAAAATGTCCCTGTAATCGGTCAAATTTCAAAATTTTCTTGGAGGTTTGCAGAGCTCGAACCCCCCAGCTGTACGGGCTCACTGAGCTCTCCAGAATCTATTCACAGCTAACACAGCAGCGGGATCCTCGAATCCTTTGTTGGTGCACAGCTTAATAGTTCTGTGGTTTTATTTCATCACTGTATGGCCCATTTTCAAGGACTCCACCCCACCACCCAGTTCTCCACCATTTCGGCCTCAAGGTCCTTGCAAAGGCAGCAAGGCCCTTTGGACCTTGTTGGATGTTGCCCTCTTGTGGCTGGTTGCGAAGGGGCCCCCATAACAGTTCAAGCTTCAGGGCCCCAAAAGTGTAGGGTCCGCCACTGCCTCCACACGAAGCCAGCTTGGTGACCTTGGGGTAGTCACAGCTCTCTTAGAGCTCTCTCAGCCCTACCTACCTCACAGGGCATCTTTTGTGGGGAGGGGAAGGGAAGGTGATTGTAAATTGGTTTGATTCTTCCTTAAGTGGTTGAGAAAGTCGGCATATAAAAACCAACTCTTCGTCTTCATCATCATCTATTAACAATTACCATCTGCAACTATTGAACAGGATGCCACAAAGGAACTGTGAAGTACTTCTGTAGGTAAAAGGAGAAATGGCAACTGGTTTAAATTAAAGAATGGTGACTGGATGCATCCATACATCATGGGATACTGCGCTCTTGTCGCTATGTAGAAATAATTTGTAACTGGATTGGCTTGTCCACACAGGATAATCCCATTGCAAATGACTTCTATTATGCAGCGGTGGTGCTATATCCAGCGATGTGTGGATGCAGCCTGAAAGTGGATATTACAAAACCACTTGATGTTGGATGAGTTTGGGTATGTGAAGAAATGGGCTTCTTTTCCCTTGAGGTTTACAGGGAAACTTTTAACCATTTTTTTCCCTTGGGAAGGAGGGAGGTAGGAGGCATGGCAAATAATTCCTGGCACCACCTGAGCCACCTTCTTAGAAATGCAGATGGAAGTATCAGGAGACAAAGGCCAAAAACGCATGGTCCCTTAACCCACTTTATTCCCCATTTCAGCCAGGATCAAATTTACCCAGGCTGGGGGGGAAACTGTACGCATTACCTTGAAGAGCAGGGATGAAACTGTGCAAATTGATCCATGTAAATAGAAAGTGCGGGAGACGTGAAATTCCTGTTTAGTTTGGCACGCCCCCCACGCCCCCGGTGATTGGTCATTTCAAATTAACCAATGAGGGCCTTCCCCGCCCCAGGAAACGACCAATCACCGGGGGGCGGGGGTGTTAATAGAGTGGGTTAAGGGACCATGCGTTTTTGGCCAAAGAAGTGGGTCAAGCCCCCCCACCTTCTCCTAGCAGGTATCAGAGACTTGGAGGTTTTAAAAATGCTAGAAGGGGCTCCAGGAAGAAAGTTTCTGGAGGTTCCAGGAAAAACGTCTTTGACCCAGGTTGACCTGGTCAGTGGGTGGAGAAAGAAAAGGATTAAAACTGCTGAGAGGGAGGAGAGAGCTCTCTTTTGGTTGGGACACTCAGGGAAGACAGAGCTCATCTGAGGCCTGGAGAAAGTAGCCATTTTGACCACGTGCTGGTCCCAGGCGCTGAAGATAAGATAATGGAAACAGGGTAGAGACTTACAATATCTTAAGCTTAAGAGCCTGTCCTATATTCCAGTAACTGATAGGGCATGTATAGAGAGAAGGACAGAAGAACTGTGTTTCTCTCAGTTCTTTTGAATCCCTTGCTCAATCTGTTGCTGTGCTAAAAGTATGCTTGGAAATGTTTTACTTTTAATAAATACTTTTTAACTTTGAATGCTGACCATACTTCTCTGTACCACATAGACCTCCACCAGCTTGGAACACGCTATTGTAAAGCAGGGGGAGCTAGGAGGGAGGCTGGCAGTCGGCAAGCAGCTATTTCTCCAGTGGCAACCCCAGGCAGCATCTTGTCCCCGTGGTGCCCAGAAGTGGGGTAAGGGGGAGACACTGAGGCAAGGCCTCAAGGTTACGGTTGCCAAGTGCCCGGTGGCGGCGGGTAAAATCCCACCAATCCACCGGGCTGCCTGCCGACCACCTGAGGGCCAGTGGGCAATGCGTGCACGTGCGCCCACGTGAAGCGTCCACGTCACTTTTGGTTTTACCCGGAAGTGACGCAAACGCTCTAGCAACCTCTGCCGAAACTCTATGGAAATCATAGAGTTTCGGCAGAGATTGATAGAGCGTCCGCGTCACTTCCGGGTAAAACCGGGAGGGACGTGGAGGCAGTTGTGTGGGTTGCGCGGGCTGAAGAGCTCCCGGCGGTGGAGCGAAGAGATCTGGTAAGCCTACTCAAAGTTTGAGAGGGACACGGGGGGGGGGATCCTGACCCCCACCCCAGTGGGCAAGTCATACAATGGTCAGGTGGTGGCAGCGGTTACCCGAATAGAGAAAAAGGCAACCCCTTCCAGGAGAGGTTGAGAATCCCTGGGAGAGGGCAGGAGTGGAATAGGGCCTGCGAGTCTGAGCAGGCCCATTCTTCCTCGGGGTAAACAGAAAAACAGCCTGCCTGTTAGAAGGTCCTTAAGGTTCCTTTCCTTGTTGCATGAGAACAATCAGATACGGGAAGTTAAATTTCACGTTCTCTTGTTGCACAGGCAGTGTTAAAAAAAAGAAGAAGTATAATCACACTCAGCCGAGCGGTATGCAAAACATGCTCCAAACTGCCATTAATGAAGTCTGAGGCTGTGTTTGTTAGGGTGCCTCACAACTTCCTCAGCACTCAATGCTGGACAATTCATTGTTTGCATTTGGCAATGGCTTCAGAGCCAACCTCTTTCCCCACGGAGGCAGGATGTCATGGGTTTCCTCTGCCAAAATGGATGCCTGAACCATTCTTATAACAACAAATGATGTCGGCGGCGGGAGCTTATGCTTGGCTCTGGGTATTACAAACGTGAACGCAGTATTGATCCAGCAATTACATCTGTGTTCTAGAAAGGGCTGAGGAGAGCTGGCTCTCTAAGAAAAAAAGAACGAGGGGATGGCAATATTTAAATCAAATCATCCTAGAGAGTGTAAAATTTTTTAAACATATGGCACTGGAATATATGAAGTAATTTTGAACTGGTAAGATTTCATCAAGCAATCGAATATTTTTGTGTTTATCACAACCTGAAAAGCAAGTAGACTGACGTTACGCATGGCCTTTTGATAGGGTTGCCAACTGCCAGGTAGTAGCAGGAGATCTCCTGCTAATTCAACTGATCTCCAGCCGATAGAGATCAGATCACCTGGAGAAAAATGGCCGCTTTGGCAATTGGACTCTACGGCATTGAAGTCCCTCCCCTCTCCAAACCCCGCCCTCTTCAGGCTCCGCCCCCAAAATCTCCCGCCAGTTGCGGAGGGACCTGGCAACCCTACCTTTTGAGATCAGTTTCAGTTGGAAGCAAAAGGCCTGTTTATTTCTTCACACAATGCAAAATTAACTTGCACAACTCACAGCCCCAGGATTTGGTGAAGGCTGCTAGTTTAGTTAGCTTTAAAAGGGGACTAGATGGACTTGTGGAGAATATATGAATGGCAAGATCCAGCATGGTGTAGTGGTTAAGAGGAGCAGACTCTAATTTGGAGAACCGGGTTTGATTCCCCACTCCTCCACATGAAGCTTGCTGGATGACCTTGGGCCAGTCACAGGTTTCTCAGAACTCTCAGCCCATGTGGAGGCAGGCAATGGCAAACCACTTCCAAACATCTCTTGCCTTGAAAACCCTATGGGTTCACCATAAATCAGCTGTGACTTGACGTCACTTTCCACCACCATTAGCCTGGTGTCTGGATAAGGTTTCCATGTTTGGAGGAAGTCTACTTCTGAATGCCAGCTGCTGGGGCAGGCAGCAACAGGAGGAAGGCACTGGGTCTGATCCAGCAGAGCTCTTCTTATGTTCTGTTGTGAACTCCAAATAAATATATAAAGATAAATTAAGATATAAAAGTAGATTAGGATTATATATTGCCAAGATCAATTATACATACATACATACAAGAAGGAGGAGGAGTTGGAGTTGTTTTTTATATGCCGACTTTCTCTACCACTTAAGGAAGAATCAAACTGGCTTACAATCGCCTTCCCTTCCCCTTCCCACAACAGACACCCTGTGAGGTAGGTGGGGCTGAGAGAGCTCTAACAGAGCTGTAACTTGCCCAAGGTCACCCAGCTGGCTTGGTGTGTAGGAGTGGGGAAACCAAGCTGGTTCTCCAGATTAGCCTCTGCTGCTCATGTGGAGGAGAGGGGAATCAAACCCAGTTCTCCAGATCAGACTCCACTACACCACGCTGGCTCTCATATTGTCTGCCCATAACGGACCATTTAGTCTTGCTAGTCAAATCTAATCGCTGTTTTAAACTTCAGCTCCATTCTTGCTATGGAGAGGTGAAAGAAACCACAAGGTAAGACAACACCGAGTTATGCAGCACAGATGAAGCTGTGTCCCGGAGTACAAGGGAGGAAAGGGCCAGGGATCAGCTGTTACACATGGCAGGAGGCTTTCCTTTCTACCTGACTCAAAAAGAAGGAAAACAAGAGAGATCAGCTAATGTTGCTCACAGCAGCATGGACTTTCCTCTTGAAACGTGACCTCCACGGAAGAGGTCTAATAGGGGCAAGCAGCAGCTATCAGCTAGTCATTGTGTGGTCACTGGGCGGTCATTGCTGGCACACGGAACAAAGAGAGGGACAAACCTGACTGAAAGGCTATTTTATTTTAATTATCTCAAGCACTTTCCAACTCCTAGGGTTCCAGGAGACAGTGCCAACTTGCAAATGCTACAGAGTTCTCCCAATAATTAAATCAAGGGTGTTAGCAGGAAAGCACCTGAAGGAATCTCTCCCACAAGTTCCTTGTTGTATGGGGCTCCCTACATGCCTCAGCTGCCATTCAAGTACTGCAAGGTCGAGGGGGGCAGTTTCTAAACTGATATTCAAAGGAACCCATTTCAAGGTTTTAGTAAAGATGAAGGGGAAGGAATTCACAGCAAGGTTCAAATGCATGTATTCAATATTAAATTGTAACAAAGCCATCTAGTTCAAGAGCGTAGAACTCTCCTACTGTTTTCCTGATTTGAAACAGCTGTGTTGTGAGCTGCCCATGTACTGATATGGCTATAATCAGTTTCCCCAATGGACCAAATGTCATGAGGGGGAAGGTCTAAGCCCCCTCTTCCATGGTTTCCATCCAAATTGGGCCCCTGCGTGCCTGGGAAACATGGTACTCCCAGAAAACATCTGCGGTGTGTAGGGTTGCCAGCTCTGGGTTGGAAAATACCTGGAGATTTTGGGGGCAGAGCCTGAAAAGGGTGGGGTTTGGGGAGGGAAGGGACTTCAATGCCATAGAGTCCAGTTGCCAAAGTGGTAATTTTCTCCAGGTGAACTGATCTCTATCGGCTGGAGATCAGTTGTAATAGCGGGAGATCTCCAGCTACCACCTGGAGGTTGGCAACCCTAGTGGTGTGCCTCAGGGATATACCGGTGGAAAATGTAATGAATAGTTGGGCCAAAACTATATAGCGTCAGAAAATAATTCCTGTCTATCCTGAGATTTATATTTTACAGACAATGTTTATTATTTATATGTGACTAATTTTCTCCACAATTAATATCCTTTAATGTTTATGATTGAAGAGCTGATTGTTTTCAATGTTCAAAAGCTTAACTTGATACCCATATATACTGCTTGTCCTGTTGCAGCTCTATGAGATTGTTTTTGTCCAAATCATACACTTTCTCTATTCTACTTCTCAGACAGCAAAAACTAAGATACATGTGCTAAGGTAGCATAAGGTGCAGCAGTTTTGGGTATTGGGTATATTTGCAGTTTTGCTATATTACATAAATACCACACATTGTACATTTTTATATGCTTATAACAGATTATAACAGATGTATTTTATGCTGTTAAAGCAGGATAATAAGTTTAGGTTTTATACGACAGTATTATACATTGTCATCTTTCCCAAAATTTCAGGGTTTCTTTCCCCATAGGAAAACAAAACCCAGGTTTTTTTTTATGGCTTCAAAACGTTCTGGAAATTAGATGTGCCTACTCTACATGCAGATGGGACATGGTCGCTTGGATGTGTCAGTTGCTGTTCTTAGAAGTGGAGGTCACCATCCAGTCAATATTTTCCTTTTGTCTTGTACATAAGGAGACGCGAAAGCTTACTTGAGAACAAAAATAATTCCTGTACTATTACTCTCTTTAGATTTAGGATTTTATGTAGCGGCACAGGAAAGGGGCCACAGCTTAGGGGGAGAACCCATCCTTTCTGAGAATAAGATACCAGGTTCAGTTCCCAGCATCTCCAGTTAAGGAATCTCAATCAGCAGCAAGGCTGATGAAGACCTTTCCGGAAGACCCCAGAGAGTAGAATAAACAAGATGAGACAGACCAACAAGTCCAGATCAGTATAAGACAGTTTGGTATGTTCAGATGCCTGTTTCCTACTACATGCAAAAGGGCAATGAAGCTACTGCTAATCCAAGGACCTTGGTGTGTGTACCAATTCAAGTACGGTTGCCAGCTCTGGGCTGGGAATTACCTGGAGATTTTGAGGGTGGAGCCTGAGGAGGGCGGGGTTTGGAGAGGGAAGGGACTTCAATGCCATAGAGTTCAATGGCCAAAGCAGACATTTTCTGCAGGGGAACTGATCTCTATCACCTGGAGATTGGTTGTAATAGCAGGAGATCTCCAGACACCACCTGGAGGTTGGCAACCCTAAATTCAAGTTATATTTTCAGAACATTCACATAAGATCCTTTAGGAGAGTAAAAAAGGGTGGCTCTGGGAGTGATAGCAGCAGCAAAGGCTGACACTTTAGAGATCTCCAGTACCCATTGACAACTGAAAGGAAAACATCAACCACAGCCTTTACCCTGGAAAACATATGCCAGACTATTCAATCAGCTGAGGGGAAGGAAAATAGAGTGGGGGGGCTCTCTGTTGCTGCTTCCTTACAACACTCAAGCTCCTATCCTGATGCAGCACTGAAAATAAGAGCCAGAGTCAGGACCAGGCTGTGTCTGGAAGACCCAGTTCCATCCCTGGTTTGTGTTGTTGTTAAAGGGCTAGAAAACATGGATATAGGAACAGAAACCTTTTCCAAATACCCATGAAACTGTTGTTTCTGCTGGATGGGGGAGGCGAGTAGGGGAAACTAAGGCAAGTCTACTCCCTCAGGTTCCTGAGGACACCCGTTGTTTATCAGACTTGACAGGCCAAGATGAGTTTGGAGTGGTCAGCCGCCAAAGCCCATCATTTACTCACAGAGAAAGGGAGTATAAAATGCTTGTTGAATTATAGCCTCTCCTGTTTTCTCTTGATGTACTCAGTAAATCAGAGCAGTGATCTCCCTTGCACACCAGCAGAAGATGCAGGACCCTGGAACCGCCCTCGCATCTTTCTTGATAACAGTTAACCTCAAACTGATTGACAGGAATAGAGTCCTATTCATCTCCTACCAGATGGCAGGAATCCCTGAAGCTACTCAGCAACAGCCTTGCCTTTCTAGCTTCACTCCAGATGGAGAAAGTGCAGATAAGTCCCCCTTAATTCTTATTAAAGTGTATTACATTTTGCTGGAAAGCATGGCAGTTGAACAGAATGCTGGGTGTACATCTGTATAAAAACAACTTGGGCTCTGTGATTATCTTACAACTTCCTCTCTCTCTCCCCCCCTCTCTCTGTCATTCCCCACTGCTCATTCACAAGACAGCAGCACTTCCCAGCATATAAACAAAGAGAATCACGGTTTCTGTGTTTAAGCAGCAGCATTAAAATGTGCTTTCTTTTTGTGATGCTGTCCAGAGATTGGAGTTAAGAGACATTAACGTATTAGTCAACATACCAGACCTCCTCTTTCTTTCCCTTCACAGAAGGAGCCATAATGAGGAGAAACAGTGGTAGGCCTCACCTTGTTAGGATTATTCCTCTGTGCAGGACAAGGTTGATGGCTACCATTGTAATCCCATCCAGCCTCCTGCAAGATATCTGGAGCCTGCTGCCTTTGCCGAGACACGGTGAAGTGGACGCGCTTCTCACTAGCCTGCACGTCGAGACATGGATAAAAAACACTGTTTTTGTAAATCAGAATGAAAAATATATTTCGAATGACTTTGCTGACATTGCTAGTTATCGCTGATTCCATCCTGGACAGAAATTTTCTATCCCAACAGATGTACTGCTGTCTCAAAATTACTCTTAGTACAAGGCATTAAATCATTAACATATTTCATTTTCTTGCGGTTTCCTAGGGTTGCCAAGTCCCTCTTTGCTACTTGTGGGAGGTTTTTGGGGCGGAGCCTGAGGAGGGAGGGGTTTGGGGAGGGGAGGAACTTCAATGCCATAGAGTCCAATGGCCAAAGCGGCCATTTTCTCCAGGTGAATTGATCTCTATTGAGGTGGTAGCTGGAGATCTCCCGCTATTACAACTGATCTCCAGCCAACAGAGATCGGTTCACCTGGAGAAAATGGCCGCTTTGGCAGCTGGACTCTATGGCATTGAAGTCCCTCCCCGTTTTAAACCCCGCCCTTCTAAGGCTCCACCCCCAAAATCTCCAGGTATTTCCCAACTTGGAGCTGGCAACCCTAGGTATAATGCCACAGAAGCCACTTCCAAAGTGACCATTTTCTCCAGGTGAACTGATCTCTATTGCCTGGAGATTGGTTGTAATCCCAGGAGATCTCCAGCCACCACCTTGAGGTTGACTACCCTATACATTCCCAAAACACGTATGTGACAATACTGAGATCCTGAACCTTCAGCATGTAGTGTTTCCTCCATAAAATGATCCTTAGCAGTATCTTTTCTAACTGTGTCTATAACCCTTTGGAACGCTGCACTTGAGTACCATTGTAAAACCAATTTGCTATTGGCTTGCTTCCAAAAGCTGGTGGTGCTATCTGCAACAAACATGCAGCTTTGTACCTGGACAAAAAAAAAAAAAAAATCCAAGACAAACAAAAAACGGCAGGTCCTCCAACCATGTAACCCACCAGCAATTTCCAAGAAATCAGACTTTTTTAACCACAAGATTCTAAGTGAAGTGTGATTTGCATGGCACTCAGTAATTCAGTCAAAAGTACCAGTATTACAATACTTCATAGACTTTATGGCTGACAGTCACTTTGACGCATTCAATACATTTGACTCCGTTTTTCCATGACTGTTGGCAAATGGTTTGTATTTAGGGAATGCACATAACTTGCCTTCAGGGAGAACAGAGTGGATATTTACCCGCTCAGCATACATAATACATTGCAGTTATTATCCTAAAGAGCCTCGGCATTTCTTAAATACGCTCAGGAAATATGAGGAAGTTGTTGCAACAAACCTGTATAAGCTGGGCCGCGCTCTCCGGACTTCCGTATCGAAGATCATGGCCGTTAATCGCTAGAACCCTGTCATTCTCCTGAAGCTGTCCATCCCTGGCCGCGACGCCTCCTTCCAGCAAGTTGAAAACAAACACCCCCGTTTCGTCTGCCTTGCGTACCAGCTTGATGCCCAGCTGTTCGTCGGGGCTGCTTTTGTTCAGGACAACGTGAGCACTGTCATCCCGGTTGCAGGGCACGTCCAGGGGAAGCCCGCTGTTCCGACACCTGTACCTCTGCTCCCTGAGAACGGTCAGCCGGAGGACTTGGCAGGGCTGCCTCAGAACCGACAAGGCGTAACTGTGCGGTACGTTTCTGATGTCCATACCGTTTACCTGAAAGGCAGAACCATAAATCAATATGGGGGAAAGGGGCTGCCTGATTGGAACTGGCACGGCAGACAGGTGGCCTATTTCCTCAGATGCCTTCCTGTTACGCTGTCATACGGCCAAGATTTCATTATAAAATATCCTCCCCCTCAAGCTTCCAAGGACGGCACGCAGTGTACTCTCTTCTTCCTCTCTTGCACATTATCTCCAGACATAAGGGCTATTTTTCAAATTTGTCAGCGCTCCCCCTTAGCCTCCAATATCCTCTTGCCTATCTTAGCAGACTTAGCCAGAGTCCACCAGCTTCTAGTTGCCAGCGGCATTCCTATGCTAACCCTCTCTCTTCTCTCCCACATTTTTTTTTTGGGGGGGGGGGTTAAATTGATATTTCTTGTCTGCTAGCTTTGATTGCAGTGGAAACATGAAATCCTCCAGTTTTCCAGCCTTCAAATTAAAAAGGAAGCCGTGAGTACCGATCATGATCCGCTTCTTTGTTTTGTTATTTAGATAGCAGAGCTAGTGGAACTGAAGGGGATTTTCACTTGCAGAAGATCCAAGATTTAAATACTCAGGAAATCAAATATATTTGAAACGGCTACTGACCAAACACTTCATACCAAGGTTTTGTTTGGGTTGGGTGTTTTTTTTTTATTTTTTGCTTGTTTTGATGGGATATTTGACCCAATCTGTGCTAACGCTTCTACAGCTGTAATTTGCTCTAAGAAAAATAAATCAAACATTAGCTTACATATGCAGTTTCATAGCACAGCAGTTGACCCAATAACTTAAGTCCCTGCGGAAGATGCATTCTTTCCCTAGCAAGTAAACTGAGTCTTCTCTTGGAATGAGAACTGGGTTGCTGTCCATATGTATCAGCTGTGCTGCTTGACGCAGTGCTGGATTTCATTTAGCATGCTGCAAAGTAAGCTGGGTAACAGGGAATCTGCTACCATGAAATGCAATTGGAGTTTCCCATGTTAGAATGTCTGCCGCCTTTCTGATTTGCACTCAGGGCTATATCCATCTCTGAAGCTTAGAATGTAGCAACTACCTTCTCATTGCCCTGACCTAGATGGCCCAGGCCAGCCTGACATCATCAGATCTCAGAAGCTAAGCAGGGTCGGCCCTGGTTAGTACAAGGATGGGAGACCACCAAGGAATACCAGGGTCGCTATGCAGCGGAAGGCAATGGCAAACCACCTCTGTTAGTCTCTCGCCTTGAAAACCCTACTGGGTTGCCGTCAAGCCGGCTTTAATTTGATGGCACTTTACACACACTTTCTCATTAAAAGGTAAAGGTCCCCTGTGCAAGCACCAGGTCATTCCTGACCCATGGGGTGATGTCACATCCTGACGTTTACTAGGCAGACTTTGTTTACGGGGTGGTTTGCCAGTGCCTTCCCCAGTCATCTTCCCTTTACTCCCAGCAAGCTGGGTACTCATTTTACCGACCTCAGAAGGATGGGAGGCTGAGTCAACCTTGAGCCGGCTACCTGAAACCAACTTCCGTCAGGATCGAACTCAGGTCGTGAGCAGAGCTTGGACTGCAGTACTGCAGCTTACCACTCTGTGCCACGAGGCTCCTACTTTCTCATTACAAAATAGTAATAGTTATTCCATCTGGACAAACAGAATTTGCAGCAGCGCTGGTGTCATTCCCTTTCCCTGACCCAACCATCAATGCTTCGGCTATGGTAACTAGATGGGTTCCAGTGCTGGCCAACTTTGTGGACAAATGTGCTACAAGCAGAGTCCAAAATATGAGAGGATGCTATTCTAGCATTCACTGAACCACATAAGCAACGCCCTATAGTTCTGGGGTAGTTTTACTTCTTGTCTGTTGAGCCAGGGAGCAGTACTGTGCTAGAGACAAGGACAACAAAGTAGGCCTAACTCTAAGGCACAGGCACACCTTCGGACCTTTTGGCTCCTGTCCATATGTGCGATAAATTTGCATTGCCTGTGTTATTTGTGGCACCTGTGTTGCAAGCTGTCTTCAGTCTTTAATCCTTGTGTAAAGTGCAACTGTCTTCTCCATAGCATGACAAACTGCATCCTCTAGGTCAGAGGTTCCCAAAGATTTTGAGTCATGGGGCACTTTTCAGGAGAGAAATTCGTCATGGAGCACTAATTTTCATCTAGCACCTATATGCTAAACCGAATGACAGTAGTATTTTTCTTTCCAATCTCTTCATGGAGCTCTAGGAGATGCTTCCTTGCAGCACAGTCTGGGAACCTCTGCTCTAGTTCCCGAGCAATAAAAGGGTCCTGTCTTCCTTTGTATCTCATTACTCTATCTTCAGTGGTCCATTAAGGTGACCATTCTCTTGTGCATGAGATGAAGTGAATTCTTCTTCTTCTATCTTTTTCACAGTGGGGACCAAAGCAGCTTACATTATCCTCCTCTCCTCCTTTTTAATCCTCACAACAACCCTACGAAGTAGGTTAGGCTGAAAGTACCTAACCTAAAGTCACCCAGTGAGCTTCTACAGCAAGATGGGGATTCGAACCTGGGTCTCTCAGACCCTCCTCTGAAGCTCCAATCACACCACAGCGGCTTTCATAGAGTGGCTGCTGTTGAACAGTAGATAAAAATAAGGTCGAGGCCAATGGTGCAAAATAGGCTAAAAATTTCTTATTACTCAGAATAGAATTTCCTTACGCGTTTTGCCCAAGAGGCCTCTTCAGGGGAATCTGCCAGAGCTTATTCGTCCTCGTTTGTGTGACGGACAACAAGACACTGAGGGACATGTGACTACCCCTTGAAAGAAGCTCCCTGTATCCTCCCCCAGCAAATGGCGAGTAAAAACGAAGTGTTATGCAAGAGGGACATCACATCACATCACAAGCCTTTGCTTATGTTAAAAAAGTTGCAGGAAAGAGAAACAGGTCTAAGTGGCAATCACAGGCCATTTGTAATGTTTAAAGTTTGGTCCTGAAGTGGGCCTTCATACATAAGCAACTATGGCCATTTATGCACGGGAGATTTTTTGCCTTGGATTTGCCACTCTTTAGATGCATATTTTCCCCATCCAAATCCTCAAAACTCAACAATAAGCCCCCCGTGCAGAGTTTTGAGAATCTAGATAGCGGCAAACCCAAGGCAAAGCCTCCCGTGCATAAATGGCCTCTATTCACAACGCTGTGAGGAGACACAGGCTTGAGGCCTTTAATTAGATTACGCATTACTGTTGGAACGAACCTCTTATCTCTGAGATCACAAAATGGAACTACAAGAGTGGGCATGGAGGAAGAGGAACATGCCGTACTTTTTTCCCCTTTCAATCACCTCTGTCCCTTCTGCATGTTCTCAGATGTTGTTTTTCCATGCCTTCAAACCAAACTGGAATGCCTTTAAAAAGCTCTGACTCAGTTTATGTTTTTACAATCCCTTCACATTTGCATCCAATTGGGTAAGGACATACCTTCAGTATCATGTCCCCAGGGAGTAACCTTCCATCTCTGGCAATGACTCCATCGCGATAGATGTGCTGTATAATGATGTGAACCAATGGCGTTTCGCTCCCTCCCACAATCCTAATGGCAAGGCTTTCGTTGGGATCGCTGCGGCTCATCTTAATGCTGGTAATTTCGCCATCTGGGATGAGGTGATATAACCTTGGGAACACTGAAACGAACACATGAAGAAGCCTTTATTCTTTTTAATTTCTAAATTCCAAATAACTCCCAGTGAAAACATGTGCAGCTTTTCCACTGCTGATCCAACTAGGTTTCAACAGCAGATACGTTACATGCTAAAAGGGATGAAGGATTATGGTTTACAGCGCTGAAAGGATTTTTTTTTTTTAAAGCCAAATGATGCACACTAATCTTCATCTTTTTGAAATCAGTCCTTTCGACTGTCACCTCTTTTTATATAAAGCAACTTCCTCTGTCAGACTAATAATTCCACGCTACACAGCACAACCATGACCTCCACAGATGATTTAGGCAGAAGACATAGTTTTCAAAGGAAAGTGCAGTAGCTTTCGTTGGAATGCTTCAGAGAACCTAAAATAACATTAATCAAGGGTGCATCCCTGCAGTTGCTTTCAGGCCAAAGCCTCTTCTTTACTCGGTGACACAGAGCCACAGCAAGAACAGTCAGAAGACAATCCAGCAAGAACAGTCAGAAGACAATCCAGATAGTGAAAGGGGGGGGGATGGAAATCAGAAGAAATGGTTGCACTAAATGCCTGCCCAATTCTCAGAGCTGGAGGGAGCAAGCGAGGCTTGTTCAAGGTGGAGATGCCCCATGCAAATTGGGAGCAGTCCTGAGAAGCCCCTGAAACACTGCAGAGAAGTAGGGTTGCCAGCTCCAGGTTGGAAAATACCTGGAGATGTTTGGGGCAGGGACTGAGGAGGTAGGGTTGCCAACCTCCAGGTAATATTCAATATAGTAAACTCAACTGTAATTATGAGTAGTAGTCAAAAAACACAGTTGTAGGCCAATGTTAACACAATCAATCTCTGTATTATCACATTAATTAATATTTGTATTACAACATACTATGTATAGAAACCCAATTATCATCTACTGTTAGGTTACACCAGGGGTCGGCAAACTCATTAGTCAAAAGAGCCAAATATCAACAGTACAACGATTGAGATTTCTTTTGAGAGCCAAATTTCTTAAACTTAAACTATATAGGTAGGTACACTGTTTATTAACTTAATAAACATTAATTAAAGTTTTAAGTCTTAATTAAACTATAGGTACACTGAATAAAACTTGATATCATACTTAATAGTGATCTTATTTATTGATAAAAATTACATTGTAAGTCCCTGCCATTTCCCCCTCCCCATCCGGAGTCCTCGTCTGGAGGCCTGGTCTACCGCCATAAAAGCCTATTGGTAGACCTGGCCTCCGGCTGAGTCCCATTGGGAGGCCAGGTCTACCCATTGGCTTTCTTGGCAGTAGACCTGGCCTCCGGAGGCCCATAGAAGCCAATTGGTAGACCTGGCCTCTGAAGGGGGACTTTTCCCCCTCCTCGGAGTCCAGGTCTACCGCCAAGAAAGCCAGTGGGTAGACATGGCCTCCCAATGGGACTCAGCCGGAGGCCAGGTCTACCAAAGGAAGCCCGCCCTGCCCAACAGCTGATAGGCGGGCGGGGGGGGGCAGGAACCGCCAAGCTGCCCACCCAGCAATCGCGCGGCTAGAAGGGAGGGGAGGCTTTAGCCTTCCAACCATTGAGGGCAAGGGAAAGGGGAACCCGGCCATTCTCCACGGGGGAGGGGGAGAGACAGTGCGCCCGCTCGCCTGCTCTTGCTCTCTCTCTCTTTCTCTCTCTCTCTCTCTCTCTCAGGCGTGCTGGCGCCGCAGCCCGGCTGCCGGCGCGAGACCAAGTTCGGAGAGCCGCACTCAACGGGCCAAAGAGCCGCATGCGGCTCGGGAGCCGCAGTTTGCAGACCCCTGGGTTACACTATTTATATCATAGTGCAGCAAGGCACAAGTATAATGTAGGTTAATAAGTATGTCCAAATAAAGTCCATGAAAATAAAGTCAACAGAAAAATCTTTGTTTCCTTGTTCCTTGTGTTGCAAGATTTTCTTTTTTCTTCAAAAGATGATTGGGTACCTCCAGGTAATAGCAGAAGTACTCCTGCTATTACAACTGATTTCCAGCCGATAGAGATTAGTTCACCTGGAGAAAATGGCTGCTTTGGCAATTGGACTCTAAGGCATAATGTCCCTCCCTTCCCCAACCACCCCCCTCAGGCACCTCCCCAAAAACCTCCCGCAGGTGGCAAAGAAGGACCTGGCAACTCTATGTGGAGGGCAGGGTTTGGGGAGGGGAATAGGGTTGCCAGGTCCCTCTTTGCCACAGGAGGGAGGTTTTTGGGGCGGAGCCTGTGGAGGGCAGGGTTTGCGGAGGGACTTCCATGCAATAGAGTCCTATTGCCAAAGTGGCCATTTTCTCCAGGTGAACTGATCTCTGTCAGCTGGAGATCAGTTGAAATAGCAGGAGATCTCCAGCTTGTCGGTTGGCAAGCC
Source organism: Euleptes europaea (assembly GCF_029931775.1). Lineage (NCBI taxonomy): Eukaryota > Metazoa > Chordata > Lepidosauria > Squamata > Sphaerodactylidae > Euleptes > Euleptes europaea. The sequence goes on along the minus strand of NC_079320.1, from coordinate 67,095,298 downwards.
TACAGAGAACACAAGAGGGACATTTTGAGATTTTCTGCAGCTCAGTCCGCACTGTAAGCAGCCCAAGAGCCCAGACTTTTATATAGCTTCTGGAATGACGGCTGCCCCTTGAACTGTGTCATTCATCCTAGTTTTGTTGCACAGTCGGGAGTAAATCGAAGGTACAAAGACTGAGGGCTTATGAAAGAATGCAGGGCACCATAACTCACTGAATTTATTAGTCCATATATCAAGGATGGGCAGAAATCCCTGAAGGGTATCTTCTGTCCATCAGCTCACATTTCATTACTCTTGCATGTCACCAGTCCTTATAAGAATGTTTCTAATCCAACAGTTTATTTTCTTTACATTCTTTACATTCTACCTCTTGGTATTACTATTCACAAGGTGGCTACTAAGTTTACAGGCAAACAACTACCTTTTATTTGTGTCCTCAAAATTTCTTAGAAGATGCACTTACATGAAGCCCAGCAGTTCTTCACGTATGGCTCCCACTTTTGGGGAAGAAAAATCATTTTGAATATTTTCACAGAGACTTCAAAGTCTAGTCCAAGTTTCATAATTCAAAACATCCTAGTTTCATAAAAATGATTTCTGAAACTGCATGTTGAGCAAAGCCACTTTCTGGAAATGAAAAGAAATGTACAGCCTCAGCCTACACCTAGGATTGCCACCTCCGGGTTCAGAAATACCTGGAGATTTGAGGGTGGAGCCTGGGAGGGTGAGTGAGTGTTGCCAGGTCCCTCTTTGCCACCAGTGGGAGGTTTTGAGGGTGGCGCCTGAGGAGGGCGGGGTTTGGGGAGGGGACGGACTTCAGTGCCATAGAGTCCAATTGCCAAAGCAGCCATTTTCCCCAGGTGAACTGATTTCTATTGGCTGGAGATCCGTTGTTAACCCTAGGGCGAGCTTTAGGGAGGGGAGGGACCCCAGTAGGATATAATGCCATACAATCCACCTTCCAAAGCAGCCATTTTCTCCAGCAGACAGGAAATAAATGTTTAAAATAAGTAAATAAATAATAAAATAAGTTATCTGTGTAGAGTGGAGATCAGTTGTAATTCCCAGTGATCTCCAGTCCCTACCTGGAGGCTACATCTACTTGTAAACTTACAATAATTCTCTGTGCCTTTATGTCTGAAAAGGTACCCACTGGAAGCAAAAACCCATGACATTTGTTACCAAAACTATTTTCACATCACATCAACATTTATCTGCTAACAACTGTGTTATACATTTGTACTATAATACGATGGAGAGAATTCTTTACTTGCTTGCTTAAATTCATTGCCATTTTACCCACTGGAACATACCCACATTTTACCCATTTTACCCACTGGAACATACATTTTCAGACACGGGCCCCTATCTTTAAATCCCATCTGCAACCTCTTTTACCTTACGTAAGTCTTGGAGTTCTGACATTCCTGTCATCTCTTTCTGCTTTTCTCCATCTTTCTCCTTCTCTTTCCCCACACTTTCCTTCTCTCCCTCATCTTCTCTCTTCCTCTCTAGAAACTTCACTCGCATGCTCACATGCACGTGAAAAAGGATCAGTGGTGCCATTCATTCAGCCCACTTTAGGTTGGAGCATGACTCAGCAGTGAGTCATGACTACGGTTGCCAGCCTCCAGGTACTAGCTGGAGATCTCCTGCTATTACATCTGATCTCCAGCCGATAGAGATCAGTTCACCTGGAGAAAGTGGCCGCTTTGGCCATTTGGGACTCTGGCATTGAAGTCCCTCCCCAAACCACACCCTCCTCAGGCTCTGCCCCCAAACCATCCTGCCAGTTGCAAAGAGGGACCTGGCAACCCTAGCCAAGACCAGCCACCAATTTATCTCAAGGCCATTTTTCATCCAGTGAATTCTTGGTCTTCTAGAAGTCCTGCCATGTTTTCAAGGCCAACTTTTCTTGCCACAGTTCCACAGTTTGGACAAGAAGCTTTACCTCATTCTGTTCGATCCCTTACCAAAATGAGGAAAATTAGGCTACAGTTGTAATACAGAAAAACAATACCAGCTGCAGTAAAGAGAACAAACACTCTCACTGCCATTATTTACAATAAACAGTCAGGCTTATCATTTGCATTACTTGCCATTCAGAGCCTTCACACACTTCATGCCAGCAAACCTGGGCTTGCTACACTATTGCATATTCTGAAGAAAGCTGCAAGCAAACTCGGTAAATGTACCTCTCTGATCTGCATCTGCAAGCACAACTTAGTCACAATAACACTTTACATTTTAGGTCTATACTGGGCATGTCCCCCCAGAAAGTATTTCCACGATCAGTTAAACTTGGAACCACTATTGGTTTATTAACTCCAGTGTTGTCATTTTGATAGGCTGGTTACAAAAAAATATATTGACAGGGCCAATCAGGCCAATTATCCCCGTTTCCTGCCTCGTACAAAAAGCTTGCAATGTTCTAAAGGCCATTCAAGACAATCCTACCTTTCAAATACTTTAAAAAATTATTTTTCTTTTCACTCTGTTGCATAAAGTTTTCCAGACTAGGAAAACCATAAGGATTGCATACCTTTCTTTGCCCCCTTAAACTTCCACGTCTTACATATAGATGAACTGCTGAACCTAGAAAGAAATATATTTTCTGTCTTGCTTTTGCTGATTCTGCTGCGTGATTTTTCTGCGTACTTTTGTGTTTTGTGCACGAGGATTGGTGTGGGGCACACTGGATCTGTCAATAATAATAATAAAATGTCATTCATGTCCCCAAAAAATCTAATTCTCTGCATCCTGAAGAATGTGGACAAGAACTTCAGTAACCTAGGGACATGAAGGTCTGGATTCCAGCGTCAAGTCTGACACTTCATAACATAAATAGCTTTTACTTCAATGATTAGCTTGGAAAAAGTAAAACTGATGACTGTTAATGACTCTGAGTAATAAAGCATGGCTGGAACATCTTCTTAATTTCTGCCTGCTTGCTCAGCAGGAGTAAAAAAAACAAAAAAACAGCAGCTAACAGAAAACCCAAGCCTAAAAATTACATATAAGTGCTAATTTAGTCTCTATTGACATCATCTGATAACTCACGTATCTGCCTATGCATGGAATTTTGCTGCCGTGTTTGTCTACGGATTTTCAACCATTAACGTTCATAGGAAAGCATGTTATATAACAGCCAAGTATGCCTCCCTCATGGGGGTGGGGGCATCGGCACAGGTTTGCAGAAAAACAGGAAAACTTTTACAAACATTTTGGGAGCTAAGAACAATTGTTTGGGGATATGACAGACTGCTAGGTAAGGGGACAGTGAGTAAGATCAGGAGGACGGATGACTGGTGGAAAGAACTTCGGGGGCGGGGTAGAAAGAAGCAGAGATGGAGCAAAGAGAAGACAGGCACGCAAAGCCAAAGCAAGAGGGACAAAGCAAAGGCCAGTGGGGGAGGGATGGGGATTTTCCCTTCCCCTTCCCATATTTACTATATATATTCTTTGGTAGATTCCTTCAGGAGGATTTCGCTATATTTAATTCCTTTCATGTTTAAATTTTTCTCTAGTGTATATTTAATCTTTTCAAAAGCAGTTTGGGTAGCACTGCTTAGAAATGATTGCAACCAAGTCAAAAATAGCTCCATGAATTTGAGTAAGATCCTATTTAGCTGGATCAGTAATCATATTTCCCTTTTCTCTGCTCCCTTTTCTTCTTTGCGAAGGCAAACTAAATCAATGACTTATCTTAAACAGTGGAAATCCTACCCGATTTCTTGGTTATCTCGCTATTTATGCTCTGATTATCACCAAGTCGTCTGTCTGCTCCGCTGAGATTACTGCTAACAGGGCTTTGCCTTATTTGGGCTACAAACTGTTACTGAAAATCAATGCTGTCTTCCCAGCCTTGCTTGGTCCAGATACTGACCAATCTCTAGCATAAACTATATATATTTATATATATATATATTCTATTTCATTTACCATTTTTGACCAGTTAATTCATCCCCACTGGGCTCAATGGCATGAAACCTACAGCAAACGTTTTTTTAAAAGATATTAACATTTTCACAATTGCTATTAAGAAATAATTGTGGTGTTTATCCTATGTCCAGTCCATGAATGGAGCTAGAGTTTTTACTTATCTTTCTCTGGATCACCTTCTGACCCCTTCCACCAAAACTAAACATTTCCAAATCCATGCAAGAAATGCCAGAGGACCAGGATAATGTGATATAGGAAATGTTTATCCTTAATGTGGCAAAGAAACCACATAGGGATGTCTTTTACGCATGGCTGTGCCAAATACTTACTTCAGCCTGCTCTGTACCTAGAAGCCAGGCTTACAGTGCCATTGAAAACAGAACTATTCTAAATCCACTGAAGCCAATGAGTTTAGAGGGTAACTCTGCTTAGGTTGGTAGTGTTTGGGAATTCATGTTCTTATTCCATTGGAAAAGGCTAATTTGAGTAACGTTGGTTAAAAAGAAAATTCAGTCCAGTTTCTGAAACAACATTTTTATACATGAGTTGTAAATTTGATGCCTGTGGCAAATCCTTTCACCAAACTGTTATAAATCATGAATGATTATACAGATATTCATTAACTGGTATTAGCTAGAGGGTAAGGAGGCATAGCATTGCCAAAATGTGCCTATCACTGAAAGTATAATTCCTCTCGGCAATATACATCCATCAGAAATGTGTATTTCACTGATTGCTCATTCCACCCTAACTTATCAAGGATACACTGTGAAAAACATGTCACATAAAACCATGTTTAATTGAGCTAACCACAGTTAGTATCATCATTCAAATATGTATCATTCCACTAACAACAGTTAGGTAGGGTACTTCAAAACCCTGGCTTGAAGTTGGCTTATTAACCACAGTTAAACTTATCTATGGTTTCATGCAATGTGTGTGTGTTAAATGCCGTCAAGTCGCTTCCGACTCATGGCGACCCTATGAATCAATGTCCTCCAAAATATCCTATTTTTAACAGCCTTGCTCAGGTCTTGCAAACTGAGGACCATTCCTTCCTTTATAGAGTCAATCCATCTCTCATTGGATCTTCCTCTTTTCCTGCTGCCTTCAACTTTTCCTAGCATCGTTGTCTTTTCCATTGACTCTTGTCTTCTCATCATGTGATGTACAAGCATGTTTTAAACCCGATGTTTCCTGATGCTGCCCTCACATACTCCCCAAGCTACAAAGGTGGTTGTCTAGATCAGCTCAAAACCAAAACCTCTCTCACCTTTCAGTGTAGGAGGGGTTGCAGTGTAGCAGATTGACTGCTGTGGTAGGCAACCATATTTCAGCACATCTCACTGACAGTCTTCCTGACCAATGTAACCAGCATTTGTCAAACAGTAAAATTTTGGTTCATCCATCTCCAATATATTATTAGAGTCCTAGGCTACTGTACAGCAACAATTATGTTTGTGGTAGCTCAAGAAACTTTCAACTGTTATTTGTTCCCTGGTGGCCTCTCCCTTCTCTGTTTCTCTTCGTAGGCTTTGATAGAGGGACAAACCTAGACCTTTTAAAATCACACTCTTGACTAAATGTTTATTGTTGGCGGACATATGTCTAGACATAAATTGAAGCTAAGCTGACAGCTACCAAAAGGAAAGTTAAAATAATATGGCAGTTAAACTGTCTGAACTGCAGCTGACCTTAGTGGTGGCATGAAGTAGGAAATATAATTTTAGCAATATCCAGTTCTCAAATCTTGACAGAACACACACCAACTCACATGAAGAGTCCAATTGCCAAAGTGGCCATTTTCTTCAAGTGAACTGATTTCTATCGGCTGGAGATCAGTTGTAATAGCAAGATATCTCCAGCTATTACCTGGAGGCTGGCAACCCTAGCAGGTATGGGAGCCATAGCCTATGGAACTCAAAATCCTTGGCAGGCCCTGGACCCAGATGAACAAAATCGGATATCTCTTTGTCTGAATGTGAGTGTGGAAGAAAGTCCATCCCCTGTATTTTCCTGAGCACCCAAAATGAAAAAGAAATTAAACCTATCATACAATATGCATAAGTCAAAGTGACTGATTTTGCCAAAATCCTAGACCAATGATACAGACCAATGCAAGAGAGGTGAAAAAAATATATAGCATTAACTTCCATGGCATATATGCCACAGAGCATCTTTGTATTGTGTCCATTTCAAGTATTTTGTTCTGGAAGAATCCCCCACAACAATTATTTTCTAATTTTGGTGGCTTTTTATAGATTACTGCTAAACAATTAAATGTTTTAAAAATACTGAATTGCAAGCATTTCATTCAATTGTCATAGAAAACAGTCCAGACACATATGCAGATAAAATTATTACCTTCCTCTGAGGCAACCATTCTTTCAACATTCTCTTGTTCCTGTTCAGCATGGTTAGCAACAGCACTCCCGCTTTTTGTCCTCCGAAGAACGCTGAAAGCTCTGTTTATTTTCTTAAAGGACCTGCTTCTTATAGTGGAACGTTCGAAATGTCGAGCTGCACCAAAGAGAATTTTAAAAAAGGATCAGCCTGAAGGAGCCTTTGGTTACAGAACCAGAAGGACTAATTCCGAGAATGATGATCATTCTTCTCTACTTTTTCCCTTGCCACCATTACGTGTGGGCTTGGATCCCACCTTGATTTCCCCAGGCACAAGGGGGGCAATTTTCCTCCCTTCTGTGGCAGCCCAAACCACATCCCAAAATGCTGTTCCGGGGGATGAGGGACGCCCAGGAATAAACTGCCGGGATCAGAGAAAATCACTCCTCTGCTCCTGAGGATAACACACAGCAAATGGGAACATCTTCTAGACGTTATGTGGGGAGCTCACAAGCTTGGGTGCAGGGCCATGCAATGTAAACATTTACTAAGTGGGGTTGAACATTTTGATGGGGTACTGGAAGGAGCCCCGTGGCGCAGAGTGGTAAGCTGCAGTACTGCAGTCAAAAGATCTGCTCACGACCTGAGTTCAATCCCGACGGAAGTCGGTTTCAGGTAGCCAGCTCAAGGTTGACTCAGCCTTCCATCCTTCCGAGGCCGGTCAAATGAGTACCCAGCTTGCTGGGGTAAAGGGAAGATGACTGGGGAAGGCACTGGCAAACCACCCTGTAAACCAAGTCTGCCTAGTAAACGTCGGGATGTGATGTCACCCCATGGGTCAGGAATGACCCGGCGCTTGCACAGGGACCTTTACCTTTACCTTTTTATTGGAAGGAAGGGGGTATTTGGAGGAAAGCAAAAATGAACTTTAAATGCATGAATAATGTTGACTTTTCATCCTCCTCCTCCCAACCCTATGAATAGGGTTGCCAGGTCCCTCTTCACCACCGGTGGGAGGTTTTTGGGGTGGAGACTGAGGAGGGCAGGGTTTGGGGAGGGGAGGGACTTCAATGCCATGGAATCCAATTGCTAAAGTGGCCATTTTCTCCAGGTGAACTGATCTCTATCGGCTGGAGAGCAGTTGTAATAGCAGGAGACCTCCAGTTACTACCTGGAGGTTGGCAACCCTATCTATGAAGTTATTTGTGCAGACTTAATATTATATTATGTGGGCTTTTACACTGGTTTATACTTTTAATCTCTGTCACTGCACAGAAACGGAAAGCTGCTTCAGACATTAAATTCTTGTTTGACAATTCTAATTAAGCAAGTAACCAGAAAATAGCAAAACGTACACATTTGTAACACTGGAAAGACTAAATGTAAGAAGATGTTGGTGGATCAAGCCAGCTTTTTCACTCAGTCTTGCTCAATCCCCCCCTTTTTTTTGCTGCCACCTTAATTCCACATGGCTTTTGTCCATGCAGTTCCCATGATCCCCAGCATAACGTTTTGGTGGTCAATTGGGAGGAATAGCTGGTTGGATCCCACTTCATATCTTTCATAGAGTTTGGATTTTCTTGAAGCATGCTCCTCATTATTCATGTCCTGCCGTTCTGATACAATATTACAGTGACATGTCTATTGGCCCATTTCCTGGACTTCTTCACACAAACAACACCAACAGAAATGTAGCACTATCCTAAATCCAAAATCTCCAGTCGTGTCAGAGTTTGCTCTGGCGAGTTGTTATGTTTTCCTCTATATCCATTTCCTTCTGTCCATTCCTTCATTGTTACCACAATAATTGATAGCAGTCTTTTCTCACTCAAAAACAATTTATGCACATTCCTCTCTTTTTATACCTTGTGAAGGTAAGAAGCTGATTTAGGCTCTGAAGACCCCACAGATTGTAATAACTAATTTTTCTGCTCATCCTTTCACCAGCCATTTTTCACATTATTAATTTTTTTGTTCGCAACTGGCCGCAGAAGTTAGTTTCCCCCCTAGGGTTGCCAACCTCCAGGTAGTAGCTGGAGATCTCTTGCTATTACAACCGATCTCCAGCCGATAGAGATCAGTTCCCCTGGAGAAAATGGCCGCTTTGGCCATTGGACTCTATGGCACTGAAGACCCTCCCCAAACCCCGCCCTCCTCAGGCTCCACCCCAAAAATCTCCCGCCGGTGGCAAAGAGGGACCTGGCCACCCTATTTTCCCCCTCTCTTAAAAGTGGTATAACATTTCTGTGGCAAATAATTTTAAAAAGTGGTTCTTTAAAGAGGGGCCACCAGAATCTGAGGGGCTCCTTAATGGTTCTTACGTCTAGTTTGGTTGCTTCTGTTAAGATCTGAGGAGCTGGGTCCCGACTGGCAGTCCTCAGAGGTGGTGCTGAAGGCTGGATTAATTAAACCCGGCTCATCTGTCATTAAGGCTATAGTGGCGGCAGCAGAGAGCTCTGGACCGAGAGCAGCTACAGTCAAAGCAGCAGTAGAATCGGGAGATCCATCCTGTGAACGTCGCTTTCGGTCCTTGGTAAGGCCATAATGGGATGCTCCTTTACATCTAAGAATAAGGGAAGAGAGGCAAAAGATAATAATATTATGAAAAGAAGAAGAATTTGTGTTTAGCTGTCATATAGAGGATGGGGCCGAGTTGTTTTCTGTAGCCCCAGAAGGTTGGACCAGAACCAACAGGCTGAAATTAAATCAAAACAGTTTCTGTCTAAACATTAGGATGAATTTTCTAACAGAGCGGTTCCTCAGTGGAACAGGCTTCCTCGGGAGGTGGTAAGCTCTCCTTCCCTGGAGGTTTTTAAGCAGAGGCTAGATGGCCATCTGTCAGCAATGCTGATTCTATGACCTTAGGCAGATCATGAGAGGGAGGGCATCTTGGCCATCTTTTGGGTATGGAGTAGGGGTCATTGGGGAGGTAGTTGTGAATTTCCTGCATTGTTCAGGGGGTTAGACTAGATGACCCTAGTGGTCCCTTCCAACTGTATGATTCTAGAAAATTGGATTGTTTAATTAGGTTAAAACAAATGGTTGCCAAGACTGGAGACAGATAATAGTTCCTCAGAGCTTGTAAGACAGAGCTGTTCCACCAGGCCTACAATTGAGGGCAGCCGCGGATATCATCTATCCTGGCCTCCCTACCTCCCTCCACCATTTTAATGTGAATTTTTGTTGTAAGTTATGGGGGAATATCAGGCTGCAAAACTTTTCAGCGGAAACTACTTTTATTGCGCCATCTGTTGTTTTAGTATAATTTATGATTGTTTTATTGTTTCAATGGAATGAATTACTGTTATGCCTGTGGGCTGCTTTTAAATGTTGTTACCCGCCCTGAGCCTGGCTTCACCTGGGGAGGGCGGGATATATAAATCTAACAAACAAACAAAAAATACATAAATAAATGAAGGAGGAATGGCAGCCATTTTTTTCTCCCGCTGCTATTACAAGCAAATGGGATTTGCAGGGTTTTGAAACACTGAGATCTGCAAAATATTTTTGACCTTAAAAAATTAGTAGGAGAGGAGGGGAAAGCGACGACTGTTGTATCTTATCACCCTCAAATCTCTGAACAAACGATTGTCTGTCCCCAACGAAGTAACAGCAGGGAATCCAGCACTTAAGATGAATTCATTTTATTGAACAATGTGCTACGTTATACAATAAACACTATGAAAAGGTGTCAGGCTTGTCACGTTTCCCCAGAAGTAAAAACGAGGGGAGGGTGAAGACAACGCCCAGTAATCATGGATTAAATTATCGATTCAGACATAAAGCCCACTTTTGGTGAAGAAGCCTTTCTAACAACACGTCTCTGTTTGCAGTTGTAGCTCCAGTGCAGAGGAAACAGAGAGAGAAGCCTAGCAGGTGACTGAGGAAAACAAAGAATGGATTCTATAGTCAGTCCTTTGTCTTAGGCGAATGAAAGAGGCCAGTGTGAGGCGCGAAAGCTTGTTTGTGTCAGCTTATGTTTGGGGTGGGGGGCGCACATTCAGGAGGTTGCTGAATTCTGCATCCTCATGACAAACAGTGTCTGTCAAAGCCACCATCCCTTCAAGAGCGCCCTTGCAGCTGCCTTCCAGATTCCGCATCCCCACCAGCTTTGCAAAAGGCTTTCCCAGAAGCTATGAGAAACAGGCCTCCCTCGCTCTTTCACCTGTTGGTTTGCTGCAGAGTTGGTAGGGCAGTTTGTAAGCCGCGGCCTGCTAATGAAGGCCTCTCTCGTACAGATCCCACCCACCCTAGGGTTGCCAGGTGCCCGCTGGTGGTGGGCAAACCCCTGGCAATTGCCCCCTCTGCTTGCTGACCACCTGAGGGTCGGCGGGCAAACGTGTGCGCAGCACTTCCGGTTTAGAACCGGATGTTCCGCCTCGCGAGGGGCCTTATACCTCTTAGTTTGAGTGGTAAAGGGCAGCTTTACCACTCAAACTAAGAGGTAAAGGCCCCTCGCGAGGCGGAACGCCCGGTTCTAAACCGGAAGTGCCGAGTGTGCATTGGCACGCGTGCGCGCGTGCACACGCACACGCTTTAACACGAAAGTCTCCTGCCAGAGGAAAAGAGGAACCTGGCAACCCTAACCCACCCCAAGTCAATTGAGACATTCATTTTCACTCCCATATAGTCAAGCAAGTTAGAAAGCAGCACCAAGTACTAGGGTTGCCAGATGCCCGGTGGTGGCAGGCAAACCCCCGGCAATTCACCCCTCTGCCCGCCAACCAGCTGAGGGTCGGCGGGAAAACATGCGCGCGCACACGCACACTGCATGCATGTCACTTCCGGTGACTAAGAGTTTGAGTGGTATAAGGCTCCTCGCAAGGCGGCACTTCCGGTGTTGCTGGAAGTGATGTGAACGTGCGCGATTCCAAGCTCTGCCCCAAAAGCCTCCCGCTGGAGGAGAGGGGGGGACCTGGCAGCCATACCAAGTACAGAGGGAAAGGGGGTAATCTCCCCTTCCTCTGATGTTTCATAGTACAGGAGTTTCTCCTCAGGACTGTGATGCTCCCTTTTGCTTGCAAGTCAGAAACAGGATACTCACTCAGGTTCCTGCTTTTAGGGTCAGACAGCAGTGTTTAAAACAACATCCATTTATAAGCAAGGAGATCCAGGAATAAAAGCAACTGGTTTAAATGCAGGCCTTTTATGCATGGGTTGTTTCCATCGTGATTCTTTTCTGACCTTTAGAAGTCACTTTGCTCTCTCCCCGTGTTTCCCCAGCGTTTTCTGGATGCTGTTTTTGGCGGCATCCAGAAAAAGCAGAAAGAGAAATTGAAGTGACTTCTAAAGGTTGGAAAAGACGTGCATAATGAAAATGAAGCCCTGAAGTAGTCGGGGTGTGCGTTTGTGATCGCCATGGAAACAACCCGTGCATAAAAGGCCGCAGTTTATAGTTCTAAATAACAAACAGAACTAACTAAGCAGGGACTCCAACCTATGAAACAAAACCGACGCACACAAATACCAGAGGGGCAAAGCAAACCGTTGCAATGTAATGAATACAATAAATACAACACAAGAGTCTCCTTGGACATCTTGTATTCCAGGTATAAAAAGCAGCCACAACGAAAATTCTTAAAATACAGATTAAAAAATAATAATCATGAATATTATAAAAGAACAAGCTTTTGAAACTATAGTGAATCCTGTCCCTTTACATGTAAATCTCCCCACACACACACACAAATATGTTTCTGAATTAGGAGTGCCAGGTCTCTTGGTATGGTGGGAGACTTTCCGGCAATCCCCAACATTGTCCAACGGTATATCAAAGGCTAGTGTGTGTGTGGGGGGGGGGGGGCGGGGGGAATGGAGGGGAATTAGGGTTGCTAACCTCCAGGTAGTAGCAGATCTCCACCTACTTCAACTGATCTCCAGCTGATAGAGATCAGTTCACCTGGAGAAAATGGCCGCTTTGGCCATTGGACTCTCTGGCATTGAAGTCCCTCCCCAAACCCCATCCTCCTCAGGCTCTGCCCCCAAAACCTCCTGCCGGTAGCGAAGAGGGACCTGGCAACCCTAAGGGAAATGGGGTGGGCAAAAATGCTGTCAGATTTGCTGAAAACTCTATGGTTTAACCATACCGTTTTGGTGAATCCTAGGGTGTCGACCCCTGAGGTTATGACATCACTTTTATGGTTTTTTTCCTCTGCTGGAAGTGATGTCATGTCTGTCCCAACTCCCATATCCTTCTGGGGATGCCAGGTGGAGGCCTGGCCTCCCTATTCTGAACAGTGTCCCTGAACACCATTACATGGCAATATACTGTAGAGTTGTCTCCTACAGTGTGGCTAGAGTGACTCATTTCTTTAAGAAGATTACACAGTAGACAAGGTTATTTTAACTGCTAAGCAGCTGCTGAGAGTAAAATCAAACCCAGGTAATTTTTGCAAGGTTATAGTCTGGCTGCAGAATTATAATAGAGACGCCAGCCTCTAGGTAAGACCTGGGGATCATCTGGAATTACACCTCATCTCCAGACTACAGAGATCCGTTCCCCTGCAGAAAACGGGAAGTATTGGAAGGTGGACTCTATGGTGTTGTACCCCACTGAGGTCCCTGTCCTCCCCAGGCTCCATCCCCAAATCTCCAAGAGTATCCTAACCGGGATCTGACAACCTGACCCTCCACCCCCCGCAAGTGGCCAGGGATGACCTGGCAGCTTTAAATTACAATGACTGTATGACTCTAATCTTGTGAAAACTGTAATCATTGTAAAGTAAGCATATTACATGGAGCCTTTAACTACCGTATTTTTCGCTCCATAAGACACACTTTTTTCCTCCTCAAAAGTGAGGGGAAATGTCCGTGCGTCTTATGGAGCGAATGCCGGCTGGGCGCGTGTGCATTGGGACGGGGAACGCCGGCTCACGCCGTCCCGACGCGCACGCCCCCAGCCGGCATTCGCTCCATAAGACAAGTTTTTAGAGGAGGAAAACAAGATTTTTTCTTGTTTTCCGCCTCTAAAAAATATGTGCATCTTATGGAAAGGTGCGTCCTATGGGGCGAAAAATACGGTATATACAACATGGCGTAAGCCATTAATGTTACAGCTGGATGTGCAGAAACAGGTTCAAATTAGGGTTGTCAGGCCATGCCATGCCAGCCTGATAACCTGTGGGAATCGGGGGCAGGGACATGGGGTGTATGATATCATTTCCAGGAAATACCTTGAAGTGATGTCAGTCTTCTCTAGGAATTCTCCAGTGATTCCTAGAGAGTACTGAATCCACTTCTGGGTTTCTCCGCTGGCCACTGTATCGTTGGTGTGCAACAGCTGCTGGGGGCGGGACGTTTTTTAGCTCCTGGTGTGGATTTGGCGTCCCTGCTTCAAATCCCTGCTTAACTATGAAGGCCACTGGATTACTTAGCATTTACAGGGTGGTTGTGAAAGTAAAAAAATGAGACTCTGATCTATTGTAACCTAGCTTTAGGCCCTAAGAAGGATAATCAAACCACAAACCCACTAACAATTAAAGAACACACAGTATGTCCAGGCAGGAGATTTGCCCTAAACTGAGCTATTGCTAAAATTTCAGGTGACAGATGCCCTATGACTAGGGTTGCGAGCTCCAGGTTGGGAAATACTTGGAGATTTTTGGGGAGGAGCCTGAGGAGGGTGGGGCTTGGGGAGGGGGGCTTCAATGCCATAGAGTCCAATGGCCAAAGCGGCCATTTTCTCCAGGTGAACTGATCTTTATTGGCTGGAGATCAGTTGTAATAGCAGATCTCCAGCTAGTACCTGGAGGTTGGCAACCCTACCTATGACCAAAGCTTGAATTGACAGCTGATGTGCTGTAGTGCCTAGAGTCAGAACAGGATCTGGGAGACCCAGGTTCAAATCCCTGCTCTGCCATGGAAGCTTGCTGGGTGATCTTGGGCCAGTCGCAAACTCTTAACCCAACCTACCTCACAGGGTTGTTGTGAGGATGAAGTGGAAGAGGGGAGAATGATGTAAGCTGCTTTAGGTCCCCACTGGGGAGAAAGGCAGGGTATAAATGAAGTAAATAATAATAATAATAATAATAATAATAATAATAATAATAATAATAATAATAATAATAATAATAATAAGCTTCAGAGACAGGAAAGGCTAGAATTCAAGCCTACATAACCTGTGACCTATCAAGCTGAACACAACATATTCACTACCAGGAGCTCAATGAACTCTCCTTTACTGACTACCTAGGACCATAAGGGGATGTGACACTGCTTAAATTTTCTAGTTTACTTGGGATTAAACTTCTATGACATTTCTCTCACACACACATTGCAAGCATTTGCTCAAAGAGTTTTCACACTTTGAGAAATGCCTGACTACCACACAGTAAGGAACATTAAAGATTAATTGTATATTTAACTAAAGTCATGCAAGAACATGAAATCAGGCCGCTCTGAGGAAATTGCCCGTCGCTTCTTGCCACAGTCAACCCCATTCTGCCACTGCTATGGTTCAAAACACGTTTCTGCTTGTAATTAATTCTGCTTCTTAATCAGTCTCTAATATGCGTGCCCTACTTTCTGTTACTGTTATCTTTTCTCCATGGCTAAGAACAGCTGACAACTTTCATACAAATGCCCTCCAGGAAGGAAATATGGAAATAGCTGTCAGGCTGTTAACAGAAAGGGAAAAAAACTGCTCTAATGATCAGCCCACACTTTACCTGATCCTACAGGGTAGCTGCTTTTATGTGTCAGCTCCACCTACCAAAATGTGAAGTACCTCTTCTCGGGTGAAAATTTCAAATGGTATGGAATGCTTCCGCTTCTGTGCTCTGTAGTCCAAGAAGTATCACTGGTAGGGTTGCCAGCCCCAGGTTGGGAAATACCTAGAGATTTTGGGGGTGGAGCCTGAGGAAGCAGGAGAGCTCCAGTTATTACCTGGAGGTTGGCAACTCTAACATGAAGATAGCTCCAGGCCCTAAACATTCTGTCTATAAACTAGGCCTTATTCTCAGACCATGATTAGGGTTGCCAGGTCCCTCTCTGCCACCGGCGGGAGATTTTTGGGGCGGAGCCTGAAAAGGGCGGGGTTTGGGGAGGGGAGGGACTTCAATGCCATAGAGTCCAATGGCCAACGCGGACATTTTTCTCCAGGTGATCTGATCTCTATCGGCTGGAGATCAGTTGAATTAGCAGGAGATCTCCTGCTACCACCTGGCAGTTGGCTACCCTAACCATGATGTATCCATAGAGTTGCCAGGTCCCTCTTTGCCCCCAGCGGGAGGCTTTTGGGGCGGAGCCTGAGGAGGGCGGGCTTTGGGGAGGGGAGGGACTTCAATGCCATAGAGTCCAATGGCCAAAGCGGCCATTTCCCCCCAGGGAACTGATCTTTATCAGCTGGAGACCTAGTAGATACCTGCACACATAGTATATGAGAGACATATACTAACCAGTATTACAACTAGAACCAATCTGACCAGATGTTTGAGTAATTGGTATTAGATTTTACAACCTATACACATGCCTGGTTGGGTTTGAACTGTTTGTATATGTATGTATGTATGTATGTATGTATGTATGTATGTATGTATTTCTGTAAATATGTACAGGCTAACATGGGTTTTAATTAACCACTGATGAAGGCCCAATAGGCCGAAATGCATTTGGTTGTGGTTACAGATATGCCACTGTGCTATTTTAATGTTTTTAAAATATTTTAACTTTTACATAGCGCTTCCAATAAATTATATTTACAGTATTTATATACATATATATACATATATTTTCCTTTTACCCAACCTCAGCTACCCAGCTTCTGTTTTTAGGTTGGGTCTTATTCCCCTCTTTTTTCTTCCAACCCTATGTATCCAACAGTAGTCTCAGCATCCCTGACACGTATATAGCTCATAAGCCCTTAAAGATGGAGGGGGGGGAGTTGCATTTTGTCATTGTGAGGCCTCCCCTTCCATCCTGGCTTTTGTTATTTATTTAAAACATTTAGAAATACACCATTCTCCCAGGCAATTGGGACCCAAGATGGGTAACTTTAAAAAAACCACATAAATCACAGAAAGTTTGAAAACACCAGATGTTTTAAACAAATGTATTCAGACTGCCAGAAGAAACCTTCTAAATAACACCCATAAGACACTTCTTCCCCTAGGAACCAACAGGCTACAGAAGCCATCTAGACAGCCCAAATGCTCCCTTAAGAAGTTCCATTTTAGGGGCTTCATGAAATTGCAAAACAGATGTGGCCTTACTTTCATTTGAGATGCTCTTGATTGGTTTCTTTTACAGCAATTTTATAATAATACACTATTTTATACTGGTATTATGAGGTATTTTTAAACAAAAGGAAGAAATCACAGCAAATTTTTTAAAGTACATAGCCAATACAGTCAGAAAGAAGTAAATATCTTGTTTGTTTGGACATGAATCTGTGTTATTCTATAATCCCTGAGGTGAGGAGGGTGGAGTACACATCCAACCGAACTCCAGGCCTTAATTCAAAGTTATTTGGCTCTCAGTCTGGAGGACTGTGCAACTCGTCCCATATGTCCGGCAAAGCTTTATATAGGGCACAATCCAGCCAACAAAATCCACCCTATGATGGGACTTGGAAGTCCCCTTTTTTAGACAGCATTCCCAATGTAATGTCGCAAAGAAACTTGAGAAAACTTCAAAAACTGAAGCACAAGATATGGGCAGTAGGGAAGGGAGCCATTAAAGGAAGAGGTCAAAGCTGCCAGTGTGAACCGAAGCCCCTGAATACACCTAAAAGACCATTCTGCATTGTGGTCTGGAGTTAGAGAACAACTTGATTGGTTCTGACCATTCACAACTAAGTTGCTCCAACTACATTTCTATTGCTGCTTACCTCTAGCATCATTGCCCCTAAAAACAACAAACTACTATGGCATCAAAACTTTAACAGGAAAAATAATAATACAGTATATGACTTCATACCCTGACCTGGATGGCCCAGGCTAGCCTGATCTCATCAGATCGCAGAAGCTAAGCTGAGTTGGCTAGGGTTGCCAACCTCCAGGTACTAGCTGGAGATCTCCTGCTATTATAACTGATCTCCAGCCAATAGAGATCGGTTCACCTGGATTAAATGGCTGCTTTGGCAACTGGACTCTGTGGCATTGAAGCCCCTCCCCTCCCCAAACCCCACCCTCCTCAGGCTCCACCCCAAAAATCTCCAGGTATTTCCCAACCTGGAGCTGGCAATCCTAGGGTTGGCCCTGCTTAGTCCTTGGATGGGAGACCATCATGGAAGTTGCTATGCAGAGGCAGGCAATAGCAAACCACCTTTGTTCATCTCTTGTCTTGAAAACCTTATGGGGTTGCCATAAGTGACTTGACGGCACTTTCCACCAACAGATGACTTCATATATGCATGAAGCAAAGAGACAAGCCCCCTGTCCTGAGGAACTTAGAATACTTTAAATTTTCACAATGGACAAGTCAACAAAGGGAGGGGTAAGAAAGGGGCAAACAGAAAGAACGAGGAAAAGGAGAAGGAAGTACAAGATACATATTTAAACAGTGTATATAACAAAAACAAATTAAGGTGCTACTGGACTCAAAACTAACCAAATTAAGAAGGTATCTATTCTCCAATCCAGCATTTGAAAAGATTTATACAGAAGCCCATGAAACCTTCCCATGGGCTTAGGAAGTACATCCTACCTTTATCAGCTTCTGATAATCGTTTGGTAGGCATTTCTCTAATCTACTAAATGTCAAACACTTGGAATATTGATATATCATGCCTTAGTATTGTGAATCCATTCACGAATGTTTTATTTCCATACATTCTTTGCTTCTACACAGTAACCTTGTGGCGGTGTTGATTCTCCCATACATATATAGTTGATTATTTTCCGTATTTTAAAGCCACCAAAGAAGCTCGCCCACGGTGGCACATTTTTAAAGCTTATGCTGATGTCAAATTAGGGGGAAAGTGACCAGGTCTGAAGCATAAAATGGTTTAAGAGACACTGGTCCAGATCAGAGAGACTTTTAGAGATCAGATTCCAAGTTTCATCATCCTACTGTTGAGGATGCTGAGAGATGCCCTAGGCAGATCATCACAAAACAATTGAACACTGTCTTTACACCTCTTTATTTGACAGAACATGGTGTTAATAGCCTCCCAGAAGTCAGGAATTAGTGACATTTACCTTTGACCTACGTGACCTTAATCCCCCACCGGCTCTTTTAGGTATTGCCATTCCAACAGACAGAATGCCCTGACAGAAACTTGCAGTAAATAACCTATTTGTCTCAGGGAAGCACATCCAATTCTGTCATTAACTCTCCTGCAAAGGGTTTCTTAAAAGTTTAAGGGATGTAAATCAGTTGCTCAGTTGCTGGTGTGAAGGTTGCGAGATGGATGGAGAGAAATAATTGCAAATAAAGTTTTCTAATTAAAAAGGGAAAGGGAAAAATAAAAGAGCGATTCCCTTGACCTGTTAGATTCACAGTCTGACCTCTAGCCACTTGCAAGGGACCCTTTAAAACAAAAGTGAATGACAGCATTGCCTATAACACTAGAACAGCAGTTTCCTCAGTAAAGAGAGTTTTCTTTTTCTTTTTTTTATAAAACTGATGTTTTTTAGCCTTCATAAACGAGTTTACAGAGAAGAAAAGTAGATTTCTAATCCAGCCCTAAACAGATTCCTTAGAATGGCGTTCCATAAAAGTGTTTTTTTAATTTACCTCATTTAAACCCCACTTTTCTCTCAATGGGGACTCAGAGTGGTTTGCAACATCCTCACATTTTCCATTTTATCCTCACAACATCCCTGTGAGGTAGGTTAGGCTGAGAGTGTATGGTACAGTCTGGAAACATTGTAAGATCTGCTGGTTTCACCTGGCATTTGATTCCAGCAGTCACTAAACTGTTAAAAGGTGGAAACTGCAAAGAATTTAATTACTTTTTTAGCTTTATGTTTTTGCTTTTGGCTATCCTCCACCATGTGTGTGTGTAAAGTGCCCCCATAGAATCATAGAATTGGAAGGGACCACCAGGGTCATCTAGTCCAACCGCCAGCACAATGCAGGAAATTCACAACTCAAATTCACAATTCAAATTGCAGCCAATTTACAGCAACTCATGTAAGAGGTTTCAAGGCAAATGAGAAGCAGAGGTGGGTTGCCATTGTTTTCCTCTGCAGAGTCTTCCTTGCTGGTGTCTCATCCAAGTACCAACCCTGCTTAGCTTCCAAGATCTAACGAGATTGGGCAATACCATGCTGCCTTCCCTCCCCCCTCCACCATGAGAAGGGCTACATTTTTTTAATGTTAGAGTGACTTGACACATTTAACTTTCCCTAGAAGTGTGTAACTTAATATATCAGAAATGTTGTGCAAGGGATTTTCCTTCTGTGAATACATTAGTCAGCATTTTTGTTTGGGAAAGTTCATGAGAAAAAAAGTGTACAGTTTTCTTACAATCACATGCCAATCCATTTTATGCCGATATGTTAATGATTAAAATGCATTTCTCATGGCTAACAAGATGCTGCATCTCCATCCCAAAATATATACATTTACAGCTTCTGTAAAAGGGATGCTGTTTTTAAAAATATAGTTTTTGAAATGATGTCACACAGCATTTTTCATCTAACCAGCTGTGAAAACTTCGTGGCTCTATAAGCTTACATCAGTCTGGGGGTGTATCTTTTTAGAAAGTGTTTCTGCTAGCAAGACAGATGACTTAGGTCTGGATCTAGTTTGTGGGGATGGTGGATCCTCAAGGAAACCCAGTATGGAATATCAGCTTGGAATGCAGAAGATTTTGTGTCTTGTTTTGGAAGCTTATACGTCTTTACTGTTCTGTCCATCTGCATACCTATTGTGTTATTCATTGTCAAGCAAAACTCACATACTGGGGGGTTTTCTGTGTTCTCATTTTCCTCGCTTGTAAATTCCTTTTTCTTTGGGGATTTTTTCCAGTTCTGCATGTGTTTTGCTTCCTCTGGTGGTTGATTTGATATCACACCGGTTCATGTCCAGCATAAAAACCTGCAGTTTAAATCTCCAGGGAGATATGCTGGACACAAACCTGTGTGATATTGAATTGACCCCTAGAGGGAGCAAGGCATATGTGGAACTGACACACACACACACACACACCCCGCCAAGAAACAGGAATTTACAAGTGAGGAAAATGAGAATGCAGGAAAGCCCTGGGCTGGATCTAACCACGTTTTCCACTGCTGAAAAAGAAAGAAGGTGAACCCCTTCAACCACCAGAAGGCTATATTAAGGATCATGGGACCTCATGTGGGATAGGGGCTGTAAGTAAGGAGAATTAGATCAGGTTGACTGGTAAAGCTGGCTGGAGCCAACCTGTGTTTACACACACTCACACACTTTGCTTTATTGGTTTTACCAAATCTTGCTGAGTCAGCAAGTACTTGCAAAATGGTGCGTATGCACAAGCATGAATTTGCCCATTACCACTTCAACTTTGAATTGTAGCCAAAGGAGGAGAGGTGGAGAAGATGGGCCTGCAAGCCATGCTTGTTCTTTATCTGGTGAGCAAGCAATCCAGAAAACCAGTTCTGTGACTGTTCTTTATTACATATAACCCATGTGCAGAAGCTTACATGCAACTCTGAGGCAACCTTCCATATACTCTGGACAAAATATGCTTAGCATTCAATATGTACCTAGATCAGATATCCTTAGAGTATTCGCTGAGTCTGTTATTATGTTAATGGTGACCTCACATGAGCAGGAGACACACACCTGGAAAACAAAAGGTAAGCCATTGACTTGAATCAAATGGAGCATTTCCCACTTGTGGAACACAACTTTCTCATCTCTCTCCTCCTGCTGAAATGCAAAATGCTCTCCAAATCCTATTCCTAGAGGTTCTTCACCCCCAGGAGCAGCATTTCAGGAGGCATTTGGAGGTGCTGCAGGGGGGAGGCAAGAAAGTCATGCTCCACATGTGGAAACCATTATATTACAGAAATGCTTCATTGGATCCAAGGCAACGGCATTACTAGCAATGCTAACACGTCAGGATGTCTAGGGTGGCCAGCTCCGGGTTGAGAAATGCCTGGAGATTTGGGGGTGGAGCCTAGGGAGGGGTGATTTGGGAAAGGGAGGGACCTCATCAAGGTATTATGTCATAGAGTATACTCTCCAAAGCATCCATTTTCTCCAGGGAGACTGATCCCTGTATCCTGGAGATCAGTTGTAATTCCAGGGGATTGGTAACCTTATCAATCTTATCTCCTGCATAACCTATTGTTTCAGATATTGAATATGCGAATGGACTGAATGCAGACATATTTAAAACAAAGCTAGCTTGCTTTCTGTAAATATGGCTTCCTCATCCTGTCAATGCAGATGGTTAATCCCCACAAAATGACCAGCTTTTAGGCATGTAATGCTCTTAGATCTACAGTAGGAAACAGTATTTCTTACATACCAAACAGAAGTAGTGTGGATGTTTTTTATCCTAACATTTTCAATTCCCCCTTTTGAAAAAGCAAGTCTCTAGTCCAAAGAGCAGCTTGAAGATTCACCCTGAAGAACAGCTTCTGCAAGGACTTCAATTACTGGGCCTTTTTTGCCCATGGTTTTGTCCAGTTGGAATATTTCTCATTTGTCTCCTCTTATTCACAGCAATCACCAAGGAGTGGTCTTAGCAATTCTGGGGCACTGGGCAAAAATCCAGGATGTGGTCCCAGAATCACTGCTACCACCTCCCCTTCAATATCACCACACAGCCTGCCAGGGCCAAGCAAGTACACCATTGCTGCTGGAATCTAGCTGCCCAAGCCCCAGATAGCAGAAGGAGCTTCTTCCTCTTCCTCCTCCTCTCCTCCTCCTCCTCCTCCTCCCCCCAGGGTTGTGGGCAGTCAGAGCCTCTCTAAGCACAGGAGCTGGGGCAGCTGCCCCTATTGCTCATTAGCTAAGACCACCCCTGCACTCACCTTTCTCTGCAATTACTTCACCCGGTACATTCTTTGCTATTGAAAGCCCTGCATCAAGGTTACCTTTCCCACTTTAAAGCCTAAAAACAATAAAGACACTGGGAGGGGAGGATGCCATGGTTTGGGAGCATACATGCTATAATTTCATGTGAGTGACAGTAGCCATTTCAGGTAATGGCAGAATTGCTGCTGGGTGTCTATTTGTCACAAACCTAACCTCTCTGGTGCTAAAATCCATCTGAATTTAAACTGTTTTCTTTTGATTCCTTCAAGGAAACCAGTCACTTTCCTTGAATATTTTAATTGGTTCAGAGAAAGGCAAGAGAAAGCATGACAAAGATTATCTTGTCTCCTTTCTTTCCCTTATATTCTCACTGAGAATGCTGTCAGCCAAAGAGTTAAGAAGAAGAAGAGTTGGTTTTTATATGCCGACTTTCTCTACCATTTAAGGGAGACTCAAACCGGCTTACAATCACCTTCCCCTCCCCACAACAGACACCCTGTGAGGTGGGTGGGGCTGAGAGAGTTGTGACTAGCCCAAGGTCACCCAGCTGGCTTCATGTGTAGGAGTGGGGAAACAAATCCAGTTCACCAGATTAGCCTCTTCAGCTCACATGGAGGAGTGGGGAATCAAACCCAGTTCTCTAGATCAGACTCCACCGTTCCAAACCACTGCTTTTAACCACTTGACATGCTGCCAGGAGGCAGGTGTGTGTATGTGTTTTATTGTTGAGGACAGGATAGGATCTCTACCTATCAGCCACTTGTTGCTTCCACAGTAAAAGGTGCTAACAAGCATGTGATCTTAAGTCTCTGTTATCCCTATGTAATCTTACACATTTATTATCAGCCTCATAAATTGTAATGGCTTCTCCAAAAGGATCCTAAAAATTGGGCCTTGGTGAGGGGCTAGGAATTTGGTTAGAGAGTCTTAGCTACTCCTCCTACGTAACTCCCATTCTCAGAACTGTGTGGGAAGATAAAATGGTCCTTCCAAGTCCGTAGCATGAATGTCTCCAGAGTGCAATGACTTTTTTGTAAACACAACTTAGAATATCACAAGGTGTTTTCAGCAATACCAGGAGGATGGATCTCTTTCATTTCCAAACATGCATCCTTCATTTAAAAATGAAACAAAAGCTGCTCCAATCATTGTTTGCCTAGAAACAGAGGAGTTACGAAGCATAATTGATGCTTGCAAACCACTGTGAAGTACCAGATGCTGTAGTTGTGATCTTCTGCGGCAAACAAGTCAAGAAGGTTATATAAAATAGAAATTCTCACTGTTGTCTAAAAAACTTTCTTTGGTGCTCAGTGTCATTATAAGCTCTAGCTAGAATCACCTCTCAGAACGGGTATTAAATTTTAGTTGACCTTGGTAGAGAGGGGGAAAGACCATCAAGAGAACTTTCAGACAATTTTAAGAATTTATCTGACAAAACAGATATCCAGAGTTGGTCAGAGGAAATGAAAAGGATGAAACTTGATGACAGAGGCAAGACAGGATATGTTTGTCTGGGGAGGGGGGGATGTATTCCTGGTTTGAATTATACCTCTTTATTTGGTAAAAACCTTCATCTATAATCTCTTACATTCAGGCCATTTGTCTCAATAATGACTTCTTCCCTATTGTTTTATTGTGATGTCAGGCTGATTTTCAGTGCAATCCTATGCAGTTACTCCAGTATAAGCCCACTGAAAGCAATGGATTTAGACTGGAGTAACTTTGCATAGGATTGTACTGTCAGTGTGCCAGCTAGCAACAGACCGAATCTTTTGAGCAGAGGAGGAGGAGAAAGAAGAAAAAGAAAGAAAAAGGAAGAAGAAGGAAGAAAAAGGAAGAAGAGTTGGATTTTATATGTTGACTTTCTCTACCACTTAAGGAAGAATCAAACCAGCTTACAACCACCTTCCCTTCCCTTCCCCACAACAGACACCCTGTGAGGTAAGTGGGGCTGAGAGAGTGTGACTAGCCCAAGGTCACCCAGCTGGCTTCCTGTGTAGGAGTGGGGTAACCAATCGGGTTCACCAGATTAGCGCCTACTGCTTATGTGGAGGAGTGGACAATCAAACCCAGTTTTCCAGATCAGAGTCCACCTCTCCAAACCACCGCTCTTAACCACCACACCATGCTGGCTGGAAGGGGGGCTTTTTCATTTGCTGCTGCTAGAAGAGACTATGGAGATCCACATGGCAATGGTAGCGGTCTTCACCATGTCTAAGTAGAATGATAGATCAAACCCCGGCAGCAGAAAGTGGGTCTTTGAAGAGAGCCTTCTTGTTTCAGACCCATTTTTCTCCCACCATTATTCTTAGCAACAATGTTGGGAGTTACTCTTCTTACGGCCTACAGCTAAAACACACCAATGAGATGAAGCTGTACATTCACACGCAGGAGTGCAGCTGCTCTCCACCATCAGACTATTGGTCTATCAAGGTCAGTATTATTTACTCTGACTGGCAGCAGCTTTCCAAGTGGCGGTCTTTTACAAATCAGACTACAGGATCCTTTTAACTGGGGCTGGGGAGCTGGGGATTGAACCTTGGTCTCTCTGCATACAAAGAAAGTGTTCTGCCTTCTTAATTGAGTCTGCTGGCTCCATGTAGTCAATGCAAGCTTACCTGCACCTCATATTTCAGTGTTCTCTGCTTTTTTAGCACACAGCCTCCTCTGACTTATTCCAAATTCAAAAGCTGCAACTTTAAGTGCTTCCCAAATCTACAGATGCTCAAACCACTAGAGACATAGTACACGCACACGAAAATAACATGAAATGTACCAACCATTACTGTCCAATCTTGTTATCCTCATGCCTTGGAAGGAATGTACTAGAACTCTATCGCTTCTGGGAGGAGAACACATCTCACATGCAAAAGTGGTATGATTAAAATGCTGAAAAAAGTTTAAGCAATATGCCAAATCAGGAAACGAAGCAATATTCCAAATAATATTGGCAGCTTAAAATGTATTAAAAGACAATAATAATCACATTCATTTTAAAGAAAGGACAGAGCTAGATTTTTGGCTCCCATCCCATGAAAACAACGGGAGTAGGAGAACTTCCTAGGTATGAAAACTAGAATTAAGGCTCTAACTTTTCATGTAAGTGACACGCCAGAACACATATGTCCTATCAATCCCCTTGCTGCTGGGAACAGATGTTCTTCAGCACATCTAACAGAAATCAGTGTTGTACAGAAATACAAAGTTTCTAATAATACAAGCTTGCTTTCCTACGTGGACACTATAAGGTATATCATGAAGAAAAATGATTTCTCTTTCTCGAAGAAACAATACATATTCTTTGTGGGGGTAACTCTCCTGAACTGGCAACAGTTTTGATATTTTAATCAGATCCATGAGAAAAAAACTCCTGGATACACAAACTGTTGAGCTGTTAAGCCAATTTTACATGCAATGCATAATTATTCAAACTTGGATTACACCATTTAGAGAAGTGACTATATTTTTGAATGAGAAACACGATGCACAATTATACCAGCTTAACAGATAAATGTACAACAGCTCATCTTTAAAAAAAATAAAAATTAGCCGGCATGTCCTGACATAAAAATATAAGCCATTGATGCCAGAAAGAGAAGCAGGAAATACTTGCTGTCTTCCAGTTTACAAAGAATACTATCTATTTATTTATTAAATTTATATTCCACCCTCTCCAGTGAGGCCGGGCTCAGGGCGGGTGACAACAATAAAATTATAAATATAACATAATACATATTAATTAAGAACATCCCACACCATTAAAACATTAAAACAAATCCAGCAATCTTACATACAATAAAGCAATAGATGGCTCTCAATTAAAAGTCTAATAGCTGCTGAATGCTCTGCAGGCAGAGCACCCCCCCCCCATAATGTGTAACCCGGCAAAGCCGGAAAAAGGGGGGTAGGGAGGCCAGAAGATGACACCCACGGCTATCCTTAATTGTAGGCCTGGTGGAAAAGCTTACAGGCCCTGCAAAACTCTTTAAGGTCTCGCGGGGTCCTGATGCAACTAGGGGAGGGAGTTCCACCAGGCTGGAGCCAGGGCCACAAATGTCCTGGCTCTCCTCGAGGACAGCCTGCAGGCAATCCCATAGGTCAGTGGCTATCAACCATGTCTGAATTAAGCCAAGTGTACATAAAACTATGCAGATTAAAATTATGATTGTGATTAATCAATACTGTGATATTATTATGATTCAAATCAACATTGTGAATACCATGTAGTTGGTTTTGTGGATACGTTTTCCAAAATGTGTAATGTCAAGGAAGAAGACCTGCCGAAATAAAGAAAAAGGTTTTGCACATCCCTGGTCTTGGGTCTAGCAGAGCGTTTCAGTGAGTGGATCCTTCCACTTAGGAAAATCCTCCACTGGATCCAAGCACTGATTTCTATGTAGGACAAAGGTAATGATTACAGAGCTCCTTTGTGCTTGAGGTTGAAGGTCCTCTAGTTTAGAATAGTTCCTTACAGGTACAAATCAAAACCGTGTAATACATTTATCATTTATGACACTGAAATGGTTCTGTGTTTGTAACGTATCCTGTTTAACCTCAGACCGCACTAACAAGACGTCAACAAACTTGTCTTCTCCTGTGCCTTGGCTCAGTTGTCAAAATGACTTGCACGTTATCCAGCTTATTCCGAGCCCTGTCCAAGGAAAAGCAGAGACCAGCTTAATGTTTTCCTTGTGTAAGTACATCAGGGTTAAAGCAAGAATAAATTTGGATCCCGGAAGGAGATAAATTGGCTATCACATTCTTTGACCATTACACAGACTCTATTAAGTCCAAATGCAAAAGAAGGGTCCAAAAACTTTTGTAAACACATGAAAAAATACACTCAAAGAGGCTCATCGAGAATCTCCCTTCAGCTGTATTCCTGCACTGTAGCTGTGATTTGCCATAAAACTGATTGTAGAATCTAGTTTACAGAGTTCTGTAAGAACATAAGAACATAAAGAATGGCCCTGCTGGATCAGACCAAGGTCCATCAAGTCCAGCAGTCTGTTCACACAGTGGCCAACCAGGTGCCTCTAGGAAACCACAAACAAGGTGACTGAAGCAGCACCATCCTGCCTCTGTTCCACAGCACCCAATATAACAGGCATGCTCCTCTGATACTAGAGAGAATAGGTATGCAGCATGACTAGTATCCATTCTAACTAATAGCCACGAATACCCCTTTCCTCCATGAATATGTCCACTCCCCTCTTAAAGCCCTCCAAGCTGGCAGCCATCACCACATCCTGGGGCAGGGAGTTACACAATTTAACTATGCGTTGTGTGAAAAAATACTTCCTTTTATCTGTTTTGAATCTCTCACCCTCCAGCTTCAGCAGATGACCCCACATTCTAGTATTATGGGAGAGGGAGAAAAACCTCTCCCTGTCCACTCTCTCCAAACCATGCATAATTTTATAGACCTCTATCATGTCTCCCCTTAGCCGCCTTCTTTCCAAGCTAAACAGCCCTAAGAGTCTTAACCGCTCCCCATAGGACAGTTGCTCTAGTCCCCTAATCATTTTGGTTGCTCTTTTCTGCACCTTCTCAAGCTCTGTAGTATCCTTTTTTAGGTGTGGTGACCAGAACTGTACACAGTATTCCAAGTGTGCTCTCACCATAGATTTGTACAAGGGCAGTATGATATCAGCAGTTTTATTCTCTATTCCTCGTCTAATTATGGCCAGCATGGAATTTGCCTTTTTTACAGCAGCCGCACACTGGGTTGACATCTTCATTGAGCTATCCACTACCACCCCAAGAACCCTTTCTTGGTCTGTCGTTGCCAGCACAGATCCCATCGGTGTATATGTATAGTTGGGAATGAAAAGAAGATGAAGCACACTTGGAAATCATTCCTTAACACATTTGGGTGCAGTTCTCATGCTAACCCTCTAAAGATATTATGCTGGTGTTCCATTCACATGAAGGTTCTAGTTCATGTGAATGGAAGCTGTACCCAAATGGAAATCCAATGCATTGCCCAATTCATGCAACTCATACATTGCCCATTGTTACACAAATGTCTGAATCATGCTCCCGAAACACGCAGCTGACAGGCTCCTCCTTTGCATGAACAGAACAATGCACCATCTTCAGAGGGTAGAGTTGCCAGGTCCCCTTGGTTTTACCATAGAGCTTTTGCTCAAATACCAGAATGTCCCCATGTTGCCGGGGACAAGATGACATCACTTCTGGTGTGTGCCAGAAGTGACACTGACATGTTGCTGGTGACAAGAGGCCTAGGCCTTGGTTTGCTGCTGGCAAGTCCCCCCCAGCTGGCTGGCTGAATGGCGCTAGGGTGAGGCACCCCAAATCGGGGGATCCCCCGCTCCCAGTGGGGGTCTGGCAACTCTAGCTGATGGATCAGTACTCTCAAGGAGTATAAGGTAACTTTATGCATCCATGTGATACTGGGCCCACACCCCCAGATCATTACTTAAATTGGGCAGGGGGGCATTTAAGTTCCCTGTTTTGAGTGAGAAATGTACAAAAGTACACTCCAACCCCTCTATGGTTATGCAGGGCAGAATTTTGAATATACCATACCCAGACAGGACCTGTCCTTGCTCTTCTGGCTCTATCGATTCATTAGCTCATGCCCTCTTGGAATGCCGCTTTTATGAGGAACTTCGATCATGTTATATCTCTCCCATTTTAACATATAAATCCAATGCCTCTGTGTCTGACATAATGCCTTTTTTATTAAGTGACAGGCATCCCAAGGCTACATCGTCAGTGGCAAGATTTATTTCAGTCCTTATATCCCTCAAACATTAGATTTATGCTGCTCAAGATCAATGGATCAAGGAGCTTCTAAGGGATAAAGGAAAGGAAAAGTGCACTCCAGACACCACCCAGCAACCTGAATTTGGCAAAATCACATCCCAAGAGAATTTAGATAAGTCTGAAAAGACATACGTAAGTCTCTTGTTAGAAATGGGGGCAAGATGCTAAGGCACTTTGAGACCACCTATAAATCTATAGAGCCCCGTGGCGCAGAGTGGTAAGCTGCAGTACTGCAGCCCAAGCTCTGCTCACGACCTGAGTTCGATCCCAATGGAAGTTAGTTTCAGGTAGCCGGCTCAAGGTTGACTCAGCCTTCCATCCTTCCGAGGTCAGTCAAATGAGTACCCAGCTTGCTGGGGGTAAAGGGAAGAAGACTGGGGAAGGCACTGGCATACCACCCCGTAAAAACAAAGTCTGCCTAGTAAACGTCGGGATGTGACGTCACCCCATGGGTCAGGAATGACCCAGTGCTGGCACAGGGGACCTTTACCTTTATAAATCTGAACTTTGGTTGCATATAGCTCAAGACCAGATTGCTAGGAAATCCTGAAAACCGGACCATTTTTACAACTAACCATCAGAATTTGGGAGATGAACTTTATCTCATTAGCAGAGGCCAACAGCATTCTAGAGCAAGCCAGGCTGCACTTTAGAGGGAATGTTGGCCTGAGAGAATTCCATTGCCTTTTGACACACTTCATTCAGACTATGGTGGGGGAGCAGGAGAGGGCGAATTTATGCCTGCACAACTGAAGCTTCATTTGTGTGTGTGTGTAAAGTGCCGCCAAGTCGCAGCCGACTTATGGCGACCCCTTTTGGGGTTTTCATGGCAAGAGACTAACAGAGGTGGTTTGCCAGCGCCTTCCTCTGCACAGCAACCCTGGTATTCCTTGGTGGTCTCCCATCCAAATACTAACCAGGGCTGACTCTGCTTAGCTTCCGAGATCTGACGAGATCGGGCTGTACCATGCTGCCTTCCCTCCGAAGCTTAATTTACCAGTATTATATATTGGAACAGAAATAAATCTCAAGAAAATACGAGAGAGAGAGGGTGGTAGCCACTGGTAAAATTCTGCATTGTAACTTCTAATGTGATCTTACAGCTATATTATTTTATGCCATGTAAATATAATGGTTTATGTAATGGCTAAGCTTGTTAGCCTCATTTTTCTTCTTCATTTATCTCTTGGAAAAAATGCAATAAAAATAAATGAAGTATGTGCTGTATTTATGTGCAGTTTCCATGTAATCTGAACAGGAGAATACATGTTTTCTGCATGCAGATCAGCTTTGGTACTCACAAACTAGAACCCTGAAAAATCCAATGTTCAATTTCAACATCTGGAAACTATGAACGCACACAAAATATATCCACTTCCCCTGTTCAGACAACATAGTGACCTCAGCTGTTGGGAGGATCTATATACAGTTGGGAAGTTCCTGTCACGTTTGGATGTAACATCTGAAAAGGCTGTTGGGAATAGCCCTGTGTTGAGTCTGCCTTAAAATCAAAACAAAATTCTTCATGAGGAAGGAAAATGGTTAGGGAAGTGTGCCACTTCATAGTCCCTTGACAAAGTTTGCACAGCAAAGACAGTTAAGTATAGAACATTAAGAATAGACTCCAATGGGGGAAACACCAAGTGTTATTACAGATAATGGAGCCAGAATCGGCAGTGAATCTTCAGTACGTGCAACTTTCCTCAACAAGCAGGACTGAGCTGCTTCATAACTCTCCTCCGTGCTCATCCTACAGACCGTACTTATTTAGGACCTGCCGCTCACCCTCCGGATTATGCCTCAATTGTGTTTGCAGCTTACTATTCCTGACACCCAGACAGACGACGCTTGCTGCTCATGGTGCGTGTTGGTGAGCATTATGCTGTAGCCTAACTGTGATGACAGCGGGAATGCTTACAAACACACTACACGTGTTAAGAATGACGATTTAGGGCTGACTGTCATCCACGCGTCCCGCTTTCTCTTAAAAGCTTCCAGACAGTCTTGGCAAGGCTACAGCTCTGGGCTGTGGGGGCCTCTGTGCGTGAACACTCAGCCCACAGGGAACAGTTTGGACACCGAGTGGCATGCCAAGATGCAGAAAAAGCAAGCTGAACCCCCCAAAGATGGAATGGCTGGTGGAGAAGGTCACTGCACACTCGCCAGCTGCTCTACTCCTACAGGCTTAAAGGCGGATTCAACACAAAGGTCAATGTTTATTTTTTAAAAATCCAAAGCCATGTTTAGCACCACAAGGACATACCTACAGGCCAACTCCGCATTTAATCGGGGATCAACTCTTTTTCGTGGCTATGATAAATTGGGGGGGGGAACGGGAGGGACAGAGAGAATGACTTTATTTTTTTGGTATTGCCAGAAAGCAGGGTTGTGTCCCTCCCCCTCCCCCCCTGCATAAAGACTGCAAGATGCTTGATCGTCTCTGTCATGCTGCTAAAGCGAGGCTAAACTAGGTTAATTGAAATACAGCAGGGCCAGGCGAGTTCGTTCGGCTGATGCACCGAAGTAGCTCAGAGTCATTCCAGAAAGCCTTTTTGCTCTCTGGAATGGCTTTTTGCATGGTATCCCATCTCTTCGCTATCCTATCTTCCTTTCTTAGCCTCCAACTCCAAGGTGGTGCACTGATGGATAGATAGGGCACTCGTCCTGGACCTGTGAGGAGAATATCTATTGAGCAGTCAGCTACACAAATGCAGGGCACCTTTTCACCAGCCAAATACCCAGGCAGTGCAGCCAGTAACGGCAGCACTATGACAAGACTCTCAGAGAAGGGCCATCTCTCAACAGAATGCATAATTTGCATGCATAAGGTCTCTGACTCAGGTGGCAGAGGTGGAAAGGAATCTGTGCAAGAGGCTTTGGAGAGTCACATCTTGGGTGGAAGAGAGAGGACTAGGGAAGGTAGACCAGCTCCTCCACATGAGCGGCGAATGCTAATCTGGTGAACTGGATTTGTTTCCCCACTCCTACACATGAAGCCAGCTAGTGATCTTGGGCTAGTCACACTCTTTCAGCCCCACCTACCTCACAGGGTGTCTGTTGTGGGGAGGGGAAGGGAAGGTGATCGTAAGCCAGTTTGATTCTGCCTTAAGTAATAGAGAAAGTCGGCATATAAAAACCAATTCTCCTCCTCCTCCTCCTCCTCCTCCTCGTAAGACAGCTTCTTGCAAGTAAGGTTATACTGGCTCTAACATTTGGGATATTTCCCAACATGCACCCTAGTCCATGAACTTATTATAATACACCTTTGACTTTGAGACTGATTTGAACTCAGATAAGTAAATGAAGGAGCTAGAAAAGATTCTTCAGTGTAAGGATGTGTCACTGGCAACCAAGATCAAGTTAATTCATGCCATCGTATTCCATATTACTATGTATGAAAACAGCTGATAGGAAGAAAGTAGATTCTTTTGAAATGTTGGAGGAGAGTGTAATGGATACAGTGGATGGCCAAAAAACAAACAAACAAACAAACAAACAAAAACAAATCAGTGGGTTACAGATCAAATCAAGCCTGAACTGACCCTAGAAGCTGAAATGACTAAACCGAGGTTATCGCACTTTGGTCACATTATGAGAAGACAAGAGTCACTGGGAAAGACCATCATGCTACAAAAAGTTGAAGGCAGCAGGAAAAGAGGAAGACCCAACAAGAGATGGATTGACTCTATAAAGGAAGCCACAGCCCTCAATTTGAAAGACCTGAGCAAGGCTGTTAAAGATAGGACGTTTTGGAGGCATTGATTCATAGGGTCACCATGAGTCGGAAACGACTTGACGGCACTTAACACACACACACAAACTTGTTAAGAAGCTGTAAACCATTTCAAATGGTTTTGTAGACAGGTGCCCAGCATGACCCTCCCAGGACGTATATTGGGCTTGGCCAATCAACCAGAACTGGATTGCCAAGCACTGGAAGTGATACTGGTATCAGGGAAATGCATAGGTATCATGACATGGGGTTGCATGGAAGATAAGTAGCTCCCAGCTCTGATTGCTGAAGGCAGGTTTGCTGGGGCTCTGGAAAAAGAAGCCAAGAATAGCCTAGAACCGTGTTGGCGAACCTATGGCACGCGTGCCCGACCTGGCACGCGTAGCCCTCTCTGCCGGCACGCGGGTAAGTGGCTCGGGACGGGACCGAAAATCCAGACGGCCGAGGCAGCGACCACGAAGCCTCTCCTCACCGCCCCATTTCTGGTTTATTCCCCCCCCACACACACACACACAAGAGAGGTGGTGTGTGAGGTAAAGCGCCACCCTCCCCCTCCCCTCACAGCGCGGCCGGGTTTTGAATGCGCGCTCGAGGGCCGGCAGCGCCAAGGCGGGCGGCGAGGAGGAGGTCGGGGCTCGGGGGGTGGGGGTGGGGAAAGCAATGTTTGATTCAAAACTCTGCATGGGGGGTTATTGGCCATTTATGAATGGGAGGTTTTGCATTGGATTTGCCATTCAGATGCACATTTTCCCCATCCAGATCCTCAGAACTCAACAATAAGCCCCCCTGCAGAGTTTTTTTTCAGACGGAACCCTCTGAATATAGAGCAGGTTTTGCTTCATATATTTGCCTTAGGGTTGCCAGGTGTCTCTCCCCCAATCATTTACCTCTTTTCCTGATGGTTCAGTTACAAATATCAAGTTTCACTTTGAAGAAGAGTTGGTTTTTATATGCCGACTTTCTCTACCACTTAAGGAAGAATCAAACCGGCTTTCAATCACCTTCCCCTCCCCACAACAGATACCCTGGCCATTTATGCATGGTCAGTTTTGATGTTCACTAAAAGCTCTTTTTTAAAATGCGAATTTAAAACTGCCTATTCACGGTCTCGAAGCAAAAGGAGAAATCCCACCCCTCCCACTCACCTGCTCCTTTGTTCCTGTTTGCATAGCCATTAGCATGTGCATAGCTAACCCGCCACTGTTATTTTGCATGGGTTCCTTCAGGGGGATTCTTCAGGTTAAATTGCCGTGTTGGCACTTTGCGATATATAAGAGGGTTTTGGGTTGCAGTTTGGGCACTCAGTCTCTAAAAGGTTCGCCATCACTGGCCTAGAAGGAGATTCTCTGGGAGCCCAAAAACTTCAGTGGTTACCAAGGACTTGGCCACCAAGGATTCAGCAGGCAATCAGAGAACCAAGAGACTACCAAGCCTCATCTGTTATTGAGCTCGGAGTCCTCCATCAGGCTTACATCACCAAGAAGGTTAGGTTCCCCACCCTTACAGACAGGAACTTAAATACTACCAAATATTTCTGGCAGGGCATGAGCTTTCTGAAGAAGTGAGCTGTGGCTCATGAAAACTCCTACCCTGCCAGAAATTTTGTTAGTCTTTAAGGTGCTACTGGACTTTTGCTCTTTTCTACTGCAATTGACAAACTAACAAGGCTACGCATCATGATCTAGACAGGAACGTGTGTGCCCAGTGGGCTACTGGCCAGAAGTGGAGGCTGGGCCCCATGAGGCAACCACTGGAGGTCACCATCAGCTGGAAGGTGCAAAGCAGTTGAGCTGTTGTCCAATGAGCAACTTGACGGCACTTAACACTCACAAGTAAATGGGCTCCATGGACCTATTCACACACCTGTTGCTCTTTTTTTCACCCAGATCCAACCAAGCCTGTAACAAATGGGTCACCTGAATTGTATCATTATATTTACTAGCCCTATCTATCCTCTTGGCCATGTTTCTCACAGTCTCCTTCCCAGCCCTTCCTTTTATGAACTGGGCATTCATTTTTTGAACTCATTTCTACTCCATCCTTCTTTCAGGACAATGTTCCATCCAATGGTTTCTACACTCATGAGGTACATTAGGATGTGAGATGGTGAGTTTCAGAGCCAAGTAGTGATTCGAAGCCAGGACTTCCCTGTCCCAAATCCAACATTTTGTCCTTTTCACCAGGAAGTGATATAGTAGATCCCCTGTTCCATTAAGGCACCTTATGTAATGGGAAGCATGTGATGCAGTTTTCTTCATGCAACTGACACAAAACTCAACCGCAGCTGAGGTATTGCTTATTTATGGGCAGGGATCTTTGTGCCAGCCTTAATTACAGTGCTACCTTTCTGCCTTGCTGTGCCTTAACGTAGCAGCTAGCTCAGTTCTGACAGTTGGCTGCAGAAATACTGTCCCTAATTGACTTTGCCTGATGCTAGCACTTCGGAAACCTGTCATAAAAGGAGCCAAGAGCAAATGCTACACACAACAGTGACGCCAGTTAGAGCCAGATGCTTCCTATAAAATATGAGAGCTTTGCATAAGCAGAGGTAGAATATGTAAGTACTTTTATTTGAATTGCATTCATAGCGCCATTCTTGGGAATATAAAAGACACATGACAGATGGAAACAGAGTTTCAGTGAAGAAGGGTCATAAAGCAGGAAACGATATAAGGTAAACCAGTGGTTCCCAAAGTAAGCAGTGCCACCCCCTGGGGGGCGGTGGGATTACCTGGGGGGGGCACTAAGAGGCAAGAGGGCAGCAGGGGGGCGCTAGAGGTGGGCCCCTTCAACTGTGTTGTTCACTAATTCACAATAGATCAAGCTATGGCACCATGCTGGCAAAATTTGGTGGAAACGATCAGAATTTTTTTCCCAGACGTAGAAGAGCTGGCGCCACTGGATCACGCTCATCAGTTTTGTTGAATAAATTTCAACTAAAAAGTTTTAATTTGATTTTGAATAGACGTGCAATTAATTGTTCCTGTTTTGAAATTGTATTGTTATGCAAACCCCTATTTTGAATAATGCTTTTGATAGGATACGAATAAATAAATTTCATTTGCGGCTAATATGCCAGATAAAACAGAAACTGACCATACATAAAGAATGGTCAGAGTTATGTTTACAATCAAGGCCAACAAAATTAGGAATCACCCAATTTTACATTTTCACAGATTAAGGATGTACATTAAGGCAACGTAGCTTCACTGCTACAGCACAATATTTTGCAACCTGGGTGGTGATTGGTGAGCTGTCTCCCAGCAGAAACCTTTTGGTCCATTCACCCTAATCACCAGAGCCCATTTCCCTAATCAAAGGGTCAGTAATATTGAAGCGGGCTGACTTGTAGAGGGGACATCTAAAAAATACAAGCTCAATGGTTTCCAGCTCCCCTGTGTTACACGGGCAAAGTCTCTCCACCCTCGGGATCTTCTTAAATCTCCCTTCTAATATGGCAGATGGTGGGACTGCACATCTGGCCAGTGTAAAGGCCCTCCTATGTGTGTTCCTTTCCAGGGAGTATAAACCTGCAGCTGGTGCTAGAATACACCTGGAATGTTGAGGTGCTATAAATGCAGGGGATAAGAACATAAGAACATAAGAAAGGCCCTGCTGGATCAGACCAAGGCCCATCAAGTCCAGCAGTCTGTTCACACAGTGGCCAACCAGGTGCCTCCAGGAAGCCACAAACAAGACGACTGCAGCAGCACCATCAAGAGATCCGTTTGACTGATGGATAGGATAGGATAGAATAGGATAGGATAGGATAGGATAGGATAGGGGGTGCTGGGGTTGAGTTTGTGGAACCAAGGGGGTGGTGGCCCGAAAGTTTGGGAACCACTGAGCTAAACCATTGCATAACGTAAATGACCTAGAGGGAAAGCATATATTGCAGTTTTTGCACGGAATATGCAAGGGTGGCAAAAACAAACCCCACACCCATAGCTCAGCCGATTTTTCCTGCAGATCACAGGGGTTCACTGAACTTGACAACACCTATATGGATTGACAACACCTATATGGTGTTGCTTGACAACACCTATACGGATCAGCAACTCAGGTCTCTGGGCTGGCTCTAAGTGCAAAGGGTAGAAGTAGTAAGGGAAGCGCACGGAATCATCCCCAAGGAAAGGAGAGGAGGAGGAGGAACAAGAATGCAGGCTGTAGTACTTAACTTACTTCATAGTAAATTAACTGAGTACTTAATAGTACTCAAAGTATGATTGTTGCTTCTGGGAGGAAGTGCCAGCGTGGTGTAGTGGTTAAGAGAGGTGGGTTGGAGTCGTGGTTTGGAGCGGTGGACTCTGATCTGGAGAACCAAGTTTGATTCCCCACTCCTCCATATGAGCAACGGAGGCTAATCAGGTGAACCGGGTTTGTTTCCCCACTCCTACACATGAAGCCAGCTGGGTGACCTTGGGCCAGTCACAGCTCTCTCAGCCCCACCTACCTCACAGGGTGTCTGTTGTGGGGACGGGAAGGGAAGGTGATTGTAAGTTGGTTTGAGTCTTCTTTAAGTGGTAGAGAAAGTCGGCATGTAAAAACCAACTCTTTTTCTTCTTCCTTGTACAACTGGATAGGCCAAGTTTTCAAGAATGTTTCTCTATGCATACATGTAAAGTACATTGATCTGTAATTACATTTACTCACTAATTTATGTCACATGACTTTCTTCCTATACACAGTACAGCACCATCTGTATGGAAATACCCAAAACTTCCCTTCTAGTGCCACTGACCACATTCAAACATGACAAAGGCTACTGAATGGATTCAGGATATGAACAGTACAGCGTTCCAATTGACAATTGGTGACTCCAGCCCCTTGGTGCTTCTAACAGAAACCCCTACAAACAGAGACCTCAAGCCAAAATCAACTGCTCCATATATCTCATGACCTCAGAACTTGCTAGACCTATAGTGGGAGAGGGAACTGCTCGAAGACATTTCTGAAAAGAAGAAATTATGAGATTACATCCCTGGAAGGGGCAATGCAGAATTATCAGCTAAGGTGTGAAATACATCAAAATTATTACACAAGGTTATTCATATTACTCTTTGTCCCCAGTGGAGACTCCCAAATAAAAGTCTACTCTACAACAGCACACCAGATGCCAAAGCACACTCCTCTAGCTTCACTTCAGAGACAGCATCTGGCAGTCCCCAGGTCAGGCTCATTTGACCTTTGGACCTTGGCAGGTCAGTATCTTTCTTCCCTGGGAGCTTTCCAAGGTCCTGCAAATCCTGAAAGGTTACCTGGGCCTGCTTCGTGCTGTTGTCACATCCCGACGTTTCCTAGGCAGACTTTGTTTATGGGGTGGTTTGCCAGTGCCTTCCCCAGTCATCTTCCCTTTACCCCCAGCAAGCTGGGTACTCATTTTACTCAGACTGTATGGGATACCAACTGGTCCAGCAGGAGGGCTTGGGTCAACCCTTGTGTTTTTACAAAGGCGAAGTATTATTGCTGAATGATATTAAGGGATGTTGACTAATACTGCAAACATAGTTTAGTGTAAGTGACGGATCACAAGGACTTGACTTCATTGCCAAGGCCTGTCTTGGACTGGACAAATGAAATAATGATGAAGAAGGGAGAGGAAAGGGCCGTACTCCAAATATAGAGGGACCTGGATTTAATCCATGCCACTCCCAGTTCAAGGGATCTCAGGCAGAGCGCCTTGAAAACATGCCTGTGTTAGACCTCTGCAAATCGCAGGAGATGCCACTGGGCAGAATGAGCCAATTTGGTATTAAGTAAGTATCAATGTTCCAACTGGCTCTGAGCAACCACACATATAGGATTAAGAAATAAGGTTTGCATAACTCACATGTATTTATTTCTATAATTTATATGCCACCACTCCAGAGATGTACAATGAAATCATGTAACTTAAAAATAAAAACAAGCCATATAAACCATGGCATAAAAACAATTGGGCATAAAAACAGTGGCAAACACCATGCAGCAGTTTAAAAATGATGTTCATGAAAAAGTCCACCGTCTACAAGCAAACCATTAAAACAACTAAACAAGATGGAACCCCTCAGTTAAAAGCCTTCGTTAAAAAGAAATGTTTTATTCTGGCATCTAAAGGACAGTAGATGCCGGGTGAGCTTCAAAAGGTAAGGTTTTGCAGAATCTAGGAGCCACAACTGAAAAAGCCCTGTATCTGGTCACTACCCACCTCACTTCCACAAGAGAGGCACGGATAACAGGGTTTTCTGGCAGGCTGGATAGTACAGGAAGAGGTGATCTTCAAGTACACCAGTCCCCAGACATTCCGGGCCTTAAAAGGTAGCAACCAGGACTTTGAATATGCATGCAAGCAGATGGGGAGCCAGGGCAGCTCTTTCAGCACAGATGTGACACCATCCCTATATCTGGCCCCCAACAGTAATCTGGCTGCTATATTTTGGACCAGCTGAAGTTTCCAAACTGTTTTCAAAGACAGTCCCATGGAAAGCTCATTACATTAATTTATGTGATCAGAACATGCATCACTGTGGCCAGATATTTGAGGAACGACCAGCTAAAAGGCGCTATGTACCCCAGAGGTGATCTGAGCCTCCAGCCGTAGGCCAGGATCCAGACGCACCTCAAGGTAAGAACCATGCGCATTCCAGTCTGTAGCCCAACCAAGACAGGAGTTTAAAAACAACCCTCAAAGCCGATGTGCTGCCCCGTTCATTCCCCAGAAAGAAAAACAGGAGACTCAAATCCGACCTAGTGCAACACTCCAGATTAACAAGGTATCTCCCTGCTCTGTAGCACCCAGGAGCAGCCAGAAACAAGCCTATATGCTCCATCTCATCTTCAACAGCAGCAAACTATTGCAGCCTACATTTGCTGAATTCATGCCTGCTTTTTTTTTTTTGCTCTGACCCAATTCACAAGCAGCTCTGTTTGCTTGTCCCCCCCCCTCCCCCAGAAGAGTGCTCCACTAAACAAATCTGTAGATTGCTGATAATTGGAGATGGGCATCTAACAACAAACCGAGTGGGTGAAGAGGATGTCGACAAGAATAGCAATCAAGTTGTAGCTAGCAGTTTTGTAGGTTAGAGGGTGAAATAAATTCAAGTCGAGCGGCTACTGTACATCAGGAGCCCTTTCTCCATTTGACAGAAATGAATCAGAATTCCCTAGGAAACAGCAGCGAGGGGGAGTTTTCTGTGTGTATGCTCTGATTAATCTCATCCGTTTGTTTTCCTGGAAACTGGATGTCCCAGATGCTATTGCCTCTATTATGAAAGTTCATTTGGTCTGGTTTGATCTTGCTGCCCAGTAGTAGTCTGCTTCTACTCACTAATCCCCCCCCCCCCCAATTATCCTTCTCGGCTAATGAGGAAACAAATGGTAAACCAGCTTCTTTATTTAAAAAAAAAAAAAGATTACATGAACTACTCAGAAATCCAGACTAGAGTTCTCATTGTGAACAAGTCCCTGCATTATTAATAGCTGCTTTTGACATCACCCCTTTGCTATTAATTCTGGCATTATCTCAATTCCAAACCGAAAAGGTTGAGCTAAAAACACTAAAATGACAAACATATAAATTTTAATATGTTGCGCAGTAAAGTTAAAAACATAAGGCCTATTATCATAGGCGAGTCATTCACAATCAATAAAGACATGAAATTCATACACAGTTGATGTGAAGTCGTACAGTGACCAAAGTAGGACCAAATAAGGACCACAAATAGGACCAAACAAGGACCAAATAAGAACCCTTCCACTGTACTGCAATTCCTCTTTATCCTCAATAGTTGTGAATAGGGTAGATTTCTTTTCAAATGCTGTGGGTGAAAGCTATCTCCTGCTAGGTAAGAATTGGCATCAGTGGGCTTTCTGTACATCTGGAGGGTGGAACCCACTCTGGTGAGCTCTCCATCATCTCAATTCCAGTTACAATGTTTAACGTTGTAACATGCATGGCACATGCATGTGTCTTATTGAAACAAAGCACATTACCCTTTTGAAGATGACATTATGCATGCATCATATGCATGTTTGCACCATTCTCAATCCATTTCACTTCAGATCATATTTTCCAGAGTATGCATGCCTCTCCCCAGACCTTATAGCTGGAGAGAATCTTCATTCTGAATGATTATTCACCATGACATGTACAAGCTAAGTGAATGAACACTGTTTACAGGCTATACTACCAAATATATTTATTTTAAGCGATGGAAAACTGCAGTCATGCTGCATTCACACACATGCACGCCAACCAGATGTTGACTATGTTACTGCATTCAAAATAAAATAGCATTGAAAGGAAATTAGCATCCTGACTTCAGACAGAAATGAGGTCTATTTGCAATGCTTTCACATTCCCTCCTGCACAAATTAGGCATTGTGAAAAGGTTCTCTGCAATGGAGTGTACCTGTGTATGCACCCATTTACCTACAGGGTGTCTTTCCTTCTGCTTGAATTTATTCCCAGAAGCCGA
The DNA here is from genome assembly GCF_029931775.1 of Euleptes europaea. Taxonomy (NCBI): domain Eukaryota; kingdom Metazoa; phylum Chordata; class Lepidosauria; order Squamata; family Sphaerodactylidae; genus Euleptes; species Euleptes europaea. The sequence continues at coordinate 67,054,120 of NC_079320.1, read as the reverse complement.
CCCGATTCCCAAATAACCAAAGTAAGGCAAGCGGGCAAAGAAAAGACTCAACTAGTCTCAGTTAGCTTGCAGCTCTTTGAAAAGAGAAAGTGCTAAAGAGATATTTCTGTTCCGAGCTTCTCTGATTGGGTGCGTCCGTGGTTGTTAGCAAGCTCGTTCATTTAGACATCCACACACATATATATACACAGGTACCAAAGAGAAATACCGAAGGGGATTTTTTCTTCTTCTTCCCCTCTCCTTTAAACACACAACACAGAGACCACAACACAGAGACACCACTACAACATCACAACTGTGAGTACTCACAGCTCTGAGTACAAGAAGTGCAGATTCCCCACATTGTCAATGTAGTTTGCAGGACTTAGCCAAGGTAGGACCAAGAGCAGAAGAGCCTTCATGGTCAGGATCAAGGATTAGAACGGCTGCTAGGACTTGTCTTTGCCCCCTTTTCTCTCTCTCTCTCGCTCTCTGGTGCTCTGTGATGGGACACAGAACTTCAAGGTGTTGTTTTTTTAAACAAAAATGACAGCTAATTCCAGCCCCCAATCCCCCCCTTTTCAAACAAGCCTTTCCATTTCAACACAACCAGTCGCACATTATGAATTAAATGCAAATCCTTTCAATGAAGCTATGCTGGAAAAAAAAAATCATTGACCTGTAAGAGGATTACTTGATCTGATTCTCAGATGGAGGTTAGACGTGAGGGTTTAGGGGAGAGCACAGCATGCTTGGTGGAAAGGAGAGGCAGTGACTTATTTGCTGTAAAAACACACACACACACATACAGAGAGAAAGAACATGATGATGCACAGAAGAGAGACCTGCCCCCTGCACTCCCGAGTGGTTCTTCAGAAGCAGCTGGTACATTTACATCACTGGTCAGAGGCAGATGGGTTAGGAGCTGAGCTCCATCCGAGAAGAGGGCAGGAACCCTACCTGAGTATGGCAAAAAGGGGAACCTCGGGCAGGTCAGGAGCCGGCAGCGTGTATCACGGACTGCCCTTCGAGCGCTCAGGCATGATGCTCCCTGATTAGATTCGACCAGATGGAAGGAGCGAGAGAGAGAGAGAGAGAGCTACGAAACCGTTAAGATCCCCAGTTTCCAAAAATCAAATCCAGCCTGGATGAGCTTTGTCAGCAAGCGCATCCACGCTGCAGGACAAGAAAGACAAGCCGTTTTTAAAAATAACGACGCAGCAATTAAGGCTGACACTTTCCCCTTGATCATACTCCGTCCTAATTTTAGCATTCCGGCAACTGCATACAGCATGGCAAATAACATTAAAATGCAAAAGGTATATTCAAGTGGTGGTCTTGGCAAAGCATCCGGGTGAAGGAGAAATCACACCGGCTGTTCTGAATTTTTCTTCCATCTTTCTCCCCTTCTGAGAAAAGGGATCATTCAACTTACTTGCAAAACAGAAGGGGGGCCGCCCCCTCAAAAATAACTAGATTCAACCATGCAGAGGCTGTCTTTTCCCTCGCTTGTTTACCTTCATCTGAAAACCAGACTCCATGGCTGCATAATGTAATTTTCTAGGTGTTGGTGCCAATAAGAGCCAGCGTGGTATAGTGGTTAAAAGCGGTGGAAAACTGGGTTTGATTCCCCACTTCTACACATGAGTGGCAGACTCTAATCTGAAGAACCCGGTTGGTTTCCCCACTCCTACACATGAAGCCTTCTGGGTGACCTTGTGCCAGTCACAGTTCTCTCCGAACTCTCTCAGCCTCACCTACCTCACAAGGTGTCTGTTGTGGGGAGAGATAGAGAAGAAGACTGTAAGCCGGTTTGATTCTTCTTTAAAAAGGTAGAGAAAAATCAGCATATAAAAACCAACTCTTCTTCTTCTAACAGCTCCTTGTATCCCCAGCTAAACATGGGAATGTGAATCCCCCAATACAGCCAATGCTTGCTCTCCCCTGTGCCCTATGCTTAGTATTGTGCTTTTGCTCTTTGAAGCAGCCATGCCAACTTTCCAGCGGTTGTTCAATGGATTAGGAACATGGAATGGTTGGGGGTGTGTGTGTGTGTGTCAGTGGTAGGATGCTAATTCCCCCACAGACTGTTTGAGTCCACAGGATGCTGATATTCCAGACCTCAATCAAATCAGTGTCTGGATGCAGGACTGACTGTGAACCTATTCAAGCCATTCTGATGTACCCAATGCAGAACACTGTACCAACATATTGAGCACTCAGAATGGCTGGGATACCATTTCATTTTTTTGAGGCAGTCCTAAAACGATCAATTTTTTGCCCAATGGATGGAAATAATATCTGGAAAGGAGGAGGGTCACAGCATCATTGCAAGTGAAGAAAAAATGTTTCATGTTTTTGCCTGGCGAGTTTAGCTAGACCCTGACCTGGATAGCCCAGGCTAGCCTGATCTCATCAGATCTCAGAAGCTAACCAGGGTCGACCTTGGCAAGTATTTGGATGGGAGACCTCCAAGGAATACCAGGGTTGTGACATGGAGGTAGGCAGTGGCAAATGTCTCTCGCCTTGAAAACCCAACCAGGGATCACAGTAAGTCAGATGTGGCTTGATGGCAAAAAAAGCAAGCTAGAAACAGATTGGTTCTCGTAGGTTATCCGGGCTGTGTAACCGTGGTCTTGGTATTTTCTTTCCTGATGTTTCGCCAGCAGCTGGGGCCGGCATCTTCAGAGGAGTAACACTGAAGGACAGTGTCTCTCAGTGTCAAGTGTGTAGGAAGAGTAATATATAGTCAGAAAGGGGTTGGGTTTGAGCTGAATCATTGTCCTGCAAAAAGTATCAAAGGTAATGTGCTAACCATTGTCCTGTAAGTATCAAGATAATGTGCTAATGAGGGTGTGGTATGTTAATATGGAACCATTGTATCCTGAAGTGATCTGCTAATGTGTGAAATCCAAAGCTAATCTGCATGGCTATTGTTGACTGTAGCACAACTCTATCTGGCTTTGAGAAGGCCCAGAGCTGTTGATTGGAGCTAAGCCTGGGAGAGACAAGCACTTGGAGATACAGCTTTTGGGGATTCTGATTGAGGACATCTCCCCAATGATCTGTCAGCCACTCCCAATTTCACAAACAACACTCTGGCCTTGGAGAAGCCTTAAGATGGAAACAGGCTCTCCAGGGCTTGCCCTACCCTGGCAGTGCACATAGTTAGAGAACAGGAACACTGTTTTGACCAAATATCATAACTAATGTTAGATATGTAAAGTGCCGTCAAGTCACAGCCAACATATGGCAACCCTAGCAAGGGGCTTTCAAGGCAAGTGAGAAAGAGAGGTGGTTTACCATTTAAGTAGGTTAAATTTAACATAAAGTCTACACCCAAACATCTTGAAAAAGACAAGGAGAGGAATCTCAGACCAGCCAGTGTGAGTTATTTCATGTCATGTCATGTCATGACTTGCTAATTCTGCAGAACTGAAATAAAAAAGGGATTCTATTTTTTGAGACTGAGTACCATCAAGTATGTACCATCAAGTAGCAACCGACTTATGGAAACCCAGCAAGGGGCTCTCAAGTCAAGTGAGAAGCAGAGGTGCTTTGCCTTTGCCTTCCTCTGCAGAGTCTTCCCTGGTGGTCCCCCATCCAAGTACTGACCAGGGCCGTGGCTCAGTGGTAGAGCATCTGCTTGGCATGCAGAAGGTCCCAGGTTCAATCCCCGGCATCTCCAGTTAAAGGGACTAGGCAAGTAGGTGTTGCAAAAGACCCCTGCCTGAGACCCTGGAGAGCCGCTGCCAGTCTGAGTAGACAATACTGATTTTGATGGACCAAGGGTCTGATGCAGTATAAGGCAGCTTCATGTGTTCATGTGTTCAAAAGCGGGATATGGAGGAAAGGGGAATCAAACCTGGTTCTCCAGATTAGAGTCCGCTGCTCTTAACCACTGCACCATGATGGCATAGAAAATTACATACACATGGGATCACAATAAGTCATAAATACACACACAAGCACCCTATGCAATTGTTCAATGGCCTAAATCTGTGCATGATTTGCACTTAGGTTATTGGCAACTGTTTACTTCTATCATTTCCTTTTCTGTAAGGAATCTCTAAGAACCCCTTTAAACAACCCCCCCAAAAAAACTTTTGCCTATCATCCCCTTCACATGCTGGTTATTCTAGCATCCCACCTACCCCTCCAATATACCTTAACTTAAAGATTTAATTATCTTCTTGAAAAAGAACAATTTTTTGTTCTCTGGAGCCACAGTTTGCAGCCCTTTGCACACTGCATCCTTAGGGAAGCCCATCTCATAAAACGTTGTTTGTCTTTGAGGTGCCACTGGACTTCTGTTTTATTTCGCTACCCTGAACTAACAGCTAGCCCTCTGGAACCATATCATACTACGACATTCACCTTGTTCTCGGTGAGGTTGTTCTCCCCTTAACAAATGAGATGTGTAGCTTGGACTCATCTCTGCATCTGGATGCCTAGATGACATCTGGAAGAAGGGTCTCCTCAATAAATTTTAGATTGGTGTGTTTGCTAGGTCCCTTCTGGGAAGAGACTGTCTGTCCACTGGCATTCAATTTCAGGCTAAATTGTATTGTCCCATTGCACCTTTCCAAAGTCACTGTAAAAGACCATCATGCTAGGAAAAGCTGAGAGCAGCAGGAAAAGAGGGAGACCCAACAAGAGTGGACTGACTGAATAAAGGAAGCCGCAGCCCTCAATTTGCAAGATCTGAGCAAGGCTGTCAAAGATAGGATGTTTTGGAGGACATTGATTCATAGGGTTGCCATGAGTCGGGAGCAACTTCATGGCACATAACACACACACATTGCACCTTTAACGAAAGAATGAATGAAAGAAAGAAATACATTACATCCACACACATGCAAAACAAAACAAAACAAAAAACCTTACCCATTCTGAAAATGTTGTTCAAGATCACAACGCTGAATGACCTCTGAGCAGTGTTCTGTGAAAGGGCAGCTAACCATTAGCTTATCCAGGAGTTTATTTACTAGTATACTAGACTTCCTGCAAGACTGTAGGGTAAGAATTTTGCGATCCATAGGGCAGAAGTCTTTTTCTACTAAGAAATCTGTAAGGCAAACTGTGCAGTAGGTATGGCCACAAGGCGTGTCCAGCGGCCGAAGCAAAGGCTGCAGGCAGATGTGGCAAATTAGATCATCGTCCACGTCTTCTGTGTAGCTGTATGCATGGTTCTCTTCTGGTAAGTGTGACTGACCACACACTGGACATAAGGGCTCACAGCATACTTCCATGTGTTCCAATGGATCTTTGAGACTCATGATTGAATCCTGTTGTATCACCAAAGGCGGGGAAATGAGCTCTGTCCAAAATACTGTTTGCTGTTGTACGAGCCTTCAAATCTGCAGGGAAACATCACAACAAACGAAAATTTGTATTCAAAGCAGCACTTCTGACTGATAATTTTGGAAGACAGTGCAGTCTTGCTCAATGGGTTGCCAACCTCCAGGTAGCGGCTGGAGATCTCCTGCTATTACAACTGATATCCAGCCGACAGAGATCAGTTCCCCTGGAGAAAATGGCCGCTTTGGCAATTTGACTCTATGCCATTGAAGTCCCTCCCCTCCCCATACCCCACCCTCCTCAGGCTCCGCCCTAAAAACCTCCCGCCGGTGGCGAAGAGGGACCTGGCGACTCTACTCAGCTAGCTTGTTCAGTAAAGCTAACAAGTTAGGACAAAGAGGCAATACAACAAAAATTCAAATGAACTTATATGAAATATGTCTAACTTGATCCTTGGATGGATGGAGTTGATTTAATACCAAGTCATTTCACTGGCCAGTGCAGACCCAGGCAAATCATGAAAATGACAAATACCATTAGCCAGGAAGGTGAGGGAAATCAATGCAACGTGTCCTCAGTACTTAGGGTAGCCAACCTCCAAGTAGTGGCAGGAGATCTCCTGCTATTACAACTGATCTCCAGCCAATAGAGATCAGTCCTCCTGGAGAAAATGGCCGTTTTGGCAATTGGACTCTATGGAATTCAAGTCCCCTCCCCAAACCCCACCCTCCCCAGGCTCTGCCCCAAAAACTTCCCACTGGCGGCAAAGAGGGACCTGGCAACCCTATCAGTACTGCATTCCAAATTCTCTTTAACAACTATAGAACAACCAAATAAACAAAAGAGAAATTCAATTTTGCGCAAGGACACCAAGGATTAGGGAATTAGGGAGGGCATGACAGAAGATGGAGTGGCTTTCAATTGTCACAAACCCATTAATAGAGATCTGTAGCTAGAAGTGAAAATCTATTCGAAAGGTTTAAAGTAAGGCCCTGCTTATCTGGATATGAACTTGCATAAAGACTACAACATCTTATGCTGGAATGTATGTGTGATGCATAGTTTAAAGGAGGACATGGGTCAGCTCTGTAGGTAAATATGGAGACAGATAAGAAAGAAACACAGATAACAGGCTCATGTTTTGAGATCTGAAGTAGTGTAGTATATCTCACTGCACGCAGTGAAGTCCACAGTTCAAATTTCAACACCACCATAAACCCCCTTGGTGTTTGTGGGGTCACAAATGTGGATTCAAATTTCAAGGTGAATCTGGAGTGCCTGGATATCAGCTACAGCAATCTCTGAGATTTCTCCCAAAATGTAAAAGTGCATCCTAGACCATGAAAGAAATCCTTCATTTCAATGGCTTGGGCCAATAAAGCCCCACAGAACCCGACAGCATCTTTTACTGAAGACTGCTGTCTGCCCACAGATTCAGTGTGGAATCCATTTCCTAAGGGGACATCGTTGTAGGGCAGGAAAACAAAAACAAAAAGTAATTTCTGGAAATTATCATGTCCTTAAAAAAAAAAAAGCAATCTGATATTATCACAACTCCAAAAAAACAGACATTTTGATTTTGTCACCACCCATCCACCCACTGAGCCAGATTAGGTCACATCAAATTTACAAAGATAAAATAATGAGTTTGTGGATTTTTAAAATCAAGATCAGTTCATCTGATCCTCATCTAACTTGCAGGATTCAGTTTACACCAAGGAAAGCTTCTGTCCAAAAATGCAGAGGTGGTAGGGTTGCTTTTGAATTATGAGCAAAGAAATATGTGTACATTCTGTACTCTGAGTTACATTCCTTCATTAATAAAGAAAAATAAAAGGGATGAATTATGCTCTTGGATGGACGGCATGATGAAATTGCATTTGCCAGAACTGATTTATGACTTACTAACTGGCTTGATTATGATTTTACAGGAGGTACACCATGTTTCAAAACACCGGCTCCTGAATTTTTGGGCAGTACCATTCCTTGGTGAGAGCTGAGGCCTTTTATGCATGGCTGTTTCCCTCATGGTCACCCCCTTCCCTATTTTGGGGCTTTGTTTGGATTGTGCATGCACTTTCCGACCTCACCTCGCTCTCCCGGGCTAAACAGCATCCAGAAAACTCGGGGGAAATGCGCAGAGAGCGCGAGGCGACCTCTGAAGGCCGGAAAATGCATGCATAATCAAAACAAAGCCTCAAAGTAGTGTGTGTGTGTGTGTGTGTGTGTGTGTGTGTGTGTGTGTGTGTAGGGTGACCACGAGGGAAACAGCCACACATAAAAGGCCTATATGTAACCAGCAAATTAGGACAGGATCAGGTTAACCCATCTTTGCTTAAAAACATATAATTGTTTTACTAAATAGACGTGACATATAGCCCACAAATGCCCACCAAGGTGAGGAGGAGAAAAATTGTCGGGCACTTTTGGGACTTCATTACTATTATTATATTACTTGAAAAGAAAATGGCATGACGGTTGCCAGGAACAACATTTCGCTCATTTGGGGGTTATTGCCCTTCCTCGCTACAATGTTTTGTGAGCCTTCAGGATTACATCCAAAATACAGCACCCACTGTTAAAAGCCCTGAAAGATTATATGACAATTTCATTAATACCAGCAGGAACAATCCCTGCACGTACCATTTACAGCAAGCATAAGAGAAAGTCAGAGAAGGATTAGGGTCAATATACATTTGCCTCACCTACTGTCTTTAGTAACTGCAACAAGACATACTTGATTCTATCATCACCCCTTTGAGGTGTCTGGTTTGATCCTGTCACATGCAAATTATTTAAAGCTTGGGGGATAAACACACAGGTTTGCATCTCATCAGAGAAGCATGCAACATCTATTTTAAACAAATTTGATCTTCCCTTTTCTATTTTCACTGTACTTAGCACACAACATCCCATTGGAAAAAAAATGGGCACAACCTGATATTCTATTGAGCCCCAATCTAGTATTGGATTTTGTTACCAGGCACTGAGGAGGAGGAGAAGAAGAGTTGGTTTTTATATGCCGACTTTCTCTACCACTTAAGGCAGAATCAAACTGGCTCACAATCACCTTCCCTTCCCCTCCCCACAACAGACACTCTGTGAGGGAGGTGGGGCTGAGAGAGCTCTTAATAGAACTGTGACTAGTCCAAAGTCACCCAGCTGCCTTCATGTGGAGGAGTGGGGAAACAAATCCAGTTCACCAGATTAGCCTCCGCTGCTCATGAGGAGGAGTGGGGAATCAAACCCGATTCTCCAATTAGAGTCCACTGCTCCAAACCACCGCTCTTAACCACTACACCACGCTAGACTTGCTGCAGCCCATTTTAACAACCAGGAAGGCCAGAAAACTGGTTTAGAAAGGAGGCAAGATGGTTTAGAAAGGAGGCAAGATGGGATTCTGCCACCAGTGGCAAATTCTGCAGTTTTGCTCTACTTGTAAAACATAGACATACCTCTTCCCCATATTCAGGCATATCTGCTACCTCCATCTCCCTTCCTTTATATCTGTTACCTCTGTCTGGAGCACACCCAAGAAGCCAGTTTCCCTGCTTTCATTCCCTGTGGTTGTCTCAAGTATGGGAACAAGAACAGATCCCCCCCAGACATTCAAAATTTGGGGTTCAGTAAATGAGCTGTGGGATGCTTGATGTAGTTCTGGGTCTAGCCACTACACATACATCCCAAATATAGAGAGAATGTATATAAAAATACCTAAGATGTGCCATGAGAGTTATCAGCAGTACTGAGGTAATATCATTAGGGTTGCTAGGTCCCTCTTCGCCACCGGCGGGAGGATTTTGTGACAGAGCCCGAGGGCGGGGTTTGGGGAAGGGGAGGGACTTCAATGCCATAGAGTTCAATTGCCAAAGCGGCCATCTTCTCTAGGTGAACTGATCTCTATCAGCTGGAGATCACTTTCCCCCTTTATTCAGTACATTGTGTGCAAATCTGTCTCACACGGACCTAGCCACAGTGATCTGTGCAACAGTCACCTCTAGACTGGACTACTGTAACTCGCTCTATGCAGGGCTACCCTTGAAGCTGCTCCGGAAACCTCAACTGGTCCAGAATGGGCCGGTGCAGGTCCTTACAGGGACCCCTGTGAAAGCACATATACAACCTGTGCTCCAGCAGCTGCACTAGTTCCAGATTGAGTACCGGATCAGGTCCAAAGTTCTGGTACTCACCTTTAAAGCCCTAAACTGTCTGCAACCATTGTATCTATGGGACTGCCTCTCCCAATATACCCCGCCCGAGAGTGTTTCGCTCAGCTGACCATAATCTGCTGGTAGTCCCTGGCCCCAGAACCATCTGGCTTTCCTCGACCAGGGCCAGGGCCTTTTCAGCTCTGGCTCCAGCCTGGTGGAACTCGTTGTCAAATAAGACCCATGCCCTGAGGGACCTAACTCAGTTCTGCAGGGCATGTAAGACGGAGATGTTCCACCAGACATATGGTTGAGGACAGTGATGGCTTTACAGATTGGCTATCCTCCCTGTCCCTACCTGCTCCCCCATTTTCTCTTGTTCCCCTACCTTCCTCCTTTCTACCCTTCCTTCTGTTTTCCCTTTTTGTTCCTTCTCCATTCCTGTTGTCGCTGCCCACCTCTGGCCTTGGGCCAGTGGGCCTTTTGGAGGTTTTGATAGGGTTGCCAGGTCCCCCTTCACCACCAGTGGGAGGTTTTTGGGGCAGAGCCTGAGGAGGGCCGGGTTTGGGAGGGACTTCAATGTCATAGAGTCCAATTGCCAAGGCGGCCATTTTCTCCAGGTGAACTGATCACTATCGGCTGGAGATCAGTTGTAATAGCAGGAGATCTCCAGCTAGTACCTGGAATTTGGCAAACTTAGGTTTTGGCCTTCTGATTCCATCTTTGGCCAACCTCCTTGGCGAGGATATTTTATAAGAGGAAGTTGGTAGTCAAGGTGCCATATTATTACTAGATTTAGTTTTAAGCTTTAATTGGTGCGGTTTCATGTGTTATATTTATATGTATTTATATGGCTTATTGTATTTATCTGGTTGGAAGCTGCCCTGAGCCCGGGCAATGCCGGGAGGGCGGGGCATAAGTTCAATAAATAATAATTAAAAAAAATTAGGAGACTCCAAGGCAGCCAAATATGTACTGCTCTAATGACGCTTTGCTACCACACAAAGGTTAATTTAGGTTAATTCATGCCATCGTATTCCCTATTACTATGTATGGGTGTGAAAGCTGGACAATGAAGAAAGCTGACAGGAAGAAAGTAGACTCCTTTGAAATGTGGTGTTGGAGGAGAGTGTTACGGATACCGTGGACGGACAAAAAAACAAATCAGTGGGTTATAGATCAAATCAACCCTGAACTGACCCTAGAAACTAAAATGACTAAACTGAGGCGATCGTATTTTGGTCACATTATGAGAAGGCAAGAGTCACTAGAAAAGACAGTCATGCTAGGAAAAGTTGAGGGCAGCAGGAAAAGAGGAAGACCCAACAAGAGATGGATGGACTCAATAAAGGAAGCCACAGCCTTCAATTTGCAAGATCTGAGCAAGGCTGTAGAAGACAGGACATTCTGGAAGTCACTGATTCATAGGGTTGCCATGAGTTGTAAGTGACTTGATGGCACTTAACACACACACACACACCACACACTTAATTTTACTGTACACAGGATCCAGTCCAGCCAGCCATTCCCACCTGGAGCCCTATGGCAATTGAAACTGGGTAGGTAAAATGCCTGAGGCAAGTTAGAATTCTGAATGCCTATGTATCTTTTCTTTTTTAATGACCTGCTCAATTAATCACTTGCGGCTGAACACTTGATCAGTTGTCAGCACCCATAAAATACTGATAACACCCGGCACTTCAAAGGATTCCATAGGGCTGCCTAAATGTATCTCTTATTACAGGCAGTTAAACGTCATTACCATTTTGCAGAAGAGGGTGACTGTCCTGCAAACTGTCCTTACAAGTCTTTGGAAAGTCACTCCTGTAAGCCAATGCCTGAGGTATGAACAAGCCTCCCGATCTCCCAGCTATAAATCTATTGCTCTGTTCCCTTCTCTCTCAAGAAGCTGAAATCAGGTTTAGCTGGAAAATGGCGCTCTGTTTTACAGTCAGTGAATGCAGTTATTTGCAGAATGATAAAAGGGCAAGGAAGAAGCACTGTTCCCCTCAGGCCATATGCTGCCGCTGTAACAAGGGAGACCAAAAGGATTAGCTGCAAACAACACAGGTCCAGGGGTGTGCCAATAGGCTAGACCCACAGACCCTAGGACTGTAGGTTTTCTAGCTAAGAGCCAAGTCTACAAAAGACCTCCACCTACCTGCCCATGCTCACAAAGCAAGCCTCAACAAACTTTGTAAACCCCGAAAGAGAGAGAGGTCTCACAGCTGTCGACTACTGCCTGCCCTTCCTGGTTTTCAGGATAGCAATTCTGCAACTGGTTCAACACGAATGGGAAAATGCTGGTGGTAATTCTATGGTTGTATATCTGGCTTCTGTATTTGCATGGAGTTGACAGAGCTTTGCCGCCTTTACTGGCACACAAAGAAAGGAAAAAGGGAAAATCATGTCATTAGCGCAGGACTTTTGCGGATTGTTTGTTTTCAAAGGAAAATTAACAGCGCATTCCTGACTTGCGCTGGCGGCCGAGCCCAAAGGCCTTTGGAGGCCGGCGACGGCCCACACTGGCGCAAGGGCCCACAGCGCCAGCGTCCGGGAGGTGCACGCCGGCGTTTGTGGCCCCAGAATCCCATCTGGCCACCGGCAAAGGCTGCAGCTGCAACCTGGGAGGCGTTCCCGGGGCATAAAGGCGTCCCAGGAGGCATCCCTTTTATTTTGGCCAAGATACACCATTTTTGGCGCCGGGCGGAGGTTTAGGCCAGGCCAAAACCTCCTTAGGAGGCAGAGCCGCTGCATTGCCTCCTAAGCCCGGCGCAGGCATTCCGGTCAGGAATGCGCTGTAAGTGTCAAAAATCCAGTGGATTCATGCTAAAGCTAATGAAACTTTCATGAACTGATCTTCCTGTAGAATCTTTCTCTCCCAATCAATTCCCTCAGTTTAGCTTGGCAGCAGACGTATAGGAGTTCCAACTAAATCAGCATTTGTGTATGTGCAGCCTAACTAAAGTTGAGGATAAATGTCTTTTATATTTATATTTTCTAATATATGAGAGCTGTAAAGAATGTTTTGTTTGGGGTATTAAGAGAAGACTTAACAGGATTCACAGATGTGGAAAAGGTTTGTTTCAAATAATATGACAGATTTCTTACTTACAGTATGGCCTTCTTGGCCAAAGCTGCTCAGGAAATGAGAAACACGTATTATTATTTAATGGCTACTCTGACAGTGCAATCTTAAGCAGAGGTACACCCTTCTGGTCCAATGGATTTAGAAAGGTGTAACTCTGCTTAAAATTGGACTGCATGTCATGGAGACCACCTTACAGAACTTATTCCAGAGATATTTAATATGCTTCTTGTTTAATTTGCCCATCTAAAGACTACCTAGTGTTTAGAAAGTATGTTACTACATGTGTTCTGTTGGTTTTACATTCATACACAATTTGCTTCTTCTGAACTGGAAACAGAGCCCTACTTCGAGATGGTTAAACATTAAATTAAATGCAGAGTCAGCCAGTCAAAATTAACAAGTACCTTTGGCAGAGCCTGCCATGCATAGCTTAAAGCTGTTACAGGCCATTTATGCATGGCTGTTTCCTCATGGTACCCCGCCACTTCTTCAGGGCTTTGCCTTGATAATGCATGCATTTTCTCACCATCAGAGGTCACCTAACCCTTCCCTTGCATTTCCGCATATTTTGCCCTTGTTTTTAGCCAGCATCCAGAAAACCCAAGCAAAATGCGTGGGTAGAGCGAGGAGACCTCTGATGGTCAGAAAATGCATGCATAATCAAGGCAAAGCCCCAAAAAAGTTGGCGGGGTGACCACAAGGAAACAGCCATGCATAAACGGCAGCTGTCTTGTGTGTGTGTGTAAAATGCCGTCAAGTCAGAGCCGACTTAAGCCGACCCCTTTTGGGGGGGTTTTCATGGCAAGAGACTAACAGAGGTGGTTTGCCAGTGCCTTCCTCTGCACAGCAACCCTGGTATTCCTTGGTGGTCTCCCATCCAAATACTAACCAGGGCTGACCCTGCTTAGCTTCTGAGATCTGATAAGATCAGGCTAGCCTGGGCCATCCAGGTCAGGGCAAATGTCTTAGCATCTTGCAGTCTGGTGTACAAACTTATCCCTTACGTTCCTTTGTGTTTCTCCTTTCACACATTCACAATTCATTCAGGCAATTGAGAAACAGCATATACTTGTATACCCATCCACGAAGAAAAAAATCCCTACACATGGAAATGTAGCATCTCTCTGACATGCTTGCTTTTCACAACAGGGAAATATTAAAAATACAAAAAATAAAATGCGAGCATTCAAATATGTGATTTGCCACTGACAGATCAGTCCAGAAAAAAAGACAGCAGTCAAAGGACAGTCCTCTCTTCATATATATAATGACGACAACCCATACAGCATCAGTAGCTCAGCTACCGTACACTGAAGGCAGAGAGTCCTAGCCAGAATTCTCAACTAAAATGAGCAAACACACTGTAAATTATGAAATCCGCCCCTTTGGGATGCTTACGTTCTCAGATGCTTTTGCAGACAGTGCTGGCTGTCAGAGAAATGCAAAGCAATGGTCAGAACAAACTAGTGGTTCTTTGACTTGCTGCTTCCCTTCTTAATAATGGTTAGTGAGATTCTCAGGTGGTCCTCTAAATGGACGGAGCCAAGATCAATGCCAAAAGATAATTACAACTTTAACAGGAAGATTCTGTTTTCCACACCTTGTAAAGGTGCAGCTTGTTGATCTTGCTGTTGAGAAACGCAGAACTACTTCCTGATCACAGAAACCCCCCAAACGTCTTCATACTGCTATTATCCTACTCATAAAGACCCACCAGATATAGGAACTACACCAATGATTTACTTGAGATTAAAAATGAAAAGGGTCCATTGCTAACTCAGGGTTAACCGATAGAACTTGACCCACAAAGAAGTGACAGATTTTCAAGCACTTTGGATATGTAGATGAAGAAAGCCTGTCTTTCTTCAACATATTCTCACCCAGCCGGTTCTGAACAGAGTTCATAGGAATCTGTGAGCCAAACACACCTGTTGTGATTGTTTTAATAATTGTAAGCTGCCTTGAAAGCTTTAAAAAAAATGATGTGATAAGTTTTTAATTTCTAAAACCAACCAACCAAATGTTGTTTGACCAACTCATGCCTACCAATAATCAACTCATGCCTACCAATGATCTACAGCTAACAGAGCTGAATATACAACATCTAAGTCAGGAACATCTAAGTATATTAGGGGTGCAATCTTAAACATGCTTACTCAAAATTAAGATCAGCTGTATTGTAATGCAGTATTTTAATAGCTATTTGTAAGCCACCTTGAGCCAAGCGGAAAGGTGGGGAATATTTAATAACTGAATAAATACGTATTCCCGTGAGAACATGTGTGGAATTGTGGTCTTAGTTCCCCAGCCCAGTCCATAGGGTTGCCAACCTCCAGGCCAACGTGCAAGCAAGTTACTAACAGCAAGCGTTGGTCCCTGAGGAAGGCTTTGATATAAGCCGAAACAGATGATTACCGGACACCTGTAGAAAGAACCTGCAACACTCCTCTTGGACAAAATGATGAGCCACACATGCTACTATGCACAGTGTATTTTTTGAAAAAACATAATTGTATTAATTTTTGTAATGGGCAAGTGTGCCTTTCTATAGAATTAATTACTTTCTCATGCAAACAGTGGATATGATAAATTAATACCACTTGCATTTTTCGCATATCGTTGCTGTTTTTTGTTTGCCAAACCTCCAGGTACTAGCTGGAGATCTCCTGCTATTACAACTGATCTACAGCAGATAGAGATCAGTTCACCTGGAGCAAATGGCCGCTTTGGCCATTAGACTCTATGGCATTGAAGTCCCTCCCCAACCCTCCCTCCTCAGGCTCTGCCCCAAAAACCTCCCGCCAGTGGTGAAAAGGGACCTGGCAACCCTACCAATCCAGCAGCTGGGGTTGCAAATGTTGGATTGGGGCAATACTCATGCATGGATAAACTTACCTTGGCTCTGGACTTGTGTCACTATGAGGCCCTGTTATGTTTCAGACTTGTTTCACAGGATCAGCGTTCTTTTCGTATGGTGGAATGTCAGTCTATTTCTCCCACTTCCTAGGAAGCCTAGTAAAGTTAACCTTCCTCTGTTGATCCACAGGGAAAAGGTCCAAATCCAGAGACTCCCTTCCAACAACACCAATGGACATAGGAGAACTGTTTCACCAGTGTGGCTTCTCTCCTACATCAGGAAGCAATCATGTGGTACAGATCAAGTCAGGTGAACAATTTCTCCTGAACTAGTCCTTAAAATATGCGCTCCTCCTAATTGCCCTCACAGATACAACGGCATTGCGTGTAATAAATCTTATTATGCAAATACATTATGCAAATTGCTTGGCTGCCATTTGAGCTGTAGCTCTGAACACCACTCTTTTACAAGCGGGCTGATCATGCACTGAAGTTCAGCTGACTTAAGTTGTACTGGTGCAGCAGCATAACCAGTTATTAATAATGAGCACATTGCGCACAGCAGGCTCCTGAGTGTATGTTTTATGTTTGGAGCTAGGAAACCTGGATTTAAATCCCCTCAGAGTTAGGAAGCTCCCAAACCCATAATATGCCTGAAGTTTCAGTCCTATGCACACTTGTTTAGAAGTAATCCACACTAAGTAAAATATATCGTCCTGTCCAATGAGCATGCATAAGATCAGGCTGCAATCCTCTGGATCCTTTCTTAAGAACATAAGAAAAGCCATGCTGAATCAGACCAAGACCCATCAAGTCCAGTAGCCTGTTCACACAGTGGCCAGCCAGATGCCTCTACGAAGCCCCCAAGCAAGACAACTAGGGTTGCCAACCTCCAGGTACTAGCTGGAGATCTCCTGCTATTATAGTGGATCTCCAACTGATAGATATCAGTTCACTTGGAAAAAATGGCCACTTTGGCAATTGGACTCTATGGCATTGAAGTCCCTCCCCTTCCCAAACCCCGCCCTCCTCAGGCTCCACCCAAAAACCTCCTTCTGGTGGTGAAGAGGGGCCTGGCAACACTAAAGACGACTGCAGCAGCATCCTGCCTGTTTTCCTCAGCACCTCTGAGGCATGCTCCTCTGATACTAGAGAGAATACGTATGCGTCATGACTAGGATTCATTTTGACTAGTAGCCATGGACAGCCCTCTCCTCCTCCATGAACATGTCCACTCCCCTCTTAAAGCCTTCCAGGTTGGCAGCCATCACCACATCACTCCAGCAAATTCTTTCTTTGGCCACTTCCAATGCACTTGCAATCTTAACTCAATGGGACTGCATTCTGAATAAACAAGAAAAAGAACTGTCTGGAGACACCATTATTCCCTTGGAAGAAGGGAGGGGTACTAATAACAAAAAAGTCACAGGTTCTCTCTTCACCTGCATTTGAAGCCTCCATTTAAGTTGCTGTTATTCCTGTTTTGCAGATGAGTAACTTCAGGCTGGGGCAGGGCAGAGCAAGCCGTCACTAAACTGGGACTCAGCCAAAAGCTTTCCAGGTATAATCCCGATAGAACTGTCTCCCAGGATTAGCAGACGGGAAGACACTTATTATTGTCAGAGCTAGGGAGACTGGACAGCCACCAAGATGATGTCTTGACCAGATATAAATGCAGACTCTGTTGACTATGGTAGTTTTCCTTTTAATGCTCTAGCAAATTTTTAACGTCTTTAAATCTTTATGCTCTGGCATTTAAAATTTTCCTGCTTTGCTTTAAGTAGTTGCTGCTGATTATTTTGATGTCCATTCATTTCCATTTTAAATTTTATTGCCATTTTATGTCATTGCTGCTATAAATCAAATCAAACCTTTATTGGCATAAATCTTTTAAATACTATATTCAATTATTAAAATACAATCTTTGAACAGTAAGATACCAATAGCCTAGTTAAAACCTCTGAGTCCTAAAGTGCTATATGTTCAGTGATTAAAATACAATCATTGCTGCTATAGTTCGTAGGTTGCTTTAAAAAGTTGTTGTTATAGCTGATACTGAAGGTTCAACTGCATGTTAAGTTTCTTCCATATTAACTGTAGACAAGCTTTTTCATTTGTAAATGCAGAATGCTTGATCAAGGAGGAGAGAGAGATACATCAACTCTTTCCTCCCCTGCCATTTTCACCACTGTACCGGTACGTTTCCTCAGCAGCAGTAAAAGCAGCGCAAGCCATTTTTTCCCAGTGAAGAAGCACTGGGGGGGGGGGTTGTTAAATTTTCTTTCTTTCCCCCTCCCTCCTTGCTAAAGTAATCCTCACAGCCAGGGTTGCTAACTTCCTGAGGGGACCAGGAGATCTCCCACACTTTCAACTGTAGTCTTCAGACTACAGTTCCCTAGAGGAAATGTCTCCTCTGGATGGAGAACTCTGGCATTAGACCCTACTTGAGGTACCTCTCCATACTCCACCCCCAAATCTCTAGGAATTTCCCAATCCAGAGTTGGCAACCCTACTGGCAGTTAAGTTTGCAAAAGTTGCCAACCTCCAGATGGTGGCTGGAGATTACAACTATCTCCCGCTATTACAACAGATCTCCAGGCAACAGAGATCAATTCTCCTGGAGAAAATGGCCGCTTTCAAAGGTGGACTCTATGGCATTATAGCTCATTGAAGTTCCTCCCCTCCCCAAACCCTGCTCTCCTCAGGCTCCACCCCCTAAATCTCCAGAATATTTCCCAACCCTATTGAAGATGGGGGGGAAGATAAAAGGTAGGTCAGCTGGTGGGTGGGAAGGACAGAAGGAAGCAGGGAAAGATGAGGATATGGGGACTGCCAGGGGGAGGGGAAGAGGAAATTTTGTGCAGAGAAGGATACAGGGTAAAGTGAGGGTGTCCCTAGCAAGTCTTTGCAAGCTCCCCCCTGTGGAACTGGGCCTGACCCAGTGATCAACACTGCAGAAGTGGACCGGTTTTCCCAGGTAAAGGCTGCCAGGGGAGGGAAAGAGGGAAAACTGAAGAGAAGGGATACATAAAGGTAGGTTAGCTGGTGGGTGGGAAGGGGAGAAGGAAGCAGGAAAGGGGGAGAGGTGTTAGGGGCTTTCAGGGAAGGGAACCAGGACGTAATGGGGAAATAGAAATGAGATGCCCCCCTCACAAGTTCTTGGACGTCCCTTACTTGTTTTGTTCTAATTAACTAGAAAGATTTTTTTTTTTAAAAAAAACTCAGCTTTTTAAAATAACAGCTTGGTTTAGCCAGAGGGCAACACAGCCTAACAAAACTGAGTTAGCAACAGGGCACTAACAAAACAGAGTTTAAAAAACTTCAGATGAACAAATAAATAATAAAAAAATGTGTCATCAAGTAGCTTTTCTCAGAAGTGTGGCATAACGATTTAGTGTGCTTGTGTGGCAAAGCGTTTGCTTTGGCTTTTGAGAGCCTCTAATTCCCTCGCAGCTGCCTTACTTGACATTAACGCTGCCAACCCAAACTCAGACCGATAACAACTTTGTACCATTCCATTATGACATGATTATAGCAGAACGGTTATGTCTTTCAAACATACGATGCCCCATCTAGGTGAACATAACCCCTCTGCTCCTATGAATGACCCGGGGCCGCTGTTCATAAACACACAACTTCTTTTCGGAGAGAGAGACTAAAAGCATGTGAAACTTTTGCATAATAATTTGGGGGGAGCTGGTTAAAATGTTACCAGAAGCACTTTTTGTTTTCATCTGGCTGGTTTTATAAAGAAGCCAGCTGGCTTCCCATCCAGTGTGTTCCAGATTCCTGGAACTCATGTACAATAAAAGCTGTAGTTGTTCCCCAGACATTTAACTGATAACTGAGACCTTTCTGTTATTCTGGTTTGGTTAGCCAGGCTAAACAAACCACAAATCTGCTAAAAAGCGCCCCCCCACCCTATTTACAGAGCAACATTGTCACTGATCTATATATCCATCCATGTGTCAGATCTCAATAGCTGAAGAAGCACAAGGACATGAAAAACAGAGTGAGGAGGGCATGAAGATACAAAGAAATGGCACTGGAAGGAAAAGGAAAGTGTTGGTTATAGGTGACTCCCTGCTGATGGGTATGGAACATCATGACCCCCTGGCCTGAGAGGTGTGTTGCTTGCCAGGGGCAAAAATTAAAGATATTGTAGACCAAATACCAAAACTGGTCAACCCTACAGATCACCCATTTGTGGTGGCCCATGTGGGAATGAACGACACAGCCATGAATACCACCACAAGCATTAAGGCTGACTATGATGTTATCGGGAGGAAGCTGAAGGGAGTGGGGGCACAGGTGGCGTTCTCTTCGATCCTTCCCATCAGAGGAAGAAGAATGCAATGGGAACAGAAGATAATGGAGGTGAACCACTGGCTGTTTTGGTGGTGCCAGCAGGAGCAATTTGGATTCTGGGACCACAGGCTAGGTTTTCTGGAAGATGGCCAACTACCACGCAATGAACTTCACCTATCAAGCTTGGGAAATAATGTGTTTGGCAGAACCTGGGGAGATTCATCAGGAGGGCTTTAAACTGATGCCACAAGGGGAAGGAAACAACCAACACAGGTATTTTAATGATGGAGAGCAAACAGCAGAGGCCCACCTGGGAGGGCCACGTCAAATGGAGCTGAAGGTGCAGGACTTCAGGTGTCTATTTACCAGTGTCCAAAGCTTGGGCAATAAGTAAGAAGAGTTTGAGCTTCTAATGTAGACAGAGGGATATGATTTAGTAGGCATTACGGGGACTTGGTGGGATGATTCCCATGACTGGATTGTAGGAGTGGATGGATATGAGTTGTTCAAGAAAAACCAAAAGGATCAAAGATTAGGCAGAGTGGTACTATATGTGAGGAGAGGGTTTACTTATCAGGAAATACTGGAGGAGGCGGATGACAGCCCAGTGGAAAGTATCTGGGTGAGGATAAGGAAAGGAAGGACAAACAGTATTGTGGTTGGAGTCTGCTACAGACTGCCTGACCAGGGTGAGGAGGTGGATGCTGCCCTCCTTGAGCAGTATCCAAACAACATGACCTTGTAGTTATGGGTGACTTCAATTTCCCGTATGTGTTCTGGGAGACAAACTCTGCTAAATGTCCAGTCAGGCAACTTCCTGACCTGCCTGGCTGACAGCTTCCTTTTTCAAATGGTGGAGGAAGCTATGAGGGCCTCAGCCATACTCGACTTAGTATTAACAGACAGGCAAGAATTGGTAGATGGGGTGAAGGTGGTGGGGATCTTAGGGGGAAGTGACCCTGTCCTCGAATTCCTTTTGCTGTGGGGGACCAAGGAAGTTTGTAGCCAGACGTGTATGTTAGATTTTAGTAGGGCAGACTTTAATGAATTCAGAGACATGATGAGAGTCATTCCATGTGCAAGAATGCTGGAAGAGAAAAGAGCAAGTGAAGGGTGGGCTATTCTAAAATAAGAGTTCTTGCAAGTTCAAGACATCGCTATTCCAACAAGATGGAAACATAGTAGGGGATTCAAGAAGCCAACATGGACAAACAGAGAACTCTATGATGAGCTAGGGAAGAAAAAGGAAATGTTCAAGGAATGGAGGCAAGGACATACCTCTAAAGAAGAGTATCTGAGGGGAAGGAGGAGGAGGAGGAGGAGGAGAGTTTGTTTTTATATGCCGACTTTCTCTACCACTTAAGGGAGACTCAAACCGGCTTACAATCACCTTCCCTTCCCCTCCCCCAACGGACACCCTGTGAGGTAGGTGGGGCTGAGAGAGCTCTAAGAGGTGTGACTAACCCAAGGTCACCCAGCTGGCTTCGTGTGTAGGAGTGGGGAAACAAACCCAGCTCACCAGATTAGCCTCTGCCGCTCACGAGGAGGAGCGGGGAATCAAACCCGGTTCTCCAGATCAGACTCCACCACTCCAAACCACCACTCTTAACCACTACACCACGCTGCTAGGTACTGTAGGTCAACCATCAGAGAGGCCAAAGCTCAGAGTGAGCTGATGCTGGCCAGGGACGCTCGCTACAACAAGAAAAGCTTCTTCAGATATGTGAGGAGCAAATGCAAGGTAAAAGAGGCAACAGGCCCACTGTTGGGTGAAAATGGAGAAACTCTGACAGAGAGAAAGCAGGAAGGCTCAATGCCTATATTGCCTCCGTTCCCCTCCCCCCCGAAGAACAGAACAGGCTCATCTAGAGATGGTAGTAGGCGAGGCATGGTATCTGGTCTGTTGGTTGACATGGACAGAGAAGTTGTTAAGAGGCACCTGGCTGTATTGAATGGGTACAAATCCCCCGGGGCCAGATGGTGTGCGTCCAAGACCCTCAAAGAACTTTCTTTGCTTCACAGTCCTTTTGATATAACACCTTTTGGGATCTACTGTGCGTACAGCCTTAGCCTGCTGAACCAGAAGCAAGTCCTGTTCAGTTAAATAGGTTTTGCTTCCAGATAAGTGTGTGTACAGAACTGCAGATGTACAACCCTATCCTATGAACATTTACTTGTGATTGTATCCCTAGTTTACTTTCTAAAGGTATTCCTGCAACTCATACTTGAAAGTCTGACTGTCATCCAACATGTATGTCAGAAGTTATCACAGTGGTTATCAACAAAACGCTGCAGGCGTTTTTAAGAAGCACCACAGCCCAGTCATCAGATAATATTCAATAGCTCAGTTATATAATTGAGTACATGTGATTGTTAACCAAGTGCATTAACTCTCCAGAAGCTACCATAATGTGGTTTAATTACAACATGTACTTGAGCGGCTCATTTAATCTTCTGGCCTCTGAGTACTCTGCAAGTTATTAAAAGAAGCCTCGTGTCCCCGCACATGAGCCTCTGGGCAGCTGGTGTGTTTGGGTGACTTGTCCATAACCACGTATCACTGGTCCATAAGACACCTAAGGCGTAGTCTTGTCTCTTCCTCATACATTATGGAGCACATAGGCGTCCCCACCCCGTGTAACAGGCTGATGTGAGTTGCAGGTTCTCCTCAATCCCTGTGAAAAGGCTAAAGGATTCAGATTGGAACCACACTCAATAACAAAAGGACTTCCGCATCTTGACCTGCTGTTTTCCTAAGGGCGCACTAGCTGGCCTGTTGGTAGGGTTGCCAGGTCCCTCTTCTCAACTGGCGGGAGATTTTGGGGGTAGAGCCTGAAGAGGGTGGGGTTTGGGGAGAGGAGGGACTTCAATGCCATAGAGTTCAATTGCCAAAGCGGCCATTTTTCTCCAGGTGATCTGATCTCTATCGGCTGGAGATCAGCTGAATTAGCAGGAGATCTCCTGCTACTACCTGGCAGTTGGCAACCCTACCTATTGGGGGAAGCCATATATACCCTGGAATACATGTGGATAGTTGAATTCCCTATTTGAAAGAGCCCTGCCTGGGGGAACTCTCTAGGGATACCCATGCCCTTAGGGTTTTAACTCAGTTCTGCAGGGCCTGCAAGCTGAAGATATTCCAGCAGGCATATGGTTGAGGCAGCAAAGGTTAAGTAGATCAGCTGGCCTCCCTCCCTTCCCTTTTTCTCCCCTCTCTCTCCCTTTTCCTTCTTTCCCTGGCCTTCCATGAATGGGAAGTTTGCACTGGATTTGCCACAGTAGGGCCCACAGTAGCTCCTTCTTTCTAAACATGACATCGAGGCAAAAACCTCCAAGCTTTCCGTATGTGTTAATTTCTGGATGCCTGTGGACTTCTCAGCTCTCAAGGTCTGGCCCCTTTTTGCATGGTGAATGTACAGCAGAGCTCTTGAGTCAATTATTTGAAACAAGAGAGTGAAGTGTTTCCCTTGCGTGCCTTTGAATAAATAGCCATGCATGTGACCGGTTTTGCTGTATCTGTCCAGTGAGTTTGAAAGTTCATTGCTAATTACGTAATGTATTTGTTTAATTGACAGAACATTCAGAAGAGCAGGTTCCCCACAAGATGATCAATGCAAGGACCACATTGTACCTGTTACTAAAACAACACCAGTGCAAGAACACACTTAAACTAGCCAATTAAATTCTGCACACATGCACAGACAGACTCATATTAGTAGTATATGTAGCCCTTTAACGAAGAGTTTTACACCACTGTTAATATGTCAAATACTTTACTACAGCACAAACAAGGCTTGTAACATCATTGTTATCATGCTAGTGATATTTCCTTCATAATAAATTTTAGGGTTGCCAACTTCCAGGTACTAGCTGGAGATCTCCTGCTATTACAACCGATCTCCAGCCGACAGAGGTCAGTTCCCCTGGAGAAAATGGCCGCTTTGGCAATTGGACTCCATGGCATTGAAGTCCCTCCCCAAACTCAGCCCTCCTCAGGCTCTGCCTCAAAAACCTCCCGCCGGTGGTGAAGAGGGAGCTGGCAATCCTATAAATTTTACATTTGTCAGGCAGAACTGTAAGTGGACAAGAGGACTGGATTAAATGCACATCAGTTTCTAGGGATTCTGTTGTGAAGAACAGTGCGGTTTAATCTAATTCTTAAATTTTCTGGTGAAGTATTTTCTTAGAAGACAGTAAAAGTGAAAATACAGATCAGAATTTAAAACAATTACCTCAAAAATTTTAGCTTCCGCTCCATAAATCCACCCCCCAAACTAGTATGCCAATTAAAAATTAACAATGACACGATCCTAAGTGGAGTTATGCCCTGTTAAGCCTATTGACTTCAATGAAGTTGGTAGGGTATAACTGTGTTGGATTGCACTGTTAGCCACATAAAATCTTATTCCCTGCTAAAGTTTAAACTTGACCTCTCACAGTGGACACATAAACAACATATCAGAGGGTCTGCAGATGCAAAAATGATCTCTTCATAGACTCTTTTGTTGCCAACCCCAAAGGCGAGGCTATATTCTGCACAATAATAGGGTTTCCAATCCAACACAGCAAACCTAATATCTTATCCTGTTCGTGCTTTTTATGTCAATTTCTCACCAAAATATTATCCTGTGGGGAGTCACTGGATCTTGCAGAGAATTTATTTTCTTTCCTGATAAATACACATAGAATTTAGAGCCAGGAACATTCCTTTTCTCAACTCTGTGCTATATAGCTAAGCTGATCTGTAGCAGTTAACACCCAGACAAATGTCTGGAAAATCCCCCCCCCCAAATACTGAAGCCAGTAGAACTAACAAAGTAAAACAAACTAGCACCAAGAACATATGTAGACCGCTTCAGGTGGCAAGAGAATTCTAAGTCACAGTCATGGTTCCCCATCTTGTTTCAATTTATAGTTTTTGGAACACACACACAGTTTTATATATAAAAAATATAAATTATTAGCAGATCACTTCCACAACCCTTCTATGAATCATAACACAGCTATGGCCATGTGGAATAATTCCCTGCCACTGGACGTAATGATTACCATGAGCCGCATAGATGGCTTTAAAAGGGAATTACATTAATAGAAGAGAGGTCCATCCATAGTTACTATCCATGGTGACTAAAGGAAACCTCCATATCCAGAGCTTGCATACATCTCAATACCAGTGCTAGGAGGCAGCATCAGGGGAAAGGCCTCTATGGCCATTTATTAGGGTTGCCAACTGCCAGGTAGTAGCAGGAGATCTCCTGCTAATTCAACTGATCTCCAGCCAACCGAAATCAGATCACCTGGAGAAAAATGGCCACCTCGGCAATTGAACTCTATGGCATTGAAGTCCCTCCCCTCCCCAAACCCCGCCGTCCTCAGGCTCTACCCCAAAAAACTACCGCCGGTGGCAAAGAGGGACCTTGCAACCCTACCATTTATGCATGGGAGGTTTTGCCTTGGATTTGCCACTCTTTAGATGTACATTTTCCCCAACCAATTTCTCGAAACAATACGCCCCCATGCAGAGTTTTGAGAATTCGGTTGGGGAAAATATGCATCTAGAGAGGTGGCAAATCCGAGGCAAAACCTCCCATGCATAAACGGCCCATGTCGTGTTTGCTGGCTCTCCAGGGCAACTGGTCGGTCGCTGTGTGAAATAGGATGCTAGATTAGATGGGGCACTGACCTGATCCAGCAGGGTTCTTCTTAGGTTCTTATGCTAACTAAACTGAAAGGATTATAAAATATATACTGGGCCCTGCTAAATTCCACCACCTCATACGTCATATATTCTCCTATCATTGGCCTGTGATGTTTCATTGTTATTTCAGGGTTTCACTGAAAGGTATTGGGGTTACATAAACCCCAGTTAAGGTAAGTGATAATACAACCCTGTGCATCCAAGGCATGACCCAGCATGATGAAAATTCACAAAAGCTACTTTTTGTTGCTGCAGCAGTGAAGGAGGTGCTAAGCGTTTTTTTTAAATTCATGCCATCATTTGCACTAAAGAGGAAAAAGAACATGAATGTTAGAGAGTTGTGAAACCCTACTGGAATGAATATTGGGTTCATCATTACATACCCTAGACATTGTTCTTTGCATAGTTGTACCCCTATACTAGAAACCATACTCTTTAATACCATGTAATTTTTGTGTTATATCAAAACTATTAGAAGCAGTGAACATATTTGATAAAGTATTACTTAACTGGGGTATATTTGATACAAATGCCATATTTATTGACTCTCGGTCTATCAGCTAAGATCAAGTGTTGGTTATAAGTTCAGCAGCATTAAAAGAATTTCCTAAGTCACATTTCAGGAAAGGAAGGGACAATTTGGTCCAACACCTCAGGCATTAACATCACTACAAAATCTTTGTGCAATCCCATCCCAAACCTCCAATGTACCATACTGTACAATTTGTGACCCACCAAACTGAAAATAGCCCTCAAAACCCGTATTGCAGCCATCCAAGGGCTTGACAACTTTATCTCTTCCCCAACCCTTTAGGAGTGCCCCGCTCACTCACACACACAGTTTTTGCAGTTCAAATCGGGAGGTTTAGCAAACCCTTAGGAAGCCACCAGACATGATTATCGCTAGTGGTTTGCCATTCAGTTCTGTGAGCCACAAGTCCTGTGGCCCTTTTTATTGCTTCTACAGCAAACAAGCCAAGTTTTAACTTCTGTCACACCAGCCTCACTGCATAAACTTAAGCAAACAATTACTGGGAGCCAACAGCCTAAGATTTTTCCACAGGAGAGTCCTGTTGCAACTCGGGACTAATTCTTTACAAAGAAAAGTCAACTACACACTACAGGTTTCATTGTGATGTTTAGTGCTTGCTGGGCAATAGGGTTGCCAGGTCCCCCTGGCCACTGGCAGGGGATGGTGGTGGTGGTGGGGGGGTAGGGTTGCCAGATCCAGATTGGGAAACTCCTGGAAATGTGGGGATGGAATCTGGGGACAGGGTTTCCAGGTCCCTCTTTGCCACTGGTGGGAGGTTTTGGGGGCAGATCCTGAGGAGGGCGGGGTTTGGAGAGGGGGGGATGTCATTGCCATAGAGTCCAATTGCCAAAGAGGCCATTTTCTCCAGGGGAACTGTTATCTGTTGGCTGGAGAAGCAGGAGATCTCCAGCTAGTACCTGGAAGTTGGCAACCCTACCTGGGGAGGACAGGGACTTCAGTGGAATACAATGCCACAGAGTTCATCCTCCAAAGCTTTCATTTTCTCCTGGGGAACTAATCTCTGTAGTCTGGAGCTGTAACTCAAGGGGATCCCCAGGTCCCACCTGGAGGCTGGCATTCCTACTGAGCAATGTATTGGCTACAATGAGGAAGAGGAGGGGATCTTATCTGGGGCTTTGATGAGATTTCAGTGTATAACTATAGGAAGGTTTGGCTAACCAAGAGCAACAGAAAACCCAACAATTACAGCTATTGTTTGGAAAGATGTTGATTAACAAGCATTTTATTTAGCACTGAGAAAAAGGAAGACTTAAAATAATCTCTACAGAAACAGTTCCTGTAATTGCAGGCCTTAAACAATTTGCTTCTTAAACAGTCTCACTGGAACATCTCCAGAAAAAAGAAGAAGTGAAGGTTGCCAATTCCATACAACATGATCCAGTGCATTCTTACTTGGAAGTAAATCTCACTGCCTTAAATGGCGCTTACTCCTTAGAGGGTATGAATAAGGTTGCATACTCCGGGAATTTACAGTGTAGTCCTACAGCCTTCTGAGCCCACTGAGTTCACTTTAAACTTCTAGTCAGATGTTAACAAACAGCCCAGCTGAGGCCTTTCGCACAATAAAAAGTATACTGAGAGACTGAAGCATGAGGGTATACGGTAATAAAAATTCATGCAGAAAGGACAACTGTTTCCCTCCATAACTATAATTTCGGGTCCATTACCTTGCACTGTTAAAGCATACAAACGGTCGTTCACCACAGTTAGTTTCTTCTATTAAATGTTTGCTGTTTTAACGGCAGCCCGAAGCTAGCTGGGAGAGTGAAAGTCAGAACAAAAACAGCTTCACTCACCTTTGTACTCTGGGTATGCAACTGAATCTTGGCTTCTTTTACAGGAAGGTCATAGGCTGCATCCCGGCTAGTGTATGGGGAGGAAGAAAAAAAATCAATGTTCTTTAACATGATTAAGCCCAACGACAGTGCATTTGAGCTTCCCCATCTGATACCTGCAGGAAGAAGCCTTTAATTGGCTGGTCCACACAAAGAAGTTCATGACATCACACGTGGCTGGAAAGACAAACTTTGCTGCATACACCTGAGTGATTTAAAGCGGCAGTGAGCCGCACCCGACCTGTCATGTACTCCAGAGGCAAGAACGCTGCATGTGTCTGCCTGCATTTGGTGTTTAATTTCAGATAACAGTTATAGCCTGCGCAACAGGATGCCTTCCTTTTAAGCAACGTACTTCTCTTTCATTTTCACCTTTTACGTTGCTGAGGTCAGCAGCTACAAAGATTTACGATTTGAAGAAAAAGGGTTGTCTCTCGATAAAGATTAAAAGGCTACCCGAAAGATCATGGATGGTAGTTCTGGTACTTTGCTTGCTACGGATGTGCTTAAGGGTGGGGGGCTAGGTTTACACTGGGGGAGAGAGAATTGCAGTTTATTCATTTTTTTTAAATCATTGTGTCCTCACTCTTCTAATAATTCAGCATCTAGCACCAAATTATCTGAAAACAGACACTAATGCAAAACTGGAAGTGACTGAAACCCACTCCAATATATATTAGCCCATTTTTTTTAAAAAAAGCAGGTAAATACAGAATATTGACTAGTTAGGTATGTATTTAATATTTAACTATATATAAAGTTCATTTAACTTTAACATTAACTAATCAGTATTTATCAACTATCCTAATCTTTACATTCACTGACCAGAACACAGAAAGATAAGAAAAGATTTATTCATTACTGAATAATTAGATAGAACACTGTGTGCATTTCCCCCTTCCAAATCCGTAGACAAAATGTCTACAAATGTACTTTTTAGAAAACGAAAGGTGACAATGGAGAGTCTCCTATGGGTGAGAGGCTTTTGTAATTTCCTTCATGGCTATGGATCTGAGGAAGAAAGGAAAGATATTGGATAAAGCAAAAAATAAAAATTAGTGAAATCTTATAGATGATCAGTTCAATCCTGTATAGAGTAACTCTATATCATCCCTGGTTTAATAAAGGATAGTCCCCTGGCAGTCATGATGCCACAGCTATTTCAAAAAGGTAGATGTAAACAAACCTGCCGAGTTAAAATAAAACCAAAATAAAACAAATCCATCACAGGGTAGAGCCAAAGGGGAATGCATCAGAGTGGAAATGGCTAAAAAGTAGAACGGCTTTTCAGCAAGTTCAAAGCAAGTGGCATTTTATTTAAGACAACATATCTTTTATTTGGAAAGAATACTTAAATTGAAGGAAAAACCGGTCCACCAACTATGTGAATCACAAACGGGACACTCATTTTAAACTACCTGACTTATCACTGCCCTCCCAGATGAGAAAGATAGTTTATTTTCAAAGCAAGGAAGGCCATTGGGAAGAATTCCAGAGAGATGGCTATGTTATTTGTTGCCGCAAAAAACGTCAAGAAGAGTAACCTTTCGTGGACCAGAAGAATCCACTTCATCAGATGCACAAAGTGGTCATTACAGAAAGGAGGAGGAAATGTTGTTGTTTTTTTAAAAAAAAAACAGCGAGGCCAAAAGGTGAGGCCGTGCTAGCAATCTTAGTAGGTGTGTCACTGTACTATGCAGAGCACAAATGAGTTCCATATAGCGTAGAACTTGGTCTCAATAAACGTTGGGAGTGGCCAGCTACAGAAAGCAATTGTCCCTCTTTACCTGTTTATTTCCATTACAGGTCTTGCTGAACTTAATAATCACCTGGCTGCTAGTCAGGAGTGGGTCACAGCCACATTGACTGGATCCTGTACTAATGTGACAAGATACGGTAATCATTTGTACTTTGCTTCCATCAGCAGCCATTGAATCGGGCTGCATAAGAGGGAGAGGTGAGACTGAAAAACTGTCAGCCTGCCTCGGACTGTCATTTGTTGCCTCCCTTCCTAAAATGGTCTCCTGCAACAGCCATTCTATCTGGTCAATATGGAACAACTGTATATATTATCAGACAGTTTACACCTACGTTTGCTTTTGCCCTTCCCCCTTTCTGTTTCCTTTTCCTTTTTGTTGGGAATATTACACTGTACAACATTGGACACAAGAGGAATTGTGGGGGAAGAGAGATCCCTCCCCTCCCCATTGACTCCACTGCCCCACTTCTTGTTCTGGGCCTCAGCAAAGTTCTTTTAGGTTGCTTAGGGCCAAACTAGATGGGATGGCGTCCTCATGGCTGCCAAGGGATACCGCCACCACTTTGAAGCGATTGCAAAAATGCTATTGTCCTGACCCCATGCCTTATCAAGTGCCAAAACAGCTGAATCCCCCACACTTAAAAAAAATGTTTGCTTCTTCCTTTAAAAATCAAGATCTTCTGTCTTTACTTGGCCCCACTGTGCAGATTTTTTATCCACATTATGTGGCCATGTTTAGAATTATATATGATGTGTTATTTTAAATTATAAACCACCCTGAGTGCAATGGTAGAAAGGCAATAAATAAATAAATGAAATAAAGAAATAGTCCTGTAACATGACTTCTTCTCTCTCTTGCATCCTTAACCTATGGGGCTCAGTTAGTTTGTTTTTTAAAGCGCTTTTGCTGTGTCTTCTGTATCTACATACACAAAACTCCTGCCTAGTTAGGTGATCAATTCTTGCATCTGATAAAGAGCGCTCTGAAAGCTTATGTCATAATGCACTTGTAAGATGCCACAGAACTCTGTCACTTTTGATGACAGACACATTAGAAGACTGCGGCATCTCAAGTAAACAATCCAATACTCTACCAATGGCTTAACAGCTCATGTTGGTATTTGATAACATAACTCCATTTTCAAGTTCATGGATTGCTAAGTTTTTTTTTTAACCTTAAAGTATCCAGTTGTACATTACCAGCTACTCAGTCAGTCTTTATTACGGCCCACAAACCATTAAGAAGCAGGAAGAAAGATACTATTTTAAATTAATCACCTATGTAAAATTTCAGCATAATTATTCGTCCTGATATATCTAACAGTTAAAAGGTTAGAATCCATACACAAGGTGTTAACTTGGCCCATATTTTCATTGCAAAGAACAGAAACTTACCAGTCACGTAGTGGTTCTTTGGTCAACCCCTGCCAGTAAGATTTTAAGAGTCTTCTGTTTGGAGAACAGTTTTTTTAAATCAACTAACACCGGTTCCAATAAATCTAAGCATGCCTGTCCATAAAATCTACAATGGAAAAACACGTGAACCAATGTTTCAATCAGGCTAAAAGAGCAAGGACAAAGTCTACGATTAGATGCAATGTCGTGTATCTTCCTGTCAAGAGTGCCGATGGTAGCATGTTAAATCTAGCCAGCGTAAACACATGGCAATATCCTGAAACGGTTAGTATTGATAGATAGCATGCATACTGATGGAACTAGTAGGGGAGAACATACATCGTGAGCTTTAGCCAATGTTTCTTGGAAATCAATATCCTTTATACAGTTGCTGATCACTAAATTAGCTTTACTTAGCCCCATGGGTTTTAGAAAAGGAGCAGAAAGAACAACAGTGGTCAAGTTTTCATCTATTGGATTAAGCCAAATTGGAATATAAGGACAAGTCATTAGGCTGTAAAGAAAATTGTTCTGATCACTGATAAACAAAACTCAGGTTCTAAATCTAAAGGCTGCTACCCAGGCCAAATGAATAAGTGATGTAAGACCAGTTTCTAATCTGAGGGCCATAGAAGGCATGCCCCTAGGCACTTTAAGGATGGTTCTCAAGAATTTGAGTTGAATTAATTCAGTAGGAGTAGCCGCTTGTTGCCCTGACCTGAATAGGCCAGGCTAGCCTGATCTCGTCAGATCTCAGAAGCTAAGCAGGGTCAGCCCTGGTTAGTATTTGGATGGGAGATCACCAAGGAAGTCCAGGGTTGCTGTGCAGAGGAAGGCACTGGCAAACCACCTCTGTTAGTTTCTTGCCATGAAAACCCCAAAAGGGGTTGCCATAAGTCGGCTGCGACTTGAAGGCACTTTACACACACAGCCGCTTGTTCCCAACCCAGAGCTGCATATGATAACTGTTCTGTAATCTTAGTGGTAAATAATTGGAATGGCCAAATATTTGGTTATGGCAACAAGGACTGGTTTTGACAATGTCCTACAGTCCTACACCCAGTTATACACAGGTAAGGTTGGTTTCACAGATGCAATTCCTGCAATAATTATTACCCTGTGTGCGTAAAGTGCCTTCAAGTCGCAGCCGACTTATGGCAACCCCTTTTGGGGTTTTCATGGCAAGAGACTAACAGAGGTGGTTTGCCAGTGCCTTCCTCTGCACAGTAACCCTGGACTTCCTTGGTGGTCTCCCATCCAAATACTAACCAGGGCTGACCCTGCTTAGCTTCTGAGATCTGATAAGATCAGGCTTGCCTGGGCCATCCAGGTCAGGGATAATTATTACCCTACAGGTCTTCATATCTAAACTTTGCTTCCCATTAATGTTTGCTTGTAATGGGGGGGGGGGAAGCCACACTATCTGATAACTTGTACGGTAGCTGTAATAACATGCAAAATGAAATGTTCCACAGATGCCATAAGCAATCCAAGGGCATAACCTACACTACAAACTAAAAACAGGTTTAACTTTCAGGCAACCCTCGGGATTGTAGCCCTGAACATAAGAGTCCAGATCAATCAGACCAGTGGTCCATCTCCTTCAGCATCCTGTCTCACACAGTGGTCAATCAGTTCTTCTGGAGGTCCAGCAACAGGGTATATCAGGCAAGGCCTTCCCCTGATGTTGCCTCCTGGCACAGGTATTCAGAGGCAAGTAGCCACTGAAAGACATATCCTCCATGACTTTGACTATTCCACTTTCAAAGCTCTCTATGCCTGTGGCCATCACTACATTCTCTGGCAGCAAATTTCACATTGTACAAAGAGTATTTCCTTTTGCTCATCCTGAATTTACTGCCTATCAGCTTCATTGGTTGTCCTCAAGTTCTAGTACAGGTAGAGTATCCTTTATCTGAAAATCCAATATCCGTAATGTTCCAAAATCTGTACCTTTTTGAGCTGACAGGGCTGTGCATTACTTATTGTGTTTTTGCCAGTGGCTATGAAACTTCCCGCCTCTTAAAGGTGCAGGCTACAAGCCCCTTAAAGGTGCGAGGCTTCGTTCTCTGCATCAAACCCCATCCCTTCAAGCCACAGGCCACAGCAGTCCTCTATGGGACTTGCCCGTGAGGAAGCTCATTCAGGCTCGCAGCCTCGGCGGGCCTGGCAATACCCTCCTGCCCCTGCCCAGCTTCAGAAGCCCTTGTGAGTTGGATGAGCCACCTTTCCCCACAGTGCTTGGGGTCCTCCCGCTGCCATGCCCTTCTGAGGAGAGCTGCGGCCTGCCTAGCGGGTGACCCAAATGGGCACCAGATAATCAGGCTCAGGGGCTTGCTGGGGTAGGGTGAGCTGCTGGTGGGGCACCGGTGGGGCAAGAGGCATGGCATGCCAAGGGCTCTGCTGCTGCTCCTCCAAGAACGGGCACCTTGAACAGGCTGTACATCCAAAATAATAATAATAATAATGTAGCCAAAACACTTCTGGTCCCAAGCTGTATTTTGGGAGAGGGAGAAAAAAATTCTCTTTGTCAACTCTCTGCACCCTATGCATAATTTTATAAACCTCTCCACGGGGCAGAGTGGTAAGCTGCAGTATTGCAGTCAAAGTTCTGCTCATGACCTCAGTTCGATCCAGACAGAAGTCGGTTTCAGGTAGCCGGCTCAAGGTTGACTCAGCCTTCCATCCTTCCGAGGTCGGTCACATACAGCTTGCCGGGGGTATAGGGTAGATAACTGGGGAAGGCAATGGAAAACCACCCCGTAAAACATAGGGCGAAAACGCACGGTCGCTTTAGCCTCCTTTATTCCCTGTTTCAGCCAGGATTTAGCCAGGATCGAACGCACATTTGGCGAAATGCATGCATTCAATCCTGGCTGAATCCTGGCTGAAACAGGGAATAAAGGAGGCTAAAGCGACCATGCGCTTTCGCCCATAGTCTGCCTGGTAATGTCATGATATGACTTCACCTCATGGGTCAGTAATCAATTGGGGCTTGCACAGGGGACCACTTTTACCTTTACCTATCATGTTCCCCCTTAGTCATCTCTTTTCCAAACTGAAAAGCCCCAGGCTGTTCAGCCTTTCCACGCAGGGAAGGTCTCCAGCCCCCTAATCATCTTGGCTGGCCCCTTCTGTACTTTTTCCAGCTCTGCAATGCCCATTTTAAGGTATGGTGACCAGAGGTGTAAACAGTATTCCAAAGGAGGCCTCGCTAAAGCTTAAATGCCATGGACTCCTCCAGAGGGTGAAAACATGTTCTGACTGCTGAACGGTAATCACAGAGCCTGTGGAATTTTGTCTTCTCCTAAATGTCTCCCAGAAAGTCTGGCTACGTGATCACCCAGTTTGAAAGCTTACATCTAGATATCTGGTCCTGTGTTATTAAACAGACACGCTGGCTTGCTCCATTGGATTCATTAAAAACTGCTTGACGCTTTTGATGAAGAAAATAAAAATCTGGGATAGAGGTCGATAGAGGGGCATTATAATATTGGTTGTTTTTATTTTCAATCGATAGAGCTCAATCGAGGGCTATTTGATTTTCAGTCCCTTTCCTAATAATCCCCAACACAGGCTTTACCTTTTTCACTGCTGCGTCACACTGGGTTGAGCTATCTACTATGACCCCATGATCTCTTTCCCTCTCAGTTTCAGCAAGTTCAGACTCCATTAGCAGTTGGGCAATTTGTGGAGATCCACCTGCAGCTCTTCACAGTTGGCCTTGGTTTTTACCATCCTGAATACTTTTGTGTCATCTGCAGACTTGGCCAATACACTAGTTTTCAGATCATTTATGAACAAATTAAATAATACCGGCCCCAATACCAATCCTTGTGGGACTTATTTCCCTCTATTGTGAGAACAGTCTGTTTATTTCTACTCTTTACTTCCAGTCATTTAACCAATTTTTAATCCATAAAAGAACCTGTCCTTTTATCCCATGACTGCCAAGTATACTCAGGAGTCTTTGGTGAGGTACCTTGTCAAACACCTTTTGAAAGACCCAATATATAATGCCTACCTGGCCATTGCTATCTACATGCTTGTTCACTATCTCAAAGAACTGCAAAAGGTTGGTGAGGCAGGACTTCCCTTTGCAGAAGCCATGCTGATTTTCCTTCAACAGACTTTGTTCCTTTATGTGCCTAGTAATTCTGTCTTTACCCCTATTTAACCTACCAACATTTTGGAGTGGTCTTCATCCGCTCCGAGTGGATTAATTACTTTTTTCACTGGTTATTGTTTTATACTGGCCTCTCTTTAGTTTTGCCAACCTCCAGGTACTAGCTGGAGATCTCCTGCTATTAGATTGATCTCCAGCCGATAGAGATCAGTTCCCCTGGAGAAAATGGCCACTTTGGCAATTGGACTCTATGGCATTGAAGTCCCTCCCCTCCCCAAACCCCATCCTCCTCAGGCTCTGCCCCAAAAACCTCCCGCCGGTGGCAAAGAGAGACCTGGCAACCCTACCTCTCTTCTGTAACATGGCCACCCCCGCATGTTTCTGGTGTCTGCAGCTCTGAGTATACATACTATTTCCTAACAGACAAACAGTTCATGCATCTGATCAAGAGAGGCCTGACTCACAAAAGTGTATGCTGGAATAAATTTTGTTAGTTTTTAAGGTGCCACCAGACTCCTGTTTTATTTTAATCTCTAAAGTAAGCGCTTGTTGAGATATGCATAAGAACATTTAGATGATGCTTAGCATGATTAAACTATTTTGTATTGAGCTAATACTAAGCTTAAATGCCACAGACTCCTCCAGAGGGTCAAAACGCATTTTGTGTGCTGAACAGTAATCACAGAGCCTGTGGTATTTTGTCTTCTCCTAAATGTCTCCCAGAAAGTCTGGCTATGTAACCACCCAGTTTGAAAGCTTAGATTTAGATATCCGGTACTGTGTTATTAAACAGACATGCTGGCTTGCTCCATTGGATTCATTAAAAACTGCTTGACGCTTTTGATGAAGGAAATAAAAATCTGGAATTTTTTTTGTCCCCAAAGTGGAAAGCAGCCTGTCTCTTACTGAAAGGAGAACAACAATACATAGGACATGGGCAGGAATCCAGTTGGTGAAATTATGCCTGTACTGGCTGTGTGGAAAAGTCAAGTTAGCTGCATTTCTGTGGGTAATTTTAACACTTCTTTGTGTGGTTTGCCTCAGAACAACTGACTACCACAACAAATGATGGCCTATCCCATCTGATTTTAAGGAGAGGTACTGCTGAAGATGTTTTATCATCTGGCGACGCCAGCAAGGGCCTTTCAAGACAACTGAAAAGCAGAGGTGGTTTGTCATTGCCTTCCTCTGCTGAGTCTTCCTTGGTGGTCTCCCTTTCAAGTACTGGCCCTGCTTAGCTTCCGAGATGGTGCTACTGCAGTCGTCTTGTTTGGGGGCTTCCTAGAGGCACCTGGTTGGCCACTGTGCGAACAGACTGCTGGACTTGATGGGCCTTGGTCTGATCCAGCAGGGCCTTTCTTATGAGATATGACGAGATCAGGCTATACAATGCCACCTTCCCTCTCAGCAGCTTTATAACAGCAGAACATATGTTCAGTATGGTGGGTTGGTACCATGCTGAGTTTACACTGCCAATTGTTCTTCCAGTCTTGGCATGGGGATAAGCAGAATGTTGACTAGTTGAACACATAAAACAGTGATACATACCCAGAGGCTCAGAAGTCAGATGTGTAGGGTTGTCAACCTCCAGGTACTAGCTGGAGATCTCCTGCTATTACAACTGATCTCCAGCCGATAGAGATCAGTTCACCTGGAGAAAAATGGCTGCTTTGGCAATTGGACTCTATGGCATTGAAGTCCCTCCACTCCACAAACCCTGCCCTCCTGAGGCTCCGCCCCAAAAACCTCCCGCCTGTGGCGAAGAGGAACTTGGCAACCCTACAGATGTGACTCTTTGACATGCTATCTGTTGATCTTCTGAACCATTCCCCAATGTGGTACCTGCCCCGTAGTTCAGGAAAGTTGGCAAGGCCTTTGTGATAGTGGAACTTAAGGTTGGTAGTTAGTTCCCACCTTGGAACCACCACCATCGGAGGAATGGGTAAGCTGCATGCCTCCCTGAAGTGCAGGCCTCATGAAAGGGATGGAAGTAAATGTGGCTCTTTGGGTTGAGGGTAATTGCAAATTAGGGCTGTTGGCTATTTCCGAACTGGAAATCAATGTTGAAGGAGTCACCCCCATTCACCCATAAGAATGAATAGGAGTTGGCTCCTCCAATGCTTTCTAATGGGGGGATGAGGGTGACCCCTTCCAGACCCAATAACTCTGGACCCCCTGACCCAATCTTCACCAAACATGGGGGTTCTTGCAAGGAGAGTCCCTCCAAGCTACCATGAAAATTTGGGACCTCTACCTCAAAAAATCCCCCCCCAGAGCCACGGAAAACAACGAATGTGTTTAAATGGCTTTAAATGGTGGAATTATACCGATTTTCTCCCCCCAACAGCCCTATTGCAAATGTGGCTCTCCTCAAGCTGCAGAGTTAGTACTGGCATAAAACAACTGGAAATTGTAGGAGTCCAAGCTTTAAACCCGAGGTTTCCAACTTTGGGGAACCTGTGGGAACTTCTGACATTTTCAGAAACAGTAGTTTATACCACCTCACAATGGCTGCCATGGGAGGCAGGACCAGTCACAAGGTGGCTCCCATGAGTGGGTGGGGCAATTACAAAAGACTGGAAGTTCATAAGCCAAGCATTCTGAGTAGAAACAAAGGTTATGCATTCTCAGGATTTCTGAAGCGCCTCATTTTCCAGTAGGGTTTCCAACCTCCAGGTGGTGGCTAAAGAGCTCCCACTATTACAACTGATCTCCAAGTGACAGAAATCAGTTCCCCTGGAGAAAATGGCTGCTTTGGCAATTGGACTCTATGGCACTGAAGCCTCTCACCTCTCCAAACCCCACCTTCCTCAGGTGCCACCCCCAAAATCTTCACATATATCCCAATCTGGAGCTGGCAACCCTACGAGATGGACATGTGTCAATGTTGGGATTATTTTTTGTCTCACTGTAAGAAAAGTCAAGTATATGAAAGCTGAATAGAATACTTGAGAGAATATTTCTGGTAATTAGCTACAGTAACCCTTGAATACTATTCCAGCTCTAGATTCAAGTCCAATATCACTGTAGAAGCCAAAAAGATTTCCCGAGTACAAAGCTTTCAAGAGTCAAAGGGAGCTTTGACTCTCGAAAAGTCATACCCTGAAAATTTTGCTAGTCTCTAAGGTGCTACTGGACTCAAATCTAGCGGTTCTACTGCTCACCAACACAGTTACCCTCTGAAATTATTCTAGGCTCTGAACATGATCCAAATACACAGCTGGGTTATTTAAGATTTTGAAATTCTATGAATCAGCAGGAATAAGGCAAAGGCAACAAAACAACCCACAGAGATCAGAGGACGTTGCTTAGCAAAGAAAACAACCCTTTTTGGACAGAAATGTCTTCCACTCAGTTTTCAGTCCAAAGAATAACTTTGGAGGAAACTGTGCTCAGTGTTTTCCGGGTCTCTGAACATTGCAAGGTAGTAAATAGCTCCTTGGTCTTAAAAAAATAAATGTGAAAGGAGATTATACCTATATATGTCCCCCTCGTAGAGAACATCAAGACTTCCACACCAGAAATTATTGGACTTTTCAGCATTGGACAAAATGCTCCAAACCAGGTCAGCACCCTACCACCGTTTATCTGTTTTTTCCCTATAGTACAGGAAGAGTCATCCAAAGGCCTAGTCTTGAAGCAAAGAGTTTGCACTTATGTAGGAGTAACGTTCCATATGCCATTGTTAGTACACAGAGGAACATTTTGTCAAGCATCCATATGTTATTTAAGTTAAGAAATGAATTTACAATATTATATATGTAGACCATACAAAGAAGGCTAACACATAGGAAGCAAGATTCTGTGTTCATAAATTACATGGAAGATGATACATCTCCAGATCTCCAGCTAGTGCCTGGAGGTTGGCAACCCTATGTACAAAAGAAGCTTCTTCAGGCAGCAGCAAATGTGGAAAGCTAGTCAGGTAGGGATACAGCTACTTACATATTTGCTAAATGCTGTTCTCTTGTTTGTCCCCGGAATGTAGCTTTCAGGCTTGCTTCCTGCTTCTCACTTTTCTCTTCCTGTCAGCCATGTAGCTAGAAGCTTAAACTTTTCTATCCAGTAATGTGACTTCTTAAATAAGCACTTTTTCTTTTACTGATCATGGCTCCCAGTGCAGTTCTTTATGAACAAAAACTCTGCCAACACACTGCAAGTTCTCCTTATTAATCGGTGGAAGAATACCAGCACTGGGGTGGGGACCTCTCCAGTGAAGTCATGACATTGCCATCAATGTGATGCTACTTCTGGGTTGTGGTCAAAGCAACTTCACTGCATCACCAGTAGCATCAATTTGTGGTGTTTCCAGGTCTCCTGCTATGGTGGGAGACCCCCTAGCAACCCAGTTTGTTACCCACCTGAAGCACTGGCAGGAGGAAATGGAGAAGGGAATGGGAGCTATGATGTGGAGATCAAATATTGTCCAGGTCAACAAATGGTACTAGCTGACACCTTTAGCAGAGCATATATGCCTAAATTAGTCTGAAGAGGGGGACCAGGACATCGAATCCATCAATATGCTACACTACCTCTCTATTTCAGCAAAGAAATTCTGGGAAATTTAAGAGCTATAGGTTAGGATGTACAGTCGCAAGCTGTCAAGTCAACAACATTAAAAGGATGGCCTGAAACAAACGACAGGTAGAAACAAGAACAGAGCCAAACTTTCAACTCAAAGATGAGCTAAGTGTACAGGATGGAATTGTTTTTCAAAAGCAGAGAACAATTGTAACAGCTTTCTTACATAAGGAAGTCATATGCAAAATCCATGCTTCTCACCAGAGCATTGAAAGTTGCCTTGGAAGGGCAAGAGAGTGTGTTTATTGGCCAGGCATGAATTTATAACTGCAATCCTTGATAGCAGGGTGTAATACTTGTTGATCCTGTGACAATCAATAACAGGAGGAGACTTACCTGCCTCATGAAGGTGCCCACCAGACCAAGGAAAAAGGTTGGAGTTTATATTTACTTTTAGAGACAAGCAGTACTTAGTCATGATTGTATATTATAACTCCAACTTTCGGGAAGTCGATGCCTTGTCCAACACTAACCCAAGTAAACGGTTATTACTGAACTGAAGATGCTCTTTGCAAGATATGGCATTCCAGACATAGTCTTTTCTGATAATGAGCCTCAGTTTTCCTCAGAAGACTTTAAACTATCCGCACCAAAGTGGGAGTTTGACCACCACCACACTTCATATCCAGTTTATCCACAAAGTAATGTTAAGGTGGAATCGGCAGTCAAAACTACCAAGAAGTTCCAGATACTGATCCCTGGCTAGCACTCTTGGCACACAGAAATACTCCCTCGCAGGGTTGCATGACCAGTCAGCACAAGTACTAGTGAGCCAGAGGACAAAAACACTACTGCCTATGAGCGGAGACCTCCTTCAGCTGGGAAGTGGAGGACATTGTAGAAAAGAAATAATCCACAACCAGACATGACAAGAATTTCCTGGCACGCCTGTTAGAATCCAACCAGAAGGAATGAACCACAAGCTAGGGACAAAGGAACAGTGAAAGTAGAAGTAGCACCCAGATCATATGAAGTCATTACACTAGGAGGGCAGGTGATTTGGTAGGAACAGAAAACAACTATGGCATAACAGATACGATATGCCTGAACAATTCAAGGAGCAACAGGAATTGCCAGTTGAAGAAGAGAAAGAGATATCTCCAGACAATAAAGCTGCTCAAATAGAAGATCAGCAGAATGAAGAAAAACCAGGGCCAGAGGCCAGCAGTAGGTTGTCATGATATGGGTGCACGTGGAGAAGACCCTTAAGGATGGTGTAACTGAGTAACAGCACTAGAGATCTTGCTTTAATATCAGTTTATTGAATTCAGTTAGTCCAGACAGTTCATTTAGTGGATTTATTGATTGTGGTTCTGTTTTAAAAATTTGTAAAATAGATAGGATGTATCACGATGAAGGGAACTATGTTAACAGGAATTGTGTTCCTAGGGAGAAGGGTTCTAAGGGAACAGAGCCCTGCCTCCCTGGGCCTATACTTAGCAGTTTAATAACACCTTTGTTAAGAGCACAAATAGTTGTTGATGCCCTCTCACTATTGTAACAATTATCACACTCTGATGAAGAATTACTGGAATGCTATTAGCAGCCATGGGTGGGGGCTGGGAGGAGAAAGTTGAGCAAATCCCCTGGGGTTAGGGTTGCCAGGTCCCTCTTTGCCACCGGCGGTGGGTTTTGGGGTGGAGCCTGAGGAGGGTGGGGTTTGGGGAGGGGAGGGACTTCAACGCCATAGAGTCCAATAGCCAAAGCGGCTATTTTCTCCAGGTGAACTGATCTCTATTGGCTGGAGGTCAGTTGTAATAGCAGATCTCCAGCTAGTACCTGGAGGCTGTAACAAATGTAACAACTCAAAAGGACTATACAGTGGCTTGGATTTCGCAGTAAATCTTGGCTATCAGAAGGTATTCAATCAATCAAACCTTCATTGGCATACACAATACCTGCAGAGAACATAATCATACAATTTTACCCAACAGAGCCCACCTGTTACCATTTACAAACAGAAGGTATTTTTGTCAGCAGACTGGGGCTTGACTTTCTTGACTCCTTTGGTTTTATTTGATCGACTGCTTGATGGTATGCCAATAAAGGTATTGAAATTGAAATTGACTCCCTCCTTACACT
Source organism: Euleptes europaea (assembly GCF_029931775.1). Classification (NCBI taxonomy): domain Eukaryota; kingdom Metazoa; phylum Chordata; class Lepidosauria; order Squamata; family Sphaerodactylidae; genus Euleptes; species Euleptes europaea. The sequence continues at coordinate 67,012,408 of NC_079320.1, read as the reverse complement.
GCAGCCCAAAATGCTCCCTGAAACTCCTCTCCAAGAGGCATGGAGAAAATGTCCTGCCCCTTTCATATAAGTATAATGTGCAGTAATGGACAGTTGAAGCTTTTCATGGCATAAAGATAAATAACATCACCTAGTTAATATTATATTGAGCCTCTATTAAGGGGACTGGATGAATTTTCTCCAACCCTGTCGGCAACCCTACCCGGAGATCAGTTGTAATAGCAGGAGATCTCCAGCTACTACCTGGAGGTTACAACCAAAAAACCACAGAAAAACTCAATATAAATGCAGAGTTTCAATATCAATATCAAGGTTATAAACTACAATATCAAACAATAACTATATATCTTATTACAAAAGGAGACCAACTAGTGAAAGCTTATTACATATCCCAACAGGTATATTAGGTAAGTTTTACAAAAATCATTCCTATAAAATACAACAATATACTTTTTTTGTCTCAGAAGGACTAATCTTCTATTATTTTTTATTCCAGATGTCAGGTAGAAGAGGAAGTCAGCCATTTCTGTTCTTCTTCAGTTCCTCTTCTGATACCTTATTTTTCCAGTTGGTATAGGTATATTCTGTCATGCATCTCTTTTCTATTAGCTCCCCATGGATAGCAATAACATACTTCTGCCTTCAAGAGGCTAGTGTGTTTGCATAAATTCCTGGGTTCCTCAGTGGGAAACCACTGCTACTACCTGGAGGTTGGCAACCCTAAATATGATTGTTCTAAACTCTATCCAGGATCCAGTTTTAGAAGAGCCTAAAAGCAGACCTGTTACATCCAATATGAGAAAAGAGGCAAAAAGACAGGCCTGTCTATTTCTCCTACTAAAACCTGTATCAGTTTGGGGGTGGAGATTTTGATCAGGGTAATGGCACAGTGTGTGTGTGGCGGCGGCGGGGCAGGGTGGGGCGGGGCGGGTAGAGTTAAACATCATTTTCATCACTGATAGAGTCCTAATCCAAATCCAAGTCCTACTCATGGTTTCTTTTTAAGACCCAAGTACATATTGGTGAAAATAATTGTGGTTTCCCAATCCCAACACAGTGTATATTTTGGCCCTAAGAAAACCTCTGAACTTTCAAGACAGGAAAAGAAATTTAGGGGAGTCAGATTGCATGGAGAAACTGCATAGATTTTACATATTCATTCATTCTCTCTCTTGAAAGATCTTGTGGTACACTTTTTCCTAGAAACTTCCTAGGACAAGATACATTCAAGCAGTGTATCTGATATCAACAGCCCACAGTTCAGGTTGCCAGCTAGGCCAGCCGGATCTCTCGCAGGCAGAATAATGCCCCCCACTTGGTAAGGAGGAAGGGGGAAATGGGGGGGGAGGAAATCACCCCCCTTGGAATCACGATGTCATTTGAAGCACAAATAGAAGAAATATCAGCTCAACACTGCAGCACTTGCTCAGAGCTCTGTGGCAAAACAGTGGAGTTTCAGACACGTGCTAAAGCATCATCCCGATGTGTGCATGTCCCTTCTGGTTCACTCCAGAAGTGATGTCACGCCAGGAGACACTGGACAGGTAGGTCCCTGCCCGCAAAACCCTTCCTCCTGAGGCTGGCAACCCTATTGCCAACTCTGGCTTTAAAAATTCCTGGAGATTTTGGGCAGTGCCTGGGGGAGGGGAGGGTTTTGAGAAGAATGAGATGCTATTGAGTCTGCCCTTCAAAGTTGCTATTTTCTCCAGGGCAATCTCTGGTGAAAATCCTGAGAGAATCCCAGCCCCCACCTTAAGGTTGGTAACCCTAGTCCACATATTTCAGACACTTCAGTTCATCCTGCCAACTTGACATGGATTGAGGGTGACCATGGGATTAACCACAGTTGCCCTAGGGGAAGAACTTCCCACATGCTGAGAACAACTGGGCGTGTGTATAAAGAGCCATCAAGTCACAGCTGACTTATGATGACCCCACAAGGTTTTCAAGACAAGAGACTTACAGAGGTGGTTTGCTAGTGCCTTCTTCTGCACAGCGACCCTGGTATTCCTTGGTGGTCTCCCATCCAATTACTAACCAGGGCCGACCCTGCTTTGCTTCTGAGATCTGATGAGATCAGGCTAGCCTGGGCCATCCAGGTCAGGGCTGAGAACAAGTACAGCCAGCAAAAAGTTTCTCAAGGTTGGGAGGTACTTTCCAAGCTACTAACTGGAGCTAAGCCCCAACTAAGCTGCCATGTAGATCCATTCAGAGTACGGGACTTATATGAAGATATGATGATAAATCAATTATTTTTGTAAATAATAGTAAAATATAGCAAATTTTAAATCAGATACCTGAAGACAATTAGAGAAGGGCACGAGGAATGGGAAAAAATGTTAGGGAAAAAACATTTATAGCAAAACACATTAAATTTGTAATATTCATAATAAACTTCATGTATAGAATGTAATATGGCTTTTCTAATTTTAACATCCAATATGAATCACTGGATGATACTTGTCTGGGTCTGGAATAAGTTTTCAGGTCTGGGATGGGTGAATATATAAGACAGAGTCCATTTCAAGAACCACAGACCATGATAACCCATGCAGACACCATCATTTCAATCCAATCACATGGAATACATTAGAAAAAAACAGAATGGGACACCTCTGTAGATTAAACTGGGTATGCATCCTTGTGATTGGCATCCACAAAGATCCTCCAGTTGGGATGTTTTTACCATTATAAAATCCTGAGTATGGCTTTACTTGAGAATGGGGACTCCGTTTCTTAGAGCAGATCCAAAACACATTGATGATAAAGCAAGGACCCCAAAGAGAAGTCTTCTGTTTATCATATGATTCCTAAAACAAACTATAGTACAGCTAAAGTGATTTTTTAAAGCATTAAATGCTTGTTTTGTTTCTTCTTATGCATGATATAAAGACAATGGAAGTGTGATGCAGCTCTCGCAAGTAAAATTTAATACAGACAAACATTTGGAAGATCTGTGCACCATTTGATGCAACTATTCAAGCTGAAGGCTATTTTTATACCTCCACATTTCTCCTGGCAAAGTAGGGCTGTTGAATTTAAAAAAATTCGGTATAGTTCGGATTCGGCCGAATTCGGCCTGTTTAGATTCGGGATATGCCGAAGTCCGAACTCCCCCACTTCGGATCTGTTCAATTCGGCGGGAATTCAAAGTTCGGAAAAAAAATTCGGCAGAATAAAGCCATTAAAAACACAATCGCGCCTTTCCGCGGCTTGGGGGGGCATTTTTGGGGTTAGAGGTCCCAAACTTTCAGCAGAGCTTCAAAGGACGTTTATTGAAAGACTCCCCAAGTTTTGTAAATATTGGGTCAGGGGGGGCTGAGATATGGGCCCTGAAAGGGGTCTCCCCCACCCTTAATGTGCATCTCTCAGCAGAGCTTGCCGCCCACGCACAAAGCTCCCAGCCCCGACAACAGTTTGCAAAGCAACACAACCTTGTAAAACAACACCTTTGCAACAGGGAAAACCAGAAGACACACAACTGAAACCTCCCCCCTCAAACCAGGGAGCGAGAGACTCGAGGGGGAGCACACACCCCAGGCAGAACCGACGAAAGCCCCCTTTGGCTTCCCCCCCACCCACAGAAACTGCTCCCTCCCCACACACACACAGACTCTGCTTTCCCCCCCACACACACACATACACAGGAGAAAAATTATAGATTAAAGCCCCCAAAGGGGTCTTACTGTGGCTGTCTTCTGTTCTATCAGGAGGGGCTGGGGAGGACTTGTAATCCAAGATGATTCCAATTAGGCACAGGACGTTTTGCTCTGGAGAAGATGCACACAGGATCGGCTGATCCATTCATCCCAATAGGGGAAAGGGGAAAGGGGAAAGCCCATATCTCGGGACCCCCTGACCCAATGTTCACAAAACTTGGGTGGTCTCTTAAGAACACTGGTCTGAAACTCCGCTCAAAGTTTGGGATCTTCACCCCCCAAAATGCGCCCCCTGCAGCCACGGAAAGAGAAAAGGGGGGGAGGCGATATTTCTGCCCCCACTGAACCCATCTTTACAAAACTTGGGTGGTATCTTAAGAATAATTGTCTAAAGCTATGCTAAAAGTTTGGGGGCTATATCCCCAAAAAAGCGCCCCCTGCAGCCACATAAATGGAAAAAGGGGGGGAGGGAAAAGGGGGAGAGCCCATATCTCGAGACCCCCTGACCCAATGTTTACAAAACTTGGGGGGTATCTTAAGAAGCTTCATCTGAAGCTCCACTGAAAGTTTTGTTTCTGTACCCCAAAAAATACGCCCCCTGCAGCCACAGAAAGGAGCAAATGTGCACAAGCACTCCCCACACACACACGAGGATTTCGCTCTCTCTCTCTCTCTCCCTGGCCGGGCCACACATCAGCTGATTCCTCCAGTACTCAATCCTGACTGATTGGCCAGAAGAAGACCCAGCTTGGCCACCGATTGGCCGGGGGAGGAGAATGCTGCTTACTGACGGTTATGCTGCTTACTGACGGCCGAATTTGCCGAATTTATTCGCGAACTCCCGAACTCGCTGAATTTGGCCTTCCCGGTTGCCCGCCAGTTTTGAGTTCGGTTCCTCCCGAACTAAAAACCACCGAATCAGGGGAAATTCGGCTGATTTTTAGTTCGGGCAGAACCGAATCAACAGCCCTATGGCAAAGCCATGACCTAAGGTGGGTGACACCAGTAAAAAACAAAACAAAAATGTTAATATTAAAATTAAAGTCCCTTTCCCACAGCTTCAGTAACCATATTCACTCACAACACACATAGGATTATGCAAGAATTTCTAGTTCAGAGGGCGTAACTTCAACTTGCTACGTTATTGCAGAAGTTGCTAATTCTTTTGTTTTTGCCAAGGAATGAGATCACTTTGGCCATCAACAAGGTATTCAGCCATACATCTCAGGATTATAAATCACCACTCACCTGTGGGTTAAAATTGCCTCCATGTAACCAGGCAAACAAGTATTTGCAAACTGGAACTTTTTTCTTTCAAAACCAGAAATTACCAACATAGGTTAGATACCTTTTATAAACTACAATGCTCATATGACAGTTTTAAGGAATCCACTTTCTTTTGCTTGCATTATTTTGTCTTCAAATCCCTACAAAGTGTCACAGGAATTGTGTTTAAAAGTCATGAGACTTAAAACACCCCCAAAACGGAAGGTTCTCATAAACGTACCAATCATCTCCAGCAACATTTCCTCAATGTTCATTCACACTTACAGATGCATCTATTGTGGCAAGACTGGTTCTGTGCAGCAAGGAATCATTTGTCATATTTATGAAGACAGGCGATGGAAAAGACAACAGCAATAGGAGAGGTTGTAAGAGGTTGCCTTGGTCCTTAAAAGATAAAGTGCATGAAAGCGGCTATTGATTCTGCTTGTTTGTTCAGTGTGAGGGATGACGGGGGAGGGACGCAGAACGATCCATCTTTTACAGGAGAAACAAAATGGGCATCCCTAAGGGCACACGTAAAAGGGAAAGCAGAAGATGGAGACTTGAAAAATAGAGATTGTTTTTTCAGTCCAGAAGTACAAGCCATGAACTCATCCAGCTCTTCCAAAATGTTGCCTTCCAGGAGGGCCATTTCTTTGTCTTTTCAAAACTCCACACTATGGATTTTTCTTTTCCAAAATTGGCCTATAACAGCGACTTTTACACCAAGTGACGAGTTTTATGTGACCAGACACAAGTTGCTGAATAATGCATACTACTGGTTCAGTATGAATTGTTCCTAAAGCACAGGCTATACACATCCTTCTTTATAGAGGGTCATAGACTACTTGCGCGCAAGACGTTTACAATATAAATTTGCCAGCAAGGAAAGACAACAGAATTATCTGGGGATTAAATGACAATTTTAAGAAGTGAGTTATTACTTAAAGACCATGGTTCAGGTCTGGAGGAGCATCAAGGGATCTACAAATCTCAATACATGTGGGATACATAAACTGGAAAACTGTCAAAGTATGAATTTGATGGTCAGAGACAGAAATGGCCCAAACATATTTTTGGGTAGTAACTTGGAATAGATCCTTTTACCAGTTTCCACCTTTATACAATTACAACAGTTTAGGTCAGACATAATGCCAAACTGTGGTTTATTTTAATTATGGTTAGTTCACAGACAATCACTGAAATACTGGTTTGCTTCAACCAATACTGCTTTCATTTCCTTCTCTCTGTTGTCTGGGAGGGTGTTGCCAGAGAACAAACCAGGATTAAATGAGGGTTAATCCAGGATGCATTCAGACAATCACTATAATTGTAGTTTTTAACCCAAATGCAGATTTTGGCTTCTCATCCTGATGTGATGGTCTGTACCTAACCATAACCAGCGGAGTGACCTGCATTTAAATAATCCCACTAACCATTTCATTGAATCATGGCCTCATATGATGTCTGAAGTGAGCCAACAATTCAAGAAAACTATGGGTTAAATGACTGAGCTACTGTTGAGTCAGTCAAGTTGATAATCAACAAGGACAAATGGACAGCCATTTGACCGATTATATAGATAATTCATGATAGCACAAAATGAGAATCTGCTACTGTGTTGAGTTCATGAGAAACAATAGCAACCACCAGCTGGAACAGCCCAATGAACTCACATTAATCATGTAGCCTACCAGTTCCTTTCTTATTTTAATGTAAAGGTAGTTCCCTGTCCAAGCACCAGGTCATTACTGACCCATGGGGCGATGTCACATCATGACGTTTACTAGGCAGACTATGTTTATAGGGTGGTTTGCCATTGCCTTCCCCAGTCATCTACACTTTACCCACAGCCAAATGGGTACTCATTTTACCAACCTCGGAAGGATGGAAGGCTGTCAACCTTGAGGCAGCTACCTGAAACCAACTTCTGTTGGAATCAAACTCAGGTCGTTAGCAGAGCTTTGACTGCAGTACTGCAGCTTACCACTCTGAGCTTAACACGGGGTAATGGAATATCTTTACTAGCAACTAAGAAATTGAGGAATGATTTATCCAACATGGAGAAAAGGTCCATCAATGACTAGTAGCATGACAGCTTAAATGGAGCCTCCATGTTCAGAATCAAAACTCTTCAGCAGGTGAGCATGAGGACAACAAATATGGGATAGTCAACATGACTACCCTTTGCTTATGAGCTTCCAAAGGCTGGCTGCTATTGGAAAGGGAATGCTGGATTCTATGGACCATGGTTTGATCCATTAATGCAATTCATACAGTATCAATTCCAGTAGGGTCCCATTTGATTCCATACAGGTATCTGATGGGGTGAGAGTTCTATATGGAAGAGCTTTTTAAAAACAGCATTATACAAAAAGAAACTTTCACTAATCCTGCTCTAAATTGTGTGTCTGTGTGCCGTCCAGTCACAGCCAACTTATGACAACCCAGTAGGGTTTTCAAGGCAAGAGACAAACAGAGGTAGTTTGCCATTGTCTTCCTCTGCAACAACGACCCTGGTATTCCTTGGTGGTCTCCCATCCAAGGACTAGCCAGGGCCAACCCTGCTTAGCTTCTGACATTTTACAAGATCAGGCTAGCCTGAGCCATCCAGGTCCGGGCTGCTCCAAGTTAACCAAACCATATTTCTTCTTTTTTCTTTATGGGGGAACATCCCAGAAACATTTCGAGCTTACCATCTCACAATGCTGAGTCCGCAAAACTCTTAACTAATGTGTCTTGTTTGTTCCCACCTACAAAGCCGATGTGGAAACAAGGACACTTCTTACACATCTTGACAATCCTGTAGTCATTTGTATTGTAAATCGCTTTCATTCATGGGGAAGAGGAAAAACGTAAGGCATCTTCACTTAGTGTCATCACATCTAAATGTTCACATGTCTTTCCAACATTAAGAAGAACCTAGACCATGTACAGTCTCTCTGGGGCATTACTGCTGTGAGAAAGTGAGGTTAAAAAAAAGGTAGCTCCACAGTTTCTCTCATCTGTCTCCTCTCTGGCAGCTGAAACATAAACATTTAATATACCTAGGCTTGATCAACAGAAAGTTAAGTTCTATTTAATCTTGACTAAAACTAGGGGCAATTGGGTTCCCTTGTCTTATTGATCCTAATGAGACATAAATGCAGCTGTATCTTGATAATGATCATCTATTTGTTCAAAAGGCTGTTCAGAAGTAGGGCAGGATAGGTTAACTGAAAAATAAGCTTGGGGGGGAAGCAAATATAAACACACACAGAGATTTTCATATAGTATTTTATAAATTTATTTATACTATGTTACTGTATTTACCACCCTTCCCCTGAGGTACTCAGAGTGATTTACATCAGTCTCCCCTCCTCATTTTACCTTCACAATAAGGCTGTGTGACTGGCCCAAGGTCATTCAGCAAGCTTCCATGGCAGAATGGGGATTCGAACCTGGGCCTCTCAGCAACTGCCTCTCAGTGTGTTATTTTTGCAAATACATATACAGCATACTTCCAGGTTCGGTTCCAGTAAAACAAACACTACAATAAAGTGAGTCATACAATTTTGTTTTGCTTAACGGTGTATATATAAGTTATATTTACATTAGGGGTGTGGATATTTATATGCCAAACTTAAAAACCTGAAAAATACCTTTTTGGTATTTTTCGGGATTTTATATACTGAAAAATTGGCAGCAATAAAAGGGAGCCGAAAAAGTGAATCCCGAATAATGCCGAAAGAGGGAAGGGGAAAAAACTGAGCAAGCCATACCTAAAAATATGGTGGAAATAAGTGGGCCTTGACCCCATGCTTAAAAGACAATAAAGTTGGTACTAGATGTCATGAATGAAAAGGCCCTGTTACCAGTTGCCACCCTCCTTACCTCCCAAACAGGAGAAAGGTGGAACAGAACCTCAGATGACAATCACAAAGGACAGGCAGTAAAAAAGGGAAGAGAACAATAAATATTAAGAAATTTCATGTGCTAATGCCATGTGACATCCATAAGGATTTTTTTTAAAACAGCCACATAGAGCACACTTTATGGTACTACTGTTGCCACAACCACACCTGCCCCTAGGTACATGTAAAAATTTCTGCCTCTCCAAACTCGACTTCCTTCTATGTTTATGTAACCCTCATGTGACAGATCAACCAAGGCTTTAGTAGTCACTTGTGTGCTCCATAAACACCCAAGGAAGTAAAACCACGTGGATAGATGTTATTATATCTTACGTGTTTACAGGAGGGAAGAAAACTGGGAACATTTCAGCCAGCTGAACAAGACCTGGACTGAGCTTCTACCCTAGGGTTGCCAACCTCCAGGTGGTGGCTGGAGATCTCCTGGGATTACAACGGCTCTCCAGGTAACAGAGTTCAGTTTACCTGGGGGAAATGGACCTTCTTTGTATGTGGCTCACAGACTTGCTTTAAGATTCTACTAGGGGCTCTTTTTGTTTAAATTGTATATTTTAATGTATATTAAACTGCTTTGAGTCCCCAGTGTATGTTTAAATAAACAGACACATTTTAGGTTATAGAAACATAGGCGCACTGATGGAAGCACAGTGACTGTCACTCCAGGTATGTGGTGGGTGAGCCGCTGACACTTTGACGCCAGTTAGCATCAAGAAGAGATCAAGAACATTTCATTGTCAAAACCCCGTTCTTTTGTGGCAAAAAACAGCCACAGGAAAATAAAAATGGCAAATAAAGTTTGCTGCTTTTGGTGGTAGAATTATCCACCTGAAAGTGCAAAGAGCAGAATTACCCGTTGACTTCATTTTTATTCCAGTTTTCCTCCAATGAGCTCAGGGAGGCATCCATGCATCCATCCTCTATTTTATCAGTCACAACAACAGGATGTGATAGGCTTGGCTGAGAGGATGAGTGACCAGTCAAAGTTCACTCAGTGAGTTGCAGGGCAGAATGGGATTCAAACTTGGGTTTGCTAGAACCTAGTTCAACACCAAACTGGCTCACCTTATGATTAGAAGAAATTGGGAGGACATTTTAACTGCTTTGATAACATCAGCGATGACATACCTTAGAAGGCTGGTGAATGGATAGGGTGGCCAGCTCCAGGTAAAAGCCTGAGAAGGCAAAGCCTGAGAAGGCGGGGATTGAGGAGGGGAGGGACTCCAGCGAGGTATAATGCCATAGAGTCCACCTTCCAAATAGGCCCTTTTCTCCAGGTGAACTGATATCTATTGACTGGAGATCAGTGGAAATAGCAGGAGATCTCCAGGTAGTACTTGGAGGTTGGCAACCCTATGAATGGAGCATCCACACAACATTGTGCTCTAGCCATGCTCCACTCATCCTTTCCCTGTCCTCCATATGCTCTTTCCCAAACCTACTTTGCTACCATAGTTTCGGGGAGAGCCCAGTCCAGGGTCAGGTAAAGGAATTCTGGACATTAGTAAATGTATGAACTACAACAACAACTACTACTACTACTACTACTGCTAATACTAGTAGCAGTAGTAGCAGTAGCAAGGTCTCTGGTAGAAGGGATGGGAAAGACCTCTGCCTATGATCTTCAAGAGCAGCTGCCACTTATTCGGCCAGGCAGATGGATCTTCGACACAAAGACAGGCAGTTTCATAAGTCTATGTGATGGAAGATGACCAGAATCTGCTCTGACTAATGCAAACGATTAGTCTAGCAAGCTGATAGTTCTCTCTGCATTGCATCAATGGCTCACCCAGCATGCAATGTTCAGGTTGAAGAATGGATGTCAGAAGTTTTGACTGCTATCCATTCTGTCCTGCATATTATTTTTGGGGGGCGAGGGGGGGGAGGACAGAACGAAACCCCTGAAAGCAGGAGGATTTTTATGCCTCTCTCATCATCTGCTTCACAGGATTCTATTCTCTGTTTGGCAAAGGTCTCTAGCTTTGATCCTAAATGCACACACTAAGAAGCAAAGTCTTACAGTTTCCCCTTGGAACCTACTCATGAGTCGCATACTAAGAATGAAGGCTGCTTAGTTACAGAGTAACTTAAAGTATAGCTTTATTTTAGAATCAAAAGGCAGATGGACTTTCCTTCACACTCCATTTGCTAGCCAGTTGGAAGCACGCACACTGGTAACTTTTAAAAGCATTTGGTGCACAGAGTGGCTGGCAGTATTGTTTTGATACTTCCCATTCATATTTTATGTGGAGAAAAGGAAAAACAGCTGTCTGTTGCTCTGGTTTTTTTTTTTAAAATGAGCAGTGCATAGAGAATTTATGGAATCTTAGTGCATATTCAAAACTGCCCTTCCAAAGTCATTCCCTTGTATTAATTCCCGCAGTCCAGCAATCCCAGCTTCTCTTGCCCTAGAGTATAATTCTCACCATGGGTGGGAAGTTCCAGTAAAACCACAGTCTAAAAAAGCTCTGCTGAAATGTCATTAGAATGTCAAAACAAGAGCAGCTCTGCTCACAGAAACTGAGAAAAGTAATGAAATATTATTTTTAATTAGAAAAATATATGATTGCATGTTTGTCTTTCCAAAGTCTGCTTTCTTAAGAATCCTGTTACAGCCTAGTCCTACAATATGCTGATCAATCCACATGACCAAGGGAACCTGGTGGTGGTGGTGGTAGGGTTGCCAGATCCAGGCTGGGAAACTTCTGGAGGTTTGGGGATGGAGCCTGGGGAGGACAGGGACCTCAGTGGGGTGTGTAGAGTCCACTCCAAAACATCCATTTTCTCCAGGGGAACTGTAGTCTGGAGATAAGCTGTAATTCCAGGGGATCCCCAGGCCCCACCTGGAGGCTTGCATCCCTAGCCAGATTAAATTGATAGAAGGTACTCTTACCAATAACTCTGACCATCTGTGAGCTATGTTTTCATGTGGAAGGCCTTGTGGTTTTATTACAAATTCAAAGTTCATTTCAAACTTTTTATTTCCACAATCAGTACTGATACCAATACCAAAACCTTTAACGGCATAAAAAGAAACCTTACGTTATACAATAAAATATTACATATGGCTCGAATAATGTTCCAAACATAAACAATATTCATCCCTCAGTTTTGTCCTGTTGTACTTTTATGACACCCTGAAAGTATTTTGCCACTTTCTCAATTATGTTGGGAGAGCAATTATTCAAGAGAAAAGATACCTTTGCAGGGTCGGATAATCCAGTCTTTTTTACCAAGATAGGTGTTAACAGTTTGGATCGAATTTCATCATAATAAGAGCAATAAAAAAGAATATGTGAAATTGTTTTAACGCAGCTCTTCCCGCAGGGGCAATTCTTTGCTGAATGGGGTAGATTTTGAAATCTCCCGTACAAAATCAGTACTGATATAAATTTTTGGTATAAAACATTAGCAAGTAAGAAGCTGGAAAGCTTGTTAGAAAAGACCTTTTTTTAACAGAAGCGCAGCATTAGTATCTGCAGGTATCTTGCTAGACAGTATTTCATAATAATGTTAACTAGGATTGCCAGGTCCCTCTTTGCCACCGGTGGGAGATTTGGGGGGCAGAGCCTGAGGAGGACAGGATTTGGGGAGGGGAGGGACTTCAATGCCATAGTGTTCAATTGCCAAAGCAGCCATTTTCTCCAGGTGAACTGATCTCTGTAGGCTGGAGATCAGTTGTTACAGCAGGAGATCTCCAGGTATTAACTGGAGATTGGCAACCCTAATGTTAACAGAATCATCAAGTAATTACGGTGTCAGAAAATCAGCAACACTGCATGATCAACTGGGTTGAAAATTGTAGAGAAACTGATAAATACGAGCAATTATTTAAGGTTGGGTTTATGTTGGGCGTATTCCGTAACTCAGCTTTCATAGTGACTGGAAAGTGAAGTTTACAGTCCTGGTAGTAGTCCAATCCTTTCCAATCTGACTGGCCCTATAATATGGAAGTAATGCCCACGAGTCATTTGATTTTGTTATTTTATGTTAACACACCCAAATCAGGAAGTCACCAAAAAAGAAAAGAAAAAAGAGCCAAGACTTTATTTTTATGCTAACACCCAAACAAGGGAGTTTCAAGTCCAGAACTGAACTGGATCTGCATCATTCCAATCTGTGTGGGATACTATAGAACTCAGTGACCCAGCCTTCGGAGGCTTAACAAATAAATACAGAAACTATGCATTGAAATTCTTAGCATCCCCAGGATGTGCTGGGTAGGTGCCTTACCCACAAACCAGGTGAGTCTAAGAAATAGAATAACAACAGCCGGGTCCCATGACTGGACCCACACAAGATGACAATATCGTGCGGTTACACAAATGTTACGCAGATGTTACTGTACTGTTAGATGTCCGCTAAAGATGACTCTTGTCCACTTCATAATGCTCTCAGTCAGTTGCCTTTTGGGATCCACGTGCCTGGGCTGCTAGCAGATTAAAAACCCAGTGGGTTCACTCAGAAACCCAACCTTTTGGAGTCTGATCTGGAGAACCGGGTTTGATTCCTCCACATGAGCGACGGATGCTAATCTGGTGAACTGGATTGGTTTCCCCACTCCTCCACACAAAGCCAGCTGGGTAACCTTGAGCAAGTCACATTCTCTCAGCTTCACCTACCTCACAGGGTGTCTGTTGTGGGGAGGGGAAGGGAAGGTGATTGTAAGCCAGTTTGAGTCTCCCTTAAGTAATAGAGAAAGTCGGCATATAAAAACCAACTCTTCTTCTTCTTTTTTTTTTGGGTGGGCGGTTGCTGGGCTCATGTAAATCATGGCAACCATGTGAACCATATGAACAGCTCTTAAGGATCCTAGCTTAGTGGTAGAGCATCTGCCTTGCATGCAAAGGTTCCAGGTTCCAGCTCAGCTTCTCCAGATGAGGTCGTAGGTGAGACCCTGGAGATCTTCTGCCAATGAGAGTAGACAATGCAGACCCTTTGTTTCCAGAGAAGAGAGAAGTTTGGAGCCTCTGGAGTTCCTTTTAATTTATTTTTAAAATGTATGTTTTATTCAAATGTATACATGCAACCTCACAGAGTCAGCAAAATGTGTATTCTGGTGTCCAATAAAAAACAATTTAGATAGAAATGTCATCCTGTGGTTCTTTTTCATTTTTAAAAAATTCTGTGAGGGGAAAGTTGAACCGCGAGGAAAGGTGGGATATAAAAGTTTTAATAAATACATAAAATAAATAAATGCAAGGTCTGGTTTAGAGCCAGGATGGTGTAGTGGTTAAGGTGTCGGACTACAATCTGGGAAACCCAGGTTCGAATCCCCACTTTGCCATGGAAACTTGCTGGGTGACCTTGGGCCAGTCACACACTCTCAGCCCTGACTCTGGCTAGTATTTGGGCAGGAGGCCTCCAAGGAATACCAGGGTCGTGACATGGAGCCAGGTGATGGCAAATCACCTTTGAACCGTCTCTTGTTTTGAAAACCCTAAGGGGTCACCATAAATCAGATGCAATTTGATGGTACACACACACACACGGGTTGCCAGGTCCCTCTTCACCACTGGCTTGAGGTTTTTGGGGTGGAGCCTGAGGAGGGTGGGGTTTGGGGAGGGGAGGGACTTCAACTCCATGGAGTCCAATTGCCAAAGCAGCCATTTTCTCCAGGTGAACTGATCTCTATTGGCTGGAGATCAATTGTAATAGCAGGAGATCTCCAGCTAGTACCTGGAAGTTGGCAACCCTAACACACACACACACACAAACTTCTGGTTTGCCCCTGGATCATTAAGATAATGGAGGGAGGGGGAAGGAAGCAAAGCTCAGTTCTTGTGAGTGGAGTCAGTGCCCATGAGCTGCTCAGTAACTAAAACAGATGGACATCTTAAGTGTTCCTTGTTGGGGTTGGGTCCTGGGCATTTAAGGGTGCTTTTTAATGCTTATTAGGATGGCTTCTGTAGTGCAATTCTCCTGCCAAGGACAGGAAATAAAGCAGTTGGGGAACAAGATGGTTATTAACTCAGAGTGCCAGGAAATTATGGAACTATCCAACAGAAATAAATCCAGTCGAAGAAAAGGAGGGAGATGGAGGTGGTGTTACATAAGGTGCTTCATCACCTGCTGTATCCACATCACATCCCATTAGTGTTTCTTGCAGAACAGGTTTTAAAGGTTTTTGTAGTACCGGTATTTCAAAAACCTGCCAAGCCTGTTTGACCAGAAATGGTAGTGGGACAAATGAAATGCATTTTTTAAACACCAAAGGCCCATCGCGCTTCTTTCACGCTTTTAAAAATTAAAGTACATCATTGGATGAATGGGGATGTGGAACGGTATAGTATAGCCCGATCTTGTCAGATCTCAGAAGCTAAGCCGGGTCAGTACTTGGAAGGGAATCCTCCAAGGAAGACTCTAGGCAATGGCAAATACGATTGCCAGGTCCCTCTTCGCCACCAGTGGGAGGTTTTTGGGGCGGAGCCAGAGGAGGGTGGGGTTTGGGGAGGGACTTCAGTGCCATAGAGTCCAATTGCCAAAGCGGCCGCTTTCTCCAGGGGAACTGATCTCTGTCAGCTGGAGATCAGTTGTAATAGCAGGAGATCTCCAGCTAGTACCTGGAGGTTGGCAACCCTAATGGCACCTCTGCTTAATCACTTGCCTTGAAAACACCACCAGGGGTCAATGTAAGTCGGCTGCGTCTTGATGGCTCTTTACACACACACATTGGATGAGTGCATCAACTCGTTGCTGGAAGCGCCCACTTCAGATTGGGAGCTCAGACTGATGCATGGTATGTCGCTTCCAGCAAGCCATACTTTCATTCCCTCAATCTCCATGCCACCTCAAATTCAGAAACAGTACTTGCCTCCCACGTTGTTGTAAGGATTACAAAAATAAATATACTTGGGGGCTTAAATAAAGTATTAATCTTGGGGCAGGGGCGGGGGGAGAATGCAATGCCTGTTCTCTGAATGAGCCAAAATCCTCAATTAGATAATCAAAATTACTTCTTCGATCATACCTTGCAGAAATCTGGGGGTTTGGCACAAAGTATGGTTGCTGTGCTATAAGCCTGAGGCCCTTGGTTGTTAAAAGTAGTTTCCTGCCACGCTGGCTGTAGAGGAAAGCTTAATTGGAAAAGTGCATGCAGCACTTAGAGAAAAACAGAAAGATCCCGGAGCTTAAAAAAGAAGCCAGGAGATGCAGCTTTCTCTCTTCTTTTTCACAGCCATTGGTGTAAAACAAAGGGAGGGGGGAAGACTCACATTCTGCTAGCTTCCCCCATACTCAAATTCTGCAACAGGAAGATATCATGATGATTCATTCCCCAAACACAACTGTTTTCTGGTCTTGGAACAAAAGAAAAGTAGCGCGCTGTCACTCTTTAAATACCAACACATCGACAGGGGCATGAGCTTTCTCAGACAACAGCCTATTTCCATCAGATGCACAGAAGTATGTGTGACAAATTATATAACTTGTTATAATATAGTCCAAAAATAAAATATGTTTATTTATTTTTTTGAGGGCAGAATTCGAGAGACATCTCTTTCCGCCCCTGGGCGCTAGGCTGTAAGATGCCGCGGAAAGCAAAGTGGTTGTTTACTCATTGCTGCTATACATATTATATGCTGAAAAACAGCTATAAGTAATTGGCAACAGGCGAGCCTCCTTTTTACCAGCAGGAATAAAGCCAATTAGCTCAAACGGTTTAAAGATGCTGCCATACACGCCAACGCCAGACACCATCCCAGACTCTAAGACGACACCATCCGGACTCTGTGACAGATTTGGAACAAGACAGAATGTCTTTTTGCACACTGCTTTCCGCATGTCAGGCCATGGGCTTGGTTTGTGTTGTCTTTTGGACCGCTGCGGCTCTCTGGCTCTCTAACTTCCCACTGAGCTCTGTCGCACCGAGGATCTATGCTCACAGATCTCCTCCATCCAAGCTGCTGATACAGTTTCATAGCTGTCAGGTATCCAAGCAGTTTGATCTATGGTACCACAGTCTGACTGAGGGAGAGCCGATCCATTAGCTGGCTGATTGCATTGTTAAATATTTTGTCACCTGCCTGGAGCCTCAACAAAAAAAGGGGGCTATAAATAAAGTAAATAATAATAAATAACTTGGAGCTTAATATGGCAAATTGATATGGGTTGGCCTTCTCTCTTATTGGTGGTGGTGGAGGAGGAGAAGAAGAAGGATGAGGAGGAGGATTGAGGAGGAGGAGGAGAAGAAAGCGGAGGAGAAGGAGAAGAAGAAGGAGGAGGAGGAAAAGGAGAATGAGAAGAAGAAGGAGAAGGAGGAGGAGGAGGAGAAGGAAAAGAAGGAGAAGAAGGAGAAAAAAGAGGAGGAGGAGGAGGTGGTGGTGGTGGTGGAGGAGAAGAAGAACAAGAAGAACAAGAAGAAGAGTTGGCTTTTATATGCCGACTTTCTCTACCACTTAAGGAAGAATCAAACCGTCTTACAATCACCTTCCCTTCCCCTCCCCACAAGAGACACCCTGTGAGGTAGGTGGGTCTGAGAAAGCTCTAAGAGAGCTGTGACTAGCCCCGTGTTGGCGAACCTATGGCACGCGTGCCACTTCCGGCACGCGTAGCCCTCTCTGCCGGCACGCGCGGTTCCTCGAAGCCTCTGGCCTTTCCGGATCTGCCCCTCTCCAGATGGTGAGGCTGTAGCCCAGGGGTGGGGAACCTCCGACATCACTGGCGGTGGCCCCCGGACTCTCCCACAGAAGCCGCCGCTGGAGGGAGCGTGCGCGGCCGGCCAGGCGGGTGGGAGAGCGGGGAACAGAAGCCGGGCGCCCACACTCGGCATGGCTGGCGGCTTCTCCGGCGCCCTCTGGGCCTGTACGGGCATGGCTGGCCGGTGGGCGTGAAGGAGGCGCCCTCTGCCCCACTTCGCTCGCCTCTCACCGCATCCCCCCCTTGGGGCAGGCAGACCGGGTGGGAGATCCCCTCCGGGCGGGGGGCTTAGGGGCCTGGGCAAGCCAGGCAGGCAGAGAGGGGCGCTGAGCTAGGCTTGGCTCCCTCCCTCCTTCCTTCCCTCTGCGCCAGACGGGCCTCCTTTCCGCCGGAGCTCCACTCTGAAAGGGGTGGGTGGAGGCGGTGGCAGCGAGGCCCAGCCGGGTGGGGGATCCTCCTCCTGCTGCTGCTCACCCCGGCCACGTGGGAGGCGGCCGGGGGGGGCCAGCCCCGTACACAGGTGAAGGGCGCAGTGGCAGGGCTGGTGGCTGGCGAGCCGCGGGGCAGGAAGTCAGGCGGAGGCTCTGGGGCGCCTCCTTCCCCTCCCTCGCTGGTGGTGGGCCCGGCTGGGCAGGGGCAGCTGTCAGTGGGGCAGGATGCTGAGCCTCCGCAGGAAGGGAAGGGTCTCCCGGCGCCCGTGCGCTGAGGGCTGTTCTGCGTGCGCGCGCCCCTTCTCTGCTGCGGGCTGAGGGAGGAGGGGGGCTTGTGTGTGTGTGTGAGAGAGAGAGAAGCGGGAAGGCTTTCCTGTCTCTGGGCATTCATGCATGGGATGTTTTGCCTTGGATTTGCCGCTCTGTAGATGCACATTTTCCCCATCCAAATTCTCAAAACTCATCAGTACGTCCCCATGCAGAGTCTTGAGAATCCGGAAGGGGAAAATGTGCATCTGGAGAGTGGCAAATCAAAGGCAAAACCTCCCATGCATAAATGGCCTCTTTCTTTCTCTGTCTCCCTCTGTCCTTTTTTCCCGCTACTTTTCTTTCTCTCCCTCGCTCCATTTCTTTCTCCCTTTCTCTTTTTCTTTCTTTCTTTCTTTCTTTCTTTCTTTCTCTCCCTCCCTTACTTCCCTTTCCCTTCTTTCCTTCCTTCTTTCCCTCCAGCGGCCTCTCCGGCTCCCTCTGGGTCTGTGCGGGCGGAGGGACGTGCAGTCCTATTCCACCTTTGAAGTGCCCACAAGCCATCCTCCAAACACCTTTCCATTTGTCTTGATATGTAGAGAGAAAACACTAAAGAACTAGTTGCCAATCTCCAGGTACTAGCTGGAGATCTCCTGCTATTACAAGTGATCGCCAACTAATAGAGATCAGTTCCCCTGGAAAAAATTGCCACTTTGGCAATTGGACTATATGGCACTGAAGTCCTTCCCCAAACCCCACCCTCCTCAGGCGCCACCCCAAAAATCTCCCACTCATGGCGAAGAGGAACTTGGCAACCCTAGCCTCTCCCTCTGGGCCCCCTCTGGGGGTGGTATTCAGGTTAAATTGCCGCATTGGCACTCGGTGATAAATAAGTGGGTTTTCGGTTGCAGTTTGGGCACTCGGTCTCTAAAAGGTTCACCATCACTGGACTAGCCCAAGGTCACCCAGCTGGCTTCATGTGGAGGAGTGGGGAAACCAACCCGGTTCATCAGATTAGCGTCCTCCGCTTATGTGGAGGAGTGGGGAATCAGACCCAGTTCTCCAGATTAGAGTCCACTGCTCCAAACTACCGCTCTTAACCATGCTGAGCAGTTCTTTGGAATACAGCATTGTCTACCTAATTAATAGAATACTTAGCATCATGAGTATTAAAGTGTTTTGTGATCATTCTCTCAGTGTTCCTTACAAGAGCCCTTTCAGATGCATACTACTAATTTGTTTACAAATATATGGCCTACTTTCCTGCTGGAGTTTTCAAAGTGATTCATAGCATAAACACAACACAAAAACAAAATTGAAAACATTGAACCTTTTAAAAATGATCCACAGCAACATCAAAAATCAGCACAAGAGCCGAGGCAGTAATGCAAAAAGCCACTCTCAGCTGCTTACGAACCCAAAGCTCTGTTTAATGAGAAACATTTTCATGGCTTTCCTAAGACAACCAACACTGCTTCACCATGTCTAGAACAAGGAAGGTTCAAGAACCCTGTGCAGTGAGCTACTGAGAAGCAGCCTGACCTGGATGTCCCAGGCTAGCCTGATCTTGCCAGATCTCGGAAACTAAGCAGAGTCGGTCATGGTTAGTTCTTGGATTGGGGACATCCAAGGAAGTCCAGGGTTGCTGCACAGAGGCAGGCAATGGCAAACCACCTCTGTTCATCTTTTGCCTCGAAAACTCTACGGGATCACCATAATCAGCCTGTGATGGTGCTTTCCACCACATTCAGAGGTAGGGTTGCCAACCTCCAGGACTAACTGGAGATCTCCTGCTATTACAACTGAGCTTCAGCCGACAGAGACCAGTTCACCTGGAGAAAATGGCCACTTTGGCAGTTGGACTCTATGGCATTGAAGTCCCTCCCCTCCTCAAACCCTGCCCTCCTCAGGCTCCACCCCAAAAACTTCCTGCTGGTGGCAAAGAGGGTCCTGGCAACCCTATTGAGAGGTATGGTATCCTCCTGGACTTCAGGATAACTGTACCCACCAAGGTTGTATTAAGACATGCTGAGGCTTTAAACTATGTCAAGTATAAGAGACCCCATAGTAATACCCCTGGCCACCAAAAAAAAAGGTATTTTAGTAATTTTTTAGTATTTTTTTTTAATTTAGAGAGCCCTGATAATCTGAGGGTCCAAACTGTGTTTACTTTGCTCCACTATCCACACAGATAAGTTACTGATTTCCCTTGAACAGGTCTATAAACAGCTCTCAGATCAGCCTTGGGCTTTGTGTGAGCAACCATGAGTTAGGCCTCATCTGCCTTGCCCATCTCAGTGGCTCTCATATCCCCTGTGTGCTGGACTCCCTGCAGAGTCTGGTCCTAAGGACTTCTTTTTCCTATCCTGCTAGTAGGGTTGCCAACCTCCAGGTACTAGCTGGAGATCTCCTGCTATTACAACTGATCTCCAGCCGATAGAGATCAGTTCACCTGGAGAAAATGGCCGCTTTGGCAATTGGACTCTGTGGCATTGAAGTCCCTCCCCTCCCCAAACCCCACCCTCCTCAGGCTCCGCCCACAAAACATCCTGCCGGTGGTAAAGAGGGACCTGGCAACCCTACTCTCAATTGATGGAGATGACTACACTTACTTTAAGGAACTGGAGAAGCAGGTTACAAAAAGGATGATTTGCCCAAGGCCTCACAGTGAATCAGTTGAAGAGCCTGCTCTATTACTCATCCATTCCTGTTGCAAAGACTTGAGGCTTGGCCTATTAGCCAGTGCTGACTCTGTGTGCCTAGAAAGATCACGTTCCTATAAAGAATTGTTTCCTGTTTGGTTTTTTGTTCTACTTTTCTGTGAGATAGCATGCCATTTGAGTATCTCACGTTTTCGGTGGCATTCAGCAAGTTATGACTGAGTGAATCACTCTGAAGAATGACAGAGTAAAATTATATATAGCTCATGGTTTCTGGGCTCATTGAAAAGTCTGCGTAGATATGGGGGTGACATGCTAATGGCCTTAGTTCTGGGTTCTATCCAAGGAAGGAGTTCCTTAGAGGCAGCAGGCCCTCTTCGTAGAATGCCCTCGAAGGAGATGGGAGGAATATTTTGCCTTTCCCTGATACCTAGGACCAATTACCCCAAATTTAGTTGCAGAAAAATTGTCATCTTCCACATACAACAATATTTCACAGATGAAAGCAAGGACCCTTATTTGTGAGGCCACCTAGGGTTACCAATCTCCAGGTGGGGCCTGGCTATCTCCCGGCATTACAACTGATCTTCAGACAATAGAGATCAGTTCCACTAGAGAAAATGGCTGCTTTTAAGGGTGGGTTATATGGCATTATAACATTCTTAGGTCCTTCCCCTCCCCAAACCCTGGCCTTCCTTGCCTCTACCCTCAAATCTGCTGTAATTTCCCAAACTGAAACTGGCCCTAAACCACACATCCCAACTGTTCCTATTTGCCAGAGACAGCCACAATTTACTGGTAACTGTTCCTGAGAAACCACAATCCTTATTTTGAACTTTGGATGATATCTTATTAAAGTGTTAGTTCAAGTTAGACAAGTAGTCATTCTTCAGGCTTTGCTCTCCCAAAGTCTCTGGAAGAGTTGAAGAGGGCACATTGATGCATGTGATCTCTAGGCACATCTCTGTAAATACATAGACAAAAATTAAGGGCTCACATAGTTCCTAGGTTCAATCCTTAGCATTTCCAGTAAAAAGGATCAGGTAGTCAATGATGTGAAAGTCCTCTGCCTGAGACCCTGGAGAGCGGCTGCCAGTCGGAGCAGACAGTACTGACTTTGATAAGGTTCTCAGCTCCGAGTTGGGAAATACCTGGAGATTTGGGGGGTGGAGTCTGAGGAGGGTGAGATTTGGGGAGAAGAGGGACTTCAGTGGAGTATAATGCCATAGAGTCCACCTTCCAAAACAGCCATTTTCTCCAGGTGAACTGATCTCTGGAGATCAGTTGTAATCCCAGGAAATCTCCAACCACCAACTGGAGGTTGGCAACCCTATGATAGACCAATGGTCTGACTCATTGTAAGGCAGCCGTGGTCATGTGTGACTGAAAGACTGTTTAGAATAGAATCTGGTTTTCCAAAAGTAGTTAACCAGATGAAAAGCAGACCATAAAGCCCCTGTCTACATTAGATGAAGAGACTTACAATTTGGCCCTTCAATCAACGCTCTTTCAAAAAACAAACCGAAAAACCAACCCCCCCTCCCCACCACACCCCCTGACAAATCTTAAGACTGCTTTTCCCTTTTGTCCTTGTCACTCACTCTTAGATTGTTTGCAGAGATGCTGGGTACATACTGATTACCAATTAAATTTGTATCAGGAATATGGTTATTAGAATCGATTCATGAATAGGAGTTACAATTACATGGATGAAACAGCAGCTGACAAAATGGCTGAAACAAGGCAAGGCCACCACTAGGCTTGCCAGGCCCTGCAGCTCCACCAGCGGGAGCTTTGCGGGGCCGTGGCGGACATGTGCAGTGCGCATGCGCGCCTCACGCAATGCGCCTACGTCACTACCCAGGTTGTCAGGTGCCTGGCGGTGGCGGGTAAAATCCCGCCAATCCACCGGGTTGCCCGCCGGCCAGCTGATGTTCCACACGTGTCACTTCCGGGTTTACCTGGAAGCGATGTGGACGCGCTAGCGATCCCGGCTGAAACTCTATGGTTTCCATAGAGTTTCGGCCGAGGTTGACAGAGTGTCCACGTCGCTTTCGCATAAACCCGAAAGTGACAGGCGTGGAACTTGCGCGTACCCGCTGTGCCCACCAACCCTCAGCTGGCCGGCGGGCAACCTGGTGGATTGGCGGGATTTTACCCGCCACCACCGGGCACCTGGCAACCCTAGCCACCACAGGGATCAGAAGGAAAAACAGATGGGCAGAAGACAGGCAGAAGGCCAAGGCAAGATCCTGAAGTGATTATTCCTTGATGTACCAAGAATGTAGCTAGATGGAGAGATTCGTGTTTTGATAAAACAATAATACCATTACCTTGGTTCCAATTGCCAAGACCTTAATTGGTAATAGGGTTGCCAGGTGCCTCTTCGCTACCGGCGAGAGGTTTTTGGGGTGGAGCCTGAGGAGGGTGGGGTTTGGGGAGGGGAGAGACTTCAATGCCATACAGTTCAATTGCCAAAGCAGCCATTTTCTCCAGGGGAACTGATCTTTATCGGTTGGAGATCAGTTGTAATAGCAGATCTCCAGCTAATACCGGGAGGCTGGCAACCCTAACTGTAAGTTGGTAAACTACAGATCTTCAGATCTGTGTGGGAGAGCCCTGTGAATAGTCCTAAACCATAACTTCTGTCATCTTATTCATGACATCCAGAAAATAACCACAGCTACAGTTTAGTACTGTTTGGATAAAATTTCAAGGTTACTCGGACTGTCAACTGCTAAAGTCATTAGGAATCCCAGAGTAAGGGCACTTTTCTCAGTATGTTATCAAGGCCTGTCAACAACATTGGCCTCTCAGGAGCCTCTTCACGTTCTGCACTTTAGTCCCCCGAGTAATTACTATCCTTAGGGCCCGTCACAACGATTGTTTCTCCAGTGAAAGATAGATGGCTGTGACTTCCTCCTCGGGGGCTCCGAGACACTGCTCCTAAATTTGACCAGATCTTGACTCAGATTCTGAGAAAGTACATTGGATAGTGAAATACCTAGCTTATGTAATGGCCCTAAAGCTATCAAATAGCTCTGATAATGCAAGTTTACCCTGTGTCATAAATGGATAAAGTTTTGATCAATTGTGTTTATTTTAAAATTGTAAAATTGCTTATCTCTTTGTTTCTCTGTACTATGAATGCTTAAGACTTTGTCAACGAGCAATAAAAAAGTTTTGGTTTTGGTATAAATTGACCAAAAGCAATTCACATATCCATGTGATGGAATGTATTCCCTTGCCAAAATTTATGGCCTTAGCAATATAAATTCCAAAAGTGGCGGTAAATTATTCCTTTATTGTTTCCCTTTTTGTGTCCTGTTGTCTTTTCATTGCCCTACACCTCCATTACCCACAAGGGGTGAAAATGCACGGTTGCTTTAGCCTACTCTATTCCCTGTTTCAGCCAGGTTTCAGCCAGGATAGAACGCATGCGTTTCGCCAAACGTGCGTTCGATCCTGGCTGAATCCTGGCTGAAACGGGGAATAAAGGAGGCTAAAGCGGCCATGTGCTTTCGCCCAAGGGTTCCTTCACTAGCATCGTTTCACTTTCTTGCATGAATAGGGTTGCCAACCTCCAGGTGGTGTACAAAATCAGTATAGGTTAAGGAAAATGTCACTTTTAACAAAATACAATAGCAACATAAGTTTCAATGCAATAGCATATAATGCACAATGTTCCCAATAATGAATTACACCAGAAAAACAAAATAACGTGGGAGACCTCAAAACAGCAAACCATGAATGGCAAAGTCCCACAGAACTGGAAACAAGAGGAGTAATCCAAGGAGTAATCTTGGATGCAAGGTGCAACAAATTGAAGAGAGCTGCGTGTCTCTAGTTGATCAAGTTCCGTGTTAATTTCACAATAGAAATAGAAGCATGTAACATCACAAATAACATTGTTTTCAGCTTCAGTGCAGCTCACAAAAGGCTTTCCCGGATATCAGGCCGTTTCATTTCCATGAATTTCATCGGTGTGCACTGAAACAGGTGTACAAATCACAATACATTTATACAATCAAATTAAGACCTTGCAATGGAGAAAATGGCTGCTTTGGCAATTGGACTATGTCATTGAAGTCCCTCCCCAAACCCCACCCTCCTCCAGGTATGTCCTAATCCAGAGCTGGCAACCCTATGAACGAACAAAGCAACTAAGGAATCCACTCTATAACAGCATGACCAGAAGAGACTGTTAATGTCATTTGATATCTGTGCTCATGACCTTTGCTCCTCCATTGCAACCACCCTCTGCCACCAAAAGGTCCCCCATTACCTCGAACAGCTCTTCTCTTACTTCCTTGAAGCCCTAGACTTGAAACTCCTTCCCAGATGGTACGCCTACATAGCATCACCTCTGCCTTTTCAAATCCTTCCTCAAATTCCACCTCTGCCAGGAAGTCCTCAATCCAGCTGAACCCACACACAAGCATGTAGCTGCATTTGTCATCTCTTATCACTTTTCCTCTCATCCCATCTTCCATCTGTGGTCTACTGCATTGTTAAATGTTAGATTGCAACATCCTTGCTGCAAGGACAAGTTTGCCTGGTTGGTATGTTACTCAGTAAAGATCTTGATGACATTATATTAACATCCATCGTTTTTAAGTAGGTTGTGTGCAGCAATGAGACCTAAAAAATTCCTAAATGTTTGGACCCAATGTAACTAAGACAGACCTCCTCCCCCCATTCCACTGCAACCTGAACAACAATGCAATCTAAGCAGAGTCTGGTTCTGAAAAAGGTAAGAGGGGCTTCTCTTTGATCACCAAAAAGGCTATGCTAGGGACCACAGGACCTGCACAGACAAAAGCCACGTATGACAACAGCTGTAGTAAGAATGGAAATTAGGGTTGCCAGGTCCCTCTTCGCTACCAGCTGGAGGTTTTGGGGACAGATCCTGGGGAGGGAGGGGTTTGGGGAGGGACTTCAGTGCCATAGAGTCCAATTGCCAAAGTGGCCATTTTCTCCAGGTAAACTGATCTCTATCGGCTGGAGATCAGTTGTAGTAGCAGGAGATCTCCAGCTACTGCCTGGAGGTTATGGCAACTCAAATAGTCAGCCTGCTGTAATGTGTGTTGAATAAGGTAACAGCAGAGATTTGCCCATTCTAATGACCTGCAGTCTACCAAAGGAAGTTCGCGCATTCATACGATATGAATGACGGCCTTGTCTTTCCTACTTACCTGTACTCTGGAGAACGCATATTGCTACCTGGAGATTGGCAACCCTAATGGCAAGTAGAAAGGCAAGTGAAAATTTTGGTGAGATCCAGCCCACAGCCTTCTAAATCCATTGTCTTAGGAAGGTGTAATGCTGCTTAGGATTGCACTGTAAAAGGATACCATCTCTAAGAGGAAATCAAATTTGGACATCAAGCACAAGCATAAAAATATTGATATAGATCTCTCCACAATGAAGATTTCTCTTCCTAGACTACTTATAGAACAAAGCCAAAGTATCTTTGCGAAGCAATGAAATATCTGTTTTGTTTGACCTGGCTTTATCTGTAGGGTTGCCAGGTCCCTCTTCACCACTGGTGGGAGGTTTTTGGAGCGGAGCCTGAGGAGGGCAGGGTTTGGGGAGGGGAGGGAGTTCAATGCTATAGAGTCCAATAGCCAAAGTGGCCATTTTCTCCAGGGGAACTGACCTCTATCAGCTGGAGATCAGTTGTAATAGCAGGAGATCTCCAGCTAGTACCTGGAGGTTGGTAACCCTACCTCTGAATGTGGTGGAAAGCACCATCACAGGCAGCTTATAGTGATCGCATAGAGTTGTCGAGGCAAGAGATGAACAGAGGTGGTTTGCCATTGCCTGCCTCTGTGTAGCAACCCTGGACTTCCTTGGATGTCTCCCATCCAAGTACTAACCACGGCCAACTCTGCTTAGTTTCCGAGATATTGACTGATGACATATGAGTCTCACCGAGAACTGTAAACGTTGCGGTCTGATGGATATTATGTAATATATGTTATTCTGAAGAAGAGAACGAAACAAGTTTAACCGGAGCTTGTCAATATTGTTTCTCACACGTGGATCAGGCTCCCGATCCTTTTGAGAGCTGTTCGCTGCTCAGCATGTCTCCCGACCTTTGAGCTGTTTTTGCAAGATTGTCTGAGAATATTTCCTCCCACCTATTCACATCAGACATTTCTGATTATGCTTTGGATACATGAGAGTCTATTAGGACTTTGGAGCTTTTTGTTGCTATGTGAGATCAGCTTACTCCTCATCCTCTGGATACCATCTCTGCGCATGCTTGGGCAGCATTGTATGGGACACATACGTTTTCATTCCGCTTTGGAGGATCGTTTCAGCATTCATTTGTGGAGGCATTTTAAGATCCTTGTGTATGATTTTCCACTCTTGCTATTCTTTATGCATGTGATATATTGAGTGCTACAATATTGAACGACTTACTCTTTGCTTGATATTCTTTATGTATGAGTTATAATAAAAAGGTAAAGGTCCCCTGTGCAAGCACCTGGTCATTCCTGACCCATGGGGTGACGTCACATCCCAACTTTTACTAAGCAGACTTTGTTTACGGGGTGGTTTGCCAGTGCCTTCCCCAGTCATCTTCCCTTTACCCCCAGCAAGCTGGATACTCAATTTACCGACCTCGGAAGGATGGAAGGGTGAGTCAACCTTGAGCCGGCTACCTGAAACCAACTTCAGTCAGGATCGAACTCAGGTCGTGAGCAGAGCTTGGACTGCAGTACTGCAGTACTGCAGCTTACCACTCTGCGCCACGAGGCTCCTTATAACTTATGCAAAGTCTAGGCTTATGTTCAAATTACTTGATTGTGGCTTGTGTTTCTAGTTTTTATCTTTCTATTATATAATATTTATTTATTACACACTTGTAACGGCTGAGCATTCTACAGCATTTTAAATGCACCTTTCTCTATCACAGAACCTTTGGATCTCAGCAGTCTAAAAATGAAAAGGGAACTAATAAACGAACATTGTTGATTTCTTGCTTGCTAACTACTCACATCACTTTGCTAGGAATAAAGGTGCTTTTATTCAGTTAGCAAGAAAATTAAAGCACATATAGCTTTACTGAATGTGTTTTCTCTGAACTTTATGAGCTTATAAAATGCTGCCAGCTGCTTGAACTCTACTCAGAGGAGTAAACGTTAAACCCAAACATCATGGAAAATGCTTGAAAGCAGTTGCATTTAATTTATTCTTTATGAGAAAGAAGGATTCTGGATATCTCTTAATATCTTGCAAATAAAAACAAGGCGCTTGTTTTTTTAAATTGCTTATAACTCTTTGCTTTCACCTTAAGTTACAGCTCTGATGTAGCAGAAGCTTGGGTTCTTGGCAGTTTTTAGAAGTAGCTTCATACAAATCGCTGGAAGCTGAAGGCAGCAATTGCAATTAAAAAACACCCTTTATCAACTATATCCTTTTAAGGAAGAAAATCTTGCACAAACTGTTATGGTAGCAGACTTCTAGGAACAACAGCATTTTAGAGGAACATGATTGTATCAATGATTTGCCACTGACTCTGAGCACATGCCATGAGCTGCAAGGTGTTTCGATCTTCATATGGTTGGCCCAGCTAAGAGTAAGGTAGGGTTGCCAGGTCCCTTTTTGCCACTGGCAGGAGGATTTGGGGCGAAGCCTGAGGAAGGCGGGGTTTGGAGAGGGGAGGGACTGCAATGCCATAGAGTCCAATTGCCAAAGCAGCCATTTTTTCCAGGTGAACTGATCTCTATCAGCTGGAGATCAGTTGTAATAGCAGGAGATCTCCAGCTATTACCTGGAAGCTGGCAACCCTAGAGTAAGGGAAGACCATTCTGGGAGATCATGAAGCGTTTGCTAGCCATGCCCCAGTTACAATTGAATTTGTTGTAAAATAGGCTGGAGCATGGAAAACAAATTAATGGAAACAGTCTCAATATCCTTAATAAAAACATAGATCCAAATGAGTCAGTTTTTTTTAAAGCTAAATTTTACTTTAAGGTTAAGGTTCGGTCCAAAGCATTTGATTAGATTTATGAAACCAAACAGGTATCTAATTCCTTAGCCTTGAACAGTCTGAGAAAACTGGACATGCAACAGTGGACAGGCAACTGTTAGCAGCAGTACCAGGTCACTGGAAGGGGGCGGGCCAGTGGTTATTTATAATTAAGTTGTTGACATTAAAATAGTAAGAAAAAACCCTACCTGGATTGGCCCAAAGATCCATTGTAATTCAGCACTCCAACAGCAACAATCACATAATAAAGATACCCAGTCACATAATAAAGACATCAAGCGATCATGTTGTCAATATGTGTGTGTTAAGTGCCATTGAGTGGCTTCCAACTCATGGCTACCCTATGAATCAATGACTTCCAAAATGTCCTATCACTAACAACCTTGTTCAGGTCTTGCAGACTGAGGGCTGGGGCTTCCTTCATAGAGTCAATTCATCTCATGTTGGGTCTTTCTCTTTTTCTGATGCCTTCAACTTTTCTTAGCATTATTGTCTTTTCCAGGGACTCTTGTCTTCTCGTACAATAGCCTCATTTTAGTCATTTTAGCTTCTAGGAAGAGTTCTGGCTTGATTTGATCTAGAACCTGCTTATTTGGGTGTGTTTTTTTGGGCAGTCCACAGTATCCATAACACTCTCTTCCAACATCACATTTCAAAGGAATCTACTTTCTTCATCATATTGTCAATATGTCCATGTATTTTCTAATCCTGTTTCTAAAAGTCACCTGAATGAGTCACCATCACCATGTTTTGGAGTAGTGAATTCTATAAGTTTCATTATGTATTGTGTGTTCTTTGGGTTGGATCCAGCAGAAAATTTCTGTCAACAGAAAGAGGGGGGCGATTTTTGCTAACTTACAACTCTCCCCCTCATGCTGTTCCTTGGGAGGGTCCTTTATCCCTTATGGACAGCATCGGGGAGGGGCATTTTGGGCTGCATTAGGAGGGAGAAGGTGAGGAAGTCCCACTCCATTGATGGAAATCCTTCAGTTAGTGGAAATTATCCTGAACCAAATGCCATTCAACTAGTTTCTGTAGGTTCCTGGGGCAAAGGTTCCTGGGGCACATACCATCCAGTTATAAAGTAAATTATTTATATTTACATTGCACTGTTTATTTATATTCCACTGTCATAATGACTTATTTCAGAAATATTTACAAAAACATTTAAAACAATATTAGCAAGCAAAAATGACAACACTAAAAAGCAGCAGCATAAACAGGAACAACAATAACACCATCAAAAGCAACGATGAAACTGGGTGTACACTTAAGAGCAGCAGCAACCATAAATAAGAATGATACTATTCTAGCAGGACAGCATACCTTATAGCTTTTAAGAAGTTTGGTTTCCTTAGCTGTACCTCTACTTTGTGTGTATGTTTTGGGGGATGTATGGCAGATGGGCTCCCCAAATGCCCCACCGCTGGGTGGGCCGAGGGCAGGGAACGCATGGGGTATCAAGGGTTAAGCCCATGGGGCAGATTTGGCCTGTTACTCACAATATTGGGCACAGCTGGCTGGTGGGAATGGCCTTGGCACTGTGTGTGTGGAGGGCGTGCCCCTAGGATGATAAGCGCAGCAAATCAGGGGGTGTAGGATGCTATCCCTTGTTATTCTGGACAGGCCCAGCTGCTGTAGAGGGGTCTAAAGGTGACCATGGGCAGGAGCTAGGAGGTGGAATGAGAGGGGAGGATGACCCATCTGGGTCAGTGTAGGGAATGAGGCAGCTGGGGCAGCGTGGTGTAGTGGTTATGAGCAGTGGTTTGGGGTGGTGGACTCTAATCTGGAGAACCGGGTTTGATTCCCCACTCCTCCACATGAGCGGCAGAGGCTAATCTGGTGAACTGGATGTGTTTCCCCACTCCTACACCCGAAGCCAGCTGGGTGACCTTGGGCTAGTCACAGCTCTCTTAGAGCTCTCTCAGCCCTACCTACCTCGCAGGATTTCTGTTGTGAGGAGGGGAAGGGAAGGTGATTATAAGCCGGTTTGAGTCTCCCTTTAGTTGTAGAGAAAGTCGGCATATAAAAACCTGCATCATTGTCAATAAAAAGGTTTGTTCTGCATGGCTACTCCTTTTGGTGGCGTGGACTTGTGGCCCCTTCCCAATTTCCTCAGGTTGCTGATGCTCCAACCTCCTCGCCCCTGTCCAGAAGTGGGCCCTGACACAGGGGCGGGGGGGAAGGTTAATGGTTTTAAAATGTGATTTTATTATGTATATTTTAATTTGTTGGCTGCCTCAGTGGCCGTTACGAGGGCAGAAAGGTGGGGTGTAAATTTTTTAAAATGAATACATTAAATAATGCTTGATAACTCTGTCTATTAAAGCAGATCTTTTAGTTATCAGAGAACAAACCTGACTCACACTTTGTATCGTTTGACAATGCCCTTGGGAAAGAACACTGCTGTGAGCGTGCACTTCAGCGAGGCAAAAACGATTGTCTCTCGAGACATTTGCATGGTGCCAGAACTAAAGGTGTTTGTTTTGCGGCCTTAGATAGCTTTTTCATGATACTGGAATTTGGGTAACTCAATACATGTAGATGAAAGGTAGTTTTGCAGTTTGTACTAGACTACAGAAAGAAATCTGAGTTTTTGTAGTTGGCAAGAAATAAGTTTTTAGCAAGATGACAGAGGGAAGGTAGAGTTGACTTCCTTTTGTTCCAACCCACTCTGGAATTTCTTAGGCCCATCAATATTTCTTGGTAATATAAAGCTCACAGCAAATGCTGTAAAATACATTGCCTTTTGCCATTTAATCTTTAAAAATTCAATAAATCATTGGTGATCTCTAAGTGCAAGGAAATCTGAGCCTGTTGTGACTGTCTCTGAAATTTCTTGTCACTTGAAGAGAGAAGGGGACAAAAAAACACTATTCTTTCATATTTTTGGCTCTTGGTGACAGTTATAATTTATAAATCACAGAGATAATTTATACAGATAAAGCCTGGGGGGGAAAGTCTCCAATCGAATTAAGATGTCTCTTCTGGAGAAAGCATTACAGTGAAAAAGTAGGAGGAGAAAACTTTGCATTAACATGGAACCATTTATAAGAGTTGGAGGGAAAGTCTTGGAAAATATGCTAAAAGAAAAAAAATTACGTTTTTATATGCTTTCCATTTCAGAGCATATTTTCTATAATTGGGCCACCACAAATGTTTTGAAATAAGATGCTTTGTAAGGATATTCTAAGGAGGGGAAGTATTCCAAGGCTATTGTTAGACAAATCTTTGTCCTTGGTAGTCAAGGCCAGAATTTAAAATGTTGGCTTTCATAACAGAACAATAGAACCCTTTTAAAAATGTTTCAAGAGGATGGGCTAAGGAGCATCTGTTTTCTTTGGACTCTAATGAGAAAACTAATAGAGTAAATATCATCATTGTAGCATTAAAAACTGTCTTAATTGCTAGTTCTGCTATGATCTGTGCCAAGTCCAAAGTAGTTGAATATATAAAGATGTCTTATACTGAATCAGACCATTGGTCTATGAAGGTCGATATTGTCTGCTCCGATTGGCAGCAACTCTGAGGATTTCTGGCAAAGGTTTTTCAACTCTAATGCTGGCTGATCCTTCTAACTGGAGATGCCCATGGTTGAACTTGGGCCCTTCTGCATGCAGAGCAGATGCTCTGCCATTGAGCCATGATGTCACCCCTAAATAGTTATCCTATTTATCATAGAATCATAGAGTTGGAAGGTACCAGCAGGGTCATCTAGTCCAACCCCCTGCCCAATGCAGGAAATTAACAACTACCTTTTGTGTGAAAGACAGACAGGTAGGATTCAGAGGCGCTCACATGAGCCTTCTTTAGGGTTCCCAGGTCCCTCTTCGCCACCGGCAGGAGGTTTTTTGGGTGGAGCCTGAGGAGGGCAGGGTTTGGGGAGGGGAGGGACTTCAATGCCACAGAGTCCAATGGTCAAAGCGGCCTTCCACCAATGGCCAAGAGGGACCTGGCAACCCTACTTATGTGTTCTGTCAAGCTGCTGAGACCTTCTTCCAGATCCTGAAGGTCACCTTTTTTTAACTATCTTGCTACAGAGGAAGCCTCACCCACCCCAAGAAGGAACTTAAGTGGAATGCGGAATTAAAAAAGTGACAACCTGATCTGATGCACAGATACTTGGTCCCACTGAATGATGTTTTGTAACAATTTTTAATCTATTTTTTTCTTACTTACTGACAATGAATATTTGCAAAGCCCTGATGCAATACAGAGACCTAGCATGATGTAGTGCACAGAGCCGGGGTCCCAAACGTGGTGCTCATGGGTGCTAGGGTTGCCAAACTTCAGGTGGTTAGCTGGAGATCTCCTGCTATTACAACTGATCTAAAGCCGATAGAGATCAGTTTGCCTGGAGAAAATGGCCGCTTTGGCAATTGGACTCTATGGCATTTAAGTCCCTCCCCTCTCCAAACCTCGCCCACCTCAGGCTTCGCCCCCCCCCCCAATCTCCCAGTATTTCCCAACCCAGAGCTGGCAACCCTAATAACTGCCAAGGCCCATGCCAGCACCTTTCCTGGAGCCTGTCAAGTGTTTTTAGAAAGTGAGTGGAACCAGGTGGGGCCTTTTCCCAGCAGGGCTTCTGACTGGCCCCTAGAAATCTGATTGGCTGCACAGATTTTCAAAAAGTTTCTTCAGTAACAGCTGCCACCCCACTATAAGTATATTCACTGTATCCATGTGTTCCTTTTTAAAGGCATCCTTTCGAACAGAGCTTCTGCCTGAAATGTTGAAGAGTTACTATTAGATTCTTGTAGGTTATCCGGGCTGTGTAACCGTGGTCTTGGTTACACAGCCCAGATAACCTACAAGAACCAATGAACTCTGACCGTGAAAGCCTTCGATAATATTTTAGTTACTATTAGAGTTATATAAAACTTCATTCTGACATTTTGTGGTTGGCTGCACGGCTAGTGGTAGCCATTCTGTGGTTGGTTCCATCTCCTGCGTGGAATACACGGCAGAAGTGTCACTTGTTTGCGACGCATGAGCCTTCTGCCCCCCCAATTCAGCTTCAATGCACATTATCAGTGTTATGTCATTTGAAAAGCCATTCAGCCAGTAGGATAAATGGATCAGAAGGCCTGAATACTTTCCTTATCCGTTTTAACGGCTACTTCCCCCAGGTTCTGCCTCTGGAGTAATTGTTGAATAGTGTGTATAGAGATTTCCAGGTCCTAGTGTGACACTTACCACTAAACCATGCCCAGCTCTCTTATGTCTCTGCAATTGAAAGGGCTAAAGAGATCTTTAAAAGGTAAAGTGAAGAATGTCAGAGTGCTGTGGCAACCATAATTCAAAGAGGCCGTACTTGAACGGGGCAAACCAAGTTTCTAGTCGTATCCATGCTAATATCTAGAAGACCTCAGAGTAGATGATACAGTGGTAATTAATGCATGTCCAATGTGGTCTGCTTCACCCCCCCCCAATGTAGCGGTTTTCTCGTGGTCACACGCACACTGGCCCCATTCTGTGGATCAAATCCACTTCCAGCGCGGTTTACTTGTGTGTTTTCCAAGACCTGTCTTATTGCGAAATAGAGATCACAATCAAGATAAATCCGGTTGTTTCGTCATGCGTGAGCTTCCGGGTCGATATTCCATCAGTCCTTGCCACCCGAAACTCTTAGCCACTCCCACCGCCCCTCCCATCAACATTCGTGGCGTAACATGAGTAGCCGCCATTTATTTGATATCGTTATACCAGTAAATCGGTTAATGACTGGACTAGATGGCCCCTTGCCGGATGTTTAATTTTTCT
Source organism: Euleptes europaea (assembly GCF_029931775.1). Taxonomy (NCBI): domain Eukaryota; kingdom Metazoa; phylum Chordata; class Lepidosauria; order Squamata; family Sphaerodactylidae; genus Euleptes; species Euleptes europaea. The sequence goes on along the minus strand of NC_079320.1, from coordinate 66,977,836 downwards.
CGGAGCCCTGTCCTCCACACCTCAAGTAATAGTTGTGTTTTATTTATTTATAATTTTGTTTAAAAAACTGCACACCAAGGTGTCGCAGGGGAGTAAAGGGGCAGAGACAGGCGCTGGCATGGTAGAGTCAGTCCTCTACACACTTGCTTCATGCCATTTCCCACTCTCTGATCTCTTTCTGCTCCATCCTGCATGAAACTCTTCCTCAGGGCCTGACTGACCGACGGCAGCTTTCCTTACTACGTTTACATTTCTTCCGTTTGTGGCACAAGCCTTCCTCAGTCTTAGGCATGTCGTCTAGGGCCCGTGTTCAGGGGGCTCGTGGGGTCTCCTGGTGTGAGAGGGAGACTCTAGACCTAATTTGAATTTGGTGGGAAGCCAAGGTACAGGAGGCCCTTGGAGCATCCCATAGAAATATCTATGTCTTTGAGAAGGTCTCGGTGGAGATGAAGCGGCAAGGGCAAAACAGACCCGGTGCTGAATACTGCACCAAATCTAAGCTTCTCCGGAAGGAGTACAAGAAAGCTGTTGGGCACAACAGCATATCTGGTAACTCCCCGTGATTCTGTACTTATTACAAGCAGCTGGACAGAATATTCCGTGGGGATCCTAGCATCCAGCCTCGCAACCTTGCCTCCAGCATGCGGGTGATTGTGGTGAAAGATCGTAGAGCTGCCGCTACCCCAGTTGTCCGGGAGGGATCAGAAGATCTGTTCTTGGAAGAACTCATTACCATTGATCCCTCGGACATTCTTACATCCACAGAGATCACTGACGGTAAGTGATACTTTAGTTTTCGCTCAAATTTGCATTGGGTGGGGGGGCTGTAGTACACCCTGTGCCTGTGCATTTTTGTTCCCTGAGGGTAAGATGGGCCATTTTTCCAGCCACCTTCCATTTCGGCGTGGGGGGGGAACTGCCTCTAAGTGGAGATTTGGGGGAGGGGTGATAGGATAAGCTATCTGCGTGAAGTATACCCAAGACCAATGTCAATAATGTGCCTATCTGTTGTGAAGGAGCCATTCAAGGAGCTTCCAGCAGAGGCAACAACATGCACTGGCCACCAAGTACAACCAATGCACAACATGATCTAGACGAGACAATAATTTCCTTATAGCCAGAGATGTCTCCCCCAGGGCAAATGGTCCAGGTATGTTGATCTGCAATGTCATCAATGTGGATTGGGTTTGTTTGTGTTCATGTTGCCAATCTGCCAATTGATGTGTGTATTGACTGGAGCACCCACTGAAGTTGGAGAGGGAATGTTCCTGGGCCCCTCAATATGAAACAAGTGCCCCCTCTACAACCAACCTTTTTTTTAAATCACAGAACTAGAGGATCAGCAAGATCCTGATCAGCCTGACAATGCTCAAGTGTCCACACCGCCCAGGAATGGATTAGGCAAGATTGCTGTTGCTATGGTTTTTTTGGGAAAGAAAAAAGGGCCAAAACAACATCAATCACTATGGATCTCTGATATGTGGTTCAGTGGCAAATCCAGCCATAATCTGCAATGGGAAACACACAACAGAAATCATGGGTGTCCAACTTTTTCGTATACTGGAATACCAGCCATTAACAGGTTTTCTCATTTAACTTGGTGCCTTTTCACGTAAGATGATAGGCAAGGGTGGAATAAAACCATACCTTGCTTGCGGCTGGACAAGCTTCTGGGGGGGGGGGTTCTCAGACATTTGGATCTCCCTTATGAAGGTTTCCCCTATTGATTTCATGGCATTAACAGTAGCCATCATAACCTCAGATGATCGGTCCATTGCTTCCCGGTAGGCATTGCGGTCCTCTATCGCCTGAGCTAAGAAACGCAATAGCCAATACCATGTTGCTTTTATTTTCTCTCTGGGGCAGCCTATCACTGAGGAAAAGTGCATTGCGGCGGCCCTATGGTATTTCGCCACAGGCAGCCCCTACCGGTGTGTGGCTAATCAGTTCGGCATTGGAGGTACCACAGAATAGAGGAGACATTCTTCCTATTTCCATAATCCACCACCTTTCCACCTGGATTCAAGATTTCAATGTGGCACCCAACTATTGCGGCCACGCAGTGGGGCGTGCCTAGGCGATCAAATCCAGCCATAATCTGCAATGGGAAAAACACAACAGAAATCATGGGTGTCCAACTTTTTTGTATACCGGAATACCGACCAAACATGAGCTTTACCTTTTGAACGTCTGATCCAAGGCGAATGGTCTTTTTGTATAGATCAAGCTGTATGCAAATGCTAACTTCGCGTACGATCTCTCCAACTGTGGTACCTCCAATGCCGAACTAATTGTCCTTTCACGCTGCAGCCTGCCCCAGAGAGCTTCGATGATCTCCATGAATGTTGCTCGGGTCATTCAGAAGTTTGACATCCATTGCTCATCCCCCCATACTCTCGCAACCAATCTTTCCCACCAATCGTTGCTTTTGGGATATTCCCAGTTGCGCTGTGGCACAGGCACACATGCAATAGCATGCCCCACATGCATGGGAGCATCGGGTGGTGGTGGAAGAAAAAAAAGGAGAATGAAACCCAACCTAAAAACAACCTAAAAACAAAAGCTGGGTACCCGAGATTGGGTGAGAGGAAGATTTATATATGTAGAAATGTTACAAATATAATTTATTAGAATCATCCTCATAACACTATTAGTGGAGAATAGGATCACCAGTTAGATACTGCTTCACCAGGTTGATATCTGCACACAAAATATACGAGAGACTTATACTAACCAGTACTACAACAACAACCCAATATACCGGTTGTTTGAATAATTGAGAATAAACTTTACAACATATTCACTTACCTGGTTGGGTTTTAAACTGTTTGTATTTGCATTTGTTTACATCATTGTATTTCTATATATGTGTGCAGACTTAAGAAAAGGTTTTTTTTTTTATAAATTTTTATTAGTTTTTTTTATAACAAAAATAAGAAAAAGAAAAATAACAACAACAAAAAACAATAATTATAATAATAACCAAAGTAACAATAAGAAGAAACCAGGAGTATCCATATATATTCAATAATACAATTAAAAATATCACTATTAACTCTATTAAGATACCCCTTTTCCCACCACCCACCACCCTTTGTGACCCTTCACCTGACTTCCGAAGAAGTGCTATGACAGTTTCAAACTTATTTATTACTATAAAATATAAAAATATTTTAAAATTGCTAATTTCTATAACTCACTAAATAATTTAATAAAATCCGTTTTTGCCATTTTATCCCAATATGAGGCGGCCTTTTTCCACATATTTTTAAATTCTTCCATATCCTTTCCATGAAGGAATTCCGTTAATTTGGCCATCCTCATATATGTCCATAATTTCTCTCTCCAATCAATTATTAGAGGTTTATTCACTTGCTTCCAAATTTTTGCAATTACAATTCTTGCAGCAGCAAAACTATATTGACATATAATTCTATCATTATTATTCAAATTTCCTTGTGGGATTCCCATTAAACAAAATGCCGGTTTTCTTTTCACTGTAGTATTCATCAAGTTGTTAGTTTCCCTAACAACTTTTTTCCAAATTTTTTTAATTTTTTTACAAGTCCACCATGCATGCATAAAGGTACCTCTTTCCTTTCCACATTTCCAACATAAATCCGTCTCCCCTTTTTTTATTTTAGCTATCATCACCGGTGTTATATACCATCTATAAAACATTTTATATAAATTTTCCCTAATTTCATTCGTAATTGTGAATTTAAACTCTCTTTTCCATAAATTTTCCCAGATATCTAATTCTATATTATATCCTAATTCTCTCATCCATTTCACCATTACTGGTTTAATTCTTTCCTGTTCTAAATTGATTTCACTTAATATTTTGTATATTCTACCAATCAAGCCTTTATTTCCTTTCATTAATATTTTTTCTAAATTAGATTTAGATTTATTAAAACCCAATTGATTATCTTTATTAAATATCTCTTTTAGTTTATAATACATAAACCAATCTTTAATATTAAGTTCTTCCTTACTTTTTAACTCCCATCCTCCTTCAGTAAATTTTATAATTTCACTATATCTTTCTATGTCTAAGTTTAGATGGGTTCCTCTTTTCATAAATGCTTCAATTGGATTAATCCATCCTGGAGTCCTAAATTCCAAAGTCTTTTTATATTTTTTCCAGATTTGGAATAATCCTTTTCTAATAATATGATTATTAAAATCTTTGTTTACCTTTTCCTTTTCATACCATAAATATGCATGCCATCCAAAACGTAGATTAAAGCCTTCTAATTCTAAAAGTTTAATATTTTCTAATAATATCCAAGTCTTTAACCACGTAAAACAAGCTGCTTCATAATACATTCTTAAATCCGGTAACCCTAACCCTCCTGTTTCTTTTAATTCAATTAAATTATTGTATGCAATCCTATGCTTTTCCTTTCCCCATAAAAAATTTAAAATGTCTCTTCTCCAAATTTTAAATATTTTAACTCCTTTTATAATTGGTAAATTTTGAAACAGAAAAAGCATTTTAGGCAAAACCATCATTTTTACCACGGCAATTCTTCCCCATAATGTTAATGGTATTTTGCTCCAATTTTCTAAGTCTTTATTAATTTCTTGCCATATTTTGACATAATTATTTTTGAATAAATTAAGATTGTTAGGGGTTAACCATATACCCAAATACTTTATTTTCGATTCAATTGAAAATCCTGAATGTTGTGATAGTTCTTGCTGCTGCAATATCGTCAATTTCTTCACCAATATTTTCGTTTTACTTTTATTTATTTTAAAACCTGCCAGTTTTCCATAAACCTCCAAAGTTTTATTCCATTTTCCAATTTGATCATTAGGATTAGATAAAAAACAAACTAAATCATCAGCATATGCTTTAACCTTAAAATAATTTTTCCCAACTTTACAACCAGTTAATTCTATATCGTTTCTAATCTTACACAATAATACTTCTAATATTAGTATAAACAATAATGGGGATAACGGACATCCTTGTCTTGTACCCTTTTGGATTTCAAATTGCGACGTCATACTCAAGAAAAGGTTTTAACCAACCACTGATGAAGGCCCTAAAGGCCGAAACGAGTTTGGGTTTGTGGTTATAGATATCAACCTAAGTTTTGCCATTGTGCTATTTTAATGCTTTTAAAGAATTTTAAATTTTGCATAGCACTTCTAATAAATTATATTTGTAATATTTCTACATAGACGTATATAAATCTTCCTCTCACCCAACCTTGGGTACCCAGCATCGGGTGGTGCACATAGTGTGGGATGGGAAACGGACATGCGTTTACTTTTATGATCCCAGATTAAAATAGTGTGAGATGAGAGAGAGATTAACTGGTGACATCTTGCCCATGCGTTAATGACCAGTATGTCAACCATGGATTGACCCAACCTCACTTCATTCCATCCCTCAACATGACAAGGCCAGTCTGGCACATCCAGTCAGTCCCCATGGCAAGACTTGGTGGGTGTATACCTTGCTGTGGTGAACCCTCCTTCCCTGTGTTTCTGGTTTATGGGCTGGGGGATGACCCCAAGTTATGGTGGCCCCTTTGGGGGCCAAGCCATCGGTCCACTGAGACTTTTCCTGGTGGCCTTAATAGACACTCTGCCCCTGGATCTTGCATAGAGGAGAAAGGCATTTATATAATCAAGGAGCAAAGACCAAGGAAATGCTCTCTAAATAGAGAACAGCCAGAGGACTCAGAACCAAGATGCTATTCAGAATACACCAATAATCAGGGCTAACCCAGCGGAAAGAATTCAGGTATCTTATCTTGGAGTTCCAGAAAAATCTATGTGCATTTGGTGGAAGGCAGAGGATGCATGTAGTGTTTCCCCCAGCTGGATTCTTGTTTGCTCGACAGGACTGATGTACATGGAACTATTCCTACAACTAAGTGACTGCATAATGCCCCTGAGACAGTTTTGGAGACATCACAGACGTAATCTGAGATGAGCTGAAATGATTGGTCTTGTGGTTCCAGAAGTAAACGGTTTTTACAAGAAATAATTTCATCTCTTCTCCCTGCCAAGAAAAAGCACCACATGGACAGCAGTAAAGCAGTTTGCCAACTCTCAATGGTAAGTGTCGATTCTCAGGTTTAGGACTCTAAATATATTCTTATTTTAGCACTCTTTCTTTCCTCTCAGTCCTCAGCCCCACTATGTAGGTGAGATGAAGAAGTGAGAAACCAAACTCTTTAATATTTTTTTTTATCACAGTAATAATTTAGGTCTCCAAGCCAAAAACAACAGGAAATAACATTTACACACAACACAGCAGTGATGTGGTTTGAGTTTATGTCTTGTCCACAACCCTGTACCATTGTTGTATCAACAAAATGTCCGTATGTCCATGTTCTGACTTAGGAACCAGTTTAACACTCTAAGCTCATTTGTATTTGGAGTATAACAAAAGCTTGACTATGTGACTATTTCCCCATATGCGCATAAATTGTACAGTAGTCACATACATATGGATTTCTTGAGTTTTTCAATGCCAAGGTTGCAGTTTAATATCAGTTGTTGAATCAACAAGCTTTTTAAAAAAATGTACTTTTTTGTTTTAGGGATGATGTATGCTTAGGGTTGCCAGGTCCCTCTTCGCAACCATCAGGATATTTGGGGGCGGAGGCTTGGGGAGAGGAGGGCAGGGTTTGGGGAGGGGAGAGAATTCAATGCCATAGAGTCCAATTGCCAAAGCAGCCATTTTCTCCAGGTGAACTGATCTCTATCGGCTGGAGATCAGTTGTAATAGCAGATCTCCAGCCACCACCTGGAGGTTGGCAACCCTATGTATGCTGATGACACCCAGCTCTATTTCTCCTTTCATCAGATTCAGATATGGCCACGCTGAACAGGCGTGTGGGGTTGGTAGTGGTTCTTTTGGATATCAAACTGGGTATTTTACCAGGCTGCTGATGTTTTACAGCCAGAAGCGTTTAGAGTGGTCACCAATGCAAGGTATGTGGGGGCTGGCCTCATAGGTAACAGGTGTCAGAGAGGTGACACAGCATGTGCACAATTTGGTGAATATGTAAGGGGAGGCGTAACTTGTGGGGGGTTGTGGTTGTTTAACTGCTCAGGGCTTGTTGAATGCTTCTCTTGTATTTCTCTGCCTCGTGTCTGCCTGTAAAGTAGATATAGCTGGATAAACTCTCTACTATTGGAAGGCCTACGGCTAGACAATGCTTCTTGCAATTCTGTTGCTCCAGTAAACTTTATAGAATGCCATTCTCTGAGTGTAAGATTTATTTATTTCCCCAGCTCAGCTATTGTGGGGCACACAGCACTTTCAAGTCTACAGTGTAGTAGATATAGTCGGCAAAGAGCAAGTTTTCAGTCAGTGGCCTGAGTTTCAGTGGTCCAAAATGCTTTAAAAAACGTGAAACACCAAAGCCTCTGGGCATTGAGTAAAACAATATCTGATCTGACAATATCTGATCTGACAATATCTGACAGCACTGGGACGCACACATACTTCATTCCTATTTGTTAAAATATGACCTTATTTTTTTCTTTGGGCCAGGTGCACAGCTCTTGTAGACACCCATGGGAACTGTATGATTAGATCAAGGTCATATGTTGAATGATGACGAATCCACTTAGCAATTTGAATCCATCTGTTTCAAAGTCTAAATATACTCCCCCCCACTTTTTCCTCTTCAGGAAACAAAAAAAAAATGCCCTTTGTGATTTTAACTGTGTAACTAACATTCTTTTTCAATGCATAGCCAACCGTAAACATGCTTACTAAGAAGTCCCACTGTGTACAGTTAGACTCCCATATAGGGTTGCCAACTCCAGCTCGAGTAATTCCTGGAGATTTGTGGGTGATAACCTGAGGAGTACTGAATTTGGGAAGGAAGGGGAGCTTAGTAGGGATATGGTATCTCTCTGGGGCTTCCATTTCTCCTAAACTCTATAGGATACCTGACCTTTGGAGAGCCTACCTTCTGAAGCAGCATTTCCTCCAAGGGAACTGACCTCTGTAGTCTGGAAATCAGTTGAAAATCCAGGACAATGGCAGACTCCACCTTGAGTTTGGTAACCCGGCTTCCAAGTACCAGCCAGATTCTAAGTGTATATACTCAGAAGTCCCTTTTGAGTTAAGATTGCAGTGATCCTGCAGTCCTCAGCATACTAGGTGGTGTCCTATTGAAAAGACTGGAACCTACATCTGAATAAGTTTAGTGGGGGATCCCTTGACCTGCACGCAGAAAATCCCAGGTTCATCCTTAGCATCTCTAGCTAAAGAAGTGAAGAGTGCTAGGAAAGATGCTTAGGTGTTGGGTGATCATTTCACTGTTGAAGTAGAGAGTACCAATGGTCTGTCTCAGCATAAGGCAGCTTCATATGATTACACTGCTTGTAGCTTGCATGATTAGGCATCCTTCCTTAAGCACACACAAGATCAGGCTGCATGGGTCCTTCAGGATGCGTCAGCAGGCTTCCTTGCTTAGTAGGATTGCCAGCTCAAGGTTGGGAAATACCTGGAGATTTTGAGGGGGGTGGTGGAGCCTGAGGATGGTGGGGGTTTGAGGGGAGGGACTTCAATGCCATAGAGTCCAATTGCCAAAGCGGCCATTTTCTCCAGGTGAACTGATCTTTGTCTCCTGGAGATCAGTTGTAATAGCAGGTTTCCAACCACCACCTGGAGCTTGGCAACCCTATTGCTTAATCACAGGCAGGACAAAGCTACCTAACTGCTTCCAGGCCTTTAGTCATCTGACATTTGCCAGAGACCAAGGTAACAGGGTTTTGTTTTGTTTTACATGGCAGCTGATGCTTCCAATATCTCATACTGTACCTGGAGGTTGGCAACCCTACTGATGGGTCAAATGTACTCCGGTTTGCTGCCTCTATTCTGGCCCTGCTCCATTGACTTGTAATAGCAAGTCTGGCCTTAAGGAACTCTAGCAGTTAAAGCTTTTCCTTACATCCTAAATTACTGGAAAACTTCAGCTGCTCAATTTCTTTGTGTCAAATTGTTGTTAACTATACTGGAGCACACAAGCACAAACACTCATACGTAAGATGAACAAAATTCAACTCCAGTAGCACCTTGGTGGTAGGTTTGCCAGCTCCTAGTTGGGAAATACCTGGAGATTTTCTGGGCAGAGCCTGAGGAAGGCAGGGTTTGGGGTAGGGAGGCACTTCAATGGGGTATAATGCCATTGAATCTACCTTTTAAGGCAGCCATTTTCTCCAGGTGAACTGATCTCTATTGGCTGAAGATCAGTTGTAATCCTAGGAGAACTCCAGCTAGTACCTGGAGGTTAAGCAATAAAAAATCAACACCTCTGCACCATTACCTAAGGTTGGAAAGTTAGTACAGAAACAGGCTGATAACAATGTGTAATGACAATAGTATATTGAATATAACAACGTGCTACCAAGCCAATTGCATGTATACAACAAAGTATTTCTCAGTCCTGGGTGTATAACAACGTGCTAACAAGCCAATTACATATGTACAACAAAGTATTACTCAGTCCTGGTACAGTAACAATCAATCCGAAGTCGATGTCTTCAAGTGAAGAAGGGTAGAAAGGGATAAGATCGTTTCAATTCTTCCTCAGTCCCATTTATATATTGATGTCAAAATGTACTCATTTCAATATAAGCTTCTGTAGCTTCAAAAATTTCCATAGACTTTTAAGCATCACCCTTTTAGGGACAAAATAGCAACCATGTGTATTTTTTAGCTTATCTATTCCAACATCAGGATATCCATTGAAACAAGGTTGCACAGACAAATTCACAGATTCCGCGTTCCCAAATGGGATACAAGTACCTGGAGGTTGGCAAATTTACTTGGTGGTGATGGTGGAAAGTGCTGTCAAGTCACAGATGACTTATGGCAACCTTGTAGGGTTTTCAAGACAAGAGACGTTCAGAGATGGTTTGCCATTGCCTGGCCCTGCATAGTGACTCTGGTATTCCTTGGTGGTCTCCCATCCAAATACTGACCAGGGCTGACCCTGCTTAACTTCTGAGATCTGACAAGAGGGGGCTAGCCTGGACCATCCAGGTCAGGGCAAGTAGCACTTTAGAGAATCACAAAAATTTCCAGGGTATAAGCTGTCGGGAGTCAAAGCTCACTTTGCTTATACCCTGGAAAATGTTGTGGCTCTCTAAGGTGTCACTGGACTTGAACTTTGTTCCGCTAATACAGACTAACACGGCTACCCACTTAACACAAAGGATGGCAGCTCAAATAGTGTACAGTCTGAAGGAATTATGGAATGAAACACCAGAAGTAGATGAAAGCTATGTTTTTGCCTAGACTTAACAGTATAATAGATAGCAAGGCAGCCATTGGAAATAACTTAATAGGCAGGTGAGTTTTCAAATTATTTAAATGCTCCTTATTGGAGAAGTATCTTGGAGTTTTTTGTTTTGATTTGTTGGGTTTATCCAGACATCTAGCATAGGATTCCCAAGCCTCAGAAGGCAGTCCTGATCGTACCTCTGAGCTATAGAGAGAGAAAGAGAATCCAGTTGATTTAGCACCAAGGCACCAAGACAGGTCATTAAAAAGTCTTTGGTGCTCCAATCGCATATGGGTAAACACTTCTGCAGCCAATGTGGATTCTCACAGACACAGACAGAATCCAGGAGCTCAGCAAAAATACTCATGGGGGGGGAAGAGGGAACAGGAAAGGGAAAAAAAAAAGAAGACGACTGATGCTGGATGTACACAAAATAAGAAAGGCACCAAAAGAAAAAACAAACTGTTACCTTTTAACCTTTTCTAAAAACATACTCAGGCTTCAGTTCAGATGAAATTGCCTATGCATTCAATAAGCAGATGTGTGGCTTAGGTTATAAATAACTCAGCCATGTAGGCAAATTACAGAGGCAGACTGAGCCACCCAGAGTTCTCCGGCTGCCTTTATTCCTTTGGTTACGGTTATAAAAGTTAACAGCATTCGGTTCTTATTTCCTCTCAAAGAAAAAGTCTGAATCAGTGCCCCCTATTTGAAATGGATTTAAATGTAAATAGCTGTACTATACAAAAGGAAAATGAAAACAACAACAACAACATAACCACAAGGCCGCCTTTAAAATCTGCAGGGTATAATAATAATAATAATAATAATAATAATAATAATAATAATAATAATAATAATAATAATAATAATAATAATAATAATAATAAAATCTGCAGGGTTTGAAAGGTGCAGGATAGAGATGACATGCCCTGGGAGGACATGAATGAGAAAATATTCTTCGTTATGATCTCTTCGTCTATCTGTTGCCATCCCTAGGGCTATGGATAGGTAACAACATTTTAAATCATAATTAAAACAGCAGAATAAAATACCCAGTACATAAAAGTCCTTTTCAGACAACGCAACCCCATGGAACAGAAGTGCGGCAATTAGGGTTGCCAACCTCCAGGTAATAGCTGGAGATCGCCTGCTATCACAGCTGATCTCTAGCCGATAGAGATCAGTTCCCCTGGAGAAAATGGCCCCTTTGGGCAACTGGATGCCCTGCGTTGAAGCCCCTCCCCTCCCCAAACCCCACCCTGCTCAGGCTCCACCCCCAAAACCTCCCGCTGGTGGTGAAGAGGGACCTGGCAACCCTAGCGGCAATGCAGGATAATGTGTAGTCAGGGCCGGTGCCAGTCATTTTTGTGCCCTAGGCAAGGCGAACTGCTTGTGCCCACCCCTCCATTGCTAACCAATTTTCAAAAACAGATGTCTTGTAGAAAAATAAAAGTATAAAACTATTTATAAGACATTATAATTAATTATATCCCATAGCACTGTGGTGGTACTTATCTTAAAATTAAAAAATATATATAAATTGTCAGTTGCATTTTTTTTCAAGAAACAAATCTGTTTAAAACTGTGCTCCTCAGGCCAGTTCTGCTCCCCTCTGCAGTCTGTGCCCTAGGTGACCGCCTAGGTCGCCTAATGGTAGCACCGGCCCTGTGTGTAGTGTGCACCAAAGTTGTGTAATGTGTATGCATAGAAAATCCATGCATTGGCCTCTCCTCACGAAATGACAACTGCATGTATTGGCACATATTAACAGCTGCTTTGAAGATACGCCAAAAGTTATAATCAAGCTATGCCTAAATGCTCATTTGCATACAGGCGCTCTTTTTGCACTGTCACTGGAACATATTGGGAGCATGGCAGATAGCATGAGCTCCCATTGGTGAGCTCCTAGTATGTGTGGCTGTAATGTCCGAAAAGCTCTATTGACATATTAAATCTTCTATACCTTGTATCTTGTCTATCCCTTAAAAGTTCTCCCAAACAAATCTACCAGTGCTTACTGAAAATACTTGGATGCTGACAGGGCACATTCACATTTAAACTTGATGCAAAATCAGGGGAATATACTTGGTAGATATTTACAATTGTGACCGTGCCTAAGGGAGAAGACAGTCTTTGTAGGGTCAAAGTTGTTGAAGGACGTAAAGGTTCAAACCAGCACCTTAATTTGTTCCCAGAAGACAATAAACAACTTTGGTGGATACTGGAACACTGACGTAATGTAGTCTTTTTAACCTTCCGAACAAAAAGTAGAAGGCGGCCATCTTCTGCATCAGCTGAGGTTTCTGGAAAGCTATCAAGAATTCTTCCGCATAAACAGCACTGTAGCAGAGTTAACGTTGTGAAGATATGCCAGCTGTTAGGTCTTGATCACACAGGAAAACATCGCTTCTCTCCAGCTTGCCCACCACCCAGGAGCAACTAAAGGAGGAAAACTTAAGAGAGCATGGTACTTCTGCAGATCTTGAGATCTGCCAAGGCTGATATGCCTCCATTCTGATAGCGCCACTCTCCACCATTTTGTTAAGTTCCTGGCTCTACTGCCTTTGCCAGATCCAGAATGATCTGCCAGATTTTACAAAAATCTCTGGTGTATATCCAGTCAAGTACTCAGAGCTGTAGGCAAAAGCTGCCTTCATTCCCTTCATACTTAAGGTTCCTTCATGGCCAGTTCTTTTTTTTTTTTTTTTTTTTTAATTTTCTTTCAATAAGGATACAGGAAAGGAAAAAGGGAAAGGGGTAAATGTTAGCATAGTAAAAACAAAACAGTATTGTAAGATGATTTCTAATAAAGTATGGTTACAGAATGACTTTGGTATGTTGTTCTTACTTCTAAATAATCTCTGGTATTTTAAAAATTATAGTTCTTGTTTAACAGTTAACTTAGCTAAAAAAAGAAGAAAATTTTTTAAGCAAAGTTGGTTATAGTATTTTAGCATCCCTTATTCGTGCTAATTAGACTTCATATATAAATAAAAAGATGCCCACTTCTCCTGAAATTGCTCGGAAGATTCACTGGATTTAGCATTCAGTTCATCAGTCATTTTTGCCATTGTTGCATATTCTAACAGTTTTTCTTTCCAATTGTCAATATCTGGTATATGAGTTTGTTTCCATGTCCTTGCTAAGATTATTCTAGCAGCTGTTGTGGCATATTTGAAAACGTCATGTTGTTTTTGAGGTAGGCTTGACGGTACTATGCTGAGTAAATAAATTTTTGGATCAAGTATAAATTTGGTATCTAACATCCGTTGTAGTTCATAATGAACTCTTTTCCAGTATATTTGTAACTTAGGGCAAGTCCACCAAACATGGAAATAGGAACCGTCAGATTCTTGACATTTCCAACATGCACCCTTTTTCCCAGGAGTTGCCATCTGAGAAAGCATATTTGGAGTCAGGTACCATCTGTAGAAGGTCTTATACCAGTTTTCTTTCACTTCTTGAGAAACTGTGTATTTCAATTCATAGGAGCAAAGTTTTTCCCAGGAGTCGGTATTAATCATTTCTCCAAAATTTTGCATCCACTTTATCATGTTTGTCTTCACTTGTTCTTCTTCTGTATCATATTTCAGGAGGAGCTTATATATTTTTCCTAATATATGTGAATCATTTTTAGATATTAGCTGCTCAAATTCAGTTAGTTCACGGAATGGATGTGGATATAAACAGTCTTTTTGCAAATTTGACCTCAATTGCAGGAAAGTTAACCAATTCAACTTTTGAAATTTTTCTTGTAATTTGGTCATATTTTTGATTTCTCCCGTAGGCTCTATCATATCTCTGTAGGTAAAATGAACACCTGGTTTTAGTTTGATATTGTCATGATAGGCTTCAGTTGGTGACATTATAGAAGGTGGAGACGGACTTATTCTCTTTTTGTATCTTTTCCAGACCTTCAAAAACGCTAATTTAACATCGCAATCTTCTTGTACTTTGTTTTTTTGAATTTTTGATTTAGAGTCCCACAGAACTTTATGGAAGCCTTGTCCCAAATCCGCGCGTTCTAAGACGACATGCCGACTTTTAGGTTGTTTAATCCATTCTGTTATCCAGGATAGGCAGGCAGCGTGGTAATATAGTTTGAAGTTGGGCATTGCTAACCCTCCTCTTTTCTTCTCATCTTGAAGAACTTTGAATCTTACTCTTGGTTTTTTCCCATTCCATACGAATCGATTGATTTGTTTTTGCCAATTTTCTAATATCCTTTCGGGAATGTCAATCGGCAAAAATTGAAATAAAAAATTTAATCTTGGAAGAACATTCATCTTTGTCGTCGATATCCTTCCTAACCATGAAATGTTCATCTTTGACCATAGATTCAAATCTCTTTCTATTTCACCCCAGATTTTTAAGTAATTTAGCCTTAAAAGTGTGTTATTTTGTGAGGATATGTTGACACCTAGATATTTTACTGATCCTTTGGCAATTCGGCATCCAGTAATGTCTTCAATATGTTTGTCTTCATCTGCTGTTAAGTTAAAGGTCAAAATTTTCGTCTTTGTTTTGTTAAGTCTATACCCAGAATATTTTGCATATTCGGAAAGATGATTGTAAACGTACGGGAGTGTTTGTTCAGGATTTTGACAAATTAAGACGACGTCATCTGCATAACTTTTAATTTTATGTTCTTCATTGCCTATTGATAGACCTTTAATGTTTGGATCATTTCTTATATAATTAGAGAAGACCTCCATTGATAAGTCGAATAAAAATGGAGAAAGAGGACAGCCTTGTCTGGTTCCTTTTGCGATATCGAATTCTGTAGACAACTGACCGTTAATCAAAAGACGAGCCTTTTGCACCGAATATATCGAGTTGAAGACTCTAAGTAGGGTTTCTCCACAGTCCATTTGTTGTAATGTTTTATCAATAAAGTGCCAAGAAACATTGTCAAAAGCTTTTTCTGCATCCAAGAATATCATTGCTGTTTTTATTGATTTTGACTTTGCATATTTTATTGCACTGAGAACCAGTCTCACATTGTCTCTCATGAGTCTTTTAGGAATGAAACCTGTTTGGTCTGGATGTACCAAGTTTCTGATATATTTTTGAAATCTTTTGGTAATTATGGAGTCGAAGATTTTGTAATCAATGTTCAATAATGATATTGGTCTATAAGCTTGGGGATAACACTGGTCCGCAGCTTCTTTCGGGATTAGTGAAATATGTGCTTCTTGCCACTTCATGGCCAGTTCTTGTTCCAGGGGACCAATCAAGCCTCTTTGACATGCCCAATCCCTCCCCTTGTTCTCTGATCGGAGGAGAGGCAGGCCTCCAATAGCATTTCCCTCCATCCTGTGCCCATCAGAAGTACTGATTCTGACTTTCTCCTTCTTCCTGGCAAGCCCACAAATATCAGCCTTTGTTTCCTATTGTGTTTGATCCCTATAACTGAGCTCCCCTGTCAAACTGCACACTGCCAAGCTGCACACATGGACACACGCCATCTTGCCCACTGCCACTTTGTATAAGAGCATTCTTGCTCGCCTCCTACCTGCATGCCATAAGTTCTTCTATGCTGATCAATCTCAGTCTCATTCCCTCTTCGGATGTATTGCCTGGAATTGTTGCTGGATCACCCACCTGGCCCTCTTTTCAAGTGCTTTCCTAGGGCCTCTCTCCAAGTGATAACTGGTATTCCAGTCTGAAGACCAACAGAACTAAACCACCTCAGATGATACCCCAATGCAGAAAAAGATAGGAAATATTCCCTCCTCTGCCCTCCCTCCTCTGCTCCCCCCCCATTTTCTGATCCATGGAGGTAACTACAGAATTGGGTACTGGTATTGATGGCCCAGGCTAGCCTGATCTCAGAAGCTAAGCAGGGTCAGCCCTGGTTAGTATTTGGATAGGAGACCACCAAGGAATACCAGGGTTGCTGTCCAGAGGAAGGCACTGGCAAACCACCTCTGTTAGTCTCTTGCATTGAAAACCCTAAAAAAAGGGGGGTCGCCATAAGTCAGCTGTGACTTGATGGTACTTTACACACACACACACACACACACAATGATGAGCCATGTGATATAGTGTACTGAAGTATTGCAGTGATTGTTTTCCTGTAACTCTGGTTCTCAACAAATTATCCCTGATTGTTTCAACAACACACCCTCACATTTTTCTTTTTCAGCTCAACTTTGGAGCATTTTCACTGTAATAATAATAATAATAATAATAATAATAAATGTCTGGTTTCATAATAATGTCTGATATGATGATGATGATGATGATTGGTCACAACTGCATGATCACAATCACAAGAACAACCACTTTGATTTCAAAGAGGAAAGGCATGAAGCACAAACTGACTGATGAAGGGCCAATTAAAGAATAACTTGACCATAGGAGTGAAGAAGCAGCAGCTAATGAAAATGGCTGGAGCCCAAAGGCAGCGGCTGTTTTTAAAAAGGGGGGGGGCTGTTTAAAAAGAAAGGAGGAATCTACAAATCACAGGGACAGAAGCAAGGAGAAACAGGGCCTTTCCCCCTGGGACTTACTTCTGAAGAAATGTATAATATGACCTTGCCTGTGAGGATGGGAATGGTGGGATTTTTCTAGAGAACTATATTGCATGGTATGGGGAAATCACTTTTTAAATTCTACTTCTAGCTGACTGTTAAAACAACATTTCCATAGTGCTGGAAAGCAAGTTTATATTACTTTTCTACAAAGTTCTCCTTTTTAATTGCTAAAGACACGTAGAAGTGGAAGCCAGCAACAGGACTTAGAAACTGCTAGGGATCTCAAACTGTAATCCCTTCTATGGTTTTATTCTGTAGACATTTCAGTGTAATTTCTTGTCTTGGTTAACAAATATGGGAATAGTTACACATTCAGGAAAGCCAGTTTGAGGATTTGGAAACTTTCAAAATGCTTTGTTTGAATCTATCCACATTAAAAGCAAGAGGATTTTTTTTTTAATTATCAAGGGAGGAATAAACGGAATATATTGCATGATGAAATAGAAAACATATTTATTTTTCCTCCCTTTTTGCCAGACTAAAATTGAAATAATATTTGTGGGGAGGAGGAGGAAGAATCAATCAGCTCTTCATTCAGCAGATTTGATTAGTAGCATGATACCGAAGTAACATGGAATTAACATGCCTACTCTAGAGTTGGAAGTATAACTGAGTGGTATCTTGGTATTACCCAGGTTCATATTCCTCCTTAACTCACAAGCTTTTTAATAGCCTTCAGCCAGTTACTTTCGCTTAGCCAAAGAATGAGTGTGCAGAATTACCCTGATGAGCCCCTAGATAATAGTTCCTTCTATCCAATGCCCCCCACACCTCCCAGACCCAATCCAAACATCACATGAAATCAAATCATATGACTTGCCTGGTTCCACGGTAGGGTTGCCAGGTCCCTCTTCAACACCGGCAGGAGGTTTTTTGGGTGCAGCCTGAGGCGGGCAGGGTTTGGGGAGGGGAGGGACTTCAATGCCATAGAGTCCAATTGCCACAGTGGCCATTTTCTCCAGGTGAACTGATCTCTATTGGCTGGAGATCAGCTGTAATAGCAGGAGATCTCCAGCTTGTACCTGGAGGTTGGCAACCCTACTGTCACCGTATCTAATTGCCAAGTGGCTGGCCTCCATTATGGTAACAAAAGCCACTCATTGGTTTCTGATTATGGAGCTACTGAAGATCTAGTTCAGACATAACCATGATTTGGGGACTTAAATTCTCCTTCCTTCCTTCCCTTTGTGGTTTATTGTTATATTTAAACAAATGCTAACTTTATTACGAGCGAATGAAGATTTTTGCAAATCTTGAACTGTAAACCCATTTTAAGTCCTGGCTTCAAAGTAATCCTGGTTAGCTCATTATAAGCCAAAGCAGATGTAATATTAAACTATGATTACAGCAAACTATAAGGGAGAGAGGATTCACACACTAGAGGGGAGCATGCAAATCCACAGCATGTTCCTCATCTTCAAATCACGATTTAGAGATCGGGCCAGCATGACCTCTCATCCAAACTGGACCAAAAGATCCCTGATGAGGCAAAACAAATAAACTTTATTTATTTACCCTGCTAGCTTTTGTGTTTATTAATCTAGCACCACAATGACCTTTTTCTTCTTGTGTTCTTAGTAACTGTCTTTAGTTTTGATTGTTGGGACTAGATAATAAGAGAATTTTCAAATATACAGGAAAAGCTCAAGGTGCTTGTTCTACACCACAATTGTCACAGTTTACATAGCAAACGTATTGGATGACTCGACTTTAAATTTGCTTTTAATCTAGAGTTGCCAACCTCCAGGTACTCTCCTACTACTACACCTGATCTCCAGCCGATAGAGAGCTGTCTGAAGACGCGGCTCAATTACTGTTATCAGTGACTAAATCTATAGGATTTATACCTTACTAAAAGGTATGTTTCCTTGTTAGAATTA
The DNA here is from genome assembly GCF_029931775.1 of Euleptes europaea. Lineage (NCBI taxonomy): Eukaryota > Metazoa > Chordata > Lepidosauria > Squamata > Sphaerodactylidae > Euleptes > Euleptes europaea. The sequence goes on along the minus strand of NC_079320.1, from coordinate 66,959,140 downwards.
GCTACCCAAGATGAGGCAATCTAATTGAATCAGTTAGATTCTTTTTATTGCTAACTTCAGAAATATTTAAAGTAAAAAAAAAACACATCAACATTGTATGAAAAATCTTACAGAGTATAACAGAATATAACAAAATGTTACAGAAAATAAGCAAAATATTAACAGATCTGTTCAGTAAAAATTACAGTAAAAATACCAAGTTCACATACCTCTGGATGGGCCATGCTGGGGAAAATTCTTTAGACAGACAGCATTGCAGCATAGTCTATGCTAAAGAACTCCCAAGTATGGAACAATTCCTAACCCCTTATATACTCTTTCTTCATGGGAATTCAAATCTGTTATTATCTATTATAACCTTCACATTATATCTTTCCCAGGGATCAAAGGCATCTTTCTCATACAGTAAAAAATACTAATCAGATAAAAATTTCCCTATATATGCATAGTTAATTGATATTTGCAAGGTTACATAGTTAATTGATAAAGATATAGTCAGGGTCCCAAATCTTCAAACAACAACACAGATAATGATATGAATGGCTAAATATTTTATGGTGATAAATACATTTTATTTCCATAAAGCATGCGAGAAAAGATGCTTATATGCATTTCTATTACCCCCCACTTATAGCGTAGGCAGCAATTTTAAAAGGCCAAAAAGCGTCCCTGTCTTCATCTCTTGTTTACTTTAGTGAAGGTCGTATTGGCTGAGTGCCTAGATCTGCTTAGAGCTCACAGTATCTGCTTTACTCCTAGTTCGCGACTAAACTAACATGCCATGCTCCAGCCGGGAGTATAACTTTAATATTGTTAATTGCCACAACTTGCAAGCATTTTATATATCTTTAATCCAATATTTGCCTAAAACCGTTACAAGTTCACCTGGAGAAAATGGCTGCTTTGGCAGTTGGATTCTATGGCATTGAAGTCCTTTCCCTCCCCAAACCCTGCCCTCCTCAGACTCCTCCCCCAAAACCTCCCACTGGTGGCAAATAGGGACCTGGCAACCCTACTTTTATCTCTTGTGATTCAATCTTGTCTCTCTCTTCCTCTCCCATATTCCTACTCTGAGTCCGTATCATCTAAATTACCAATTTATCCTCCCCTCATGGGCAGTCTCTAAATTAGCTTTCACTGCCCCTGCCTGAACTGGCATTGTCAATGGCTCTATCCACATAGCTTTGCTTGATACTACTTCTCAAGAAGGTCCATCCATATTCATAACACCATCACAGAACACATGCTCTGCAGAAGTTCACAACTTCAGTTCCTGGTGCTTTCAGTCAAAGGACTTCTAGTAGCAGGGCTGAGAAAGTCCTCTCCCTAAGATAACCACTATAAATTAGAGTAGACAGCATTGGGCTAGACCAGTCAGTGATCATGGATGATGATCATGGATCTAACTTGGTATGAGGCAGCTTCAGATTTCCAGGGTTTGATCATTTCAGTTTTTTGGTTTACCCCATGACTGCTTTCTAAAGAACCACTTTCTACAGTGTTGGTCTTAGGGTTGCCAGGTTCCTCTTCACCATTGGCGGGAGGTTTTTGGGGCAGAGCCTGAGGAGGGTGGGGAGGGGAGGGACTTCAATGCCATAGAATCCAATTGCCACAGTGGCCATTTTCTCCAGGTGAACTAATCTCTATCTGCTGGAGACCAGTTGTAATAGCAGGAGATTTCCAGCTAGTACCTGGAGGTTGGCAACCCTAGTTGGTCTTGTTCTTTTGTCAGTGTACATCAGGGCTTGATCCTACAAAGACACCTTTATCCTGGAAGAAAGACTTGTCATCTGACTAATTCTCAATGCACAGCTGCTTCATTAGGTGGGGCAGAACAAGGAAGACTGCCCTTTGTACATCCCTTATTTTACAAATTGGTTTTGTCTGATCCAGATAATAATTTAGCACAGCTGCAAAACATAGTCCTGAAACAGAGTTCGTGTTTGGGTGGGGTTACCTGGTGGTTCGCCAAGAAGCTCAAACACAAGTGGGTGGATGAAATAATATTTACACACAGTAACTTTTTAAAAATGTACTAAGTTTGCCTAATTCCCTGAAGTCTACTAAGGGAATCCAAACTGTTAATATTGCTAACATCACTCCTCTTCTCCTCCTAATTTTTCGGTGTTGTTTTTTTCCTGGAAAACATCGACCGCTATAGTTCCTTTTTGCAGATTCCATTGCACTTATTCATACTGAGCTGTAATGCAAGCATGAATAGCCCCTACTGATTCAGATGGGTCATACCCTAGGTATTGCACAAAATAAACACAGAATTGAGAGAAAAGATTAGTGTTTAGTGGTAGCAGACCAAACCAGTGAAGATACCAAATAATTATCCATTTGAGATTTCTGAAAACATTTATTTTAATGCGCTAAGTGGTTTTGTAGGTTCCCTGTGGCGCAGAGTGGTAAACTGCAGTACTGCTGTCCAAGCTCTGCTCACGACCTGAGTTCGATCCCAACAGAAGTTGGTTTCAGGTAACTGGCTCAAGGTCGACTCAGCCTTCCATCCTTCCGAGGTTGGTAAAATGAGTACCCAGCTTGCTGGGGGTAAAGGGAAGATGACTGGGGAAGGCACTGCATAAACAAAGTCTGCCTAGGAAACGTCGGGATGTGATGTCACCCCATGGATCAGGAATGACCTGGTGCTTGCACAGGGGACCTTTACCTTTACCTTAAGTGATTTTGTAGTGATGGGAAAGGCAAATCAGTGACTAGCTACATGCCTGACAAAAAGGGCTGGTTAGTCAGAAAAGCATCTTTCTGCTGCAAACCAAGGACCAAAATACAGAATACATGTGATACGAGTTGGTTCTAGGGTTGCCAACCTCCTGGGGATGGCTGGAGATCTCCTGCTATTACAACTGACCTCCAGGCAACAGAAATCCATTCACCTGGAGAAAATGGCCGCTTTGGAAGGTGGACTCTATGGCATTATACCTCGGGTTGTCAGGTCCAGGTTGGGAAATACCTGGAGACAGAGCCTGAGGAGGGCAGGGTTTGGAGGGGGGAGGGACCAATGCCATAAAGTCCTATTGCCAAAGTAGCCATTTTCTCCAAATGAACAAAGGACAAACAGCAACTCAACATTTCAGCACAAATAGGAATGTCTTCGTGCTGTCGAACATTTAGTTCAAAACTTGCAAGAATCACCAGTTATAGGAAACCTTCCAGGCTCAAACTAACAGACAACTCCATATGGCCCTCTGGGGTTTTTCAACACCTCGAGTTTCCATGACAGACATCTCGTCATCCACCCACACGGAACATAATCAAGATTCAGTACACAGCAGTTATGAAGTGTTTGTTTCCGGGATGGTTACATTCAGATAGCAAAACTCTTGCGAACTACGTAATAATTCCCAAGCATGTTACTATCCCCTTTACTTTTGTGAGTCTAGGGCCTGTGACCTGCACTTTTAAAGATGCTTAACTGGTAATTGTGACTTTCTAGTGACTTTCTCACTGGTTGGTTTGATTCTGCAGAATTGTGGTTCTTGCAGAAGTGATCTGCTCAGGGTTTTTTCCCTATGCTCCTCTTTCTGAAGTTTTGCTTAAGTAGGGCAACTTAAACATATGTCGGAAGCAGTGTTGCTGTAGTCTATAAGGATTCTGTTCGCCTAGCACTGTGCCCCATCTGGGACACTACCTATTTGGAGGCTGTGTACCTAATGCTGGGATTGAGAGGCAGGATTGGAATTCTGTTAGTGTACCGCCCACCCCACTGACTAACAGTCTCCCTACCTGATCTGACAGAAGTGTCCCAGGGTAGTGTTGAGGAACGTCAACAATAATGCGGAGGCTGTCTTGACAGGGGTGGTTCAGGATTTCATAGCCTCCATGAAAACCATGGGCCTGTCTCAGGTAATAACTGGTCCTACTAGAGTTGCCAGGTCCCTCTTCGCCACTGGTGGGAGGTTTTTGGGGTGGAGCCTGAGAAGGGTGGGGTTTGGGGAGGGACTTCAATGCCATAGAGTCCAATTGCCAAAGCGGCCATTTTCTCCAGGTGAACTGATCTCTATCGGCTGGAGACCAGTTGTAATAGCAGGAGATCTCCTGCTACTAGCTGGAGGTTGGCAAACCTACTCCACAGGCCCCTAAAATATTGTCCCCCTGGTTCCGTCCTTTTGGTGGCCCTGTTTGTGAGAGGATAAATTGGTGAAAGGAAAGAACCAGTCGTGCTTTTCTGAGCTGTTTTCATGGTCTGAGTCTAGCCTGAAGACTATTTTCTGAATATAATTTTAAGCTGCTGAATTTTAAATTCACACACCCACAGAAGGGGGCAGCTCCTTTTCAGGTCCTTCCCCACACATGTGTAAGAACCAGTCTGGGCCTTGGGTTCTGTCAGCAACAGCCTGCCAGAACCTGCTCAGCCAATAGAGGTAAAAGGTAAAGGTGCAAACATTTCAAAGAGAATCTATGTTTTCACTCCTGTCTGTGAAACTATGCCTGTCCCACCACAAATACTGGTCAATCTCCATAAATGTCATCCCCTTTCTGCCTTAATAGCCCCAACTAGGGTTGCCAACCCCCAGGTGGTGGCAGAAGATCTCCTGCTATTACAACTGATCTCCAGCCGATAGAGATCAGTTCACCTGGAGAAAAATGGCCGCTTTGGCCACTGGACTCTATGGCATTGAAGTTCCTCCCCTCCTCAAACCCCACCCTCCTTAGGCTCCGCCCCAAAAACCTCCCACCTGTGGCGAAGAGGGACCTGGCAACCCTAGCCCCAACATCCATCCTCTCTTGGAATCGCTGGTTAATGTACAATGTCTTTTTTTTTTTTTGCATAATTGGGAAGTGCTCCAAATAGGTAAGAGATATTTATTTTGTCTGTGGGCAACCCCATTCTGCACACTTCATTGTCCACCTGAGAGTCAGCCAGTTTTAGAAATACTATTGATCTGGGAATGAACTAAATTTGAGAATATATTTATTTGCTGTATAAAAGTTTCAGACACACCTCTGAAAAAATATTCTGTTGTCAAATTTTTATAATTTCCCCATATGTATGTGGATTAGTGATTTACCAAAAACAAAACAAAAAAACCCAAATGTAGCTTTGGTTCTTAGAAATCTAATGAAGATATAAAAGCGCTCCAAAATATCCTCAAGGCTTCCAAGCATCTCACTAAATGTAACAGGCCAGAACACACCAACATAACGCTAGCAAACAGTCCAATCTGTTATTTCTTCCACTTCCTTAATTCCTACGGATATGGATATTCCTGAGAATGATCTCCTTGGATTTATTACCGTTCATCAAACTTCACATATATTTAAACAAATGGATAAATTACTTCATATTAAATTTCATATGTTTTTGAATGTCTGTCATGATCACCTTAGTATTCCTCAAGATTATCTCTTGTGTGATAAATTAAATGCTCCAACTGAGCTTTGTTTAATTCACCAAGTTGTAAAATGCTGGAAAATATTTTGTTTTTATGGGATAATGACAACTTTTTTTCCAAGAAAGATTCTGCATAATTTTTGGCATGAAGCAGCCAAAGTTAAGCACTTTTAAGAGCCAAATCCCCTAATGTTTACTCAGAAGCATCTCCCACAGTGTTCAGTGGTGCTTCCTTCAAAGTAACTGTACATAGGATTGCAGCGTATGTCCCACTCATTTCAAGGAATGAAAACCAATGGGGCTTAACTTTGGTTGGATCATATCCTTTGTGTTTAAGAAGCAATATCTCCAGCGAAATCTACTTTGTGTCCTCAATTTTTAATTATTTGGACACTCTTCAATCAAACACCTAATTTTCCACTCACAGTCTTGAAGCCTGAAAGAAAGCCAGGCTTAAGTGGGGATATTTGTTTTGTTTTAAACAAATAGATGAGATTTTGGTTAGTGTACCATTGTGTGAATACCACTAAAAGAGATCTAATCATGAATTCAGTGAACTCTTTTATTGAATGCCAGTTGATATATTACTTTTATGCTCGGAAGGTTAAACATTTCGCTTTTGCATGATGCCAATTATTCTTGTTTTATAACCACCTGGCCTCTGATTGTAGGACACACTACTTTTAAAGTAGAATTGTATATCTAGTAACATTTTATTGTCTTAAACTGATACTTGAATCTGTAAAATAAATGTTCTCAAGATATGAGAACAGCAGGTATTACACCTCAGTTTCCATCAATTTTTCTCAAACTAGTTATGTATCCATTTACATAATTGTGTTAGGGGAATCTGACAATCTCATAGTCAACCCCCAAATCTTCAGCTTTTTAAAACCATATTGGACAGAATTGAAAGTGAGTTTTTTACACAGTGTTTCACACAGGCGCATAGCAGTAATATGACTGTGATTCCTGCAGAGGTATGCCCTGTTAACACAGCAAAACATTTATACTTGTTGCTAGTAAATAAATGGTAAGTGATTTATCTTCTTGACAAATATACTGGAGCGCGGAGCACCACTTGGCTCCGTAGCCCCCAACCTATTTCTTTGTATATCTGTTACCTCTGCTGCTTTGGCAGTTGGACCATTTATTTCTGAATGAAAGAATGGACAGATGTTTCCAATTATACTCTCTATAAAAGGATGGGACTGTGGAGATGTAAGAAGAAAGTTGGCTCAGCCTACTACCTGAAGCAGCGTTACCAGATGTCCCAGTCACCAAACAACTACTGCATGCAGCCCGTTCTCACTAGCAGGCTTTGTTTGTGACAGAACAGATGAAAGATGTTTACCCATCCAGCTCAGGATACGATGAATGTTTGGCAGTTTGGGGAGAATCTGAATTTAAGAGAAAACACATTTTTAGATTAAAAGGTGATGCAAGGGATTTAATTGTACTTTGCCTAAAGGAGGTTTTGCCATTTCCTTGAGCTTGAATTGTAGTATCCTTTGCTCAGGGTCAGCCTTAGCCATTTGTATGTCCTGTTCCACACCCTTTCCCAAGGTGGACAATTTTTGGGAACGTGGGAGCTGAACTAAACATGAGACTGGGGGATGTGGGAATATATCATTCCAACATTTTAAAGGGAAAATGAGGTGCTGCTTTAGATCAGGGCTGTGGAGCGAGGGGAGTAAACCTTCCCCCAATGGGATTTCTCTAACTGAATTTGTCTACCTTCATAGCTGTTATAAAAGCTTTAATATGAAAAAAGACAAGCTACGAGAATTCCTTTCTCCCCCCACCCCTTTTCAGGGTTAATAGTTTTGATAGATGAAACCTTTCATAGCTAGGGTTGCCAGGTCCCTCTTTGCCACCGGTGGGAGGTTTTTGGGGTGGAGCCTGAGGAGGGCGGGCTTTGGGGAGGGACTTCAATGCCATAGAGTCCACTTGCCCAAATGACCGTTTTCTCCAGGTGATCTGGTCTCTATTGGCTGGAGATCAGTTGTAATCGCAGGAGATCTCCAGCCACTACCTGGAGGTTAAACCAGAAAAAGAAGGCTTTGTGCTGTATAGTATGAAGAAAACAACAACAGCACACATTTCCAATGCAATTAAATATATTAAGTGCAAAGAGGTGTACAGTGAAAACACATACAACAAACAATACAAAAAATACAAGGGATCAAAAAGATAAGGTAAGTACTAAATGTTGTTGCTTATCAATGACTTGACAATTTCTTTTACAGAGTTCAAACTTCCAGGTAAGTGCAATTGTCCAAGAGTTCTGAGGACATATGAACAACTAGAACAGCTGGAAAAGATAAAGATGGACGTGTTGTCTAGATTGTTATTCACGTTTCGCCAAGGGTTCATCAGCTGATCAATTTCTCAATAAGAATTGTATACAAATATATGACCATAATAGGTACAATTCCAACTGCCCACAGGCTTGGGTGAATCAATATAAGGATGTGTGACACAACTCCCGACTTCGCCTTGTCACATAGAGGCAAAGATTCCAGCAGCCTTCGGGCGGTCATTGTGAATCAAGACGCTCCCATTGGATCTTCATTGATATTATCGCACTTGCTGGGGCGTCCTTCACAAAAGCTATACTTACCAACTTTGCTTTGGGACTTTGACATTACGGTCTCTTTTCATCTGCAGGCACATTCAGCCATATAAGATGTACTGTGTAGATAAGATGTATCAATTGTAGAGTATATTATTACATTGTTTTTCATTGTTTCAGAAGTGTATGAACTATCACTAAATTGTCGTTACAGATTGAGCGTGTGTGCTGTTTTTTTCCTAACTTACAGGTAGTGGCTGGAGATCTCCTGCTGTTACAACTGATCTCTAGGCAATAGAAATCAGTTCCCCTGGAGAAAATGGCTGCTTTGGCAATTGGACTCTATGGCATTGAAGTCCCTCCCCTCTCCAAACCCCGCCCTCCTCAGACTCTACCCCCCAAATCTACAGGTATTTCCCAACCCAGAGCTGGCAACCCTATTTGTGAAACAGCATATCCATTACACAGCATGCATGCACAAAGGTCAGTCATGTACACATGCATATGTGCATGCTGTTGTGCTAGGCATGTAGTTGTGCAATGAATTTTGATCAATGCTCAGCAAACACTTCATCAAATCATCGATCAACTGGAGGGATATTCATGACTAGCGATAGCTATATGATCTGAACCTGAAGGAGTTTGGGCATCCCATGTTATCTTTAGGCCAATGGTGCTCCCTTCTATAAACACACTATCATTGCTTCCTTCCTTACAAATAAGCAAATGAATCTCAAAATTCTAGCAAAGGGCTTTTACTATTTACTATGATGATCCAATCAGACAAATGATTGTATACAACACAATGAAATTAACAGCCCATTCCTGAGGCGCGCCAGCGGGTGCGCCCAAAGCCCTTAAGGGGCCGACTACGGCCTCCGCCGGCACAGGGGCCCACACTGCCGGCGCCCGGAAGGCGCACACAGGCGTGAGAGGCCCCAGAGCTGGCGTGCAGGCCCGGGCGCCAGTCCCTAGCTGCCGCCACGGCAGCACTGGGACCAGATGCCGCTGCAGTCTCCTGTTGGCCTCTGGCCGCTGATACAGGCCGCCGTAGTGAGCCGGGAGGTGTTCCGGCGCCGGCCGCGGGGCGGCAGTGCCGAAACCTCTTTAGGAGGCAACGCTGCTGGGTTGCCTCCTAAGCCCGGCGCAGGCATTGCTTTCAAGAATGCACTGTAAATGAATGGAATTTCAACAAGCATACAATTGTGCCCTTCTACAACTTGTCCTTTTCAATTAGAGGTTTATAGAGGACTGAACTGAGGCTGCCTGGAAAGTGCCATCAAGTCACAGCTGACTCATGGTGATCCCGTAGGGTTTTAAAGGTAAGAGATGTTCGGAGGTGGTTTGCCATTGCCTGCCTCTGCGTGGGCTGAGAAAGTCCTGAGAGAACTGTGACTGGCCCAAGGACACCCAGCAGGCTTTACGTGGAGGAGTGGGGAAATCGAACCTGGTTCTCCAGATTAGAGTCCACCGCTCTTAACCACTACACCATACTGGCTGTCCACCGACTGACTTTCTACTGACTGGCAATTGACAATGCCACAACTCTGACATGTTCATCACTCCTCCTACCTCTGTGCAGCAAAAGGCTGTGTATCAGCAAGCTGCATAAATGTATTGCCCATGAATCTCAGAACAGAGAATCTAAGTTTTCTCCACTGCAGTGCATGTGTTTTTAGTACCTAGATATTTATCTTCTTGATTCATATACTGAAGCATAAAGCACCACTTGGCTCTGTAATCCCGACCAATTTCTCTCTCATTATCCTACCTTGTACCTTTGCCAGTTGGACTCTTTATTTCTGAATGAAAGGACAGATGTTTCTGATTATGCTCTATCAAAGGATGAGAGAGGTATGAAGAAATCTGGCACAACCTACTTGGATATCTATGTCTGAGTACAAAATGCTGCGTGCAAACCCTTATTTCCCCTTTCTGCTAAACTAGTTGCTCAAAAGCTTGGATCCCACCCACTTTTACACTGGTTAAAAGGGGAGGAAGGGATTCCCTTTGGCCACCAGAGAAGCTATACTGGGGATCATGGGACCTGCATGGACAAAAGCCACATGGAATATGGGGCTATAGTAAGAAAGAGGATTAACTGAGTGAAAAAGCTGGGTGGTTCCAACCCACATTTTGCATGAGTGTGAAGAAATGCACTCCATTTTGAGCTACATCACATTATTGAGTGTTTTGGGGCTACAAAACCCCTACATTCATTCCAATAAGTTTCTTCATTGATACAAGGGCAGGAAATGGCTCTCACAAGCACAGTACTTTAAGCTTGGGTATGCAAATGTTTCTAGTCAGCAGAGAACAATCAAAGAGCCATCTCATGCCCTGGAAAGGATGTGTCACCTAGGAGGTGACAGAGACTTGATGATACCAAATGCTAGATGGTATCTCTTCCTGGGAAGGACAGGATAAGAAGGACAGGGGGTTGAGAAGAGATAGGTAATAAATTTCACGGACATGATGGGAACAAGGTCTATTTTAAGAAGTCTGTTCTGAGGATAACATGGAGGAAGAAGCCATCACACCTGGACTCCATTACCAAGTGGAGCTAACAAAAGGCAGGCAGCCTGGATAAAGTCTCAAGGTAATGAATGACTAATAGAAAGTTGTAAGAGTAAACAGCCTGTCCTAAAATAACTACAATCAGGGTATGTTTAGCCATGGGACAAAGGATAGTGTGTATGCACCTTTACATTTTAACCTTGTTTGATCCATTGCTGTGCATAATACGTATGTGGACATTTTCTTTTCAGTATTATTTCTATCATCTTTTAAAAAAAAAATCAAGGGGGGCGCATGGGATGCATTGATGGTAATTTCAATACTCTAGGGTTGCCAGACCCCCTTCGCCACCGGTGGGAGGTTTTGGGGGCAGAGCCTGAGGAGGGCGGGGTTTGGGGAGGGGAGGGGCTTCAATGCGATAGAGTCCAATTGGCAAAGTGACCATTTTCTCCAGGGGAACTGATCTCTATCGGCTGGAGATCAATTGTAATAGCAGGAGATCTCCAGCTAGTACCTGGAGGTTGGCAACCCTACAATACTCGTGACTCTCAGGGGAAAGGTTTCCTAAAAGTAGTAAGCCATGAAAGGCAAAGTTTGAATATTACTGGGCCAGACTTCTCCAAGCTGCTTGCCCACATCTTTAGGCCACAATAACTGAAATCCATCCAAGCAGTTGTGGTTAGACCAGGTATAACTCTTACAGCCCATTCCTGAGAATTGGGCCAAAAGTTCTTTGGAGTGCGATTACACGCACTTACTCTGGCGGCGAGGCCAGTCTCGCCGGCGGCCGAGCGCCGTGGGACCGCGCCTTGCCCCGATGCCAGTGTGGCCTCTCTGTGGCGCAAGCCATGGCGTAGAGAAGCCGCGCTGGCGCAGAGGGGCGTTCCGGGGGCATTCCGGGGGGAGGAGCCACCAGTCAGGGGGCTTCCTATCCCGGTTCGCCACAGTACGCCGGCGCCGGGAACGGCGGTACTGCACATGCTTTTAGCAGACGCAGCCTCGCTGTTTTCAATGGGGTTTTTAGCCCCATTGAAAACAAAAAAGCCACAAAACTGCCTGCACGAATCAGGAAGAGGCACCACTGCGCCTCTTGCCCGCCGACTTCGCACGCCGTTGTTTCAGGAATGGGCTGTAAGACTCTGATATATTCTAAGTCTGTATTGTCAAGTTAGTGGAGTTTAAGTTGAGGCAGGTGCAAGCAAGTATATCTGCAGAATGTTTAGCAAAAAAAAAAAAAGTCACGTGAGCTCCTGCATGTTATGAGAAAGAACACAAAATGACAACTTGCAGTGACTGGTATTAATTAGTGAAACACCACTGAAGTCAATGGATAGTTTGCAACATATAAGAACCTGGCTGGAGATCTCCCCAACAGACCTTTATCAGATCCTGTCCTCTCACTGTACCCCTTCCAAATCTCAAGAATATGGTCTCTTTTATACAGCACAAAGCTGCCAAAAAAAGAAAATTAAAAGGAAAAAAAAAAGAAAAAAAAGTTGCCAACTTGGGCCACAGTAGTTTCCCCCTCATTAATATGAATAATTTGCTAAATCAAGGCTTGGCATTCATTGTGGAAAATTGCCGAATGAGTGCTAGGGGGCAGAATAAACAGTCATTCTGTGTGCATTAGAAAGGAAAAAGCACTTTCACATGGCACAGAATCAACCCCAACAAGCCCCTCCGCAGCACACTCCCTGTATCTTGATTGGACTTGTTCTCCCCTTGTGGGAAGCTTGTCTGCATATGCCTGTTTCTTCAAGCCTTAATGACACCACAGTTTGGGACGTCTGTCATTTCTGCCCAGCATAGCTTAATGAAACAAGAGAGCTCCCAGTTATGTTCCTGCATGTTGAACATGTAAGGGCTCACAACAGTCCTTCTAGCATCTACTTTGTGATTCAGAAGGGCCACAACTGAAGATGATTGTGGAATTCATAGAATCATAGAGTTGGAAGGGACCACCAGGGTCATCTAGTCCAACCCCCTGCACAATGCAGGAAACTCACAACTACCCCCACACACCCCCAGTGCCCAGAAGATGGCCAAGATGCCCCCCTCCCATGAACTGCCCAAGTTCATAGAATCAGCATTGCTGACAGATGGCCATCTAACCTTTGCTTAAAAACCTCCAGGGTAGGAGAGCTCACCACCTCCTGAGGAAGCCTGTTCCACTGAGGAACTGCTCTAACTGTTAGAAAATTCTTCCTAATATCTAGATGGAAATTCTTCTGATTTAATTTTAATCCATTGGTTCTAGTCCGACCTTCTGGGGCAACAGAAAACAACTCGGCACCATCCTCTATAGAATTCATCAAGATGAACAGGGAAGTTTAATTTGCCTCAATTTTACAAGATGTAAAACCTGATTTTCTCTCAGTAGTGGCTGCAGTCAAACTTCAGCTATAAATGGCCGAGGGAATTGCTGATAAGAAAGGTTAAGTGACACGTGAGCCACATTAGCTGTATGCAAGAATAATCAAAGACAATGTGAATCCTTAAAACCCAAGTTGTTCCGTCTTTCACCCCAAGGAAAGTGTTCTTAGGATCACAATGTTACTTCCTTCTTTTTTCTACAAGGACATTCCACGGATCTAAGAACATTTGACCATCCCGGCTTTGCCTTCACTTTCTTAGACTAAAGGCAGTTCGGAGCATGATAGTGAGGAAACAAGGAAAAACCTAACACTTTAATGAAAAATCATCTCAGTATAGCATCATTCACAATGACAAGCATCCATCGTTCCCAGTCAGGTGTACTTCTTTGTTTTTGTTTACAAAAAATGCCAGGGCTGACCAGGTTGGTTTCCCCACTCCTACACATGAAGCCTGCTGGGTGACCTTGGGCTAGTCACAGTTCTCTCTGAACTCTCTCTCAGCCTCACCTACCTCATAAGGGGTGTGTTGTGTGGAGAAGAAGGGAAGGTGATTGTAAGCCAGTTTGAGACTCCTCCTTCTTCCAACCATGCTATTTGTCTTCCTTCCAGCACCTGCAATCCCTAGTGCTGCCCTAGTGATTCTTGCCATGTTCAAAGTTCTGAATGCCTGGTTTGCTGTCATTGCCTGGGCACTGTTTAAAAAGACATGGGAGAAATTCAAACAACTTGGAGAGCAATGCCTGGCAAATGATACTGTGTATAAGGGAGAGAAAACAGATATATACAGAACAATCTGATTATTGGACTCAGGTCCAGGATACAGTGGGCCAGTTGCCCAAGGAGATAAGTCACAGGGTAAGAACTGTGAGCCAAGAGCCCTTTGGCTGTTGCCCTTTGGTTTGACCCAAGGCTTGTGCCTCCTGGCCACACCCAAGATACATACTCAAGAAAGGAAGAGCAAAGGAAAGCACGGCTAAGATGGAAGCCACGTTCCTCTCAATCTACTCTCAAGTCCAGTTAATGCACCCGTCTCTCAGATCTGGAATTCCCCCTTCACTGGGTCATGCGTGTGTGTGTAAAGTGCCGTCAAGTCGCAGCCGACTTATGGCGACCCCTTTTTTGGGGGGGTTTCATGGCAAGAGACTAACAGAGGTAGTTTGCCAGTGCCTTCCTCTGCACAGCAACCCTGGTGTTCCTTGGTGGTCTCCCATCCAAATACTAACCAGGGCTGACCCTGCTTAGCTTCTGAGATCTGATGAGATCAGGCTAGCCTGGGCCATCCAGGTCAGGGCAAAAAAACAGGATTAAGACAGGATGAAACAAAATAATTGGGAACAATAAATATTCTGTTTATTTAGCTGCCCCATTAAGACAGAGAAACAAAGTCAATATAAGTATGAAATAAATTTTTGTATGGGGAGAGAACAATGGTAAGTAGGAATCCTGTTCTTATACCCCCTTCCAAGTTTCTGCAGATTTTATTAATGCATAATTTAAAGAGATCTCTTACCTTCTTGTGACAGTATGGCTGACACAAACAGGAAAACTGATTTTCAAGTGAAAGAGGCTCATCATTGGCCAAACACACAATATAAAGCAGCTGCACAACAATTCAATGAAGTCTTTCGTCTTACTGAACTTCAAACTGCTGCAATTCAGACTATTATTCATAGCAATCAAAAGTAGTACATCTTTTCTCACCTTCCAGGTGTATAATCACTTGCGGACAGATTTTTATTCTATGGAAACAAATAATGTCAACTCTGCTTATCCCAAAGAGCGTGTTCACCAAGATCTGATTAGCTAACGTTGTGTCACATACCACTGCTGCAAATAACCTTTAGGGGAATATCAAAACATTTCACCACTCTGGCTGTTTATCCTTGAACAGACATCAAACCTGTCAAGATTTTGCCTACTCTGTTGTTGTTGTTTTTTGTTAAAAGGACCATCCTCCAAAAGGATACAGAATGGGGGGCCAAAGTGGGGGAGGCTGAGCAAACTGCACAGATTAATCTTAATTCCATTCTCCATCCCTGGATGATGTGACCTGAAGATAACTTCCAGCTCATGAACTAGAAGAAGGGCAGAGTAGAGGTCAATTTCTATGATTTGGGGGTAGGGAGGGGGATAGCACAAAGAAGCCACATAATTCCTGTACAAGCTAGACTTCTTCCCTAAATGTATATTTAGTTTTACTGATTGAGAACTTATTTTTTTAATTACATTTTTGTTACCCTCAGTTGCATCAAAAGAAGAGAGGGTTATAAATCTTTAAAAAATGAATGAATGACAATGTTGACATATTATACAGTTCATATCCACTCTGGAATAGCAAATATATAACATGGCTATATATTCAGATTCAGCACTGACAAAATGCTTGTGCACAATTAGTAAGAAGCTGATGGTACCTAGATGAGCATTTGCTGATCGAAACATCTAGAGACAGAAAGACACTGATAGGCAAATGCAAGCATCATACTGGTCATTTATGTGTGGGTACTTTCACTCACATTCACCCCCCCTCACTGCCAGCCCTCACAAATCCCAGGACTTCCCATCCCTCTGTTAACCCGATTCTTCCCTCTTGCCTGAGCTCAGCCTGGGTGAAATCTCCATGCATAAGGCAAAGCGGGGACACAGAAGCTTGGTTTCTCACAACAAGCATGTTAAGGGGCGGGGATTCAAATACTTCCTTGGAGTTCTTTCTGAGCAGAAAAAAGCATTTAGAAACAAGCCTTGGGACTTCCGGTTGGGCAAGATTGCGGGATGACCGCACCTCGCAGGAGCGGGAGAGAAATACTTGTTTTGTGGCTAATATTCCATGCTTTAGTCCTGGGTCAGAAAATTTTCTTCCTAAAACCCAACTCTCATCAGAGAGGAGGAACGTCGCTACCCAACAAGGGCGTAAAGATGGACCAGCAGGCAATTTCAGGCAAGTCCTGTTTAATCCCGACCTCCCAACCGACCCCCCTCCCTCTCCCTTCTATTCCCCTTTCTACTTAATGCTACCCCTGTGCATGCAGAGAGAAAAGATATTAAGTTAATAAGAACTTCACTAACTATTTTCCCTTTAATTTCCTTACTGAACACTGGAGAACTCACCCGTGGAACCGAAGACTGGAGAGGTGAAGAAGAGGAGGAGGTGGTCTGGCCGACAAGGGCCTCGGTAACCGGCGGCTTGCGTTTTGAGGAGGCGGAGATGGACGAGGAGCTTGGCGGTTGGCGGCTCGTGGAGATTTACAGAAGTGGTGACAAATTTTGCAGTGGTGGCGGTGTCGACTAGTAAGGCGGCGGCGTCAGGTGGAGGCGACGACGGGCGACGGCAGTGAACGACACGGGCCAGAGGCGGCGATTTGCAACATAAGTGCGAGCCGAAAGTGGCGAAGTCTCAGGACGCGGAAGTTCTGGCAGAGAAAAAGACATGGAGTTTGGAAAAGTGGTCGATTAAGTGAACGGCCACTTTAACAAAATGACTTCTCTTGGATGGCACATTGCAAACTTCTGGTGACAACTAAGTGTAATGGTAGATTGAAACTACAACTCCCAGGGGGCAAAGCGGTTAGCTCAGGTCAAGGCTTTGAGACAGCAATGAGTAAGACTGTGTACAGCTTCAAAGAACTTGGTTTCTACAGAGTATTAAAGGCTTCTGGGAGTGTAGGGACTCTGATTGGTGGTAACTGGTTGGGCTAATTGATTAATGTATATGAACTTCTCAGATGAATTAATATAACTAACTGATTGTGTTTTCGAAATACTGGGAAAGGAAACGGGAGTTTACTGCACGTGGGTAATTAGCTGGTTTAAATGATTTACTCACATGAACTCCATAGATGTATTATGTTAAATAATTAATTGTTGGTAATTTAATGGGCTAATTTCACGGGTAATAATTTCATAGATGACTGAATGCTAATACTTGATTGTGATTTTGATAATAATGAAAAATAGAACATAGAATATAGAGATATTTTTTCTGAGTGCTAAACTAAACAATAGTTTAAGTGATATTATTGTATATATATAATTCCATACATATAATGTTATTAAGAATATCAACACCATAGCCAACTCAACAGTTCGAACACTATAGATTCTCCCGTGCATGTCAGACACTTATAAAGAACTACAAACTAGAAGACGAATCTATAGGTATAACTTAATGGGGGGGAAATAGAAAAACCGGAAAAAAATCCATACCTCGCAGAAAAGATTTGGAAGATTTGGAGAAAGAAGAAGAAGAGGAAGACCTAGAAGGAGAAGAAGAAATAGCAGAACAACATCTACACCAAAAACAATCAACCAGCGGAATGAAAACCAACATGGAAAAGACATTGGAAAAACTAGCAACTCAGCTAGCAGCACTAACAACCCAAATAGCTGGAACAGAAGAAAGATTAAATGCAAAGGTAGATCAAGTAACCAAGAAAATCGACAAAGTGAATAAAGAACTGGAATCGTTGACAAAAGAATGTACTTCAGTCAGAACAGATGTCCAGAAGGTGCAAACTGAAATGAAGACTGTCAAGCAAGAATTAACTACCGGCTTTCTGGATATAAAACAAAAACTAGAGGAAAACACCAAAAAAATTCGGTTTAACAGAGAAGATATAAAAAAACTTAAAGAAAGACAAACCAGAGTGGAGAAGTTGCAATCAGAACAAAGCTCCTGGAAAGAGGAGACGGAGATTAGGTTAGCCTCAACTGAAATGCAATCAAAAGAATCTAATCTCCGCTTCCAAGGCATCACAGAGGACATAGCGCCAGAGCAATTAGAGGAAACTATGATTCAGACTCTTGCAGATTACTTGGACATACAAGAGGAACTTCTGGAAATAAGAGAAATATATCAAGTGAATTCAGCGTATGCGACAAAAAAGAGGCTCCCTAGAGAAATCCTGGTAAAATTCTCAGATAAAAAATAAAAGAAGAAATACTGACCAAACAAAGAAAGGAACCTTTAGTCTTTAAAGGTAAAGACATTGCAATTTTTCCAGATATCCCACTGGCTGTTAGGAAAAAAAGACGTGAATTTGATTCACTATGGAAATTATTAAGGGAAATGGAAATATGGTATAGGTGGATTGGTCCGTACTTTTTAAGTGTTCAACTGTCAAAAGGAAGAAGATTAATCAGGAACGTAGAAGAAGCTCAAGAGCTAGAAGAAGAACTAAAAGAGGAAAGAAGAAAGAGAGGAGAAAAATTGGGTAAAACAAGTCCATCACGAGGAAATGATAAAAAACACTCACCTGAACATGACAAAGGCCTCCTAGGTGAGGCAGCGGCATACAAGTAAAGACATGGATGGTCTAGAGATAATTCCAATCAATATCAATGGGCTGAATACACCACAAAACAGAAAAAACCCTTTCATGCACTCTCAAAATACAAAGCAAATATAATATGCTTACAGGAAACACACATGAAAAGGAAACATAATTACTTATTCAATGATAAAAGACTTGGTAAAGTCTATGCATCCTCGGCTATGGAAAAGAAAAGAGGTGTTGCAATATATATCAGGGATCCCACTATTAAAGTTCTGGAAAAAATAAAAGACACTGAGGGCAGACAATTAATACTCAAGCTACAACTACCAACAGGGGAAGTAAAAATACTTGTGTCAATATATGAGCCTCTAACTTCGAAAAAAGATTTTTTTTTCTGAGTTCTTTGCAATGCTAGCAGATCTGCAAGAACACGAATTAATAATTATGGGAGACATGAATGGAGTTCTTGATGGTGGATTAGATCGTTCAAAAAATCAAAAGAGTGGTATATTGCCAAAAAATGTAAAGCAACACCTACAACTTCTCAACTTACAGGATATATGGAGATCCAAGAATCCGGGAGTTAAAGATTACACATTTTATTCGGACAGACACCAAACTTACTCGAGGATTGACATGTGTTGGGTCTCATCATCTCTCATAAAAAATTTGGAACGTGTGGAAATACTACCAAAAGCCCTCTCAGATCATAATCCAATAGTAGTAAAATGGCATAAGAAACATACAGATGGAGACTGAACGACGCAGTTCTGCTTAAAAAGACAGACCTTGAGAACTGCCATCTAGAACTTAAAGAATTTTTTCAGAGGAATGAAACCCCAGGAATGAGTCAGGCGACAATCTGGGATTGTTCCAAGGCATATATGTGGGGAATATTTATCGCCATTAACTCCAAAAATAAAAAAGAGAGAGAAAAGCAACTGATAAACCTGCAAGCAAAGATTAGACAACTGGAGAGAACTCATCAATTAATGAATAATTAAAAAGTCTTCAAAGAAATCATAGAAACTAGACATCAAATTGATCTTCTTCACTCAGAGGAAATGGCGAAAAAGCTTAAGTTCATGAAGCAAAAACATTTTGTGTATGCAAATAAGCCGGGCAAATACTTAGCATCCTTGATTAATAAGGAAAAGCAGAAAAGAGCGATACTATCAGCAAAAATAGATGGACAAATAACACATAAAGAAGAAGAGATATCCCAGTGTTTTTCAAACTATTATAAAGAATTATACAAGAAAAATATACAAAACGCACGAACAGAAGAGATAAAGAAGTACATTGCACAAAATCATCTAACTTATCTGTCTAACGAAGAAAAAGATATTTTAAACCAAGAAATATCAACGGAAGAAATACAACAGGCAATCAATAAATTAAAGGTTGGGAAGGCACCAGGACCAGATGGTTTGACAGCCAAGTATTATAAATGCTTCAAGGAGGAGTTAACCCCAAAGTTGTTGAAGGTAATGAACGAGATACATAAGACCTGCAAGGTACTTAATATGTGGAAGGAAGCTCATATAGCTCTCATTCCAAAAGAAAACACCGACCCATCATTACCATCTTCTTATAGACCGATATCTCTTCTCAATACAGATTACAAACTCTTCACAGCCATAATTGCACAGAGGCTTCTTGCCAATATTGATAAACTAATCAATGTAGATCAAACGGGATTTATTCCGAAACGTCACATGAATGAGAATATAAGATTCTTGATTAATGCAAGAGAGTTGGTGAAATGCAGGAAAGAAAAATCTGCTTTCATTTTTCTAGATGCAGCGAAAGCTTTCGACAATGTCTCCTGGGAATTCATACTACAAGTAATACAGAGCATAAGCGACAAAGGAAACTTTATCAAGTGGATAGCCAGCATTTATTCGGAACAAGGAGCCAAATTGCTCATAAATGGAAACTTGTCGAAAAATATCAATATCGAGAAAGGAACCAGACAAGGGTGCCCTTTATCCCCATTATTGTTCAATTTAACATTGGAAATATTGGCCAACAAAATAAGATCAAATCAAGAAATTACCGGACTGCAGATACAAGGAGAAGAATTTAAAATAAGGGGATATGCAGACGATGTTCTACTAACAATCGCCCAACCACAAATAGGCATAACAGAACTAATGGACAATATACAAACATATGGTGAAATGGCAGGATACAAACTTAATAAATCAAAAACAAAAATTTTTCTAGAAAATATAACACAAGAAGAAGAAGCAAATATAGGCGCACAAACTAGCTGCGTCATATCAAAAAAATCGATAAAATATTTAGGGGTATTTATACCAAAAACTAATCAAGATCTATTTAAATATAACTATGAAGTAGTTTGGAACAAAATAGGAAAAAAATATTCTCATGTGGTCTAAACTAAGAGTTTCTTGGCTGGGCAAAATTGCTATTGTAAAAATGAATGTGTTACCAAGGCTAAATTTCCTCTTTCAAATGATTCCAATAAAAATTAATGATAAAATGTTATCTACATGGCAACAAAAAATCAATAAATTCATTTGGGAGAAAAGGCGTCCACGAATTAAATTTAAAATAATGACGGTTACTAAAAGAAGAGGAGGACTCGCCCTTCCAAACCTAAAATTACCATCAAGCTGCTACCTTGGTTTGGATTAAGGACTGGATAATCTACCCAAATAACAGAAATACTAAATTAGAATAGATTTGCAAGGTGGTCCACATCAACTTTTATGGGGGGAAAACCTCAAAAAACAGCTGGAAGATAAGAGAGATCATCCAACCATGGGTAATATGATTACAATGTGGAAAAAACTAAAACCAAGATTAAGTCCCAATCCCTCGCTAATGATGGCCCCATTCAGCGTTTATGGCACCACTGTGGACAAAAAAAGGTATGGATCAATGAGGTATAGAGATATAATTTAAAAAGATGGTACATTCAAAACGTTAGCGGACATTCATGAAGACTACCCAGAAATGTCTTGGATGACATATCATCAACTTATGTCGAGATTTAAGGAAGACTGTACAGTCCAGGGTAAACTTAGAAAGGAAACGGAATTCGAACAACTAATGAGTAAACCAACACAACATCTTCTGGGAAAGATCTACAAACTTCTAATAACGTTCGATACAGAGGAAGAACAAGTTAAAGTTTGTCAAATTAAATGGATGGAAAACATAAATGAAATAATAACGACTGAAGAGTGGGAGCAGCTGTTCCGGAAGAATCTCAAGTTCACTCTCTACCAAAGCATCCAGGAAAATTGGCTCAAGATGCTGCATAGATGGTATATAACTCCAAGCGACATTCAAATCATGAACAGCAAATCTTCGGGACTATGCTGGAAATGTCATAAAATTAGAGGTACCTTTTACCACTGCTAGTGGGCATGTGAAATTGTTCAAAAATTCTGGAAAAGAATTCATACAAATCTGGAAGGCATCTTGGGACAAAGCATAAAATATGATCCTAAACTCTTTCTCCTGAACAAAACACCAGATACTATAGACAAGGATCAACAAGTAATAACAAAGTATCTAGTAACAGCAGCTAGAGTTGTCATGGCATCACTTTGGAAAACAGCAATACTCCAAAAATTCAAACATGGATAGAGAAATCATTAGAATATATAATGATGGCACAGCTAACGGAATATATGAATGACAATACACAAAAACAAAATCAAGAGAAATGGAAATCTTTTTATGATTACATTGCGATTACCAGATAAATGATCCACCAAATCAAGTTACTATCTAGATAATAATACTTAGCTGTTTAGATGGCAACAATATGGAATATTGTATTATACTTAATAGAGGGGTAGATATTTTTTTTCGTATACATGTTAACAAAATGATATCTAACTAATACTATTTTCTTTTCCCTATTTTTCCTTCTGTTCATTCACTTAATAATGAAAAAATAAAATAATAATAATAATAATAATAATAATAATAATAATAAAAAGAAACGAGACTTGGGTTTCTCCCCCCTCCCTTCCTTTCAAATACCTCTGTTTTTGTTTTTGTTCTTAAAATGCTTTTACATGCGGCAATTGGGTTGGGGGGAGGGAACTTTTCTCTCATTACAGCCAATTACAAAGCAGCATTTCAAAGGGCGGGGATTCAAATACTTCCTGATTTGAGCTTGGAGACGGTTGGTGTGTAGACTCCCAACAGGAAAGCATGGGTCCAGCGATAAATGAACCTCAGGTGAAACTCCCACGCATAAAGGATTGCCAGGCCACTCTTTGCCACCAGCAGGAGGTTTTTGGGGCGGAGCCTGAGGAGGGCGGGGTTTGGGGAGGGGAGGGACTTCAATGCCATAGATTCCAATTGCCAAAGCGGTCATTTTCTCCAGGTGAACTGATCTCTATCAGCTGGAGATCAGTTGTAATAGCAGGAGATCTTCAGCCAGTACCTGGAGGTTGGCAATCCTACATGCATAAACGACGATAATGGGTGTTCCAGAATCCATCTAACTTGGTGCCTGGTGCTCATATCTGCTTCCCCATTTCTATATAAGCTTCAAAGGCAGCCAGTTCTAAAACCTTTCTCTATTTACAGGCTTTTTTATTTTCCAGAAAACATATATATCTCATTTACTGCGCAATCCTATGCAGTTACTCCAGTCTAAGCTGATAGAAATGAACAGGCTTAGACTGAAGTCACTCTCCTTAAGATCTAACTGTTAGTTTCCCAGAAAGTCATTATATCCAATGTACATGTTTTCAGTTTCCTTGGTAGGGTTGGTAGCCTCCAGGAAGTAGCTGGAGAGCTCCTGCTGTTACAACTGATCTCCAGCCGGTAGAGATCAGTTCCCCTGGAGAAAATGGCCGCTTTGGCAATTGGACTCTATGGCATTGAAGTCCCTCCCCTCTCCAAACCCCGTCCTCCTCAAGCTCTGCCCATAAAATCTCCAGGTATTTCCTAACCCACAGCAGGCAACCCTATCTCTTGGTCATGGTGAACTGCCCATTTATTTAAAAATGGATTGTTCAGCAGTCCCCATTTTGAATCAATTGAGGCTCCTGGGGTGTGGGGGGAGATAGTGCTAGTCTGTCTATAGCAAATGTAAGAAACAGTAATTACAATATCTTGAGTGCAGACGTCTTGGTTAAGCTTCAGCATTAGCCGAAGAGAACATGTACGCTAGGCTTAGTAGCCAGCTTTTATATTCATTGATCCAACATGAATAAGAGCCTCACTCTCGCAAAACTACAAACGAACCTATTTATAACATTGCAGCCTCGAGCAAGTTTAGAAGTTGATCCTCATTTAAGTTTGATTTCCTCTCTGAGATTTCCTCTAATCTTTATTTGTTTTAGAAAGTAGGACAGCTGTGCTGATTTGAAACTCACAGCTGGGTTCTCTCTTTCATGGCCCCAAAATGGAGAAAGACCACCAGTGACTTCATCAAGCCATATTCAGAAGTTTCAGTAATGTTTAATTGATATTGTGAAATTTGGGGACAGAGTTCCTGAAGGCAATTTCTATGTGACTACATTGGTACAGGAATAGGGTTGCGGGCTCCAGGTTGGGAATACCTGGAGATTTTGGGGGTGAAGTCTGAGGAGGGTGGGGTTTGGAGAGGGGAGGGACTTCAATGCCATAGAGTCCAATTGCCATAGCAGCCATTTTCTCCTGGGGAACTGATTTCTATCACCTGGACATCAGTTGTAATAGCAAGTTATCTCCAGCCACCACCTGGAGGTTGGCAACCCTAGACTGGAAGCAACTTCCTCTAGCTTCAGTACTTTGGGTCATATTTCTATATCTGAGTGGTTTTGGAACATGTTTCCATGCTTAACTGCAACCTCCAGGCCTGTGTTCACGGTTGCTGGGGACGCTGACGTGGTTGTGGCTTTGAAAACCCAGGCACAAACTCTTTTTCCTGCCGGTTGCTCACTAACCAAACCCTTCAGGGAGCAGACTAACAGCTCCTCAGTTACACTGGTGGTGCTTAGGATTGCACTAGAGTTGCCAGGTCCCTCTTTGGCACTGGCGGGAGGTTTTTGGAACGGAGCCTGAGGAGGGTGGGGTTTGGGGAGGGGAGGGACTTCAATGCCTCTTCGAACACTCGAAAAGACACTGGCCCTTGAGGAGGATCACATGAGCAAAAACTGCCTGATGCAGGAACCGGAGCCACAAAAGTCGAAGCCAACTGGACGTGTCCTCTAGATTTGTACATGTTTCGATTGCTTCTTCAGCTAGTTGGTCTTTTTAGAATAGAAAATTGTACAACACCGCACACCAACTAGCGGAGGTCCATTTCTAAGCGATTCTTGAGGCTTGTATGCCTAAAAAAGTGGATGTTTCATAACTCAGAGAGAAATTAGAAGATACACAGAGTGTTGTACAATCTTGTCAGATCTCGAAAGCTAAGCTGGGTCAGTACATGGAAGGGAAACCTCCAAGGAAGACTCTGCAGAGGAAGGCAATGGCAAATAGGGGTGCAAGGTCCCTTTTCGCCACCGGCGGGAGGTTTTGGGGCGGAGCCAGAGGAGGGCGGGGTTTGGGGAGGGACTTCAATGCCACAGAGTCTAATTGCCAAAGCGGCCATTTTCTCCAGGGGAACTGATCTCTATCAGCAGGAGATCAGTTGAAATAGCAGGAGATCTCCAGTTAGTTCATGGAGGTTGGCAACCCTACAGGCCGTGCAGGGGAATGTGATGTCTACCGTTTGTCCAAGATGGAAGTTTGATACAATTAGTTCATCCAGATCATTATCGTACATGTGGGCTTGAAGTTGTACTGGTGCCATAAAGAACAGAGGAGAACAGATGCAGCTATGGAAACGAGCCAAATTAATAATGGAAGCGAATGCTTGTTTAGCTAAACTTTCTTCTCTGTGGTACCTTCTCCATTGGGAAGGAGCTACACTGTATACAAAAGACTCAGTCATTATGCCAGCAATATCTCCACTGGGTAAACAGTTCTAACAAGAACATTTGTCCAGAGAGACAACAACAACAGGGGGGGAAAGGAGAAACCTCAACACCTGGATGAGTTGCATTACACAGACTGTGGAAAAATGATATAAGAAAACAGCCATAAAATGTTAACCCACTGGGCAGCACACTGCAGTTTTAGAGCAGGATTCTTATGTAACCCTGTTTAAGAATAATGAAAGATTTTGGCTGACTCTCCAGAGAAAGCTGTGTTCCTCAGACTGCTTTGCAACATGAGATTCAGGAAATCATCAATCAGGTGGATGAGACGTGGTCTGTGCGCAATTCCATCCAGATGAGATGCTACATATATATAAGGAATATTCCCACTGGAAGAAATGGGACCCAATCAGCTCAAATCCTTCAAATCTCAATCTCTCTCTCTCTCTCTCTCTCTCTCTCTCTCTCTCTCTCTCTCTCTCTCTCTCTCTCAAATCTCTCTCTGTCTCTGTCTGTCTCTGTCTGTCTCTCTCTGTGTGCTCTTTTTTTAGAAATTCAATTCTCAGGTGAGACAAATATGAGCTAAAAAAAAGGAAAACTATTTTAAGAGAATCACGGTTTGACTTGAGTCCAGCTATGTAATGTAAGACTTGTCAACGGAGGACAAGGCAGGCTTTAGTTTGGCCAAGGCTTGGTTCTGGAACCCCAGCTAAATTATGGAATATGTGATCATAAACTGAAGTATCCCTGAGCGCGTGCAAAGTGCCATTGCTTTGCTGCTCAAGAAAAATATTTCTTACTTACTTAAGAATGAAAATCAGGGCTTCCTTAAAAGATAACATAGCTTCCTACTAGGTTTGGGGTGACAACACATCTGTTCTAAGAAATGTTCTCAGAAAAATGGTATTGCAGATCAGTACTTACAAGAAGCCTTGGGAACACTGGGGCATGGCACTGATTGATAAAGAGAACGCAAACGACAGGCTTTTCAATAAAGAGGGTGACCAAAATTAAAAGGATCTAAAACAACCACCACCTTCAAATCGTTCTGCAAAGATCAGACACATTTACGAAGTAGAAAAGAGCCAGAGTCCAGTAGCACCTTAAAGACTAACAAAATTTTTGGCAGGGTTTGAGCTTTCCTGAGCCATAGCTCACTTCTTCAGATACATATACGAAGTGTGCTGCAGAAATAATACTGTGGGACTGCAGATGTTATACTGGGACATATTCAAACTACTTCCCGTGCTTTACTTCAGTAATCTTTAAATCCTTGAAGGAATGTGTGCATGTGGACTGAGCCTGAAAGTACGAGACGTGCCTAAGGCCATTTAGTGAGTTTGTGGTAGAGATGAGGCTTGACCTTCCCGGACTTCTTATCTGGAGATAGTGAAACCCATCCTTGTGATGGGCATACAAACCCTCCTGTAGGAAATAGGTCCGGAATGAATAGGGTTGCCAGGTCCCTCTTTGCCGCTGGTGGGAGGTTTTGGGGGCAGAGCCTGAGAAGGGCGGGGTTTGGGGAGGGGAGGGACTTCAATGCCCTAGCGTCCAATTGCCAAAGTGGCCATTTTCTCCAGGTGAATTGATCTCTACCTGCTGGAGATAGGCTTACCAGGTCCCTCTTCTCAACCGGCGGGAGATTTTGGAGGCGAAGTCTGAAGAGGGCGGGGTTTGGGGAAGGGAGGGACTTCAATGCCATAGAGTTCAATTGCCAAAGCGGCCATTTTCTCCAGGTGAACTGATCTCTATCGGCTGGAGAACAGTTGAATTAGCAGGAGATCTCCTGCTACTACCTGGCAGTAGGCAACCCTAGCTGGAGATCAGTTGGAGAGAATCTCCAGCTAGTACCCTAGGCATGAAGTGGCCCTTAGATAGCATCTGAAACACAGCCATCACAACAAATTAAAGTAGTTGTAGGTAATTATGCCTGACTTGTTAAAGGAAAATGAAATGAGTCTTTTTGGACTAGACCTAGGCTCTATAGTCCAGCATCCTGTTTCCAACAGTGGCCAGCCAAAAACCATAGACAGCTTGCAACCGGGCCACGCTGGTAGCATCTCTTCTTTTGTTCCCATTATCTGGTATTCAGATATGAAGCACCTCATAAATATTCTCCTTTACCTGTGTTCATTCACTACTTTTCCTTTAGCTGTGGTGTTAGTGATGTATGCATTTCCTGATTCACTTTTTTTCATGTGGAATGCTGTCTGAGTCCTTGTGACACCTAGTGGCTGAAGCATGGAAGAAAATGAAGGAAGACGAAACAGTGAGGGGGAGAGAGGCAACGAAGGGAGGCTTCAATAGGGAATCAATTTGCCAGGATCAAGGCCCAAGCAAAATTGTAATATAATGTAATTGTACTATAATAGCTTCATAAGAAGAAAGTGTGGGTCCAACGGGCAATGAACCTCAGGTAAAATTCCCATGCATAAGCGACCATGGTCTTTTATGCATGGTTAGTATGTCCCTGGCTCATCCCTCTCTTGTCTCACTCTTTTATTCACCGAGATCGGAAAACCTTATGCACAGTGTGGCTTGAGAGCCAGCGTGGTGTAGTGGTTAAGAGCGGTGGTTTGGAGCGGTGGACTCTGATCTGGAGAACCGAGTTTGATTCCCCCACTCCTCCACATGAGCGGCAGACTCTAATCTGGTGAACTGGGTTGGCTTCCCCACTCCTCCACATGAAGTCAGCTGGGTGACCTTGGCTAGTCACGGCTCTCTTAGAGCTCTCTCAGCCCCACCTACCTCACAGGGTGTCTGTTGTGGAGAGGGGAAGGGAAGGTGATTGTATGCCGGTTTGATTCTTCCTTAAGTGATAGAGAAAGTCAGCATATAAAAACCAAATCATCATCATCTTCTTCTTCTTCTTCTTCTTCTTCTTCTTCTTCTTCTTCTTCTTCTTCTTCTTCTTCTTCTTCTCCTCCTCCTCCTCCTCCTCCTCCTCCTCCTCCTCCTCCTCCTCCTCCTCCTCCTCCTCCTCCTCCTCCTCCTCCTCCTCCTCCTGGGCATCTCAGGAGCAATGCATAAACACAAGTAGATATCAGGAAGCATCCGAGCTAAATCCTAGACCCAGCAAACCATTCTGGAATACTGTGAATTTTTTTAAAAAAATCTTTATTATTTGTATTTATTTAGGGAATTTATGCGCTCCCTCTCCAAAGTCTTGCATGAGATGACTTGCAAGTACCCCCCCGCATAAAATCATACAAACACCATAAATTATGAATATAAAACGAAACAAGCCATTAAAAACATAAAATAATCACTGAATATCCTTTAAAAAGTCCATAAAATAGAACTCAGACAAGAAGCAGACCATAAAAGAGATTAAAAGATTTTTTAAAAACTCTTTGTTCTGGCTTGGTGTCTAATAGACTGTACAAGTGGGCCCCCGCAGGGAATCATCCCATTCTCTCCCCTTTGCCATATGAGCCCGGGCGCAGCTCCCTTCCACCCCCCACCCCCCGTTGCAAGCCTGGTGCAGCTCCAGGCCTCCACAGCCACCTCCAGGCCCAGCCATGGTGCTGTCCAAGAGCCACTTTGGGGCCCAGAGAAGCTCCTAGACTCCGCTGCTACTTATGGTTGCCAATCTCCAGGTACTTAAACAACAAAACAAGCACTCGGGATTGTTTTGAATCCTTAACCTCCAGGTACTAGCTGGAGATCCCCTGTTATTACAACTGCTATTACAACTGATCTCTAGCCGATAAAGATCAGTTCACCTGGAGAAAATTGACACTTTGCCAATTGGACGCTCTAGCATTGAAGTTCCTCCCCAAACCCTGCCCTCCTCAGGCTCCACCCCCAAAACCTCCCACTGGTGGCAAAGAGGGACCTGGCAACCCTACTGCTACCATAGCCAGGCCTGGAATATAGGGTTGCCAAGTCCCTCTACAGCTCAATGCAGACTGACAATACCACCTGTTTTCTGATTTTGCTATCATTTACTGATCCAATGTTCAACTTCAGGATTCTTCAAGCTGATCTGTTTGGAAATATATTTTGTATTTATCCATCAAAGTGAAGAATCCACTTAATTTCAGTTTAAGCATGGGATGACGGAAAATAAAACTGCAGTTGTGACCACAAAGCCCTCAAAGACGTTCATGGTAAATTCCTGTAGTCCTAGCGGAACAATGGAGAAGACATTTTGGAAGGATCTTTAGGAAGTAGTAAATAACTTTTAAAAGCAGACAAGATTATCTTGAAATTATAAAGGTATTACAAATATTTATGCAAGGAGCTAAAAAGCAGAATCCCTTTTACTTAAAATTATTTGGACAATGAAGATTCGTAGCTCTCTTTTATGTATAAACATGGCAGCAGCATTCTAAACAAATTTACTGGTGGTATTAGTATAAGACAAATATTTATGGAAGCTACCCTAGGTAAGAACCTAGGTTCCAAGAGACAGTTTTAGGAAAACCTAAGGTGCTGAAGGATTCTGCCACACCACTCCTGTCTTCACTGTATCTTTTTTGTGGATAATAAATTAGACGGCAAAAGCAAAGTGTCTGTTTCCTCTTAACTGAGAAATATATCTTTATGCATTTTTGACACTGTCTCTGAGCGCCTCGATACAACAATATAGTTAAGGAAGTGTTTTAGTACTGTTCAGCCAGTATAGAGTGCGCAAATTAATTCCATTCTGTCCAATCATCTTATATTCTAATAGCCAAGTGTGGCCCAGTTCGTGGATACTTAAATCTTTGGATCAGGGCCTCACTGACACAACACAGATGGTAATACCATCTTGGGGAATTCCCTAAGTTTGCAGAAAAATATGAAAGCTTAAAAAAGAAGGAGGGAAAACAGAGAACAGATGACTGTGCAGGTACAGAGAACTGTTCCCAGCAGTTAGTCGAGAAGGAGGAGGTGAAGAAATATTGGAGGGGCACTTACAATAGAGTGACATGTGGGCGTCTGGTGAATCTAGGGTTGCCAGGTCCCTCTTTGCCACTGCTGGGAGGTTTTTGGAGCGGAGTCTGAGGAAAGCAGGGTTTGGGGAGGGGAGGGACTTCAATGCCATAGAGCCCAGTTGCCAAAGCAGCCATTTTATCCAGGTGAACTGATCTCTATCGGCTGGAGGTCAGTTGTAATAGCAGGAGATCTCCAGCTAGTACCTGGAGGTTGGCAACCCTAGGTGAATCGTTGGGAGAGTCAAGAGAGTTACTGCTGCCATGGCAGCAAAGCCGTGGGACGCAGCATTTGGACACAGTTGGTGATAGCTGAAAATGACAGATTGAAAAAATGCAACTAAGGTACTATTTACACAGCCCAAATAATGCACTTTCAATCCACTTTCAATCCACTTTGAAGGTGGATTTTACTGTGTGAACTGGCAAAATCCACTTGCAAACGATCGTTAAAGTGCAGTGAAAGTGGATTGAAAGTGCATTATTTGGGCTGTGTAAATAGCACCTAAGTGTTCAAAGCTGTGGGAGGGTTTGTAAGAGAAATAAGACGTATAGAGTAAACCACAAGCCAGTTTCAGATACCCGAGAAGGAAAATATAGCCACAAAGCAGCAGCAGATTGGGAAGTGAAAATTAGAGTTGCCAACCTTTAATAATGACTCCACACCTTCCTATTTTTATCCAACCAAGCTTCTTACTTTTTTAGCCTTTAGGATCTTTTTTGTTGAGAAAATCTAAGATTCCCACTTTCAATTATTTATCAAACCGTTTGCCCTTGCTAGTTGCTAATGTATATTAGCTCAATAGAAACCTACTGCCATAGCCAACCTCTCCCATCACTGACAGTTTCATGGTATTTCTTGATACCTCAGGTTGAAGAGAGGCGATATTGTGTAGTAGAGCACTGATTTTGGTACAACGTGGCTAGGCAGACTCTCCGGCAAGAGCTAAGAAGAAGAATTGGTTTTTATATGCTGACTTTCTCTACCACTTAAGGCGGAATCAAACCGGGTTACAATCGCCTTCCTTTCCCCTCCCCCCAACAGACGCCTTGTGAGGTACTGTAGGTGGGGCTGAGAGAGTGTGACTAGCCCACGGTCACTCAGTTGGCTTCATGTGTAGGAGTGGTGAAACCCACCCGGTTTACCAGATTAGACTGCCGCTCATGTGGAGGAGTGGGGAATCAAACCCAGTTCTCCAGATCAGAGTACACTGCTCCAAACCACCGCTCTTAACCTTTAGGAGAGGTTTGTAACAAAAGTACAAAACCAAACAGAGTTAAGTATTCGTTCTTGTCCTGGATGCTTTGGAAGATCCAAGAATCAGACTGCTAGTCACAGAAGGTTATGCCTGTGCTGTGCCGGAAGTGGTCCAGGGACTTTCCCTACAATGGGAGTAGAACTGGGATAAGATGGGAGGGGAACTAGGACAAATTGCCCCCTTCTTCACAGCAAACAGCAGCTTCATTCAGATGGGATTGCATGCTGGCTGAACATCCTGTCCTGTCTCAGCCTGTTCTCTACGGTAGGAAATTCTGAGTGGACCCCACAGTTTACGCACACACAGAATGTCACAAAACGAACGTCCTTTGAAGATGTGCTTTGCATTAAGAGTACAGCTATAACTAATTTGGGACACAGCATCTTAAGACAAATGGAATCGCTTTTTTAAAAAAGAACTATGCTACTGTACGGCAGTTCAGGTCAGTTTATTCATTTACAGTCATTTGACCAGCAGATAAACATTGTTAAATTGATCAATACAGAGCCAGGATTACAATTTTGATGCGCTAACCCGAGCTCTCCGCACTCTAGTGGCAATGTAACAAAACTTTGCCACTGTGTAGGAAACGTTGGCATCTTTATCCTCAAGTAAATATTTAATGATGAAATCATCTGAATGTCTAAAAACTCTGGTCAACAAGGGCAAAATCAGCCTATTTCTGACATCCTGATAAAATTCACAATACAATAAAATATGGGTAATTGTCTCAACATCAGAGTTACAGGGGCACAACCTAGACTCCAAAGGTAAATGCTAGAATCTCCCGCTGAGCAAGGCCGACAGAAAGGCATTAAAACGAGCTCTTGAAAAAGCCCATTGACATTTGGTAAAAGCGATGGAGGTCAGATAAGGAGCCGAAGAGAATCCCTCTCAACTCTTTAGTACTCTGTATGGTCTTGGAAGAAGGGCCCTCTCATTCTGCAATTCGATGTCTATAAGTCACAGACTAATCCTATTTTTTGCTCTGTTCAAGCCCATTTTGTTAAGTCCGCGTGGGAAGGATTCACGAGGTCGGAGACGGAGTTCAAACAACAACTGCGTTCATTGATTACAGGAACAGAACTGGTTAACACAATGAGCAACCCCTGTTTATATGTCCCCTTGACCGCCTGCGGCCATTCCCCCCTTGATCCGTGATAGGGGGACATAACCTCCTGGTGACCAATGGTACATATTGGCTTAGAGCCAATGGGGTCCGTTTGCTTTACCAATAGGGTGAGCAGGGTTTAGGATCCTTCGTGCAGAACTCAAGCTCCCAAGTCTCCCTTGCTTACTCCCCAACTATATACATACACAACACCCCTCCCCCCTAAGTCCGAGCGACCCTCACTGTGCACTGGGAGCACACAAAGTCCTGAAGGTAGCTTGGCCGCGATCGATTGCGCTGGAAACGGTGTGGCGCTGGGATGGGGGACGTCGGGCGATCCGTCGTTGCTGGATCAGTCTCACCCTCGGTGGATGAGTTGTCATCCACTGGACTGCTGGAGGAGTCTGGCGCTGGCAGCGGCAATGTTTGCTCCAATCGCTCTGGTTGTTCCGGCTCCCTGATGACAGGAATCAGCAGCAGCGCTGGCACCGTGGCTGCTTCTGACAAGTTGGCGGGGCGGCGGTGTAGCTGATCGATGTGACGCCACAGGACGTGCCCCTCCGGGGTGGTGACCCAATAGGATACCGGGCAGGTGGCGTCGTGGACCTTGGCTGGAATCCAGGAGGGGCCTGCTCCGTAGTTTGGGGCGAACACGGGGTCGTCCTGCTCAACGACCCTTGGAGTGGCAGTCAAGTCCTTGCGGCCAGGGTACTCAGGCGCCAGGTCAGGGTGCAGCCAGTCGAGCAGTGTTTTCAGCTGGCAATCCATGAGGAGTTCCGCGGGGCTCTTCCCAGTCACGGAGTTGGGCGTGGTGTGCTGTGCTAGGAGGAAATCCACCAGCCCCCTGTCCCAGTCACAACGGTCGATGCGCCACAACGCATCCTTGGTAGTCCGGACCATCCATTCCACCTGTCCGTTGGTGGCGGGGTGGAATGGAGCCGAGGTTGCGTGGCGTATCAAGTTCTTGGCCAGGAACTTCTTGAACTCAGAGGACGTAAATTGGGCCCCGTTGTCGGAGACCATGGTGTCCGGCAAGCCGGGGGTTGCGAAGACCTTGCGCAGCTCTTGGATGACTGTACGTGAGGTCATAGAGCCGACATCAACCACCTCCAGCCATTTAGAGTAGGAGTCCACGATAATCAGAAAAGTCTTACCCTGGAAGGTTCCCGCAAAGTCTATGTGGATGCAGGACCAGGGAGTGTGTGTGGACTCTCAGTGCTGGGTCGGGGCACATGGCATCTCTGGGCGCGACTCCTGGCAGGATCGGCAATGGCTCACCCACTCCTCGACAGCAGTGTCGATGCCTGGCCACCACACGTAGCTCCTAGCCAGGGCCTTCATGCGCACGATTCCCGGGTGGCAGACGTGTACAGTCTCCAGGACCCTTGTGTGCAGCTTCGCCGGAATCACCACGCGGCTCCCCCAGAGCAGGCACCCCTTGTTGAGTGATAGCTCATGTTGGTGTGTGGCGAACGGCTTGAATTCCCCGTCAGGCTTGGAGGCTGGCCACCCCTTCCCCACCAGTTGAGAACCCGGGTGAGGGTGCGATCCTTAGCCGTGTGCGCGGCGATGTCCGATGTGTGGAGGGGGGCTTCCGGCAGCAACTCCAGCAGCATGATGTCGCCAGTGGGATGCAGGTCCGGGTTGCAGACTTCCAGCGGCAGGCAGCTGAGGGCGTTGGCGTTGCCGATAGACTTCCCGGGCCGATGGGCGAGCTGGAACTCGTAGGCATTCATAAAAATGGACCAGCGGAGCATCCGGGTTGACAGGATCTGTGGTGTCTGGCGATCCGGAATGAACAACCCCAAGAGCGGCTTGTGGTCAGTCACAATCGTGAACCGGCGGCCATAGACGAAGTCGTGGAACTTCTTGACGCCGGCCACGACGTCGAGGGCCTCCCGGTCGATCTGCGCATAGTTCAGTTCGGCCAGAGTGAGAGTCCTGGAGTAAAAAGCGACCAGGGCTTCCCGACCGTCAGGCAACCGGTGCTGCAGGACCGCGCCAACACCGTACGGGGAGGCATCACAGGTCAGCACCACCGGCAACTTCTCGTCGAAGTGGACGAGCAGGCTGGACGAGGAGAGGAGGCCCTTTGCGGCCTCGAAGGCTCGCTGCTGCGGCTTGCTCCACGACTACAGAGTGGACTTGTCCAGGAGGCGGTGGAGGGGCTCGGCGACCAATGCCTTGTTTGGCAGGAAGGCGTGATAGAAATTTAAAAGTCCCAAGAACGCCTGGAGGGGCGCTGTGGATCGCCTTGACTTTCGCTGGTCGGAGACGGAGTTCAAACACCAACCGCGTTCATTGATTACAGGAACAGAACTGGTTAACACAATGAGCAACCCCTGTTTATATGCCCCCTTGGCCACCTGCGGCCACTCCCCCCTTGATCCGTGATAGGGAGACATAACCTCCTGGTGACCAATGGTACATATTGGCTTAGAGCCAATGGGGTCCATTTGCTTGACCAATAGGGTGAGCAGGGTTTAGGATCCTTCATGCAGAACTCAAGCTCCTAAGTCTCCCTTGCTTACTCCCCAACTATATACATACACAACACATTTCTAGTAAATTATCAGGGGCTAGGATACTGTACGGCAATATTGTTGTGCGTGCGCGCTTTAGTTCTAGAGTGGCGCAAAGTTCCAGGGGCAACATTTACCCAGGTTGGTTCCTTCTGCAGAAAGTTTATCAGGGATACAGTCCTTAATTACACGACTGCACGCCAAACTATAGAGCCGCACACATTCAGTTGGAATGCCTAGTTAGTGTCTGGGTCACTTTCCAGAATCCTGCAAGAAGCAGCTTCATTGCAGTGCATGACAGGAAGAGCATCGTATTAGCCGAATTCACTTATATCTGCCTTTTGTCTGTCAAATTCTGATTGCTCGGAAACAGCAAACTGCAAAAAGTAGCCCTCTGAAGTAGCTTCAAAGACATCCAGTTACCTAGAATACAGTTATTGAAATCATTGAACTATGTGGATTAAGGCATGCCAGGCATCAGAGTTTGGTAACACTGGGCAGTGGCTGAGGCCTCAAGCCATAGGGGGGACAATTAGGATTGCCAACCTCCAGGTAATAGCTGCAGGTCTCCTGCTATTATAAATGATCTCCAGCCAACAGAGATCAGTTCAGCTGGAGAACATGGCCGCTTTGGCAATTGGAGTCTATGGCATTGAAGTCCCTCCCCTCCCCAAACCCTGCCCTCCTCAGGCTCCACCCCAAAACCCTCCCGCTGGTGGTGAAGAGGGACCTGACAACCCTAGGGACACTGCAATGGTTGATTGACTGTTGATGCTGTGCGGCAGTCACCATTGCCTGCCCTCTCTTTCTAGGAGTGGCAGGGGGATCGGTGGCCCAAAGAGATCAAGCCCTCCTTCCCACAACCTTCCCGGCACATTCTTCTACCTCCCTGCAAAGAGGAAGAGAACAGGCAAGTAAGCGGCAGCTCCAAATTCCCTTTGCCACTTTGAGCAACATGGGAGCAACAATAGCAGCTGGGGAGTAGATGTTGCTGCTTGCCCTCAGTTTCTTGAAGTTGAGTGTTGACCAATAGGGAAGTGCTGACGGCTCTTACCATGCTACACCTTTAGCCAGTCCTGAGAAGGTGCTGCATCAATGCCGTGAGCAACCCTAGCTAGGGCTGCCAGCTCCGAGTTGAGAAATACCTGGAGATTTGAGGGGTGGGGCCAGAGGAGGGTGGGATTTGGGGAGGGGAGGGACTTCAATGGGGTAGAATGCCATGGAGTCCACCTTCCAAAGTGGCATTTTCTCCAGGTGAACCAAATCTCTGTTGCCTGGAGATCAGTTGTAATAGCGGGAGATCTCCAGCCACCCACTGGAGGTTGGCAACCCTAACCCTAGCTGAAGAACTGATGTGGGTTTATTTATTGACATAAGTCCTCACTCCTCTCCCATATGTTGCTGGTACTGTTTCATGCATATGTTAATCATTTCTAGGAAAACAATAGCTTGGCAGGTTATTACTATTGTGTCTTATTTAAAAAAAATGGAAGTGGATATCCTACTTCAACTACCCTGTTACACTGAAACACTTAGAACAAGACATATTTCTCAGTTAAGAGGAAATAATTGCTTTGCTTTAGCCATTTAATTTATTATAAACAAAAAGATATGGGAAAGGTAGAAGGGGTATAGGCAGGATCCTCCAGTCCAGCACCTTAACTTTCTAAAAACTGTGCTGAATCTGTTCCTGAGAGTAGCTACCATAAATCTTTGACTTTTCTAGTAAATTTGTTTAGAATGCTGCTGCCCTGTTTATACATAAGAGAGCTCTGAACCTTCCTAGTCCAAATAATTTAAGTAAAAGGGATCCTGCTTTTTAGCTCCTTGCATAAATATTTGCAGTACCTTATAACTTCAAGATAACCTTCTCTGTATTTAAAAGTTATTACTACTTCCTAAAAATCCTTCCAAAAACATCTTATCCATTGTCCTAGCAGAACGACAGGAAAATTTGGGGTTTATTGTGAATAATTACTGGATGCCGTTGAAGGCTCTGTGATGACATCTGCGATTTTACATCTTGCCTTTCCTCACTCAAAGTGAGGTTAAACAGGCCCTTCAGTTTGATGAATGCAAACAAAATATACTCCCAAACAGATCTGCTTGAAGAACCCTGAAGTTTAACATTGGATCAGTAGATGATAGCAAAATCAGGATACCGGCAGCGTTGTCGATCCATACTTTGGCAACAGTTTCTACAGATTTCCACAAAGAGGACTCACTCATGAGATTTTCACCCCATTTGTTATGCTAAACTAATCTTCTGAAGTGGGAAGAATCCCTGTGTAATAATTCTGCAGATTTATTTCACCCCACGTTGACATGCCCCCTGCTCCTCTGACTAAGGCCCATGCATTGTGTGTGTGGGGTGTGTGCGCCAGGGCATTCTGCCAGCCCACAAATAAATATTATTCATGTCATTTTTCAAAACAGAGCATTTTCTCCCCTAACAGATGAGAATGTATTGTGGGATGGGATAGGATGTGCGGAGCATGTATTACAAGTTTCTTTAGGTTCTGATCCTGACATTCAGATTCTCTCTGCTTTACTGTTTCCTTCCTTAATTTTCTTAATACTTCCAAGCTCCAGTCATTTCTTTTCACAAATACTCAAACAGTAGCTACAAACAGTAGCTAAACCTCTTTAACACCATTTACATGGGATCTTGTTCATGTAGCTGAAGAAAGATTAGTGAATGATAAGAGGTGAGAGTGAATGTTTGCAAGCTGAATACTACATAATGGGTACTATCACTACACCCAAATTATAAAATATAATTTAGAGACATTCGTTTACATTTCTGTATGGGAATTAAGCTCTGTCTTATCCTCTTGTGACATGCCTTGTATTGCTTAGTTAGAATCAAATTAAATCAAGATTAAAAAAAAAAAAACTTCTTATCCTCTTTCTGTTTCCAGCGAGAAGAGAATGGGCGAAAACGCACGGTCGCTTTAGCCTCCTTTATTCCGTTTCAGTCAGGATTCAGCCAGGATTGAACGCACGTTTGGTGAAACACATGTGTTCGATCCTGGCTGAATCCTGGCTGAAACAGGGAATTAAGGAGGCTAAAGCGACCATGCGTCTTAATGTTTCCTTTAGCCCATCAAACCCACTGAGGCGAAATGAAGGAGAGTTCAAAAACTGTTGCACATGATCTTGAGCCAACACACACCTGGAGAAGATCTGCTGTTTTTTTCATTGGGTACTGTTGTGGTTCTGAGGAGACCACCTTAGTGATGATGGTCACGTCTCCTGATGTACCCATTGCCCTCTCTGAGTACCGGTAACTGGCATGTTGGTGAATGCAGGATGCCAAGCATTCTCTATCCTAATTCAAAATTTTCTGAGTCTGATTCCTGAACCAGGACTACTACTTCCCACCTCTTGTTTTTCCACTAGCGTAATCATGCTTTAAAAGTGAATGATACATTGCCTACTCTGGCCATATGGTTTTAGCATTCATGTCAGTGATGGATAAGTGACTTGGTAGCATTTTCATGTTGTATTCCGTAGAGTTGAGAGTGTCGTTATGAGAGAATGTTCACCATACCAACCCATCCTTCTCCTGGCAATCTTCTCACGTGAGCTGATAAGGATGACCAAGGGCCTTTTAGTGTGTTTTACATCAAAGTTTGATGAAGGGGTCTGACAGCCTGGATGTCAATGCTGTAAATAAACCATTAATCACACTGCTGTTCCATGCCACAAACCCTTCCCAGAGGGCATGAACCTTCTACAGTTCACTAATATAAACCACATCTTCTCTTGTCCAGAAGTGAATTAGTGGGGTGGCTGTAATGTCAGGGCTCTCAAGGTGGGCTTGCTGCATGTCAGAATACATGCCATGACTTTGATTTTAATGCACAGGTCAATGCTACGATCCGTATGATTATCCATGGTCAGTTAATATGGGAGATGATGGTGGCAGTGACTGTTCAGAAAAATAAAGAAGTTCTATAGATTTTACAGAAGAGTTTTGGGTTAACATCACCTGTGTGTATGTAAAGTGCCTTCAAGTCGCAGCTGACTTATGGCGACCCCTTTTGGGGTTTTCATGGCAAGAGACTCACAGAGGATACACACACGCAAATAACGACAAAAAGAATCCCTTCCTCTTGGCCCATAGCATAATGATTAAGGGTATACAAATTATCATCCAAGATGGAAATTTTTAAGGCTCGTTACAATGCCCCTTCTCAAGTCAAAACCTTTTTAAACCACTGTGAGTGAAAATTAAGCTATGTATGGCTGTGTGCTTTTATTTAAATGTTATCGAAATATTTCTTGAATGTAAGGAATTCCGTCACAGAAATATCCTTTTATGGACTTGCCCTGAGAAAGTAGAAAACTCTGCAATCCTAAAACGGATCACTAGGGAGACCACATATGCTCCCCAACCCCAGCCCTGGAGACATGCTTCAGGATAGGGACACTATGCCCCTCACCAGTGGTTCTCCCATTGCAGCTCTCTGCTGTTGGTTCTGCTTTCTGGCTTGCTCCAAATTCTCGGCTCCACCGGTTTCTTCTTGCCTTCCATGTAGGATTGCTAACCTCCAGGTACTAGCTGGAGATCTCCTGATCAACTGATCTCCAGCCAACAGAGATCAGATCACCTGGAGAAAATGGCCACGTTGACAATTGGACTCTATGGCATTGAAGTCTCTCCCCTCCCCAAACCCTGCCCTCCTCAGTTTCTGCCCCAAAAACCTCCCGCCAGTGCGAAGAGGGACCTGGCAACCCTACTTCCATGTCTGTCAGCTGGTTCTGAGGATCCAAACAAGTTTCATTTCTGTAAATAACTACAACCTATAATATTCCACTCCTTGGAAGGGAAGGGCCAAATTCACACGACTTGGCTGCTCCCATATTATATGGCTCATGCAAGCAGATCGTTCACATGAATAGTTACTTGCTGGTTTTCTGAGGTGACTGCTGTGTCAAGTAGCACTCCCAAGCTGTAAGCCTAGCTTTACAAGGGAAGTATAACCCCATCTAAGACAGGACAGATCTGAAGTCCCTGGTCTGCCTTTCTATTAACCTAGGGCCTAGGCCTTTTATGCAGGGACATTTTCCTGTGGTCATCCCTGCTGACTGCTTCAGGGTTTCCTTTTGATTATGCATGCCTTTTCTGCCTGTTAGACGTTGCCTTGCTCTCCCCGTGCATTTTGCCCATGTTTTCCAGATTTGAGCTAAAACGGCATCTGGAAAACATGGGCAAAACATGCTGGGAGAACGAGGCGACTGCTGATGGGAGGAAAAGGCATGCATAATCAAAAGGAAGCCCTGAAGCAGTCGGTGGGAGTGACCACGGGGAAACATCCCTAGAGAACCTCTGTCTTGTAAGGATTAAGTTTCAGCTTGTTCACCCTCATCCAGCCCATTACTGACTCCAAGCATTCTGTTCAGAACATCAACAGCATCCTTGGGATTAGGTGGGAAAGATAGGTAGAGTTGGGTATCATCCACATATTGGTAACAGCACGGGCCAAACCTTCAGTGGCTTGATATAGATATTTAAACAGCGTGGGGGATAAGATCGAACCCTGCAGAACCCCACAGGTAATGGCCATGAGGTAGAGCAGAAATCCCCCAGCACCACCTTCTGAGACTGATCCCCACCCAGGTAGGACTCAAACCACCATAACACAGTGCACCCCCCAGTCCCAGTGCCAAGAGGCGGCTCAGTAGAATACTATGGTCAATAGTTTCAAAGACCACTGAGAGATCCAGCAGAACTAGGAAGATCACATTCCCCCTGTCTCATTCCCGGTAGAACCAGCGTGGTGTAGTGGTTAAGAGCAGTGGTTTGGAGTGGTGGACTCTGATCTGGAGAACTGGGTTTGATTCCCCACTCCCAACGCATGAGCTGCGGAGGCTAGTCTGGTGAACTGGTTTAGTTTCCCCACTCCTACACATGAAGCCAGCTGGGTGACCTTGGGCTAGTCACACTCTCTCAGCTCCACCTACCTCACAGGGTGTCTCTTGTGGGGAAGGGAAGGGAAGGTGATTGTAAGCCAGTTTGATTCTGCCTTAAGTGTTAGAGAAAGTCGGCATATAAAAGCCAACTCTTCTTCTTCTTCTCCTCCTCCTCCTCCTTCTCCTCCTCCTCCTCCACCACCACCACCACCACCACCACCACCACCACCAAGGTGACCAAATCAGTCTCTGTTTCAAATCCCAGCCTGAAGCCAGATTGAAATGGGTCTAGGAAATCAGTCTCTTCAAAGAGCCCCGGGACCTGAGAAGCAGCCAGCTTCTCAAGCACTTTGCCCAAGAATGAAAGATTGGAAACTGGTTGGAAGTTCTCCAGCATAGTAGGGCTTAGGGAAGGTTTTTTTCCCCAAAAACAGTTCTAATCATTGCCTCCATGAGCACAGGTGGCACAACTCCCACCCTCAAGGAAACATTTACCACCACCCTTACCCACTCAGCTAGTCTCCTTCTGTCAGCTTTTATTAGCCAGGAAGGGCAAGGGTCAAGAACACAGGTGGTATGTCTCACTTCTCCAAGGATCTTGTCCACATCCTCGGGCTCCACAAACTGAAAGGTATCCATATAAATCAGACAAGCAAGTGCCAAAGGTACATCATCTGGACATGTATCCACACCAGCATCTAA
This sequence comes from Euleptes europaea, assembly GCF_029931775.1. NCBI lineage: Eukaryota > Metazoa > Chordata > Lepidosauria > Squamata > Sphaerodactylidae > Euleptes > Euleptes europaea. Next base: position 66,917,707 of record NC_079320.1, on the reverse strand, counting down.
CCCAGAGTGGACCTGGGCAATTTTGGATGAAAATCTGGGTGAAAAGAACAAAAAGACCACTCAGGAAATATCTGAGTGAACCTGGCACCTGGGTGCTGTCACAGAAAACCCTATTTCAGGTAGTCACTTTCCTCTTATTCATCATTGCCAAGGCTGAGCAATATGTATACAGCAAATCAGGGGGCTGCTTCTTACTCAAGCACTGAAGCATATACCCATAACTGGACTTGATAGTATTTTAGGCCAATTTCCTTATCCAGCTCTGTATGTCTTTTCAAAACTGCTTACATTTTGTCGAGTTTCATGTAAAATGTTCATTGTTGGAGAGGCACAGTTTCCTCGCATGATTTGTTCCATTGCCCAACGATGAAGAGAGATTTTTCTGTCTTCCTGCAACTTAATATTCATCTATCATTTGATGCCAGAAGGACTATAAATTTCCTTCTTGCCATTACTAGATCTGTGTTAAATTTTCACCAGGGCAAAAGATGTGTGGGGTAGGGAGGTTGAAATACTTTCCAAAAAAGTGTCCAACTCCCCTTCTCAAATGTTCACCTTATTCATGGTTTTCTTTCCAAGACCCACTGCTGCTTCGGTGCCAAGTTTTGGGACATTTTCGAGAACAGTCAGATGGGTGATCTACAGCGAACTGGAGATCAGATAGCAAACACAATTAGATGTCACAATGTTTTATAGGTAACCATATGTAGCTTTGTGACAACATCACAAAGCTAGTTGAGGGCGAAGACTCGGTCTGAATCTATTCACTCTGAATGATGAACATTCCTACCCTATTTAGTGCAGTCCCCTTTAAAAAAAAATGCAAAGTGCAGGTCATTTTAGTCCCTGCCAAATGTTTTGTTGTAAAAAGGAACATCCTTTTTGGTTCATTCCTAGTCCCTATAAGTACCATGCTTAATGCAAATATTTTCCTTACTCTGCTTAGTACTGAGCTCATATACTGGTGTAGCAGAACACCCTGCTCTGCTTCATACAATTTGGAAAACGTCACAACAAGACAAAGAGAAAGGAAGAACAAAGATTTATTTATTTATTGATTTATTGATTTATAACCCGCCCTCCCCAGCCGAAGCTGGCTCAGAGCAGGTCTCAATAAGAGTATTAAATTGTTTAAGAAGGACTGGAGCAGTACATTGGCCTAATGCACAGATGACCCCTCTGGGAACAACACGGGGCGTGTTAAGAGAATTCCCAACGCCATCACAGACCTTAATCAATGTAACTGTCTGTGTCTGTTTTTGGACTTAAAATTGAAACGTAACACTGCAGAGTATGAGGTTTTCACATCAGCCAGTTTAGTTAGGCTGAAATGTATCTTACTAAAACAACACCAGTAGACTGATCTATTTAAATTAGTGCAGTTGGTGCGTTAAAATTAATTCAGTTGCTGTTCTGGCTTTGAACTGATTTATAGGTTAAACTCAAATTGTTTTGTATATTACTGACATCTTTACAGAGGTACTTTTAAAGTAATGATGACTTGGAAGAAAGCTGTTTATGAAAACTACCTTGGTACTTTCTAGCACCTGAGTACATTCTCTGTCCTAGACTGGTGCGTATAATGGACAAGGAGTCTTTAGCTGCTTTTTAATGGAATTAAACTGACTTGAACGGGTCCTCCCTTTGTGTAAAGGAGAAATGCTTCTGTCCTGTCCCCCCCTTGACGATAATGTGATGTATGGCTGAGTGCTGGTGCATGATTTGACTTGTGCAACTCTACCCTCTTGAATGGGAAAATAATTTATTGAATGCACATGCCTATACCCCCTGGGAAATGGGAGGGAAGCCACAAAAAATAGTGGTGTTTGGATAACTCCTAGAGCATGGCACTAATGTGATGACATCATTTCCAGGTTTGTGCCAGAAGTGACAGTACAACACTGATCCCCTCCCCGCATTTTGCGCCTGCTGTTCCGTGGTAGGGTTGCGAGGGCCTCCCTCTCCACTAGCAGGAAGTTTTTGGGGGCAGGGGTGGGCAGTTGCGCATGCACGCGGCCGCACGTGATGTAACCCATCACACACAGCCACCACTCCAAACAGGCTGCTAGATTGGTGGGCAATTGCCTGCTGGTTCCATCAAGCTGGCAACCCTACCCAATGGGCTTAGGGTTGCCAGCTACAGGTTGGGAAATACCTGGAGATTTTTCGGGCAGAGCCTGAGGAGGGCGGGGTTTGGGGAGGGGAGGGACTTCAATGCCATAGAGTCCTATTGCCAAAGCAGCCTTTTTTCTCCAGGTGAACTGATCTCTATTGGCTAGAGATCAGTTGTAATAGCAGGAGATCTCCAGCTAGTACCTGGAGGTTGGCAACCCTAAATGGGATTAACAGTGCAATCCTAAACAGAATTACACCCTTCTAAATCCATTGAAGTCAATGGGCTTACAAAGGAGTAACTCTGTTTAAATTTGCACTGATAGTCTAGTATAACAGGAAACAGGAAGTTGGGCTTAATCTATATTACTAAACAATGCAGCAGTTGTTGTGCCTGTTTAAGTTATACGCTGAACCTAATTTGGAATTTAAATTGTATTTCGCTCTTGATACAACAGGTACATGGAGAGATACAAAAACTTTAAAAAGTGAAACTTCCCATGAATTTAAAGAACATGCTACTAGGGATTATACCAACAACCACACCTAAAATCTCAGTAGAACTATTTAAGTATATGGTTACAGCTGCGAGCCTGCGAGAGTTGTACAAGCAATGAAATGGAAATCAGAAGACTGTCCAAGTTTGGAGGACTGGAACAGCAAAATCACAGAATATGTGACAATGGCAAAAATGACAAGCTGTGCTAACTAAAGGCCAAGAAAAGAATTTGAAGATAAATGGAAATTAAATTGTTCATATTGCTCCTAAGAACCAAGTTAAAGTTAAGCTATTATTTCAAATGTGAATTATATTTTTTTAGAGAAGCAAACTTTTTAATATTATGTAGCATGATTTATTGTATTAACATATTTTAAGTAATTATAGAGAATACAGAAGACTGTTTGGCTGGGTCGAACAGAAATTATTATGGGCTTCATAGAAATAATTGAATTAGGTCATATATCTCCTTCATTGGTTGAATTATTTCTTCTATGATTTATCAGATAATCAGTGAAGATGTTTTCAAATGGGGTATGACTTCTAAAGTGTGATATCTCTTCATTTATGCTATTTTAACATTATGCTAAATAAGCTTAAAGCATTGTTTTAATTATGACTTTCGTCTGAATGTATTAAGTATTCTCATGAGTAGTTGTAATCCCAGTCTTATCTATATCATCCTTTTTGTCTGTTTTATTATAACTTTTTCTTTTTTCCTGTATTTATATGTAAAATACATAAATATAACTTTTTTAAAAAAGATACAACACACACCCTTTTGCTATGCTCACCCAAAATGGATTTATTACCTGGGTTTACCATACAGTGCCCCTCGTGAAATTTATTTTGGTTAAATCAGCAGGATGCATGGTAAGTTTTTCCAAGCTATAAGTCATGGTTTCATGGCTGACAATTTAATAAGGCATTGATTTCACTTTGGAATCATAGCTGTTTTCTTTAAAACTTCTTCTTTTGATTAGCCTTAACTGAACCATAAAATACATTCCTCACTGAAACCTAATCTGGTGATTCACATAGCCTTTGGCACATGCACATAAATGATCAGTTTTGAGATGCTTGCATTTTGAAGAATTGGCAGAAACTGGATTCTGTATTTTTAAACTCTGAATGTTAATATTTTAAATTTTAATGTTAGTATATATAACTTCAATGTTAATAATATTTACTGAATGTTACTATTTCTAATTTATTCTTAGAAATAATCTAAGAAAAGGGTAATCCTCCGTTGCCAAAAAAAGAGGAAACTTTACAAATTAGAAATAGTAACATTCAGTTTGAACCTTTGAGGGTCTACAAAAATAATCCTTTCAGAAAGAGGTTTGCTTTTGTTACTAAATAAGGTTGTTAGCCAGACATGGAAGTTCGCAATGAATCAGAAGAGCTGCTATGCTTTATTGAGACCTAGTTTCTTCCAAAAAGGTTTGTGAGGCAGACATGGAAGAACGATTCCCTGCAGACTTCTTTGGGTCAAAAACCAAAGAGGAACAAGACTTGAACCCTTTCTCTCTGAACCAAATTGAACCTTAACGGCTTCTCAAGTGAGCTGGGTTGTCTGGGGTCACAGATTTAGCTAGAGTAAATACTATGCTCTGAGGTAGGTCTTAAGGCGGTCCCCTCTATGGCAAAGGCTACACACAGTCCTTTTCAGGATTCCCAATCCTTTAACTTTCTCCATCTCCTAAACCAAGGGTCCTCATACTCTTGTTGCTGTGCGGTCAGTCCTCTCCATCTGTTGCTGTATTATGAAATTGCAAGGCAGACCTCCTTGTTGCAGAATGAAGCCCCAAAGCACCTTTGAAGGAACACAATACTGCTGCTGAAGCGAAGACATTCAGGCCTTGCAAGCGGCTTGCCTCAGAGCGACCACCTGGGAACCATATTTAAGTCGCTCTGAAGTCTTCAGAGAATGGGTGGGTTATAAATAAATAAGGGGGCTGCAGACTTCTCATCTGGATTAGGCAATGGCAGAGTACAAATTTAGCCATTCTCAATACATCTCACAGGTGGCCTCCTCATACTGTGTTGGTCACCCATGCCGGTGGCCAAAGGGGCGTAGGCCCTATGTTCTGTGGGAGAGTTTTGCTTTCCCTCTTCACAGGAGACATCAAAGTGAACCATGCCCCCCCCCCAGTGCCTTTCATTTGCCTGATCCAATTGGGAAAGCTCAGATTTTATTTTTCATATTTTGGGAAGGTTTGTCACCGAGCAAGGTTTGAGAATTAGTGCTACGGTGCTTCCTCACAGATCGCCATCATTTCCATATCCTGATATAGGCTTCCTGCATATTTTACATGGTTTCTGTACAGCACTGTACTTTACAAACTATGATGCCAGGTGAACTTCCCCCCTCAAAAGTTCAACAATATATATAAATGTGTTTTAAATGCACAGACTTATTTGTCTGATATGAACTGGTTATTCACAGGGAATCACACCCCTCAGCTCCTTCTTACAGTAACCCCTGTCCCTCAGATAGGAGCTAAAATTGGTTCTGCATACTGCTGACCAGATTAACAGTGCAATCCTAAACAGAAGTACATCTTTCTAAAAGGTAAAGGTCCCCTGTGCAAGCACCGGGTCATTCCTGACCCACGGGGTGACATCACACCCCGACGTTTACTAGCCAGACTTTTGTTTACGGGGTGGTTTGCCAGTGCCTTCCCCAGTCATTTCCCCTTTACCCCCAGCAAGCTGGGTATTCATTTTACCAACCTTGGAAGGATGGAAGGCTGTCAACCTTGAGCCAGCTACCTGAAACCGACTTCCATCGGGATCGAACCCAGGTTGTGAGCAGAGCTTGGACTGCAGTACTGCAGCTTACCACTCTGCGCCACGGGGCTCCTCTAAGTCCTATGGAAATAGTGGATTTAGAAAGGTATAGCTAGGTTTATATAGTTGAGGGTGCCTGGTTTTATTTATGTTGTCAATGTTATGTATTTTATGGATTAATTTAAACTTTTAAAAGTTTGTGACCTGCTCTGAGCCTGGTCTTGGGCCTGAAAAGGTGGCCTATAAATCCAATAGAATAACAACAACAATATTTTAAGTGATATAAGGAGAAACTCTGACATATAAATATGACTGCTGTGTGAGGTACCTTCTATTCTTTCTGTAGCCTTCACAGATGGCTTTCTTACATATTCTTTCTGTAGCCTTCACAGATGGCTTTCTTACATATAACACTGACTGACTATGTTATTGAATATGTTATTCCTACTCCCAGATTGAATTTCATTTTAGCAATGAATTGCAATCTTAAAATTTAATTAAATACACAGCCTAGACCTTCACCTGTCTCTTTATTGCTAAAGGCCCTCCCTTCAAACTCACTCTGAGATCTACTAGAACAGGGTCATCTGCTGAAGCTGGAGGGTGAGATTCAAAACTGATAAAAGGAAGTATTTCTTTACACAACATATAGTTAAATTGTGGAACTCTCTGCCCCAGGATGTGGTGATGGCTGCCAACTTGGAAGGATTTCAGAGGGGAGTGAACATGTTCATGGAGGAGAGGAGTATTTATGACTACTAGTTAAAATGGCTACTAGTCATGATGCATACCTATTCTCCCCAGGATCAGAGGAGCACGCCTAATATATTAGGTGCTGTGGAACACAAGCAGGACAATGCTGCTGCAGTCATCTTGTTTGTGGGGTTCCTAGAGGCACCTGGTTGACCACTGTGTGAACAGACTGCTGGACTTTGGACCTTGGTCTGATCCAGCATGGCTTTTCTTATGTTAAACAGAACTTTCTTATGTTCTTATATATGGCTACATAACCAACAATGTTCATCAAGCACTATGCCCTTGATGGTTGAGCCCAGGATGGCACCCCCACTGAAGAACTGTTCTGCACTCCTTATTCCCTAAAGCACCTGCACCAGCCTCCTGGTCAGTGAACTTGATAAGGCTGTACCTATCAGGGTGATGCAGAGAGGCCACAAAGAATAAAAAAAAAAAAAACAGGTTTCCCGCCTGTAGCTGTTGTTCTTCAGATCGTCATCTATGCATTCCACACAACTTGCCTGCCTTCCCTGCAGTGGGTGCCTTCAACTTGTTCCTGCGTACTCATTGTATTGGAAAGAACTGAGTGGGAAGACACAGCTTTTCCCCTTGCGAGCATGCACAGTCCAAGACTGAGTTCCCAAGAGGGAGGTCTTTGCATCAAAAAGCTACCTCTAGACATTTTTGATTGGTTGCTCTGTAGGTGCAAAGCACATCAGTGTGAATGCACAGGTTACCACTTGGAGAACAATAGTCACAGGTAAGTAACCTGCTTTGCTTGGTATTATGGGGGGGGGGGAGGCAAAGTCAACATTTGCCTAGGGCACCCCAAACCCTCAGCTGACGTCTGAGTTTGGCTGGACTACTGTAGCACCCAAATATTTGCTCATTTGTACATGCAATTTAAGCCTATATACATGTTCCATGGGAACTGGGTTCAGTGAGATTTACTCCTAATTTGCAAACTACAGTTGCAGTCCATATGTAAATCTCATTTAATAAAGTAGGATTTATTTCTGCGTAAACAAACATAGATTTTAATCCTGTGCACATTTACAGCGGAATAACTCACTGAACACAGGAGGACTTACTCCTTATTTCTTGGTAAGACTGTGCTGTTCGAAAGCAGCCTAGCTACTCCAAAATCAACGGATATGTTACCATTGACTTCTGTGGGAAGTAGCTTTTTAATCATACCATTCAGTAGCTTGGCACACTCAAAATCTAAACAACGAAGACATTCATTCTGTCTGGCTCATTCACTGACCAACTATAAAGAATCCCCATTATTTACTACTACTACCTTTTTAAAAAAATGAATCTGCACAATGGCATATTCAAATCTATACAATGTAGGTGGAGATGGGAATCCAGCATAATATTGATTGTATCAGGATGTGGTCAAAACAGCCATAAAAGCAATACTCTTTAACGTACATACCAATAAGGCTTTTAAACACAGTCTGAAGGATTCTGATGCTGAATTCCCTTAGGCACTTCTGAAAACATCCCAGCTAAATACTGTAGCATATACTTATATGTATAATCAACATAACAGATATGAATGTCAAAAAATGAAAATCACCGAAAAGAATATTTATAAAATATTCCCTTTAGGGTTGCAGTTTTTAATCAGGTTAAATCATTAAATCATTCAACTGAAGCTACAGCTCAAAAAGCAACTGGAATTGAGGTTTTGGCAATATTCACATTTATTTAGTCAATTCATCAGTCAGTTGGAATAAAGGCAAATTATTAACTTATTACCTACTTCTTTTGAGTGCTATTTTCATTCTGGAAAATATGGACATCGCCTGGGCTGATTTTTAAGAAACAGTTGCTACTTTCTAGGTGGTTTTGTTTTAGAAAGATGACAAGATTGCTTCACACTTCTGAAGTATTTAGCTAGACGTCACTTGCTGACTTGTGTTTAGAGTTTGCTGCCCCTTTACAGAGTGAAAAATGGGCACACAAAACCACAAGCTTAACCTAAAGTGACCTGACATCTGATTGCTTATGTCAGTGATTCTCAGACTTCAGCAACCCAAGAACCAGAAACCAAATCCTCCCCTACTCTCTCACCAATGACCACCATATACCACCAGATTTTTTAAAAAGGTAAAGGTCCCCTGTGCAAGCACCGGGTCATTCCTGGGTGATGTCACATCCCAACGTTTACTAGGCAGACTTTGTTTACAGGGTGGTTTGCCAGTGCCTTCCCCAGTCACCTTCCCTTTACCCCCAGCAAGCTGGGTCCTCATTTTACCAACCTCGGAAGGATGGAACGCTGAGTCAACCTTGAGCCGGCTACCTGAAACCAACTTCTGTCGGGATCGAACTCTGGTCATGAGCAGAGCTTGGACTGCAGTACTGTAGCCCTCTTTTAATTCATGCAACAAGTCACCTGTGCCCTAAGGAAGCCTCTGTCCTCTAGTGACCTCAAAAGTATACAAGGAGAACCACAACAGTAATACTGTAAAAGCAAGTTTAAGTACTGCCTATTCATGGCCTACAAGTCCGGTCTCAAAGGGAAGATGAGTCTATAGGGCCAAAACTCCACAGATACTGACCCAAGTACTGATCAATCTCACCGTTTGATTGTAAGGGCCTTTTGCCAGATACAGGAAAAAACTGTCTTACTGCTGATTAACTTCTAGATAGAGCCTGGCTGAACCAGGACTGAAAAGTGGCCTAGGAAAACTCCTGGAGCTCTTCACAGTCATCTTTGGTTTTCAACCATCCTGAATAATTTGTGTCATCTGCAAACTTGGCCACTACACTGCTTACCCCCTCATTCCAGATCATTTATAAATAGGGTTGCCAACCTCCATGTACTAGTGGAGATCTCCTGCTATTACAACTGATCTCCAGCTGATAGAGATCAGTTCACCTGGAGAAAATGGCTGCTTTGGCAATTGGACTCTATGGCATTGAAGTCCCTCCCCTCCCAAACCCCACCCTCCTCAGGCTCTGCCCCCAAAAACTCCAGGTATTTCCCTACCCGGAGTTGGCAACCCTATTGATAAACAAATTAAATAGTACCAACCCCAATATTGCTCCTTGTGGGACCCCACTGTTTACTTCCATCCATTGTGAGAACTGTCCATTTATTCCTGCTCTTTGCTTCCTGTCATTTAACCAGTTTTTCATTCGCAATAGAACCCATCCTCCTATCCCATGAATTTCCCAAGATAGAATTGGCAACCTTAATTTGGTGGGTAGACTACTAGGCCTACCCACATGCTGACCTGTAAGCTGGATCTGAATGTTTGTTTTGTACTAGTCAGAAAGAAATTAGAAGGAAAACATTTTTGAAGCCAAAATATTTTTCTCTGTGTTGTATAAAGTTTTTGTTTTTTTTAACGGATACATTCTTTGAACCCAATTGTTGCTGGGTTGAAAATTTAAGCTTTAAAAGAAAAGAGTTTATTTAACATGGATGACAACAAGTATTTTCAGTCAGACTGTGGGGGAGTCATAATTTGTATGAAATAAACATTGAAAAGAAAATGAACATTGAAAGTTTTTAAAAGTTCCTAATTATAGCCTAAGAATATAATCCTAAGCAGAGTTACAACCTTCTAAAACCATTGCGTTGGATCCAGCCAGCTTTTTAGTGTAGAGAAATGGAGGAGGGTGTCCCCTTTGACCACCCAAAAGGGCTATGCTGGAGATCATGGGACCTACATGGACAAATACCAGGTGAAACAGGGCCTGGAATAATAAGGGGAACTTGGTGAGAGAGACCCAAAAAGCTAGCTGGATCCAACACAGTGGACTTCAATGTAGAAGGGTGAGACTCACTTAGGATCATACTTTAAATGGCCTTAGTAAACATCTTCCTTTTACAGAAAAGCATGTGCCACAAGAAAGATCTTTTCATTTACTGATGAAAAGGATTGCAAGCTCCAGGTTGGGAAATACCTGGCGGTTTTTTGGGCGGAGTCTGAGGAGGGCGAGGTTTGGGGAAGGATGGGACTTCAATGCCATAGAGTCCAATTGCCAAAGCGGCCATTTTCTCCAGGTGAACTGATCTCTGTCGCCTGGAGATCAGTTGTAATAGCGGGCGATCTCCAGCTAGTACCTGGAGGTTGGCAACCCTACTGATGAACCTCTATACGCAGCTGGCTAATGCTATTCACATAAGTATGGGACACAGCCATGAAGAAATGCTTTCCAGCAACTTCCAGATGGGATCTGGCATTAGAATCACCCTGCAGAAGCTGATCTTAAGTGATAGCACTGACTTGAGAATATGGAGTTGTGAAGTGAAGCTCAGGGCCAAACGAAATGGAATACTGGAAGATCCCTGCTCAAATCCACCTAGTATATGTGCATGTGTGTTTATCTAAATACTGATAGAAACTGTGCATGGGGTATGATTTGAATCAGGGCTGGGGGGTGTTTAACTTTCCCAGCTGGTGCAGCTATACTGGTAGAAACACACACATACACACACACACACACACACAGAGAGAGAGAGAGAGAGAGAGAGAGAGAGAGAGAGAGAGAGAGTCATCCACCAAAAGGAAAAAAGATGGCTGCCAGATTTTATCCCTCCAAGTGCTATAACAGGGTTGCCAACCTCCAGGTACAAGCTGGCGATCTCCTGCTGTTACCGCCAATAGAGATCAGTTCTTCTGGAGAAAATGGCCACTTTGGCAATTGGACTCTATGGCATTGAAGTCCCTCCCCTCCCCAAACCCTGCCCTCCTCAGGCTCCGCCCCAAAACCTCCTGCCGGTGGCGAAAAGGGACCTGGCAACCCTAATAACCAAGGTTGTTTAAATGAAACCAAAATACTATGCATTTTAATTCTATCTTGTAGGGTTGCCAACTCCAGTTTGAGGAATCCCTAAAGATTTGGGGGGCTGTGCCTGAGAAGGGAGCTCAGCAGGGATGGGATGCCATTTCCGCCAGGGGAAAGTTTCTCTGTAGTCTAGAGATCAGTTGCAATTCTGGGAGAACTCTGGGCCCCACGTGGAGGTTGGTAAGCCTACAGTTATCTTTCCTTACTATGATGGAAGCACCAGAAGATAGTAGATACCAGAGTAACAGGAGGATAGGGGTGAGAGAGTGCCCATGTTTTAATTTACAGTTCTGCATTTCATTAACAATGAAAATCAGCGCATGCAGCATTTCAGTGAGCTGTGTGCTGTGTGCTTGCTCATCACTGTTAATTTTGCACGGAAAGCAAATATATTCACAGTTCATGCCAAAAAAAAAAAAAAAAGTGAATAGTTTACTGTCCATAAAAGATGTCTATGTCCTCCTGCAACTTACTTCTCTTTCCTAATGGCTAGACTCCCTGCAATAAATTAGATTTTTTGTTTGGTGCATTTGCAAGAATGGGGACAGGGAAAGGTCTGTTTTGTTTTCCTTTTTATTTTTGGTTGAAATGATTGCCAGGAAGGCCTATTTTAGTGCTGTAGAGGCTTGCAGGCATGGGAATCACAGACAAGGGAAGAGAACTCTGTGTTCTCTCTAAGGAAAATTATTCCTTTGGAGAGCACAGGAGTCTTGTGGGGTCCAGATCTGCACTTTGGCATCTGACTCAGTGACAGTCAGCAGCACAGTGGTGCCAGTATTGGAAGGAACAGCCCAGGTGGGCATGGCAGCATAAGAACATAAGAAAAGCCCTGCTGGATCAGACCAAAGCCCATCAAGTCCAGCAGTCTGTTCACACAGTGGCCAACCAGGTGCCTCCAGGAAGCCCCCAATTTCAGTGTGAGCAGTGGTGGGCAGGGAGAGGTGGGCGGTGCCCTGTTTTGAAGGGCAGCGTGTTGGTATGACGACAGGAGTCTGAGCAGCAAAGTGGTGGCCGCTCTTGATGCAGTCGCCCGTTTTCCGAATGGAGACGTGTTGTTTTGGATTCAGAGATACTCCTGGATGACAAGGTGCAATTTCCACCCTATCTCTTTCTGATGCAGATGTATGATCTGCTCCTCATGCCTAATAACATAAGAACATAAGAAAAGCCCTGCTGGATCACCCATCAAGTCCAGCAGTCTGTTCACACAGTGGTGAACCAGGTGCCTCTAGGAAGCCCACAAGCACTATGACTGCAGCAGCATTATCCTGCCTGTGTTCCACACCAGCACCTAATGTAACAGGCCTGCTCCTCTGATCCTGGAGAGAATAGGTATGCATCATGACTAGTAGCCATGAATACCCCTCTCCTTCATGAACACATCCACTCCCCTCTTAAATCATTCCAAGTTGGCAGCCATTTCTGAGGGTCTCCTGTCCCCCAGAAGCAGAATTTCAGGGAGACCCGTGGGCTGCAGGCAAGAAGGGGGAAAGCAGCAAAGTTCTAATCCGATGACAAGAAGCGCTTTCCACAAATTACATGGATGAAAAAAATAATTTTTTAATAAGTAGCACTATTATAGCTACATTAGATTTTATAGGAAATCAGAGTGTTGTTTTGTTTTTACAAAACCTTTACAGTGTAAAAACTACCTCCACTAATTATTCGAAACAAACAGTTTTCTGAAGTAAAGCATCAGAAGAAATCAGCTTAATGAAACTACCGGGCTCGTAAGAAATCTCATTTTGTTATCAAACGTGCATGTACAAAATCTTGCTTTCCTGAGTTCTCAGGAAGAGAATTGTGTACACTTTGGCCTATTATGTCTGCACACTGTTTTTATTACAAAATTATTATATAGTTGAATACTTTTCCCTTGGGCAAACTAATTGTTAATGATGACACAGACTGTCAATTTCAGTTACAAAGAAATTCATCACAAACCACCGAAGTCTGCCAGCTCTCTCCAAACATGTCAAATTTCATTATCGTGCTTAAGTGTAAAAAGAGCTTTGGATAGTTATTCCACTAGAACAGGGAAAGGAAGTGATTCACCACTGTGAGCCACGCTGGCAACTTAAGCGTGAGCGACAGACAATTTGCATCAACAGAAGATGTCAGCTGACATCGTTGGAAATAAGTTTCCTCTTACACCTCAGGAGGACTAAACAGTTTGCAATTCATTTGGAAGGTGCAAAAGCAGCTCCTCGCCCTTTGCGCAGAATTATTCTGTGAATAAACAGCAATCGGATTGGGCAAAAGGTCAATGCAGTACCTGTGTTTTAAATAGGCATGCAGAAAGCTGATAGGTAGAAAATAGATTCCTTTGAAATGGGGTGTTGGAGGAGAGTGTTACAGATACCGTGGACTGCCCCCCCCCCCAAAAAAAATCAGTGGGTTATAGATCAAATCAAGCCTGAACTGACCCTAGAAGCTAAAATGACTCAACTGAGGCTATCGTATTTTGGTCACGTCATGAGACGACAAGAGTCACTGGAAAAGACAGTCATGCTAGGAAAAGTTGAGGGCAGCAGGAAAAGAGGAAGACCCAACAAGAGATGGACTGATTCAATAAAGGAAGCCACAGCCCTCAATTTACAAGATCTGAGCAAGCCTGTCAAAGACAGGGCATTCTGGAGGACTTTCATTCATAGGGTCACCATGAGTCGGAAGAGACTTGACGGCACTTAACACAATCACAAGAGCGCATGCAGCAATTGTTGGGAAGTATCTGGATGGAGCTGCCATGTAGGGAAACCTTGCCCAATCCATTGTGACTATATCATTACATTACATTTGAATGAGCTTTACATAATCCTGGCACATTTATATTGTCATGTATTTATTCATTATGCCTTGCTACCATAAACAGACTTGTAACCTTCTAATGGGTACAGGTAACTACTGACTACCATTTGCAGGGTGGCATCTTCAGAAGGCTTTCCGTAGGTGGGCAAAGCTGCCCCAACGGAGCATATCAGGCAAGGCAGACCTGCCCATTGTAGCCAGTAGCCAAGTATCTGCAAGGCTGCCTCTCCTGATATGCTCCTCTGTGGCAGGTTTGCTCACCTAAGCAAACCCTTCTGAAGGTATCTGACAAACTATGTGATGATGAAGAGTTGGTTTTTACACCCCAATTTTCTTTTCCTTTAAGGAGTCTCAAACCAGTTTACAATTGCCTTCCCTTCCTCTCCCTATAACAGACACCTTGTGAAGTAGGTGGGACTGAGAGAGTTCGGAGAGAACTGTGACTGGCCCAAGGTCACCCAGCAGGCTTCATGTGGAGGAGCGGGGAAACCAACCTGTTTCACCAGATTAGAGTCTGCCACTCATGTGGAGGAGAGGGGGGAATCAAACCCAGTTCTCCAGATTAGAGTCCACCGCTCTTAACCACTACGCCATCCTGAATCTCAAAGGGAGCTTTAAATCTTGAAAGCATATACCCTGAAAATCTTGTCGGTCTTTAAGGTGCTTGTGGACTTTAAGGTGCAGCTCTTCTGCTGCAGACCAAAATGGCTACTCACCTGAAACTAATCTTCATGGAAGGCACCCCATTCAGCCACATAGAGTGGAAATCCACCAACCTCATGAAAAAAAACCGTGCAGGTATAAAGTGGTATTAAGGACTCAGGGATCTACATTCCTACATGTGTCTGACGAAGGGAGATTTGACTCTCGAAAGCTTATACCCCGGAAATCTGGTTGGTCTTTAAGGTGCTACTGAAGTCAAATCTTCCCCTTCTGAAGGTGCCACCCTGCAAATGGGTACATTCCGCAGCTACCTGTACCCAAGCATACTTTGTTGTAGATCCCCCAGTAGGAACCTGTCTGCCTGCCAAGGCTTGGGGGGCCCCCACACTTCTATCACAGTGCAGAATGTGTAGGGTTGCCAGGTCCCTCTTTGCCACTGGTGAGAGGTTTTGGGGGCGGAGCCTGAGGAGGGCGGGGTTTGGGGAGAGGAGGGACTTCAGTGCCATAGAGTCCAATTGCCAATGTGGCCATTTTCTCCAGGTGAATTGATCTCTATCAGCTGGAGATCAGTTGCAATAGCAGGAGATCTCCTGCTACTACCTGGAGGTTGGCAACTCTAAGAAAGTATAAAAACAGAATTATTCTGGGGGCATTTTTATAAGGGGGGGGGTAGGGTTCAAATTATTGCCTGTGAAAATTTTAAGCAGTTTTCATTGTGTTGTTCATTGTATATATTATAGTGGGTTGGATCCTCTCACCTTTTGCAGTCAACCTGGACATGATGCAACAACTGTGTAACATGTAGTTAGGCCCTGGGTACAGCCTGACCAACTACTTCAGCTACCATGGTCTACATTTTTATTTATTTTTTAATTAAGTTTTTTTAAAAAAACAAAAAACCTGCAGCCTGATTAATTGAAGACAATTTTTAAAAATTTGATTAAAAGATTTCTAATGGATTGACCTAACGGATTGACTAAACTTTGCAGCCCTAATGTTGAGTACATTGCATAGAATTAAGGTCTTTAGGGTTGGGTTAATGATAGGGAGTACTAATTTTGTCACTGTGTTCCAACTAATGGAATAATAGAATTTAACCTGGAGGTAACGGGGACATAGTTGTAGAATTGTTAGTGGGATTTGCTGGAGGGGAGGGGAGTGGGATCATAACGTCAGAGACACCAGAATGTGTTCATTTATTGGCTTGAATGCTTAACTATGGCACAGTTTACTGGTCTTCACATTTCAGATCTCATCAGTAGGCCACTTGTTTGCTGCTAACTGATTCGAAGGCATGGAAGTTCAAATGCCTCTTCTGTGTTTGGGCAGAACAAACCAAACTGTTGGCAACACTTTCAAGGCTCTTATGAAACACCAGACATGGCTCAAGATGATATTTGGGTTAAAAGAATAATGTTGGATTTTGCCATCCCATCTCCATTCACCCAAGGAAGGCATTTGCTTTTTTTTTAACAAAACGTAGAGAAGAATTTCAGTTAAGGTAAACGAGGCAAGGCAAAAAGGACAAATGTCACCCTTGCACAGGTTAAAGGTAAAGGTCCCCTTGTGCAAGCACTGGGTCATTCCTGACCCATGGGGTGATGTCACATCCCAACATTTACAAGGCAGACTTTGTTTACGGGGTGGTTTGCCCTTGCCTTCCCCAGTCATCTTCCCTTTACCCCCAGCAAGCTGGGTACTCATTTGACCGACCTCGGAAGGATGGAAGGCTGAGTCAACCTTGAGCCGGCTACCTGAACCGACTTCTGTCGGGATCAAACTCAGGTCGTGAGCAGAGCTTGGACTGCAGTACTGCTGCTTACCACTCTGTGCCACAGGGCCTTTCCCACAGGTTAATGGTGAATTTAAAAGATAATACATACCCCTATAATGGGCAGAAGATTTGGCAAAAGTGATATCGGATACAAGTGGAGAAAGAATCTATGATTCCACTTCATAAAGCACAGGATAAGATACTGTTTAGTTGGTATTAATATATTAAACCTCCTTGACTGAACAACATTTTAAAAATCAATAGTATGAAAATACTAGCAATGTCAACACAGCTATACAGGATTTAATTGCGTGTTGGGAATACCCATGCACTCATATGTATTGAATCAAAACAGCCCAAAGTCTGAAATTTCTGACTTTGTTACAAATAATATGGAGAGGAAGGACCGAGGAATAGTAAAACTACTAGAAAATCATTTAGTAGTTGTCTTAGAAATGTGTGAGTTTTTTTTTTGTTTTGTTTTGTTTTACAATAATGGAGTGGCCTGTTATGGTTTGGGGCTGAATGAAGTGAATAATATGACAAGCAAATATACAGAAGAAATTGTAAATTTGTCTCTATAATGTCAGAAGAGAAATGGTCTTCATTGATGGTGTGCTGGGATTCTCATTGTAGAAGAAGACGAAGAAGAAGAAGAAGAAGAAGAAGAAGAAGAAGAAGAAGAAGAAGAAGAAGAAGAAGAAGAAGAAGAAGAGAAGAAGAATTGGGTTTTATATGCTTACTTTCTTTACCACTTAAGGAAGAATCAAACTGGCTTGCAATCACCTTCCCTCCCCTTCCCCACAACAGACACCCTGTGAGGTAGATGGGGCTGAGAGAGTGTGACTAGCCCAAGGTTACCCAGCTGGCTTCATGTGTAGGAGTGGGGAAACAAATCCAGTTCACCAGATGAGCCTCCGCCGCTCATGTGGAGGAGTGGGGAATCAAGTCCTGTTCTCCAGATCAGAGTCCATTGCTCCAAATCACCGCTCTTAACCACTACACCACGCTGGCTCTCTTGTACCTATCTGTTCCCGAGGGGTCTTAGTCCGCTGCAGGGTCATTCAAACAAGACTGCTGTGTCTTCTTAAAAGTTAAAACTGTAAAAACTAAATTAGCATAAGCTTTTGTGAACTACAGAATGGATTCCAGTACACAAAAGCTTATGCTACAATTAAAACTGGATAATCTTCAAGGTGCTGCAGGACTCCTGTTTTATTGCGTAACAGGCATGTTAGGTTGGTGTATTTTTTGTAACTGAATGTGGATTTTTTTTTAAAAAAAAACCTATTTTTCTTTGAAAGAAACTAATAAACCAGGCCAAAGCAATTGAAGGAACTTTGACAAGGGTCTTCTGGCAAAGGATGAAAGAAGAAGAAGAAGGACAACAACGGCTGGATGTTAGATGCTATAAACATCCCAGAAGCTGCTGCTTTTTATGAGAAAAAACAATGACTGGAGCTGATGATAAAATGTGATAAGACAGCCCGATCAGCATTCTTCAGGCGGCGAACAGCCTGGTAAACCAGGCCTTGAGGGTCATCCCGGGTGCCTCAGCCGCCATTTATTACCCCAGCCGCTCTGATTGACGTGTGGACTTCTCGTCAGAGCACACTGGCTTTGTCTGATGTACAGCATGTTTATGCTAGAAGTGGATTGTACTCTTCAAAGGACGTGCTTCGTTCTCCCCCCTTTTTTTGCTCAGATTTGAAAACCAGCCTCCTCCGGCTAGTTTGTACTGGGTCATCAACCCCCACAGCACCCACCACCGCCCCTGCTGCTTGTTTAGCTGGTACTTCTGCCTAAATGGTTGCAGACAATACGAAGAAGAGCGCAAATCTCAGCTGAAATGGGGAAGATTGTGAAATATAGGCAGGCTGCCTGGCACCTTCCATGTTATAAACAGTGATGGGAGAGGTGCTGAGGAACAACCCACGCACTGAGTCCTGACGGCGGTTGTCGGCCTCACCTTCAGAGACCGTATTCCCACACTTTCCCATCTGCTAGCTGCCATTGAGTTCAAAGTCAGAGTACAAAATCTGTTTAGTCAGATGGGACAGCTTGCTGTTAGATGTGCAGAGGGGTGTTCGGTATCCAATGACTAATCCTCACGCTTGGCAAAATGTAACATTTGTTTTCCAGAGTCACTATGGATTTGTATTTAATATGCACTCCTAACAGCAGGATGCTGACAGAAAAAGAAAAGAACATTCCAAGATACGATTCTATTCCCGTTTTAAGACTGGCACACTATTTTTGGGGGAATTGTGACTAAGTCAGTCGACGTTTCCAGGTGCCTCTATTTAGCTTTATTATTTATAATGACACAGTTGGACAGTTGCCAGGGCGGACAAAAATTTTTTAGCATGCCTATTCATTTAACTGTGAAAACTCAAAGTACACAATATACTATTCAAATAAATATAGCAATTAGTTGCAGTAAAAAGGGGGTTCTTCCAATGCTGTATATAGAGGGAAATCTGTGTGTCAGAGTGGTGCGATTAGACTTGTTCTGGAAACATCTGGATTCTATTCCCTATTTTGCTAAGAAGCTCACTTGCATCACTCACTCTTTTGTAGACTAGCCTACTTAACAGGGTTGTGAGGATAACACGGGGGAAAGGAGAACCATGCTCCGGGTTGGGAAACACCAGGAGATTTTGGGGGCAGAGCTCGAGTAGGGTTGAAGAAGAGTTGGTTTTTATATGCCAACTTTCTCTACCACTTAAGGAAGAATCAAACCGGCTTACAATCACCTTCCCTTCCCCGCAACAGACATCCTATGAGGTGGGTGGGGCTGAGAGAGCTGTGACTAGCCCAAGGTCACCCAGCTGGCTTCGTGTGTAGGAGCAGCTCACCAGATTAGCCTCCACTGCTAATGTGGAGGAGTGAGGAATCAAACCCGGTTCTCCAGATCAGAGTCCACCGCTCCAAACCACTGCTCTTAACCATGCTGGCTGGGTATGGTTTGGGGAGGGGAGGGACTTCAATGCCATAGAGTCCAATGGCCAAAGCGGCCGTTTTCTCCAGGTGAACTGATCTCTATTGGCTGGAGATCAGTTGTAATAGTGGGAGATACTTGGAGATTTTGGGGGTTGAGCCTGAGGAGGGAAAGGTTTGGGAGGGGCAGGACCTCAGTGAGTTATAATTCCTTAGAGTTCACCTCCAAAGGAGCCATTTTTTCCAGGGGAACTGATCTTTGTCATCTGAAGATGAATGCTAACTCTAGGAGATCTCTAGCCCCTGCCAGGAGGTTGGCAACCCTATATTTTAATCTGCATAGCTGCTCAGCTCTTCAGTGGCCAATCAGAAGCCCTGCTGGGCAACAGCTCCATCTGGCCTCACCTACTTTCTAGAAACACTTGGTGGGCACTAAGAAAGGTGTCTGTGGGTGACCCCAGGCACCACGTTGGGGACCCGTGCCCTATACCATACTAACTCCCCTGGCTACATTCTTCACCCAGAACTAGAAGCATTTGCCCCAGCTGAGTCCCTCTTGTGCAGTGGCTTGTTATACTACTTCCATGAGAAGAAAAGAGGACTCTGCACATGCTCAAAGGCCTTCTCTATCGCTACCTCCACGTTGTTTCAGAGTTAATCTCTAACACCATTAATAGAATTCATAGAATTCATCATGGCAGTCTTTGATATCTCTTGGCAAATGTTGCGTCTCCCCAGCGGAAGTAACCGACAAACAGTTGACTATGGTCATTTATGCATGGGGAGGTTTTGCCTTGGATTTGCCGCTCTCTAGATGTACATTTTTCCCACCTGAATTCTCAAAACTCTGCATGGGGGCTTATTTTTCAGTTTTGAGAATTTGGATTGGGGGAAATGTGCATCTAGAGAGGGGTAAATCCAAGGCAAAACCTCCCTTGCATAAATGGCCTATGTCTGTCCTCGCTCCTTCAAAATTAAAGCAACAGCAACAGCAACAAAACCCTGAAAGAAGTGTAACATTGTGCAGTATTAACCATTATTGGAAAATTAACAGACTAGTTACCCCCTTAGCAGCTCTGGCACACAACAGACATTGTGTTACCATCTGTTCCTTTCAGCGCATGTTTATTGCTGAAGTCTAGACTCCAAACCCCCTATCTTGATTGTGAATATGGAAATAAGTAGCTCTTACAGATTATCAGGCCAATCTTAAACAGGCTTACTCAGAGGTACATCCCTCCCAGCTCATCGGGATTTACTCCCAAGCAAGCATAGATAGGATTGCTGCCTAGACACACAAACAGTTATCTAGATTTGGTTGTTTGACAAATGCCCAGCAATCTATTTCCAGTCAATGCTGCCACTCCCCGTTTGTTTGCTATAGAGTAGCACTTAAATTCAACCATTGTACTGCTATTATGAGCTGTTGATCTGGTTGTAGGAGATGAAGAGCCCAACAATGGAAGCAAGGCAATTACATGAATTGGGTAACCTTTTAACCAAACACAGTTGCTACCGAAGCCATCAAATGTGCAGGCCAGATCAAGTATGCGGCATTGCATTTCAGCTCAAAACTCATGTGGAAAGCTGCGGCTTTGAACCTTGTTTTTACACAAGCCAGAGAAAACAAGAGGGGAGGGCTAGTTCTTTTCAGCCTAGAGAATCAGAGAGGTTTCACAAGTCAGCATCTAGGACAAGATCCCCTTCCTAGAAGGAGAGTTGAATGAACACAGTTTACCTGCCCTTTCAGCAGAGGTAATTGTTTATTAGATACAGATTTTGCGATGCTAAACTAAGAAAGTGAAAAGTAGTGACCCTTTTTTTTAAAGAGAGAGATTTTGCAATCCAAGTGGAAACTCCAGTGCTGTGTTTTGGATGACGTTTTCAGCCACTTAAAACAGAGACCAAGGTAATTATATTTACCCTATGTGTCTAATAGGGAGACTAGGTTCTTCTCCACACATATGCCATCAAGAAAAAGAAGGGACTATTTTAAATCCACATAGAACTTGCAGTAATTAAAATAAAAAAAACTGTTGCATGCATAACAGTTTCTTGGGGTGGTAATCTTACATTTGGAGTCATCTTATTTTCTGGTAAATATGGTACTTTTGGGAGAGACAGGCAGCATTTTTACAAATTATATACCTCTAGAACTAAACAACTAAACAACGATACAGTGTTGAAGAGCTGGAAACAATTAAAGCTCAAGCATATGAATAAATCCGAGTTCCATGGCACATGACTCCTAGGCAACATGCATAAGATCACACTCTTAACTCTGTTTTAACTCTGATGTGGTTAATTAGTTTCTATAGAGTTATAGGTAGGGTTGCCAACCTCCAGGTACTAGCTGGAGATCTGCTATTACAACTGACCTCCAGCTGATAGAGATCAGTTCACCTGGAGAAAATGGCTGCTCCCCGCACCACCCTGGAACCCTTAACTTATAGGAGGAAAAATGCCATCCAGAGATTTCTTCTCACCCTGGCCATCTGGTAAAGTCTAGGTTATTAATCTAACAGTGCAAGCAGCCAAGCTGCAGGCTAATGTAGATCCTCTGTGAGATCTGGGAGTGGATCCTCAGGATGTTGGCAGACAGTGCAACACCTTCATAACTCTATTTGCATCTCCCTGCAGTTTTCAGATAGGAAAGACTGTGTTTTAAATAGTTGCATCGAACTGCTATAAAGCAGACGAGAGTGCATTCAAAGTTTCATCTACAACAAAGCTTCTTAAACTGTGGGGGTTGCGTAACTGAAGGTGGGGGTCGTGAAAAATTTGGCAATAGTAAATGGTAAAATTATATGTATACCAAAGAATTGTTTTAAAATAAATTTATGATTTATTATTTATCTGTTTTATCTGGTATATTAGCCGCAAAAAATATTATGATTTATTATCAGTAAATGTTTGATTTGTATACCTTTTTTTATATACCTATATACCAGGGGTCGTGTAAAAATTTCTCAGGCAAAAAGGGGTTGCGAGTTTAAGAAGCCCTGATCTAGAACACAAAAACTGTTTTGTTTTGAGTTGGAACAAATGCCAAAAAGATTAAAACGGGCGTCAGAGGGCGCTGTTTGGCTTTATCACTTAGAAGAAGGTTTTGTTAACCATGCTGTAAATAAGCCGGGCACATTTATTTAAGGGCCGACCAGCTTCCAGCATTTTGCAAGGCAAGAAATGGGGTGACGTGTTTTGTAAAAAAAAAAAAAAGAAATCAGCTATTTAGCCCCACATCGCCAAGAAAAGGGGAAGGGGGGGGACTCTGCATGTTTAAAAATCTGTTTCTAGGCAAAAGTCGGACTGTTCTTTCAATTTCTGTTTTTTTCACACTATCCTTCTGTGATTCCAGCATAGTTTCTTGACATCAGACTGCAGAAATACACAGAAAGGGCAGATCTGCGGGGAATACATGACACCAGTGCTGTGGTTTATCTGAGCTGAATTGCCGAAATGCAGACAGCTCTGTGCGAATTTCGACAGTCATCAGGATTGTGTATGTTGTACATTGCCAGGTTAATCTCTGTGGTCTTCAGCTAATGCTGGAGAATGTGCCTAAACTCACCGTGGAAAATGTAGGATGTCCATATAGGACAAAGTACAAAATCTAGTTTGGTCTTTAATTTGAGTGCATCCTCAAACATCACATAGAGACTGGAGGATTTCCCATGTTTATGCACATTTGCGCACAATCGGCATGCTATCGTTCTTCTGTGGAATAAATGCCGTAGCCATTTTCTGCAGTCTTTCGAAAGCATCACCGTTTCGTGTAAATAATCTCAGCTAAGCCAAAGGTGCTGGTCTCTTTTTTTTAAAGTCAGCAGTGGGACGCGTGCTCCCCTTTATTATACAGCATGCGTGTGAATGGCTTCCATTCACTTCCCAAGATGGAGCAGGGAGCCAGTTCAGAAGATGAATTGTTACTTTCCCCCCCCTCCCCCTGAAGAATTTGGCAGCATTGCTCTAACAAAAGACACATGCTCCAGCTCTACAATAACTCAATCCACAAGGGAGATAGCGGATTAGTGGAGGGAATTTTGATATTCAGAGGCAACACCCATTGTAACTGGCATGTTTCACCATTATTAAGTCATACATTTCCCCAAAGACTAACCGAGAGCTAAGCGAATCCTGACTGAATAAGTCACAAGATACCCTATAGAGGGCAGTCTATGAACAGCAACTCTTTGACTGTCTCCTGAGTTGTCGTCTCCCCTCCAAATCTGGGCATCTGACCAACAAAGCGTAAAAAACCCAACAAGTACACGATGAAGAAGTTCATAACTGAAGCGAAGTAGAAAGCGGATAAGCATGTAAAAAGAAACAACACAAAAACAATCTGTGATGGATTTTAGACATCAAACATGGATATCAAGTGTGAATTAGCCAAGTGTTCAGTTTCTAATTTGCAACCATAGTTTTCAACAGACTAGCCAGCTTTAAGAACGTTTGCTTTTTTCTTCCCCACTAGCAAACTACAGAGTTTCACAGAGACAACCCAGACCTATACCAGATCTTCGAATACTTTAGTATGTGGGTTTGTATTTCACAGGATCATAATCTTTATAACGCTAACCAATACATTGTTTCTTAAAACAGGGGTAGGCAACCTTTTCCCCAAAACAGTCTACCTGCGAAGATGTAGGTGTAAATGAAAAGGGGTGGAGAGAAGAGACAAGGACTGCGACTGGCCAGGAATGCTGAGGCCAAGCCCCGGTGACACTACAACCACCTAAGGGGCTCAGCTCAGACCCAGCTGGCAACTGCACTGCTCCAGGTGGCAACAGTGGACATGAGCCACACCAGTTGCATTTGGGGTAGCCAACTGGCCTGGAGCATGTCTATTTTATTAGGTGCTGTGGAACACAGGCAGGATAATGCTGCTGCAGCCGTCTTGCTTGTGGGCTCCCTAGAGGCCCCTGGTTGGCTGCTGTGTGAACAAACTCCTGGACTTGATGGGCCTTGGTCTGATCCAGCATGGCTTTTCTTATGTTCTTGTGTTTTCTTATGAGGAAAGTGTCCTGTTCCTTTAATAGAGGCTCAGTGCATGCAAAATGGGCATTTGCAGGCTTTCAGAGTATGCAGGTAAATAACATCACCCAGTAAATAACATCCTATTGAGCATCTATTAAAGGGACATTTTACCAGGTCAGTGGGCAACCGTAGTCACCTTCTCTCATGCCTCCAGACCAAGCATTGCTTCCCAGTGCCTTAGGAGTCACACCTTGGTTGCTTGGGCAGAGAACTGGCCATGCATAAGGAGAAAATGGGCTGGCATGCGGCCATTTGGCACACATGCTGGGGGTTGGCATGCATGCTGGGAGAAGGATTTTCTCCTTTGAAGTTTACTGTATTTTAGACAAAATAAAACAGGATCCCAAAGGCACTAAGAAAATCTATTTCAGCATAAGCTTTTTGCGAGTCAGAGCTCACTTCGTCAGATGCATTGGAGTGTATATCCATGATGTTGATGCCTTTATATTCACAACAGAAGAGGGGAGGGAAATGTTAAGACAAGATCTAATCAAAAGAGTAACCTGTTCACTCAGAGTGAGTGCAGGCCACCCTAACTGTTGGCAGAAGCAAAGCAAACATAAGATCTTGTGCAAGATGAACAGGTACACTAGGCAGTTACAGAAGGATATCCATGGTATTAGCACCTATGGTGAGCAAGGAACCCCAGATCCCTGTTGAGACTGTTATGAATATAAATATCAACCTAATGGATGTACACCCCTATGCATCCGATGAAATGATCTCTGACTCACAAAAACTCACATTGGGATAAATCTTGTTAGTCTTTAGAGTGCTACTGGAAGTCTGCTTCAATGGGATCCCATAAAGGAAAAGAGTATGCCCCTGTGATCAAAAGTCTATTGAGGATCTATCCCACATTACATTCCAATGTACAAGATATGAGGATGAATGTAACCAATTTTTGTAGACCATATTATCCGTTTCCCAGGAAGGTCAGATCAGGAGAAATTAGTCCTGTTATTGAAAGACAGAGACAAATACATTACTTCTCAAATGGCAAGATTTGCTGCCGCCATCATGAAGCATAAAAAGATGATGGGACATGCTGACCATAATATCTCTGACTCATAATTGCTCTTCTTTGGGTCGTTTGTCACCTTTTATTTGTCTCGGGAGTGTATGATCTTTCCTTCCTATTATATTTTAATGATGAATTTGTATTTTATGAGAAATGTTTAATTTTTTTTAACATATGTTAAATTATGTTACAGGTTTTTTAAAAAATGTCATTGATTTTGTTTCGGCAGAATTTCCACCTTGTTCTGTACTGTTGCTATGGCTTTTTTGGCTAGTGCAATAAAGACTTGATGATGATGAGTGTGACTGGACTCCTGCTTGATTTTGCCGCTACAGACTAACATCCCTGTGATCCATCTAGAATTATTTTGAACAGATGCAGCTAGTTAGTAAGCCTAAATTCATAGTACTACAAAACTTTTGCAGTTATCCTGTGATCTTAAGTATCCTTTCCCCCCAGTTCCTGGCCAAGATTTGTTGGCTGCTCTTAAAATAATTTACAATCTCCCTATCTTTGACTCCTACCTCATTCCAATAACATCACAGTCGGATCCAAGTTTAGGTTAATACCAAACATTGTCCTGGATAATTTTTACTATTTTACTTGATAGAAAACCCTTCCTGGGGGTTATTGTTGTCACTATCAGAACAGTTCTTTTTAAACACTTTACTAAACCTTGCGAAGATATGGATGCGGCATTTTAAAGGTGCATTATTTGACAACTGCATGTCCCAGATTTTAGGGATTTCCCTTAAAACATGAGTTTACTTTTCACCTGCGAATATCATCTCCTATGTTCCCAGTGTTTATAAGCATCAGACCTAGGCGCTCCACATGTCCACCACACGTCCTTTCCTTGAGGCCCATCTCACAACTTCAAACAAGAGATCCGGTGGCCACACTGACCGATAATCCCTCAGAATCCGTGAAAACGCTCTACCATCACCACGCCCCAATTGCGGCATGTCACCAAAGCCCCCACAGGCAAGTGAGGATGCAGCCCCTCTGGGTGATATCACCCCCACCTCACCATATATAAATCCACAAATTGGCAGAGACAACGATGCCATGTCGCCCTCCTTACTGCAGTGAAGGCAACAGAAACACAATAATTGTTCTCTGCCAGGTATCTCTGCAGATGGGAGTTCAAATCCCTTTATGCCAAAAAAAACCCCACTGCCTGCAAACCAGAGCCAGTGTGGTGTAGTGGTTAAGAGCAGTGGATTCTAATCCAGAGAACTGGGCTTGATTCCCCACTCCTCCACGTGAGCTGCGAACTTTAATCTGGTGAACCAGGTTGATTTCCCCACTCCTACACATGAAGCCAGCTGGATCACCTTGGGCTAGTCACAGCTCTCTCAGCCCCACCCACCTCACAGGATGTCTGTTGCGGGGAGGGGAAGGGAAGGTGATTGTAAGCCGGTTTGATTCTTCCTTAAGTGGTAGAGAAAGCCGGCAAATAAAAACCAACTCTTCTTTTTCTTCTTCTTTCCTTTTGACAGGCAAACACACAGGGGTATTCTTCACGGTGGATTTTGCTTCGGTTTTGAATCGGAGCAAATAATAAACTGATTTAAATAGCTTTTTCATGGCAGTGCAGATTCACCCCCCATCCCAATTTTTCACGGGAGAAACAGCGCACTTCTCTGCGCTGCTTACGTCTACTGTCGCTCATGACTCACCGCTCCAAATCCGCCTAATCCCGCCCACTCTTCCCATGATCCTGTGTGTGTGTGTTTGGGGGGGGGGCATCCCGAGAGCAGCAAATCCAAGCCAAAACTCCCGTCACCCTTCTGAAGAGGGGCAGCCAGTCTGCTCTGGGTCTCCCTCCAGCCGGTGCGATCCTATGTGTGTGTGTGTTGGGGAGGGGCATCCTGAGAGCGGCAAAATCCAAGCCAAAACCCCCATCACCCTTCTAAAGAGGGGCAGCCAGTCTGCTTTGGGTCTCCCTCCTGCCGGTGCGATGCTGTTAGAGTGGCAACTCCCCCAGCCAATCACCGTTCTTGGGGGAGGAGAAAGGAGGCGTCAGGGGAGCGAAGCAAACATTTCTTCATGGGCATCCGAGCAACAAAATGCTCTTTTACTGGAAAGTACGGCTCAGAAGTGGTTTGGATTGCCTCTCTTTTAAACCGGCTTATTTTGCTCAGTGGGGGAAAACACGGCTCTGCAGTGAATAACCAAAATTTGCCTCCGAGGCAAAACAGCGTCGAAACAGCAGCAAATATCCATGAAGAATACCCCACAGGGAAGGAAGGGTGGAATTCTGTCCTAGCATCTTTATCTCGTCCCGCCACCCCCTCCTCTTTACTGAGTTGATTGAGCTGCTGGTTATCAGTCAAGCAAACCTTGTTATTCATCTCCCAACACCTCCAAGCGCACATACACTTGAGATGGGCACAAAAATGTCTGCTTTTAAGGAACATTAAAGACATTGAGAAATCTCAGGTCCATCCTTATCACTGATTTCCCATGTTCCTGTTGGTTTAACCCCAGTCTGACTGTCTCCCTGGTGTTACTGACTGCAGCGCACACATTTTAAGATGGCAGGCGGCACAAACACACTGCCTGGCATGGGAGGAAAGGGCACATGTGACATTTGTCTCAATTCCTCCCCCCCAGTATGCATATGCAAGCAAAATGTTTGCTGTGTTTGGTGAGCAGCGGCAGTACCTAATGTAGGGCTGCTATTACAACTGATCTCTAACCAATAGAGATCAGTTCACCTGGAGAAAATGGTGGCTTTGGTCATTGGACTCTATGGCATTGAAGTCCCTCCCCTCCCCAAACCCCACCCTCTTCAGGCTCTGCCCCTAAACATCTGATTTAAAAAATCTGATTAAAAAATCTGATCCACGGTTTTAACTTTGACAGAACATGTAACATATGAATCTTGGAGTGGCTTCAGCAGTGGTCACTGTGATAATATCTAATTTTCTGCTACTTGAGACCTACTTTATATTTTTTGGGGAAGGACAGAGAATGAATGTAACTGGCACAAGAAAAACATTGGAACTTAAACACTCTGTGGGGGGAAAGACAGGATAAAAATTAAATACAGAACAAATGAGGAGAAATGTAATTTGTTTTCACTCAAGTAATACATCACTCAGCTTAGCCAGTGAATAGTTCCAAGTGCCCCACCCCGTCCTGAACAAGCATCAAACTCCTCTTGTTGGACAACTGTAGAAAGACAACTTCTCATATACACCCCATTATCTAAATGCCATCAGTTATTTTCACAGAATGGTATGTGGATTTCCTCACAATATTTAGGAAATAAGAAGCCTTAACCTACAGGGCTGCCAAAAAGGAAGGGTGTGCGGAGAAGGAACAAGAAGAACAGGAAAAAGTTATATCCATCACCCCTTTCAAGGGACTTAAGAACATAAGAAAAGCCATGCTGGATCAGACCAAGGCCCATCAAGTTCAGCAGTCTGTTCACACAGTGGCCAACCAGGTGCCTCTAGGAAGCCCACAAACAAGACGACTGCAGCAGCAGCATCCTGCCTGTGTTCCACAGCAGCACCTAATATAATAGGCATGCTTCTCTGATCCTGGAGAGAATAGGTATGCATCATGACTAGCATCCATTTTTATTAGTAGCCATGAATACTCCTCTCTTCCATGAACATGTCCATTCCCCTCTCAAACCCTTCAAAGTTGGCAGCCATCACCACATCCTGGGGCAGGGAGTTCCACAATTTAACTATGCGTTGTGTAAAAAAATATTTGTTGCTACAAAAAGTTGACCAATTCCACAGACATACGTGTGTTGGAGATTGCTACAGAAACCAAGAATATAGCATTGAGTCTAAAGGCAAAAAATGTAGACTATCATAACCTAACATTAATTATGTTATACAAGGAATAAATAAAGGGCATGAGGTAGTAATTAAAGTATCGGACTAGGATCTGGGAAACCCAAGTTCAAATCCCCATTCTGCCATGGAAACTTGCTTGGTAACCTTGGGCCAGTCACACACTCTCAGCCTCGACCCTGGCAAGTATTTGGATGGGAGACCTCCGAGTAATACCAGGGACATGACGCAGAGACAGGCAATGGCAAACCACCTCTGAACGTCTCTTGCCTTGAAAACCCTACAGGGTCGCCATAAGTCATCTGTGGAGGACTGGGGAGGGGCTGTGGCTCAGTGGTAGAGCATCTGCTTGGCATGCAGAAGGTCTCAAACTCAATCCCCGGCATCTCCAGTTAAAGGGACTAGGCAAGTAAGGTGATGCGAAAGACCTCTGCCTGAAACCCTGGAGAGCTGCTGCCAGTCAGAGTAGACAATACTGACTTCGATGGACCAAGGGTCTGATTCGGTATAAGGCAGCTTCAGGTGTTCATGTGTGACTTGATGGCAAAAAAATATTTTTAATGGATGCTTGTTAGGCCCTAACTGATATAATTAAACCCTCCCCCTCGCCTTCACTTAAAGGATGGCACCCTTTGCTGTCTGCTGCCTAGAAAAGAAGGCAGATCTCCACACTGGTGATCTTGGGACAGTCTCTATCTGTCTTACCTACTTCACAGGGTGGTAGTAAGGATAAAATGGAGGGCAGGAGAATGTTATAAGCTATGTTGGGTCCCCATTGGAGAGCAAAGCGGGATAATAGATCTCTAAATACATATGTCATCAGCGCAAACCACCTTCAGCCTGAGGGTTCGTGAATAATTCGAAGGAGAAAAGAGCAAGAGTCTAGTTGTAGCACCTTAAAGATGAACAAAATGTCTGGCAGGGTGTGAGCTTTGGTGAGTTACAGCTCCCTTCACCTGAAGAAGTGAGATGTGACTCACAAATGCTCATACCCTGCCAGACATTTTGTTCATCTTTAAGGTGCTTCTGGACTCTTGCTCTTTTCTACTGCTACAGACAAACATCCATCATGATCTATCTTGAAGTAGAAAAGTTAGACGTTTACAACTTATGACATTTCTTTGATGTTGTATAGATCTTTACAAGCTAGTCTGTATTGATCTAGCTGAGAATGGGTTTTATTTGGCAACGAACCATATTTTATATAGAAATATATTTCCTACCTAACTCACACTCCTTGCAAAATACAGTATGTACCATATTACATTTATACTGAGGTCCTAAATGATTGCACTTGTTGCATTACAATATATTACCTGTTGCAATACAATATATTACTTTAATTCAGGTCTAGCCTCATAGGTTGACATTGTACTGTGCAGAGAATACCGAGTGTCCATATTGGGAATGGGCTTTCAGCCTGCACACCTCTGGAAAAGCCAGGGTGTATTTGTGACCCCATAATAATTAGCAGCTCTTTCAAGGTCAGGGTTTCATCCTTTTTAAAAGATAATTGTTCCAGCAACTTAAGATGGGCTGCCTTAAATGACCAGACATGATGTCAACATGTTGTTCTTTCTCATTCCTTGGTCTCTCTCTCTCTCTCTCTTTGGACAGCGTCTCCTGCATTATTTTTGACAATGTTGGACTAGATCAGTGGTCAGCAAACTCATTAGTCAATAGAGCCAAATATCAACAGTACAATGATTGAGATTTCTTTTGAGAGCCAAAATGCCTTTTAACAACCGTTCATGCACGGGAGGTTTTGCCTTGGATTTGCCGCTCTCTGGATGCACATTTTCCCCATCTGCATTCTCAAAACTCTGCAGGGGGGCTTATTGTTGAGATTTGAGAATCTGGATGGGGAAAATGTGCATCTGAGTGGCAAATCCAAGGCAAAACCTCCCATTCATAAATGGCCAATAACCCCCCATGTAGAGTTTTGAGAATCTGGATGGGGAAAATGTGCATCTGAGTGGCAAATCCAAGGCAAAACCTCCCATTCATAAATGGCCAATAAACCCCCCCCCCCCCATGCAGAGTTTTGAGAATCTGGATGTGGGAAATGTGCATGTAGAGAGTACAAATCCCAAGAAGAGAGTACAAATGAATCAAACATGGCTTTGCCCCCTGGGCCCCGATGTCCTCCTCCTCCTCGTCGCCGCCTGGGCTCCTTCCTTCCTTCCCTCCCCGGCCGGCGTGCCGTCCGCCCGTCTGCCCATCCTCAGCGCCTCGGCCTCCTCCGCCAGCCAAAACCAGTGTGAAACATCCCGCCAGCTGATTGGCTGCCACCGCCCGCCTTGGCGCCGCCGGCCCTCGAGCGCCGCGTGCAAAACCTGGCCGCACTGTGAGGGGAGGGAAAGGGGGGAGGAGGAGGAGGAGGAGGGTGCTTTCCAGAGCCGCACTCAAGGGGCCAGAGAGCCACATGCGGCTCGCGAGCCGCGGTTTGCCGACCACTGGACTAGATGGATCATTGTGGAACTCCCTGCCCCAAAATGTGGTGATGGCTGCCAACTTGGAAGGCATTAAGAGGGGAGTGGACATGTTCATAGAGGAGAGGGGTATTCATGGCTACTAGTCAAAATGAATACTAGTCATGATGCCTACGTATTCTCTACAGCAGGGATGGGGAACCTTTTTTCCACCAAGGGCCATTTGGATATTTATAACATCATTCACGGGCCATACAAAATTATCAACTTAAAAATTAGCCGACCAAGCCCCAAGCAGGCAGCTGCCCCAGATGACCCCCCCTGGCACAGGCAAGTAGACAGGCATCCAATCGGTAGCGCACTCGCCCACCTGGTGGCACAGGATGGTCTGTTGCACCAGCCAAGCTTAGCCGTCCAGCCACATGCCGCAGTTGCTCCTGCTCCGCATGGTCGGGGCTGGATTCTACAGTCATCTCCTGCTACCTCCACCTGCAGGGATGAAATGAGGACACACTGGCTAAGAACTCGCCCACCCCCTGTGCATTCTGCCCCTGCCCCCTTTAATCACTCCACGTTTCTTCACAGCCCGGATGGGAAAGGGTTAACACAGTTTCTTGGGCGGTCCTAGCAGCTCCATAGCTAACGACTCTTCTGCAAGGGGGGGGAAAGATTCCTATTCTCAGCAAAACAAACTCACATCCGCCTTGAATAAAGGCCATTCCTGTCTGCTGGAGGGGGCGGATCGCCACTCTTAGATCATTCTGAGCTAGAGATCTGCCAGGAACCACAAAGGGCCAGACCAAATGATTTCATGGGCCTTAAATGGCCCCTAGGCCTGACGTTCTCCACCCCTGCTCTATGGTATCAGAGGAGCATGCCTATTATATTAGGTGCTGTGGAACACAAGCAGGATAATGCTGCTGCAGTTGTCTTGTTTGAGGGCTTCCTAGGGGCACCAGGCTGGCCACTGTGTGAACAGACTGCTGGACTTGATGGGCCTTGGTCTGATCCGGCATGGCTTTTCTTACATTCTTAGGTTCTTAGCCTGACTAAGTAAGTTCATTCTTATGTTCTTTAGCAGTTATTCAGTATCATTCACACAGATGTGTGTCTAGCATGTACATGTCCTCCCAAGCACACAATCTGTAATCTGTCAACCTTATTTTGGAAATTGGACAAGCATGATGTCTGAACAGGACTGACTGGCAGGAAGAAAAAAGCAACACACTGAGAAATTCTGAAATTCAAAACCAGATGCTGTCTGAAAGCTTGTGTCAGAGACATTTGTTGCTGTTGTTAGATGCTCAGTGAACAACACAGGGATCTTCAGGAGTACGCTGGCAATTCCCAGCAGAAGACTGGCCAGGTTTACCTCTTAATGACTTATGAAGCTGTGGCATGCCATTCCCTCCCGCTGTTCAATAATGCTTTTGAAAGGAGTGTTTATGAAGATGGATAGTAGTGTAATTCTGCAGCTGAAGAACTGGCGTGTTGACAAGGAAAACAGAGGCCCGCTTCCTCTTGGCAACACTACGTTTTTCATTATCTTCTACTGTCTTCTACAATAAACCGGCTATTAAATAAAAACAAATACATTCATCATTTGGGAATAGATATTATTGATGGTAATGAAAACCTTTATTGCTGTTTAGCCAGAGGCCATTACAATTTACTGGTGAACAACCGGCATGCAAAACATCCTGTGCATAAGTAGCAAAAAAGCTAATATGACTTCCATCTATACAATTAAACAAAGCAACCCAAACTTAAGCAAATGTGTAAATTGGGCAATTTAAATACAAAAAAATATTCAAAATGGAAATACAGGTGATTAAAGGAAAGCTCCATATCGTGCCATATTGCCATCACACACACACACCATTAGACAAATTTCAATAGCAATGTTTACATATTTCTGCCAAACAATGTTGTCTCCTAATTAATGGAAAGACTCTGGCTCAACCATAGATATGTGATTTGGTTTGCAATCAAACCGAGGTGTTATATTCTATTGGATTGAGCTTGCCCAATAGGGTTGCGAGCTCTGGGTTGGGAAATACCTGGAGATTTTTGGGGCGGAGCCTGAAGAGGGCGGGGTTTGGGGAGGGGAAGGACTTCAATGGCATAGAGTCCAATTGCCAAAGCAGCCATTTTCTCCAGGTGAACAGATCTCTATCGGCTGGAGATCAGTTGTAATAGCAGGAGATCTCCAGCTAGTACCTGTAGGTTGGTAACCCTAGTTGCCAACTTCCAGGTAGGCCTGGAATTCTCCCAGAAGATCAGTAATCTGAAGAAAATGGCAACATTGGCAGGCAGACTTAATGATATCACATCACTGAGCTCCCTCCCTTCCTCAAATTTCACCTTCTCCAGGTACCACCCCAAAATGTTGAAGGATTACATAGGTACCACCCCAAAATGTTGGTTGGCAACCTAACAGACCTGGACTTCACTGCACCAGTTAAAGATAGGGCAGGACTACCAGGATCAGTACAAACACCCCGACTTTTTATTTAACTTAATGGTTGTGACAGAGTTTCCATGGAAACCCCATATAGGAGGATGGACTTTCCCTGCTTACCGTAGGCTGTAAAATTGTCACGACAAAATAGTTCTATTCTGAGCTAAGCTTAAATGGGATCAGGCTGTTTTTGTAAAACTGTTCCCCTTGTACAATGTAAATGCTTAAGACTTTGTCAATGAGCAATAAAGGTTGATGATGATGACTTACCATAGGCAGGAAGTTACTGAAGCAACAGCACTCCACAGATTTGTGTAGGAACTCAAGAGCAATAGCCAAGGAGCCTTAAACTGGTTCCCTTCCCAGAGTATCCTGGGCATTGTAGCTCTGTGGAAAGGGATCAGTCACTCAGCACTTCCTCACACTACAATTCCCAGGGTTCTCTGTGGGAAGCCATGGCAGTTAAAGTCATATAAAACCACTGAAGGTAGTAGCTTAGAAACTGGTGATATAGCTATAGTGTATATAGGGATCTGAAAACTGCTTTTATAGCATTCTTTCTGGCATATTCTGCCTATTAATTTGCTTGTACGGTTTTCCCATAAGTGTCACATAAGATCTCTCCCCATCTTGGCCGACATTTTGTCTTTTGTGTGGTTTAGAACAGCCAGAGGATTATGAATGCTCTAAGCATAAACCTACTTACCATTTGTGAGCCCAGACCTATTTACCATTCTACTAACAGACCTAATATATGGGTCTGAGGTGGCATTTCATTGAATTTTCTGCTGTGAAACATTCTCCCAAGTCAAACTTAGTTTGGAATATTCTTCCCATCAAAACAATTGCCACATTCAGCGGCGAATAAAGGTAAAGGTCCCCTGTGCAAGCACAGGGTCATTCCTGACCCATGGGGTGACGTCACATCCCAACGTTTCCTAGGCGGACTTTGTTTACGGGGTGGTATGCCAGTGCCTTCCCCAGTCATCTTCCCTTTACCCCCAGCAAGCTGGGTCCTCATTTGACCAACCTCGGAAGGCTGGAAGGCTGAGTCAACCTTGAGCCGGCTACCTGAAACCGACTTCCATCGGGATCAAATTCAGGTTGTGAGCAGAGCTTGGACTGCAGTACTGCAGCTTACCACTCTGCGCTGTGGGGCTCCTTCAGCCGTGAATAGCTGACACCAAATTTTTCATTTAAGATGGAATTTTGTTGGCTATTCGCATACCTGTATCCCACGGAGGAACGGAGGAATTGTAAATGCAATACTATGACTTAAAGCATGAAATATATAGATATAAGGAGAGCCTTGTAAATTGGAACTGAAGACGCCGAAACGAAGTAACTCGAGAAAATCGTCTTCCGGATTCTTCTGTGCACTCTCCTGGAAAGACAAGTCACCCATATGAACTGTTGGGACTGTAAACTCCAATGAATTGTCAAGTTTTGGAACTCATATTGGTGTACAATTGCTTTTTTTTTTTGTAGTGATTTATGACCAGATTCTCTTGTATGATGCTGGAATGCTGCATGCTGTATGTGGGTTTTGTAATGTTATATAGTGATTAAGGTATCACTGCCTATCTGTGTTGGATTTGTGTTCAACTTTGTTGACGAACACAGAGGTGTCATATTTTTTGTTATCATGCCTCTTCCATGGCAGCCATTTTAGATTACTTTAATGATTCTGCTCAATCACCAATAGGTCTTAAGCAGGACATTTTGTGGTGACGTTTGCCTACATTTTTTCAAAAGAAGCAAAGTGCCCACAGGTTCAACAAGCCTAGAGACTTGCATTCTCAAATGAAAGACAGTGAAACTCAAGCTTGCCTGGAAGTACTACCCTCTCATCTCAAACATATAAGGATTGTTTTGATTGTTGCAAGGAATAAATATATTAAAAGGTAAAGGTCCCCTGTGCAAGCACCAGGTCATTCCTGACCCATGGGGTGACGTCACATCCCGACGTTTACGAGGCAGACTTTGTTTATGGGGTGGTTTGCCAGTGCCTTCAATAAATATATTACTCCCTGGATAAAACAGCTAATGACACTTTCTGAGAAGCAGATACTGTGTTATCTGCTATCAAGTAGATTAGTGAATTGCATGAGAGACGTGGCAACTTTTTTCTTCATAGTGTCTAGATGAAAGTAATTTTATTTCCCCCCCCCTTTTTTTAAAGTGTGAAATGGCTGGTGAATAGCTAATGGCTCCTAAATCTAGGGAAAAGGAAATTTTGATTGATGTTGACGAAATGATACTTGCACATGCTCAGTATAATGCCTGAATCCAGCTTTGGAAAATCCCACTTTTTTACCAGTATCATTTTTTGAATTTATACTTAACCAAATTATTTTATAGATAAATACAAACAGTACTGCAAACTTCATGGCTGTTTAGCAGGGTTGGTCCCTCTTTGCAACCGGCTGGAGGTTTTGGGGGCGGAGCCTGAGGAGGGTGGGGCTTGGAGAGGGGACGTCAATGCCATAGAGTCCGATTGCCAAAGTGGCCATTTTCTCCAGGTGAACTGATCCCTGTCGCCTGGAGATCAGTTGTAATAGCGGACGATCTCCAGCTAGTACCTGGAGGTTGGCAACCCTACTGTTTAGTCAGTTTCTTAGGGACTGTATGAAGGTTTCCTTTACCATTCATCATTTTGTAATAAGTATCTAAAGTGAGGAACAAGAACAGCCTTTAGAACAGGTCATTGTACCCCCCCCCTTTCAAACTTTGAAGATTTCAACTTCTAAGTGATTTGGCATCTGTCCCCCCTCCTCCCCAGGCAGAATGAACACTGAAGAAGCAAGAGCAGGTGAAAAGACAATCAATGTTAATTTTATGTGTTGACCTCTGCTGCTTAGGTGCAGCAGGGGGAGTCATTAAGCACCCCCCCAGTCAGACCACCCACTACCCTGGGCATGCTTTGGCAATGTATAGCTGCTCTAGTGGAATCCAGGACTGCCTACCTTTCAACTAGCTATTGTTGGTGTGCCTGTCTGACAGCCATTTGATTCAGCATTAGGAAGCGGAGGGGGTTTATCTCCACGTTGTGAAATGTTTCTTCTGCAGGTTTTCGGCACATCAAGTTGTTTTTAACGGCACAAGAGCAGACCAGGCCATTTTTTTTCAGGCCAGCTTGCAACCCTAGTGAGAACACGAGGGTTGCCAATTGATGGGGGGAGTGGGGGGAACCTAGCCTGGTTGCTAAGTTTTGGGTTTTTTGGAGTTGTTGCATTTAATCCAGTCCACCACCCAAAATGAGGAAAAATATTTTTTTTCCTTCTTAAACTTCTATTCTTTAGGGAAGAGGTTCCCAAACTGTGCTCCAAGGAGCACTTGGTGCTGTGCGAAACATCCCCTAGGGCTCCATGAAGAGACTGGAAAGAAAAATACTACTGTCATTCGGTTTAGTATACAGATGCTAGGGGAAAATTAGTGCTCCGTGATGAATTTCTCTCCTGAAAAGTGCTCCATGACTCAAAAGTTTGGGAAAATCTGCTTTAGGGTATACTTTAGATGGCTAGACCCTCCAGGCCTGTTCTTAGTTCTGTACCCCTTCTACCCTCAGGTACCAGGAGTTGGATTTCAAGAACTGATACGCCCAGTGGCCAGCCAACTCTTTCTTCCTATGTGGAAAATTACATGATCAACCCCCAAACAGGGTGTGAATCAGCAGTTTGAATGGCTCTTTTTTTTTTTTACTGCATCCATCAGTTTAAATACCCCAGGTAATTCATTGTTAGCTGTAGACTATCCAGGCCATTCCTCTGTTCACGGCTTCTGTGAAGGGGAACTAGTACAACATTTCGGGGGGGGGGGAGTTGTCCTGGGAACCCAAGTAACCAGTCAAGTCTCTGTTGCAGGACAGCATGCCTTTTCTGATAAAGCATCATGTGTAGGGTTGCCAGCCTCCAGGTACTAGCTGGAGATCTCCTGCTATTACAGCCGATCTCCAGCCAATAGAGGTCAGTTCACCTGGAGAAAATGGCTGCTTGGGCCACTGGACTCTATGGCATTGAAGTCCCTCCCCTCCCCGGACCCCACCCTCCTCAGGCTCTGGTGGCGAAGAGGGACCTGGCAGCCCTAATCACGTATGGTCTTCTGATTGTGAAGGGAGCCCAGACCTGTTCTTGGTTCTGTATTACCTCTACCCCCCGGCACTGCCTGTTTCCTGCGGGCCCATGGCAGTTTTCAGCAGTCCCGTCTGCTTGAACTGGTCACTTCCCTCACCTGTTGAGGCCAGCAGGACTTTAATACTGTCCCTACAGAGAATGTGGGAGAGACTGGGGCTTAGGGTTGCCAGGTCCCTCTTTGCCACTGGCAGAAGGTTTTGGGGGCGGAGCCTGAGGAAGGTGGGGTTTGGGGAGGGGAGGGACTTCAATGCCATAGAGTCCTATTGCCAAAGCGGCCATTTTCTCCAGGGGAACTGATCTGTATCGGCTGAAGATGAGTCGTAATAGCAGAAGATCTCCAGCTAGTACCTGGAGGTTGGCAAGCCTACAGGGGCTCCAACCTCACATGGTGCCTTAGAAAATGTAAAAGCCTAGGCCTCGCCACTCTACAGATGTAGGGGAAGCATTATGGGATAGAAGATTTAGACATCCCAAAACAGTTTCTGAGTAAATTTTAGGGATTTGAAATTGAGTCCCATCACAAATGAAGCGCTCCTGCTAAATTCAGACATAGAAAAACAGTTATTCTGTGAATAGAGCGATTTGGGGTGGTGGTGAGTGGCATTTCAGAATATAAATCTACAGCTAAGGGGAGATCATATTTCCTGTAAAAAGCAGTGCACACTGTTGTATTTTGTATCAGAAGAGTTAAATTTCTTGTCTCTTTTTTCTTGGCTTATGCTTGGCAGCAGCATATATTTTGTCCAGAGGATTCTCAACTGACAAAAATCAACCTATTTTCAATAAAACCCAGAAGAGCTCACTTGATAGCCCAGGATGATACAATCTGCCATATTGCTTCGAAACTGATATTTATCGCTGCCATCTCGGTGTCCATCTGCTTTCACTTGAGGAGCTACACATGTTTTCTTAATCAAAGCCTTTGCTCTGCTGTATTTATGGAAGATCATTACTTTCAACTTTAGACCTTCCTAATCCCAGGAGAGAAGTTTTAACCACAAGTTTGCTTCCACGCCGTATGACAAGCGAGTGACCAACCATTTCAGTTTACTCTCTAGAGATTATGGTGTGGGCTGTTTGCCCAAGCTGAAGGGGGAAAAATTGCCTCTCTGACATCAGAATTAAATTGGCTCCAGAAGTTTCAACAGCTGACAGTACAAACTTGTTTAAGAGACTGTCCGTTGTAGCACTCTGCAGTTTGCGGAGAAAAAAACCCCCTTCATTATAATAATGAAATCCCAAATGGGGGAAGGCGGGACAGACACTAGATTCTAGGTGTAGCCCCTCCAACATTTTTTTTTAACTGGTCCTCAGAACATCTAGGGCAGTGGTTCCCAAACCTTTCGGGCCACCACCCCCTTCGTTGCACAAACTCAACCCCAGCGCCCCCTACCCTATAAAAAACATTATTCAAAATAGGGGTTTGCATGACTCACTAAAGAAGATAATAACAGTAAAATTTCAAAACAGTAACAATTAATTGCACATCTATTCAAAATCAAATTCAAACTTTTTAGCTGAAATTTATTCAACAAAACTGATTAACTTGCTCCAGTGGTGCCGGCTCTTCAAAGTTTGGAAAAAAATTAGAATAGTTTCCACCAAATTTGCCAGCATGGTGCCATAGCTTGATCTATTGTAAATTAGTGAACAACAGTTGAAGGGGGCCACCTCGAGTGCCCCCTGCTGCCCCCTTGCCTCTTAGTGTCCCCCTAGGTAATCCCACCTCCCCCCAGGGGGTGGTACTACCCACTTTGGGAACCACTGATCTAGGGTCAGGGTCTAGGATGATTCAACATGGAACTATAACGGTCTCAGTCCCTATGAGGCTATCATTCTTACCTGTAGCTCTAATATACTGCACATACCAAGAGAAGAAATGGGATTGGGGCGGGGGGGCTTAGGGAATGCCATGTTAGGAACTAATGCCCCTAGGTCTTGATGATGGCAGAACATGGCTACTCAATCAGAACAGCATACAATTAAAAAACCCAAATCCATTTTTCTGCTGCCCAGCAGATGTCCAGGAAATTTATCTGGTTGACATTGAAACATTGGCTGGGTTTGCCCATCACTAATAGGCACTAATAAAATTAATTCCAAACCTGAAATATCATAAATGCTTCCATGCAACTGCTTCTTTGGTCACACGCGACACTGACATATCTCTGCTTTCTTTGTTCAGATGTACATATGTCTGACATTGCTTTCCAACTATTTAAACACTGAACTGGAGCTTGCTAAATTCGCTGCTGACTCATGTAAAGTCAGTCCACATTTAGCAGATATTAAATAGGCATCTAGCCTTTTTTTAAAAAAGAAGAAGCAGACAACAGTTCCTAAATCAGCATCTGCACTAATAGCAATGACATGAAAGGGCTTGTTTGGGCTTATCGTTTCATTGTAAATAAGATCTAAGTGACAAAATTGCTATGGACGGTATATGAAACTGTATGATGACCAGGTGCAGGGATTCTCTTTCGGTGCTAATCCCCTCCCTAACTCCTCGCTGCTTGGCAGTTCAGCATCTCCTGGTGTGCACACTAATAACAGGCAGCTGTCCTGTCAATTCCCTCTGAAAAATGAGATAATAATGCAGGCAAATGATTAGCCTTTTCTGTCCCACATCTATATATTTTCTCCAGTTTTCCTGTAAGATGGTTCAGGTAGGTGGCTGACTCCTGACAACTCCTTCCGGTTTCAGACTGGAGAACCTCATTGTGATAACAAAAAGGACTGTCTTTTAAGCACAGCTTATCTAAAACATGCCGAGTCCCTCTCGGTGCTGTCAAGAATGATACCTGTGATTGCTGAGCATTCCTGCAAAGAAGGATTTTGGCTACATCAATAAGGCTGCCCACTCTAGTCTCCGCCTCCCCATAGAGATTAACAGCTGCCCCTCTGATCTTTTCGCTAAATGACAGATCATTTACAAATTGCACATTTATAGGTGATGCATAAGCAACTCCTGTTCACCAGACCGGCCCTATGATGTAACGTTTGCAACAGGATTTCTGTAAGGTGGGGTCACAGTTCAGGAACACAAAAAATATCCCCCACAGGGCCTCAAAAAGAAATCTCCACAGGATATAGTGGCCATATTGGCAACCAAGAGTCATGGGAAAACTCACTTTCCCAGCATTGCTTGCAATGGGCCCATGCAAAGCAATGGGTAGACCTGGCCTCCCATAGCTTTGCAAAGGCCCACTGCAAGCAATCCATTCTTCATCCGTTCTTCCATTGCTCTCCTTCTTAATAAGATATATACATAAGTAGGGTTGCCAGGTCCCTCCACGCCACTGGTGGGAGCTTCCTGGGGTTGGGGATTCAGGTTCATGGTGCGATGATGTCACTTCCGAGTTTACCCCGGAAACCATAGAGTTTTTTTGGGGGGAGTGCTAGAGTGTCCCCATTGCAATGCAGACACTTCTGGGATAAACCCAGAAGTGATGTCATCACACCATGAACGCAGATCCCTGTCCCCAGAAAGCTCCCGCCAGTGGTGTGAGGGGACCTGGCAATCCTACTTATGTATAAATCTTATTAAGAAGGAGAGCAATGGATGAATGGATGAAAAGAAACTGGGTGCTGGATTAGATGGACCTTTGGAAGCTAAAACATAATAGTTTCAGAGAGGTACATAAGCATAAAAATTCCTTAATACAGCTAGCCACACAGTCTTATTTTCTCACTTGCCACTTAGACCACAATTTCCACAAAGCTTAACTTCTCAACTTGCCACCCAGGCTAATAACTTCAACACAGAATACAGATTTATCTCACAGCACTCTACAGCATCTTACTCAAACTTAGGGTTGCCAGATAACTCCTGGCAACCAGCTGGGGTGGGGTGGGGTGGGCAACTTACTGGCAGCAAACTGAGGCCTAGGTCTGTCAATGGCAACATGGAAACATCACTTCCGGTGTGCACCGGAAGAGACATCCACTTCTTAACATTTCCAACATTTCCCTTTATAGTTTTTATCCATTTTCTCAATAGACTTTGGTGGAATGTACCATTGATAAAACACCTTGTACCAATTTTCTCTCAGTGTTTGGCTCGCTGTAAATTGTAATTCTTTTGTCCATACAGTTTCCCTATGTTGGAGATTCTCTTCCTCAAAATTTTGCATCCTTCTAATCATACATCTTTTGACTTGCTCTTTTTCTGCATCAAATTGAAGTAATAGCTCTATCAGGATTTTCCAATACACAGCAACATTACAATGTGCTACACAGAGGAATTATGAGATGGCTTGGTAGTGGAATTATGTTTTTAAAAAATCAGGGCTTGTGCGTATGGCAAAGCAAATCCACAACAAGCTTTCCTTAGTCCTGGCACAGTTAATGCTAACCTGTAGGCATACGGCCAGGTTTGTGAAGAATGACCCCCTAATTTGCTTGGACACAAAAGGAAAATTCACACTTCTAGAAATAAAATCTTTAAAAGCACATTTCATTCTTCTTTAACCAAGAGCAATGAAATATCACCGTAGTTAACTACAGATGTTCTGAAACCTTACACAGGAGTGAAGAAACGGAAAGGCATCTATAAGAAGCCCAGATGTTGAATTTAAAATATGCATCCTGTCACTGTGGTCTGTTGTAACAGATGAACCCAAACGTTGCTTTCAGCTTCTGAAGCCGATGGCCTTAAAACAGGCCTGTACCATTTCCATCTGTCCAAGCTGAATGCAGCCCACTAACTACACATTTTGACTTGCTAGGTGCACCTCCTTTTTCAGTTCCATATAGGCAGGGGAAAAAATAGAGAAATCATAGAGTTGGAAGGGACCAACAGGGTCATCTAGTCTAACCCACTGCACAATGCAGGAAATTAACAACTACCTCCCCCCACATCCCCAGTGACCCCAACTCTCCCCCCGCCATGCAGGATCCCACAGTCAAAGCACTCCCGACAGATGGCCATCTAGCCTCTGCTTAAAGACCTCCAAAGATGGGGACTCCACCACCCTGCGAGGCAGCACATTCCACCGTCAAACAGCCCTCACTGTCAGAAAGTTCTTCCTAATGTTTAGATGGAATCGCTTTCCTATTCGTTTAAATCCATTACTCCGTGTCCTAGTCTCTGGAGCAACAGAGAACAGGCTAGTTCCCTCATCAACATGACATCGCTTCAAATATTTAAACATGGCTATCATGTCTCCCCTCAACCTTCTCTTCTCCAAACTAAACAAACCCAACTCCTTAAGCCTCTCCTCATAGGGCATGGATTCCAGACCTTTGACCATTCTGGTCGCCCTCCTCTGGACACGCTCCAACTTGTCAACATCCTTCTTAAATTGTGGAGCCCAAAACTGGACACAGTATTCCAAGTGAGGTCTGACCAATGCAGAATATAGTGGTAGTATTACTTCCCTTGAGCTAGACACAATACTCCTATTGATGCAGCCCAGAATTGCATTGGCCTTCTTAGCTGCCATATCACACTGCTGACTCATGTTCAGTTTGTGGTCCACTAAGACTTCCAGATCTCTTTCACATGTACTTTTGTCAAGCCAACTATCCCCCATCCTGTACCTGTGCCTTATGTTGTTTCTGCCTAGGTGAAGTACTTTACACTTCTCCCTATTGAAATCCATTTTATTGCTTATGGCCCAGCTCTCCAGTCTATTGAGGTCATTCTGAACTCTGACCCTACCCTCTGGGGTATTAACTTCCCCTCCTAACTTGGTGTCATCTGCAAATTTGATTAGCATGCTCTCTATTCCATCATCCAAGTCATTTATAAAAATATTATACA
Organism: Euleptes europaea; assembly: GCF_029931775.1. Taxonomy (NCBI): domain Eukaryota; kingdom Metazoa; phylum Chordata; class Lepidosauria; order Squamata; family Sphaerodactylidae; genus Euleptes; species Euleptes europaea. The sequence continues at coordinate 66,873,905 of NC_079320.1, read as the reverse complement.
GTACCGGTCCCAAGACAGACCCCTGTGGTAACCCACTGGTCACTCCTCTCCAGGATGAAGTTGTGCCATTAATGAGCACCCTTTGGGTTCGGTTGGTCAACCAATTACCAATCCACCTAACAGTAGCAGTGTCCAGCCCACATTTTACTAGCTTTGTTTCAAGAAGATAATGGGGGACTTTATCAAGGGCTTTACTGAAATCAAGGTACACTACATCTACAGCATTCCCTTCATCTACCATACTTGTCACTCTTTCAAAAAAAGATATGAGATTAGTTTGGCATGACCTGTTTTTGAGAAACCCATGTTGACTGTCAGTGATCACGGCATTTCTTTCTAAGTGCTTACAGGTCGTCTGTTTAATTATCTGCTCTAGTATTTTACCTGGTATTGGTGTCAGGCTGACTGGGCGATAATTGTTTGGGATTTCTCCCCCCCCCTTTTTTTAAAGATGGGGACCACATTTGCCCTCCTCCAGTCTGCTGGAACTTCTCCTGTTCTCCATGAATTCTCAAAGATTATTGCCAAAGGAAGCTTAATGGGTTCCTAGCAGATCACCATACAGGGCTGCTTTGGGCTCAGGTGCACAATTTGTTCTGGCCTGACTTACAGCCAAAGTGGACATTATGTGTGTGACACAAATCAGGACACGGGGGACTGAACTGAATTCCCTGTCGCAGGTAAGGACTGGATAACTTACCTTGAAAGTGCTCCATTCAGCTCTGAAGCACTGTATGAAGGGATTGGCTGCTGGCAGCTGTAGTTCACCCAGTGCCGTTCCAGGTGGTGGTGGGAGAAACTTTTTAAGGCGATGCCAACTGCAATGCTCTGTCACTTCTGAGGAAAACCAGGGAGTGATGTGGGGTAGCTCTAGGAATCGCAAGAAACTTAGAGCTACCCTATGTCACTTCCGGGTTTTCCCCAGAAGTGATGTAACAACACACTCAACATTGCGCCCCCCCATGTCCCCACCCCCAACCCTCCCATCGGTTGTCAGGTTCAGTTCCCCATTGGAAACCATAGAGTTTCTGGCAATTCCTAGAGCTACCCTTTGTCACTTCCATGTAGAACCCAATGTCATGCCTACACACCCTATTTCCCTACCCTCAACCCTCCCCTTGGTTGCCAGGAGCCCTATCAATACAGTCTACTCTGACTGGCAATAGCTAGGGTTGCCAGCTCCAGGTTGGGAAATACCTGGATATTTTGGGGGCAGGAGGGGTTTGGAGAGGGGAGGGACTTCAGTGCCATATGGTCCAATTGCCCAAGCAGCCATTTTCTCCAGGGGAACTGATCTCTATCACCTGGAGATCAGTTGAAATAGCGGGAGATCTCCAGCCCCCACCTGGAGGTTTACCAAAAAACCCACAGCAATGATGGCCAAAAGCTATTAAAGAATAATACTCATATACATTATAAGTGTGTATGAATTAAATTGAAAAATAAGAAAATCACCTGGAACAACATAAATGAATGAGCACAAATATCTTCAAATACAATACAACAACCTGAAGGTTCCCAGCTTGGAATATAAAGGTTTGTATTTTTAACACAGTAATTTCTTGTGAAAATATTAATGACTGATGAACTCTCAATAGTCCAAGATCCAGGTGAGTTGATATGAATCTCAAATCAAAGGGAAACAGTAGACAACTGAAGAACATAGAAGAGACGTAGAAGAAGGAAGAGCAGACAGGTATCTTGGACTAATGTATATGAGTATTATTCTTTAATAGCTTTTGGCCATAGTTGCTGTGATTTTTTTGTACATCTTGTAGATTTGCCGCACAAGTCGTTTCTTTAACCCCCAGGAGGTTGACAACCCTAAGGGTCGCAGGTCTTTCATATTACCTACTGCCTGAACTTTTTAACTGGAGATGCCAGGGATTGAACCTGGGACCTTCTACATACAAAGCGGATGATCTACCACTGAGTCATGCACCCTCTCACACACGTAACATGTCGCTGAGCCCGGAAGCTTTCTCTTCCTTTCATCTCATCCCAGTATTATCTACAACTCTTTCTCTCCTTCCATCTTTAGTCATAGTTCAGATAGAATCCTTGGGGTTCTGTGCACACCATCCCTAGAGTTGTCATAGATACAGGTAAATATAAACATCTGTTTAACTGTCTATATAGTGTCTCTACTGCACGGCATACCTTTCCCTAGCAACACTGGAATGGTGTAACTTTTACGAACCTGAACATCTTCCTTGCTCTTAATGGAATTTACCCCTCCTAAATTCCTTACATGGGGAGGGCAAGCCCATTAAAATACCATCTGCACGTACTACCAAGTCTCAAGACTCAGGAGCAAATAGAACAGTAGATTTGCGATAACTCCACTGCAAATGTAATCATCCCTTGTTCTGTTAGGGAATCCTTGGGGCTCAAGTCGTTCGCCTCTCCCTTTCCTTGCAAATGAAAATAAGGAAAAATAGTATTTTTTTTCTAAATCATTTTGCATCTAGGACTGTATTCTGAAGCGACAGCACTTGCCGGCTGGAGCTGGAGGCTGTGTTCAGATGTGAAAGATGCTATCAGCACTGGGAACTTGTAATGTATGGATGACAGAGGAGCGTACAAGTGAAGCCAATGCTGTAGAGACCCTTGGCTGCTCCAGAGTTCCCAGTTACATAGGCATGTAGCTAGGGGGAGCATTTGGGAGCATACCCCCTCTGATATGTCAAGCCCCACTACTAAATTTCCAGCTTTCATTTTTTTTGTTTAAAAAGCAAGTCTCTGAACTTTACTGCTAGGGTTGCCAGGTCCCTCTTTGCCACCAGTGGGAGGTTTTGGGGCGGAGCCTGAGGAGGGCGGGGTTTGGGGAGAGGAGGGACTTCAATGCCATAGAGTCCAATTGCCAAGGCGGCCATTTTCTCCAGGGGAACTGATCTCTATCGGCTGGAGATCAGTTGTAATAGCAGGAGATCTCCAGCTACTACCTGGAGGTTGGCAACCCTATTTACTGTTGAAGAGACAGAAGGGGAAATATGCAAGCAGTTTTTGTCTGATGGCCTAGAAGAAATGTAGGCAGAGAGCTACAAGCTTTTAACAGCAGTTAACCACCTCGTACCAAAATTACTCTTCTGCTGCATTGCCTATTTCTCCCTTTGCTTCTCTCTTGCTGATTTCAGTCATTCACTACCTCTTTAATAAACTAATGCAGAAAGCCTGCATAAATTCTTCAAAGCCAGGACAATTACAGACCTATACAGACAAGAACCAGGAAAGGTCTTAGTTAAGTATTTGTTGCATTGAAGTCAAATAATCTGCCGTGGATTTCGCTGTGTTGCTAAACATGCAATATTGGGTTAGACCAAGTTTTATTACTGTTCTATGCAATACTTTTTGTTCTCTTTTGATGGACACAGTGATATGTGGGACTACTGGGCAGAAAACGGAGCTGAGGTTGATATTATTTCAGGTGTAGGAGGGGCCATGGGCGGGAAGAAGCCAGAAAAATCACTTCCCAGTTTCACAAGCCTGATGTCTGGTTTTTATCATTAAAAATCATGCAAATCATGGTGCTTTAACTTGCCTGGGTAAAGGAATAAACATCTCTCAGTGTGAGCAGAATGCCTTTGGCGCACAAATTTACCTTTCTTCCTTTCCCAAGATGTAATAGCCATTGGCTGTTCATCTACCATTTCACACTTTGCAAAAGGGGACATGAAATTTACATTTTCCTTGACACTATAAAGAGAAAAGTTGCCACATCTCTCACACAATTGACAGATCTACTTGACAGCAGATAACGAAGTATCTGCTTCTCAGAAAGTGTCTTTAGCTGTTTTATCCAGGGTATATTTATTTCGTGCAGTATTATTTTGTGGACAGGCTAAAACAATGTGGACTAGGGAATCTACTTGATCTGGACAAAATGGGCATTTTCGTTCTTCTGCAGAGGACGCACAAATTAATAACTGCTGTCAAGATCCTATTCCTCTCCCCTCCCCAACCTGGGATTAGTGCTAAGGGGATGGAGGCATATGATGCTTAGACAGGTTTAAATTCCAGACACTCTGTCTATGCTGTTCCATGGCTGAATGGACAAAAACATCCATGTATCCTTAAGTCCCAGCATTTCACTACTGAAGTCTTTAGGAAGATCTAAACAACTTTGAGCATCTCTGAATGCTGAGACTGCAAATACTTTGCACATGTGCAGAGTGTTTTTCCTATACTATACACATCTATCTACCTGGTATTAAATTTTAGGTTGGAGTGAGTTGCGGGCATGTGTAATTTAGGAATCTTTCTTTATAGTAATTAAGGCAGTGAGATTAATTGCTATCTCCCCCACCCCATCCCCACACAGTTTTGAATCCTACCCCCACAATCTTATGCCTTACAACATGTCTCTCTCAGCCCCACCTACCTCACAAGGTGTCTGTTGATTCTCATTAACAAGTAGAGAAAGTTGACATATAAAAACCAACGCTTCTTTCTTCTTCTTAACAGAAGAATGTAGGGACACTAGTTGAATCAACAAAGGACTCCTAGTATGATTACAAGCAAATAATTTCCCCCTAGATAGCTGATGACATGCAATATTGCATATGCATGGCTTATATATGTACACCCACTCAAACTGAATCAATCCTAAAAGAAAGCAGTTCTTCTTACATGTCAGTAATTTTCAGCATGCTGCAACCAGGATATTTATTCTAGATTTGCCAATTCTGTGTTATAATGGCAACTTTCCAAAGGCTACTTAGCCTTAGCATCTCCACAATTATGATTTGAATAGCATAATCCACAGACTCCAATAAAGTTCACATTTGATTATGTTTAAGGTCTCACTCATGTAAAGCAGGATAAATAGTGGCTATTAACATAATTGAAAACAGTTCTGGAGAATTTTCAGAATGTATTGGAGTTGTTTGGATTGACCTCTAGTACAGAAGGGTTTGTGTTTAAGGTTGCATTCTAAGCACGCTTACCTGGCAGTAAGCTTATGTTCGTCTTGAAATTTCATTAGGCGACCTGTCAGTGTTTTGCATGACACAGCAAACATGCGATTCTTTTTTCTGATGATGCTGGCTTGGTTATTTAATGGAAGAATGAAATTTGGGGGGGAGAGAGAGATGCTTCTGTTTAAGGGAACATATGTTCATTCATGCTAAAAAAATTCTAAGTTAAAGCTCCCCCTTTAGCGTCTGCACCATGTGAGCACCACAGACATTGCACAGTTTGACACTTTGGGATCACTTACAACTTGCTCTGCTTTTCCTGGCTCTTCAGCTTTGTCCATGTTGGCATGGTGTCAGCGAGGGCATGCAATCGAACCCTGGATAGCGAGCTCCGTGAATTTCTTTTCACCTCTCCTTCCCGTGAGAAAGTCTTCCAGGGAGGAAGAGAGGTGCAATAGCCAGAGGCTCTATAAATTCCCATTTCAAAGTGACTTCCCGATTGTAATTCTGTTCTGATCTCAAGGTGTGAATTCTCTCTCTTGGTGTTGAGGAACCTCTAATGTTTTGCATTTCAAAGCTTTTACTTGTAAACATTTCTAGCTTGTGTACTCTATAAAAATGCCCTCCAAATGATTTTGCGCCATTGTAACGTTATGCCTTCTTAGACTACTGTACTCTCCCTTTTAAATAAATTCTCTTTTAACTCTCTGCAAACGTCTGGAGTAAAGTTGATGATTCTTGAAAGGCAACGGAGTCCTAGAGTCTGACACATGGCAGTCAACAGTGTGGTATAGTGGTATAGAGTGCTGGACTAGGCTTGGGAGACCAAGGCTGGAATCCCCCACTCTGCCATAGAAGCTCACTAGGTGACCTTGGGCCAAGCACATACTCTCAACCTAACCTACCTCACAGAGTTTTTGTGAAGATAAAATGGAGGGGAGAATGCTATAAGCCAGCATGGGGTAGTGCTTAAGAGCGGTGGAGTCTAATCTGGAGAATCAGCTTTGATTCCCCACTCCTCCACTTGAGCAGCAGACTCTAATCTAGTGAATCGGGTTGGTTTCCTCGCTTCTACACATGAAGCCAGCTGGGTGACCTTGGGCTACTCACAGTTCTCTCAAAACTCTCTCAGCCCCACCTATCTCACAAGATATCTGTTGTGGGGAGAAGAAGGGAAGCAGATTGTAAGCCAGTTTGATTCTCCTTAAAAGGTAGAGAAATTTGGCATATAAAAACCAACTCTTCTTCTTCTTCAACTTGAGTTCCCATTGGGGAGAAAAGTTGGGTATAAATGAAGTAAATAAATAAATAAAGAGCCATGTCTTCGAACCAGGGTTGCCAGGGCCCTCTTCACCACCGGCAGGAGATTTTTGGGTCAGAGCCTGAGGAGGGTGGGGTTTGGGGAGGGACTTCAATGCCATAGAGTCCAATTGCCAAAGCAGCTATTTTCTCCAGGTTAACTGATCTCTATCGCCTGGAGATCAGTTCTAATAGCAGGAGATCTCCAGCGAGTACCTGGAGGTTGGCACCTTACTTCGAACCCTACTTTTGCCATGAAACCAAATTATTAAACTTTGCATAGTATTGGCCTCCTATTCATTGATGCATTTCCCAAACCGTAGAGGAAGAGAGTTGGGACAAAGGGAACGAGGGCAAATGTAGCCGTGTGTGTGTGTGTTAAGTGCCATCAAGTCACTTCCGACTTCATGGCGACCCTATGAATGAAAGTCCTCCAAAATGTCCTATGTTTGACACCCTTGCTCAGATCTTGCAAATTGAAGGCCGTGGCTTCCTTTATTGAGTCAATCCATCTCTTGTTGGGTCTTCTTCTTTTCCTGCTGCCCTCAACTTTTCCTTGCATGACTGTCTTTTCCAGTGACTCTTGTCATCTCATGACGTGACCAAAATACGACAGCCTCAGTTGAGTCATTTTAGCTTCTAAGGTCAGTTCAGGCTTGATTTGATCTATAACCCACTGATTTGTTTTTTTGGCAGTCCACGGAATCCGTAACACTCTCCTCCAACACCACATTTCAAAGGAATCTATTTTCTTCCTATCAGCCGTAGGCAAGGACAAAATGTCCAACTGTACAATGCCTATGTGGCTTGCTTGGAGTGCCTTAACTTACAAGCTCCGTGTTTTTGGGGGAACATGAAGTGATGGCAAAGAGCCTTAACTCATCTCTTAAATGTAAGGTTCGGATGTTAGAATGAAAATATAGCTCAATGAAATAAGATGCAGGATTTTCTTGACAGGAAAAGCGAACAGGTTAAAGCAGGGGTCCCCAGCCTTTTTGAGCCTGCAAGCATATTTGGAATTCTGACATGGCATGGAGGGCGCAGCAACAAAATGGCTACCGCAGGAGGAGGAGCCAGCCACAAAGCGACCGCCACAGCTTAACTTCAGTAACACATTGCAGATCCTTGCACTGTGGGGGCAGCTGCTGCGAAAGCAACAGTTTAAAAAATCTGCACTGCCAATTAAATCTCCAATAGTCAATCAGAAGCCTTGCTGGGCAAAATCCCTACCTGGCCCCACCAACTTCCTAAAAACACTTGTCGAGCATGAGAAAAGGTGTTGGCGGACGCCTGGGTTAAAGAATAAAATTGCTGCATCAGGAGAAATCAGGGGAAGGTGTTTTATTGCAAGCATCCCACCTTTTAAAATGTCACTTTAAAGAGCCTTCGCCCGCCCATGATGGAGTACAAGGATTCTGAACACCTCAATTATAAAAATCCAGAGGAAGAGGAGAGAACAGTGGAATCTATTAGTAGGAAGCCTAAGGTAGGCAGTATATGAGTAGTCATTTAGACAAATTCCAGCCTATTTGAAATGTATCAAGCATTCTCTGCAGTCCCATGGGATTTATTATCAATCTTGAGTAAATACACTCTGCCCGAGCTCAAAAAGACTGACATTTTGAAATCTCAAAGTGCTCAGATCTCTAAGCCTTCAAGACTTTTCTTCTTTAAAGAAAGATAAAGCAAAAGAAGCAATTTGTCAAAACAAATATAGGTATCGGAAGAACTCTGACAAGAATACCATACATTATCTCTTTGGGAAGGAGCAACTTATTCTGGGCTTTTATTTTGTACAGGTACTCTTTATCCAAGGAACAAAATCTAGCATAGGAATTAGGTACATCTCTTGAAATTGTAGCATCACTAAGGAGCCCCTGAATCTTATTCTTAGATCTTAGCTTCTCTCTCTCTCTCTCTCTCTCGTTTAAATGGTATTCAAAGTTGCCTTCAAAAGGTCCTGTCTGGTCTTTTGGTTGCCATGGGCTCTCGCTAGGGTTACCAGGTCCGTCTTTGCCACTGGCGGGAGGTTTTTGGGGCAGAGCCTGAGGAGGGAGGGGTTTGGGGAGGGGACTTCAATGCCATAAAGTCCAATTGCCAAAGCAGCCATTTTCTCCAGGGGAACTGATCTCTATTGGCTGGAGATCAGTTGTAATAGCAAGAGATCTCCAGCTATTACCTGGAGGTTGGCAACCCTAGTGAAAAGTAATTCAGGTTTTCAGCTAGCAGAAGTTTGGGAAACGTTGTGTTTATGTGCTGTGCTGTCCTTTCCTGGTGGGTGGTGCTTCCCTGCTTGTAGAACATACACTCGGGGACTGTGTGAACCAGCCCAAAGTGAAGATGGCTGTTGTTCAAAAGAATGAAGAGAAACAAGCATATTTTGTGGAAAAAAATATGAAAGGAAAACCAAACCGCCCAGAACATGCAAAGCAAAGAGAAAACATTTGAGAAGAGAAAGCTTTAAAACCATCTTGTATTGTTTAAGACAAAAAACCACCAAGCTCTTGAGTCTTTGTTACAGAGCGTATTAAATCCTACACAGAACTGGCTCTGAAGTAGTTCAGTCTGCCATGGGAATCTTCAGCTCTTTGACTGGTAGAATGCCAAGCTTTTCAGATGGTTTTGTGGCACTATCACAACGGCTCCCTTGAGCCTTGGTGGGGAAGTCTGACGTTAAACAGCGAAATAATAATGAATTCACATTGCGGAAGCAGGAGAAGGCCTTGGGTCCAGTTGTCAGCAGGTTTACTTTGGCCTCTCCTGCTCACTCCCCACCACTTCAGTGTTCCATACATGCCAAAAAAAGAATCCCATTGATGAAGTGTGACAATGTTAACTGGCCTGCTCTGAGCATATACCGCAAATCATTGTGTGATTTCCACACACGATTTCAGATGGGAGGATGCCACTTAGAAGAAGCTAACTATGTGATGAGAGCCACTGTCCTGCCTTACCCCGAAACCAGGAACTTTTTGGAGTGCTGTTGCAACACAGCTAAGGATTTTGAAAGCAGACTTAGAAACACAGAGCTGGAAGGGACCTCAAGGGCGGGGTTTGGAGAGGGACTTCAATGCCATAGAGTCCAATTGCCAATGCGGCCATTTTCTCCAGGGGAACTGATCTCTATCGGCTGGAGATCAGTTGTAATAGCAGGAGATCTCCAGCTAGTACCTGGAGGTTGGCAACCCTAGGGGTCAAGCCCAATAAAGTTGAGGAGAGGCTTCATGGTCTCTTCATCAAAAGCCTGATGCACACACACACAAACAGTGAGCATCGGTCAGTCCCACAAATAAAGTCCATCAGTATGATAACCACTGGTTTTCCTGCCTTTACAATATTTCTTCTCAGTATTCCCATGACAGAAACAATATGAATTTCAAGGCCCTAACTTGGCTGAGCATATATAACAAGGCAATGGCACTGATTAAACTTGAATCCAGGCCTCCATAACTAGGGTTGCCAGGTCCCTCTTCACCACCGGCGGGAGGTTTTTTGGGGCGGAACCTGAGGAGGGTGGGGTTTGGGGAGGGACTTCAATGCCATAGAGTCCAATTGCCAAAGCGGCTATTTTTCTCCAGGTGAACTGATCTCTATTGGCTAGAGATCAGTTTTAATAGCAGGCGATCTCCAGCCACTACCTGGAGGTTGGCAACCCTACTCCAGGGGGACTGATCTCTATCAGCTGGAGATCAGTTGTAATAGCAGGAGATCTCCAGCTAGTACCTGGAGGGTGGCAACCCTATCCATAATCCAAATAAACTCACTGTCCCCTGATCATTATTTAGAGCATTTTTTAAAAACACCAACTGTGTATCTTTCAAGGCTCATAACCTAGCCCTCCCTGAGGTGGTAAAACGAAGTTTGGGCTATATCACTTGACGCTGTGTAGGGTTGCCAACAGCAGAAGGGTTGGGGGCAGGGACATGGTGTGTGTATGGGGGGGTATGTGGCATGACTACATCACTTCTAGGCTGTACCCACAATGGGTACAGAGTTTCTGGCGATTCCTAGAACTACTCACTATCACTTCTAGGTTGTACCTGGAAGTGACCTACTGGTGCAGAGGCTGGCAGTGATTTCCCCCCCTTTATTTTTCAGAGACAATCAGTGGGAAGCCTCCTGCCGTAGCAGAAGTCCTGGCAACCCTACCAATTCTGGGTTGGGAAATTCCTGGCGAGTTTGGGGTGGAGCCCAGGGTACCAGCTGGCTATAATGCCATATAATTCTCCCTCCCCCCCGAAGCAGCCATAAAATTGATCTCTGCAGTTTGGAGATCAGTTGTAATGTCAGGAGATCTCCAGTCTCCACCTGGAGGTAAATGTACAGCAATTTGAAACTCTGACCAGAAACTAAATTTTATGACTGCTTCATTCCCATAGTCTGGACTGACAACAGGCATGCCTCAGGGAGCTGGGCTTGGCTTGGGGGCCTTGAACAGTTGATCTTTGCTCTAAAATTTCTCCAAAAATGAAGAATTTTTTTTAAAAAAAAAAACTTCAGCAGAAACCCATTCCCAAACTCACTCACTAGTCCCCTATTGATAGCTGTAATGAAGCCACAAAGGTAATAATGTGCAAGCAATATTGTGACTGCAGAATCAGGCCCATTCCGGAGCGTGCCAAGCAAGTTACATCTTCAAAGCATGTGAGAGCCTTCATTTCATGTACTTTGAGAGCCCTTCAGAAAGATTATCCTGGCATATGGAAGCAAAGGACTTCAATTAAAGCAATCATCACGCTAATGCAAAGTGGCGGGATAAAGGCTGTGAATAAAAGCTAATGGTAAAATTATGTTGGCAATGGTTTTTAATGGAACATTTACCGCCTTGACTCATTTAAAACGACTACTTTCGCAAATTACAATATGTATATACGGTTGAACTATTGGTATTATGACTGTTCCTAATTTCACAAAGCCAAGAAGTGTTCTACTTACTGTTGGGAAGGTTCTTGCTGGAGACTTTGGTATCAAAAATACTATGCGAGGAGGAATGTTCTGCTGTACCTTGGAACAAGACTTCAAGAACTGTAGCAGCCCTGACCGAATGACAAACTTTGAACAGTGGAACAAGGCTTTGCCCACCATCAAGCCAGAGTAGGGTTGCCAACCTCCAGGTCCTAGCTGGATATTTCCTGCTATTGCAACTGATCTCCAGCCGATAGAGATCAGTTCGCCTGGAGAAAATGGCCGCTTTGGCAATTGGACTCTATGGCACTGAAGTCCCTCCCCTTCCCAAACCTGGTGGCGAAGAGGGACCTGGCAACCGCCAAAGAGGCTCTTACACAGTTAGAGCTGCCGCATGGGACATTTTAAAGTGGGCATCTGTTTCTACTGTGTCGTTTCCCTGGCAACGAAATTCATTCCTGTTTTCAGGAAATGGAAAGAGAATGTATAATATTACACTACATCATTCTTGCCTGAGGAAGCACAGGGGATTATAATATAATAAACACAAATACAGATGAAATCGAAAAACCAGCAGCAGAAAAACAAAACAGTGCCCAGCGCCAATCATAAGCATGGGAAAAATCCAAGTGTTTTAGCCATTGTTTCACACATTGTGATTGACATGCCCTGGGAACCTCCTCTGAGAAAGCTGGGACTTGCTGCGGTGCCCACTGCAGATGGGTACTGGAGCCTGCTGCCACACCACAGACTCTGGTGCTGCCCCCACCCACCAATTAAAGGCTGGTAACTACTGTGCTTAAACAAAGTCATGTGAAAGGAAGATTAGAAAGAGAGACTTCTGAATTGCAACTAATAATGAAGCTCAAGACTAGGCATTCTCCAGGACTTAATAGAGATCTGGGATTCCTGTCTCATTACCAATGCTGATTTCTCCACGCCTGTTACCCCTCTGCATATCACACCTAATCCAATCACGCCTGCGAATGTCATTTACTTGCTTTTGACATTTACATTGCCGTTGTGTGTCTAATTCACTCATCTCTATTTAAGGATAGATGGACTCACGTTCTAGCTGTATCTGAAGAAGTGAGCTGTGCCTTACGAAAGCTCATACCCCGTCAGAAATTGTGTTAGTCTTTAAGGTGCTACTGGACTCTTGCTCTTTTCTACTGCTAACATGGCTACCCATCGCCATCGCAAGTCACGCGAGTTTGCTTGAACTGCTAAAGTTTGCAAAAGCAAAGGATTCCGTAAAATGGTTTCCTGGAGGAATTTTTTTTTTTTTTTAACAGTTATGACGTTCAGCAAAAATCCTGAACTTTGTGGGCTGGATTCAGACTCACACTGCACAAGCAGAAGGACTGTTCTCACATAAAGGGGGGGCAATTTCAGCCTCTTCCTGCTGCAGCAACCATTTTCTGCAGATGAACTGATCTCTGTCGGCTGGCGATCAGTTGTAATAGCAGGAGATCTCCAGCTAGTACCTGGAAGTTCACAACCCTACATCTCAGTGGTCAGAAAATGTGCAAAGCTATGTCTTGTGGATTCAATGGTCCCTTGCCTGGGTGCCAAGGTCTGCATTTACATAAGATTGCTTCAGTATATTACAGGTAGAGTATCCCTTATCCGGAAATCCCATATCCAAACTGATCCGAAAACTGGACCCTTCGAGCTGAAATGCAGGCACATCTGTGCTGCCTGCTTTCAATGTTTCCTCTCACCTACAAAAAAATACAGTGTACACTGCATCGTAGGTGGAAACTGAAAACCTCCCGTTGTTAGTTTGTTGTTTCTCTTGTTTAACAGCTGGTACAGGTATTCTGGGGAGATAGTTACATCTTTGCTTTCTGATGGTTCAACGTACACAAAATTATTTAAAATATTGTTTAAAATTACATTCAGGCAATGTGTATAAAGTGTATATATGAGAAGGCAATTTCCTAGTTTCAAGCGTAGACACTTGGCTCCTAAACTGTAGGCTAGTGGGCTCATGTCCACAAAAGCTTGTGGTGGAATACAACGCTGTTAGTATTTGAGGTGCCACAAGACTCTTCCATTGTCTAAACACAGGAGTGACTGCATGGTGCAACATCTGCATGCCTTCGGGTTGCCAACCTCCAGGTGCTAGCTGGAGATCTCCTGCTATTACAACTGATCCCCAGCCGATAGAGATCAGTTCACCTGGAGAAAATGGTCGCTTTGGCAACAGGACACTATGGCATTGAAGTTCCCCCCTCCCCAAACCCCGCCCTCCAGGCTCCACCCCAAAATCCTCCCACCAGTGGCAAAGAGGGACCTGGCAACCCTAGCATGCCTGCTATCTTTCTCTATCTGCTTACTTTTTCTGGAAGGTATACTTGAGCCCTCACAAAGTCTGTGCCAATGGGGCATTCAGTTCTAAGTTGAAAAACATCCAATGTATGAAGCACCCCTTAAATAACCAACAGAAACAGCCACAATATTCTTAACTATTTCTTTTAGGCTCTGATTTAGGGATCTAAACGCCGCCTTCCCATCCAACACGTACTTAGGCACCGAGCCATTAACAAATCTCACTCATTTCACTGAAACTTTCCAAAATACGTTGCGCTTCTCTTGTGTTCCTTGAAGTTGACAGACTTCAAAAGAAAGGGCATGACTTGAAACTGCTACGTTCTAACAGACTACATTTTGGCGCTCATTAATTTTATGCTAATCGCCAGCCTTACAGACCAGTGAGAAAGAGTTAGGAAACGACTATCCTGTTTGATTTTTAAAAGGGCATTCAAACAGCAGTCCTGCTTCCCGCTCTCTCCCACATGCACACACAACTCACCGTTTAGAAATGGTCATATATAGAGATGGAGGGGGGGAAAGAGAAGAATCAGACCCAACCTGGAAAACAGAAGCTGGGTACCCAAGGTTGGGTGGGATAAATAAAATAAATAGATAAAGAAAATATAACTTATTTAAGGCCCTATGTCAGGATAAAAATTATTTTAAAGTATCATTAAAACAGCACCATGGCATATCCTAGGTTGATATACTGTAACCACATGCCAGGTGCATTTGGGCCTGTTTGGCCTTCCTCAGGCCGAAACGCTTCTGGCATGTGGTTACAATATATCAACCTAGGATATGCCATTGTGCTGTTTTAACAATATTTTAAAATAATTTTAATCCTGACATAGCGCCTTAAATAAATTATATTTTCTTTATTTTATTTATCCCACCCAACCTTGGGTACCCAGATATATAGATGCCCACAGAATGATTTTTTTCTGCCTCCAGTATTCATGAACATTTATAAATTAGGCTGCTTTCTGATCTGCATTTGGTTGGTATTTCCTCACATTTACAAAAGTTATTTTCAAGCAAACAGTAAAAATGGAATAACTTTTTGCATCGTTGCCTTTGCAAATTTAGTAGGGTTGCCAGCCTCCAGGTACTAGCGGGAGATCTCACATGAACACATGAAGCTGCCTTATACTGAATCAGACCCTTGGTCCATCAAAGTCAGTATTGTCTACCCAGACTGGCAACGGCTCTCCAGGGTCTCAGGCAGAGGTCTTTCACATCACCTACTTGCCTGGTTCCTTTAACTGGAGATGCCAGGGATTGAACCTGGGACCTTCTGCATGCCAAGCAGATGCTCTACCACTGAGCCACAGCCCCTCCCCTGCTATTACGACTGATCTCTAGCCGATAGAGATCAGTTCACTGGGAGAAAATGGCCACTTTGGCAATTGGACTCTATGCCATTGAAGTCCCTCCCCTCCCCAATCCCCACCCTCCTCAGGCTCAGCCCAAAAAATCTCCCGCCAATGGCGAAGAGGGACCTGGCAACCCTAAAATTTAGGCATATTACCTAAAGCACTTCTCCAGCAACTTGCCTACACACTGGGCATTACATCCAACCCCCTTCCTGGCTCTGAAATGGAAGCATAAGACATGAGTATTCTTGATGTGCTCTTGGGCACCAATACATTACCACCCCATGCTGTGCTCTTTGGTTAGGCACTGGGTGTTTCTTGAAGGAAAAGCTCAAGTGCTTGCTGGATCCAGCATGTGATTTGCTATTAACACTAAGTGGGACAGCTCTTACAGTCACATACTGCGACAGAGCAGCCTTGTGTTTCCTCATTCAGGCACATGCCTTTTTACACAGGCCAGCTCAGGACAAGCAAGGGGTCAAATACAAGGCTATGAGCCCTTGAGATACAGGACTCAGAAGCCCAGAGGGCAATCTTCCCCCGCAGAGAAGTCATGTAATGTACTGGTTAAGAGCGGTGGTTTGGAGTGGTGGAGTCTGATCTGGAGAACCGGGTTTGATTCCTCACTCCTCTACATGAGAGGCGGAGGCTAATCTGGTGAACCGGGTTGGTTTCCCCACTCCTATATGTGAAGCCAGCTGGGTAATCTTGGGCAAGTTACAGCTCTGCTAGAGCTCTCTGAGCCCCACCTACCTCACATGGGCCGTGACTCAGTGGTAGAGCATCTGCTTGGCATGCAGAAGGTCCCAGGTTCAATCCCTGGCATCTCCAGTTAAAGGGACTAGGCAAGTAGGTGATGTGAAAGACCTCTGCTTGAAACCCTGGAGAGCCACTCCCAGTCTGAGTAGACAATACTGACTTGGATGGACCCAGGGTCTGATTCAGTATAAGGCAGCTTCATGTGTTCATTTGTCTGTTGCGGGGAAGGGAAGGTGATTGTAAGCTGATTTGAGTCTCCCTTAAGTGGTAGAGAAAGTCAGCATATAAAAACCAACTCTTCTCCTTCTTCTAACCTTGAGAATTATCTTTTACAGGATCCATAGAAATTCCTTTTTTCGGGGTGGGGGGACCCCTCTGCCTTTAATGCCCAGCCCAGTTTGTGCAAATTAAGCCTTTGAACAGAAGAGCAGCATAAATATCTTCCCCACCCCCCATGCACGTAAATTCTATAATGTACAGCACAGACAGCTGATGTGCACAATCTCCCTTTCCCCCCGAAGCACAGGAATTGCAAGAACTGCAAATCAGATGAAGGGTCTGATTCAGTATAAGGCAGCTTCATGTGTTCAAGAAGCAGCAGCCAAGGCCACTTTAGGGAGGGCGGCCAGGTCCCTCTTCACCACCGGTGGAAGGTTTTTGGGGTGCAACCTGAGGAGGGCAGGGTTTGGGGAGGGGAGGGACTTCAACGCCATAGAGTCCAATTGCCGAAGCGGCCATCGAAGAGAAAGGTTGGACACAAGCGAAGTAAATAATAATTTGAAGGCTATTTCATTGATCCATCTATGCAAAAAACACACACCCAACAGCGATACATTTTAAACTGCCAGCCTTACATTCTTAGTAGCAGAAGATTAGTTACTGTCCCAGTTCTGCAAGAGGACCTCCATGCTCCCCTGCAAATAGTTTGGATCCCTTAACGACAGCAGACCAGGGTTTGGAAAGCGGTCGGAGGAAAGAGTACGGGGCCCTTTAGAGAAAGTGGCTGCTTCCCTATCTTTCTCCAGAGACTTCGCTCCCTATTCGATGGGTGCTTTGTGATTTGCCTGTATTAATCAGTGAGGTAATCCACGGAGAGCCCGGGTTGCAGAAAGTGGGTGGTCTTTGCGGATGGAGGCGCTCTCTCCTCGCCCACGGGGCCCGCCTCTCTCCCGTTGGTCCAAGCCAGCTCCTGCAGCTGGAGCCAAGGCAGGCCGCAGACTGTCCCCAGCCCATCTCTTCATTTCTCACTTGAGTGCCCTTCCTTTGGTTGCTTTTCAACTGCCCACTTTATATCGCCTTCATTACACCACCGCTCCGTTTGTCATGTAAATGGAGAAACTCGGGGAAGTTTTTCTTTTGGCCTTGTCTGCGGAAGAATACCGAGAGGTATTCAAAACGTATTAACACAAATCAATGGCACCAATAAAAGCAGGATCTCCTTAGCAACATAATCTTGATGGCAAAGGGAGAACTGAGAGCATTTAGCAAAACAGAGGTCCGCATGGAATACGCATTTGTCTGGAAGAATGCGGCACAAAGCCTAAAAGAGGGATGCTGAAGAAATCCAAAATTAACTCACACTGAACAGTTACTCTTTTTTTCAGAGGCGCACAATTGGCTACATTAAATCCATCATGGGCTTTTCTGCACAGCAACATTGTATCATACTGCTTTGCAAACTGAAATTACTACACCCTCCATGCTTCTGAGCAGCTCCAGGGGTGTTTTTTTTTTAATTATACATATAAAGAGGCTGTTAGGGATTTTTTTTTTAAAAAAGAAAGTAACTAAAAGGAGCCCTAAAGGGGGAATGCATTGCACAAAGATAGAAGTAGGCTGTTTAAATTCAAGACCCGGCTTATAGTACAGGGCAGCGCTGGTGGGTATTACGCGTTACGGCCCCAGGTTATGGGACATGATTGAAACGGAGGGAATAAAGAGAACTATCTAAAGGTTTAAAAACACTTTAAAGATAGCTTTGCCTATGCACTTACAGTTATAATGATGTGAACTGAAAATAAAATGTAGGGGCTATTACTCGCACCCTCTCCCTGTGGCCACAGCTTACATCTGAATATATATTAAATTCCACCTTCCTTTTGCAGCCAGTAAAGGCTAGGCCTGGGTATAGCTAGAGCTTAACTAAGAGGCAACTCCGAATTGTTAAGCTATGAGGGGAACAAACATTTAAGACCATTTACTGCTGACCCAATAGGGATCACAACAGGTGTAGCAGTTGCATGTGTGGGAGTTGTCTAAAGGATAGTGGACAAGATAAACCAGCCTTTGTCAAGGCAAAGATTATGGATTGCAGATCTGATTTCATTTTTAGACTGATCTTTCTAAACTTTTACTTTAGAAACAGCCTAAAATATGGTCATATATAACGTACATTTCTGTGATTGTTTTCTTAATATAAATTATAAAGACATTCCAACCTTTGTAAGCACACCTGTGGAAAGCTATGTTTTAACATATGGAATTCATTTTTTTAATGTATGTTTTCTATTTAAAAATTCTCATCAAAATTTACACCCTGCCTCTAACTTTACACAAACAAATCCGGTAAGAGGTTTTATTTAAAAAAAAAACCCGGAGGATTATGCCATCATTCTCAAGTTCCAAATTTGTTTTTCCTTTTTAAAAGATTTAATTATGAAAGCATTACAGTTAAACTATTGTGACCACAATAAATAAATTAATAAGAGCACATGACTGTCGGAATGGAAAGAAAAACAAATCTGGGTAAAACTGCTTCACAATTTTTATTGAGTTTGCTTCACATACAACCAGAAATTCTCTGAAGAGGTTTCTAAGTGGATTACATTCTAATGCTAGGTCAGGTCAAGGGCAAAAAACTCAAATGGCTGATGTTTAGAAAAATTTGTGGGATCCTGTTCAATGAATTTGTTCAGCAGTTACAACCCCCCCCCCCAATCATGCTTAAATATGCATACTTGATTTTTAAAAAATTATTCATCTTCCCCCTTGTCTGCTTATAAACATCTAACTACGCTTAGTGACCTTAAGGTATTTTTCAGGGGGGAAATGCCATACCCATGCGCATAGTTACTGAGATACCTGCAGCTGATGTTTTCACTGTGGGTGAAAACGCACGGTCGCTTTAGCCTCCTTTATTCCCTGTTTCAACCAGGATTCAGCCAGGATCGAACGCAGGTTCGGCGAAACGCATGCGTTCGATCCTGGCTGAATCGTGGATGAAACAGGGAATAAAGGAGGCTAAAGCGACCGTGCATTTTCGCCCTGTGCTTACATATAGCAGTAAAACTAAAACATATCTGTAGTCAATCCAAAAAAACACCCCTTAGTGGCCACCTCAGCTACTCATTGATGCCGCATAATTATCCAGGTATGCTGAGCAGATGCAGTTATTTCATATCCGCTTTCTGATGCACTACGCCTTAGAACAGACTAACAGGATTTCCGCAAATACATGTCAAATGCACCCTGTGTGCAGGTCATGTAGAAAAATCAACTCAATCATATACAATGACAACTCAGAAGGCCACCAGTGCACAGGGCTTCCATTGGCTAGAAATGAAAAAAAGGCTGAGCACCGTGGCTGAGATCCAAAGGCATGATTGTGTTTCACTCCCTGCCCTCCCTTTCAAACAACAACCCACCAGACCGTATGACAAGTTTCTTTTGAATCTTCCTTCCATCTCAAAAGTTGTTTGCCGTTCAGCCTGGGCAGCGGCTGCCCAAGAAACATGTCGGGCACATGGAACAAATCATCGAGTTCTTTGCATCCTGACCCATAAATGTACTCTTTCTTTTCATAACTGACAATATGAACAAACCGGTCTTCCATTGGCCCCGTCCAGAGAAATTTAGATGCACTTAAGTCTCGCTCCAAATCTGAAGCTTATAAGTACAGGCCAAATCAGTTAACAGCCCCATGCCACAATTTCTTTGTTCAGAAGAAAGACGCATTTCAGTGGCACTTGCTCCAAAGGAATAATGCCTGAGATGGCAGCCTAAAGCTCAACATAATTTACTCTAGAGTAAATAACTCAACAGCTCTTTGCATGTATTTCTCTGACCTATAGCCATTTATGAGACTATTGGAAGAGGGAAATCTATGCACTCACACAATTTAACCAGGGAATACACTCCACTTTCAAAATTCAGCCTTGTTGCCAATATTTGTGCAGTCTGGTTTTTCTCCTTTTGTACAATTCATACAACTGTCCATACTCTCTGTAGTCGCCCCCCTTTGGTAGTAGCTTGTCCAGTGCCACGAACTGCACCATCTGTGTGCATTCCAATAAACCTGAACATTTACAATCCTATACAGAATAAGAACATTGGAGTGGAAAAGTTGACTGGGAGAACTGGTGGGGACAGAGATCATGTAATATGGAACAGCCTTGCACTCTGATCTGGAACTTTCATCTCAGCGACACACACAGCTTTTCATGTTACAACCATGAGGACACCCTGTTTAAGGCAACTCAGCTGACCAATGACTTACACACTGGGGTGATGAGCATTGTTGCAAGTTTCTGACCCACTGGCCTTATCACTGAATGCAATATAGCATGAGTTGGGGGGCGAAAACGCACGGTTGCTCTAGCCTCCTTTATTCCCTGTTTCAGCCAGGATTCAGCCAGGATCGAACGCATGCGTTTCGCCAAATGTGCGTTCAATCCTGGCTGAATCCTGGTTGAAACAGGGAATAAAGGAGGCTAAAGCAACCGTGCGTTTTCGCCTGGGGTCACCATGTAGCAAGCCTCCCTGCCCCAACTCACATAGAACAAGTACTGCAGCAGCAGAAGCAGCAGAAGAGTTGGTTTTTATATGCCAACTTTCTCTGCCACTTAAGGGAGAATCAAACTGGCTTACAAATACTTTCCCTTCCCCTCCCCACAACAGACACCTTGTGAGGTAGGTGAGGCTGAGAGAGTATGACTTGCCCACGGTGACCCAGCTGGCTTCACGTGTAGGAGTGGGGAAACAAATCCAGTTCACCAGATTAGCCTCCGCCGCTCGTGTGGAGGAGTGGGGAATCAAACACAGATCTCCAGATCAGACTCCACCGCTCCAAACCACCGTTCTTAACCACCACACCATGCTGGCTCTCAGTAGATGGCCAGGGAGTAGAAAACCCAGGCAGTATCTTGACAAGGTCTGCATAAAATCATGCACTGCTTCCTTTTGGACCAAAGGTAATCAATTGACAAGTAACAGTTGACTGGTACCTCAAACCTGACATCTCATCCTAACCATCTGCACCAACTCATTAGTGTTTGGCACCAAGGTCACATCTCCACCATGCTACTGAAATGTCATGCTCTATCAGACTGAACTAGTTGTAGGCACAACCCACTAAACTGCGGCATGCTGGTTACCAACTCCTGCAGTTAAGCTGTTGGGTCATACTTTAAAGGGGTGACTTTAGCAGAAACACACACATTGGTAGCATACTCTAATGACAAAGCCCAATATGTTTGTATCAAAACATGACAACAATCCAGAAATGTAAGACTTCGAAGTGCACTTTAAGCCCATTAGTGCAGGCAGCCTAAAACACAAATCTGTGTTCCCATGTTTTAGGGTTACTCTGTGCCAGGGTGTTTGATTAAAAAGTGTATATCAAACTGCCAAAGACATTTTAAACTGTGTTGTTGCTTTTTAAATTAAAATAAGGTATAGTTGAGAGAGCTTTTCTGAATTTAAATGTTCAAGCACAACTGGATGGTTTAACACCCAGGTGGGGAAAAATGGGGAAAATTAAGAGCACATAGCACACCATGTTATTCCTTCCACCTAAGACAAAGAAACTTTCCCTGGCCAGCTGGTCTTCAATTGAATCTTATATTTAGATCTCATATGTGACACAAATAACCTGGAAAAAGCTGGGAACCATGATCAGATGGTCAGCATGGTGTTGAGAAAGGAGAGTGGTTTGGAATTTAGAGCTCATCACATTTGCCATATTTTTGTTCAAATTTCCAGCTAGAAATACCCTGCTACAAAGACACCAGCTCATTTTAATGGGCAATCTCTTTATCTTTGGTTACATACAGGAACACATATGAAGCTGCCTTATAATGAATCAGACGATTGCTCCATCAAGGTTGTATTGTCCTCTCAGACTGGCAGCAGCTCTCCATGATCTCAGGCAGAGGTCTTTCACACCCCGTTCTGCCTGAACTCTTTTAACTGGAGATGCTGGGGATTGAACCTGGGACCTTCTTAATACAAAGCAGAGGTTCTTCTGCTGAGCCACATCCCCCCCCCCCTGACAGCAACATAAAGATTAATGTCAAATGTAGCCAAGAACCAAAATACAGGAGCGTTAACACATAGCTGTGGCTCAATGGTACAGCATCTGCTTGGCATGCAGAAGGTCCTAGGTTCAATCCCTGGCATCTCCAGTTAAAGGGACTAGGCAAGTAGGTGATATGAAAGACCTCTGCCTGAGACCCTGGAGAGCCACTGCTGGTCTCAGCAGACAATATTAACTTTGATGGACCAAGGGTCTGGTTCATTATAAGGCAGCTTCACGTGTTCATGTGCTGGCCAATGCCGCCGGGACAGATTCAGCTAATCTAGAGGTGATTTCCTCTCATAGGGAAGGCAGGAAATTCAGGTGAGCAGAGTTTTGTAAGTTGTAGAATAATTGCAGTGGGGAACAGGTGTTTTCTTACTATCAAATGTTTAAGCTCTCCTGGATAGTACAGTCTCTGTAAATGGACAGGCATTATGTCAGCCATAAAGGCACATGCCTTGTCTACACTCTTTGTGACCCACCAAGCCAAACGCAGCTTTCCCCAATCACTATGGCAGGTTACTAAGACTTCTATAAATCTCTGGGTTTTGTTGCCTGCCAGTGACTGCAAAAAAAGAAAGGGTTGTTGTCAAGCATCGTTTGGGCTCTGGTCATCTTGCTGGATGCCAAGATATAAAAGCAAAAGTTGCTCAGTGAACAAGTTGTACGCCAGTCACAGAAACCTCATCAGTAGCCCACTATTGGCTTATTTGTTTGAACCATTTTGGAACTATATACCGAACTGGGAGAGGCCAACTAAGAGAAACATTTATCAGAAGTTCATTTTCCTGAACAACAAAGGCTGTTACATTTAGGTCATTTACACATGGGTACTTTCACTCACATTCGCCCCTGGTCTGCATCGGTTGTTCCTTAGAGTTCTGCATGAGTTTCCCGTCCATTGGAGATGACCTCATGCCCAGCCCTCACAATGTCTGGGTCTTCCCATTCCTCCGTTAACTCGGCTCTTCCATCTTCCCTGAGCAAAGCCAGGGGATTAAGTGCTGGGCACGCAAGCTTGGTTTCGCTCACAGCCAATTACAAAACAGCACGGACAGAGTTGGGGACTAAATTACTTCCAGCTTCCTGGGAGCTCTTTCTCAGCAAAAGCTTTTAAAAAACGAGGCTTGGATTTCTCCCCACCCCCTTTTCAGATTGCTGTTTTTGTTGTTGTTCTTAAAATGCTTTTTTATGCAGCACTTGGGTTGGGAGACAGGATTTTCTCCCACAGTAAGCTCCACAAAGTAACCCAATTGCAAAGCAGCATTTCAAGGGGCGTGGATTCCAATACTTCCTGATTTGAGCTTGGAGACTGCTGGTGCATAGATTCCCAACAGGAAGGTGTGGGTCCGGCGAGCAATGAACCTCAGGTAAAACGCCCATCCATAAATGACCATCGTGTACATACTGTGCTTATTTTCTTAACTAAATGTTAGAGCCCCTGAAATGATGTCCATATGAATTTGGGGGCTTTATTTGCCTCATTGGTACTGGTTTTCCCAGCTGCATTTTTTCTGCTTGCCTTGTAAACTACATTGAGTCTCTCCCTACATGCAAAGAGAGAATTTAGAAGCTGTCCTTTAAAGTATACATGCCTAGAGAGTTCTTACTCAAATTCTGTGCTTGTGGATCCTCTGGTGTCCCGTCCCCCACCCCTTCAGTGGCTAGAAAAGGTCTTTTGGTAAGCACAGTGTATACATAAATGGGAGGGAGTCCTCACCATTTAAGCAGAGATCACTGAAATGTGCAACATTACATTTTTACAAAACTGTGATGCTGGTTAAAAGTGTTGGTAGATTTAGAGCCTCTTCAGAAGACATCAGCTGGCTGCCTCATGCAGCCCAAGTAGGCAATTTTGGGTGCAGGTTAAAAATCAGAGGAGAGGTCTTTTGTGAGACCATCACTCCTACTCTGCAACTTGAAACCCTGAATATGATCTTGTATGCAGAGGAAGGACAATCTCATGCAAGATCACTCCTCTGATGTTACACTGCCCGAGCAAATTGAACACTTATTTGAACTGTTTGTCTAACCCAGCTCTTAAGTATAAAAGGGTTAGCTATCAAGCCCAAACTATTATTATATATGAGACTGGACCTTTAGAGAACACAGAAGACAATGTCACATGAACACATGAAGCTGCCTTATACTGAATCAGACCCTCATTCCATCAAAGTCAGTATTGTCTACTTAGACTGGCAGCGGCTCTCCAGGGTCTCAAGCTGAGGTCTTTCACGTCACTTAGTTGCCTAGTCCCTTTAACTGGAGATGCCAGGGATTGAACCAGGGATCTTCTGCATGCCAAGCAGATGCTCTATCACTGAGCCACAGCCCCTCTCCTAATGTCAACAATTCTTGTTTCTCCTGTGAAGGTTAGATGGACCAGAAGTTTGGTGAATGAAGGACCAATAACCAAAGGAATTTTCGTGAATAATATCAGTGGCCCCAAGATCAATAGCTTGCTTATACAGGACCTCCAACATGCAGACAACTGTATATGCAAGTCCTTACCCATTTACTTCAATAGAAGCAGCAACTCAATGTGAGCAAAGAATTTCAGAGGAAGATTAAATGGAGAAACTTGCGGCCCAGAATTCTGGACAAGGGTCAATGTCTACGCAGGCTCGGTGAGTCCAGCCATGCTGGTGAAGTATCTAGCTGGTTTTGTCATTTGTTTACCGATTAAGGTCACAACCCAACACAGATGCAGCCAACCAAAATAAGTTTGTTGGATCCTACAAATGGAGTTAACAGAAGAGATCTGTCTTTTCTCAGTACACACACCCGCATGCACTCACGCAGCTGCTTCTGAAGGTTGGGAGACTCTCAGGGACAGCGTGGGATGATACACGCAGGGCTGCAAGTAAGAGTGAACTGGCAGAAACCATTCCATTCATGGTAGGGTTGGATCCAGCCCAGTGACTTAAACAGCAACACTGTGTTGGGTCATGGCCTACCTCTTTATAATAAAGATGTGTCCAAAACATGAATATTTTAAGCATTTCACAGAATGTTCAGTTTTAAAAATTGCTTTATGCTCTCTTCCACCCTCTCTGCCGGGAAAAGCAGATAATTATCGCAGTGGTGGTGGTAAGTGCTGTAAAGTCAAAGCTGACTTATGGCAAACTTGTAGGGTTTTCAAGGCAAGAGACATTCAGAGGTGGTCTGCCACTGCCTGCCTCTGCGTGGGCTGAGAGAACTGTGACTGGCTCAAGGTTGCCCAGCAGGTTTCGTGTGAAGGAGTGGGGAATCAAGCCCGGTTCTCTAGATTAGAGTTGGCCACTCTTGAACATACACATGAACACATGAAGCTGCCTTATACTGAATCAGACCCTTGGCCCATCAAAGTCAGTATTGTCTACTCAGACCCACAGCAGCTCTCCAGGGTCTCAGGCCGAGGTCTTTCACATCACCGACTTGCTTAGTTCCTTTAACTGGAGATGCTGGGGATTGAACCTGGGACCTTCTGCATGCCAAGCAGATGCTCTACCACTGAGCCACAACCCCTCCCCTCTTAACCACTACACCATGCTGGCTCTCAAAGATTTGTGAAGGGGGCACCCGGATTTGAACCGGGCACCTCTTGAACTAGGGCAAATGTTCTACCACTGTTTAAAGCCCTTATACCATTAAAAAAATCCAGGCAATTCCCCCACGCCCCCAGTAAGGAACAACTAGTGTGGTCCAGCAAAAGCAAGTCCTATTGTTTTCAGCAGGAGACAAGTTAGGCATCTCCTTAATTGTTTGCCACAGAAATAACTGGGATTTCAAAATGGCTAGCTTTAGCTGGTTTGTGTCTAAGAATCCACGGATGAAAGCAAAGTAGTGGAAGAACTGTATTTTGTGACATGCAGAGTGCCTAGACAAAAGTTGACTCAAAATACGTTTCTAGAACATTCTTGCTACCACAGCCACAAAGGATATGCAACCTGCTAAAATCGGCGAACGAATGGCAAACACCAAACAAATATGAAGTCAACGTGTTCGATTAATGACAATAATGTGAAACTTGTATTTAAACAATTTAAAAGAAAAAACGGTATCCTTGCAGAGGGTAAACTTGTCATTAATACAAATATTAAGCGGGATGCATCTGTTGACTATTCACATTATTGCTCTGCTACAGGATGAATAGGCCCTTAACATATGTGATAGCTCGGGTATGTTAAAATCAAAAAAGAACACATTTTGAGAAATAACATTCATTATGTAGGCATTAGACATAATACATGAAGATATGCACAGCCAAGAAAGATGGACAGAAACTAAAAACTGGCCTGACCAAAGCATACTATCACATATCCATATTTTTTAAATGTTTTGTGCAAAAAAATAAAAAGCTTAACTTGTAAACTAGAAAAAAAAAAAGAACTCAGGATGTAGTATTTACCCAATACATTCTGTAAGCTATTAGTCAAATAACCCATTTTTGATTTATACATCTGGCGGACAGATGTAGAAGTCAAGACACAAACTTGTGGCACAACATTCCCAGTGATTTAAATACAGACGCCCCAACCCAAGGGAGAGTTTAAAAATAAAAAGTTAGTTGTACTCGCAAGTCCCACTGAAATTACCACATTGTTTTAAATAGGAATTGAGAGCCACTGACTTTCAATGGACTGGGGTCAAACACTAACATTTAAAAACCTCATTCCAAAGTAAATATTTTAAGAAATACATTTCTAACAGCCTTGCATTCTTATGTACTATTAGCTCTGGTAAACGATAAAAACAGTAAAGCTGTTAATATGGCATTAGCCACAATTAGGGTTGCCATGTTCCTGTTGGGGGCCGGGGATCTCCTGCCTCCAGCAGGCCCTTCCCACCGACGTTTAGCTGGGTTACAGGGAAAAAATGGGGGGAAATTGGGGGGTGGGGGCAACCACCAGCATACTGACATGCTGGCATCACTTACAGCACAACCAGAAATGACATCAGCATACCAGTGACAGTCTAGCATTCAGTCAAAACTCTATGGTTAAGCAATAAAATTTTGGCCAAATGCTAGAGTGTTGCTGATGACATCATTATGTTGCTGATGAGCCTTCCCTCCCCCCAACAACGGTGAGTCTCCTGCTGGCTGCCAGTCTTGTGCTAGTAACCCGAGTCAACAACACATACACATTCACCCTTTCAGCCATTGCAGATCTAGCCTTGGTCTATTTCTTTTAAACCTGTGCTTAAAAGGCTAGGAGGAGACGTGCTTTGTGCCATTCCCTCTTGATCTCTTAGCAAAAGTTAAGAGACCGACCAACGTTACATCTGCACCACCTGCTATGAAATACTAGCGATATTTTTTAATGATCCTGAGCAGTATTTAACCATTGGAGACACAAATCTATGACCAATCTTTCTAGTGGAACAACAGCGACCCAATTTCAAGAGTCTTGGTGGACGAACATTTTCAGTGCAGACAGGATTTTCTTCATGGAATGGAGAACTGATGTCTGGATACCAACCAGCGCTGCCGCAGATCACCTCCCAGGTAGTTGCTTGATGTTCCAGAATGGAGGAAGAAGAACTGATACGGACAGATATGTCGGCAAAACATGGAAATATCGAAGAGATGATGCAGGTGCATAGGTCAGAGTGATTGCCAATTCTCACAACTTACAGATGTGTATCTTGGGGCTAAAATATCTTCTCACTTATAGCTATTTTTTTGGTTGTGTATTTATAGCTATATATGTGTGTGTATACACACACACACAAACACATAAACACATATATGTATATATAAAGACTAAAAATCAGGATATATGGGCAACAGAGGAGGGACAGATAATAACTTAAATATCTATGACATTGCATGAAATGATTTTTGCAATATTTGACAAAATGCACTTTAAACATGCTGTTATAAAAAAACCACAAAGAATGAAAAACACCACAAGAGGCTGTAGAACCAACGCTTGTATCACCACCAGTAGAGCACCAAGCAAGGCACCATTGGAAAGACAACATACTTGGGAAAGTCTCTAAGTAAAGCAAATGCTAATCTGGTCGGAAAATTGGTGTCTTTGGTAAAAATTCTATAAGGATGACCTGTGTGAAAAAAGAAAACACATACACACATTTAGTGAATTATTGACAGCCTTGCTGATTTTAATTTTTAAATATCTCAGCAACTTCTGTATGTTTCTGGCGTATGTTCCTGATTTCTGGGATCCAAACAGCTACTTAAGGCATAAGTTTTCTTTTCTTTTCTTTTTGTTCTAATCTTTGAATACAGAGCCCCAAAAACCTGAGAAACTGCTTTTGAAGTTTATCCCAGCAAGACAAACTGGCTTGCCCTGCAACATGGAAAGAAATGCCAGGAGGTGATGACCCCCCACCCAAAAAACCACATGGCAAGCCTTTTCTGAAACCGAGTAAAATCTCAGCAGGTAGTCTGTGTTATGACTCAGTGGCTTGTTATGGGGGGGGGGGTTTACCAGACAAACCCAAAAGCCCTTCGGTGCCCCAGAAATAACTACGGCCAGTATCTAAAAGCTAGACATATAAGAGGAGGAGGCAATTTTACCAATGAAAAGGAACAGCTCCACGAATAACTCAACTGGAACAAGATCAACTTGAACAGAAATAAACCAACCTTACAATTGCAACAGTACAAAAGAGTCAGAGTCCAGTAGCACCTTTAAAGACTAACAAAATTTCTGGCAGGGTACGAGCTTTCGTGAGCCACAGCTCACGAAATTTCTGGAAAGAGTACGAGCTTTCGTGAGCTACAGCTCACGAAAGCTCATACCCTGCCAGAAATTTTGTTAGTCTTTAAAGGTGCAACTGGACTCCGACTCTTTTCTACTGCTAGTGACAGACTAACACAGCAACCCATCGTGATCTAATTGCAAGTGTTTTTCATTTCCCTCACTCAGGTATTTAAGAGCTACATGCTCCACAGTAATACATTTCTTATCAAAGAAAAGCTTCTTCCAAGTTTACCCGTGAACAGAAAGGATGACTGCCCTCTGGATTTATTTTAACAGGAAGAGGAAAGGTTAGCAATACTACTTATTCAACTATCTACAAAGAAATTTCTATTCCCAAGCCTTGGGGGGTCGGGGGTGGGGGTAAGAGTGCTGTTAACTACTTGCTCTCATAGATTAGTCTATCTTACGGACTTTTGTTCAAACAACAATTTGAAAAATTGCGTATTAGCGAAAGACAAGCCTTGGCAATTCAAGTCGAACCTGAGATACCGCATCAGAGCAAGAGAACTGTATTCCTGAGTTCAGAACTGGAGAAGATAAAAAGATACACCCACTCCACCTTCCCCAGAGACATGTGGAAAACCGGAAACACCAACATTTGTACTTTGTGACAGCAATTCTCCTGCAAATAGCTTGTGTGACCAAAATGTTTCCTATGCTGTGAGATATTGTGCCCGGTTAATATATAGTTAGCTTTGAAGGTACAAACATTTCAACTTTTTGGCCAATATGACAATGCTTAAACTGTGTACTTGAGAGTCATCTGCAGGAGAAATATATGGTCAAATATATAACGTGGGGAGTGACTCCACTGTAACTCTCCGTGGTGGAACCAGAAGGCTATAATACATACAGGATCAAAGAATTTAAAACAAAATCCTATGTGTGTGTGTGTGTGTGTGTGTGTGTGTGTGTGTGTGTGTGTGTGTGTTAAGTGCTGTCAAGTTGCTTCCGGCTCATGGTGACCCTATGAATCAGTGTTCTCCAAAATGTCCTATCTTTGACAGCCTTGCTCAGGTCTTGCAAATTGAGGGCTGTGGCTTCCTTTGAGTCAATCCATCTCTTGTTGGGTCTTCCTCTTTTCCTGCTGCCCTCAACTTTTCCTAGCATGACTGTCTTTTCTAGTGACTCTTGCCTTCTCATAATGTGACCAAAATACGATAGCCTCAGTTTAGTCATTTTAGCTCCTAGGGTCAGTTCAGGTTTGATTTGATCTATATCTCACTGATTTGTTTTTTTGGAAGTCCATGGTATCAGTAACACTCTCCTCCAACACCACATTTCAAAGGAGTCTTTCTTTTTGTCAGTTTTCTTCATTGTCCAGCTTTCACACCCATACATGGTAATAGGGAATATGATGGCATGAATTAACCTAATCTTGGTGGCCAGTGACACATCCTTACACTTCAGAATCTTTTCTAGCTCCTTCATGGCTGCCCTTCCCAGTCTCAATCTCCTTCTGATGAAAGTTTACTCAGAAGTAAATCCCACTGAACACACTTTGGATTTTCTCTCAAGTATGCACATTGAGAGTGTCTAGTCAAATATTAAACATACTGGGTTGCATCGAACTGGCTTTTCAGTAGTGAATGTGTAGGATGCGTATCCTCTGACTACCCAAAAAGGCAAGGATCACAGCACCTGTGTGGACAAAAGCCAAATGGGGCAGGAGTTGCAGTAAGGAGGAGAGCTCGGTGAGATGGGAATGAAAAAGCTGGCTGCATCCAACCCATTAGGCTGAATCCAAACACTGTTTACCCACTTATAAGAAGCATTTTCAGTAGTGGAACAGAAATGTCTGGCCTCCCTTCTCTAAGAAGAACAAATTAAAACTTGCTTGTGGCCTTTTCAGTTCTTGTACATTTTCCGAAGCCCTGAAGTATTCTGTAATTGAAATCTTCACACAGGCCAGCCTCAAAAACCTGTGTCAAATTTCCTTTCTTGTCTCCAATTACTGCAAAGTTATCATGCAGTCTCCGATCATAAATTAACATGTTCACTATAATAGACGATAATAAATTAACATGTTCAGTATAATAGATATTAAAAAGAAACAGTTTGTTGAATAGAGCTACTTGCAAAAAAAATGCATTTTGGGGAATCTTTTATGTTTTAGACTAGGAATAGGCCTTAGTATTTCCCCTTTCTTCACCGTGCTAACAGAAGAGATGATTTTAAGATAATTTCTAACTATTTAAACACCGTTTTAAATCAATCTTTTAACATACTGCCTGTAATGCATGCATTGTGTTAAAGAATAGACAAGATATATAATTAAAAGGCATGGATGTATTAGAAACAGCTAACGCTAAGAGGCTTTTGGATGGTTAGTCATTTAATTGTTAACCCCTACTTGGATCTTTTTAATTCTTCTGTGGTCTATTAGTGAATGTCACAATGGTTATTTTTTTTAAAGTAGACAAATATGACCTTCCCTTTTCCTGGAAGGATTTAAAACGAGCAGTAAAGTAAAATGATGTAAGATTACAAGAGGTGATTGCTGGGCGTGTGTGTGTGGGGGGTGGGTGGGGGAGAGAATGAGTATGCAACATATCAAGTCTTTTTTTCAAGCAAACTCCTGAATTCTATACAGAAGATGAACGCCCAGGGAATAAGAGCCCACACCAACACATTTCCTCCCCTACGAAAGCTGACTTTTAGAAACGCAGGAGCAAAGCTAGTAAAAGTTCGAGCCGCTTTCAAAAGTGCTGAGGTATGGGGGCAGTTAAAATCTACAAAGTCTAAAGGTTCCCTAAGCTCCAGCAGCTTAGTTGAAAGGTCTCTTTCCATACACCAAGACTTGATTAGCATTATATTGCACAGCCCACATCTAACTCACTGTGTAACCAAAGCTGCAGTTATTTCTTTTTATACAGCAACTGAAAATTTCACACTCCATCAACACACATTCAAGCTATTTTATCTTGGCAATTAATTTATTATTTTTTCCAGGACACAGTGAAGCCTTGTTTTCAAGTCATTCATAACTTTATAAATCAGCCCTGTGCATGAAACCATACATCTGTGAACCGTAGAAAATCCTCGCCACTCAGGCGATTAAGCCCTTGACACCTTTGCTGATTAATAATCATGGAAAGAATAAGATCAGAAGCAAAATAAATGATCATTTAATAGAGAAACGCACAAAACAGCCCTTTAACTTACATATTCCATCATGTTATTCGATTCACATTTCCTTTTGCTCAGCCTCCAATGCAAGCACAGCTAGACAACGGGGAGAAAAAGGAGGAAGAAAAATGAGCTGTATTTTATCGCCAGCACAGAGACTAGCCCATTTGTCCACCTTTCATAATTTCGTGTTCAACAAAAGCATCTGTTTCCATACTGTGCAATTCAGGCCCCAGCAGTACGAAGCTGCTCCCCGCGGCACTCACCTTGTGGTATAACCTATTGTTTTCCCATTCTAATAACTTCTCAATCGATCTTCGTGTCTGGAAGACAAATGAGAAAGAATTTTATTCTTGAGTAGGTTCAGAAAAAAGTTTGTTTTGCAGCTGCTTTTGTGGGGGGGAAAGGTGGGGAGGGGAAGAGAGGTACCCAGGACACTGACTGAATACAGGGTGGTCCGCTGTGCTAGAGTTTCCTGGTGTAGCTAAGATAGAAATGGCATATTTGCTTTAACAAAGGGCATTATTGATACAATAATACTTAAATGGCTAGCTGGCAAATTAACGTATCTATAAACGGGAAGGTAGTACTGGTACTTTAACATGGGTTTCACATAACTCGTGGAACCTCCTATCTGGCAGACATTACAACCTATAGCCTTAGAGCAGCCTTTACATCGCTGAGCTTCCAAACTATGCCCACAGAACTTCTTGCAGGTTGTTGCTCAAAACAAACAAACAAAGAAAAAAAAAAACCTGGCTCAATGTATTTGCCTATGTGGTGGGGCTGTAGATCTCCCCCATTATGTTTTGGGCCATTATGTTTTGGCCTGCCCTTTATACATCGAACCCCGAAATAAGTTTTTGGCAAACATTCTATTTGCATTACAATCACTATCTGATGCTGATAAATTCATCTATTTGTTATCAGATACGGATCCCTGTATTTCCCAAAAAATGGCACTTTATGGCCTGGTGGCCAAGAAAATGAGAGATAAGCAAATATAAATTGTGAAAAGCTGGATAGAATTGTACAGGCGCATTTTTTTTAATGATACTGGATTTTAAATTGTTGTTATATTGCTTTTATATTGTAATGGCCTATGGTCTTATACAATAAATCCTACTACTACTACTACACTACATAACTCGTAAAAACACTTTTACAGACATAGTCAAAGCAGTGCTTTTAAGGCACCTCAAACCCAATTATCCTGTAACAAATCAGTATGGGACAGCTTCTACATACGGTTTATAAAAAATACCGAACAGTATTCCAACCTTAATTTATATAAACACAGTGTCACTGATTCACAGATCAAGCTCCAAGGGTCTGTATGTATACTTTTGCATCTGAATTGCCACACAAATGCACTCTGGAATAGTTTGAAATCCATCGGTTTCTTGAATCTAAACTCTGCCGTTTTAATGGAAACATTTAAACCATCTCGCAACTAAGCCTGCCTCTTGGAGACATAGCCAGTATACCCCTATTTAGCTGTATTAACATGCTGGAACTGTACCCTGCTGTTTATGGTCACTTGACTGCCGTATCATCGGACGCTCCCCAGTGAAACGGGGATTTACTGGTCCTTGTGAACGAGGGGATAAATCAAGACACCAGGTGTTGCGATGAGACCGGAGCTGCAGGTGCAAAGGCATGGATCACTGAGCCTTGTGGAAAATTCAACTCCGTACAGCTGCAGCTCCCTTACAAGGCAAAGAAAAGTCGGGGGGGGGGAGGAGGGGGGAGAAGAGGGGGGTGGGAAGCATCTTGCCCTTCCAACTTCTGCTACACAAGTGGTGCTGCGAACGGCATGTCAAGGGAGGGAAGCAAGCCAGCTCGCTGGACTTGAGAAAGACTGCTACTTAAAAGTATTCCGCTTTGCCTATGTTCAGAAGGCAAATTATATATATATATATACACACACACACACGGATAAATCTATTCTTGGCACCATTAAAAAAAACCTTTTCCATTATACTTCTGAAACAGAAGAGACTCCTAAAAAACTTTGAAGCAGCTCTTAACAGCAACCTCTAAATTATCACATTGTACTTTAAAAGTTCTGTTCCTTCTCTCTCTCCCTTTCTTTAAGCGCTAAAGACAGTGCCTGCCCTCTAACAATGATCGGCAGACCTCACTTGTTTCTTTATAAAGATAGCCTTTTCGAGTCTGCTCTCCTTTTAAATGAAAATAGGGCAGCAGTTATGGTCACACTTTTGTTAATTTAGTTGCCAGTCAGCCCCAAATCAAAAGAAAAATAAGGCTGCAGAGTGTAATTAACATTCAGTTCAGTCCGTTTTCCGTCCCTTGTCTAGCCCCCCAAGCTTTGTTAAAATTGCCATCTGAATGCTGAAGGCTGTAGGGAAATCGATTTGATTCTAATCGCACCATGAAAAGAACATGATCTAACTGCTTTCAGCCCTCCGTAAATCTGTACTAGGTCTTTAGCACAATGCAACTTCCAATTTAAAAAGCACTGAATGTCTCGTCAATGACTTTGTGAAGGGGGGAAAAAAAGAACAAGGGGGCAGACATAAAAATTCCAATAGTTGTTTAAGCATTAAAGCTCATTTGCATCACAGCAAACCTGAAAAGGGCTGACCTCTCAAACCGCCTCTCAGGTCTATGAAGTTGTAGCCTTGACAAGCTCACATTGACAGAGCTCATTGACTCTGAAAGGCTACTCTATCAATGGTGAAAAATGGGCAATAGGTTCTACTCCGAGCAGGCATCTGCCTGCCCACCCGCTGCTAGACCAATGGCAAAGCGGATTCAAAAAGAAACGTGAAGCTACCTTGTAATCTTCCTCCCCGAGAGCCTTTTAAATAATAGATTAAGGCGGCTGTACAATTTAAATTTCATTGCTTTCATGGAGGGGGAGGAAGGGGGGGAGAAATACGATGGAAAAGAAACCAGCTTCCTAAATACTGGAAGAATTAAAATACTTTACAGGCCGAACAAGGCAGAGGACATGTAATGTGACTCCCCAGAGGCGGCATTCTTTTTGGTTGTTGTGGTTGAAATAAACATTTAATTACAGTTACTCTTAGGGGGGGGGGACTTAAATATGAAGCTGGATATGCTACTTATTTTTACGTCAACATTTGCTGTCTTTTTTCCAAAAAGGGGGATTAATATTAAACAGGAAGCATTCAAGTAGAAGACAATTTGTCTCCTTTCCTCAAAGTAAGATTGTTACCCATACTGCCTCCACAAAGTCTAGTGTTGGCAACATTGATAATGCAACTCAATCCCCCCTACCACCATGAATACCATAATTTTGTAAACCATGGTTTGTTGACACAGCTTACAACATTAAAAAAAAATCCTCAACATCTGCTGTACAAAATGTGAACGAAAGTTTAAATAAACCATCAGTGAGCACCTCTCAGCCGAGTGGGGGAGGGGGGGTTGAATTAAAGAGTGTCCCCGGTTCTATACCCCAAGCTTCCTTGCCCCCCACTTGACAGGTGAAAAAAAAAGGACTTGCACGTGGAACTTAATTAATCACCGCACTTGAAGTCTCAATGATTTACAGTGTGCAGCAGGTGAGAACAATCAAAACCTGACTCTCGATCTGAGTGCACCGTTTCCAGCACAACCAGGACGACAACCCTGCAGATTCTATCGAGAGCATGCAGCGAGCCTATCGAGGGTCTTGTTTGTTCAGAAAAAAAAGCAAAGCTCAAGTGGAATAGAGCTTATTAGGAGGATTTAAAACTCGCCATGGTAGTCGTTACTTCTTTCAAACCAACATTTAGCCAAAATTAAATTTCAATATTAACACGTACATACACATGTAGGGAATTAAGCTTGATTATAAAGACCACCTCGAAAAGTGGAAGAACATGATAAAGTAGCTACACATAGGTATGATACACATGTAAGCCTATGAATGTTTACACAAAAGTAATCTGAAGAAACTAGTCCCAAGCATGTATTTACAGACTTGAGTCCTCCTCACCACCATTTATACTCTTGTGTGAAAAGAAGAGAATGCTTAATGAGAAACCAAGGGAAATGAAATTGCAGAAGCTAAAAACGAAATGTTTAAATCCAAACCCACAGTTCTATAGTGAAGGTAATCTTAAATTAATGCAAAAGGTTTAAATCAGATCACAAGACGTACAGCCAAAGATCTGTCTATTAAAATCCTCTTTGCAAGGGTCAGTTTGAGCTGGCAACTGTTTTCAAATTTGGTACAATTCATCCTTAGGATGCAGGTGGGTAATCATTCAACTGTGTCAGCTGCCACCGTTGAACATATATTCAATGTCAAGTGTGTTAGGACAAGCCAAATGTGGCATGCTCCATTCCCTAAGGCTTCCTATAGAATAGTCATGCTGTTTTGTTTGTTCATTTGTAATGTTTCTGTCCCACCTTTCAAGAGCACTCAAAGCGGCTTACCATAATAGAAATGAATACAGTTAAAACTATAAGATCAATAATCATAATTACAAATATAATCATTAGAACTAGAAGGACCAAAATAGTTGAAAACAGCTAAGAAAGAATATTAAGAGCCCCGCAGTGCAGAGTAGTAAGCTGCAGTACTGCAGTCCAAGCTCTGCTCACGACCTGGGTTCAAGCCCAACGGAAATCGGTTTCAGGTAGCCAGCTCAAGGTTGACTCAGCCTTCCATCTTTCTGAGGTTGGTAAAATGAGTACCCAGCTTGCTGGGGGAGGGGGGTAAAGTGTAGATGACTGGGGAAGGCAATGGCCAACCACCCTGTAAACATAGTCTTCCTAGTAAATATCGGGATGTGACGTCCCCCCATGGGTCAGGAATGACCTGGTGCTTGCAGGTAAAAACCTTAACCTTTAAGAAAGAATAGTAAACAATGCACTAGGAATAACAATGAATCCATGATAAAAAGCCCTCTGGAATAAGCACACAACTTTCAGTGGTAAGTAAAAGCAATGGGTCTAAGTGTACATCCAGGAACCCAGGGTTCCACACCTGGGGAAGGGGACTGTAAAAGTTGTATCCCAAATACCCACCAACAGGTTCTGAGTAGGTAGGCAGGTAGGTATCATGGGGGGCTGGCATAGAGCTTAGGTGGATTCCTTCCTTCACGTACTTTGGAACAAAGTCATTTAGGGCTTTTAAGTTGAAAGACAACACTTAGAATTGAGCCCAGAAACCAATTGGCAACCAGTGCCATTGACTAAGCACTGGTCTTATATGTTAATCATGACAGATATCAGGTTCAGCTCCTGTCATCAAAAGCCAGGCGGAATCAAGAGGCCTTGCAAAAGATGTTCAGAGACACTTTAGACATTATGCATTTCCTACAGGGAAAGCATTGTTGGTTAAGAAAAGGTATGATTTGGAAGGCTTTGATAACAGATATGGATGGCATGGTTACTTATGGTATGATAAATTAAAAATTCATAAGACCTTTCAGCATCATGTTGTTAAATCTTCATTAATTAAAATTTGGCTAAAATATAAACATCTTTTGGAACCCAAAACACCACTATGGATCTCTACGCAAGAGATGTTGACACTGAGACCATTGAGACCAGTACAATTATCTAACAAGATTTATTGGTATGGAAGGATAATAAATGTGCTCTAAAAGAACATGGAGAATTGAAGGAATATATCACTTGGTTTCAATATCATCATCATACAGTCTGTATTTATACAAGATATGAAGTTAGGTTTTACTAAAGATAAACCACTTTTTCAACAAATGCTGTTAGACAATAATGAACATTTAATATCAAAAATGTATAAGATGCTATTGACTTTGTATACGGAACAAGATCTTGTTAAACCAACGATGATAACTTGGGCACAAACCTTGGGACATGATATCCATATGCATAAATGGGAAAGACTCTGGTCAAAAGATATGAAACATATGTGTTCACAATCACTGAGAGAGAATATATACAAAATGATCTATAGATGGTATTTAACACCAAAGCAATTAGCCAAAATGTATGGAAATACATCACCAAAATGCTGGAAATGTCAGGAAGAAGTGGGTTCTTTTCATCATACTTGGTGGCTATGTAAGAAGGGAAAGAACTTCTGGGATATGATTTACAATGAATTAAGGTTGATGTTACAACAAAATATCCCCAAAACACTGGAGATGATGCTGTTAAGTATAATACCAGATACCATAGTGACTCAGAGATCGTTTTTGATGTATGCCACTATAGCCGCTAGATTGGTATATGCTAAGAGATGGAAAATGACTGAGATACCAAACAAGACTGAGTGGATAGAAAAAATGATGGAACTAGCTGAAATGGCAAAACTTACAGCATTAAATCAAAAAGAAGAAATTGAATTTGTGACAGAATGGGAGGCATGGACAAAATACTGTATGAATGAATTTAATTGTGATATTAAGGGATATATTTTGATCTAATTCAGACTTGTTGAAGTAGATATGGGTGATTTATTATACAGAATTAGACAATAAATACAAAGAGAGTAAATAATGACAATAAAGAGACAGAGGAGGGGAGAGCGGAAGTTAAAGAAGCATATATTAGATATGGTAAGAAAACGTTGTTATATTATATAATTGGTTAATGGATAAATGTAATTGAATATGAATGAATTTGAAAAAAATATTAAAAAAGAAAAAGAAAAAGTATGAAGGTAGGGCGATTGGCAACAGGGGAGGTTTGACGTAGCAGCATCCAAACGATACCATACTATTCTCCGGATTACACTGCAACTATGCACAACATTCTTCCACTGATATATAAAAAAAATCCTGTCTTCCAGGAGCAGCGGTAATTCTCAATTCAATTAAACAGAACAAGCGAACATATATTTGCCCCTACAAGACCAGTTAAGATCATTTGGTACAAGTCAGGACTTTGGGTACGTTGAAAGATATGGCAAGCTGATGAGCGAAGTTGACATTCAAGCAATGAGAATGTTTTAGGTAGCAAGATGTGAAACTCTCATGTAGATAGGCAATAATGGCACGTTTCCATCCACTACATGTACTTTTCCTAGGAAGCTGTGACTGACAAAACTTATCCTCTACACATACATGCATAAAAACCTATATACGTATAAGCATCCCAGGTAGCTTTAAGTCGTTTCCTACAATGGAAGCATTTCTGTGTATAGGGAAGAACACGGCATGTGAGAAAGTCATCAGTCTTGTAGATCTGCCAAAGAGAACACTTCTCTATGAAAAAGATGAACGGCTTGGTTACCGGAACTTAGTCAACTGCAAGGAGATATGGAGAAGTGGCAGGTAACCCTCTGAGAAGGTGAAGTCCATCAAGTAGGGTTTGCGATGAAACAAATGTTGAGAACGAGCCGAAAATTATATTTATAGAAACTAAGAACATAATAGCATAGGAAGCAAACAAACTTCATGCTGCAATTTTGTATCTGTTCACAGCTGCCAGAATTCAGATGCTATGAAATGACGAGAAAAGTCATGCGGGCTATGAAGTTCATGAAAGATACAAGACTGGAGTATAGAGGTTTAGTTTTACATTCCAGGAGTTCCCTGGTGCATGTAATGGTAACATGCACTTAAGCTTAGCTAACCACATCTGAGGGAATTACAGAAGGATCCTAATCAGTGCTCATAGTTATAGGAAGGGGAACCAACAACAAAAAAATTAACTCCCAACAACTCATGCCAGTATTCATTCTCATTTCAACATATTACGGCAATATATCCCCTCTGATGGCTGTGTTTTTCAAACGTTTAAAAGCTTGAATGTTGTAAGGTATTTACAATGGAGTTCATGAGGGAAGACAAAGAAGAATTAGTTTTTATATGCTGACTTTCTCCACCACTTAAGGAAGAATCAAACTGGCTTACAAGCGCCTTCCCTTCCCCTCCCCACAACAGACACCCTGTGAGGTAGGTGGAGCTGTGAGGTCTAAGGGAGCTGTGACTAGCCCAAGGTCACCCAGCTGGCTTCATGTGTAGGAGTGGGGAAACAAATCTAGCTCACCAGATTAGCCTCCACCGCTCATGTGGAGAAGAATCACACCCTGTTCTCGGGATCAGACTTCACCGCTCCAAACCACTACACCACGCTAGCTCCAAGTATCCTCTAGAACAGGGGTGTTGAACACAATTGTTATGAGGGCCAAATATGACATAAATGTTACTTGGCCAGGCCAGGCCATGCCTTGCCAGCCCACATCGAGAGCGAGGGGGCGGCTGCCTCAGCTGGCTCGCAGGCCAGGTAAGAACTCTCAAGGGGCTGAATCTGGCCCACAGGCCTTATGTCTGACAACCCTGCTCTAGAAGATTTACTGGATATTATGCACTCCCTGTCCTCTGCAACACACACTTTGGCTCTTCACTATGCCACAAAACTGCTTTGGACAAGACTGGAGAGAGCCAAAGAGCAGAGAGGCGCTTCTGCACTGTTGGTCACCTCACTAAGACCAGCCATAATGTCATTCTGCACCACTTATGGTGTTTGTCTATGGCAGCACACTCCTTTCAGTGATCCTGCATATCAGTGTCTGCAGACATTGACACATTCTGGGGTAGCCTAACTATCCCTTTGAATATAACCTTGAAGTTCATTTCCGTTATTCTACCAGCTCGGCAAGTCTTTGCTGAAAAGTGCATGCTCTCGTGTTGCAAAACACTCTCCCTGGCAATAACATTGAGACTCAAAGGCATAACAAGCTGCTTGATTGCGGCAACTCATCCGTCAAGCTACTTTCCTCTGTTTTTCTGCTGACTACGCTTTAAGGGACAGGTAAAGACGGTCTCGTTTTCCCGTTGTCGACAGTATGGGTTGTTTCCTATGCTACTGTTTTAACTTGGCATTTTTACCGGATTTCTGATTATACTGAATTGTGAGCCACTTTAAGAACTATATTTTAAGGCAGCACACAAGTAAGTAAAAGGAGATTTCATCTGTTGGTAAATTTCATCTGTTGGTAAGCAAAAAAAAACTTTTGAGACAGATAAATTAAGATGGAGCTAGGAGGCAATCCTAGGGTTCCAAATGCCATAGGCTGGATCTAAATGGGACTGCTCCATTAATGATAGTGCTTTTCTCCTGTGCAAGAAGTCTTTCCCTGATTCAGGAGACCTGAATATGGAAATAGCACACTTGCAGAGGGAATCTGCAGACAGGAGACTATACGTAACCATTCTGCCACAGATTAAACCCAACACAGACTCCACAGCATTTTATGCATTTTGTCTCAGCCGGACTCAGAGGCAGGAAGTAAGCCAAACTAGAAGAACGGGGCCAGTGGGGAAGAGGTTGATTTGTTCATGGAAATAACAGACACAGAATTGGTTAAGCAAGCTCTACCTAAGGATTCTGTCCTACAAATGTCCCTTTGTTCCTGGACATGGGGGGGACTGGGAACACACATTTGCCAATCTCTTAAAAAAAAAAAACAAAAAAAAAAAACACAGCAACTATAATGCATATACTCTGAAAATAAAATTATGCAACAAAATTCTTTCAAATTACTGCATTACAATAAGATGGCACATAAGGACTGTAGTACTTTAAAACAGAACATTTAAGAATGGGAATTTTGTATAACATTTTTATAACACTTGTGCACAGTGCGAAGTATTTCACAATGAAAACCAATTTGTTTTCACAATGCTGAAAGATGGTCCCTGAGGAAGAGCCAATGGGGATCAAAATGTATTTTTTGCATTAAATATTTTCCCCCAGGAATGTTTGCATTTTTTGTTGTGGTATAAAGCTGTAAATTTCTGGGAGCTATTTGCAGTCTAGTATCCAGAAAAACAACAAAAGAGGGGGGGAAACCAAATGGAACTCAACCAGAGTACTGATTCCAGACCGAAGAGGTTGAGCTGAAAAATGCTAAAATTACAAATATATAAATTTTAATAAGGTGCACATTAAAGTTAAAAACATAGGCCTCTAGCATAGGTAGAACGTTTACATTTGATGTATACAAACATGAACACCTGCGATGTACAATCTTATATTGACCAAAGTAGGATCCAAAAAAGGACCAGATGCATTTCGGCCTAAGAAGGTCTTCCTCAGTGGTCAGTAATATAGTTATAGTTTAGCACACATCCTGATAATATAATTATATCATAAAAAACAGTAAAAAATGTATAAAAGCCCTTCTAGTATAGTGAAGCTCCCTGTATGTCTTATTTATTTCTTATATACTAGAACGTGGCTTCCATGTCTCACCTTCTGTTGCATGTCGGGCTCTTAAGGATGTGTATACATCAAGCAGTGTAATAGCTATTTGCATTCTAGTATCCAACCACAAGCCAACAGCAATCACAACGCGCCAGCACCTTGTATTACAGTAGGAGGCTTTTAACATCAGCAGTTGTAGAAAACCTTTGGGCATTGGATCAACAAAGTACAGAAGCCAGTAGTGAACTTGCAAGGTTTAAATGGCGAGCCACATAACAATAA
Source organism: Euleptes europaea (assembly GCF_029931775.1). NCBI lineage: Eukaryota > Metazoa > Chordata > Lepidosauria > Squamata > Sphaerodactylidae > Euleptes > Euleptes europaea. Next base: position 66,831,790 of record NC_079320.1, on the reverse strand, counting down.
GCGCAGTCTCACTTACTCTTTTACTGAGGCAAATCACTGGCCACATACTACAACCTAGAGTGCAGCAGCAGCAAAGGCAGCCACAGAGTAGCCATCGTACGTTAACTGGAAGATTCTTCTTAAGACAGCTGTTCACTCTGCTGATGCTGGCTTTAAATTCCTCAGGTGCAACCTGTAAAAAAAGAAAAAAAGAACAAGTCATGGAGCAGTGATAACTATACTTCTAATGTTTGATGAACATTAAATGCTTTTTTTTTTGCCTCTACAAAGCAAAATAAGCTGACTAAACTATACATTTTGCCAGCTTGAACAGATTTGATTTCACAGCTACTTACTTTTCCTGTTAACGATGAAGGAAATTCTGCTTCAAATTTGTTGCTCAGCCCAAAACTAGACAAAATAAAATGAACACGTGTTATCAGACTACCTGAAGCAAGAAAGAGATTTTCATATTTTAGGTGGCAATCACATATGCTGTAGTACGATTCCTTCATGTGTAAACTGGACACGGCAGGAAGCTGCATTCATGGTTCCACTGCAAGAATTCACAAGCACTGGAGAGTTTGGATGGTACCCTACCACTATGTGCAGCTAATGGAGGTGCATTCCATTGGCATACACATGTTCCATGGAAAAGCCACTGACCAGTGTTAACACAGAACCCTTAGCTGTGACAACGATTGGATATAACCCTTTGTCTCTTTTTCACGCTCAAAATCTTTATTTCAGTGAACACCAGCACAGCCAAAAGAGGACAGATGTACGAACTTTGTGAAGTGGCTCTAAATGGAACACAGTTACTGACCCATTTGAAAATGGGACTATCAGACTGGAGAAGGAGTGTATATCTTAAAGTTCTCTTAATTTGCATGGGTTATTGGGGTGAATTTTGAAACTCGAGAAACTGCAAGCAAAGATTCCAAGAGAACAATTGCTTCTCTTTTGCAGGCTCCATATACATCCCACCCAACCCCCAATATTAGTTGGTCTATTAGATTCCGGACTTTTATTCATTTCCATTGCACGAGATGCTGCACCTACAACAAGCATAACTGCCAGGCTCTCCCCGTACACTCTGCCAACCACAAAGAATCCCACCCTAAGTGCAGTAAAAGGAAGGACAGCTCATGATCCCGTTATTCAGCTCATTGCATTTCTATTGCTTAGAAATGGGTGGGGAAGCCTCCAGAGATGTGCAATTATCTGCCAGTGTGGTGCAAGAAGGCAGATTATTTGCACTATGCCCTTCCGTGTGCAACATCTGAAGGGGAAACATGCTCCAGCATACATACAACAGGGAACAGGAGTCAACAGCAACTCAATAATACATGTTTACTGCCCACCTGTGCTTTCATAGGCAGCATTCTCCACCTTGAAACAAGGAACACTGTGTGTGTTTGTGTGTGTTAAATCACAAGCAAAAAAACACACCTTACTATGCACAATATGATGTAGTCAAAAATCACATAGAACAGCCTCTAATACAATTATACAATACAACCGTGGTTCAAAAATGTTATCAAAGGTGTATTAATATAAAGAAACCTGAGTGTATCACATATGAAATATCTACTACACTACTATTTAAGATGTCTTCGTACATAAGATTCAATCATGACAGGTGCCAATTATAGTCCATAAAGTTTGTACAGAGTCAAGCACCTCAAACCAAGGCAACCTCATTAATCCTGGGTGGATAAATTCCAGACATAGGCACAATACAATGTATATGCAGAGCAAAATGTTCAGAACGAAATAGGGTACAATCCTCCAGAGGCAATCCAGCCGTTTCGTAATAAATACTTCAACAGTTTCCTTTTATCCGTATCTTCTGCCTTCTGTTGTATACATATCACGTCATAAAATGTAGCACACCGCTTACAAGGATCTAATGTGTTTCCATATTCACATCGGAAGCCCTTAAGAAGCCCTGGTCTATGGTAGTATCATAGTCTTTGAAATACTCTCTCAAGACACTCCATGCTCATCTCTCCTTACCTTAGGAAGCAATTTACGGTATCCTGCTTAGTCTGATTCTGAGCTGCTTTTCTGATTACCTTTGTTGTTAATGTTGTCGTTCTACTATGCTTTGTGTTGTTTTACTTTTATGATTTGATGTTACTGAGTTTTATTGTAAATGCCTTAAGGTGGTTACGTTCAGAAGTGCAAGCAGTATATTCTAGTATAAATAAAATCATCCTTATGGGTAGACACAATGTGGGAAATGAACTGCACTCATACACTTAGCCTGAAAGGCACCAGCAATGATGAACACAGCCTAATAAGAATATTCTAAAGAGTCCTCCAACCATTCTACTATACGTATACTCTAGAAGGCTTACTAAAGAAAACTGGCAGCTGGAGACACGACTTCTTTTAAAAAAAATAAAGTTCTAGAAAGTTCTAGGTTCTTTGGTATATGCACACCTATAAGCATATAAGTGGATGGTTACATAACATCTCAAGAATGCAGAGATCTCTAAAAACTAGGCAATGAACACCTAGACTAGACTATTCTTACAACATACCAAATGATAGGAAACAGAGTTACTGTATGCATACCCATTTCCCCCTGTTGTTTCCCTACCCCCTCCCCAGGTTCTATCAATTGGGCTATATCCCTCAGTCACACCCACATTGTTAATGAGGCTAGGAACAGAACATCTGAAGAAGCAGGCCAAGGAGCTTCAGCACAAGCTCTGGAAGTAATCATGTCATCCTTAACCATAAGTGACTCTGCAAGGTCAAGCAGCTGCCTTCAAAATATCTTAAGCTCTTAGGGCATGTGTTATTCTCTCATCTTGACCTCCCCTCTTTCTGGTAGTCAAAAAACTCTGACCTTTTGCTCCCAAGAACACAATTAACTGTGGAGAAGAGATTATACCATAAAAAAGAATCATAATGAACCATGATGGCCTGATAATTAGCCACTAATAACTCCCATGCAGAGAATAGGAACACAGGAATTCCAGACTAGCACTCTAAAAGAGTGTTAATATATTTGTGCAAGACTTCAGGAACTGATGACACTTTCCAAATTTAGTTGTCCTATCAAATCCAGAATGACTGCACAGAACTTTATGACGTTAGAAGGAAGCTTATTATGCAGCTCAGAACACTTTAGCTAAAAAAGATGCTTAGGGGTCCTCTCATTACTTACAGGGATGTACGTGTCTTAAGGTAATTCCATAACATCAACCAATATAAAAGATGAAAAACAGTTTCGAAAAATAAAATTAAAACTGGTCCTATGAAACCGAGATGTCATTTTAAAACTTGCTTTTTTAAAAAAAAAAGCAATCTTTGATATTATTTCTTTGTTTTTAAATGGCACATCTCAAAACTAAGTCATGGCCTTCTAAAGATAAGTTTTTAAAAGTACAGGGAAAGGTGTTTTACTTTTCAGAGCAAGCATTTATTGTTGCAGCAATTTTGAATATTTAGAACTATTGACGCAAGAACAAGGAAAGGGAGCCCTTCATAGACAAAATGCACTACAATATGAGAGGTGGCAACAAGGAGAATAAGGCAACATCACCTCCTCTTTCCACTAGCAGCTTATGCCTGGGAAAAAAGAGGTGGCTTTCCCTGGTCCTTCCTTACCACAGCCCCTTCTACCATGATACATCTTGCCCACTGGCGTGCCCATGGAAAATTTCCTGCCCCACATCACCGGGACACTTGCTGTTACCAGCGATTCCAACAATCCCAAGAGATGCTGTGATACAGGTGCAAGGCAGGAGAATACACATACAATTTAAATGTTTATTTGGTGACCAGGCAACTCAAGAGGATCAACCCTTTGAGGGGAAATCAAGGAATGCCTTAAAGGTCACAGGCCCCTCCTTTGTGCACTGCCATTCCTACTTCAAGGCAGTCTCTTAATTTGATAGCTAAAATGAGTCTGTACTCGCAAACACTATTAATACAATTTGGAAAAAAAATTACCTTTTAGGTATCTTTCAAGTTTTATGGGAGGAAACGTTTCACAAAAAATGAATAATGGATAGTAATGTACACAACTGACTATGGTGGTGAAGGAAGTTTTCCCCATTCTCTTCTCCTAAGTAAGGTGAACAGGTTAGTTCCAAAGAGGGAAAACGCTAGTCATTTCCCCCCTTATTACAGGATGTCCTGAAAATCCCATATGGGTAAATTCAACAAGGAATTCAGTCTTGCAAAACTTTCAGGTGTCATCCCTCGCACCCTTAGGAATTTGATCATGAGGGGACCGAATAACTGAACATATAGCTGGCTCCTTCACAAGACCCAAGTCCAGAAAAAAAAATTCTGCAGGAAGATAGCGAGCAAAACTCTGGTGGGTAGAATTAGCTATAAGGCTGGCTTCCAGTAACAAGGCTGTTACCAGCAGTACCTCTAAAGGTTAATACTTCGATAAAATGTGTAACATGGAGCGGTCATATACTAACCTGATCAGATACAGGGAATTCCCCTTCTGTTTGCAAGGCCCACCTGTTTTGTGAGCAGTTATGTTGGCAGGGTATGAGCCCCATGGCGCAGAGTGGTAAGCTGCAGTACTGCAGTCCAAGCTCTGCTCACGACCTGCTCCATTTCAACCCCAATGGAAGTCGGTTTCAGGTAGCCGGCTCAAGGTTGACTCAGCCTTCCATCCTTCCAAGGTTGGTAAAATGAGGACCCAGCTTGCTGGGGGTAAAGGGAAGATGACTGGGGAAGGCACTGGCAAACCACCCCGTAAACACAGTCTGCCTAGTAAACATCGGGATGTGACATCACCCCATGGGTCAGGAATGATCCGGTGCTTGCACAGAGGACCTTTACCTTTATGTTGACAGGGTATATAACCCACAGCTTTTACAACTGTATTGCAGAACCACTCCTATAAACAAAACTTTAAATCAATAAAAAAAAAATTGACCATACCAAAGCTGACATAAAATCAGTCTCAATGCTGATTTAGAGACCGCGATAATTGGCCTTGGTAATGTTACTTTTCAAAATTATAATAAACTTATTGTCTTACAATACAAGCATTTAAAAATGGATAGTTTTAAACAATTACTTCAAGAGGTTTCGTATTCAAATAAATTAATTTATTCTAATATTTGAAAATATGGATCACATTAGACAAAACACTATTAAATACTGCAGTGTTACAGAATGACAGTTGGGAGTTTTTTATTGAATTCGGAAACAGAGTGACAATCAATTCCAGACTGCGAGAAAAGAAACTGATGCAACCAATTCCAAACTATGATATAACCAATCAAAAATTAGTGCGTAAGTCTAACAAAACATATTTACAAAGTACTGTTTCAACTGTAGGTAAAGGTAGTCCCCTGTACAAGCACCGGGTCATTACTGACCCATGGGGTGACATCACATCCTGAAGTTTATTAGGCAGACTATGTTTATGGGGTGGTTTGCCACTGCCTGCCCCCAATCGGCTACACTTTACCTCCAGCAAGCTGGGTACTCATTTTACCATTCTTGGAAGGATAGAAGGCTGAGTCAACCTTGAGCTGGCTACCCAAAACCAACTTCTGTCGGGATCGAACTCAGGTTGTATCCAGCTGTACCCAGCAAAATTTTGTAAAAGAAAGCTGTAATTCTTATAGGTCAGATCTGAATGCTGAAGCATGGAAAGTATGAACCAGGGTACAGATGAAGCTTTAAAACTTGGTCTCTTCATTCTATCCAAGATTCATGTTGCTACCCATTTTTACCCTAAAGACAAACTAATGTTTTCCACCAGCAGAATCCCTTTAGTTTTACCTAGATAAACCTGTTGCAGAATCTGACAAGATATCAAGAATTAACATGAGCACACAAGGAGTATCAATATCAGCTCCACATTTCACTGTGGTGTATAGTCACCCCTAGACCATTATAATGGCTGCATCAAATATTACAAATGGTTTGTACACAATGGGCTTGATGACCCCAGTTGGTCATGCTTGTATGCTGCCTATCTTTCCCTTTTCTCGCAATGCATGACTGAAGAACTTCTGATCTTTGACTTAGTCAATCTAACACAAGCTTGTTGTAAGGGTCAAATCGCAGGTGCCTAGACAGAGTGCAGTCTGTTTCTTTCCCCAACTACAATTTCTTCAGGTTTCTACATTTGGCCCTCACAATGAATTGGAGTTGGTACCAAAACCAGGAAGATGCACAGAGAGGTGCAAAAGCATAACAAAGCAGATTTCAACACATCACAACAAACCTGTTTGTTGATGACAACTGAATAGACCCTCAGTAGAATCCCTGTATCTCCAGACACTTCTAGCTACTCCCATCAATTTCTTCAAGAGAACTTATTAGAAAGTATACTTCATGCAAAAATTCATATTCTATAAACCATTGTTTTCCAACCCTTACAAGCCCAGAACTCACCTTTAACCCACAGACAGCAGAAGGAGACCCACTGAGCTGCAAACACATAACATCACCATCACATGACACACAGGCGTTGCCAGAATTATGATCTCCCTAATGCAAAGCCAGGACCAAAAGGACTAAGAACAGGAAGCACAAACACAAGCACCACTTCCTCTGGGTACAGCTCTAGGGCAAATAATTACTTATTTGTAAATTTATTCAAGAATTCATGCAACATCTTCATAGAGTAGATTAATGTGGGCCAAAATAGTATATCACTTCCCCAAGATTACACTTTTAAATGCATCTGTTTGGGGTTTGGAGAAAACACAGAAAAGGCATGATGGAAAGAGGAAGGCAAGAAAGAAACGTGAATATAGTTACACTCAACATGCATATCAATCTTATTCTTAGACTGTTCAGAAGAAGGTGGTGGTTTTTATGCCCGGCTTTTCTCTACCTTTTAAGGAGTCTCAAAGCGGGTTACAATCACCTTCCCTTCCCCTCCTCACAACAGGAGCCTTGTGAGATAGGTGGGGCTGAGAAAGCTCTGAGAGAACTGTGACTAGCCCAAGGTCACCCAGCAGGCTTCATGTGGAGGAATGGGGAAACCAACCCGGTTCTCCAGATTACAGTTTGCCACTCTTAACCACTAGACCATGCTGGCTCTCGTTCATCCAAAAATAAGCCTCTTGGCATTTTAAGAGGGCTTACTCTTTAGTATGTGTGAGACTGCAGCCTTGAGGGTCAGAACTTTGTAGACTGCCTGAGGGATTATACAGGACCCCTCCTCTCTGAATTGCCTACCCCACCACCACCCCAGTCCATCCACGCCCCCTGCAGTCCTCCAGTGCATTGCACGCACTTGTGGAGCAGAGTTTCCCCTCCCCAGGAAAGCTCTCCCTTGCCACCTGCCCTTTCTCCCACCTGGCCAGTTCAGTGGTCCGCAGTCACCCTTGCCACATGGAGTCCTCCAATCCACAGAAAGGGCCTTCTCATTAGCAGCACTATATCTTGGAGATGTCCTGTCCTTGTAAGGAGAATCCATCTGATAACTGTTCTCCACAAGTTGTTGAAAGCAGTCTTCTTTCAGAGGGCCTCAGCATGCATGTCTGAATGTCTGTTCTTTGATACATACTTTTGTTTTAATCTGCTGGAGTTTGTTAGCATTGGTGTTCTATGTTGACTGGCTGGTTTCTTTTAGATACCGTATTTTTCACTCCATAAGATGCACCTGACCATAAGATGCCCCCCCCCAGCTGGCCATCGGATCCCTACGCGTCGAGCGGGCTCTGTGCAGCCCGCCTCCCAGCTGGCCGTCGGGGAGGGGAACGCTGGCTCACGCCATCCCTACGCCCTCAGCTCTGTGCGCCCCACCCGCCTCCCAGCGCACCCTCCTGACGCGCCCAGCTCTGTGCGCCCCGCCTGCCTCCCAGCTGGCCGTCGGGGCACGCTGGCTCGCACCGTCCCCACGCGTCCAGCTCTGTGTGCCCCGCCTGCCTCCCAGCACGCTGTCCTGACGCACCCAGCTCTGTGCGCCCCGCCCGCCTCCCAGCTGGCCGTCAGGGCGGGGAACGCCGGCTCGTGTTGTTCCGGCGTGCCCAGCTGGCTGGCGGGAGGGGCGGGGGTCCCTCCACCCGGCTCTGGGAGTCCCGGATGGACCGGGCTAGGGTCCATAAGACGCACATTCACTCCATAAGACACACACATTTCCCCTTACTTTTGAGGAGGAAAAAAGTGCGTCTTATGGAGCGAAAAATACGGTATTTATTGTGGGTTGGTATTGTCTTGTAACCTACCGAGATCCACTGGAATCAAAGTATAGGCTAGAAATGTTTCTAATAAATAAATTGGTGTCCCTGTCCTTATTGAAGTGCTTAAAATATGCATTGAAAACTGTAAACAATTATACAAGATAGTGCCAGAGGTCTCCAGGGTGGCTTGTTTTGGAGGTTGCTGTTAATGTAGAATACTGCTTTTGTCTCTGGAGGAAGAATGATCTCTGGACATAGTGCTGCAATATTCTACTAGCGGTTGATGCAGATTACCAAAGAGTTGTATTTATTTCTTCACCAAAGTATCTTCTGGGATTTTATTCTCGATGTACAAAGTGTGCTTCACATAGTACTTAGTATTCCTCACACCTGTGTAGAGATGTGATGGCCTGGAAAACTTCAGGAAAAAACTGTTTTTTTCCCCCTGTTTTTATCAGAGGCCCTTTTTTCCAGTTTTTCTAGCAGAAAAATTGGAGATTTTGGGGAGCACTAAAAATAAACACCTCCTATGAAATATTCTCTCTTTTAGAATGAGTTAAATGCTTTTAAAGACATGGTGGGCATGCTGTAGACACACATCTCTTAAACCCAAGATGCATTTCTGCACCTAGGATACCTAATCTTCATGAAGGGAGCATGCATGGCTTTCATTGCTTCTCGACAGTTGCCTGCCTTCTGTTGTCCTTTTGACCTGATGTGGTGGGCTTTGTCACCTCTCCCCTCAAACCACTGTGACACATTTACCCACAGACTAGGTAATGAGTAGCTTATTGCCCTATCTTGCAGGAGGGAGAGAAAAAAGTCAGAAGGAGCTGGGGCAGAAACAGCACCAAAGCCTTAGCAGGGTGGCTGTGGGCCAGTCAACACATGCTCAGCCTCGACCCTGGCAAGTATTTGGATGGGAGATCTCCAAGGAATACCAGGGGCGTGATATGGAGGCAGGCAATGGCAGTCCACCTCTGAACACCTCTTGCCTCGAAAACACTATAGGGTCGCCTTAAGTCAGCTGTGACTCGATGGCAAAAAAAACCCCAAACCCCTCTTGTGTTAATCTTTTATTTTCCTAGGCCTCTCATAAGAAGGCTGAGGCTTGGCTTTGAAATTACCTGCATTTTCTAGTGAGGTTGACTGGTTTATAGAGCCCCAATGCAAAAACATTCCATTTTAAAAAAAATTGGTTGTTAAGATTCTGGTAGTTGAGGTTTTTCCAGCTTACTGTTTCATAGGATATGGACACTGTGCTGAATTTAAATGGACATATAAATATGCAAGTGTAAAACGTCTGGGCATGACTAGAGTCATGCCCAGACTTGGCCCTTGGCTTTTACCCTGAGGCTTGCAAGCTGGAGCCTACGGCAGCTGATCCAGAAAATAAGGATCTGCCCAGGATGCATGTGCATGTTTGCTATTTTGCTTGTATAAATTATATTGAGTAGTTTGGCTTGTTTTGGACGTTTTGATAAGCTGCTTTAGGATCCCGTTGGGGGAGATAAGAAGCATAGAAATACTTAAATAAATAAAACGTACAAAAAGAAAATTCATTCTAATGGTCAATACGTGGGTAAGTAAAAAAGTCTAGTATTGCTTTCAGCAAATGCTCAGGCCTGAGTTTTGGCAATCCTCAGGGAAGGTAATACCAAAGTAGGGAGCAGTAATTGAAAAGGCTTCTCTTGGTGCTCTAGGCATTTGTATCTGACAGAAGGGTAATATGAAGAGCATCTCATAATGCTGAGGGGTGCATTCTCTTTATTGTGTGTGTGTGTGTGTGTTCACAAATTATTAAAAGCTATTAGAGTAAAATAGTACCACTTAATATAAAACAGCTTAAGAACTCAAAGGGTTCTCAAATGAACAGCAGGTTCAAGGTCACTCAACTGTCAGCATGTGCATGGTGACATCAGTGAATTTATTTTCCTCCAAAGGTCAAGGAGGAGGTAGCAGAGTTCTGTAAGAAGGGAGTTCCAAAGAGCCAATGCCACAACTGGAAGGCCCAGCCATATGCAGTGGGCTCCCATACTGCCTGAATAGTTGAGATGGGAATTAGGCCTCCCCAGAGGAGCTTGATCATTTTTAGGTTTCATAGAGGCAGATGTGTCCACTGCATAGACAGGAATGCAAGTCATCTGGTGTTTTGAAGATAATAGCTGCCTGAATTGGGAGCCTTCAAAGACAGAATGGGGAACTTTCTGTAAAGAATGGCATGAAACATTTCCTTATGGAGATTTGTATGCGGTCTGTGGTCTCTGAGTTCCTTGGGCTAGTCACACTCTCTCAGCCTCACCCTACCTCACAGGGTGTCTGTTGTGGGGAGGGGAAGGGAAGGTGATTGTAAGCCAGTTTGGTTCTCCCTTAAGTGGTAGAGAAAGTCGGCATATAAAAACCAACTCTTCCTCTTCTGGGTTGCAAGCCCCTATAGAGCTGCTGTGTTTTTTAGCTGTTTTTTGGAAGAACTTGCTTCCAGTGCCCATATCTAAAGGGCCATCTCTCCCCATGTGTGGTAGCATGCTGGACATGGACCAGAGCTCATGCTTTTTTCATTTGAGCTTCCAGCCTGAGGTACCGGCTGGCTCGGTGAGGGAAGTGCTTGTAGCATCACTGTGGAAGAACCCCTTGAGGAGGAGTGGCGGATGGTGTTGTCAGGTAACTTCATCTTGGCTTAGGGCGTATTGGCAGCCAGGTTCTATCAAAGTGGCTTCAGGATCACTCCCTCCTAATAAGGGAGTGTCAGATGCGTGCCCTGGAACCTAACTCAGCATGATTGCCAGGTGATGCTCATACTGGGAGGCTGCACCTAAGCAGGCTGTAGAGTATAAAAGAGGAAGCAATGGCAGGGGGGCTTCACTGGAGACCCCTTGCTGCAGGAAGTCCCCCCCCCCACAGCAGCTAAAGGCATCTAAGAAACTGACTTCAGGTATATTGTGGCTTGTTCTCTTCCCTGAAATTAAAATGTATTTGTGTTGCCATTGGTACCTCGCCTCACTGAGCTTCTTTTGGCCACCCGAATCTATTAAAAAGAGCCCTTGCCTCAGGCAAGAAAACAGCCTCTGGAAAAACAGTGGACGAAATCGCACAGGAGGTTTTGCCTTGGATTTGCCGCTCTCTAGATGCACTTTTCCCCCATTTGAATTCTCAAAACTCTGCATGGAGGCTTATTTTTAATTTGGCTGGGGAAAATGTGCATTGAGAGTGCGGCAAATCCAAGGCAAAACCTCCCATGCGTTTTTGCCCAGAACTGTCTCCAGAGGTCATTAGAAGGTGCCGCAGGGTTGTTTTGTTTGCTGAGCCTTTTGATAGGGTACAAGCCACCAACATTGCTAAGGGCCAGGGAGAGGGTTATTTTGGTTTTTAGTTGTGTTTTTGAATTAAATTTGAATTTGTAAGGTGTCTTGAGCCATGGGGAAAGGCAGAATATAAATGCTTTAAAAGAACTATTGAGAGCAAGGGCACCTTGTCTCCTGTCTCTGTTTACATGCCCGCTAAGAGGAACAGCAGGATACCGAGGGGAGGAATTCCTGGCAAGGCTTCCATTTTGGTGCTCTAATCCTAAAACAGCCCTACCTTGCCCTCTCCCCTCACCTGCCACAGCCTGGCCCAGCCGTCCCTACCTCACCAGTTGGTCTTCTAATGTTTTCTGTGCTTGTGCCATTGAGTCTCCCCTCCTTATGGATGCCTTTCCTGCCTTCTCTCTTTCTCCTCCTGCCTGGCACACCCGCCGTCCATACCTCCAGTGCTCCATCCGAGTGCTTGTGGTGCACAGCCCCCCCTCCACAGAACTGCTCTTCTCTTATGACCATCTTACTTCAGCCACTGAACGTACGTGCAGAATGACCACCAATGAGGTCCAGCAGGACTACAGAGGAGAAGGTGATCCTTCAGATATTGCAGTTTGACACCTTGTAAGGCAACAATCAGCACTTTGAATTAAGCCCAGAAATTAACTGGTAACCAGTGGAGATTTTTTTTCCATATTCTGGACCAGTGGCAATTTCCCACACCGTACAGAACACATTAGCAGAACAGTCTGGATGTCACTAAAGCATGAGTAACCGTGGCCAGATGCCTAGTCTAATCTAAGAAGTGGTGTAACCAACACAGCCTTCCTGGCAGCAGCTGACATCTGACCATGCAGGAATAGCAAATGAATTCACAAGCACTTCTGTACTCCACTGTTTTCAAGTGAAGCACAATCTATTATGAAAGCACAACATCCTCTCCCCATCACATAAGTACCTCTACCTTGTCAGAATTAGGTTTCACCTTGTTTATCCCTATCCGGTCTATCATGGCTACCAAGTTCTACTTCAAAATTTATGCTGCCTCCTGAAGAATTGATGGAAGGGAGAGAGAAATGGCTATAATCAGAATACTACAGCGAAACCCAAAACTCTGGATCACCTTCCCCAGTGATTTCATCCAAGGTCAAGCAAGCAACTTCATCCTTTCCTCTCTTCTATCTGAAGAAATCTTTCCCCGAATGCAGAGTAACGATCAAGACTGTGCAAGAGGAACTATCGTTTGCACCAGTTATACACTGATGCAAACACTTCAGAGTCATCAAGTCTGGCAACTTTATAAACAATTCTGCTGACTAGTATCACCTTTAACTGGGATCTCAGAATATAGTAATCTATCACAATTAAACTGAAACCAAGAACAGATCCATGCTTAATTATCGTACACACAAAGTAACATACCCTGCTGCGTTATACCAACACCAGATATCTGTACATGCAGTTAAAATACCCATAACATACAAATGGATCACCATTTGTAACCATACAACTGATCATTAAATGGTAGAGTCATTATGTACTGCGGACCTAACATTGTTAAAGCATACCTGTGGACCTTTGCCAAAGCAAAGGCACCCAAAGGAGAGGGGGGCTGCAACCAACCCTAAAAGACCAAAAACAAAATGAAGTGGAGACAGACATATGCATGTTTGTCTCTCTCTGTCACACGTACCAAACTATACAATACACAGTACTAAACTAAACAATAAATTATAACTATCAACATAAACATCCTTTGATAAATAAAACAGAACATATAAAACTATCATACTATCAATCAAAAGATAAAAGTCCAGATACATTCTTAAAAGTAGGAGCCCTGTGGCGCAGAGCGGTAAGCTGCAGTACTGAAGTCCAAGCTTTGCTCACAACCTGAGTTCGATCCCAACGGAAGTTGGTTTCGGGAAGCCGGCTCAAAGTTGACTCAGCTTTCCATCCTTCCGAGGTCGATCAAATGAGTACCCAGCTTGCTGGGGATAAAGGGAAGATGACTGGGGAAGGCACTGGCAAACTACCCCACAAACAAAGTCTGCCTATCATCATTCCTTTATTGGCATAAAAAGATAATACAAAAAGGGTACAAAAGGAATTGAAATATTAAAAAATGCCCTTTATGGCATAGTTAAAAGACAGTTACATCAAATAGCACTGTTTGTTGATACTGCCGTCTAATTAAATGTTTGGTGGGCTTTTAAAACAAACTTTAAAAACTGTGCCACCGTCTCCAATATATGCAAAGTCTGTCTAGTAAACGTTGGGATGTGACGTCACCCCATGGGTCAGGAATGACCTGGTGCTTGCACAGGGGACCTTTACCTTTTTACATTCTTACAAAAACATCTTCATCAGTTGTCAACCATAAACTATTTTGAAAAGATACAACAGACTCCTGTTTCAAAAACAGGAATAAACCATACAAACTAAGGCAGATAATATGCCCGAAATAAAACTACAGCGTTAAGAAACCTTGTTGAACCATGCTCAAAGAGTGTTCCAGTTTAAAAGGTGATTTTCAAGAACTTAAAAATCAAGAACATAATCTTAATTGTTGCTTATGTGTATAAAGATAACTGTATAAAAATATATATTTATCAAGTGAAAAGATGTTGAAAAACATTTAAATGGCCTGCCTGGGGAAGTCAGGAAGGATCCCACTCTCATGGCTTTCCACAAACTATGCAAAACTGAATTATTCAAGAGGGTTTTTCTACACAAGCAACAGACTTCCACTGTACTAAATGATCCAGAGAGTTACTTAGAAAAATTATTAGGGACTGGTCTATACTATTGTGCATAGCTTGTTGAAACTAGGATTCTGCTATGGAATTTTGCATCATTTAATGTGCCATGTTTGCTTCAGTTCTGTTTTTAGACTTCTGGTTGCTGTAATTAATATTAATGGTTTGTAATTTTTAAGATGTGGTTTGTCTATTAGATATTTATTGTAAAATTATGTTTTTATAGATCCCCCTGATGAAGCTTTAATAGCAAAATGTGTAGGGGCTATACATGGCAATAAAGCTGTCACCAGTCACCTTGCATCTTTTTTCTTTCTTTTCCTTTTTTGGTTTGCTGACACGTTGCTTGGTGTAGCTCCATGTGTCTTCTCTTTTGCTTTTACACCCCTAATCGTATTGCATTGTTTACTGAACGTCCCATCCATCAATTTATTGACTCACTCTGCATAATCTGCCTTGAGTCCAAGTATGAAAGGTGGACTACAAATAATGTAAAATAAATAAATATCTTCTGATTGATAATATGAGCGTTTCCTATATAATGATTATTTTGCTATAATCTATTAAAGGACATTTATGTATTTAGTTGAGAATTCATAGTTCGGTGCTTACACACACACACACACACACACACAGTACAACCCCTTAATTTTATTTTGGGGCTTCTCCAAAGCAAGCAAAAAATTGTGAACACATGTTTAAGCTGTAAGCAAATGAATCTATGAATAAATTAAACTGTCTTGCACTTTATAGACAAACTATAAGCAACCATTATAAGATGACATCCAGACCTTTAGCCAGATGACTGACCTCTGTGGACACTAGTAATTATGGCAAATGTTCTGTTAAGAAACATTTCCTAATACCCCGTGCTTTAGTAAAAGCAAAGTGGTCCCATGAACTTTCTTCAAGGAGACCTAGCTTGAAGGTCAAACTCTGCCTTGAATTCTTGCTATGGCTTTGGGAAAAAATCATACTCTGGGAGCCCCATCTTTTCATCCGCAAAACTTAATAGCAGCAACAGGTCACATTATTTTGAGGGCAACCACAATACGATATCAAATTTAAAATGCTGGGCCTACTACTTTTCAATATTTTTATAAATGATCTGGTCACACCTGTCAGGGATGCTTTAGGCCAGGGGTGGGGAACGTCAGGCCCGGGGGCCGTATAAGGCCCGCGAAATCATTTGGTCTGGCCCTTCGTGGGTCCTGGCAGATCTCTAGCTCAGAAGGATGCTGCCCTGCCTGAATCTCTTGGGCCCAGCTGGGGACAGCAGAGCTCAAACGCGAGTTGCTCTATGTGGAAGACACTTGGAGCCGTCTCCAGTCATGCCTCTTGGCTAAACGTTTGACCAAATATAGCAGGCTAATTTTTAAGTTGATAATTTTGTACAGCCCGTGAATGATGTTATAAATATCCAAATGGCCCTTGGCAGAAAAAAGGTTCCCCAGCCCTGCTTTAGGCTGATCCTGCAATGACCAGATTGTTGGACTAGATGGCCTGTATAGCCCCTTCCAACTCTACGATTCTATGGTAACAGCCACAAAAGCAACAACTGGGTGGATAAAAATTGATTTTTCAGAGAACTGGATTTTCTTTAGTTTTGTTTACATTACAATGTAACTTAAAAAAGAAAACAAGGAGGTTTATAATGAAAACTAAATGAAATACAAAAATGTGAATGTCCATACTATCTCAAAGTCAGAAAATTTTTACATGAATCCAGGGGCAAAAAAGTCTGACTCGAGGACAAGGAATATAAATATGATATAGTAGGTGAAATATATATTGCTACAGGTTTTCCATTGGATCCAGGTACTGGCAAGATTCAAAGGCATTATCCAGAATTAACCACCCTGCACTTCAATTAGAACATAGGTCCAACATATAATCATAGAGTTGGAAGGGGCCATACAGGCCATCTAATCCAACCCCCTGCTTAATGCAGGATCAGCCTAGAGCGTCCCTGACTAGTGTAAGTCCAGCATCTGCTTAAAGACTGCCAGTGAGAGGGAGCTCACCATTTCCCTAGGTAGCTGATTCCACTGCTGAACAACTCTTACTGTAAAAAAAAATCCTAACATCCAGCCATTTACACCCACAACTGAAACCCATTATTGGGAGTCCTATCCTCTGCTGCCAACAGGAACAGCTCCCTGCCCTCCTCTAAGTGACACTCCTTCAAATACTTGGAGAGCAATCATGTCCCCCCCTCAACCTCCTCTTCTCCAGACTAAACATTCCCAACTCCATCAGCCTTTTCTCATAGGGGCTTGGCCTCCAGGCCACTGATCATCCTAGGGTCATCTTCATTTTGTACTTCTTTCACCTGTGCTCTACAATGCCTTAAAATATCCCATTCTAAATAAAACTATACGGGGTCGCAATATGTCAGCTGTGACTTGATGGCAAAAAAGAGAGACTGTATTTAGTCGCAAAACAGTAGGTTTAAATTGTTATTGCATTCAATTAGTATGTACTGTTGTTCATGAATTAAAACACAGGAAATATGATTCAAGTCAGTGATTTAAAATGGTATTTTTCCATGGTGAGTTCATGAATGATCTACATAACAACGTAACTCAATCTACACTGAGATGCAAGGGAATGTGACTTTTTTTTGCATTACTTACTACATCCCTCATCATTACCAGAAGTGCTCCTCCTCAGAATCAGAATTAAAAAGATACTGTTACAGTGACATAAAATGAGCTCCAGTTAGGAAAAACAGCAAGCAAGCAGTGCCCTATTATAAAGTTAATCGAGCCACTCCGGGCATGCCTTTCATATTTGCTGACTGCTGTATCTTCAGGGGAAGTCTTCATACCACAAGGAGCCAGCAGAATGCTGAAACTTGTTATTACATGAGTAGGTTGAGATGGTGAGTAATAGAAGCATACACGCTCAACTACGGAACAGCTACTAGTCATGTGTAAAAACACTTATCAAAACCCAAGAGCTCTACTTCCTGAGGAGTCACTGCTCGGCTTAACACTTCGCATTTTAATATTAGTCACTATGACCCTCTTCTATTCAAGTTTCCTTGTTGCCCAACCAGAGATAGCATTTGTACAGACTGCAAGTATTAAGACAGACAAAACATTTGAAGAGGATCTAGAAGACACAGAGTAATGGATTTCAGATGGGGTCGAAACAACATCCTCCTCTGACCTGTAAATTCAGACAAGTCATCGTGAAGGTTGGCACTAGAATTATACTAGACCCAATGTGGTTTAGCACGTGGACTAGATAGGACGAGAGAGATCCAAATCTGACCCCTTCCTTGCCATGAAAGTTAGTAGGTGACCTTGGGACAGGGTTGTTGTGAGAATGAAATGGAGGAAAGGAGATCCACGCATGCTGCCCTGAACTCCTTAGAAGGTGATACAAACACATCAATTAATTAATTAGTTTCCCAAAGCAGCTACCCAAGAAGTGGTGCTGCAAAACACTGTGTATGCAGGGATGCCAGTGTCGTGCCAGAAATGCAGACTGGACAGCCTTTGCCTCAACTATCAATACCCTTGTACATGTTTGTGTGCGTGTAAAGTGTCATCAAGTCGCAGCTGACTTATGGCGACCCCTTTGGGGGGTTTTGATGGCAAGAGACTAACAGAGGTGGTTTGCCAGTGCCTTCCTCTGCACAGCAACCCTGGACTTCCTTGGTGGTCTCCCATCCAAATACTAACCAGGGCTGACCCTGCTTAGCTTCTGAGATCTGACAAGATCAGGCTAGCCTGGGCCATCCAGGTCAGAACTAAATCTAATTTGCTTCGAATAGCTGTTTAAGAGACCATAACAGCCTCTTACCCACCCCATCTAAGACAGTAAGGGCGAAAACGCACGGTCGCTTTATCCTCCTTTAATCCCTGTTTTAGCCAGGATCGAACACCGGTTCGGCGAAACGCATGCGTTCGGTCCTGGCTGAAACAGGGATTAAAGGAGGATAAAGCGACCATGCGTTTTCGCCCTGACTGAGCTCTCTTAACAGAAGTACTGCAAATACAGCGGGACTTAGGTCAGAGATTTCGTTTGAGCAACTCAGAAGTGCGGTAGGAACACAAATTTTTTATCGTTGTACGCAGCACTCAGCAGTGTGCATGCCCCTCTCTCACTGGTTCCCAACCGGGGGTCCGTGGACCCCCAGGGGTCCGCGAGAACTAAATTAAGGCCCGCGAAACAAAGTTATCAACCCATAATAAATTAATATTTTCAATTAAAAGTTCTCTATGATAAAAACATATAGCCAAATATTATTCTAAGTTTAATGTTTAACTAACAGCTACGATTAAAGTTTATTTTCAGATTCTCGCAATTTTTATTTTGAGCCTTGGGGTCCCTGCACCGAGCAAAAAAGTCCTAGTGGTCCCCGGTCGAAAAAAGGTGGGGAACCTGAGTGTAAAGAGTCTCGCTGTCTGTTTGCAAAGCTGAACTGCAGGAAGACACACTGGGGGGGGGGGTCTGGGCGCAGGAGGGACCCGGGAAGGGGCCCGCCAGCTCCAGCCTGGAATGGGGCCCACCCCAGCCACGGGTGGCTCCCCCTCCCCCACGGGTTGCTCCCCCTCCCCCACCTGCCGGCCCTTACACAGTGACATGGCCCGAGCCGCGCACCACCACCGGGTCTGGCGAGGGCTTCAGCAGCTGCTCCTCCAAGGCCCGCTCCTCGTCTTCTTCTTCTTCGTAGATCTCGTCGAAGTCCGCCATGGCCGGGGCCGGCTCCTCGGCAGAAGCCGCGAGGAAGGACGCCGGGCAAGCCGAGGGCCGCCTTCCTCTCCTCTCCTCTCCGCTCCGCTCCCCCACGACCGGAGCCGCCTCTCAGAGCCGCCGGCAGGAAGCGGCCGTCATAATCCCGGGGAAGAGGATGGACCGGAACTGCCACGATCACAACATCCGCTCCCCGGCGCCGCGGCAGCCACTGGCTGAGGAGCCGCGGGCGGAAAGCCCCGCCCCTTTCGCCGGCCGGCCGCGCATGCGCGCCGCTCCTCCTCGGGTCGAACTCCTGGCAGGGGAGGTTGAGAAAGGAAGCGCGAGAGCTGGCTCGGCGGAGTGCGCGTGCGCAGCTCTCTCTCTCTCTCAGGTGGAAGTGATGCATAATTCTAAAAATCAATAAAAATATCTAAAACAAAAAAAACAAACATCCATGACCCTTGAAGGGAATTCGGGTTGTGACTTGAGAGTTTTGTGGAGGTCCATTACTAGGGTTGCCAACCTACAGGTGATGGTCAACAAAGAAGATGGTAAACGGCAGCTTGGTTATTACCAGGAGCACCAAACAATATAGTAATGCACTGTTATTATACTGTATAAGTCTACCTATAAGACATATAACAAGTGCACCGTATATACAAACAACTTGCACTAATTGGCAAGTTGTTTGTATATACGGTGCACTTGTTATATGTCTTATAGGTAGACTTATACAATATATTAACATTGCATTACTATATTGTTTGGTGCTTTCTTACTGCTCTTCTTTGTTTACCAATCCATTTTGCAGCAGGCTAACCTTTGTTTAACCAACCTCCAGGTGATGGCTGGAGATCTCCGGCTATTACAACTGATCTCTAGGCGACCGATGTCAGTTCACCTGGAGAAAATGGCCGCTTTGGAAGGTGAACTCTTATGGCATCGAAGTCCCTCCCCTCTCCAAACCCTGCCTTCCTCAGGCTCCACCCCCCAAAATCTCCAGGTATTTCCCAACCCGGAGCTGGCAACCCTAACTCGGTGGCATTATACCCCACTGAAGTCCTCCCCTCCCCAAACCTCATCCTTTTCAGGCTCCACCCCCAAAATCTCCAGGTATTTCCCAACCTAGAGCTGGCAACCCTAATCCATTACTCCCTAAGGTTGCCATCTGGATTGCAAATAAACAATACAATTGAGGTTTGGGTTGCAAAAATCTGAAAACAAGCAGAAAATCTGAAAACAGAGCTTGAAACTAAGCTGAAACCGCTAGATCAATCATGGAAAGAAGGCCGGTGGGCTCACCTGAGTGGCAAATTAAATGTTTCTGGGTGGTGATTGTCTTTCTGCTGGCTTTTCTGCTCAGATTTATCATATGTTTGCTATTTTATGGCCTGGATATAAGCCCAATGGATCTCGGGAGGAACAGACATGCAGCACCAGACAACTGAATCCATGAGCAACCAAATGGCTGAAGGACCAGATACCTCCAATTTGGAAGAAACTAGCCAAGATGTACTGATCCAAAGCAACTTTGATGTATAAAATGTATGCTCAAAGCTGTTCTTGTCCTGCCTCTTCATTGATCTGCATGACTTTTTTCTATACTGATCCAAAGCAAATTTGATAATAAAATGTATGCTCAGAAAGCAAGCAAGCAAGAAAGAAAGAAAGAAAGCTGAAACCAAGCCTAATCATTAACATGATGCATTAAAAGTTGCAGGAGTTACATAGTAGGATCATACACATTAGGATCAATACACAGTATGATCTATACACAGTAGTAAATTCCACAGTCCTTATCTGAAACATTACAGTAGTAATGTTCTGAAACATTACAGTATAGGACTATTGTGTAAAAAAGCTATCCGGAATAATTCAATTTTGCATAGCTTGCAGAAGGCCAGGAGGGTGGGAGCCTTCCTGACCTCATCTGGTGGGGGCTGCAGCAAAGAATTTACGGGCAGCTGTTGATTTTGCCCGTTTGCAGGGTGGCACCTGCAGAAGGTCCTGCTCAGATGAGCAAAGCTGTCATAGCGGAGCAGAGGGGGAGAGGTGATCCTGGACAAATGAAAGACCAAAGCCATGAAGAGCTTTATATGTGATGACCAATACGTTGAATTGAATCCAGTAACTAATGGGCAGCCAATGGCGCTCCTGGTAATAACCAAGCTGCAGTGTTCTGTAGCAGCTGAAGTCCAGTTGACTAAGAGGAGGCTTATGTAGAGTGTGTTGTAGTAGTCTAGTCTTGATGTTACCGTGAAGTAGATCTAGGTGGCCAGATCGGCCACATCAAGGTTG
Organism: Euleptes europaea; assembly: GCF_029931775.1. Lineage (NCBI taxonomy): Eukaryota > Metazoa > Chordata > Lepidosauria > Squamata > Sphaerodactylidae > Euleptes > Euleptes europaea. The sequence continues at coordinate 66,810,640 of NC_079320.1, read as the reverse complement.
AAAGCCTATTTAGGATTGCGGTATTAGGAAGGATTTTTAGGGCTGCAATCTTAAGCATCCTTGTGAGTGAAGCCACAAAACAGACTATAAAAGCAATCCTAAATGGGTCTACTCAAAAGTACATTTCATGTTGTTTAAAGGGGCTTATTCCCAGGAAAGTGCCCCTAAGATTGTGGCCTATGGCATTACTTCCTACAGAGTGAATCTGCATAGGCTAGGACAACAAGGTTACAAATCTATTAGTATTTATTATTATTTTAGATATTTATCCCATGCTTTTTTTTTGCCAACATGCTATACAACATTATTCTCTAGTTCTCTATTTTATCCTCTTAACAACAACCCTGTGAGGTAGGTTAATTTTCCATGGCAGAATGGAGAATTGGACCTGGGTGTCTCAGTGTTGCATCCAATGCACCGTGCATGCTTACTTGGTTGTAACTGAAGTCAGTGGTCCTTAGTTTTGAAGAAACAGGGATAGGATGGAACTAAGAGGAACCAGTGTGGTGTAGTGGTTAACAGTGGTGGTTTGGAAAAGTGGACTCTAATCTGGAGAACCAGGTTTGATTCTATGGCATTATATTCCACTGAAGCCCCTCTTCTCCCAAAATCCCACCCTCCTCGGACTCCACCCCCAAAATCTCCAGGTATTTCCCAACCATAGGTACGATGCTATCTTTAGGGGGCAGACTGATTTCTAAGTGAATGTAGTATTCTGACTAACGTCCATGCCCCCAGCCCCACCAGTATTCCGCACTTGCACTGGTGGACTCTAGCCAGCACAAGGGCATAGCTACACCAACAAATATTGTTTCCATCAGAGTATCTTTATACCCTGCCAGAGCGAGAGTATGTAGCAGTGATCCTGTTTTATCCAGCAAATGTAAGTCAATGATAGGGTTTGTCTGTTAAAAGGAAAGAGGGATACAAACCTGAGTGTACTTGATTTAACAGGAAAGTATTCCTTCATTTTAGTGTAGTCTGGATTTTACATCCAGGTTCTCTTCCATGATTTTATCTGAAAGCATTCCGTGATTAACTTCAACAGGAAATGCATCATTTATAAAGAAGGGGGGGAAATAGCAAGAAGCTGTTTTCCTGACTGTAATTATGAAAGCATTAGGAAGAATCAGGCCTTGTAGCTTAATGACTGCTAAAACCGTGGATGGATGCGGCTGGATGCCGATCTGAAGGACCACATGATACAACTCATTACTGAGGGTTGGATCTCTTAATCCAGAAAGAATTTGTAACATGCCGGACTTAAAGAACTACTTGTGTTCCGCATTAATACTTTGCCAAGAAAAATTAGTGGATTTGGCATGAGTTTTCCTCCTGGTCCTTAGTACAACTCATTAAAACAAGGAACATGTCGTTTGTTTTATTCACTGTATACAGTGAATTTAAAAAAGAATCAGTTTAAATGTTTATATTCTGCTTTTCTTGTGACTCAAAGTGGCTTACAAATTAAAAATATACAGAATAAAATTAAGCCCCAAATAACCCTCTTCTCCCCTAGCCTATGTGTGTTATGTCCTATCGTCACTTCCGATTTTAGCGACCCTATGAATTAATGACCTCCAAAATGTCCTATCTTTGACAGCCTTGCTCAGGTCTTGTAAACTGAAGGCTGTGGCTTCCTTTATAGAGTCAATCCACCTTGGGTTGGGTCTTCCTGTTTTCCTGCTGCCCATGTTTTCCTAGCATTACCGTCTTTTCTAGTGAGTCTTGTTTTCTCATAATGTGACTAAAGTACAATTACCAGTTTAGTCAATGTAGCTTCTAGGGATAATTCAGGGTTATTTGTATTTTTGGTGTTCCCATTCTATACACCATGAGAAGTGCCTCTATATTTTATCTTCACGACAACCCTGTGAATTAGATTAGGCTGAGAAAGAGTGACTGGATCAAGTTCTCCCAATGAGCTTCAAGGCAGAGTGAGGATTCAAACCAGGGTCTCACATATCCTAATCCAACCATTACTCATTTGTTACGAGGACTGGATATGACATAAATGTCACTTGGTCAGGCTGGGCCATGCCTCGCCAGCCCAGATTGGGACTTGGGGGAATGGCTGCCTTGGCTGGCTCACAGGCTAGATAAGAGCTCTCAAGGGGGCAGAATGATCCGGCCCATGGGCCGTATGTTTGACATCCCTGCATTACATCATGCTTACTTCCTTCTCCTTTGCAAATTCTTGTTCTCTTAACAAAGACACCAACACATATGTGTCATGTGCAGAAATCTGTGCATTGGGTATAGAGATCTTTGTACCCCCACTGCAGGAATCAAACCTATCACCTTGAGGCAGGGAATGATCTACCTGTAGGTATGTTTCTAACTAGTGGGCAGGGAGCTGGCTGGCTGCTGCAGCTTGAATAGCAATCATGCCATTAGTGATCCCACAAAGTACTAGGCCAATATTATGCTTCTTGTCTGTATTTTGGGGCTAGGGATGAGATAATCCACCACCTAGCTCCTGCCCATGCAATGATTCCATAAACACAGAGTAATCAGATAGGTCATCCCGCATCACTAAAATGTCAACACAAGCTGGAGTTTCCTAAGTGCCCCTGTATATCCTTAGCATACCCACAGAAGTCAAACAAGTTAGGAATAACAATTAGTCACTAATAATAATGAGCACTGATTGCCTGGAGAGCTGAAGACTACAGAATCAAAACAAACATACAGACATAGCTACCTGGTTTCATTTACCTGGATACCCCTGCCCCATGAGTCTTTGTCAAAGTGGGAGGAGCAGTTTGCTTGTTTTGAGCTGTTGGGTAGCATACTGACTGGTAACTTGCTTATATACGGCCTTAACAAAAGTTTCCAAATTATTTTTCAAAAACCATTTCATTTGCAGACAGGAGAAATGAACATACCATTATTTCCTAAGAAAAAAGTGTTTAGGAAAACTTAAGCTGCTGGACAGAGGCAACGTAGCTCTGCAAAAGAGATCTGTGTGGATTTGATTTTTCTCTTAATTCAACATGCTGCTACTTATGATTAATGTAGTACAGGAATTCTGAAACATTATATGTTACAGTCTTCCCTGGGAGATCCATTTAAGAACTTCCAAATTACTTTTGAATTTCTTCCTGCTACTTAACCTATACTAGTTTTTTTCCTGTTCTCCAGTACAGCTGTACTGAACTAAAGACAGACTCACTGATGTTGTGGCATCATTATTCACAGCTAATTCAATTGATGGATGAATATAATAGAAAATACAAAAAATTATCTGGTGAGAATCCCACTTCCTCTTCACCTGCTCTGCTTAGTACACCTGCATTGGAGTACAGAAGGAGCTGAGTTTTAAAGGCGCAACCACCAAAGCAAATTACAAGAGCTTCAGTGTTTTCTTCTGTTATTTTCATTGTAATCATCCAAAAACAAATGGAGAAGGGCTGTGGCTCAGTGGCAGAACATCTGCTTTGTGTGTAGAAGGGCTCAGGCCTTGGCATGTCCAGTTAAAGTGTTCATAAAGGTTTTTCTTTACCACTGTGGAGAGCCAATCAAAGTAGGTGACAGTAAAAGAACAAATGAATTGTCTTAAGGCAGCTTCATACGTTCACATCATGGACCTCATGTGGTTCCCTGACCAGCAACAAATATTATTTTTGGCCTACTAGTACTTTGCCTTGTTAAAATATTGTATTCATTGTTAAAATATTGTACTTTGCCTTGTTAAAATATTGTATTCATGCCATCATATTCCCTATTACTATGTATGGGTGTGAAAGCTGGACAATGAAGAAAGCTGATAGAAAGAAAGTAGATTCCTTTGAAACGTGGTGTTGGAGGAGAGTGTTGACTGCCAAAAAAACCCACAAATCAGTGGGTTATAGATCAAATCAAGCCTGAACCGACCGTAGAAGCTAAAGTGACTAAACTGAGACTATCGTACTTTGATCACATTATGAGAAGACAAGAGTCACTGGAAAAGACAATCATGCTAGGAGAAGTTGAAAGCAGCAGGAAAAGAGGAAGACCCAACAAGAGATGGATTGACTCTATAAATGAAGCCATGGCTCTCAATTTGCAAGACCTGAGCAAGGCTGTTAAAGATAGGATGTTTTGGAGGACATTGATTCATAGGGTCACCATGAGTCCGAAGCGACTTGACGGCACTTAACACATACAACACAAATTGTAGCACCCAATTGCCACTTCTACACATTCCTCCATGACTGTGAACACAATTCTTTTACCTGTCAACTCACCATGATAAATTACATCATAATATCTTCCTCATTAATAAGACAAAATTCAATCTGGAATAAAATTACAAAAGACAACAACCAGTTTCAAAACTGTCAAAACATTCCTGTCTATTATTTGTCAGAGGAGTCCATTCACATTGGGGAATATGAGTATCTCTGTACCCCCTTGAAATCTAAGACATTTCTATTTTTTAATTAAGATAATGTTTTAGAGGCAACAGACAAAACTCTTCCAGGCATATGCAAATTGACCCCCCCCCATTACGTTAAGGAAAAGTAATTTTCTCTTGGACTGAATAGATTGTTGTAATTCTGTGGGACGTAGGCGCCAATCCTAAGGATGCCGTCCTGGGAATCATCTCCAACCGAATAACATGGAACTTACTTCAGAGTAGATCTGCTTAGGTTTGCTCCCTGAATGCTTAATTTCTAAAAGACTGGCGATAGAGCTCAGCATGGTGCGATTAGAGTGCTGGACTGTACTCCACTGGGGAGAAAAGTTGGGTACAATGATCAAAAATAAGTAGACTAGCACATTGAGCAGAAAACTTTAGAATAGCTCTATCCCTGATGTCCTACTTTACTATATGTTTTGTGTTTTTAATGGAAATAGCACTTTTAAAATATGCCCTCCTATACTTGAAGCAGTGCTGTCTAGAAATCCATCTACCGTGTTATTGTGCATAATGTTGGCTGGAGCGAGACGTGCAACTACTGCCTAATCTACACACAGAACCCCAGCTAGAATGAAGAGACGGTAATTCTGGGCTGTACCATATTGAGAGGCAGATCAACACACCATTTTAGAAGGTTCCCCAATGGAAAAATACTGGTATGCCTTGAAAGGGAACCATTAGCACTTCAACAAAAAGAACATTCTGTTTTTTTCTTTGTAACAGAGTCTCTCTCTCTCCCTCTCTCTCTCTCTCTCTCTCATCAGGAATCTTTTATACAGGGAAACTTTTTCTTTAAAAGGTGTTTCTGTGCCTGGCTTTAAAGTGGTACAGCCCATTCTACTACTTCAGAACTGTACCACTTCATTCTTAGGGTTGCCAAGTCCCTCTTCGCCACCGGCAGAAGGTTTGGGGGGCAGAGCCTGAAGAGGGCTGGGTTTGGGGAGGGGAGGGACTTCAATGCCATAGAGTCCGATTGCCAAAGCGGACATTTTCTCCAGGTGAACTGATCTCTATCAGCTGGAGATCAGTTGTAATAGCAGGAAATCTTGGGCCATGTGGGAGACGTCCATGTTGCAGTTTTTTCCCATGCTTGCATCACCCCCTCCTAAAAGTGCAGGAAGAAGGAGCAACACACAAACACACAAAGCTGCCTTATACTGAATCAGACCCTCGGTCCATCCAAGTCAGTATTGTCTGCTGAGACCAGCAGTGGCTCTCCAGGGTCTCATGCAGAGGTCTTTCACATCACCTATTTGCCTAGTCCCTTTAACTGGAGATGCTGGGGATTGAACCTGGGACCTTCTGCATGCCAAGCAGATGCTCTACCACTGAGCCACAGTCCCTGACTGTGTCATGTTCCACTGGCAGGGTCTAATGTGGAAAAGAGCCATGGTACAGTAAGGGCTTTCACACCATTGACATAAGAAGCAGATTTAAGTGCCTGTACAGGCCTGCACGGAACATTCCCCAACACAGAACTAAATAGGGCAGCCCAGACAGAGAGCTCTGTATGTGTGTGGGATCCTACACATTCAGACAGGAGCTACTGGCAGAAGAAGTAGGGTTGCCAGCGGGAGGTTTTTGGGGCAGAGGTGAGGCAAAGATCATGTGTACGGTGGCACCAACACAATTGCCTCACTTCCGGTTTACACTCAGAAGTGCCGCATCGCAAGGGGCCGTTACCACTCAAACTGGGAGTTTGAGTGGTAAACGGCCCCTTGCGATGCGGCGCTTCTGAGTGTAAACTGGAAGTGACATGGTGTGGTAGGCAGGCATGCATGCACGTGTTGCCCGCCGACCCTCAGCTGGTTGGCAGGCAGCCAGGTGGATTGGTGGGGGTTTGCCTGCCACCACCTGGCACTTGGCAACCAGAAGAAGAAGACGAAGAAGAAGAAGAAGAGGAAAAACAAGAGTTGGCTTTTATTCTCTGATTTTCTCTACCTTTCAGGAGTCTCAAACTGGCTTACAATCACCTTCCCTTCCTTTCCCCACAACATACACCTTGAGAGGTAGGTGGAGCTGAGAGAGTTCTGAGAGACCTGTGACTGGCCCAAGGTCACCCAGCAGGTTTCGTATGGAGGAGTGGGGAATCAAAACCGGTTCTCCAGATTAGAGTCCGCCATTCTTAACCACTACACCACACTGCCTCATGATGTTTCAGAACAGGCTTGTGGTTTTCTAAATCCTGGGGCTGGAGCTATTGTCAGTTTTTTCCATACCAAAGTTGGCAAATACATCTCCGGGGCTATTCAAGTTTTCAACTTAAAAATCATTCCAATTCTCCTTTCTGGTGTTGCCATTTGGATAACTGTTGTTAATGAAACTATAGATCGTCCATTGTTTCAGTTTTTACGAAAATGTCCCTCGATGTGTTGCTAGTGTTTCCCTTCGCTCCGAGTTTGGCCAAATGTCGCTCAAAGCTAGGGCATGGTTGGCCACCTTTAAGCAACAACTTAAGCTGCGCTTTAGCACTGAGGGGCTCCTAGCTTCTCTGAAGCACGACCCTTTTAAATCCTCATGGGGAAAAATCTTAGACATTGTCATTGTTGGGCTTCTCGCAGGATATGTTATTAGATCTCGGGAAAACTGAAGCTTTCACCAAAATTAAAAAGCGCATTAAAGAGCTTGATTATAACAGCACTACTTTTCGTGCTTGCCGCGTTTGTTCATCTCAGTTTTTCGGAATACCACCACCACGCTGTTTGCCCGCTTATACTTACTATCTGACAACTCCTCGTCTTTCTAGAGCCTTCTGTTTAGCTAGACTGAATGCTAACCCCTCTATGGTTATGCAGGGCAGGATTTTGAATATACCATACCCAGATAGGACCCATCCTTGCTCTTCTGGCTCTATCGGTTCATTTGCTCATGCCTTCTTGGAATGCCGCTTTTACGAGAAACTTCGATCACATTATATCTCTCCCCTTTTAACATATAAATCTAATGCCTCTGTGTCTGGCATAATGCTTTTTTTATTAAGTGACAGGGATCCCAAGGCTACATTGTCAGTGGCAAGATTTATTTAAGTCCTTATATCCCTCAAACATTAGATTTATGCTGCTCAAGATCAATGGATCAAGGGGCTTCTAAGGGATAAAGGGAAAGGGTGGTTTCCTAAACGGAGAACCTACAGTAGATGTCTTGGTGCAGAATACACAAAGTCCACACATGTTAAACTGTGTGCGTTATGTGTTTTCAAGTTGCTTCTGACTTATGGCATGGCAACCCTATAAATTAATGACCTCCGAAACATCCTGTCATTAACAGCCTTGCTCAGGTCTTGCAAACGAAAGGCTGTGACTTCAATTCAGCTCATGTTGGGTTTTTTGTTTGTTTATTTGTTTTTGCTGCCTTCAACTTTTCCTAGCATTAATGTCTTCTCCTGTGAGTCTTGTCTTCTCGTGATGTGATTTAATCACTTTAGCTTTTAGGGAGTTTAATCACTTTAGCTTTTAGGGATAATTCAGGCTTGATTTGACCTAGAACCTGTTTATTTGTCTTTTTGATGGTCCATGATATCCATAAAACTCTCCTCCAAAACATGCTAAACCGTGGCATCATTATTCCCGCTCAAGCCAAAACCAATTAATTATAACTGATAAGATAAATAGTTTGGACTATCAGGCAAACCCTTCCTCTTATCTGATTGCTGATATAATTTAAAAGTTCTATGGTATGCACAGCTAAGTTGTAGACATTACAACAGTGAAAATAGCAAGTGTCTTGGAAGAAACATACTGATTAAACTGGCTGGCATACAGGACTATGTTATCTCTCCCATGAGTCCGGATGAACTACAGAATTTGTGTTTAAGCCAATTCAGTACTCTTCATGCCAATTGTACATGGGGATGCTATTGGCTTACTTTCAGCCATTTTCTTTTCTGTGGACAACAGCTAGCTTTATTTTTGCATGTTAAAATCATGCTTTTTTCCAGCGTAAGCCAATTGCCTAGCTTTTTAAAAAATTGTTTTTAGTTGACTTCCATTACCATGCAAGTCCATAATAATTTAAATAAAAGTTGTACTGACATAATTAGTTGCATAACCTTGAAGTATCACTGACCGGCTCAGCTATTACATTGATAACTGGACAGCCAGATGTTGACTTACAAAATAATTTAATGAAAAATGACTCTGATTTGGAAAACTGGGTTTGATTCCCCACTCCTCTACATGAGTGACATATACTAATCTGGTGAACTGGATTTGTTTCCCCACTCCTCCACATGAAGCCAGCTTGGTGACCTTGGTCTAGCCACTGCTCTCTTAGAGCTCTCTCAGCCCCACCTACCTCACAGGGTGTCTGTTGTGGGGAGGGGAAGAGGAGGAAGTTGTAAGCTGGTTAGATTCTGCCTTAAGTAGTAGAGAAAGTTGGCATATAAAAAAACAACTCTTCGTCTTCTTCACTGTGTGTGTAACATCATCTCGCCAAGAAACAAACAAAACCAAAAGCGTCCTCTAATGTTGCATCTTTGTCTAAGGCAGGGAAGCCTTCTTTTTTCCACCCACCTCCAGCCCCACATCCGACTAACAATCAAGATCTTGACAAAGGCTGAAGGGGGGAGGAGGGAGGAGAAGGGAAGGACCTCTTGCTCGGCTTTCTGCTGAATGAACTTCTTCGTTCCTCCAACGCCCCCGGGCCTTTTGATGTGCCACAAAGCGGGTGACGCCCCGAGATCGTCCCTTTGGACAGATCGACAAGGCCCGGCATCTTCACCCTGTTCCTGAGTGAAATGGGCAGGAGGCTGCCCAAAATCCCACGCTTGCAGGAAGGAAGGCTGGGCGGAAGGAAGGCAAGGGGGAAAGAGAGACCCTGGGCCAAAAGAAAAAGGCAGAGAGGGGCGAAGATAAGCCCCCCCAGCTCTTTGAGTCCCCCAGCCAGCTCTTTGAGAGCCAGTGTGGTGTAGTGGTTAAGAGCAGTGGTTTGGAGTGGTGGAGTCTGATCTGGAGAACCAGGTTTGATTCCCCACTCCTCCACATGAGCGGCGGAGGGTAACCTGGTGAACTGGATTTGTTTCCCCACTCCTACACACAAAGCCAGCTGGGTGACCTTGGGCTAGTCACACTCTCTCAGCCCCACCTACCTCACAGGGTGTCTGTTGCGGGGAGGGTAAGGGAAGGAGACTGTCAGCCGGTTTGATTCTCCCTTCAGTGGTAGAGAAAGTCAGCATATAAAAACAAACTCTTCTTCTTCGACAACCTTAAAACGAGCCAGCTCTTTCCCGGGGTTGGCCTTGTCGCTTTCAGGCCTCGAAAACGTCGCTTCTCTACGAAGCCAAAATTTATGATTATTCAAATGTTTTAGGAAGGGAGGGGGGCTGAAAGGAGAGGGGGAGAAGACTTTGAAAAGGGAGGAAGAAAGCGAGAAAATTAATATTGCAGCTGTTCTTCTGATTAATGAGAGATAATTGCTCTTGAAAAGTCACCCCTGTGGCATTTGTGTTGTCTCCTGGATCTTTGTTCTTTTCCCCCCACTATTATCGAGGACTTTTCTTGAAGACGGAGCGGTTCTTTTCAATTTTGGGTATTCAGAACGCGTTGCTTGGTTACGGGGAATGGGGAAATCGGGGGGCTGGATTGGGCGAGCCGTGCCACAGGCCGCCCCATCACAATGCCACGCTCGGGAGAAAAAGGACGGCTACAAGTGAACGATGCGCTTTCAATAAAACATTCATGGGCTTGTTCACGCTTTCCCAATGGCCTCATTAAGGGGAGCCCGGGCAAGAGCCGGCTTCTGGCTTGCACACACTCACACGCACACGCACCCAGGCAGCGCTGTCTTGGGGGACTTTGCGAGGGAAACCCTTCCAAGGGGGCATCTTCTTGTGCGCTGCTGCGCTCCTTCCTTGGGGCATCCTTTGGGTTCGCAGCCCAGGGAGAGAGAGAGAGAGAAAGAGAGAGAGAGTCAGTCTTTGGATGGAGAGGGGCAACTGAAACGTCTGCGGGTCCAATTTGGATTCTCTGGGGGGGGGGGGGGAAACGCCAGCAGGACTAAAAGCAGAGCACTTTGCTGTGGTTAGATCTCCCTGATAAGTAAAATGCATTTCCACAGAGATAAATGTAAAGTTCTGCATTTAGGTAGGAAAAATCAAATGCATAATTATAAGGATGGGGGAGACTTGTCTGAGCAGTAGTGTGTGTGAAAAGGGTCTTGGGGTCTTAGCAGACCGAACACTGGACATGAGTCAGCAGTGTGATGCAGTAGCTAAAAAGGCAAATGCGATCTTGGGCTGTATCAACAGAAATATAGTGTCCTTTGCTCTGGTTAGACCTCACCTAGAGTACTCTGGTCAGTTTTGGGCACCACAGTTTAAGACAGATGTAGACAAGCTGGAACGCGTCCAGAAGAGGGCAACGAAGATGGTGAGGGGTCTGGAGACCAAGTCCTATGAGGAAAGGTTGAAGGAGCTGGGTATGTTTAGCCTGGAGAGGAGAAGGCTGAGAGGGGACATGATAACCATCTTCAAGTACTTGAAGGGCTGTCATATAGAGGAGGGTGCCGAGTTGTTTTCTGTTGCCCCAGAAGGTCGGACCAGAACCAACGGGTTGAAATTAAATCAAAAGAGTTTCCATCTAGACATTAGGAAGAATTTTCTAACAGTTAAAGCGGTTCCTCAGTGGAACAGGCTGTAAGGGTCTGTAAGCTTTTGCTTTGTGTGCTCCCCCCCCCCCCCCGGGCTCATAAAAGCAGTCCAGGCCTTTTGCCTTTCCTTGGTTCAGGCGCTGCGTCCAGCAGGCCCCAGGTTGGAATGTCTCTTCCCACCATCCACCTCCCTTGCTCTCTCCGACTCCCTCCCACCAGCTATGGCCTTGGTGTGTAGATAGCAATAACGAGCTTCCTGAGATCTTTGATGTTCCTGTACCATGCACAATTATCTCGTAGATTCCCATAACATGTATTTGACATCTGCTTCCCTGTAGGGGTTATAATTCTGTCTTTGAGAAATTGCTAGCACTTGCAATTTTGCCATTGTAGGGCCTATACTAACCTGAAGCTTCCAATAAAGTTCCTTGTTTCTGCATGACCGTCTGAGCAAGTGATTTTATGGAGTTTGCACAGGGAGGTTGGGAACCCTCACACAGGCTTCCTCGGGAGGTGGTAAGCTCTCCTTCCCTGGAGGTTTTTAAGCAGAGTCAGATGGTCATCTGTCAGAAATGCTGATTCTATGATTAGGCAGATCATGAGAGGGAGGGTATCTTGGCCATCTTCTGGTCACTGGGTGTGTGTGGGGTGGGGAGGTAGTTGTGAATGCCTCGCATTGTGCAAGGGGTTGGACTAGATGACCCTGGGGCATGGTGCAGCTTCTTGGATGTAGGTAGTTTCCATTATCTATCTTTATTGATATCAACAAGGCAGTTAGGTATGTTATTTCGTGTCTTCCATTAAGGCCAAAGTGAATTAAAAGAGCCAGCGTGGTGTAGTGGTTAAGAGCGGTGGTTTGGAGCAGTGGACTCTGATCTGGAGAACAGGGTTTGATTCCCCACTCCTCCACATGAGCAGCGGCGGCTAACCTGGTGAACTGGATTTGTTCCCCCACTCCTCCACATGAAGCCAGCTGGGTGATCTTGGGCTAGCCACACTCTCTTGGCCCCACAGACAGGTGTCTGTTGTGGGGAGGGTGTTTGTTGTGGGGAGGGGAGGGGAAGGTGATTGTAAGCCGGTTTGAGTCTCCCTTAAGTGGTAGAGAAAGTCGGCATATAAAAACCAACTCTTCTTCTTCCCCCCAACCTACCTCGCAGGGGTGTTTTGAGGATAAAATGAGATGTGCAACTGTCACCCTGAGCTCCTCCAGAGATTTAAAAACTTCTCCTAAACGAAGGTCCCGCTCTGATTAGAAGAGGCGACTTTCAAGTCAGGCTGCCCAAGGCTGCCTTTCTTGGGAGTGACCCCCCCCCCCAATTGAATACAGCAGGACTTGCTTCGGAGTAAGCATGCACAGGATCGGGTATTAACACACAGGAAGTGAGGTGAGGAAGGATGTGGTGATGGCTGCCAGCTTGGAGGGCTTTAAGAGGGGAGTGGACATATTCATGGAGGAGAGGGGTATTCATGGCTTTAGTTAGAATGGATACTGGTCATACTGCATACCTATTCTCTCTAGTATCAGAGGAGCATGCCTATTATTTTGGGTGTGGTGGAACACAGGCAGGATGGTGCTGCTGCAGTCCTCTTGCTTGTGGGCTTCCTAGAGGCACCTGGTTGGCCACTGTGTGAACAGACTGCTGGACTTGATGGGCCTTGGTCTGATCCAGCAGGGCCTTTCTTATGTTCTTTCTTATGAAGCCCCACTCAATTACTGCCACTTGCTATTGGGAGAGCTCGAATAGGGTAGTGTTTTTTTTTTGTGGGGGGGGGGGGTTGGGTTACAACAGGTCCAGCTGGGGTTTCTTCCCTCCCTGTCCATTTCAACAGAGCACCGAGCCCAGCCAGGGGAGAATCGCTCTCCTGGCCGGACCCCTTCGGAACACGGTCTGTTCTGGCAGAAACCGGCAATATCAGAACATAAGGGAATATAAGAAAGGCCCTGTTGGATCAGACCAAGGCCCATCAAGTCCAGCAGGCTGTTCACACAGGGACAAACCAGGAAGCCCACAAACCAGACGACTGCAGCAGCACCATCCCGCCTGGGTTCCCCAGCACCTAATAGAATAGGCCTGCTCCTCTGAGAACAGAGAGATCCGGGCACATTTAAAACACACCTTGGCTGTTGTGTAACTAAAAGCGTCGGAAACTGCCCGAAAGAACCGCAGTTTTCCAGTTCTCCGAGGCTATTTATGCACGGGAGGTTTTGCCTTGGATTTGCTGCTCTCAAGATGCACATTTTCTCCATCCAAATTCTCAAAACTCAAAAAATAAGCCCCCCGTGCAGAGTTCTGAGAAGTCGGATAGGGAAAATGTGCATCTAGAGAGCGGCAAATCCAAGGCAAAACCTCCCATGCATAAATGGCCAAAGTTGCAAAAGGGGGGAGGGGGGTTAATATTTGATGTTCTTTTCGAACGGTTCTGGCTTTCTTCTTTTTTCTCTAATAAAGCGGGGGGGGGGCGATTTCGTTACATCCCCATTTGTTACACTGTCTTGAACTGAAAGCAGACAAAGCTGCAGCCGTCACCCGGAGCAGAATGAAGGGAATCAAAGGATCCCCCCCTCTCCCCCCGCCCTTAAAAGGACTAATTTTCTCCTTGAATTATGAAAGTAATGGCAAGGTAACAGCCCGCGCTCTGTACCCGACCGCTTAATTCCTCCTAAATCTTTCCACGTGGCTCGACTAGTCGTGGCAATTAGAGCTCGTTATAGGCTCATAAGAGCTCTCATTTCGGGGATTAGTTAATGGACAATGAAATTTTATCGGACAGAATTATTGAAAAATAAAAAAACCCAACGAGGCCGGTGTGATGCGGGAGCACGCCTGCCATCATTCCGCCTGGATGGGGGAGCTCTCCTGCGCCTTCAAAGCGCGGCTCGGCCCCTCTCCCAACCCCCTTGATAGCGCTGAACTGGGGTTGTTAGACCGATTAGAGGTTCAGGCGCTGATCTGGATCCTCGGGCTCCCTTTCCGTGAGAGGCCGTTGCCAGGATGCCCGAGCCCAGCAGCGCGATCCCTTTTGAACTCGTCTGCTCGGATGGAAAGCCCCCGTGGGTTTCAATGGGCCTTTCCAGTCGTGGGGCTCGGCGGGACCCGCTCTCCAAAGCCGTTGCGGTAAGCCCCCTTGAACACATGAAGCTGCCTTGTACTGAGTCAGACCCTTGGTCCATCAAAGTCAGTGTTGTCTACTCAGGCAGGCGGCGGCTCTCCAAGGTCTCAGGCAGGGGTCTTTCCCATCACCTACTTAGAATCGTAGAATGATACAGTTGGAAGGGATCACCAGGGTCATCTAGTCAGACCCCTTGCCCAATGCAGGAAATGCACAAGTGCCTCCACCCCACACCCCCAGTGACCCCTACTCCATGCCCAGGACATAAGAACATAAGAAAGGCCCTGCTGGATCAGACTAAGGCCCATCAAGTCCAGCAGTCTGTTCACACAGTGGCCAACCAGGTGCCTCTAGGAAGCCACAAACAAGACAGAACATGGCCAAGATGCCCTCCCTCTCATCATCTGCTTAAGGTCATAGAATCAGCATTGCTAACAGATGGCCAACTAACCTCTACTTAAAAACTTTAAAGATGGTTATCATATCCCCTCTCAGTCTTCTACTCTTCAGGCTAAACACACCCAGCTCCTTCAACCATTCCTCATAGGACTTGGTCTACAGACCCCTCACCATCTTTGTTGCCCTCTTCGGACATGTTCCAGCTTGTCTACATCCTTCTTAGATGTACTATAGGTGAGGTCTAACCAGAGTAAAGTGATACCATTACTTTGTGTGATATGGACACTATACTCCTGTTGATACTTGCCTAGTCCTTTTAACTGGAGATGCCATGATTGAACCTGAGATCTGCATGCCAAGCAGAGGCTCTACCACTGAGCCACGGCCTGTCCCTTCTAGCTACGAGGACTCCTGCGTTGTGTAGCCGGAAGAAATCGGCGGACCCCTTTCTCACCACTGAAACACAGGGCCCAGATAAAGGAGTGGGGTGGGTGGGAGAAGGGGCTATTCTATTTGCATTTGGGGGCACAGTTTCAAGGAAAGCCAGAGCTGAGGCCACATTTGGGCAGGGGGGAAGGTGCTGACGGCCTTGGGGGTCTTCTAGCCTCCCATGAAGCTTGGCTGTGGCCTCTGACCGAAGAACATAAGAAAGGCCCTGCTGGATCAGACCAAGGTCCATCAAGTCCAGCAGTCTGTTCACACAGTGGCCAACCAGGTGTCTCTAGGAAGCCCACAAACAAGACAACTGCAGCAGCATTCTCCTGACTTACAGATGATCAACTGGAAGCTTTCATGAAGGGGGAAACACTGGCTGTATTTCAACCAGTTTGCTCAGTATCCGGCCCAATATTCGGATATTGAGTCTCAAGGCCCTGGACCATCACATGGAACTCAAATAAAGCTGCCTTATGCCCAGTGAGACCCTTTTGGTCTATCAAGGTCAGTATTGCCTGCTCTGGCTGGCAGCAGCTCTCCGGGGTTTCAGGCAGAGGTCTTCCACCTCACCTGATACCCGATTCCTTTTTAACAAGTGGAGATGTCAGGGACTGAATTTGGGGCCTTCTGCATGAAGGGCAGATGTTCGGCCCCTGACCTTCCTTGCAGAAGTTCCGGCAGCAGCCTTGATCCAAAGAAACACTCAGAAAGAAAAGTCCATGTAATAGCCTTCATGATTCCTAACCCAAAGGACACCAAACTTGGCTAAAGCTGGAGGACTCGGATGCTCCCAGGAGGTTTTAAAGCGCTGGTATGGCTGTCATGCACCTGGCGCTTTAAAAACAAAACACAATGTTGTTTTTTGTTTTAACTAAAGTTACTTTAGAGCTGTCTGCCCTGCAAAGGATTATGCTCAAGGTGGTAAACTGGAGTTTATTCGCTATATTTGCAGAGGCTGGTGTGCATAAGCCGATCACTAGGGGTGAAAACGCATGGGAGGTTTTGCCTTGGGTTTGCCACTCTCTAAATGCACACTTCCCCCAGCCAAATTCTCAAAACTCAACAACAAGCCCCCATGCAGGGTTTTGAGAATTCCAATGGGGGAAATGTACGTCTAGAGAGTAGCAAATCCAAGGCAAAACCTCCCATGCGTTTTCACCCTAGGGAAAGCCTTCACTGAACCAGGCCTGTCTGAAGCAGGACTTCCTTCCCAGGAAACAGGGCCATGAGTAGGGAACCGGTTTCAACAGCGCTGCCGCATCTTCTCCCTGCCACTAATAGGACCTAACTCTTCTGAAACACGCCGGCAGGGGCCACTTTCCCTGGCTTTGGAAGGATCCATGATATCCGTGGCCCTGCAACATCCCTTAGACAGCGCTTCAATGAGGGTCAGCCACATAAATAGACATGAAGCTTTAGCTGTTCTTAAATCCCGTTGGATTGTGGTGATAACCTTTGGTCCTGCTAAGAGTTTGTATCTTTTTACAACTGGTTTTTTTTTTTTTTTTTTATAAGATAGGCTGGTCAGTGGTTGTTGCATACTGCTTCAGTGACTCTGGTTTGTTTTTACTGTGCTTGTTTGGAATAATGTATATTTTTTATGGTATTGGTTTTATTTGGGAGCCGCCTCAATTTGGCCTCTGGAAAGATGGCATAGAGATTCTCTAAATAAATCATCAGGGGGCTGAATCCATAGGGACGTTGTCCTGCACGAGCCCCACTGAAATGCCCCCCTTGTCCAGTAGGAGCCTCTCTGAAGGAGAGTCTGTCTCGCCAACCCTCCTTATACTTCTCATGAAGGCTGTTACATGAACTTTTCTTTCTGAGTATTTCTTTGGATCAAGGCTGCTACCAGAACCACTGCATGGAAGGTCAGGGGTCGAACATCTACCCTTCATGCAGAAGGTCCCAAATCCAGTTCCTGACATCTCCAGTTGTTAAAAAGGGATCAGGTATTAGGCGAGGTGGAAGACTAGGGCCATTTATGCCTGGGAGGTTTTGCCTTGGATTTGCCGCTGTCTAGATGCACATTTTCCCCATCTGAATCCTCAAAACTCTGCATGGGGGCTTGTTTTTGAGTTTTGAGAGTTTGGATGGGGAAATTGCACATCTAGAGAGAGGCAAATCCAAGGCGAAACCTCCCATGCATAAATGGCCTAGGTCCCCAGGGCAGCGAGGCTATTTCGGAGGGAGGGATCGCGGTTCCTTAAAAGGCCCTCCGTCGGGTATTCAAAGCCAGCTGGGAGTAAACTCCACTGACCTCGCTGGGAATGCCTTCCGCCTCCACAGCCTAGCCTCGGGCCACAAGTGGAATCGAATCCCCCCCCCGGACCCCGGGGCTCTTTCTCTGGCTCTCTTTTTTATTGCCGGGGGGGCGCACTCGGGGTGTCCCTCCCCCCGGGCCTCTCCAAAGCAACCCCTGCTTTGCTACCCGCAGAAAGGGGCTTGGCCAGAGCTGACCCGGCCGCCCCTCCGGGCTGCCTAATCGTTGTCACAAGACGGTGGATTAGCGCATTGCTGGAATAGCTGCCTGTTTACCCTCTCCGGAGACCCCGCCGTCCAGTAAACACTTTCTAATTGAATCCTAATCGCGTTCGAATAGCTCCAGCGCCGGCCTCAGCTGCAATTCATAAAACTTTAATTGCCGCCCATAAATCCGGAGACCCGCGATCCTTGGCTGGCGGAGCCGCCCCCGGACAGGCACCGAGGAGAGGAAGACGAGCGCTCGGAGTCGCCTCGAGGCCCGGGGCGCAGGTTGGTCTGGGCACTGGGCTGGCATACAAACCCCCCCCCCCCCCAAGGCCCTGGTAAAGCTCGGAAACACAGCTTCTCTCTCCAATGAAGCTACAGGTCAGACACCTGAAGATCTCTGTGCAAACTGCAGGCTCTATATCATTGTGTGTGTTAAGTGCCGTCAAGTCGCTTCCGACTCATGGCGACCCTATGAATGAAAGTCCTCCAAAATGTCCTATCTTTGACAGCCTTGCTCAGATCCTGCAAATTGAAGGCCGTGGCCTCCTTTATTGAGTCAATCCATCTCTTGTTGGGTCTTCCTCTTTTCCTGCTGCCCTCAACTTTTCCTAGCATGACTGTCTTTTCCAGTGACTCTTGTCGTCTCATGACGTGACCAAAATACGACAGCCTCAGTTGAGTCATTTTAGCTTCTAGGGTCAGTTCAGGCTTGATTTGATCTATAACCCACTGATTTGTTTTTTTGGCAGTCCACAGAATCCGTAACACTCTCCTCCAACACCACCTATATATCATTAGGGTGTCCTCAAAAGCAGGTGGGATTCCTGAGAAATTGGGGGGGGGGTTGGGGGCAGGTAAGCAAAATTACACATGCAGACAATCCTATTTTTTTGCGCAGATGTATAAATGTCTGAGAAGGAAGAGGAGAGTTAGTTTTTATATGCCGACTTTCTCTACTTTAAGGAAGAATCAAACCGGCTTACAATCACCTTCCCTTCCCCGCAACAGACACCTTGTGAGGTAGGTGAGGCGGAGAGAGTGTGACTAGCCCAAGGTCCCCCAGCTGGCTTCATGTGTAGGAGTGGGGAAACCAACCCTGTTAGCCAGATTAGCCTCTGCCGCTCATGTGGAGGAGTGGCGAATCAAACCTTGTTCTCCAATTCAGAGTCCTCCGCTCCAAACCACAGCTCTTAACCACTACACCACGCTGGCATCCCTTAAGGGGGGGATGCAGAAGTGCCAATATCATCGACAGAACACTGTAAAGTCGGGATTGTTCTGCTGCAAGTCCACCCTGAGCGCTATAGGCTTTACTGAGATTTAAGAATGCCTTAAGGCGCATTGTCAAGTCACTGACTTTGGCGACCACGCAGAGTTTTCAGGGCAAGAGACCCCACAAGGTAGGTGGGGCTGAAAGAGTTCAGCAGATTAGAGTCTGCCGCTCATGTGGAGGAGGGGGGAATCGAACCGGTTCTCCAAATTAGAGCCTCCCCTCTTAACCACCATACCACGCTGGCTCTCATCCCTTAAAAGGGGGGGGGGGTGCAGAATGTTCTGAATCCAAAGACTTCCTGGTCTGTCCAGCAAAGAAAGGCGAAGGTGATACTCGTGCGAATGGGAACAGTTGACCTTGATGGACACTCGAGTGATGCACACGTTCACTCCGGCCCGGGATAAGCAGTCAACTGGAGAAGAGTCACACCTTTTTTTAAAAAAAGGTGGGGAGACATGTCCTTCCCGTGGACTGCCTATTTTCAACGCTTAGAGGAGTTTCGCTCTGAGCTTGAATCCCTGTGAAATCAACAAGGTATTTTCTGTTCAGGATGTAGGAGGGGTTCCTCACATAAAAGCCTGGCTAAAAAGATATGCATTTTTTAATTTTGTTTTTAATTTACTTCATTTATACCCCGCTTTTCTCCCCACTGGGGACCTAAAGCGCCGCCCACAGTTCTCTTCTCCTCCAGTTTCTCGTCACAATAACCCTGTGAGGTAGGCTAGGCTAAGAGCGTGTTGCTGAGGTCATCCAGCAAGCTTCTATGGCAGAGTGAGGATTCGAACTTGGGTCCAGCACTCTAACCTCTACAGCGTACAACACCTGGACTTCTAACCATATCTTAGCTTAAGCGGTTTGCAGGTCACTTCGTCCATTTAAAAAAAGTGCTTTCTTCCAACATCGCTAGGGCCATTTATACACGGGAGGTTTTGCCTTGGATTTGCTGCTCTCTAGATGCATGTTTTCCCCACCCAAATTCTCAAAACTCAACAATAAGCTCCCATGTAGAGTTCTGAGAATTCGGATGGGAAAAATGTGCTTCTAGACTAGAGAGTGGCAAAATCCAAGGCAAAACCTCCCATGCATAAATGGCCTAGGTTTCTTCCAACACCCCCTGGCACCATGGGTTTCTTCTTTTTGCCCCCCATATAAATGATTCGGTAGTCCCAACCTGTGCGTGTTTACTTGGAAGTAACTCCCGGCCGAATTCAGTGGGGGGAGCAGCCGCGCACAGGATCACGGCCGTCCCCCTCGCTTAGTTCCCGGTTTCATTCATGGGTTCGTGAGCTCAAGGCGCTTCGTGACTGTTCTGCGCCCAAGTCAAGCGGAACTGGACCCGCGCTCTAATCCGAACAAGGATGCGGACAATCTCCCCTCCATTAACTCTATCCGCGGCTTCTTAAACTCCCATGAAACAGGTCATTGGAGAATCGCCTAATATGCTGCGAAATATCTCGACTCGCTCCTAATGAAATCTGAAATGCTCAAGCATCACCCAGAGCGCCTTTTCGCCGTATAGTCAATTTCCCTGGGTTACATCGCCTGGGCGAACTTGGTGGAGATCAAAATACCCTTCCAGCCGACCGGACGATTTCGCTTTTCATTAAAGGTTTTTTTTTTTTTTTTTTGGTGGGGGGTGGGGGAGACATCCTGCAATGATCTCTAGAGATTTCGACTTGAAAGTCTTCAGTCTGTGTCCAGAGCCGTCCAGAAGAGTTTAAGGCTTTTGTCCATTGGACTAATTACCAATTTGACAAGATTCCCCCCTTTATTCAAAAAAACAAAAAAGGGACCCCCCAAAGAAAACCTAACACTGCAAAGAGGCACTAAATTTTTTAATCTCCATAGCCTAAACACGTTTACTTGGGAAATAAAGTTTGCTGGAGAGTAAATCCAGATGAACTCAAGCAGACTACTCGGGATCGCCCTTTTCAGAAGGGCATCTCCAAAAGAATAGGACTGCAGCATTTTGAGCTCTTGTAGGGAAAAGAAGAAGAAGAAGGTTGGTTTTTTATATGCGGACTTTCTCTACCACTTAAGGAAGAATCAAACCGGCTTACAATCACCTTCCCCCCCCCCCCCAGCAGACACCCTGTGAGGTAGGTGGGGCTGAGAGAGCTGTGACTAGCCCAAAGACACCCAGCTGGCTTCGTGTGTAGGAGTGGGGAAACAAATCCAGTTCACCAGAATAGCGTCCGCCGGTCATGTGGAGGAGTGGGGAATCAAACCCTGTTCTGCAGATCCACTGCTCCAAACCACCGCTCTTAACCACCACACCACGCTGGCTCTCAATGGACTCTCCTTTGGCCTGTGGCGGGCCCTTCGGGCTTAACGCCCCGCTACTGATTTCTAAGGAACGGTCAAGCAAGCGAGGGGAGTGGAGGGTTTAGGGGAAAGGGGGCAGAGCCTTCAACGCGAGGCAGAAGGTAAAAACGGCCTTTAAAAATGCTCTCCTAAAATAAGGAGGTAAGCCAAGGCAGTGGGGGTGTAGATCAGGGTCCTCAGCCTGACTCCTTTTACGACACCCTTCTCAGACTCCCACCAAGAACACTTCCCGATTCACCAGAGCTCTTAAGCACACGTGCAAAGCGGTCCTATTTCCTCGGAAGCAGAAACCACTGGGATTCGGTGGGAGTCGCTACCAGGCCGGGGCGTGCGGGGTTTTCAGCTTCACCCCGAAATTAACTGCAAGTGGAGTCCACGGAACTGAAGGGTTCGGGATGGACGCTTTGCGCTGACAGTTCATTGGCCGCGAAGGAAACGCTGATCGGAAAAAGCACCTGGCAGGTGCGGCAGGAAGGGAAAAGGAGCGTTCAGAGCGCTAGAAGAAGTTGTAGGCCATTGATGCATGGGAGGTTTTGCCTTGGATTTGCCGCTCTCTAGATGCGCATTTTCCCCATCCAGACTCTCAAAACTCCACAATAAGCCCCCATGCAGAGTTCTGAGAATTTGGTTGGGGAAAATGTGCATCTAGAGAGTGGCAAATCCAAGGCAAAACCTCCCGTGCATAAATGGCCTTCGACTCAGGCAGAGAAGAGTTCTGTGTAACTCTATGGCGGCAGCGTTTGGAGCACTCTTTGGGGGTTGTCAACATTAATCGCTACGATTTTGCGCCGCAGCTGAGGCTACGGAGACTCCAACGCTGTCAAGATGCTGGACTGAACAGGCACTCTCGGGCAGGTGCTTATTTGGAAGCAGGTCCCACCCAGCTCAAAATGGGTTAGCTGAGTTGGAAGAGGAAGAAGAGTTGGGTTTTATATGCTGACTTTCTCTACCACTTCAGAGAGACTCAAACCGGCTTATAATCACCTTCCCCTCCCCACAGCAGTCACCCTGTGAGGTAGGTGAGGCTGAGAGAGCTCTAACACAGCTGTAACTTGCCCAAGGTCACCCAGCTGGCTTAATGGGTAAAGGTAAAGGTCCCCTGTGCAAAAAGGGGTCATTCCTGACCCATGGGATGACGTCACATCCCGACGTTTGCGGGGTAGTTTGCCAGTGACTTCCCCAGTCATCTTCCCTTCCCCCCAGCAAGCTGGGGACTCATTTGACTGACCTCGGAAGGATGGAAGGCTGAATCGACCTTGAGCCGGCTTCATGTGGAGGAGTGGGAAAACCAGCCCGGTTCACCAGATTAGTGTCCGCTGCTCCAAACCACCGCTCTTAACCACTACACCACGCTGGAAGGAGGTGGGAAAGCCTTAATAGACCTACGGAGTGTATGAGACTCCCATACAACTTAGAGGTCTCTCCTATGAAGAGCAATGGGACGTCTTTCCCAACTAAATGCTTACAGGACTGGAGTGACAGAAACAAAAAAACACTCTACGTTGGAAATTATATTTTTGGAAGGTGTGAGGTTTTTTTTGGGGGGGGGGGTGGAGTCCCATTGCACTTCATTATCTGTGCTGGCAGGAACTTTAGCGGGATACCAAACTCGCTTGGGGAGCGTCCTGACCGGCGCCTCCCAATTTGGTATCGGGCTTGTTGACCTATTGTTTTAGGAATTTTAAGTAGAAATACTGTATTTATGCCATTAAAGGTTTTTGTATTTGTATCGGGCTTGTCTGCGTTGTCGCCTACAGCCTGGCCCCAGAAGGGTAAGTCAAGCTGGACAGGGAACCAGGAGAGGGGCCAGGCGAGCAAATGGCCATTTACGCATGGGAAGTTTTGCCTTGGATTTGCCCCTCTCTAGAGGCACATTTCCCCCATCCGAATTCTCAGAACTCAACAATAAGCCCCCCATGCAGAGTTTTAAGAATTCATATATATATATATATATATATATATATATATATATATATATATATATATATATATATATATATATATATATAATTTTTCAATAATTGCTATACATCTCATTTGACAATACATCCTATATACCAATCTTTGACTCCATAAAAAATTAAAGAATTATTAGGTGTATGTCTTCAGTATTAAATATAATTAATTATAATTGACTTGCCCACCGACTTCCACCGACTTCCTCCTTCCCTACAAATATCTGGTGTCTCCTTTGTATTAATATTCAGAGTTTTAAAAATTCAGATGGGGGAAAAAATGTACATCTAGAGAGGGGCAAATCCAAGGCAAAACCTCCCGTGCATCAATGACCAACGCCAAGAGAGGATCCACCCTGGATCTCATAAGCGAGGGTGATTTGGGGATCGAGGCTGAGGTTTCGGTCTGGAAAGAGGCGCGGCGCCCGGTCTGGGCCCCCCAACCGAGCCGGGGAGGAAGGGAGGAGAAGGGGCGGCCGCCCGGGGGAGACTCGCCCCGCCGGCACACGCCGCCGCGCCGCCCGCCCTCCAGCCCGAGACGCGCGTCGGTTCCCAGGCATCACGTGTCGAGGAGCGGCTACGAATCCCCCCACCCCGAGTCGGCGGAAGGGGGGGGGCGGAATCTAGGGGAGGTCGTCGGAGCGGGAAGGGGGGGGACTGGAGGGCCGTCCCTCTGCGGAGCCCCCCTTTGTTCGGCGCGCAGACATAAGCACCTGGCGGGGCGGCCCGAGGGCTTCTGCGGAGCGCGGCGCCCCTCCGTCCAGCCATGTCGCGCTCCTTCTATGTGGACTCGCTGATCGTGAAGGACTCGACGGCGCGGCCGGCGCCCCCCGTGCCCGAGGCGGCCCCTCCGCCCGGCGCGGACTTCTTGGTGCCGCTGGGCGTGCCGGCGCCGCTGGTGCTGTCGGTGGGCGGCGGGGCGGGCTGCCCGTCGCGCAAGAGCGGCGCCTTCTGCGTGTGCCCGCTGTGTGTCACCTCGCACCTGCACGCCTCGGCCCGGGCCGGCGCGGCCGGGGGAGCCCCGACGGGCGGCGGCGGCGGCGGCGGCGGCCTCCCCCTGCTCAAGGGCCACTTCCCGCCCGTCGGGGCGGCCGGCGGCGCCGAAGGCCACTACTGTCCCCGCCTGGCCCATGCCCAGCAGCCGCCCGCCCCGCAGCAGCAGGCGGCCCACGCCCTGGCCCACCCGCCCGTCTGCGCCGCCGCCGCCGCCGCCGCCTACAGCATGAGCGACCCCCGGCGATTCCACTGCCTCGGCATGGGTAGGAGCCTCCGCCGCGCCCCTCGGCGGCCCCTCCGCGGCCCTGGCGGGTGGGATCTGGACGGGGGGTGGGTGGGTTGGGGGGTGCGCGAGGGGCGGGTGGGCAGGTGGACCCGGACAGGTAGGGCGCTGGGGTGAACCCGCTCAGGGGAGGGGCCGTGGCTCAGGGGCAGAGCGCCTGCTTGGCACGCAGAAGGTCCCAGGTTCGATCCCCGGCGTCTCCAGTTCAAGGGACGAGGCAGGGAGGTGACGTGAAAGACTCCTGCCCGAGACCCTGGAGAGCCGCTGCCGGTCGGAGTAGACAATACTGGCTTGGGTGGACCAAGGGTCTGATTCAGTATATGGCAGCTTCATGTCTTCATGCCGTTCCGGTAGTCCTAAGTGAAGGGTTGGAACCATTGGCCTGACAGGTGAGCGGATCCCCCTAAGGTCCCATCCCTGGGAACCCCAAAGTGAAGGGTTGCCTTCTTCCTGCTAGCCACTCTCTTCATTTCCATGGGGTTAACCCATGGCCACTGCTCAAACCGTTCCGATCTTCTCTATTGCCCCCCACTGGATTTCTGATGGCAACCCAAAAGAACCCCCCCCCCAGTAACTTCACAGGCTTTAGTGGGTTCACCACTAAAGTGCGACCCAAAAGAGGCTTCCAAAGTAAACCCCGCGGAATTGCTCCTTCGTGGTCCTACAGAGAGTTCAGCTGTACCTCAAAGTTCAGAAGCAGCCCCGATCATTTGTTGGGGGTTGCTCCAGCGCAACAGCGTTAAAGCTGTCGCCGCTAGAGCAGTCCCATTGATTTCTGTAAGAGCGCTTCGCTGCCGCCGCTCCAAAGAGCGAGAAACGCTCGCTCGGGTGCTCGGGTCCTCCAGTCCCTCCCTCCCCTCCCTCCCTCCCCCCCGGGGTTTCCAAACTGAGTTTGAGGACGGGTGCGATAGCGTCGCGTCCCGACTTGAAACGGATAAAATCGGATCTGGAGAGCTGGCGGGAGAGAGCTGTAGGGTCAAACCACTTGCTCGGACCTTTCCCCCAGATTCGAGGTGCGTGGGTTTATCTCCCAGAAAGTTGGCGGTGTCTTAAGTGTCTTAACTCCATTTCGGCCAGTGGCCCCAATAGGCGAGGAGGTGATTGTATCACACCCCGGAAACAGGAGCAGAGGGAAACACGAAGCCGGAGTCCAGCGGCAGCTGGAAGACTAACCACCTCCCCGCCCCCAGCCATAAGCTTTCCTGGGTCGGAGCCCCCTTCCCCAGGTGCGTGGAGCGCAAAGGCGACTCGCATCGGCTCAGAGCGATGATGAAGGTGGGAAGGGGACCAAATGGGTCTCTCTGGCCGGATCTTGTGCGCCACCAGCCGAATCAAAATCCAGCGGTGGAAGTCCTCACTTGCTCCTGGAAAGAGTGGCAATCTTCAAACCAAAACCCCTACGGGGTCTATGTCTTTAACCCAGATTAGAATTCAGATTTACTTCACTGAGGTAAATTGAGGATTCTAGACTCACAGTGCAATCCTAAAAACCCTTCCCTGAGCAGGATTCTTAGTAACCTTTTTAAGGATCTAAATCTGTCTTGAAAGTCTGATATTTTCAGAAAACTGACATCCCAGAAATGCATGGTCCTAGAATCTGTCTCGGTGTAAACCTGAGATCCAAAGTAAATATATTACAATCCAGGCGTAGGATCAGTCATTGAGCAGTTTGCCGGTAGCATTTAATAACTAGCGGGGGAGGCAGTTGTGAATTTCTGCACTGTGCAGGGGGTTGGACTAGATGACCCTGGTGGTCCCTTCCAACTCTTTGATTCTATGATTCGATGGTTATACCGCCTTTGGGGATCTCAGTTTCTACCTGCGGTCCGAGGTAACTCTACATGAAAGTTTGCGTCATTGCAATGCAGGTAGAGACCCCGAAACGATACAGGCGCAGGGAGCTGCCTTAAACAGGTCTACTCGGAAGTACGTCCCCTTTAATCCAGCGGGGCTTATTCCCAGGAAAGTCTAAGGCCATCGCCTGCTATCACAAAACCGGCTAGCTCAGAGGGAGGGCTGTTGATCTTCGACTAGGGCGGGAAAATGTTAAAGTCTGTTTGCACCTTCGGTTCCGAACTGACCGAGGGATCCTTTAAAATGTTCGCAGTCTGAGATCTGGGGTCTGAAAAGAGAAATCAGAAGAACTTCTGGTTTCCCGCCGCTGCCTCTTTTCCGGAAACACAAAAAGGAACAGAGCAGAGGTGTGAATGGCCTTTGGTCTTGTTTCCCCGCAGTTAGCTTTAGAGATGGCTAAACCTCGACTAGTTGGTTTCATGAAGTAGGCCCTGCCTTCCAAAAGCTCGTCCAGAAGAAACCAGCCCCGTTCCCCGGGCCTAAACCCATTTTCTCACTCCACTTTCACGCATCCTGAATAATGCACTTTCAATCTACTTTCAATGCACTTTGCAGCTGGAAATGGCAAAATTAGCAAACCATCGTTAAAGTGCATTGGAAGTGTATTGAAAGTGCATTATTCAGGATGTGTGAAAGCGCCAATAGGAACAGGGTCGCTATCCCACGGGGAGGCGAAGTGGTTCAGTCCTGCGCGCCTCCCGTTAACCGGATCAGGTAGGGGGTGATGAGAAACTCTTCGGCCGCTGCCGGTCAGAGTAGCCAAGGCTGACCTGGAGGGACCCACCGTCGGACTCGGTAAAAGGCGGCTCCATGAGTTCATGCTTGTTATTATTGATGTACAGTCCGCCTTTCTGGCCGGGACTCAAGGCGGAGGTGATGGTAAGGAAACAGACCGAGACAGGGGGGAATGCCAGGTGGGCTCAGAGTTGTTTCAAAGGAAGAAAAGCAATTTCCTGGAGCAGGTACTAAGTTTACAGGATGCTCTACCGCTTATCGGGGAAATGGGGAGAGGTTTTCCCCCCCTAGCCTAGAGGGTGTGGCTTTCAGGTCACTTCTTTTAGCCACGAAGGTGAGAGAAAAATGAACAAATGAACACATGAATCTGCCTTATACTGATGAGACCCTGGGTCCACCAAAGTCAGTATTGTCTACTCAGGCCGGCAGCGGCTCTCCAGGGTCTCAGGCAGGGGTCTTTCACATCACCTACTCGCCTAGCCCCTTTAACTGGAGATGCGGAGGATTGAACCCGGGTCCTTCTGCATGATAAGCAGATGCTTTGCTTCTGATCCACGGCCCCTAAATGGCACGCATTAGGGGGGCAGTTGAAACCTGGGAGTTTCAAAGAGATGTTCCCCTGTTACAAAGAGAGGGGGGGCGCGTTTGCTTGCTTGCTTGCTTGTTTTTAAACGGGAGTTGGTGTGACCGAAGTCTGATCGTTTTCCTCTTCGGTGTCTCTTATCCTTTGGATACCGTTAGCAAGTTTCAGGCAGCGTTTCTTCACCAAAAGGGGTAATGCCCCAGGTTCCAAGTCTGCTGAGGTGGGGTCAGATTGTGGCTGAGGGAAAGGCACTACCCCGGGGCGTTTCCAGTTCTTAAAAAAGGTAAAGGTCCCCTGTGAAAGCACCGGGTCATTCCTGACCCATGGGGTGATGTCACATCCCGACGTTTACTAGGCAGATGGGGTGGTTTGCCAGTGCCTTCCCTAGTCCTTTTCCCTTTACCTCCAGCAAGCTGGGTACTCATTTGACCGACCTCGGAAGGATGGAAGGCTGAGTCAACCTTGAGCCGGCTACCTGAAACCGACTTCCATTGGGATCGAACTCAGGTCCTGAGCAGAGCTTGGTCGTGAGCAGAGGTCGTGAGCAGAGCTGCATGCCACTGAGCTGCATGCTCAGTGGCATGCAGAAGGTCCCATGTTCAATCCCCGGCACCTCCAGTTAAAGGGACTAGGCAAGTAGGTGATGGGAAAGACCTCTACCTGAGACCCTGGAGAGCCGCTGCCGGTCTGAGTTGACAATACTGACTTCGATCGACCAAGGGTCTGATTCAGTATAAGGCAGCTTCATGTGTTCATGAGTTGGTTTTTAGGGGAGGGGACATGGCTCAGTGGTAGAGCCTCTGCTTGGCATACAGAAGGTCCCAGAGCATCTGCTTGGCATACAGAAGGTCCCAGGCATCTCCAGTTAAAGGGACTAGGCAAGTAGGTGATGTGAAAGACCCCAGTAGTAGAGCATCTGCTTGGCATGCAGAAGGTCCCAGGTTCAATCCCCCACATCTCCAGTTCAACGGACTAGGCAAGTAGGTGATGTGAAAGACTGAGACCCTGGAGAGCTGCTGCCGGTCCGAGTAGACAACACTGCCTTGGATGGACCGAGGGTCTGATCCAGCAGAAGGCAGCTTCATGTCTGCGTTCTTCTCTCCCGCAGGGGCTTCCGACGGCGGCCAGCTGGCCAACGGCAAGCGGATGCGGACGGCCTTCACCAGCACGCAGCTGCTGGAGCTGGAGCGCGAGTTCTCCTCCAACATGTACCTGTCCCGCTTGCGGCGCATCGAGATCGCCACCTACCTCAACCTGTCCGAGAAGCAGGTGAAGATCTGGTTCCAGAACCGGCGGGTGAAGCACAAGAAGGAAGGCAAGGGCGCCCAGCGCAACACCCACGGCGGCTGCAGCTGCGCCGGCAACCCGGGGCGCTTCCCCAGGTCGGAGGACGAGGAGTCCCTCTCACCGGCCTCGGCCAACGAGGACAAAGATATCTCGCCTTTATGAGAGGCCCCGCTTGGACTCCGGGCGAGCTCAGGCCGGCAGGAGCAACCGGGAGCTCCCCAGACTTTCTGCAAAGTGGGGGGGGGGAGACACACGCCCTTCTTGCACCCCTGTATCCACAGGGAGAAGATTGTTGAATGTAAAAATAAGAGGGGGGTTCAGATAAAAGGGTATTTAATGTAACAGAACAGTTGCAAATCTGCCGATGCCCTCCCCAGTCAACACAAGCTCTTGGCATCACCTGTGAGGAGGAATAGCTTGTCCTTCTCTTTCCCCTACCCAAGTTCTTAGTTGGGGTGGGGGGTTTCTCACTCCTGGGCCGGGGGAAGAGTCTAGAAAGAGAAGCACTGCCTAAGACTCTCTCTCTGTTGTTTCTTTTATAAAGAGAAAGGATCCAAATTAGAGTAGTTCCAGATGCTCTGGTTTGTGTGTGAATAGTTTTATATTAAATTTATATTTATATTTATTTAAATAAAGGAGGTCAGACAAGAACCCAGAAGGCTTTTTGTATTTCAAAGGACAACTGGGGGGGGGGGAACCTACTGCAAAATTTAAAATGCTTCTATTTGTCTAAAGGACAAACAGGATTATCCTTTAGGCAGCTTTGACTCAACTTTTGTTAATAACTCAAATCATTTACAATTCATGGTTCAGGGTTCAGGGTTCAGTAGCAGTATTGATTTTTATCATGATCCTAAACACCCTTCAGAAGGTGATGGGGGGAACCACAAGAAGAATAAGGTGCAAAGTAGAGAGTTTATTAACCGCTTCTAGCTCCCTAGGGGTTTTGCATATGGATTTGTCAGGGGATCTTCTGTAGAGATGTCTCAGCTCCCACCTTCAACTCTGTACCTTGCCCCTTGTTCTTCTTGTCATTCCTGCCTACTGGTGTGGCCTTATTTTCACCTGATTGCTAATCAGGAGTACCTAGTAATTAAGGCATAACTAATCTGTGATAAGTAACCCAGAATATTTACAGTGAGGATTAGATCAAGATCCACTTGTACACATCCTTTCAAATCTCCCAAGAACCAAGATAAACTAGATGTTCCTTTGGAAATCAGCCAGCAATCCACTGAGAGAATATGAACTTTTGTCGATTCATAGTGGTTAACAGCGTGGTTCGGAGCAGTAGACTCTGATCTGGAGAACCGGGCTTGATTCCCCACTCCTCCACATGAGCGGCGGAGGCTAATCTGGTGAACTGGGTTGGTTTCCCCACTCCTCCACATGAAGCCAGCTGGGGGACCTTGGGCCAGTCACAGCTCTCTTTGAGCTCTCTCAGCCCCACCTACCTCACAGAGTGTCTGTTGTAGGGAGGGGAAGGGCATGTGATTGTAAACCAGTCTGATTCTTCCTTAAATGGTAGAGAAAGTCGGCATATAAAAACCAACTCTTCTTCCATGCAAAAAATGTATCATGAGAAGCAGCTCTGGTACGGAAGCAAATTTAACTGCTATGGAGGGCACCTTTCCTGCATGTTCTGGATTGGGCTGCTAGTTGAAACTGACTGACTTCAGGTATTTCCATTAAAGCTGTATAAACATAAGGATTGCCTTGCTGGATCAGACCAGCTGGTCACACATTGTGTTCCCACAGTGGACAGTTGGCTGCTTCTGGAAACTCACAAGCAGGGGCTTGAAGGTGAGGTCACAATCGTCTCCATATGGTCATCAGAGGCGATGTTCAGGATCTTGGTATCACTAACATTCTTGACAGTTGTCATATACCTGTAATTTGGTTTTTATAAAAGAGTGTAATCTGGATGCATTTAAACAATAGTGGAATTCTGGCATGGAAGCCAATGTCAATGTGGATCAGAGCCTGCTGGGTGACCAAGGGCCGGTCACAGTTCTCTCAGAACTCTCTCACAGTTGTCTCAGAACTCTCTCAGCTCATATGGAGGCAGGCTAAATAAATCTAGAACCTGTATTCTACCCCAAAATTGGTCCAAGGAAGGTCTATTCGCCCTGCATAAAAACAGGGCAATTCTTCAGTAGCCTCAGTCATTTAGTGCAGTAGTGTACCACAACTCCAAAATAAGTGCCTATGGAATGCAACGATTGACTTAATCCCTTCACACACAACCTCTGTGAAGCTTCAGACATTGTGGTTTTTGTGGCAAACATTTCTGTGCAAGAAACAGGGTCTGCAATGGTAGATCAACAGTACTGCACACAGAAGGTCGCTGGTTCAATCCCCAGCATCCAGGAAACAGTGATTATCTCGATAGACCCAAAGGTCTGATTCAGAATAAGACAGTTCTATGTGTTCATACAGTGTGATAGAACGTGCCTGTTGTCATTTGTGGTAAATACGTTGCTAGGAAAGATTCCTGAGATCTCAGAGAGCCAGTGTCAGACAGAGAAGACAATATTGGTCTAGATGGGCCAATTGACCTGAGCTGGCATCAGGTAGCATCCTATACTGAATTTCCTCTTCTGCTTTTAATAAGAAGGAGTATTGATAACTTTAGTTTTCCTACTGTTAGGCACAAGATAAATTAATAACTTGAAAGCGATGTCTGTTGGAAATCATTGTATGTCAATTGTAGTGCTTATAACACTAAACACCTGTGGAAATGTGGACACAGGTGGGATATAAATGAATGAAAATAAAATAGTGTATGGTGAATCACACAAGCAGCTATTTTGCTGGGAAACCATGCATTGCATTCAAAGCCCATGAACTTCATAATAATTGCCTCCATGGAGGCTTTGAGACAAGCATTGGTGTACATATAGGTTTATTTTAGTTTTATTTCAAAAACAATAGTAAAAAAATATAAATATCTAAATAAAGAGTGTGTGCATTATTGCTTGTGGTCTTAATGTAATGATTACAAAAGAATATTGACATTCGTTCTCTAGACAACCCCCTGGAGGGTTCTAATTTTCAAAAAGCCTTGTTTGACTAAAAAGGCACAGATCAACAGGCCGCTGCAAGGTGGTGAAACACATCCATCAGACCCAACCCCCATAAGTAGCCCAACACCTGCTCTGTTACTATCTTGCACCAGATGTCTAGAGCTGCATTGATGGTCAAAGCATCCTGGGCTGTACCTTTATCTTGAAGGGCCTCTGCCCTCCTGATCACATTGGCTTGGTCAATTCCAATGAAGACCTATACAGCTTCTGCATCACTCCACACTTAAGCCAGTGGGGCAGTGCAAAATTTCCAGCAGCCCCTAGTTCGGTCCTTCCTCCACCACTTGTCTTAGCAGTCCACAGAACTTGGCTTTATTAAAACACTACCTTTCTCCTTACATTTTTTGGAACCAAAGCCATATCTTCAGATGCACGAATAAATTATATTTATTGTCTGCTTTTGGAGAGGGAGAAAACACATTCATGCTGGAATCCTCCTTTGAAACCTTTCTGCGAGTATGTCTTCAGACTACTCTTTTTTTAAATATATATATATATATATATAAAATATATATAAAATAAGCATATATATATATATATATATATATATATATATATATATAGATAGATATATAGATATATATATATATATGCTTATTTTTTCCTCCCTACCAGTTCTCGAAATCTGCAGTATCTCAGGACACCAGTTTGCTGAACACATGAATCTGCCTTATACTGAATCAGACCCTTGGTCCATCCAAGTCAGTATTGTCTACTCAGACCGGCAGGGGCTCTCCAGGTTCTCAGGCAGAGGTCTTTCACATCACCTACTTGCCTAGTCCCTTTAACTGGAGATGCCGGGAATTGAACCTGGGACCTTCTGTGTGCCAAGCAGATGCTCTACCATTGAGCCATGGCCCCGCTGTCATTCTCCACTATTCCAGGGCATCAGGAACTCTTGTCGAGAAGGCCTATTTGAGCCACCAGTTTTTTTTGGAAGGCTTCAGTCAGAAATTAGAATTGGACACTAGATGACAATTAGTTTCCTGGTTGGCCAGCTAGACCAGCAAGGGATGTGTGATACAGGTCAGCTTTTCAAGTGGACTGCCAGACTGCATCTCTTTCTAACTTAGGCTGGCAAATGAAAAGCTATGTGATATCTCATGTAGGCCAGACTAGTGTATGTCACAGCTGACATATGGCAACCCAGTAGGGTTTTCAAGGCAAGAGACTAACAGAGGTGGTTTGCTATTGCCTTCCTCTGCAATGCAACCCTGGTATTTCTTGGAGGTCTCCCATCAAAGTACTAGTACTAGCCAGGACTGACACTGCTTAGCTTCTGAGATCTGATGAGATCAGGCTAGCTGGGCCATCCAGGTTAGGGCAGGCAAAACTTGGCCTGTGGTTTTACGGTTGCTGACCTACCTTCTAAATACTAATCAAGCCTCCAAGACTTCTGGAGAGACCTTGCCAAGGGACCAGTCAGTTGTCTGCTGCAACCAGATGCTTACATGTACAAGAACAATGACTGTTCGAAAAGGTTTTGTCCATAGGCATAATCTTGAAAATGCATCTGGACAACTCATACTTTGGGTTGGATCCAGCCATTTTTCTCAGTCTCAGCTAACTGACCTCCTTATACAGCTCCCATCCCATATATCTTTTTGTCCATAGCACCCTATTCAAAGAGATGGCCAAACGGGATCTCATCTTCTCTTTTTTGACAGAGGTTGGATCAGCCCGTTGAAGTGATCTTCTCTTGGTGCAACTTTGTCTCCACTCCTGTACCTGAATGTCTACACATTTCATGGAAATTAATGGGGTTTGCTTGTAATGAATGTGTTTATAATCCCATTTTTTAAAAAGCTGTTTGAGTTAATAGCACATATTTTATGGACAAACAATAAATGGAACAAATATCATTCTCTTTGGCTTTTATGGGAGAAATGAAATAATATACCTAACCGCCCTGTTGAGATCAATAAAGATAGATAATGGAAACTACATCCAAGAAACTGCATCATGCCCCAAAATTCCTCATGTGGTTTATGTTATTTACGCATCAAATTAATAACCAAAAAATAGTTATGATGTTCCAGTCTGAACATAATGATGTCCTGTATTTATAAATTGTAAACTGCTAAATCAAAATGTAGGAATGAAAATTTGCAAGTGTTGAATTTTGGCTGTGTGTTATCCTAAACATGCTTATCATGGGAAGTAGTTTAGTAGAAATAGAGGTATTACTTCTGAGTAAACACAGGATGGGGTTGCAGAAAGCCCTGACTACAATAGCCATTTTGATCTAGTGACTTCAGTACAGAGATTCTAGTTGTTATTTCATTGAGAAAAAGTGGGCTTCAGTCCAAATGCATTAATGAATATGAGAATAGATTTGAAAGGAAAGATGGTCAGAGTTCATCCATATATTCTAAAGACCCAAGAACTTGGTTAAACAAATGTTAGACTTGCAGAGCTTTACGAAAACCAGTAGGCCTGATCCACTGGAATGGGGAAAAGGGGAGAGTCACAACCTAAGCCAATGCATTTTTTAATACTCAGAAATACTTTGACTTAGTCCAATACAAGTATGCATAGGATTTCTTCTCAGCTGAAGTCAATGCGACCCTAAACTGTATACTGCGGAAAGTCCCATCATTCAGTGTGACTTGAACACATGAAGCTGCCATATACTGAATCAGACCCTTGGTCCATCAAAGTCAAATTGTCTACTCAGACTGGCAGCGGCTCTCCAGGGTCTCAGGCAGAGAGGTCTTTCACATCACCTACTTGCCTAGTCCCTTTAACTGGAGATGCTGGAGATTGAACCTGGGACCTTCTGCCTACCAAGCAGATGCTCTACCACTGAGCCAGGGCTCCTCCCTTCTTGGTAAGCATGCTTAGGATTTCAGGCATAAAAATGCTCCACTGTCTACTGTGTGTTATCCTCAGACTAAAAAAAAAGTTCCTCAAAGTCATTCAAGCACTACTGCAGGAATAGTTGCCACATAATCTAGGCGCTTGTGACTATTTCAAAGAAGAACCATCAGGCGCCAGAGGACGCACATGACTTCCCCTTGCAGAAAGTCACTGGTTCCAGCTTAATTAAGGGGCGGCCATTTCAAACTGCAGGGAAGCCAAGGTTGGCACTACCCCAGCCTCAGGGCGGGGAGCTGGTCAGGCGGTGCTTTATATTGTC
Source organism: Euleptes europaea (assembly GCF_029931775.1). Lineage (NCBI taxonomy): Eukaryota > Metazoa > Chordata > Lepidosauria > Squamata > Sphaerodactylidae > Euleptes > Euleptes europaea. Next base: position 66,775,717 of record NC_079320.1, on the reverse strand, counting down.
CTCCCTCTCTTTTCCCCCTGAAGAGGAGACAAAGATGGATAGAGGGGAAGCTGAAAAGCCGGAGGCGTATTTCAAACAGGGCAATAAAGGAGGGCTGTCACTTTAAGACAAGAACCAGAGCGCTTTGATGACTTTGTATTAAAGCTCCACCGTTTCCAATAAGTGACTCCAATTCCCTTGAGACCCCGGGGCTGAAAGGAAATTTGAGGGGATGACACTTCAAGCGAAGCTCCTTTCGCCAGGGCACTGCGGGGCGAAAATCCGCTTAAGGGAAGAAAAAATATATATATATGGGCTTGAGGACTTGGCCAGCAGGGTTTGTTTTACTTTGTGTCCCAAAGCCAACAGAATGTAGTGTTGCAGAGCTGCATCAAAGGAGGATGCAACCCTTAAGCTGCTCGTCTGAGGTCTGTGGTGGGGAAAGCAGGGTTAGCAAGGAAGGCTCAACTGGAAGGTCACTGGCTTAAAAGGCTTTGGGAGATCAGTTTCGCTCGATATTGTACCCAGGTCAGAAAAGGAGGTGTTTGCACGACAACCCGCTCTTCAGAAATGCCCTGCCGAAGAGTTCTGGCCAACTCCAAAGCTTGTTCGCCACTTTTTATGTTTAGAGTGTCACCATGAAAGAGAGTGTGGCCTAATGGTGAGAGGGTTGGAGTAGAACTGGGAAGATCTGGGTTCCAATCCCCAATCAGCCATGGAGTTCATGCATAGTTAAATTGTGGAACTCCCTGCCTCAGGATGTGGTGATGGCTGCCAACTTGGAAGGCTTTAAGAGGGGAGTGGACATGTTCGTGGAGGAGAGGGCTATTCATTGCTACTAGTAAAAGTGGATACTCGTTATGATGCTGCAGACCTATTCTCTCCGTTCTCAGAGGAGCATGGGGAATATATTAGGTGCTGTGGGACACAGGCAGGATGGTGCTGCTGCACTCGTCTTGTTTGGGGGCTCCCTAGAGCCACCTGGTTGGCCACTGTGTGAACAGACTCCTGGACTTGATGGACTTTGGTCTGATCCAGCATGGCCTTTCTTATGTTCTTAAGTGTGTGAGACTGTTTCTCAACCTAACCTGGCTCATACGTGGCTCATAATAGAGCATTTTAAGGAATCAAAGGCTCTTTCCTTATTTAGGCTACCTCTTACAGGTGTGTGTGTGTGTTTGGGGGGGGGGGTTAGGATCAAATGGCGGAGGAGAGAACCAGGAAAGGTAGACTTGACATGTGATGAATCAGTGTAAAATAGTCTGTCTTAATCAAGATACGGTGTTACTGTGGCACTCTGGATTTCTCCAAAACTTCCTCTGAATCTGCCAGGGCCAGTTAAAACAGTATTTTCTTTCTCATCCCGTTTGTTGCCTTTAATTTTTAATTTTTTTTTAAAATAAACTATTTAGAACTCAGATTAAAAACAACACCAGTCTCGAAGGAAGAGCGCCCTCCGAAGAACACCTTTGTGGAAGTAAGCTCCACTGAATATACCTGATTAGGATTCAGCCTGCGATTGTTCTCTATGGCCTCAAGGGCTAGCGATGTTGGGCGTGTTGGGAAAATATGCCCTTCTTACGGTGTCACTTGTCTCCACATTCAGAGGGGGGGGGGGAGACTGACCAGAGAGTCAGATAGATAGACAGGACACAGGAGGTCCTCTCCAGTTACACCTCTCTCTCTTCCATTTCCTGTCCCCTTTGATGTTTAGAGTTATATTGTCTGGGGAAAACTTCCCTTCCTTCTTCTTCCCTCTCCCCTCATCCATGCAACCTGCTAGAGCAGAGTGTTCCCGTGCTCAGACCTTCTCATCCCACAATGGAAAGAGAAGGCAGGAAACCTTTTGATATCTAGAAAGCTAGAAAGATAGATTAGGATAAAGGACCCGGTTTGTTCTTTCCTATACTCATTGTATTTCACCAATAAATGAGTTTAGTTTAATTAGAAAGGACGTCGGATGCTTTTTTTGTTTTTCTAACTTGCACACACGCACGTGTAGCGTTGATTGCATACTTGCGCACTCCGCGAAGTATCGTAATATCAGATCATAGATATTACAACAGGGCGACCCAGAGTCCACTTCTTCAGGTGCAAGGAGTTGATCTCTGTGGGCCAGACGTTTATAGAAGAAGCTGGTTTTTATATGCCGATTTCTCTCTACCTTTTAAGGAGACTGAAACCATCTTACAATCTCCTTCCCTTCCCCTCCCCACAACAGACACCTTGTGAAGTAGGTGAGGCTGAGAGAGTTGGGAGAGAACTGTGACTAGCCCAAGGTCACCCAGCAGGCTTCATGTGGAGGAGTGGGGAATCGTGTTGGAATATATGGCCTTTGCGATGTCACTTGACACCAGATCCAGAGGGGGTCTCGAACCTGCTTTTCCAGGTTAGAGTCTGCGGTTCTTAAAAACTACACCACCCCGGCGGTACTGACAGAAACGGCACTAGAAAGCACAGGAGAAAAGGGTAATGATGTCAGATTCAAATCTCTTCGAGAAAAGTGCCTCGACCATTCACTAGTAATGCCAAGCTAGATAATACCCGTCCTGGCGGGAGATCCCAGGGTTTACTGAGATGTTCAGGTTCTGTAAACGAGTCAGAAATGAAGACGGGGAGAGGAGTCGTGTGAAACCTTCGGGTGATTCCCAGATCGTGAAGCTCGTTTTCTCTCTTGTTCCCGGCCACTTTTGCCTCTCTCCGGTTTGCATTTGGGGGGGAAATTTACTTGTGAACAGAGTGGAAATGCAGCGGTCTTGAAGGTACAGCTGGGTTCCAGTTTTATTTTGCTGCTGGGCACTAACGCGGCTCTCCCTATGGGACCACCCGCAAGGTCGCTGTCCAGATACATAAGCTTGAACGTGGGGATGACTTCGTGCCCTCTAACGCAGAGGTCCCCCAAACCTTTTGAGCCATGGAGCACTTTTCAGGAGAGAACTTGGTCACGGAGCACTAATTTTCACCGAGCACCTGTATACCGACACCTATATGTAGGTAGTGTTTTTCTTTCCAATCTCTTCGCGGAGCACTAGGAGATGCTTTGCGGAGCACCAAGCGCTCCTGGGAGCACAGCTTGGGAACCTAAGCCCTAATGCCTCCGCGCTGGGAGAAACAGAAACAACCCCTCCAGGGACGGGGGAAGGAGCGCATTGGCCGGCCACAGCCGCCTGAAGGGTCAGGGTTTCTGCCTCCCACAAACCAATATGAATGGGGTCGCCTCCCCCCCCCCCAGGCACTCCCTTCAGCCCCCCGCCCTTGGGAGGGAAGGCGGCGCGCAAAAGGCTGCTCTGGGCAGGGGAAAGGGGCCCTTGCGAGGCGTGGTGATTTCGGAGGGGCAAACTGAGAAGGGGAAAGGGTGGGTGGGGGGTTAGGGCGGAGGCAGGCCGGGGAATGAGCGGACGCTGAATTTAACGCGGTTCCTCCCTCGCCCCCCCCTCCCCACTTTGCATTTCGCGGTACATCCCGAATTGACGGAGGAGGCAGGTGGAAGCGGCCGCCGCATCCCCGGCTGGGCATCGACGGGGTCTTTTCCACTGGCCGTATATCATGGCCCGGGGGAAAGACAAGCCATGAATGCGCCGCCTTTTGCAAAGAGGAAAAGGGCGGCTCTGAATGGGACGCCCGGCCCTGCCACGCAGGTGTGAGGGGAGGAGGGCGGAGAGAGACCCCCTCCTTCCCCCCCTGGCTCCCTCTTGGGGCGCCCAGGAAATCTGATGGACGGTGGCATGAAGATCTGGTGAGCGCTCTCGGCCGCCCAGACCTGGCGCTGCGGCTCAGAGCAAGCGGTGGGGACCGAGGCTCAGTGGTAGAGCCTCTGCTTGGCTCGGAGGAGGTCCCAGGTTCAATCCCCAGCATCTCCAGTTAAAGGGACTAGGCCAGTAGGTGATGGGAAAGACCTCTGCCTGAGACCCTGGAGAGCCGCTGCCAGTCTGGGTAGACAATACTGACTTGGATGGACCAAGGGTCTGATTCAATATAAGGCAGCTTCATGTGTTCATGGCGGCCCAGGTGGGCGGGCAGGAGGAGGCGCCTCCCTCGGCCGGGAGCGGATGGTGGTGCAAAGGCTCCGGGGCAGAGCGTCTGCCTGGCATGCCTAAGGTACCGGGTTCAATCCCTGAGCACGCAGCCAAACACCCCTGGGAGGGGGAGAGCTGCTGCCGGTCAGAGTAGACAATGCTGGCCTTGATAGGTCACTGTTTCTTATGCATGGGAGGTTGTGCCTTGGATCTGCCCTTCTCTAGATGCACATTCCCCCCCCCCCCCAATCCGAATTCTAAAAACTCTGCATGGGGTGGCCTTTTTTATTTATTTATTTATTTTTGAGTTTTGTGAATTCGGATGGGGGAAAATGTGCTTCTAGAGAGGGGCAGATCCAAGGCACAACCTCCCGTGCATCAATGGCCATTTGCTCTTTTCTACTGCTACAGACAGACTTAACAGGGGTACCCCACCGCGAGCTGTCACAGCTCCATAGATGTGTGAGGAGCTCTTTCACGGCCAGGTTGAAGGTCGGTGCCCAATTTTTTACTGGCTGATTCCTCATCGAATTAAAAAGAAACAAATAAATGGAGCATCCGGCCACAAATACTGACGCTGCCGGCCATAGTATGGTGCGGACTTGCCCCAAATCCTACACCTTCAGACTCCCAGGACTCCGCCCTGCAAGGAAACCAACGCTGTTCGCCGGTCCAAAGCCTGGTTTCAGCTCCAACTGTTCCATAACAGGGTGCCCCACCACAGAAATGAAGATTAATAGTCGACCGGGTCGTGCCAGATTTACGTATAAACTGTAGCTTAGGGCCCCACTCTCTTGGGGCCCCAATTTTTTAAAAAAGGAAATAATAATTATTTCACTATTAATATACTTCTTAATTGTATTTCAGTTCAACAATTACTTTGATTAAATACATATTTTGTTATGTGCAAATGGCTTTAGATACCTATTAGGTCCATAAATTACCATATAGCATATATTCAACACAAAAAACAGCAACAATTTGTTGTTGACAAAGGACAGCTGGACATATAAAGGGCCCCATTACCTTCAATAGGTTAGGGCCTCATCAAACCTAAATCCAGCCCTGGCAACTAGAAGCCTGCAGGCGTTGGGCGTGCTTAACGGTAAAGGTCCCCAGTGCAAGCACCGGGTCATTCCTGACCCATGGGGTGACGTCACATCCCGACGTTTCCCAGGCAGACTTTGTTTACGGGGTGGTTTGCCGGTGCCTTCCCCAGTCATCTTCCCTTTACCCCCAGCAAACTGGGTACTCATTTCATCGAGCTCGGAAGGATGGACGGCTGAGTCAACCTTGAGCCGGCTACCTGAAACCAACTTCAGTCGGGATTGAACTCAGATCGTGAGCAGAGCTTGGACTGCAGTACTGCAGCTTTCCACTCTGCCATGGGGCTCATGTGCTTGTGTGTAAAGTGCCGTCAAGTCGCAGCTGACTTATGGCGACCGCTTTTGGGGTTTTCTTGGCGAGAGACTAACAGAGGTGGTTTGCCAGAGCCTTCCTCTGCACAGCAACCCTGGTATTCTTTGGTGGTCTGCCATCCAAATACTAACCAGGGCTGACCCTGCTTAGCTTCTGAGATCTGACGAGATCAGGCGTGCTTACCTGGGAGTAAATGTAAAGGCTTCCTTTTACGGGATCATGCCTAAGGCTGGCCTGCCTGGCAAATTGCCCCCCCCCCCCAGCCTAGCCCATTCCAGTTGCTCCACGGTTGGTTCGAGTCATGATTTTTCACATTTCCTTAAGGTCAGGTCAAAAGTGGTCCTTCCGTCCGGGTGCTAAAGGGTTTCCTTTTTTCTAAAATAAAACCAGCTCGCCAGCCATCCCTGAGAAATGCAATTCAGAAAGGGCAACAAGCCCATTTTTTTTTTGGGGGGGGGGAGATGCTTCTCCAGAATCCCACCTAAATGGTAGTTGATAAAGATGGCAAGAGGGTGATGGGGGGGGGTCGTTGGTGATGAAGGGTTTTTATTTATTGGGAAGAACGAGCAACCACGTTGCATTGTGTTTGACAGAAGGGAGAGAAAAGGCTCTAGGGGGGCGGCTGTGGGGTGCTACCTGGGTCTGGCAGGCGAAGAGGTGATCCATGCAAATGAGCCCGTATTAGCCAAGAAAGAAATACTCCAAATCTTCCAGAAGCTGCCCCCCTCCCCCTTTGTGCCCCTTTTTTCCTATAGAAAAAGGGAGGTATTCTGCATGACAAAACACAATTAAGCTTGCTATTCAAGGAGTTTTGCAGCTGGTAGCCCATTGGGAAAGTGGGAGGAAACGCGAATATATTAATTGTTGTGCGCTAAAAGTTTTTCTCCCCCCACCCCCATTTTTTTTTAAGAAAGAGGAGTGGGAAATTTCAACTTTGGAGCCCGGCCACCTGAACATGGGAGGTTTTGCCTGGGATTTGCCACTCTCTAAATGCACGTTTTCCCCAGCCCAATTCTCAAAAGTCAAAAACAAGCCCCCGTGCAGAGATTTGAGAATTCAGACGGGGGAAAAATGTGAACCTAGAGAGCGGCAAACCCAAGGCGAAACCTCCCGGGCGTTTTCGCCCACTGCCCAACCCTTCCCACGTTCAAAGGCGCGCTCGTCGCGGATCAAGGGGGCTTTTCGGAGCGAACTCGGGAGACCCCCCGGGCGAAGGCCAAACGGGGAAGGGGACCGGGAGGGGGGCACGCGCGGACCCTCCGTGTCCTCCCCCGCAGATCCAGAGGGTGGGACGTCAGGAGAAGCCCCCCCCTTCCGAGCTCGCCCAACGTCTGCTGTAAATATTCTCTCCCCCCCCCCCCCGCCCCGGACCTCAGCTGAAAGGCGAGCGATCCGGCCCCATTGACCAGAAGGCGCAGCTTTGCACGTGGGCCTGCGCTGGGGAGAGCCGCGGACAGCCAAGCCGGGGAAGGCGGCAGCTGGGCGGCTGATTTATCGCCTGCAGCTTGCCGTTGGGTTGGAAAGGGAGGGAGAAAGAGCCCGAAAGGCTGGGTCGGCAGGAATCTGGTCCCCACCGGGGCTGGGAGCGCTGCTGGGGTAAAAAGGGCCGCCCACAGCCCCTTAAAGCGGCGGAAGAAGAAGGGTTGGTTTTACATGCCAACTTTCTCTACCACTTAAGGAAGAATCTGTCAGAGTAACAAGCTGCCCATAATAATCTGAGAGACAGCTGACAGGTAGCTGTCAGATCAGAGGCATCTAGGATGATGCAAGAGGCAGCAATAGCCTTGCAGGTTCTAGGGTGAACTGCAACTAACCGGTTTGAAGCAGTAAGGATGATGTAATATTGTGGCCAGGTCTACAGGTGGCCATATTGGTTTCAGGTGGAGTTTTGTGTACAAGCCTATGTAACTGTAACTCTGTGTTGGGAAGTTTGGTGGAGAGAAGTGTACGTGACGGTATCTGTGCACTGTGCACTGTCTTTTGTATCTGTGCACTGTAAATTAAACAACACTGTTTTCTATAAAGCAAGGAGTTCTGGTGGTGTCCTGGATAACTGCTAATCCGCCTGCTTCCACGTCAGAATCAAACCGGCTACAACCACCTTCCCTTCCCCTCCTCACAACAGACACCCTGGGAGGTGGGTGGGGTTGACAGTTTTCCAACTGTGACTAGCCCAAGGTCACCCAGCTGGCTTTGTGCGTAGGGGTGGGGGAACCCTACCAGGTTCACCAGATTATCATCTGCCGCTCATGTGGAGGAGGGGGGAATCAAGCCTGGTTCTCCAGATTAGTCCCCTGCTCCAAACCACTACACCATGCTGGAAGAATCAGAACAGCCTCAGGAGCTTTTCACTGGTTGCCTCCTTCCTCTATCTTTCAGTAGCAATAACTCATCTGTCTCCTTACTTGGAAAGCTTTGCATTGGTCCAGCTGTTGAAGTGGTCATGTTACCTACCCAAACTGTCTGACAGCATACTGAAGAAGTGAGCTGTGACTCACATGAACACATGAAGCTGCCTTATAGTGAATCTGACCCTGGGTCCATCCAAGTCAGTATTGTCTACTCAGACCGGCAGCAGCTCTCCAGGGTCTCAGGCAGAGAGGTCTTTCACATCACCTACTTGCCTAGTCCCTTTAACTGGAGATGCCGGGGCTTGAACCTGGGACCTTCTGCATGCCAAACAGAAGCTCTACCACTGAGCCACAGCCACAGTGTTTTACTTCATCCACAATAATGGCCCCAACTACAGGACATCATGAAATCTCATACCCTGTCAGAAATTGTGTTAGACTTTAAGATGCTACTAAACCCTTGTTCTTTTCTGCTGCTACAGACAGACTAACAGGGCTACCCATGGTGATCTATCTGACAGCGTACTGATTGTTGATAGAGCCCTTCCTCATTGTCCAAGATATAGGATACAATGGATAATTCCACATATATTTAATTATCCACCATAGCAAAGGAGGGGGGGAGCATTTTGAACCATATGTGGCTTGCCTATAGATGCTTTGCATCTTGTGACGGGTGACCTCTCTTCTACTCAGCTAGGAATTTCCCAGAGTTCTAGGATGCTGCTGAACCTTGTGACATATGACACCTGACATCCATTTTCCAATGCATTCGAGGTTCCCTAGAAATTCTACTGCGGCCAGAGGAAAAGGAGGGGGGGCTTCTCATTCTTCCTTAAGTGGTAGAGAAAGTCAGCATATAAAAAACAACTTTTGTTCTTCTTCATGTTTGGAAGCTGACTGAACTTTCAATTATATTGAGCTCACCATATAAATAGGCAAGCATTATGCATTTAAACATTATGCAGTTAAACATCATGTGAAGTGTCATAAAGTCACAGCCGACTTATGGCAACCCAGTAAGGTTTTCAAGGCAAGAGATGTTCAGAGGTGGTTTGCCATTGCCTTCCTGAGGCAATGTGTCACAAGTTGTTCATAAAGTCATGACCCTTAAACCAATAAAGCTTTGCAGTCTCTTACACAAGAGGAGAAAGATGTAAAAACATGTAGCACAAGACTGTCGTTGTGGGTCCCCCACTTGTAACCATTACAATTCAGCATGAAACACTTCTACGTGTAAATAATATGGATGAGCTGTGGGCTCTCAAAGACTATGGCAGACGAAAGCCAGAGACCTTGTGGTTTTGGGCACCACAGTTTAAGAAGGATGTAGACAAGCTGGAACGTGTCCAAAGGAGGGCAACAAAGATGGTGAGGGGTCTGGAGACCAAGTCCTATGAGGAAAGGTTGAAGGAGCTGGGTACGTTTAGCCTGGAGAGGAGATGGCTGAGAAGGGATATAACCATCTTCAAGTACTTGTAGGGCTGTCATATAGAGGGTGGTGCCCCGGGAGGTCGGACTAGAACCAACGGGTTGAAATTAAATCAAAAGAGTTTCCCTCTAGACATTAGGAAGAACTTTCTAACAGTTAGAGCGGTTCCTCAATGGAACAGGCTTCCTTGGGAGGTGATGAGCTCTCCTCCCCTGGAGGTTTTTAAGAAGAGGCTAGATGGCCATCTGTCAGCAATGCTGATTCTATGACCTTAGGCAGATCATGAGAGGGAGGGCATCTTGGCCATCTTCTGGGCATGGAGTAGGGATCACTGGGGGTGTTTGTGTGGGGGGGAGGTAGTTGTGAATTTCCTGCATTGTGCGGGGGCTTGGACTAGATGATCCTGGTGGTCCCTTCCAACTCTATGATTCTAGGACCTCTCTGGTGCACTTCTGAGAGCTCTGGGTAAATAGCTCATCAACATTTCATGTTACACTCTGGTTCAGTTTATCCTGGATGGTGGGATCACATAAAATACCACTGAAGATATACCTAGGGCTGCACTCAGCACCCACCCATTTCAGTTATAGGACAAAAGTTGAGTCTTCAAGGGGAGGTTGAAATAGTTCTCAACCCACATCTTATAATTATGAGTGCCATCGGTATTTCCCATCTCTGCAGATCCTGTGGCACTACTTTTATTCTCCAGATCCCTGCAGCCTTTTATCTTTGGTTTTATTGCATGGGTCAGTCAGGAACAAGATGATGTCATGGCAATTTGTAGCCAATCAGTTTAGGCTACATGCTGATGTCACTGAAGCCAGGGAAAGCCTATTCAGAAAGAGTACCCTCGCTCTGAATATGCGAACACTTTCAAAGCATTCTTGGAAAACTTGTTGGAAAGCAGATGCCTTTCAACACTGCTAAAAATATTTATGAAAAGCTCATGAATGTGTGCCCCTTTTCGACTTAGCCCTAAAACAGGTGATGAGGACCTGCAAGCCAACTTCCTCTCTGGACCTGGGGCCATCTAGTGGCCAAAAATGACAGGACAAGTAAAAACTGTTTTCATGCTGGCAAGGTGGATGCGTTTTCTTGTCGCTACCAAAGTTAGCCCAGCTAGGAGGAATTGGGGGGGGGGGGAATGCTTTCTTTTTTTAAAAAAAAAAAGTCGTTGATCGATTCAATGAAGAGGAAGGTGAAAAAACAGGAAGAAGAAAAAGAAATTATAAGACAAAACTTTCCCTACCACATGGACCCTCTGACAATTTCGCTATTCCAAGCTGCCAGGGCTTCGTGAAAGGGGAGTACAGGAGGAGAGATCAACCAATCAAACATTGTTTGCAGGTTTAAATACTTCATTCTTAGCGCAAGTAGAGCAGAAAATGGCACAACGTGAATCCATTCTAGTGGCACTGATTGTAATGAGAATGGGAATGGCACAAAGGTAACCCATTACAGTCTCAATAAAGTAATCATGTGTGGTCTTCCTTGGATGGCCTAACACCCTTGCGCTTTCCCCCCCACCCTTTAATTTTGTGCAACCTTTGAGTTTCTTTTGCAGAACGACTGCGTTCTACATAGCCATGGAACTGCACTTTAGCAAAGCCTCATTCATCCTCAAGTCTATCAGCTCCCACTTTAATCAAGTGAAGGTTGACCAGTAAACTTGTTTCAGCCACATTATTCTGCCATGTGAAAGTGATATCAGAGTCACCAAAGAGGCACCCATCACAGCAGACCAAGTTATATGCATTTAGGACTCTGAAAAATTTAGAGGGTTTTTTTTTTTGGGTCTGGAAAAGAACAAAACAAAAACAAAAACTTATGCCTCCTCACTACATCTCATCTGGCCATGTGAAAGCTTAATTGATGAAAGATTAAATCCTGATGTGGGTTTGAGGAGATATACATGTGTATAAGGGGCCTGTGTCTATGCATTTGGATTTGTTCATCTCCAAACGCTTGAATATAGTTTAGTGCTTTCATTTTGTTTTTTAAAAAAGAAGGCCTGTTTGTTTAATAGGAAAATAAGCTACAATAAATTGGAAATTGGAAATTGATTGATTCTTTGCTAGGAATAACTTGAAATGGAAACCACTTTTACGAGTAAATCGGCTATTTTAAGCATATTTAGACATGTCCAACTGAATTGAGAACTAGGACTGAGAAAATAAGATAAGATAAACTTGTCCTAAATACCATGACTTTAGTACATTTAAATCTTTTGAATTCATTAGATCTTAAGAAAATAATATTAGAGCGAGGAATCAGATGTGGTGCTGTTTAATAGCACATTAAGTATGCTGTTGATTATGATTTTTCTTGAAAAGTATTGTTACAGATTTCTGTTTGGCCTTAGAATGAGTTTGCATTCTATACTTAAAACAGAGGGTGATGCTTGCAATTAGTTGCACTTAATCACCTATGAGTTTGGCTGACATGTTATTTTCCGGCCACAATACTTTTCTGAGCTGTTAGTTGATATCGCAAACAAATTTAGTTAGACTGTTATCTCACAGTCTCAGCCCCATCTACCTCATAGGATTTTGGTGAGGATAAAGCGGAGATCTTGTAAGGCACTTCGAGACCTATCGGGCAGATAAGTGGGGTAAAAATGAAGATAAACTGAACGCATAAACAAACAAGAGCCCTGCCCTATGTTGTACCTGGTCACCTGACTGTATGAGACAGAATAACATGCCCATTGTTTATATGATGTGTTGATGATGTCACAGTGAGTTGACTTCCAATGGAATTTTGGGATGGTGAACCTTTCCGACGAATGTTCCAAAGTGTTGCAATTGATTCATCATTTCCCAGAAAGACTTGGAAAGCGGTCTAAACATGATGAATCTGCACATGTGTTGGGACTATCACGAGACCGGTTTATTGCCATGAAACATTCGGAGGGGCCTGTGCTGTAAGCGTCTTTGGGTCTGTGAGGGGCCGCTCCTCTAAGGTGCAAGAATCCATGGAACTGGGGCGAGTCATGATGCGTGCATTGTGTGTGTGTTTTTTCCCCAAAAAAGACTGAAGTAAACCAAATTTGAGAAAGAGCCTTCCAAGGATTAAAAAAGATCTGGAAAGTGAACAATTAGAGGATGATATTGTGTGGAGGCTCCCCAAAATATCACTCTAGCTTGGAAGAATAAGAAGAAGGAGTTGGTTTTTATATGCCGACTTTCTTTGCCACTTAAGGCAGACTCAGACTGGCTTACAACTACCTTCCCTTCCCCTCCCCACAGCAGAAGCCCTGTGAGGTGGGTGAGGCTGAGAGTGTGTGACTTGCCCGAGGTCACCCAGCTGGCTTCATGTGTAGGAGTGGACGTCTGGGTGGAATCAGCCATAGATGCAGTTAAGTAAACAGAACTGTCAACGTTACATAGTTAGAAAATGTGTATTATTCGAAAATTGTAAAAAATTACACTGAGGAACTTCAGATAAACCTCAGAAAGTACATGGAGCAGCACTAGGAAATCCATGGGCTTCAAACCAAGGCCAACGTTTCCACCTGCAATAAAACGTTACTTTTCAATATAAGCTCTTATAGCTTCAATATTTCTTTTCTTCATGAGAATCTTAATCCCCTCAAGGGATACAAATAGCAACCACTACCTAGCATGGGCTGAGAGAGTTCGGAGAGAACTGTGACTGGCCCAAGGTCACCCAGCAGGCTTCATGTGGAGGTGTGGGGAATTTAACCTGGTTCTCCAGATTAGAGTCCACTGCTCTTATCCCCTACACCATGCTGGCTCCTATCTTATACTTGTGCGTGTGTGTTTTGCCTTCAAGTCACAGCTGACTTATGGTGACCCCATAGGGTTTTCAAGGCAAGAGATGTTCAGAGGTAGTTTGCCATTGCCTGTCTCCATCAAGCCCCTGGTATTCCTTGGAGGTCTCTCGTCCAAATACTAGCCAGGGCCAGGGCTGAGAGTGTGTGACTGGCCCAAGGTCACCCAGCAAGTTTCCATGGCAGAGTGGGGATTCGAACCTGGTTTTATTATTGCCCATTCAGCCAATTTAGAGAGATCCTCCTGTAGTTCTTCACAATCTGCACTGGTTTTCACCATACTGAATATTTTGGTATCATCCACAAACTTGGCATTAGCCAAGTATATTCTTGACCTAAGCACTGTCTTATTAAGTCCCGGCCTCTAATGCTTCTTAATTGTTCTCATTTCTTTGGTTCAGAAATCCATATGACCAAATTGTGTAATGATACTTATGCTTTTTCAGCATGGTGACATACATTGCGTGGCTGGACAAGTATGGGACAGAAGTCCTGGTTAACTGTCCTTGAAATTTAGGCCAGAACATACAAGGTCTTATTTTAAAAAAGAATTGTCTTTAAAGCCTGACAGAGAAATGATGCATTTTGTTTCCTGGCATTTGGGGCTGTACAGTTTTATATTTTGCACAGTCTTGCTGCAGGAGGGCTCAGTTCTGGGCCTGGTACTTTTCAATATTTTTATAAATGATCTAGATGAGGGGGTGGAGGGACTATTCATTAAATTTGCAGATGATACCAAATTGAGAGGCGCAGCGAACTCACCAGAAGACGGAGATAGGATTCAGCGAGATCTGAACACGTTGGAAAAGTGGGCTGATACAAACAAGATGCCATTCAACAAGGATAAGTGCTACATTCTACATCTGTGTAACAAAAATGAGTAATGTGCATATTGGATAGAAGATACACTTTTGAACAAGATCTTGGGGTATGAGTGGACCATAAGTTAAATATGAGCAGCCAGTGTGATGCAGCAACAAAAAAGGTTAATGTGATCGTGGGGTATCATAGTTCCCCTGTACACTGCATTGGGCAGGCCACATCTGGAGTACTGTGTGCAGTTCTGGAGGCCTCACTTCAAAAAAGATGTGGACAGAATGGAGCGGGTGCAGAGGAGAGTGATGAGGATGATCAGGGGCCTGGAGACCAAGCCCTATGAGGAAAGGCTGAGGGACCTGGGAATGTTTAGTCTGGAGAAGGGGAGGTTGAGGGGGGTTGTGATTGCTCTCTTTAAGTATTTGAAGGGATGTCACTTAGTGGAGGCCAGGGAGCTGTTCCTGTTGGCAGCAGAGGATAGGATTCACAATAAAGGGTTTAGATTGCGGGCAGAAAGGTACCAGCTGGGTATTAGGAAAATGTTTTTTATAGTAAGAGTTGTTCAACAATGAAATTGGCTACCTAGGGAGGTGGTAAGCTCCCCCTCACTGGCAGCCTTTAAGCAGAGGCTGGACAAACAGCTTGTTAGGGATGCTCTGGGCTGATCCTGCATTAAGCAAGGGGTTGGACTAGATAGCCTGTATGGCCCCTTCCAACTCTATGATTCTATAATTCTATACTTAAAATAGACTCAGAAAAAACAATAAAGCACTTGTAGCTTTCCTAAACAAAGACATAATCTTTTAGTTGATATTAACACATGAATCCAATATAGCAACAGGAGGGTTCCATGACTAGCAATACTCAAAATGCTTCTTTTGGAAACCAGTTTATTCTCAAACCACTACTGCTTGCTTTTTGTCCAGGGATGCCTCCCAAGACATTGTGAATGTTGTGTATTATGTTAAATTGGCAGATGGGAAAACCAAAAAACAAAGCATGGAGACCATGGTGCTATCAGGCTTGTTTACATTATGCTAAACATGTTGTCTTTAGAATTCCCACTAGCTATTTTGAATAATTGGAATTAAAATGGAACCATCTGAGTTGGATGGGGAGAAAAAAAAACGGTATCCACATATTCAGTCTCTCTGTCTCTTCTCTTAATCCCATGGTGCGGCTGTTGTGGCAGAACCGTTCAGTCATTACATTAGGAGAGAGAAGAAAGGACAGGATCCTGCAACATTTTCAGTGAGTGAATGAAATTTTTATTGTATATAGCCATTGGCCATCACAATTTGCTAAAACAAATAAAGTTGCAACATTTTAAAAATGACATTTTAGCAGATGCGGCATATATGGATACATCCCTATGTTGTTTTATTTTGCTGTATTTCATTTTGAATATATACCACAAAAAATAATTGCTTGTCATTTCCCTAAGAAATAGTTTTATGCTTGAAATATATATTGATGTGTGTAATGTGGACTTTTGCAGCCATTGCTTCATGCTTGAGGGATTTGGGACATTAGTTTCCTCCACTACACACACAGGTTAAGTATTTTTTAATGACTTTTTGATAATGATCTTTCTCAAAACCATTTGGAAATGCCAAGTATCTCATGTCCACCAGGTTACCACATGTACATGTTTGTTGACACTCTAAAGCATTCAACAAGATTGGTACGGAAAGGTTTTTAGTTTTTGTTTTTGCAGAAGCCATGTACCTGCCCTGACCTGGATGGCCCAGGCTAGCCTGATCTCATCAGATCTCAGAAGCTAAGCAGGGTCAGCCCTGGTTAGTATTTGGATGGGAGACCACCAAGGAAGTCCAGGGTTGCTGTGCAGAGGAAGGCACTGGCAAACCACCTCTGTTAGTAGTCTCTTGCCATGAAAACCCCATAAGGGGTCGCCATAAATTGGCTGCGACTTGACGGCACTTTACACACACACACACACACATACCTGAGAAAGGCTTCTTGTATGCATTTAATGGGAATTACCTTGATAAAGCCTTGAAACCATTAGCTGGCAAAGGGTTTATCTGATCGTTCTGTAATTTCCTAGACCCTTCCTGGATTACTTATTTGAAAATGTGTATTTATTTCATTCATATCCCTATTTACATTTTGTCTTTGATCAGTCATGAAATACAAGAATGGTCTTCCACTGAGGCACTGATCAGATCCAGACTGGCTTAGCTTTATGAAGTAAGATTGCTGTGGCTCTGTAATATTGGCCGCCTTCTAGTTCCTTGGTAGGAAGATTGATCTTAGTAATACATTTCTTATTTTCATTTATGTCTTTACGGTTTCTTAAGCGAGCGTTATCTGGTACCAATTAATTGTAACTTTTAAAGTTATCTGTTCTGAAACTTGGTTCTCTGTTACCTCTCCGCTGAAAAATTCCTCACATTTTCTGCCACAGGAACAATGCTTCAGAATTTGAATGATGTTTTAATCCTAGTCAGACCTTGCCAAAGTCAATCTTGTCAGCCGGTTAGAACTGTGATGCCTTCAGTGTTCTCCTCCCGATTGTGTTAATCAAGACCATTCAGATCATTCAAGGAGTATAAATAGTGTTGAATCATCTGTTTCAGTGAAAAGGTCAGGATGACTAACACAAAAGTCCTAAGTCCCTTTCTAGGAAGCACATCCATCCAAAAATCAGTGGGGTCCACTTCTAAACTAATATGTTTCGAATCAGAGACATTAAAACTCTGGGCATCTGAGAGTGTTTGCCATCATTACTTTTCTGAATGCAGAACAAGTTTTAACGTACATGCCCACAAAACCTAAAATATGCTTTCTTAAGTCTGACTCTGTCCTCATGCAGCATTTCTCTAGTTGGCATAATTTGGGCTAGTTCTGTTGACAGTTCCAAATTTAGCATTCTTGGCAACTGGATGTTTTTCCCCCATAGGTCACTTGTCTGAGTGATTCCAGCTGTGGAACTCACTCTTATTCATGTTTTTACAGAACCAGACTTCAATGAGCTTTGCAAAATGCTGGGTATTTCAAAAGGGATTCTTCCTTCCCACATTCTAGCTGTTTTGTACAACCTTTCCCAACATCCTACAAGATCTCTTATGTAGAACCACATAGCTTAGCTTTGGTACACCTCCAAAGGTGAGCTTGGCTCTATGGATTGGCAAAAAGAAGGCGAAAGCCTTGGGTTCTGTTCAGACATCATAAACATACTGGGGTTTGACTGGGACTGGCAGAAACTTGGCTAGTTGGCTTGTTGTCAGGATTACACACTTCCTCCCTCCTCTTTCCTCCCAAGTCATGGCAAGGAGATGGAAGTCTTCAGTGGAACACCAATTCATCATGACTTCCAAATGCGGATAGCTTAACAAATGAGGTCTGTTTCTTTCCCATTTATTGGGGGGTTTAAATTATAGTTTAATCCTACTTAAGAATCCTGGTTACTGGGGGGGAAACCAAACAAACCTCCGTTGGTATATGAAGAAGTGAGCTGTGGTTCACGAAAGCTCATACCCTGCCAGAAATTTTGTTAGTCTTTAAGGTGCTACTGGAACACTTGCTCTTTTCTAAACCCCAGTTTGTTAAGGTGCCAGAACTCCTATGTCACAACAGCTGGTAGTCAGAGAGAAGATAAGCCTGACAATAAGACATGTTTGTATCTGTCACAGCCTTTGGTTTGTGCACAGGACAATGAGAAGAAGCCGGCTTTCTCTACCACTTAAGGAAGAATCAAACTGGCTTACCATCACCTTCCCTTCCTTTCCCCACAACAGACACCCTTTGAGGTAGGTGGGGCTGAGAGAGCTCTAAGAGAGCTGTGACTAGCCCAAGGTCACCCAGCTGGCTTTGTGTGTAGGAGTGGGAAAACAAATCCAGTTCACCAGATTAGCCTCCGCCGCTCATGTGGAGGAGTGGGGAATCAAACTCGGTTCTCCAGATCAGAGTCCACCGCTCCAAACCACCGCTCTTAACTACTACACCATGCTGGCTCTCAGGATTCTGTAGGATCAGACCAGTGATCCATCTGGTCCAGAATTTTATTTCGTACAGTGGCCAATCCTGGGGGTGGGGGCAAACAAACAGGGCATAGGTGCTGAGTCCTTCCCCTGATGCTAGCTTCTAGCACTGGTATTCAGAGGTTTGCTGCCTCTTTATATGGAGGTTCCCTTTAGTCACCATGGCTAAGAGTCACCGATGGACCTGTCCTCCATTGGTCTGCAATGACCCCTGGCTGCAGGCTTGAACTGTCCATACTAGCTACAGTGCAACTTTGACCAATAGCTCATCATAAGATAAAGCTGTTCATGGACTGTACCACTTGAGGCAGTGGGGAATCACATCAGTGAATGCTCATCCATTAAAAAAAACTCCCTGGCTGAAGAAAAGAAGAAGAGTTGGTTTTTATATGCCGACTTTCTCTGCCACTTAAGGAAGAATCAAACTGGCTTAAAATCGCCTTCCCTTCCCCTCCCCACAACAGACACACCCTGTGAGGTAGGTGGGGCCCAGAGAGATTGACTTTCCCAAGGTCACCCAGCTGGCTTTGTGTGTAGGAGTGGGGAAGCAAATCCAGTTCACCAGATTAGCCTCTGCCGCTCATGTGGAGGAGCGGGGAATCAAACCCGGTTCTCCAGATCAGTGTCCGCAGCTCCAAACCACCGCTCTTAACCACTAAACCACGCTGGCTGGATATTAAGGAAGGACTCTAATCTAGCCTGATCACTCTCATTTTAGTTTCTATTTCTAATCTTCAGGGATTTTTTCCCCCATGGAGGAATGTTTGAGCATGCAGTTCTCCGCCTGAAGTCTTGAATTGTACAGTGCAGGAGTAACTCCAAAGAGTTTTTAACATATGAAAAACAATTTGTTCAAACTATGCCTAATTCCGATTAAGAATCCAGGAATGTATGTAGTACATATATATTGCAAGAAGTTTCTAATAAACACACAATCGATTCAGAGTAATTTATGTAACAAGATGAAATTTACCTCAACCATTGCTCAGAATTGTTGCTTTCACAAGGAAATGGTCAGATTTATTTCTATTAAGGGTGAGAAATGGTTCAAACTGATATTACCATGCCAAGATAACCAATGGGACTTCCAGGGATGAGACTATAGCAGAGCAGGTTAACTAACTGCTTTCCTAAGTCAACATGGGAGTAGACTTAGATGAAAGAGACAAAAATCTAACACATGGGAAAGAACTTGTTGTGACCTTAACAAGCAGTGGCCACCCAGGGCAAAGAGCAATTGAGGCATAGTGACAGGTGCAGGTAGTCTGTGGGACCCCCACTCTCTGAGAAAAAACCCTCTGATTTCTATATTTAATTTTCATTTCTCTGCTTATTACAGTGGCTCATTTACATTAGAGTCGCCTGATATTTTGTATTTTTGAGCCACCCATGCGCAACTTCTATTGCTTTTTACGCTGGCGTCTAGAAGAACTTCAGAGCTGTTTCTGCAGTTCTACATAAGGATGCTATTATATTTAATTGTATTCAATCAAGCTCCTGAGTCAGATATTTCCTTTCGATTGAGCAATTTCCCATAATTTTATTTAGGGCAACACAACATCTATAGCAAGCACTGAGGCAGACCCAGCCCCCTACCCACGTATTGAAGCTTGCCAGTACTCAATAACCTGCCCCCCCCCACAACTCTATTTTTGCAAGCAACTTTAACAAGAGTTTATCAAACCCCTGGTTAGATGAATTTGGCTTGGTGGATTGGGCAGGCTTGTTCTATATATCCACTTGCATCTCCTGTACGTTACAGGATACTGTTAGTTGAACTCTTTTTAAAAAAAGTACATTCAGCTCTATCGTGGTGTTATAGATCAGATTACTTGGGAAAGACATTTGGAAGTAATCATATCTCATCCTCCCCTGAGACATTCTCCCATCCCCAACACTTACATTACAGGGGTTAGCTAAAATCAACAATGTTCTTTGGGATAGTAAATAGAAAATGTTCATAAAATGGAATTGGCTGGAGATGAGAGACTTTTACCACCATAAGGGTTTTGGATTTTTTTTTTAAAGCTGGAGTTTCCCCCCCTCCGTTGTGTAAAGTTAACATAAGCGGCACACAAATATTGCATTTACCCTGAGTGGGGTGCACTGTTTTGTGCAGAGGTGAAATTTGAATACCTTGTCCACAATTCAATTGATTTTGCTTGGGTTCCTGCCAAGCGGTCTTGAATTAATTTTGTTGCACTCACTTTGACTCGAGTGCCCTCTAGTGGCTTAACACAGGGTCACTGGGGAATAATAATATCGCTCTGGAACAGATTCAACTTCTCCAAGTTTTATTTTTTTGTCAGCACATGCACACTATGAAGACAATCGGTGTTGCTGTGTAGTGGCAGCGGAGGCAGTGTGTGTGTTTAATGAAAGTGTAGACAGGCCTCTTCTAAGTTTGCTCAAAAACAGCACCAGAGCAAACCAAACTATTTCAACAACTGCTAAGCCCAGCCTACGTTGTGCAATATTACGTACCCAGCAGCGTAGAATACAGAGGAAGTCTCTGCTCCCTCCTCCTGCCTTCCATCATCTAACAGATGTTCCTGCAGTGACATTTGGAACTCCTCACAGCACAAAGGATATTAATAATCCTTTAGTTGACTAACAGTACATCTCAGATCATTAGGATTTAATGCCTCATGCGCAAAGCCACCTGGAGGGCGTTTTGCAGCCAATACCTCTCTCTCTCTTTTTACCTTAGGGACAGTATTTGACTGTTATTTATACACATGTGCAGTGGACTGACCTACATATTTCTCTCAGTTCTGTTCTCAGAACATTTAACTCACTCGCCTAATCTCTGCCTATGCCCCAGCTCTCCTTCTAGACCTTTAGCTAAGGGTTTCCAAAACTTGGGCATGGAGACCAAAATGAGGCGTCATATAAGCCCTGTGACCTGATATATGACTGTGCTCAAATTAGTAAGATTGTTGTTTCCACAATATCACTTGTTCAGTCCCCATAAAACAATGACACAGGGTATTAATATTAATTGGTAATGTAGGGCTACCATTTTGAGGGCTAGAAAACATTGGCAAAGATCGGTATTCTAAAACTGGGCAAGTACTAGAACCTACCAACAACAAGTTATTGCTTTTGCTTATTAACACGGCTGTCCACAATGTCTTTCATTACAAGGACTATGCAACAGGAATGAGATCTGGTGTTCTTTCCTCCTCGCGCCACTGTGCCGCATAATCCTGTCAAGGATGACACACACTCCCCTCTTTCCTGCCCCAATGACCAGTCAGGGCTGGCTTGGCAGGAAAGCTTCAGTTCACTCTTTGTGGAGTGCCGTCCAAGAGGTGAGTGTTACACTTACTCTAGTGCTAAGCCCTGTAAATGCTGGCTGAATATGAGGCGTCTCCTGTATCGAAAATGGATGGTGTGGGGAGAGATGGAGTTTCTTTATGCCAACAAAGGAAGGGTAGTCTAGAACAGCCATTGGTCAGCTTAATGTGTATACTCATTTCAGAGCTTCCACTGAATCTGCGCCAGCTTTCATGTTGTCAGAATGAGTTGAGTGTGCATACAGAAAAAGAGCTGAACGCTCCTATCCTGAGCTCCCATATTTTTATTTAGAAGAAGAAGAGTTGGTTTTTATACCCTGCTTCTCTCTGCCTTTTTAAGGAGTCTCAAAGCGTCTTACAATCACCTTCCCTCCCCCTCCCCACAATAGGTACCTTGTGAGGTAGGTGAGGCTAAGAGAGTTCTGAGAGAACTGTAACTAGCCCAAGGTCACCTAGAAGGCTGCATGTGGGGAATCTAATCTGGTTGGGGAGGGGCTGTGGCTCAGTGGTAGAGCCTCTGCTTGGCATGCAGAAGGTTCCAGGTTCAATCCCTGGCATCTCCAGTTAAAAAGACTAGGCAAGTAGGCGATGTGAAAGACCTCTGCCTGAGACCCTGGAGAGCTGCTGCCAGTCTGAGTAGACAATACTGAGTTCGATGGACCAAGGGTCTGATTCACTATAAGGCAGCTTCACGTGTTCATTAGAGTCCACCACTCATGTGGAAACCCTGACCTGGATGGCCCAGGCTAGCCTGATCTCGTCAGATCTCAGAAGCTAAGCAGGGTCAGCCCTGGTTAGTATTTGGATGGGAGACCACCAAGGAAGTCCAGGGTTGCTGTGCAGAGGAAGGCACTGGCAAACCACCTCTGTTAATCTCTTGCCATGAAACCCCCCCAAAAAAGGTCGCCATAAGTTGGCTGCGACTTGATGGCACTTTACACACACACACACTCATGTGGAGGAACAGGGAATCAGATCCAGTTCTCCAGATTAGAGTCCACCACTCTTAACCACTACACCACTGTGGCTCTCAATTGATTATAACAGTATACATTTATTTAGTACATCTTTATCCCATCTTTCCTCTGAGGACCTCAGGGCCGTGGACTTCATCCTCCTCTCCTCCAAAACAACTCTATGGTAAACTAGGCTGATAGAGTGACTAGCCCAGGGTCACCCAGAAAGCTTCCATGGCAGAACAGGAATTTGGACCTGAGCATCCTATATCCTAGTGACCTAGTCTGACACCATAACCACTATACCAATGTACTGTAAGTGCAAATGCATTTTAGTACGGTAATTATTGGATGGAAAGATTTTTCCAGGTTTTCCACCTGGAAACTGGGATCTTATCATTTTGTTATGGAATGTTGAAAGGGACAGTTTGCCCCATTTTTAACTTGAAAAAAAGGAGGGGAAAACAGTTTTGAGTATAAAGGTTTTTAGGGTTCCCTGATGCTGTTTGGGGACAGATGCTAACTACTTATATGCCTAAAGGTAAAGGTCCCCTGTGCAAGCACCGGGTCATTCCTGACCCATGGGGTGACGTCACATCCCGACGTTTCCAAGGCAGACTTTGTTTCCGGGGTGGTTTGCCAGTGCCTTCCCCAGTCATCTTCCCTTTACCCCCAGCAAGCTGGGTACTCATGTATGCCTACTTGCTTCTTATCTGTGTGAGTAAAGTGCAGTCAAGTCACAGCAGACTTATGGCGACCCCTTTTGGGGTTTTTCATGGCAAGAGACTAACAGAGGTGGTTTGCAAGTGCCTTCCTCTGCACAGCAACCCTGGACTTCCTTGGTGGTCTCCCATCCAAGTACTAACCAGGGCCGACCCTGCTTAGCTTCTGAGATCTGACGAGATCAGGCTAGCCTGGGCCATCCAGGTCAGGGCTGCTTCCTATCTACACTACCTATATATTTCCAAATAAACAGATATTACAAATGCAGCACAAGTCTCCAGTACACACTCTTTTTCTCCCTCACAGGAAACTGACCTTTTACAGCAGCCAAGAACTTCCTATCATTCTGGGACTGTGGAGTGCCAAACAATACCATAAAATGACATCTATTCCATTAAAAAAAAGATTATTGTTTTTATTAGCCCATAACTTGTCAGTTGCTGCAAAGAAGCGCTTCGAGGAAGGGAATATGTGTTGAGCAGAATCTGCAGAGCTCGGAGTGAATCCTCTGTACCCTTAACAAGAACATGTATGTGTGTGTGCACACAGCTGTGCACACTCCAAGCCTTGGTGAGAACATGAAGCATTTTCAGCTGGATCTGTTACCTCATTCCAAAACTGAGTTGCTAGGTCTGCTCAAGCGCCAGAGAAAACTAGCTGCCAGAAGGGTCAGACCCCAGGGCTAGACAAGAAAAACTAAACTTATTTCCTGGAAGAAACAAAACACAAACCACCCGACTACTTCAGACTTTTTGGAAGAAGGAAGGAAGGAAGGAAGGAAGGAAGGAAGGAAGGAAGGAAGGAAGGAAGGAAGGAAGGAAGGAAGGAAGGAAGGAAGGAAGGAAGGAAGGAAGGAAGGAAGGAAGGAAGGAGCCAACCCCTAAGTTTAAAAGACAACAAGAAGGACAACAACAACCAGGGAAATGTGTTGAGGTTGCAACAGCAGCCCACAGAAAGACAATGGGCACAATCAATTACAGTGGAACTGCTAGCGAAACAAAGTTAGGGGGAGTGAAGGGGTGGGAACAACGAGACTTTAACTTCTTTTGTCTCTAGCTCGGTTCTCTCTTCCCTCTTTCCCTTGAGTGGGCCCTTGCTATTCAGAGCCAAATTATATTGAACAAACAGAATGAGGAGGCTGGCATCGCAGAAGCAAAACAAGAAGCTAGAGAAAGCATCTGGGTGAGCACGTCAGCACAGGAGCTGCCCAACCTTGTCAGGCTCAGTGTGGATGATGGTTGAGATTTGGTGTCCTTCTGCCTTCCCTGTTCTTTTGTCTTCACAATGGAGGGGATTTTTAGTGTCTCTGGGAAGAACTGAGGCTGGAAGCGTCACTTACACGCTCTTCCCATTGTTTGTACTGCCAGAACAAACATCCCCCTATCTACCCTGTCAAAATATGGTATTGAAACAAAAGGAGATTAAGATCCTCCCCTCCTACTCTGCTCAGGGCATGCCTGGGACTCCTAGACGCTGATTGGAATGGCAATTGCTGGTTTGTCTTTGTCTTCTAGGATAATAGCTAATTTTACTCCTGTGGCAACTTCTGTGTTAACTATGTGGACCCCATATCATATCCATGCCGTCATTGCTCTGGCTCCTTATTTGCACTGTTTCTAGGGTTGCCAACTGCCAGGTAGTAGCAGGAGATCTCCTGCTAATACAACTGATCTCCAGCTGATAGAGATCAGATCACCTGGAGAAAAATGGCCGCATTGGCAATTGAACTCTATGGCATTGAAGTTCCTCCCCTCCCCAAACCCCACCGTCCTCAGGCTCCGCCCCAAAAATCTCCCGTCGATGGCGAAGAGGGACCTGGCAACCCTGTTTCCCTTACTGCATGCTTCTTTGTTGATGATGGGTAATGCTGCCATTGGGTGAAGTTGCTTTCACAAGCTGCTTCTGTGCAGGAAAACAACTCTTCCGGTACCAGTGTGGCTGCTAATATCCCTCCAGTGCTATCCCCACATTATTCTGCTTTAGCACTTACAACAAATTATGCCCCTTTACCCACTTAACTCACTAATTCCTACCCACCAAGCTGTGATTTCTGAAAAGTACTCTGTGTCTTCCATTCGTTTGGCAAACAGAAGGTGCTAATGGACCCCATCCTCCCAGACTAATAAAAAAAGGCAGTCCCATTACTAAGGTAATGGAAGGGGAAGATGCGGGGGACTGGAGCAGCATCAGAAGAAGAATGGCAACACAAGGGGAAAAGCCAAGGCTGGATACCAAAGCTAAAGTGGACTGGAACTCTTTCGCAAAGCACCTTCCTGTAAGATCTCACTTCAAAAAGGATGTGGAAAGTATGGAGCGGGTGCAGAGGAGAGCGACAAGGATGATCAGGGGCCTGGAGACCAAGCCCTGAGAGGAAAGGCTGGGGGGTTGGGAATGTTTAGTCTGGAGAAGAGGAGTTTGAAGGGGGACATGATTGCTCTCTTTATGTATTTGAAGGGCTGTCACTTAGAGGAGGGCAGGGAGCTGTTCCTGTTGGCAGCAGAGGATAGGACTCACAGTAATGGGTTTAAATTGCGGGCGGAAAGGTACCAACTGGATAGTAGGAAAAACTTTTTTTACAGTATGGTACTCTTTTTTTACAACTCTTACAGTAAGAGTTGTTTGACAGTGGAATTAGCTACCTAGGGAGGTGGTGAGCTCCCTTTCGCTGGCAGTCTTTAAGCAGCAGCTGGACAAGCACTTGTCAGGGATGCTCTAGGCTGATCCTGCATTAAGTAGGGGGCTGGACTAGATGGCCCGTATGGCCCTTCCAACTCTATGATTCTATCTTTGGCACAACCCTGAAGTTCTCATTCCCCAACTCAAACTAAGCCTTTGCAAATGAAAATGAACTGAGTATGTGTTTCCCTCCCACCCCGATCTTCTTTCTCTTTCTCTGTTGTCTCTACTCTGTCAAATTTTAGATTGCGACAAGATAGTTTTCTTGTTGCTGCGTCCATTACCAGTGATGGGGCTCTATCAGTCACTACACTAGGCAGTCTTTATATGCAATGGATACCACTACCATGGTATTCATAGAATTAAAATCCTGCAAGCATGTGGGTGCCTGCTTCAGGGACCCAAAAACCAGGAACCGTTCGAGTGAAGGCCTTTTTGCCACTCACTTATCCATCTCCAGCAAGTACTGATGGTGTTGTGAACCATGGAATGATGGAAGCACTAAAAAGGCAAAGTGCTACTTTTTTTTAGGGTGGTGCTGAAAGAGCATGCGAGCTTTCCAACAACACAGAACACTTTGACTGTGTCTGCATTCCCCTGTGGGTGCTGGCTAGGTGAACAGAAGAAGGAAGGCTCCGATTTCTTGTATTTCCATGGTGAGAGAGGACTAGAGAGTGAGAGTGGTTAGAAAGTTGAACTAATTATTTAACTCATTTTATCCCACCCTTCTTCCAAGGAGATCTGTGTGTATGCCACCTAGTTTTTCCTGTCCTCTGTTTTTATTATCGGGACAACTCTGTGAGGTAGCTGAGGTATGCAAGAGAATGGCTGGCCTAATGCCACCCAGTAATTTCCATGGCAAGCAGGGATTTCAGCCCCATCTCCCCTGGTCCCAATCCAATACTCAAACTGTTACATCATGCTAAGAACAGAGAGTCTCAGGTTCAAATCCTTGCTCAGCGTGGTGGCCAGCGTGGCGTAGTGGTTAAGAGGGGTGGTTTGGAGCAGTGGAGTCTGATCAGGAGAACCGGGTTTGATTCCCCACTCCTCCATATGAGTGGCGGAGGCTAATCTGGTGAACTGGATGTGTTTCCCCACTCCTACACACGAAGCCAGCTGGGTGACCTTGGGCTAGTCACAGCTCTCTTAGAGCAATCTCAGCCCCAGATACCTCACAGGGTGTCTGTTGTGGGGATGGGATGGGAAGGTGATTGTAAGCCGGTTTGATTCTCCCTTAAGTGGCAGAGAAAGTCGGCATATAAAACCAACTCTTCTTCTTCTCAGCTGTGACAGTCCCTGGGTGGTCTCTTAGCCAGCCTCTTTCTCTCTCTTTTGTTCACCTTAGTATACCCCAGGGGATATTTGCAAGGATAAAAGAGGCAGGGAGAACCATGTAGGCCAACCTAAGCTTTTCAGGGGACTGGATAAAGGTGATAGACAGATTTGTTTCTAATCCTATAGAGTGCTGCTGTATCTACCCATAGTCACCAGTACTCTGTGGAATACATGGAAAAGCCACAAGTTGCCATGTCCTCTGGCTATGAATAATTTCAATTTATTTATTTGACAGGACACACACACACACATTTCTTTAGAACAAGACTTAAGGTAGCTTTACTTATTGGTTTACTACAAACACTCCATTTTCACCATTTGGGGAGAAAAGCAGGGTACAAACAAACAAATGTTTCCTGGTGTATTATCTATGCGGGGGTTGCTCAGAAAACAGTAGTAAGGTGCCAAAGTACCCATTTGCCTCTGGTTCTGAGGGATCCCTAGGTGTTAGTTTGAAGGCCCTGGAAAATGTTCTGAGTTGAAATGCCACGCTTCGTGGTTTGCTCCCTGCACTGCAGAGACATCTTTTGCCTGTGGATCAAAGAAGAAATCTCCAAGCCATTTCCGGCTTCCAGGGAAAGATGAATGTGTTGCTTGGTGGATCCACCACACTTGCAAGAAATCAGCTGGGAAAGTTCTTGTTTTCCCTTTGAGGTGCACTGAGTGTCTGAAGCCTTTCACACCTTCCTAAAGGACCTCATGGCTTCAGGGAAGCAGTGCACTTCCCATCGTAAACCAGAAGGAAAAATATTCCTCACAGATGATGTTCAGGAGGTGCATGCACAAAGAATGCACATTGTTTGTACCATTCTGGGCACCCGGGTTGGGGAAAAGGGGTGAGAGATCTGGAATCAATGTGGGGGAGTTCATAATCAGTCGCTGTCAAATGTATGGTAGAACAGAAAGCCAAAACGGGCACAGGTTTTGAAAGCCTGCTAGCTTTGGAGACACATCCCAGAAGGGACAGAACCGGGTTTGATTCCCCACTCCTCCACATGAGTGGCGGAGGCTCATCTGGTGAGCTGGATGTGTTTTCCCACTCCTCCACATGAAGCCAGCTGGGTGACCTTGGGCTAGTCACACTGTCTCAGCCCCACCTACCCCACAGGGTGTCTGTTGCAGGGAGGGGAAGGTGATTGTAAACTGGATTGATTCTTCCTTAAGTGGTGGAGAGAGTCGGCATATAAAAACCAACTCTCCTGCTACAGCAGGACTAGAAAGGAGAGGGGTTTCAGATGAAAACAGCTCTGGCTCAATAAATAAATAAATAAATAAACCCGCACAAACATGGGCCACCATAATTGAAGCCAGATTTTCCACACAGCAAGACAAAAGGCTGCAGCTCGCCTAAGGGGCTCCGTCTGCAGAAAGGTCCCCCCTCCGCTCAGTCAGCCCCTTCCCCACCAACTCCATCCTCCTCCCGCTCCTCTATTTACAAATTAAACACGTTCATAAAAATTAATCGATGGTGTCAGGGAGGTGAGAGGAGGCGGGGAGGGGGGGGAAGGCCAGCCCCAGCCATTTATGCACGGGAGGCTTTGCCTTGGATTTGCCGCTCTCTAGATGCACATTTCCCAATCCGAATTCTCAAAACTCTGCACGGGGGCTTATTTTTGGGCTCTTTCACACATACACTGCATCATGCACTTTAAGGATCATTTGCAAGTAGATTTTGCCATTTTACCCAGTAAAATCCAGCGGCAAAGTGCATTGGAAGAGCGGTATTGGGGATGTGTGAAAGTGCTCTTTTTTGACCACCTATGCACGGGAGGGTTTGCCTGGGATTTGCTGCTCTCTAGATGTACATGATTCCCCCCATCTGAATGCTCAAAACTCTGCACGGAGGCTCATTTTGGAGTTCTGAGAATCTGGATGGAGAAAATGTCCCTCGAGAGGGTGGCAAACCCAAGGCAAAACCTCGCACGCAGAGAGGGAGAGCAATGCCTCTCTCCTCGCTGCGGTTCAGAACAATAGGGAGGCAACTTTCACCCTCTAGGTGAGGGCAGGAGCAAGAGAGAGGAAAGGCATTTCCAGGAACAGAAGGGCGCGGAAAGGTTAAGAATGGGGGCTCCTCCTGAGCAGCCCTCTCCTCAACATCTCCCACCGCCCCAGGGCGGACCTGCTGCTCTTCCCCGCCCCTTCTTCGCGCCACTTGCACGGGAGGTTGTGCCTGGGATTTGCCGCTGTCTAGGTGCACATTTCCCCCCATCCGAATTCTCAAGGCTCAACAATAAGGCCCCCATGCAGAGTTTTGAAAAACTCAAAAATAAGCCCCCACGCAAAACTCCAATAACAAATGCAAATAAGCCCCCTTGCAGTTTTGAAAAACCCAAAAATAAGCCCCCATGCAAAACTCCAATAACAAATCCAAATAAACCCCCATGCAGTTTTGAAAAACCCAAAAATAAGCCCCCATGCAAAACTCCAATAACAAATCCAAATAAGCTTCCCAATCAATCAATCTTTATTAAAAACAGTCATAGAATAGCACAGCTCTTCACAATTTACCAGTAAGCTTCCCATGCAAAATTCAAAAATAAGCCCCCACGCAAAACTCCAATAACAAATAAGCCCCCAGGCACAGTTTTGAAAAACCCAAAAATAAGCCTCCATGCAAAACTCCAATAACAAATGCAAATAAGCTTCCCAATCAATCTTTATTAAAAGACAGTCATAGAATAGCACAGCTCCTCACAATTTACCAATAAGCTTCCCATGCAAACCTCAAAAGTAAGCCCCCCATGCAGAGTTTTGAGAATTCGGATGGGGGGGGGAATGTGCACCTAGAGAGCGTCAAATACAAGGCGAAACCTCCCCTGCACAAGCGGTGAGGACGGCCCAGATTCGGAGTGTCGATTGGGGAGGGGGGTGGCTGCTCCCCCCGGAACGGTTCCGCCCCGTCTGCAGGCGCTTTGGAAAGCTTCCCGCCGCTTTTCAAGGCGCCCTACGCCGGAGAAGGCGGGCATTTTGAAGCCTATATGGGGATGTGCCCTGACCTGGATGACCCAGGCGAGCCTGTTCTCATCAGATCTCAGAAACTAAGCAGGGTCGGCCCTGGTTAGTATTTGGATGGGAGACCACCAAGGAAGTCCAGGGTCCCTACGCAAAGGAAGGCACTGGCAAACCACCTCTGTTAGTCTCTTGCCTTGAAAACCCTACTGGGTTGACACACACACACAAATATGGGGGTGAAGCTTGGATTCTGGAATGGAACTAAAAGTCGTCTTATCTTCTCTCCAGCCCAAGGAAGGAAGGAAAAAACTAAGCTTGCAAGAGCCAATCTCACATTTGCCCTAGCTTTTGGAGCCTGTGTGGGGGCATTAGGAATTTTGAGAGAAGGTGCAGAAAAGAAGCAACCAAAATGACCAGGGGGCCAGAGCAACTGCCCTATGCGCTTAGGGCTGCATAGCTTGGAAAGAAGGTGGTTAAGGGGAGACATGATAGAGGTCTATAAAATTATGCATGCTATGGAGACACTGGACAGGGAGAAGCTTTTCTCCCTCTCTCCTAATATTAGAGCATGAGGTCATCAGCTGCAGCTGGAAGGTGAGAGATTCAAAACGGATAAAAGGAAGTATTTCTTCACACAACTTGTACTTAAACTGTAGAACTCCCTGCCCCAGGATGTGGTGATGGCTGCCAACTTGGAAGGCTTTAAGAGGGGAGTGGACATGTTCACGGAGGAGAGGGCTATCCAAGGCTTCTAGCAGAAATGGATATACTAGTCATGATGCATACCATCTTCAAAGTTTTTAAGTAGAGGTTAGATGGCCATCTGTTAGCAATGCTGATTCTATGACCTTAAGCAGATGATGAGAGGGAGGCATCTTGGCCATCTTCTGTCTTGTTTGTGGCTTCCTAGAGGCACCTGGTTGGCCACTGTGTAAACAGACTGCTGGACTCGATGGGCCTTGGTCTGATACAGCAGGGCTTTTCTTATGTTCTTATGAGAGGGGGTGATGAACGCTTCCCAAAAAAATGGGTCCTAGAAGGGGTGGAGCCAAACCCCAAAGGGTGGTAAGGAGGGAGCCAGGAGAACCTCAATGGGAAGGGGCCACCACTAAAAAAAAGCCCTGTCCCCACCCCTGCCCCACTTCCCAGGGCAAGAACACAACAAGCAGGTCTTTGGGAAAACAGTACACCATGACTAAACTCAGAGAAACTAAGCAAGCTAGGTGGGATGGAAGAAGATGTGAAATCCCACCAGAAGTCACCAGCCAATCATGATGTAAAGGAGGGGTTTGGAGGGATTTCTGGGAATATGCAAGGGTTGTTACAGCCCAACTCCCCCAACATTTTCAAGTCAATATATTGTTTCCCCAGAAGTCCTATTCCCAGTTTGAGCCGTCCATCTCATTTTTTGGGGGGGGGGGAGTTTTCAGTCTAGTTCCATCCTACACAGCTTGTGGTCATACCAGGAGCAATGCAGAGGTTGATGGATACCACAAACCTAATGCAGCAAATTAGATGTGTGAGTTAGGGGTGTTTTAAAGGAAAGGGAAGTCTGTCAAAATCTGAATATTTTCCGTACTACTAAGACTCCAAGTTAAAAACAAAGAAAACAGCAACAAAACCTCATTATAAGAAGACCCAAAATCAGCCTTTTAAGATCCAGTTAAATCCTTAGCCCCACCACACTTTCTAGAAGAGATTTTTTTTAAAGACTGTGAAGGAGAAGGAATCTTGCCATAAAGAAGAGAGTGGTTATGGGGGGTAGATTAATTTGAGCTGTCTACAGATTAAAGAGTTTAAACTTCGATCCCAGGTGCATTTATCTGGCTGAAAGTAACAAGTAAGCTGGGCTCCAAAATGTCCAAGCAAGCTCCTGGTTCTTATGTGCAGGGTGGTGTCTGAGTCCATCGTTCACAGTCAACCAATTCACCACCACTGCAATGTCTCCATACAGGCAGCACAGGCTTCATGAAGAAAGCAATTTATTTCCTCTAAAAAGCAGGGACAAGTAATGTTTTGATGGGAGCAGGGGAAAACATTTACATTGCATATTGTCTTTTAGATAATCCGCAGCAGCAGCAGCTAACTAATTTCCGTTGAGGTTCCTGCCCGAATGAAGCCTTTATAATTGACAATGAGACCTATAAATCAGTCACTTAATTATCCCATAGAATCGATCCGCTACCTTACTGGAAGCGGGACAGAGGGGGCTTCAAACATAGCAAAATTTCCTGAAGGGAGTCCGTGCACATTTGTTCACGACATGCATGTAGATTGTCAGGCTGATTCACACGTGCAGGTCGATTACAGATCAAATACCACAGGCAGGAAGTTTCATACTGCCTCAGGTCAACCCACCACAATGCTTTTCAACAGAATCAGCTCACACGTTCATCAGTGACTCGTTGGGTCGTCCATTCAACAAATGCGATGTGCATGGGTGTGTAAACCAATCCTCAGGATACTGGTCCTGCAGTCTTGTAATTCACTTGCATGTACACACTTTTTGGGGAGGGACGATCAACCATGACCCTTTAGCTGTGTTTCCCTAAAAGCCTGGGTGCAGGTAAGGTTGATCGCCCCTGAATCTAAATGCAAGATCAAATTCCTACTCTAAAACCACTTTTCCTCTCCTCAGGTGTCAAGCCCAGCAATCTCCCAAACAAGAACAACATGGACACAACAGTAGAAAAGAGTCGGAGTCCAGTGGCACCTTAAAGACTAACAAAATTTCTGGCAGGGTGTGAGCTTTCCTGAGCCACAGCTCACTTCTTCAGATACAGCTAGAATGTGAATTGTTAGTCTTTAAAGGTGCTACTGGATTCCTGTTCTTTTCTACTGCTAGTGACAGGCTAACACAGCTACCCATCATGATCTATCTCCGTGGAAGGGAAACAACAGATTTCCCAGAGGTACTTTTCACACGTGTTTGGGCACACAGATCTACACTTCCCTCCCCTCCCCCTGGACACTAGTCTGTCTGTCTGTCTGTCTGTCTCGTCTGCATGGAGTTTATCTCTGTTCAGGAAAGATGTGCAATCTGAACTGGCTCTAGAAAACATTTCAAGTCACACGAGTCTAAAGAAGCAACTCAATGAAGAATTAAATGTCCATCAGACTTCTTTCTTTCTTTCTTGAGGGGAAAGAGTTTGCTTCCTTCGTTTTGTTTTAAAATGCTTTACTTCACCGACCAGGCTCCACTCTGTCTTCCCCCCCCCTCCGCCCGACGGCT
This sequence comes from Euleptes europaea, assembly GCF_029931775.1. Taxonomy (NCBI): domain Eukaryota; kingdom Metazoa; phylum Chordata; class Lepidosauria; order Squamata; family Sphaerodactylidae; genus Euleptes; species Euleptes europaea. The sequence continues at coordinate 66,742,734 of NC_079320.1, read as the reverse complement.
CTTCGGGGCGGTTTATTGGGGTGGCCCGCAGAGGACCCGTCCCGTCCAGGCTGGACGCTGCGCCTCGGCGGCCCTTTCCCTTTTGGGCCGGAGCCTCCGCTGACTGATCCCAGCGCCCTCCCCGTCATTAGCAGAGCTGGCCGGCTCCGACACACAATGGGGCGGGCAAGGAGGCGAGGGATGGGGCGGCGGGGGATTGACTGCCACGCAGTGGGGCGCCGCTCCCGGCAAATGGCGTGCAGACAGCTGGGTCGGGGCAGGAGCTTTCTGCCCGAGGGCACATATGGTGTGAATCTCCCCCTGCTTTCTATCAGCCCCCCCCCCACCTAGATAAGAAAAAAATAAACACACAGGCATGTCAGGGCCAAAAGGGGGGCGGCGGCGGCTCTGGAGAAGAGAGATCTCTGGCCCTGTTCCCAAATAGGACCACACATGGATGACACCCCTGCTCTTCTCTGTCCCACAATCTTGTAGGATCTTACATCAACAGGGCGGGTTCAAAGGGCTCTCGGGGCCCCTCTGGAGCATCCCGTGTGGAAGGAAGGGGGGCTGCGGCCGTATATCTGCCCTGCTTTTTTTTTTTTAATGGATTTAATTAATGGATAAGTTGACCGAAACGTTGAGCGTAAAGAAGAGGTGGAGAACCTCAGTCTTTATCTGAGTTCTCCAAACTGGGGGAGGGGGGGGAGAAGAGGGATAAGTCACATTTGCAAAGGCTTCACCCGGACTGGTCGCAAGAAGGCAGATTGTATTTGCAAGTTTAGCGGCAGGCTGGAAATACCGCAGGATTGCAAAACAAAATAAAATTAAAAAAAAATCAAGAAGGACGTGGCTGTGAGATCGTCCTGATCCCACGTGGAAATGTGTAGCAGAACCTCACTAACGATCATAACAAAGGCATTATTCAAATCAGGCACCTAATTGCAACCAGACGGTGCCTTTTCTTTCCCGCTCTGGTTTCCCTCCTCTCCTTCCCTCCCTCTCCCCCTTATCTTGCTTCTCTCCCCCCTCCCCTTTCCAGAGCTCATTCTTCACATCTGGCCCGGACAAAAAAGCCCTGCAACAAAAGTCTCCTTTATCAGTTTCCAGGCTTTATCTCCACGGGGGAAAAAGACCATCATCTCCCTCCCCAAATGATACGTTGACGGTTTTCAGGACCATCCGCTGCTCAGTTAGGGAGCAGCAACGGGGGGGGGGGGGGGAGAAGGCGATTTCGTTCATCAGAGGGAACTTGAACAGCTTAAATCCACACGATTGGTAGGATGGGGGTTGCTCAGCCTCTTTCCTGCCTTTCAGATGAGTTACCAATGCGGTGTGTGTAAAGTGCCTTCAAGTCGCAGCCGATTTATGGTGGTTTGCCAGTGCCTTCCTCTGCACAGCAACCCTGGTATTCCTTGGTGGTCTCCCATCCAAATACTAAGCAGGGCTGACCCTGCTTAGCTTCTGAGATCTGACGAGATCAGGCTAGCCTGGGCCATCCAGGTCAGGGCGAGTTACCAATAGACCACCTTTAAAAAGAAAAAAAAGCTGATCCCTGTTCAAACGCACTGGCGATTCTCACAGCTCCTAACACGCAACTCTCCTCTTTGAATGCGGAGCGCTGGTTTTTTCACCTGGCGTTCAGATAGGGTTGCAATCCCCAGATCCCCCCCCCCCGTTCCTGGCTCTGGCGGGCGTCCCACTCAAAACTCCGGGGAAACTCTGGAACCGCTGGGTTGCCTCGAAAGCAATCTGCTTCCTCGGGCTTCCCCCCCTCCTTCTCTACTCATAACATAAACCTGTATTTCCTGTATTAGCAATCCAGCCATAACAACCGCCAGCAACGTAGGTTTTATTAGGATCTCCCCTCCTCCTTTGGCGTTGGACGGACCCTCCTGCGCCTTGCCCGTCCCTTCCAAGCATTACGGTATCCTGTTAGCATTCCAAACAAGGGGGCTGTTCATAGGTTCGCCTCCAGTGGTTTCCTGGAGCCACATGTGGAAGTAATAGCGAGGGGCTGCGTGCTCGCCCGAAGGAGCTCTCGCGAAGAGCGTGCAGACGAAGGGGACTAGAGGGGGTCCTCCGGCGTGAAACGTGATGGTTCCGCAGCCTTTCGCTCGGCTACCCATTCCTCGGGGTTTATCCCCTGCCCGCTTCAGCGTCTGGCTGCCCCTTAGCATTTCCATATGCTCTCAGTTCGCAAGCTGACCCCTTACTTCAGGCCCCATCGAGGCAGACGTCTCGCGGAGGGAAAGCAGGGATGAAAACTCGCACCCCTTTCCCATTTTTGCGCCCTGTAGGATCAGGTTTCGGGAGTGCTGGAATCTCGGCCTTGGCACGTCGGTTCTGCCTAGAAGCCGAGTGGCTTCAGGGGTCGGAACCAGCGCTGGAAGCCCCAAGAGAGCTCGGCGGGACTTGGCTTATCTCTCAGGCGCATCCGTGTCCACGGCTCAGACGCGGAGGAGGTTCACCGGCGCCCCCCACCTTGCGCGCACAGATCGGGGGAAAGCCTGGGCGAGAAAGCGAAGCGAGTGGGATTGGAGGACGACGCCCCTGGACAAACGGGGAAGAGGGAGAAGGCGAGAAAGGGACGGCTTAAGGGGAAGATGGAGGGGTTGGAAACGCCCGCGCCAGGACCCCCGGGGGTTCGTTGCTGTCCTGGCACGCATGGAAATGGATCTGATTGCTAACCCCCCCCCAACGCGCTCTCTTTCCTGGGGCGACACTGCCCCCTTGGCCTCAACAGCGGAACAGCGACCCCAAAATCCCAACCAGTTGCGCCCTCTCCAAGCCCCGTTTCCTCCGAACTAGACAGAAAATAAATAGCAGCCTCCCCGGAGCCTTGCTAGATTGTACCTACATCGACGGGTCGGTCTCTTTTGGCGCAGCCCAATGCCAACAACCGAGGGCTCAAAGCGAGGGCTGACGTCCGAAGCGGGTTTGCTCAGGGGGAAGAAAGTCCCACTGGGAAAAGTCACTTCCAGTCCAATGTGTCCAGAACTGGAGCAGGACAATATCCCACACTGGCAAGGCCTTCTTCCCAGAACGATACCTATTTCCGTAGTGGTTGATCTGGGGCAGAACCTAAAGAGAGCCCCCCCCCCCCGGGATTTATATGTCCAGCGTTCACAAAGGAGAGGGCATCCTTCCAAGCCGCCTGTTGTGTTCTTTGCATTCATTACTGCTTCATAGTAACTCGGAGTACACCCCAGTCTCTAGAAAGGGGGGCATTAAACCCCCAAGTCCTGACTCTCGGCCACCTTACAGGGCGAGAATGGAGCCCAGTCTATGCGTCTGAACCCGGCACCGTCCCTGGGAAAGTGCGAGGAGGGGAAACCTGGCTTTCGTTCACAACATTGGGACCCTGGGGGTATCGACTCCCTCCTTGCCCTGCAAATCGCCCCCCTCCCATCCTCAGGCCCTACCAAATGGTCAAGCCCCCTGCCCATCATCCCCCACCCATACACACACCTCTTTCTCCCCCACCTCAGATGAAGTCTGGATGCCCCCCCCCCGCCCCGCCTGCATAAGAGCCAAGCCACAGAGCTCCAGGCGCCGAGCGAACCAGGCAGGCTCTTATTGTGAAGGAGGCGTGGCGAGCTGGGGGGGGGGTTCATTTCCTGACAGCTATTTACTCGAAGCAAATGATTACTTTGGGCAGGAGAAACTGCAACATCGCATCGATTACAAGCCACGGTTTCGGAGGCCGTGGCGCTCACACGGAGAGGGACCGGAGACCTTTTGCAAAATCCTTCTCGGGAACCATAACGGATTATTAAGAAAGACCCGAGGAGGTAAGAAGAGGGGGTTCGCCCCCCCGCTGTCTGGAAACTTTTCCAAATCGGCTTCAGGGAGAAGAAGGAAGCACCTGGAAGGGGGGGGGGAACAGATTTTGCAGCCGGGCCTCAGGCAAGTCGATGCCAAACTCCCAGGGTCAGCTTTTATTTAGGCACGGGAGGTTTGCCTTGGATTTACTACTCTTTAGATGCCCTTTCCCCCCATCCAGTCTCAAAGCTCAACAATAATCCGCCGTGCAGAGTTTGGAGAATTCGGATGGGGGAAATGTGCATCTGTGTGTGTAAAGTGCCGTCAAGTCGCAGCCGACTTATGGTGACCCCTTTTGGGGTTTTCGTGGCAAGAGACTAACAGAGGAATGTGCATCTAGAGAGCGGCAAACCCAACGCAAAGCCTCCCGTGCATAAACGGCCAGCGTGCCCGAAGGTTGCAGCCGTAGGTTGAAAGCAACCCAGACGGGAAGGTTTGGGGTCTGCGCTGGAAGCGCGCGGGGCTCTTTCGGTCCCTCGGCACTACAGCGCCAGAGGATCCGGATCGGGGGGATGGACCGGACCGGATGGTGGACGGCGGGGGGGGGGAGAGCGGAGCGGGAGGGGGCCCCACCCGGGCCGCTTGCATTCGGATCGGCTTGGCTGCGGGGCCGGGAGTCGCTCCGGCGGAGCCCTTGCCAACTCGGGTCTGAAGGGAGGCGGCGGCGCTGGCGGAAAAAAGGCCTCTTGCTCTCTCTCTCTCACTCTCTCTGGCTATTTATTCCTGGAAGGTTTTGCCTTGGAGTTGCCACTCTTTAGAGGCACTTTTCCACCATTCGTACCCTCAAAACTCAACAATCAGCCCCCATGCAGAGTTTTGAGAATTCAGACGGGGGAAATGTGCATCTAGAGAGGGGCAAATCCAAGGCAAAACCTACCTTGCATAAATGGCCCCTCTCTCATTGGGAGAAAACGCACGGTCGCTTGAGCCTCCTTTCTTCCCTGTTCCAGCCAGGATCGAACGCACGACCGTGCGTTCGATCCTGGCTGGATCCTGGCTGGAACAGGGAAGAAAGGAGGCTCAAGCGACCGCGCGTTTTCGCCCTTTCTCTCTCTCTCTCTGGCAGCGCTAATGACTACCAGATTCGGCGGAGCCTCGGAGGGGCCACCGCGCCGCATTCCTGCAGCTGGGCTGGGAGGAGGGGGCTGGGGGGCTGGGAGGCAGGCGGCAGGGCGGGCGGCCGCGGCGGATCCCTGGAGGGGAGGGGAGAGGGGGGGGCGCGTGCGCGCGCTCGCCTGCCCCAATCTGGAGTGAAGCCCCTTTCGGCGCCTGTGTGTGTTGAAACAGCCGGGGCCATCTGCGGATGACTCACGGGGCGGGGGACGGGCCCAAGGCACCGGGCTCCTGCGTCCAGCCCGGGCGCAGCGGGGGTCGGGGACCGATCCCGAGCCTCTTGAGCCAGGTAAGGCAGGAGGAGAGGGGCTCCGGCGTCTCTGTCTTTCTCGGCTCCAGCCTGCCCCCCCTCTCTTCCCCGCCAGCTCTCCCTTCCTCCCCTGCCTGCTTGCTTTTCCTCCCAAATTCCTCCAAACTGCGGGCGTTCACACCGGCGATCCTGGCGTTTGGGTTCACACCCTGCGGGTAACGTTGTCAGTCCCGAAGGCCTCCTGGCCTCTGGCTCTTTTCTACCGGGGTTTGGGTGTGGGGTGTCTTTCAAGCCTCCAACGGGGAGGAAAGCGCCCCGGGGTGGAGCGCCGACCTCTCCAGATCCCTTCCGAAGGAGGCACCGCCGCTTTGGGTCAGTTTCTTGCCAACCGAGGCATTTCCCACTCCCCTGGGTCAGCCCAGCCCGGGTCCCGCCACGGAAAGTGGGGCTAGGAGAAAGACGTCGGGGGTGAAGGTTTTTTTTTTGGGGGGGGGGTGTTCAAGAGGACGGCTTGTTTGCGTGGCGAGTGGGGTTGCCTTGGAAAAGTGCTGGGCGGGCGCACCAGGAAACGGCTCGCCTTGCCGCGTTGCTCAACGTTTTCTTTGGACGGCGACCATCCGGCGGTTCGTGGGCGACGCGGCCGGACAGCTGGCTGGAGCCAAGGAGGCTCTTGGGGCTCGGAGCCACCCCCCCCCGGCCCTACCGAGCGAGAGGGACGCGGGAGCCCGGATTAACCCTCTCCCCTGGAGGTCTCGCCGCCTGGCTGGCTGCTTGTTGGCCAAACCTCCGCCCGCAAAGGAGGCGCAGCCCGGAATTTGCGCCTCCGGCGTTTCCCAGTTTCTCGGGACGGCTCTAAAGGAGAAGGCTTCGGGGACGCCGTTTCCACCGACGACTCGCCGCCCTGACCCGGGTGCCGAGGATCGGCCCGGCCCTCCGCCAAGAACTCTCCTTCTCTTGGGACTAACTCGACGGGACGCCCCTGGGATGCCAGTCGCGACGCCCCCTCCGCGCGCTCTTGCCACTGCGCCCCCGAACCATCCAAACGGTGTCCAATCCGGAGACCCCCGATTCTAATATGAGACCGAGGGGAGGGAGGATCGCCCCCCCGCCGCAGAACTTGCCGTTGGACCGATTTTTCCGGGTCCTTGCTGGATTTCTCAGGGATTCCTTCGACGGCCGACTGATTTCCTAGAGGGTTTTGGAAGCCCTGTTGCCCCCCAAAGTTTAAAAGGCTCCACTATTCGGATTGGCCATTTCCACCTACAAATAGGAAGGTTGCCTCCCCCTGGCAAGACGACGCTGACCTACTTCTGTGCCCACAACAGACACACGCTCGAAATCTCGCTTGCCCCCCACGGGCATCTCTTGCCCCGAAACCAGAAGGAAGCTCCTGCGTCTGTTTTGCATAGGTGATGCTGCTCAGGTCACGGCCTATTTCAGCCAAGAATGCAGAATAGTGGAGTGGGGAGGGGGGTGTTATTTGAAATGGTTTTCTCCGAGGAAGGGAAAAGAGAAAGTTCGCATCGCAGCCAGATCTTCTCTTTGCTCTTTAATTTCTGCTTTCTCTGCTCTCTCCCCCTTCGCGCTTTGATGCAAACGGCCCCTACTTGGAAGTGTCTGCTTGGAGAGTCCCGAGGTGAAGAAATTTGTGTCATTTTGGAGATGTGGTCCTCAAATCAGTTAAGCCGCAGGGCTTGGTAGCGTGTGTCCCCCCTCCAAAAAAACCCCGACTGATTTAAACCGACCACTCTGGTTTCAGAAATTGTGGGTTATCCATGGTTTTTGGTGGGCGTTAAAAGAGCAGGCTTAGAAACGGGGACCTTTCCTGCCCGGCCTGAACAAAGCGAGGTGAGAAAGTCCAGGCCAGTGGCTGAAAGGAGAAACGTCGTGGGAGGGAGACCCGGGGAGGGCCCGAGTGGAGCCCGGCTAGTCGACGTGTCTCTTTCGGGTTTCTCTCCATTAATATACAAGAGGAACGGTCCCCAGGCGCATTGCTTGAGTATCCGTGACCACGGAACGGTTTGGGGAAGGGCCGTAGCTCAGTGCTAGACCATCTGCTTGGCATGGAGAAGGTCCCAGGTTCAGCCCCCGGCTTCTCCAGTTAAAGGGACCTGGCGAGTAGGTGATGTGAAGGACCTCAGCCTGAGACCCTGGAGAGCCGCTGCCAGTCTGAGTGGACAATGCTGGCTTGGATGGACCCAGGGTCTGACTCAGTACAAGGCAGTTTCATGTGTTCGTGGTTTATTCTGAATGTGTAAACCTCCGCCTCAGTGTCAAGAATGGAGTTTTGGAAGGGACTGGTCTGGGATGTTCTGCTTGTGTGCACGGTTGGCGACAGTGACGACTCATTCACACGTGCGACAGTACAATCTTCACGTTAACGAGCACACGTGAATTAGCTGTCAGAGGATCTGGCACCGCGATCATCTCTAATTTAGGCCCATATTTCGTTGTTTTTTGGGGGGGGGGCAGCATGGACGTGCGTGAGGGGAGGAGCCTGAACTGTCGAAGCGCGCATTTTCAGGTTGCCCCTCCGAAGCTGGCCCCGAATTTACACACTGGCCATTTACGCAGGGTCGATTTTGATGCTCGCTCAAGCTCCTTTTTTAAAACCCGGCCTTTAAAGGCCAGGCTGTTGCCACGGGACTCCGACCCCTTTTGCCCTCCCGGGTTGGCATGGAAGCGGCGCGGGGCAGAGCGTGAGTTTCAGGGCTTGAAAACGGGAGATTCAAAACTGATAAAAAGGAAGCGTTTCTTCACACAAGGCATAGTTAAATTGCGGAACTCCCTGCCCCAGGAGGTGGTGACAGCTGCCAACGTGGAAGGCTTGAAGAGGGGAGTGGACATGTTCATGGACTATCCATGGCTACTAGTAAAAATAAATACTAGGCATGATGCACACCTATTCTCTCCAGGATCAGAGGAGCATGCCTGTTATCTTAGGTGCTGTGGAACACAGGCAGGATGGTGCGGCTGCAGTCGTCTTGTTTGGGGGCTTCCTAGAGGCCCCTGGTTGGCCCCTGTGTGAACAGGCTCCTGGACGTGATGGGCCTTGGTCTGATCCAGCAGGGCTTTTCTGGTGTTCTTATGAGATACATGCCCAAGTCAGCATGGGACCCGTCCCCTCGCCCATTCGGATCAGGCATTGGGACGCCTTGGCCCTCCAGCCCACCCTTTAGCAAGGCAGGTTGGGGCGGGGGCGGGCGGGGGGGTCTGCTGGGCTTGGCTTCCCCAGCCGGGCAGTCCCCAGCTCGACGGCAAGCCGCCGCCTGCAAAGCTGCGGTTGGCCCGGCCGCTCGCCGCCTCCTCCCGCCCAGGAGACTGCCTGGTCGGCAGGGCTGGGGTCCCAGGGAGGCCGGCGCGTCGCCTCCAGCGGCCGAGCCCGTCGAGGGGACTGGCGCTAGCACAGGGGCGAGCCGAAGAGGGAGGGAGGGAGGGAGCAGCGCGCCAGCCGCGGCGAGCCTGGCGCGCTGCGGCTGGGTGGGTCGGCTGGACGGGGCCAGGCCCTGGTTTCCCCGGGGAAGGGGCAGGACTCCGACGTGACAACCCGGCTGGGTCGCGCTGCTCTCCCGGGCGTCCGGCCGCCTCCGGCTCGGCGGCGCTCTCCTGCCCCCCAGCGGCTGCTTTCGCGAAGGACGCCTGGACGGCGCTTGGAAACGAGGGGTGGGGGGAAGTCGGGTTTTATGAGACCCCGGGCTGTGACCGCACTTGTCTTCCCAGCGATGTGTTAAGAGTTTGAAAACGTTTTAAAAAATACCGTTCGCGCTTTGTTTGGCCCCTTTAGCTGTGAAGACGTCTTCCAACCATTTATAAGCCGTGGTATCCAAAAGCCCTTTTAAAGCGATGTTTTTTACAACATTTTCAAACTCTTAATGCATCACTGGGAATACAAAGTGCGGTAACACACACACACACACACACACACACACACACGCTCAGGGGCGGGGCCGGTTGTTTTTGCGCCCTAGGCAGGGCTAACTACTTGCCCCCCCCCAAAAAAAATTGCTAGCCAATTTTCAAAAACAGATGTCTTGCAGAAAAAATAAAAGCACAAAACTTTTTATAAGACATTATAATGAACTATATTCCGTAGCACTGGTGTGGTACTTATCTTAAAATAAAATATATATATAAATTGTCAGTTGCGTTTTTTTGCAAGAAACTAATCTGTTGAAAACGGTGCCCCTCAGCCCAGTTCTGTGCCCCGCTGAGGTCTGCGCCCTAGGCGACCACCTAGCACTGGCCCGGCCTGGACCCGCTCCAAATCTGAAGAGTCTTCAAGGCAGAGAGGCAGAGCTGTTGGCCTCTGCCCTGAGCTCTGGAGGCCAGCTCCAGCCAGCTCCCTTGCGGGAAAGAGGCAGTGGCTCAGTGGCACAACATCTCCTTGGTCTGCGGGTGGTCCCAGGATCAACCCCAAGCATCCAAGGTTGCCAACCTCCAGGTACTAGCTGGAGATCTCCTGCTTTTACAACTGATCTTCAGCCAATAGAGATCAGTTCACCTGGAGAAAGTGGCCACTTTGGCAATTGGACTCTATGGCATTGAAGTCCTTCCCCTGCCCAAACCCCGCCCTCCTCAGGCTCTGCCTCAAAAACCTTCCGCTGGTAGTAGCGAAGAGGGACCTGGCAACCCTACAGGCATCCCCAGTTAAAAGGATCTGGTCCTAGATAATGTGAAGACTTGGGACCCTGCTGCCGGTCACAGCAGACAATTCTGATCTCAGGAGACCGATGCTGTGACTCGGTATAAAAGCCTGAAGTCTCTGAACGTACCAAGAGCTCCATCATTATAGGATTATTCATCTGAATGGCTGAACCTAGGATAACAATAGACCAGCCTTGGATCTGATAACTTGGTGAGATCCGGCTTTACCAAATCAATGCAATGTTATAGTTGGTTCATTAATATTGGCAGTTTACTACTTCAAACATCTGATGTTATGTTAGCACTTTGGTAGCATTTTATAGGGTGTGAAATGCTTCTCTATCCTGGTTTCATTGATCCATGTACCATTATCTTCAGGGTAGTCTGAATGTATGCGTCAAATGCATACAAGTCCCTTCTAGGACTCAGATTTAACAATGATACATGATTATTGATTATTGGTGGTGTGATATGCATATTTGCAATGGGATGCAGTGGGTAATGGCCTGGAATCTATCTTTGACATAACAATTTACAAGAGTACCTTTGGGCACACGCAAAGCAAATTTGTTTCAATGCTGGCATGGCCAGAACCAGCCCGATATTCTCATGGCGTAGGATATGACATCTGGGATTACTTGATCTCAATTTAAACTCTGCTCTCCAAAATGATCTCCAGTTTACCCCCTCCCCCACCACATTGTTTTAAGAAGTGGAAAAACAAGCTCAGTCAATTGTGCTTCAAGGGATTTCCAAGGGAAGGATGGGATCCCATGCCAATGTTCTTAATTTTGTTTAAAACTAAGTTAATTTTGTTTAAAACTAAGTTAAAACTAAGTTGAATTCTTGCTGTCAGCTCTGGGAACACACGGGAATGTAATGCTGGTCCTGTCTGTGGTTGTTTGTGACCGTCTTGCGCTGATGGTTGTTTGTGACCATCTTGCGCTGATGGTAGGAACCCAGTGAACTAGATAAGGATTCTTGGGTAAAAGAATCAGACTACTACTGAGGTGCCTCAGTTACCTCGCTTGATGTTCTTGAGAGCCAGCATGGTGTAGTGGATAAGAGTGGTGGTTTGGAGCGGTGAACTCTAATCTAGAGAACCGGGTTTGAATCCCCACTCCTCCATATGAGCGTTAGCCCCATCTACCTCACAGGGTGTCTGTTGTGGGGAGGGGAAGGGAAGGTGATTGTAAGCCAGTTTGATTCTTCCTTAAGTGGTAGAGAAAGTCAGCATATAAAAAACCAACTCTTCTTCTTCTTCTATTGTGGAGGGGAATGATAGATCTTTGGAATCCTATTGAAAATCTGTTCTAAATACTGATCAAAAAGTGGGATTAGCATGGATGGGTAGCAGATATTTGCTACTCTTTGCCATCTAACAGGTAGTTGATAAAGAGATTGGATGGAGAATTGCAATTAGAAAATGTTGTGTGCCTGATGGTATCACGATGAGTAGTTCAAAGTATTCTCTATAGTATTTCCTTGGATCTCTTTTTCTCATACCTGGACCACACATGATTGTTCACTACACTTGATGATTGGTAGCTGAATATGTGAACAGACCCATTGGTAGGGTATATGTGTTCGAGGTGGCATGAAATTTCCATGAGCAGTGCTAAATTTATGAATGGCTCAATCACACATGCTGACAGGAAACTGCAGTCATTAAGAGACAAACATGCATGTGTAAACCAGCTCTTTGTTTCAGGATATTGCAGAGTTTGAGAAGGCGCAGAAAAGAGCAACCAAAATGATCAGGGGACTAGAGCAACTGCCCTATGAGGAGCGGCTAAAACGCTTAGGTCTGCTTAGCTTGGAAAGAAGGTGGTTAAGGAGAGAAATGATAGAGGTCTATAAAATTAAGCATGGTAAGGAGATGGACAGGGAGAAGCTTTTCTCACTCTCTCATAATACTGGAATGTGGGGTCATCTGCTGAAGCTGGAGGGTGAGAGATTCAAAACTGATAAAAGGAAGTATTTCTTCACACAACACATAATTAAATTGCGGAACTCCCTGCCCCAGGATGTGGTGATGGCTGCCAACTTGGAAGGCTTTAAGAGGGCGGGGGTGGACATGTTCATGGAGGAGAGGGCTATCCATGGCTACTAGTAAAAATGGATTCTAGTCGGGATGCATACCTATTCTCTCCAGGATCAGAGGAGCATGCTTGTTATATTAGGTGCTGTGAAACACAGACAGAATAATGCTGCTACAGTTGTCTTGTTTGTGGGCTTCCTAGAGGCATTTGGTTGGCCACTGTGTGAACAGACTGCTGGACTTGATGGGCCTTGATCTGATCCAGCAGGGCCTTTCTTATGTTCTTATGCCTAGAAATGAAACTGTGGATTAGTCTGCCTGGGTGAATTTTGAGAGAACAGGAATTTACTGATCTTAAAACTAGGCTAGAGAACTAATGAAGGATGAGTGACTAGTTATTACCTGGTGTCTGAAGAGTGGTCAGTTGCATCCCAAAATAACGATTCCTTCAATAGACTTAGGCTCGGCTTCTTCCAATGAATGACAACAACTTAGATGGAGTAACCCATTCATTGGATTATGGTAAAGAGCTAAGAGGGAAAGTATGTCTGCGTTTCGGAACAGTGTTGTTTTCAGTCTCAGCTTTAAGGTTTCCATATGTTGGTTTGGGAAAGCGGTGTTTCCCCCCACCACCCCCCCCGGTCAAATTGGCTAGCAACTGTGGAATATATTTTTTCTTTGCTTACTCTTGTCGCAAACAGAACAGGGTGTTTTGCCTGTGCCATCTGGGGCTGCTTTATGAAACTCGTTCCGTGGCCAGCAAGGACCTCTGGCATCTTTTGCTCTGAGCTTGTGGCAGACTCTAATTGGAGAACATGGGCTAATTTGTATGAGGCGAGGGGTTCAGAGGGACCTGCCTTAGCACAGGAGGCTAGAGAGAAAGAGAATAAACAGCACACACACACACACACAACTGCAAACTTTCCCCCACCCCCCAACTTGCATGATTGGTTTAGGATACATTTTATCTTTCCGAGTTGTTAAGCCGAAGAGGCTTTCTCCAGCTGTTTTAAAGATCAAAAAGATCACTTAAGGCAGGGGTGGGGAACCTTTTTTCTTCCAAGGACCATTTGGATATTTATAACATCATTCGTGGGCCATACAAAATTGTCCACTTAAAAATTAGCCGATCAAGCCCCAAGCAGACAGCTGCCCCAGATGACCCCCCTGCACGGGCAAGCAGGCAGGCATCCAACCAGTGGTGCACTTGCCCACCTGGTGGCACAAGATGATCTGTTGCACCAGCTGGGCGTAGCCATCCAGCCACACGCCGGAGCCGGATTCTACAGCCGGCTCCTGCTACCTCCGCCTGCAGGGATGAAATGAGGAACCACTGGCTAAGAACTCCCCCCCCCGTGCATTCATGCCCTGCCCCCTTTAACCCCTCCATTGTTGCCACTTACGCCCCCAGCCCTCTTGTAGTACAGAGGGAATACATTTCTCCATGGCCCGGGTGGGAAAGGGTTAACACAGTTTCTTGGGCAGTCCTAGCAGCTCCATAGCTAACAACTCTTCTGCAAAGGGGGAAAGGGTCCTTTTTCTCGGCAAAACAAACTCACATCTGCCTTGAATAGAGGCTATTCCTGTCCGCGGGAGGGGGCAGATCACCAGTGTTAGATCCTTCTGAGCTAGAGATCTGCCAGGACCCACGAAGGGCCAGACCAAACGGTTTTGCGGGCCTTATACGGCCCTGGGTCTGACGTTCCCCACCCCTGACTTAAGGGTTGGCTTACAGATGTGCAGGGATTCCTAGAATGGCTTCCTTTTAAAAAAAAAAACTTGAACCCTGTGTTGATGGAATGGTGAAGTCCATGAAATCCTGCCTCTCCCAATAACTGTGAGCTATACGCCATGGGTTACAGTACAGGGACCTCAAATGCCTAACAGACTGTGGTTGCTTTGGCAAATCCTCCTACCTTTTCAATGAATGTTTTACTGTAAGGCAGCTAGGTTTGGCTGGTGTTTTATCCTGGAACCTCAGCCAGGTAAAGGGAAACAGCAATGGCTATGCAGTCATTTTAGTAACATTACATAGGTAGCCTTTTAATAATATTACAATATACCGTATATACCCATGTATAAGCCGACCCGCGTATAAGCCGAGGTGCCTAATTTCTCCCCAAAAATGGGGAAAAATTAGGCACCCGCATATAAGCCGAGGGTCGGCTTGTAACCCCCCCCCCCCCCCGCAGGCTTACCTTCTGGGCTCCTGGCGGCGGGCCCGGCGGCGCCGGCGGAGCGGCCTCCCTGCGGCCGCAGGGGGCCTTTGCAGGCTGCTCCCAGCCTGGAAAAGGCAGCGGGGGCGGCTGGGCGGCCTCTCCGCGGCCGCAGGGGGCCTCTGCAGTTTGACCCGCGTATAAGCCAAGTTTGGCTTTTTCAGCCCTTTTTTTGGGCTGAAAAACTCGGCTTATACGCGAGTATATACGGTACTAAGGATGGTGTGTGGTCACAAGTGCATATCTCTGGGCATTTAAGGTGTTATCCTAAACCAAGCTTAGTGGCACTTACTTCAGAGTAAACAAGCATAGAGTTTACTTCCAGGGACACCAAAGCCTAGTTTATACATGCTTGTTCATCATATGTTATCTATATCAAGGGATGTACATGCAAAAAAAAAAAAAAAAAAAAGGCAGGTTTTCCACATGGGACAAATGACTCTTTTCTAGATGACCAAGATCTCTGATTAATAACGTCACTCAAAACAACAGTGTTGTGCAAGAAGAAAAGGCTCACATGGAGTAGATTACTTATTGCAAGAACTTAATTCATGTGGACCTTAATGTAGATTAAGGAGTGTCAGGTCACAATTATTCTTAATCAACAGGCCACTGCTTTGCTGTCATCTGTAGAGCGTCAGCATACACACAGGCTTAAATGCTTTTAGAAGGCAACAAAGCAATCTTGCTTGTGCTGGGGAGTAAATTTCCATTTCTTCTGTATCAAACCAGGATCTTACCTGTTTGGGGTTCCCAATTTGATCCACAGCTGTCATGTTAGTCAATTGTTTTCAGGGCTACAAAGTAACAAATGAAAGGCATGTGTACTTACACTCAAATGGTAAAACAACAGATCTTACGGTCCGAAGCAGTGAGAAACGCTAGATAAAATCAGAACGTTCAGCCAAAACTTCCTTAAAAAACAAAGCATTTTAGTCCATAAACCCCCTGGAATTTTTTTTAAAGGTTTTGAGTGCTGCTTCACAAATTTGTCTTGGAAAGATTTTCTATAATTAGAGGCCACCACTGAAAAGGCCCTCAATCTTGGAGGGGAAGAGGACCCAGAGATTGGCATCTGATGCATGTACTAGGCACGTTCATATGGGAAAGGTGGTCTTTGAAGTTCCTGCTCCCTAGACAATCCTCCAAGAAGCAAAACGCTTCCTAAGGATTTTATTTGTTTGTCTGTTCAGATAATAATACCTTGCTTTTCTGCTCAGTGGGAACCTCAAACAGCTGAAGACAGCTCTTGCGTCTCCATTTTATCCACACAATAAGAACCCATGAAATGGGTTAGCCTAAGAGACCAGGACCTGTCCAAGGTTACCCAGTGAGTTTCCATGGCAAAGTGGGGAGTTCAAACCTGGATTGTGCAGGCTCTAGTTCAGCACTCTAACTACTACACCACACTGGCTGGTGGGCAAAGAAGAATTGATGGAAAGTGATGCCATCAAGCTGAAAAAGAATGGACAGTTTTTAAGTGGAAACATTTGAAGATGGCCCAGGGAATCTCCGCTAGATGAGGCATTAGGCCCTCCTACTTAAAAAGGTAAAGGTCCCCTGTGCAAGCACCGGGTCATTCCTGATGCATGGGGTGACGTCACATCCCGACGTTTACTAGGCAGACTTTGTTTACGGGGTGGTTTGCCGGTGCCTTCCCCATTTATCTTCCCTTTACCCCCAGCAAGCTGGGTCCTCATTTTACCGACCTCGGAAGGATGGAAGGCTGAGTCAACCTTCAGCCGGCTACCTGAACCCGACTTCTGTCTGAGCAGAGCTTTTGACTGCAGTACTGCAGCTTACCACTCTGTGCCATGGGGCTCCTTACTTATGTAGGTTTAAATCCACAAGATGATTATGTAGGATTGCCAAGTCCCTCTTCACCACCGGCGGGAGGTTTTGGGGACAGAGCCTGAGGAGGGTGGGGTTTGGGGAGGGGAGGGACTTCAATGCCATGGAGTCCAATTGCCAACAAGGCCATTTTCTCCAGGTGAACTGTTCTCTATCGGCTGGTGATCAGTTGTAATAGCAGGAGATTGGCAACCCTACGATTATCTTTGAAATGAAGTACAGAGAGCAAGTTCTTTTACTGTTTGTATCTTACTCCCTGAAAGCTTCAGAATTTCCCACTGTTCCTCATACTGGAAGTTTCTGCTTTTGGGGAGCTTTATAAGGAAAAGAAAGCTGGTGACTGAAAAATTGTAGGTGCCTCCACACACATGTTTAAATGAAGTTTGCAGCTGACACCGGTTTTTCCCAAAATGATTTCCCCCCCCCTTTTTTATTGGGCTTTCTTGAAGTTTTCTGGGAAAACAGCACAATTTGCCGGGAGGGGGGATGCTAACCTTGTTAGTAAGTGATGACCCATGGCAAGGATTTTAAATGTTGTAAAGTTAAATTTTGTAAATGTTAGGATAATCTTACCATTATGCAGCTGAAAGCTGTCCTTTCTCAATCTAACCCATGGTAGGGCAGTTCCTTGGATTGTGGGATCATGACATTTTACACAAGCAGGACAGAAATGCAGATGATTTCCATTTTTTAAAATCACAGTTTCCCGCCCGATGGTATTTCAGCAATCTAGATTGCCCCAAGCTTGATCTGCCACCAATGAGACAAAATTTTCCACCAATGTAATAGAGACCATAACCGTATCAGTGTGGATCAACACTGCCATCATCTGGCCTGTTGGGGTAAATACATGAAGGACGCACAAGTTGGGAGACAAGGAAGTTGTTTGTAACTTTTTAACAGCCTGTGAAATTTCACAGGTGGGAAAATTAGTATTTTACGAGGGAGGGAAGAAAGGAGGTCCCTTGCATTTTTCTTGCTCCTACTCATCCCCCTTGCTCCCTTTCATTATCTTCCCACTCTTTCCAAAAAGGAGTTACCAGATTCCTTTTCATCCAGCACAATCTATCCTATCACTGACAAAAACAGACAAAATGATGAGAACTGGCAGTTGTATAGAGAGAAGGCAGATCAGATACGTTTCTTACAAAGAAGTGTTGCCAATTTAGGAGAAATGTTTTGTTCAGTCCAATCCTCTGTATGTTTATTCAGAACTGAGTCCCAGTGAATTTAATGGGACCCACACCCAAGTAAGGTTGCCTAGGCAGGAATTGTATGCACATTTACTTGAGAGTGGGTCTGATAGGAAGGAGCCCCTTGGTGCAGAGTGGTAAGCAGCAGTACTGCAGTCCAAGCTCTGCTCACGACCTGAGTTTGATCCCAACGGAAGTTGGTTTCAGGTAGCCGCTCAAGGTTGACTCAGCCTTCCATCCTTCCGAGGTCAGTAAAATGAGTACCCAGCTTGCTGGGGGTAAAGTGAAGATGACTGGGGAAGGCACTGGCAAACCACCCCGTAAAACAAAGTCTGCCTAGTAAACGTCGGGATGTGACGTCACCCCGTGCGTCAGGAATGACCTGGTGCTTGCACAGGGGACAGTTATCTTTACCTAGGTCTGATAGGAGCTGGTTTTGAATAAGCATGCATAAAATGTTACTATTTAATTATTTCGATGTCTATCTGGGGAACTGCAGAATAGCTGGCACAGCAGGTTGTTGTGTTGTTAATTTATAGCTGCTATGGTTTTTGATGTCAACTTTTCTGCCAAAGCTTACCCCTTGATACAACCTGCACATGGCGGGCCAAATTTCTTTTTGATGTACTCTTCCCCCCCGCCCAATGTTCATATGTTAGGCTTCATAGATGATAAGGTTGGAAGGGAAAGTACTTCAAAACATTGCTATGAAGTAATATTTGGCAATACTAAATTATTATTATCAAAATGAGTAATAGTGACTTTTACATAAGCATTTTCTCTCAAGGGACAAAGAACTCCAGCAGAGAATCATAACTGGATAATGCTAATCTGGACCATCTCGCAGTAATGTGATATTACAAGATAAAAAGTTTCAAAGGAACCAGTGGTAACTTTACGGCTGCAGTTTTAAACAAAATGGGTACAACCCAGCCAAAGTTTAGCATTTTGTACAGCCCAACCCTTTGCATTTTTTCTCAGAAGTAAGCTCCCCTGATGTAATTGAAGCTTAACTTTCTCACTGAATTCACTGCTAAAAAAATTGTTTACCTTTGGTTAGATCTTGTGATGGGAGATCTTTCAATGGGGAAAAATTAAGCACTTCCTCCCCAGATGAAATATGTGGGATCTTAAAACTGCATTGTGGTAGCTGTATTGCTCCCTCTTCCTTGGAAGTAAATTCTACTGACACCAACTGGATCAACATTTGAGATTATATTTATCCTACTCTGCCCATCTGCCTAAAGCGGGGAATGGTCCTTCCTCACTCTGAGTGGACTAAATTCTCTTTGATTAGTTACTGCTTCTCACTGGCCTCTCTGCGTAATATTGTTCTACTCCCATCTTTCTGTCGCTTGTATCTTGTACATATAAATATATCTTCTATGGATGTACACTCCATGCATCTGGGGAAGTGAGGTATGACTCATGAAATCTTATTTTGGAATGAATTTGATTAGTCTTTAAATTAGGTGGTAGCTGGAGATTGCATGGTATTACAACTGGAGATCTCCTGGTATTACAAGGTCCAGGTGATGGAGATCACTTGGAGAAAATGGCCACTTTGGAAGGTGGACTCTATGGCATCATACCCCATTGAAGTCCCCCCCATCCCCAAACTCCATCCTCCTCAGGCTACAACCTCAAAATCTCCAGGTATTTCCCAGCCCGGACCTGGCAACCCTCCTTTAAAGAGTCACCGAATTTCTATTTGATTTGATCTATATTGTTTGCTGCCCATTGTATTAATCTCACTCAGCCTTTCCTTCATTGTCTTGAGAAGTGGAATTTGTTAAAGAACTAATTGCAATAATTAAAAAAAAACCACCCTTAAGGTTTAATAGAAAGAATGCTTATGGTTTTTACCGTCCCAAACTAGTTTTCCTAGAGTCATCTCTGCATCACAAAGCGGCCATTCAAGCTAAAGAAAGATCCACTGAGCTACCTCTATATAACTCTGTGTGAAATGTGTAATTTGCACTTCAAGTGAATCACCTAGCTGTGGTGAACTCTATGAACTGGATCTGTCCAACTTTTCTGCCAGATAAAATGAGAAGAGGTGGATCCTCTTTGACCACTAAAAAAAATGCTACGCTTGGGGCCACACAAAATGCATGTGCTAAAACAGTTGGGGTGGGGGGCTCTAATAAACAGGGGAATTTGCCTGAGATTAAGCAAAAGATGGCTGGATCCTACGCAGGATGTGCATTACGTGTTGCATGATGTAGTGCTTCCCTTTTGCCTGTCGGGAACCTACAGCCAATTGATTTCATGGAATGGCCCCGCTTTCTAATATTATGGCAGAGGATAAATATTTCTCTCAATCTGCTCTCTCCAGAACATTCATAATTTGATCACTCCTATCCTGTCCTTCCTTTAGTTGCCATTTCCTCCAAAACTATAAAGCATCAAGAGTGTTCAAACCCCTTGATTATGAAATGAGACATTTGTGGAGATCTCTGCCCCTCCTCAAAGAACACGACTCAGCCTAGTATCCCTCCTCTTCCTTAACCCATTCTTCCAGATGTACTTCATCCCAGAACACTGGGCTACAATGGAAGGTCTCACAGAATTGAAACATTTCCACATCCCATTATTCTATAAACAAAATCCAGTTCTTCACAGATCTGTGGGGCAGAGACCCCCTCCTCCTTCCTCCTACAACACATCAGTTTAGTCAAAAGGACAATGTTCCTGATTTATTAATAATGATGAATTCTTTGATTTCCAGGTACTGGCTATGCATATTCTAGCTGCAAGCAACAAAGTTTTGCCCAGTTCTATGTCATCTATCCCAACAAAACCTTTGATAAATCTCAGCAGAAACACATTTTGGATCCAAGGTTTATTCATATCCTGTAATTGCCTTAACTGGATCCAAAATCTGTTGATAAAAACATAATTCTCAGGCAGCTCCAAAACGTATGTATTAATTCAGCAATCGGGTTGGTGTCTCCAACAATATTTACTATTCAAACCATAGATCTGTTTCAACTTTGAAGGTATTAAGTACTATCATAAGAAAATTCTAAAACACCTCTTTGATATAAGTGCTAAGTACATTCTTACAGAGATATTTTCCCAAATCCAATCCCATTCAGGGTTACTTGGAGAAAAATCTCCTGTTCCTTTAACAGAGGCTTCATGGGATGTTATTTACTAGGTTATGCTATTTACCTCCAATGCCTTCCAAAACTTCAGCTGTCCATTTCCACACATTAAGCCTCCATTAAAGGGTGCAGAGGAAGGCACTGGCAAACCACCTCTGTTAGTGTCTTGCCATGAAAACCCCAAAAGGGGATGCCATAAGTTCGCTGAGACTTGACGACACTTTACACACACACAAAGGGGCAGGACATTTTTTCCTCCATGTTGTTGGCAACTATAATCCCATTCCTGCTACAGTATACAGCAGTTGATAGTGCTAATACTTTTATTTTTGAGATCTCCAGATAAATTTGATTTGGAAATCTCCAACTCCAAATATAGATGACAGAGACAATTTAGAGTGTGTGAAGAAGTTAAAGTCTAATCAGCTAAAGAGTATGGGAATTCTTTTAAGATATATGTACTGTGGGTACTTTATCTAGAAAAAATACAGGCTAGAACTATGATAAAAAAAGAAGGGGAAGAAGGCTGATAGGGAAGACGTCTTTGATGTCCAAGAGCCTGTTATCAGTGGGAGGCACTTACATAAACACATGGCCATTATTGCTAATTGAAAAACCAAGGTAAGCAGCTTGTCTCTGCGGGAATGCCATCTGCTGAATTTCTGAAGTAGTTGAGTGTGTGTCCATTTGCTGGTAGGTTGTCAGTCTTGGCTGTGGAATGCAGGTTGCCAAGTCACTCACCGCTTACACAAGAGGAGTCATGTTGAAGTCACACCATAGCTCAGTTGTCACAGCCCTACTCCATCAAGTCTATCCATACGGGTTAAATGCTCCACATTGATCATAGAATCATAGAGTTGGAAGGGACCACCAGGGTCATCAAGTCCAACCCCCTGCACAATGCAGGAAATTCACAATTACCTCCCGCCACACCCCCCCCCCTAGTGACCAGAAGATGGCCAAGATGCCCTCCCTCTCATCATCTGCCCAAGGCCACAGAATCAGCATTGCTGACAGATGGCCATCTAACCTCTTCTTAAAAACCTCCAGGGAAGGAGAGCTTACCACCTCCTGAGGAAGCCTGTTCCACTGAGGAACAGCTCTAACTGTTAGAAAATTCTTCCTAATGTCTAGAATGATGTTCCATTAAAGTCCTTCTCAGATGTTACAATCACACATTTTTGATTGACACATTTGAATACACAAGTATTTGAAGGGCTGTCACTTAGAGAAGGGCAAGGAGTTGTTCCTGTTGGCAGCAGAGGATAGGACTTGCAATAATGGGTTTAAATTGCGGGCAGAAAGGTACTGGCTGGATATTAGGGGGGGGAGTTATACTAAGAGTTGTTCGACTGTGGAATCAGCTACCCAGGGAGGTGGTGAGCTCCCCCTCACTGGCAGTCTTTAAGCAAAAGCTGGACAAGCACTTATCAGGGATGCTCTTGGCTGATCCTGCGTTAAGCAGGGGGCTGGACTAGATGGCCTTTAAGGACCCTTCCTGCTCTATGATTCTATACTGTGCACATAAGAGGTGGATGTACTATCTGTGATCCTCCTGATATGTGCAGTCATCATGTTTTGTGAACAGGGGCAACAGGTGTATTTATCATCTGAGTACAGTTGTGGTATGTGTGAATGCGATCCGTGGGTCTGTTTGCAAGCACCAAAGTTGTACGCACATGGTAAATACATGCATTGCCACTGTTCACACAAAATGGCAACCATACATATTTGGAGGAACGTGGGTAGAGCACATTCCTGTTACATGTGGTTCTTGGGCTCATGGTATATACGATGGTAACATCTTGGAAAGGTCTTATGTTACTATGCAATATGCCCCACATATATGGAGCATGCTTATACTGTTTAAACTAGAAACCACTTCATGGGTCAAACTGGCTACACCTGCAGATTCTGACACCTCCAGGTGGGTGCTGGAGATCTCCCATAATTACAACCGATCTCCAGACTACATAAATCATCCATCCATCCATCTCTCCTGGAGAAAATGGCTGCTTTGGAAGGTGGACTGCATGACATTATACCCTACCAGGGTCCCTCCTTAAGCCCCATTCTCCTAGGCTCCACCCTCAATTATCCAGGTATTTCCAAACCTGGAGTTGGCAACCCTGACACCCACCTTCTGTACATCGTGAAGTTTCACCAGTAAAATTAGCTCATTCTCTCATTTGTACATGACTACAAGAAGAAAGGTGGTATTGACTTGTTGCTTTATTTCTTGGGTTTTTTGAGACCTTCTGCCTTGTTTCCAGATCCTATTTTGTTTGAGCTGATTTACACACGGGTCTATAAAGAACTGTTACTTAGCAGACTGAACTTTAAGCTCTGGCTAAGATCCCAAGAACTCCTCTTGTCCATCCAAGGTCTTGGGAATCCCCTGTGGGATCCTTGACTGTTTTATTTGAACAACTGAGCCTCATGCCAGATCACAAAGTACTGTTGCAAGTTTTCAACCATGTGTCACAGGGGAATAATGAGAAATCCCAGAACTAGTTTTGTAGGATTTGGAGGGACTAACCTGTGACTATTCTCCGAGCTGTTTTGACCTGTCATCCACGCTGCTCCTGGGGGAAAAGCAATAAAATAGTACTTCCGACACAGTTCAGACATCAATAAATTGTGCCAGTTAATTTTGTATTCCGTTAGGGATGCCAGCCTCCAGGTGAGACCTGGGGACCCCCTGGAATTACAGCTCATCTCCATACTACAGAGCTCTGTTCCTCTGGAGAAAATGGATGCTTTGGAGGGTGGCATTGTACCCCACTGAGGTCCCTGTCCTCCCCAGGCTCCATCCCCAAATCTCCAGGAGTCTCCCAACCAGGATCTGGCAACCGTACCCCCCCATCCCCCACCGGTGCCCAGGGGGGACCTGGTAACACTACATCTCATGCACAACTCACATGAAACAAAATGTTGCAAATGCCTGAAAATGAAAACAACATTTGGACCAAATTTTGAATAAAAACGTGAATCTGGAATTCGAATTTTAAACGTGAAATGCTACATGGCACAGCTGGGTTAGAGCAGTGGCTAACAGTGAAGCAGAATCACATACTTCTAAACCTATTGACTTCAATCAACCTAGAAAACTGACCAAAATTATGTTTAGAATTGCAGTGTTGGAGCGGTAATCTTGCTTTTGCCCTCTATCCGAGAAGGTCTTAGGGAAGCTACAGCTTTTCAGCATCTGCGTCTGAAAAATGGCCTGGGCATAGTAATACTGACATCTCATAGGGTTCCTTTAACAGTTACTGAGACTGTGCATGTGAAATGTAGTAAAGCATTATAGACATGATAAATTACATTATTATTGTAACTCCAGCATTTGAAATGTGAGTGCTTTAGACATGGTGGCATATCTTGGTGGGGTGCAGATATTAAATCTTATAAATTGCCAGCTGTCAAATGTGCCGTTTCATTGCATATCTGATGTTAAATACTATCAAAGCGACTTTGGATGTTAAATACCTTATTATAAATACTTTGGGGATATTTAGAAACTCTCTGGTGAATTCTGACATCAGCATTTGCAAAGGAAAATATTGGAGGAATATATCTGGGGACAACTTCATTTCAACTTGCAAACTGGCATATCTTCTGCAGGCCCCTGCACTACTGATTTGGGCCAGTCTCACATTCTCAGACTAAACTACCTCACAGGGTTGTTGTGAGGATAAAATGAGGAGAGGAGAATGATGTAAGTTGCTTTGGGTCTCCATTGGGAAGAAAGGTGGGTTGTAAATGAAGTAAATAAAATATATGAAGTAAATAATAATGGTCCTGTGGGAACATCTCATTACCTTGAATTTTGTAAAGCCTCTCCAGGCCATGCAGCCAAAATTAGTACCAACGGTTCTGATCCATACATTACGGAGTACACAGGCTGGATATGTGGTACAGGATTTAATATAGTCAAACATGAGTTGTGGGTTATCCTCAATTTCCACGTGTGTGGAAACTAATTCAGATCATGACCACAGCACATTTGGAGAGGGGCTTTAGTCTTCCTTTTAGTCCATCTCTAGGGTTCCCAGTTCCAGGTTGGGAAATACCTGAAGATTTTGGGGGTGGAGCCTGAGGAAGCGGGGTTTGGGGAGGGCAGGGACTTCAATGGGGTCTCTAATGCCGTAGAATCCGCCTTCCAAAGTGGCCATTTTCTCCAGGTGAACTGATCTCTGTCACCTGGAGATCAGTTGTAACAGCGGGAGCTCTCCAGCCACTACCTGGAGGCTGGCAACCCTACCCATCTCCCCAAGTTGAAACAGTCCCGGAGGCACTATTTGGCTTGTTGTTGGTGATACCCTTGTGCATTCCATAGAACACGTGGGTTCTCCCAACAGCACCCCCAGGACTGTTCCACGTTGTAAAAATGGTATGGGGAGGCTGAAGCCCCCTCTCTGTGCACATTGCTGTCCTGATCCAAACTAGATGAAGTCTGCACAGGAACTGAGAAGAACCCACAACTCACATCTGACTGTGTTGTGTCTGACACAAGATGGTGGTGATCCCTGTAATGTCTGAATCACAGACTCCCACTGTCTTCAATGAGAACTTCACTGAACAAGAGCGAAAACGCACGGTCGCTTTAGCCTCCTTTATTCCCTGTTTCAGCCAGTATTCAGCCATAATGGAACGCATGCGCTTCGCCAAATGTTCATTCGATCCTGGCTGAATCCTGGCTGAAACAGGGAATAAAGGAGGCTAAAGCGACCATGCGTTTTCACCCCAAGAGTTGCTCGGGTTTGGCTTTTGGATATGAGCAGAAGAGCAGTTTGATTACCATGGACTGGAAATTACACGTAGTGCATAGAGAAAAGGTTATTGGTTGCTGTTACCTTTGGGAGATTAGGCATTGATTTATGATGACTAATTCTGCAAAAGATGCAGCGGGGGCGAGAATACATTACTTGTCATAGGCATAAGGAAATGAAAGAAGATATGGATATGAGCCCGGTCTTGTATTGCTTCTTGTGTTAAGCATGGCGGTTTCTGGATTCATTTAAATCAGGAGTGTAAAATTCATTTGTTACGAGGGCCGGTTATGACATCAATGTCACTTGGTAGGGCCGGGCCATGCCTTGCCAGCCCAGATCGAGAGTGGGAGTGGGGGTGGCGGCCTTGGCTGACTTGCGGGCCGGATAAGAGCCCTCAAGGGGCCAGATCCGGCCCGCGGGTCTTATGTCTGACACCGCTGATTTAGATGATCAGGATAATTCTTATTTCACCATAAAAATGTATTTTTCAAAGCCGCTAGCAAAAACTGCCCTCTTAACAAAATTAGCAAATTATGACTGCTGTTTTTTTTCTTCCTGCTGTCAACAGTGTAATAGAAATCCTAGTCGTGTCTACTTAGAAGTAAATCCCATTGTATCTCATAGGTTTTCCTTCTGAGCAAAAGATATAGGGATTGGAAGAAAAAAAAAACTTTTTGTTCTGGGCACTGCTTATTGAACCAAGCTAGGTCAGAGCAAGACTTGAATTTCTTCTGAAATGTTTTCCTAAGAAATTCCTGCAACATGAGGACAATATTTTCAGTTGTAAAAGAGGAATGCAAAGAAGAACATTACTAAATGAGCGCAGCAATCAGACTAAATGCTGTGATTAGAATCAGATAAGATAGAAGTGTCCGTTTCTGCTCTTCCTACCCTCTTTCAGTGGTAAACTGGTTAGATTCTCCTTAAAAGGTAAAGTCGGCATATAAAAAACAACTCATTTTTTTTAAAAAAATATTTTATTGTTTTTCTAAATCAAATAAACTTATACTTTTAAAATACATCCAATATAAAAAAAGAAAAAAGAGAGAAATCTTTCCCTACATCTTCCTCCATCCTTCAATGAGCCTATATACTCTTTAGTATAGGTAATTCCAATCGTAATATTTTTAATTTTATTCAATAAACTAAATCACATGCAATTTTAAAGATAAAACATTGAACTAAAAGCTTAATTGATACTAATACAAAAAATTAATCTCAATAATAGTAATTAGATTAGAACATTAGGTAACATTTATCACCTCCTTTAAAAGTTAATTTCTCTGTAAACCCTGCATGTCTCCCAACACCCATAATTGCAAATTATCTTTCTAGTATATTAATATAATAGATTGTTACATTTTCACCAAAGCTAAACCTTTTAACCAGTTCCTTTAAAAAACAACAACAACAACAACAACAACAACTCTTCTCCTTCTCCCCCCCGCCCCGCATTTAAGAGCCATGGGTGTCAGGATAACCTTTTGGGGTTTGAGTTGTGGGTTAAAGAGAATATCCACAGCTACGTTCAAAGGATATAGTGGGCATATAGTTGTCAGATCCCCCTTGGCCACCGGCATGGAATGGCTGGGGGGTATGGTTGCCAGATCTAGGTGGCAAATTCCCGGAGATTTGGGGAAGGAGCCTGAGGAGGACAGGGACCTCAGCGGGGTCCAATGTCATAGAGTCCATCCTCCGATCCATTTTCTCCAGGGGAACAGGGTTCTGTAGTCTGGAGATGAGCAGTCATTCCAAGGGGTCTCCAGGTTCCACCTGGAGGCTGGCAGCCCTATTCCTCTACCTCACTGGGCAGGAAATGCTTCCAAAGGACCAGGAAGACATCACCCTTGTGTCTTTAGGAGCACCCAGTCAGAAACAGCTGCCTCCATTGTTAGATGCTTGGCCTTCAACCTCCCAACATGTTGTGATTGGCCCCAGCATCCCATGGCAGCTACTTTGTGATTGACCCAAGCCTCCCCCCACCATAGCCTTTTTGTGGTGGTGCCCATTCCCTGTCCAGATGTGCACACAGGATCAATGAGATTGAGGACCCTTGGATTAGGGAGTAAATTCCACTGAACTCAGCAAAATTTACTTCTGAATGAACTCGTATGGGTTGTGCTGCACATTATTAAGAGCGTGTATCTATTATGAGGGAATTCGTCAGAAGCTAATTCTTCCTCTTATTAACACAATGGAATCCAGTTTGGAGGAAGAGAAAAATAAATTCCTCTTATGGGAGGGAGATTCTCAGTGTTATTTGCAGGTTGCCCAAGTATTGCTCTGCAGCAATTAAAATCCACTCGGAAAAGGGTATTAGTGTTAGTAAGGTTTAGTGTTAGAATTTTAATTGATATATTTTTATCTGTATTTTGTACAAAGAGATTATCATGTAATTGGTTTTATTGACAAGGTTTGTATCTTTTCTGGCTAATGCCGTATTAATAAATACCTACCATTATTAAGAGCAATTGTTATACGCAACTAGAACTAAAAATAGATTTGATAGATTTGTTCCTGAAGAATGCTCCATAGGCAGTCTAAAACACTGTGCCTGTGCCCTCTTGAAATGGCATGTCTGATGGGTATAACGTGGGTCATCTTTGAATGTAAAGATTAACAGACCACAGCTGGAGGTTCTGTTAGTCACTTTTGATGGTATATACAACAAATGGCAAGATGTCATCGTTCCGCTGTACACTGCTTTGGTCAGGTCACACCTGGACTATTGTGTGCAGTTCTGGAGGCCTCAATTCGAAAAGGATGTGGACAGAATGGAGCACGTGCAAGGAGAGCGATGAGGATGATCAGGGGCCTGGAGACCAAGCCCTATGAGGAAAGGCTGAGGGAGTTGGGAATGCTTAGTCTGGAGATGAGGAGGTTGAGGGGGGGACCTGATTGCTCCCTTTACGTATTTGAAGGGCTGTCACTTACTGGAAGGCAGGAAGCTGTTCCTGTTGGCAGCAGAAGCTAGGACTCGCGATAAATGGGTTTAAATTGCGGGCAGAAAACTACAGGCTGAATATTAGGAAAATGTTTTTTACAGTAAGAGTTGTTCGACAGTGGAATCAGCTGCCTTGGGAGGTGGTGAGCTCCCCCTCACTGGCAGTCTCTGAACAGAGGCTGGACAAACATTTGTCAGGGGTGCTCTAGGCTGATCCTGCATTCAGCTGGGGATTGGACAAGATGGCCTGTACGGCCCTTGCCAACTCTATGATTTGTTTATAGAAGCAGAATGTATTTCTAAAACGATAATGTGCACCATAGATATGTTGTGGTCATTTTCGATAGAGACATTAACTAACCATGTCTTTTCTATGTTTCTTATTCTGATTTCAGTTCACCATCACAATGAGTCCTTCTCGAAGGACTTTCCAGATCTTGGGGTATCTGCTGGCAGGTAATATTTCCACTTTAAAATATGTTAGCCTGGCTTGGTATTCTGCAGCATGTACCCTCATCCTCAATAAATCCAAAATGATCAAAATACAATTCTGACTTAGAAATTAGTTCGTTAGGATTTATTTCTAAGGAAGTACGTCTATGATTGCATCCTTAGCCTCATTGAGGGGGTGGGCTGTGCCTCAGTGGTAGAGCATCTGCTTGGCATGCAGAAGGTCCCAGGTTCAATCCCCAGTACCTCCAGTTAAAGGAACCAAGCAAGTAGGTGATGTGAAAGACCTCTACCTGAGACCCTGGAGAGCCGCTGCCAGTCTGAGTAGACAATACTGACTATGATGGACCAAGGGTCTGGTTCAGTATAAGGCAGCTTCATGTGTTCACGAGTGTTTGTTCATGACTTCAGCATACATTGAACATGCAATGGCTTTCTAATGGAAAAGACCAATAGAAACAGATTATGTGTTTAATGCAGTTATGTGAAAATCTATTGTTCCTGGCTCCCAGGGGACCTTCCATGACAGCAGCTTTTTAGGAATTTCTCCAGGAACCTAAATGGCCACTCAGTCCCTGATTAGCAGGCTGCGTTTACACCTCCAAACCAAACCCAATGCAAGATCTCTAGAAACAGCTGGAGTTTCATAAGCTTTGCTGGCCTGGGTTGGAGGCATCAAGAAGCAGAGGGAGTGAAGTTCTGCTGTACTGGAGGGGAAATTGAAGAAAGCACCCTATGAACAGAGACTATTTGCTTGCCCACAAAGAGAGACTGGATCAACTGAGCACATATTGCTGGAGTGTGCTTTATACAACAAAATCTGCAGTGAAACTATTGGGCCATTGTTGGAAAAATCCCCAGGGAGATCTAATAAACTCAAAATAGAGTATCTCCTACCGGATAAAAACCATCAAACAACATGAAGGGTTGCCAGGTTCTGTACCCAAGTCTATAACCTCAAAAAAACTAATAAGTGTTCTTAAATTAAAGAGTGGTACAGATTTTAAATCCTTGGGGTGATTTTATGTTTAGTATTCATTAAGGAGTGTTAAAACGTTAAATACATTACGTTTATCTGTATTCTTGGTTGATGTGTACCATGATTATTTTTATCAATTCTCCCATTTTTGGTATTGCATTTTTGCTGTATTTGCTGGTTGTGGATCATAATAAATACCTTTGAGTCTTTTGAGGGAGTGAAGTTTCATAGCATACGTTTGGCTTTTCATATATGAGAAGAACATGGGTCATTTATGGCCCATATATGAAGAATTATGTTTGGCAGGACAGTGAGTGGCTGAAGCCACATGTACATTCCCACCATTTGGTGGCATCTCACTAGTCACATGTTAGGATGCGATTTTAAATAAATAAAAAACCCCACAGAGGAATTAATGTGTCTGAGTGCTGCATAGGAAGCCCTCATTTAATGAAGAAGAAGAGTTGGTTCTTACACCCCGATTTTCTCTACCAAAAGCAGAATCAAACCGGCATACAGTCGCCTTCCCTTCCCCTCCCACAACAGGCGCCTTGTGAGGTAGGTGAGGCTGAGAGAGTTCGGAGGGAAATGTGCCTAGCCCAAGGTCACCCAGCAGGCTTCATGTGTAGGAGTGGGGAAACCAACCCAGTTCACCAGTTTAGAGTCTGCCGCTCAGAGAAGTGGGGAAATCAAACCTGATTCTCCAGATTAGAGTCCTCAGCTCTTAACCACTACACCACGCTGAGTCAGTCTTATCTATCAGAAGGCCTTTAACCTACATTTCATGGCTTACAGCTAGGTTTACCAGCTCTGCTACCTAATTTCTCTTAACCAGAGATACCGTGGATTGAAAATGTGAACATGAAAAATATATGCTCCATGCTTCACCTACCACAAAACTATAGCTTCTACACTCAGTCATTAAAAAAGGTAAAGGTAAAGGTCCCCTGTGCAAGCACTGGGTCATTCCTGACCCATGGGGTGACGTCACATCCCGACGTTTCCAAGGCAGACTTTGTTTACGGGGTGGTTTGCCAGTGCCTTCCCCAGTCATCTTCCCTTTACCCCCAGCAAGCTGGGAACTCATTTTACTGACCTCGGAAGGATGGAAGGCTGAGTCAACCTTGAGCCGGCTACCTGAAACCAACTTCCGTTGGGATCGAACTCAGGTCGTGAGCAGAGCTTGGACTACAGCGCTGCAGCTTACCACTTTGCGCCACGGGGCTCCTTACACTCAGTCATTAGCTACTGTTTAAAATTAGCTGGATGCCTTCCCCCCCCTCAGGAATTATGAGGTAACAGGTTTCACTTTTACCTTCACAGGGCTGTGGCTAGCTTCTTGTCAGTCTTTGCTTCCCACGATTTCCCCAAACAAAGATGAAATGGTTGTGCAACTGAATTCCCCCTTCACCCTGAAATGTTCTGGAGACAGTGAACTGAGTTGGCAACATCCAGTACCTGATGGGAATGACACAATCGATGTCAGAAGTGAAGAGAACAACAGCGGCCTGTTTGTGACTGTGCTTGAAGTAGCAAAGGCTTCAGCCACTCACACCGGATTGTACATTTGTTACTACAATCATTCTCAAGAGGAAGATGTGGAGGTGGAGGGGAAGGAGATTTATATCTATGTGCCAGGTGAGTTCCTTCCGGAGGCTTATTTATTTATTTAGAAAATTTGTATATTGTCTGTCCGGAGAGGGCTCAATGACCAGCTGGCAGTAGGGCAGACTAGTAGAGTTGTCAGCTTCCAGGTGTGGCCTGGAGATCTCCTGAAATTACAATTGATCTCTAGACAACAGAGATCAGTTCCCATGGAGAACATGGCTGCTTTGGATGGTGGACTCTCTGACATTCTACCCTGCTGAAGTCCCTCCCCTCCCCAAACTCCACCCTTCCCAGGCCCCACCCCCTGAATCTTCAGGCATTTCCTAACCTTGAGTTGGCAACCCTAGAAGACTGTTTATATTCCACATGTCTTGACGAGGAAGGGTCCAGTGATTTCATGTTCATGGTGGCGGAAGAAGGTTCTGGAGGGGAATCAGCTCCAAAGATGCTCTTCTTGGGAATGCTTGGGATGCACACCCGAATTTACCTTCCAATGGAGAAGCTCTGCTATTGGCTTAGCTTGGTGCAGAACTAGGATATGTGATGGCATTTAGCCAAAGCTTCATAAGCTGGCTGGTCATTGGTGGAATTTCGGTTTCATTCTGATTGGTGCAGCCATAGGATCTGAGACCCCATTGGTGGGGACCTGGGATCCACACTGTGATAGGATACTTCAGTCCACCTGTGAACACATGAAGCTGCCTTATACTGAATCAGATCCTTGGTCCATCAAAGCCAGTATTGTCTACTCAGACCGGCAGTGGCTTTCCAGGGTCTCAGGCAGAGGTTTTTCGTATCACCTACCTGCCTAGTCCCTTTAACTGGAGATGCAAGGGATTGAACCTGGGACCTTCTGCATGCCCAGCAGAAGCTCTTCCACTGAGCCACAGCCCAAATGCCATCACTGTGGTAGAAGAAGATACCTGAAGGTGCACAGGAAATATTCTGGGGTAGACAAGTGGGATGATTCTGATTGCAGGTGATTGAAGGAGTAGGGCAACAATCTTGACTTTAGGGTTGCCAGCTCCAGGTTGGGAAATACCTGGAGATTTTGGGGATGGGGCCTGAAGAGGGCGGGGTTTGGAGAGGGGAGGGACTTCAATGCCATAGAGTCCATTTGCCAAAGTGGCCATTTTTTTCCAGGTGAACTGATCTCTGTAGACTGGAAATCAGTTGTAATAGCGGGAGATCTCTAGCCACCACCTGGAGGTTGGCAACCCTACTTGACTTAGATATGCTGACAATAGCCAGGAGATGGGCTTATGGCCTTTCCTGGGTTTATGACTGAGTCATCTGGGAACTGCATTGTAAAATAGTTTTTTAGGGTTTGGTTTATTGTTATGTAAGCACCTTTTGGTGTTTATGGCAGAAAAGTGTTAGGTGCTCTTAAGGTTCAAACAAGGAGTCTTGATTGATGTTCTCTTGGAGTAATCAGGCAGCTGGCTACTTCATCTTGAATACACCTAAGGGGACCATCTACCTTGATCCAAAGACCCTGCTTTTAATATCAAACTAGATGCATTTCCCCACACCTCTGGCATCCGAAGGCTAAAGGATCTTGGGTGCAAAGGATATGGGTCTCAGTTTGTGTGGGGGACATCACATAACATGCTACCTTGTACATACCTTAGAAAATGCCCAGCAGTCTCCTATAGGTGCATGCTGCAGGGCATATCAGTACAACCAGATCAGGTGGCAAGCAGCCTTTTAGGGACATATGTACGACATTAAAGATCTTCCGTTGGGAATTCCATGGTTCCTTGAAACTAGGGTTGCCAGGTCCCTCCTTGCGGGAGGTTTAGGGAGGCGAGGTTGGGGGCTGCAACCAGTGTCATCGACTAGATGACATCAGGTTGGGTTTGTTCAGGGCAGCCCCAACCGGGCGCTGGAGAAAAAAAGCAGCCCTGTTCTACCTTCCTCCCCGCCAAACAGCTGATTGGGAAAAACAGCTGATCAGCTGCAAGGCTCTGGGGCGGGTCACTGGAGGGGAGGAAACAAGGCGACTAGTGCCAGCAGCCACCCAGAAAGCTTGAGGAGCCGGCCCAGCCCTGAGTCCTCCTCCCAGGGAGACCCATGCTTTCCCCAAGCCGGGTGCTTACCGGCTGTAAAACAAAGATGCCTCCAGGTAGCTCTGCTTACCCAGAGGTAGGAGAGCCTTCTCCCGCTCTCCTTATGTCTCCAGATGTTGGTGATTTATGCAACCCTTTAGCATCGCGCTAGGGGGACACTCCAGCACTCGCAAAAAACCTCTGTGGTTTCTCCCACACAGCTGAACAGTGGTGGGAAGGTCAACGGGCATATGGCGATGGGCACATATCTCAAACTTTGCCTCTGTTGCTTCTAACAGATCCAGCTGTCCCTTTTGTTCCTACACCCCCAGAAGACCAAATCATTTTCATCACTGATGAAGACGAGTCCTCCGTCATTCCTTGCCGCACGAGTGATCGTAATGCTCAAGTAACCCTCATGAACAATGAAGGGAAAATCATATATGCCTTTTATGACAACAAACAGGGCTTCATTGGAAACTTCTCGGCAGGCTCCTACGTGTGCAAGACCACTGTTAAGGCGGTGGAGGTTCTCTCTAGTGAATTTATTGTCTACGTTTACAGAGGTACTCCTTTACATAGTTACTCAAAGGAAGGGTCCAATAATGAGCTTGAGACTCCTATTATGTTCTGAAGGATGTAATTATTGATGTTTTAGGGTAGGGTAAAAGTATAGGTCCCCTGTGCAAGCACTGGGTCATTCCAGACCCATGGGGTAACATCACATCCTGACGTTTCCTAGGCAGACTTTGTTTACGGGGTGGTTTGCCAGTGCCTTCCCCAGTCATCTTCCCTTTACCCCCAGCAAGCTGGGTCCTCATTTGACCGACCTCGGAAGGATGGAAGGCTGAGTCAACCTTGAGCTGGCTACCTGAAACCGACTGCCATTGGGATCGAACTCAGGTCGTGAGCAGAGCTTGGACTGCAGCACTGCAGCTTGCCACTCTGCGCCATGGGGCTCTTCCTTAGGGTAGGGTAAACACTGCTATATACATTAGAAAAATGGTCTCGTTTGAACTTGTTTCAGTTACAAAAGTAGTAAAGTCAGGTCACCCACTGACCAGGTAGAGGTCTCGGGGACTCCCCAGCCATAAAGAAAAGCGTGTTTTTGAAAAATTAATAAAAGGGGGAAAATTATTTTCATCAGGACTAAGCTTGTTCCTTGAGGCCTGGAATATGGATAGCAGCTGAGAGACAATTTAAAAGCTGAGGGACACAGGGAAACAGGTCTGAAGGGCAGAAGTAGACTTTTCTGACGGTGAGGGCGGTTTGACGGTGGAATGCACTGCCGGTGTGTGTGGAGTCCCCGTCTTTGGAGGTCTTTAAGCAGAGGCTGGATGGCCATGTGGGATCCTGCATGGCAGGGGATTGGACTGGATGGCCCTTGTGGTCTCTTCCAACCTTGTGTGATTTTGTGATTTTGAGCCCTGAGAGTTTCCTGGAGAGGAGATATACATGTGTGTTGGAGAAAATTTTCTTGCACTCCTTGCCCATGATTCCTTGTGGACCTTTTGCTTATTCTTTGGACAAACGTCATGGTCAAGCACTTGTCACGAAGGCAGAGAAATCATACCATGCCCAGAGATAATGCTGGGGCTTCTGCAAACTCAAGGGACCCCTTTGGTGTGCACAAAAATATTTTTAATTAAAAAAAATAATCCCAACAGCCTGATCAAAACTGAATATGCTTATTTCCCTCAAAATAAGCAACTGAAAGTCACTTACACGGAACAGGAATAGTATGGGATGTGGCCTGCTCAATCCCTGAAAACCTGATAATATCCTGGAAGTGGGGAGGATTTGGGTTGAGAAGAGGAAATTTCCAAGTAATTTTTTCCTCTACTTTGCGGTCCCTCCTGGGCCTCCAGCATGTGTGTTACTGTTGCACAAATACATTCAGCCCAGATGCTGGTGACCATTTCTTTCAGCCATTCCTCATTACCATGGTTATAGCTCATATTTGACAAAGCCACAGCTGCCTGCAACATGTGGAGAATTTTAAGAGGCACTAGAGCAGAGCAGACTTTAACAGTCAGCACGGATAGATAGGGCAACTTTTTGAAAAAGAGAATAAATGTAGTCTTTCCCTTACAATACAGAATACCTGAGAGAAACTGTTTTGGATGTAGACCATGCTTTCTGAAAGGACCATAGGTTTATTGCTGGAGACTTATTCCTTCTCCTCGCTAAGGCAAAGAGTTGCCCTCAAAAATTATTCAGAGAATATTGTTCAAAAGGGCCCGTGTAATGTGCACAATGTTTCAAATGCTTCTTAATTTTTTCTTTCTTTCTGCTTCCAGCTACTTCACAGCTTCCTGTTGAGATCGGGTCCCTCAAGACTGTGTATAAAACTGGAGAAACTATTGATGTAACTTGTGTGGTCCTTGAAAATGAACTGGTGAACTTGGAGTGGAGTTATCCAGGGAAAGTGGTAAATATCCCCTTTTGTTCTTGGTTAAATGACCGGAGAAAGCTTTGGGTGGGGTTTTTAGTTGTTGTTGATTTTAATTCCTGGAATCAAGACAGATGAATAGAGAGCAATTTCTTGTCACATGCACTCAGTACCAAGACTTCATTGTGAGCAAACATGCAGGGATTTACAAGAGTTTATGAGGAGATGAGGACCATATGAGGTTGTGGGACTATGGTCGTACAGTAATAACGCCCACTTTAACGTGCAGTCTGGAAAATATAACAACAAAAACGGAGTGTTTCTTAAAGTCACCCACACGTTAATGTTCTTGTATGACCTCACAAATGACTCCAAGTCACAACCTGAGAATTTAATTTTTCTCTTAGGTACAACTAAAATTAGTCCAACTAAGATTAGTGCAACTAAAACCCCAGATCTCCTCAGTCGCAAAGCCTCTTGGCTGGTCCTGAACCAGCCACTACAGACAACCTACCTCATAAGATTATTGCCAAGATAGCAGATGCTAATTTTGTGTACTCTCCCGTTGGGTACCCAATGGAAGGATGAGATAAATAATTTGAATGTCCACCATAACCACCTTAATAGAAAAAAAAGTATAAGGAGAGAACAAATTCAGGTTGTCCTATTTGATCAAAAGGAAGTTTTGTTTCATACGTTCTTATGATAAGATCTTACTAGCCCAATCAAGCACCAGAAAAAATGTGTCCAGCCATCTTTGCTGGCAAAGTCTTGTTTCCCCCCCCCACAGCCACCATATGGGAGCAATCCTTGGAAGTAAGTCCCATGTGATTCACTGAGGCTTTATCACAGTAAAATGTTTTAGGGTTACAGTTTATGTTACTGGATTATCCCAACTAGGGTTGCCAACCTCCAAGTACTAGCCGGAGATCTCCTGCTATTACAACTGATCTCCAGCTGATAGAGATCAGTTCACCTGGAGAAAATGGCTGCTTTGGCAATTGGACTCTATAACATTGAAGTACCTCCTCTCCCCAAACCCCACCCTCTTCAGACTCCGCCCCAAAAACCTTCCCCCAGTGGCGAAGAGGGATCTGGCAACCCTAACCCCAACTGAAATTTCATTTATTATAATGTGACCTATACAAAACCGATTACCCACTTTGGCCACACACTGCTGATGCTCCTTAAAATGAGAAGTGGTTTTGCTCATTTCTAAGAGTTGCAAATAGAAGTGGCCCAGTAAGCCCCACCAGGGAGGGAATTTCAGAGAACAGGCACCACTGTTGAAAAGTCTACCTCTACCTTCAAGATCTCAGATAAAGAAAGGGTATGGAGCCGTGCTCCCTCTGAAGAGATCAGGGAGGTGGAGAAGGATTCATCAGAGTGCTAAATTATTCGCTGTATTGCTAGGTTGTTTAACAAACATGATTTTGCCCCTTTTCCAAATGCAGAAGAACAAAGGTACAATCACAGTTGAAGACATCAAAATTCCATCCCAGAAGCTGGTGTACAGCTTGAAAATCCCAGATGCTTCAGTAGAAGACACTGGAGATTATGAATGTGCAGCACAGCATGTGACCAATGATGTTACAAAAACCCAAAAGATAGTAATCACAGTTTATGGTACAATCTCTTTCTTGTTTCCATAAGATTCCCAGTTTACCAAGCCAATGGCCCATTATTGAGAAATACTTATGGAAATGTTTATCGTTTCACAGATAAGGGGTTCATTAGCCTGGAGCCCCATTTTAGCCTCCTGGAAGATGTCAATCTACATGGAGTTAAAAACTTCATGCTTGATGTGTATGCATACCCAGCTCCCAAAATACTCTGGCTGAAGAATAATGTGACCCTGATTGAGAATCTCACAGAGATTGTCACTAGTTCCAAGCAGATTAGTGAAACAAGGTAAGGAAATGCTTGCCAAGGGACCGGTAGATGTCTTAACAGTTCACTTCTCTGTTTGTAAGTCAAACGTATTTCCTCATAAATCTTGGGGCTTAATTCATTAATATCCTGTATTTGAAATTCAGTGTGTGTATGTGTGTGAGGAGGAATCAGGTTTTGTTGTTCAAAAATTAAGAACAGTGTAGTCCCTTTTGACTGTTTACTCTTTCTTTTGAGTATGTTGATGCTGCAGATGTAAACTGCTTTTAACAGTCTTGCCTTCTTGACAGGGAATCATGTAGGGTTGCCAACCTCCAGGTACTAGCTGGAGAGCGCCCGATATTACAACTGATCTCCAGGCGACAGAGATCAGTTCACCTGGAGAAAATGGCTGCTTTGGCAATTGGACTCTATGGCATTGAAGTCCCTCCCCTCCCCAAACCCCACCCACCTCAGGTTCTGCCCTCAGAACCTCCCGCCGGTGGCAAAGAGGCTGGCAACCCTAGAATCATGGGAACAGTAGGGCAGTGAGAGAGCCTAGGAGTCAAACTCCATGTGACATTTCCTTTTATATTCATTATGAAAGACTTTTTCTTTCTAAATGTAGTCCGCTTTTTCAAGGAGGAGAATGGTTGACAGCATGGGTTTCCTCCTGTCTTCTCATTGAATGCTGCTTCTGCTTTCTTTGGAGGAATCTTATGGGTACCCATATTCTTTCCTCAGTGGGATGGAAGCAAGAGGATGGGTTTCCTGCTATCCAGAAAGCATCAGGAAGAAATTGTTAAAGTCTGCCCTCCATTCACCTCCATGAAGAAGCAGCCCCAGTGGCTGCAATTGGGAAATAAAAGAAAGACTTTAAAAATTAACACAGAAGGAAACCCATGGTTTAATGGAGAAGTCACAGCACTCCCACAAAACCAATGTTCCCAAGATTCGTTAGAAGAAATCCATAACACATAACCTGGCTAAAATGGATAAAAGTTTGTAGGGTGGACATGCGTCTATAAATTGTCCATGTTCTCCATTGACAGATATTGATTGTTCTCTCCTTTGGAAACTCTGCAACATTATTTCATCTCTCTGTGAAAATCCCTCTAGGCTGATTCCCTTATGTTTTGGAGCATAAGTTTTTGCTTTCTTTCATCAGTCTGTCATATCTTATAGTTCACAAACTTAATTCACTAGTTCAGTGGTCCTCAACATTTTTGACCTTGTGGGCGCCTTTGGAATTCTGGCCCATGACGGTGGGCACAAAACGGCTGCCACAGGAGGTGCAGCCGACCACAAAATATCAAGGAGAGAGGTCATATATAACTCTAATAGTCACTATTCTACATTTCAGGCACAAACCGTTTCACAGGCTGCCTTTTAATCTGCACTGCCAATCAGAAGCCCTGCTGGGCAAAAGCTCCATCTAGCCCCACCTACCTTTTAAATGCGCTTGGTGGTGCTATGGCATCCGT
Organism: Euleptes europaea; assembly: GCF_029931775.1. Classification (NCBI taxonomy): domain Eukaryota; kingdom Metazoa; phylum Chordata; class Lepidosauria; order Squamata; family Sphaerodactylidae; genus Euleptes; species Euleptes europaea. The sequence continues at coordinate 66,703,963 of NC_079320.1, read as the reverse complement.
GGACATCACACTGGGGACCCCTGCACTAGTTTAACAGAGCCAATTCACTACCTTTCTGGTATAGGGCGATTGCAAGGTGTTTTGTTACCCCCAAGCAAAGTGTAAGGTTGCCACTACTGCTAAACCAATATACCACGGGCTCATGCACAATAACCTAGAGTCTGTACAGTGCACTCTCATGTACCCCTGCCCTCAAGTCTCTCTCCTCTTCATTCCCTTCAGATGAGAGCTAGAATGGAGCATCCTTCTCAACCTCTCCGAATACTTTCGATATGGGGCGGCAAGGCATGCACACCACATAGGGCTCCTTGACCTCTCCATGTTTCTCTCATCTTAAAAGAGTTCTATAGCCATTTTGATTGGCTTAGCAGCCTCATTGGACAGCAAGGATCTGTCTCATATTCTACATCACCTTAGCAGAGTGGTCAGTTCCTTTGTCTTAGCATCAGGTGTCCAATGGTACCATCCTAAGCAGAGCTACACCCTTCTAAGACCATTGACTTCAATGAATTAACAGCGCATTCCTCAAATGCGCCAGCAACCTGGCCCAAAGGCCTTAGGAGGCCGACGAAGGCCTCCGCCGGCGCAAGGACCCACACTGCTGGCACCCAAAAGGCGCACACTGGCGTGAGTGGCCCCAGCGCTGGCGTGCAGGCCCAGATGCCGGTACTAGGCTGCTGCCGCAGCAGCACTGGGCCCGGACACCGCCGCAGTCTCCCGCTGGCCTCCAGCCACCAGCACAGGTCGCCGGGGTGAGCCGGGAGGTGTGCCGGCACCCCGGGAGGTTTTCCCAGGGTGTTCTGGCGCCAGCCAGGGGGGCGGGGCCGACGTTAGTTGGCCTCCCAAGCGGTTCCTGCTCGGGAATGCCCCTTTTTTTGGGGGGCGAGATACGCCAGCTTTTTGCTGGCTTATCTCCCGTGCAACCCTATGAGGGTTGCATGGGTTTTTTGCGCTGCCAAAACCTCCTTAGGAGGCAATGACGCTAGTTTGCCTCCTAAGCCTGGCACAGGCATTCCTTTCAGGAATGCGCTGTTAGAAGAGTGCAATTCAGTTTAAGATTGCAAGTAAATAGAGCATCCAATCCTTTCTTCCAGATAATGATCTCATTTAATTCCACTAAATTCCATTCTACTATACAGGAATAATGTCCCCCACCCCCAAAAATGTGTGTTCCATGGAAAAAGGTAACTTCAAAATGGCGACATTTCTTTGTAGTGGGGCTTTCCTAGATGCACTCTTGATTCTGGCACGGCTATTGGCTTTGCCCAGAATGAGATGTCTGTGCTGTTTAGCAAAAGTTAATGTAGCGTTTTTTTCCTTCTTCATAGGTACCGAAGTGTATTAAAACTAATTCGTGCCAAGGAAGAAGACAATGGAAATTATACAGTTGTAGTACAGAATGAAGATGAAATTCAAAGATATACTTTCTCTCTGCTCATACAGGGTAAGACTATAAAATATGGTTACAGTCCATATTAAATTACAATAGAGCGGCAGAAGTGAAACTGACGTTATGGAGTTTGGTGTACATTTAAACATGTCTCAATCCTAGGGTTGCCAACCTCCAGGTACTAGCTGGAGATCTCCTGGAGAAAATGGCTGCTTTGGCAGTTGGACTCTATGGCATTGAATTCCCTCCCCAAACCCTGCCCTCCTCAGACTCCGCCCCAAAAACCTCCCACTGGTGGCGTAGAGGGACCTGGCAACCCTACTCAATCTGTTGGCTAGCAACTGGATGTAGACTACTGAGTTATGGTAGACAGAATGCTAGAGTTAGACCAGACAGAATGCTAGAGTCAGACCAGAGAAACACAAGTCAAACACTGACATGTTGAGAATAATTTCCTGTGCACAGGAAAGGGAAAGGTAGAACCCTTGGACACATAAACTCACCCGAACATCTAGTTTTCTATATGCAGGGAGGTTTTTGTATGGGAGCATCCTTACTAGTGTGATTTCCCTACCATCACCACCTGCAGTCCGAAGCAGTTCGACCCAGGAACAGTTTTGTCATTCACTTTGCCTACAATGTGTGCCAAAATATGTGAACAGTTGCAGCCTAACGGATAGAGCCAGATTATTTCATTTGCGGGTCCATCCATCCATCCTTGTAACGACTGTCTTCAGTGTTTGTATTATCTCAAGAAACAGCATACAATACAAACAACACCTCTTACGTCAAATCACCCAGGAACAAAGTTATCATCCATGAAAGATACTTTGGAAGTTATTTCGAGCCCAGATGTTGATATACGTATACATCTGTTGTGCCTGGCTGATAGGAATTATCCCTTCCACGTGAATTTAATTTAGAGAGAGGAAGAAGTGCATAAAAGGAATATGGACTTGTAGTGCAAAATTAATGATGAGTGGAAAACTGATGTTGGCCACCATTTTCCAGTGTTTTTTTTAAACAAGGGTTGTTGTTTTTTTGAAGGAAGGAATTCATACAGAATCCTGTTCCTGTTTCCATGCTATCATTTGTTTTATTCATTTATTGTGCTTGCACCTTTCTCATCTCTGAGTAGCTCAGAGTAGTTTACATATGATTTGTAAGCAGGGTCCTATCCAGACAACTTTTTGCCTAAATGTGAATTTCTTTTTTTTTTAAAGCACCTCACAAAACAGGCTATTTTATTTTTTTCAAAATAAACATACAGCATATGGTATGGTAAGATCTGAAAAAGGAATGGAGAATAAGCAGGGAAAGTCAACCATTCTATAAAATAAGATTCTAGTCATGAAAATCTATCGGAATATTCCCTCACTCAATGTCATCAACAATAAATTACTAATACAAATATCCACCCATGTGAGAAATGTGGGACAGTCTGAAAAATCCCAAACTTTACTATACATTTGCATGGCAGTACCATTGGTTATTACTGTAGAGACCCTCCAGAAAACAGCAGCCTGATTAAGTTATGGGGAATTATTTTCATGTGTAAACTTTATCCCACAGGTACCACAAACTGGGCTGCTATGGTCATGCCCCCTTCTCTCTCTATTCCACTTCTGGGTATATTGTTTCCAAACCACTTCCATTTTCGCCTCACTTGGTGTGAGGACCCTGCTTCCCCTATGGGATATAGTTCTTACTGAAGTCAATTAATTCCTCGTTCCCACCAAAGACAAGCTACCATCCTGACCACATGCATTTTGACTCCGGAATTTGATGGGGCTTACCCCAAGGAATTGTGAAGGTTGAAGCTCAGCTGGTATTTTCCCACAACACCACTGGACTAGAGCCTACTGACGGCACCTAAGTTACATAAATTACTCAAAGACCTTGAAAAGGAACGACTGAGTCTGCCAGTCAGTCAATAATGCTTGGTCCCTTCAGCACAGCTGGGATCTCATAAACTCATCCTGACGTATTCCTTTCCAGTTCCAGCTATAATTCAGGACCTGATAGATGTTCATCAAGGCTCAGCTGCACAGACAGTGAGATGCTTGGCCAAAGGGACGCCCCTTCCAGATGTGGAATGGCTGGTTTGCAAGGACATTAAAAGGTAAGACTGTTCAAAGCTTCTTTAACTACCACCAGCTTTACGGTGTGGTCCAATTTTTTTGCAAATTGTAGATTTTTTTCTATTTGGGGGCAGTTTGATCTGATTGAAGTGAATAAAATTCCTCTTCAGATTTTAGTGGATGCAGCGGTGTTCTTAATGTGTGGTATTATTTATGTACAACCAGGTGTAAATTGTTTTTCATTGAACGTTCTCTGGGCATTTGCTTAACACGCTTATCAACACTAGTTTATGCTAGCTGGGAGGAAACTAAAGCCAGCGGAGTATCAAGGCCTTGGATCCACAGAACTGTTTCCATGAACACATTGATTTCCAACCACAGAGCATACCTTTCTCACCTTCCGCCACTAGTATTGCCTGTCCTTGGCTGGCAACCCCTGGTAGCAGAGACACATGAAACCAGTGTCATTTGATGTCACAATATCATTCTGGTCAATTACCCAAGAGTGATGACACAGCTTTGCACTGCACTCTAGCCGTTTCCCAAGTCTCTATGGTTTTGATTATAGAGATTTTGGAAATTCCTGGAGTATCATGCAATGCCATGATGTCATTTCCACGTAAATGACTGGAAGTGATGTTGTGCTGTAGTGCACTGCCAGTCCCCCCCCCCATTTTGCTCCTACTGCTGCACCAAGCAGCAGTGAGAGCTCGGGGTGGGGTGGGGGAGAGGTTGCTTGGCAACCTGGCAAGGCTACTTGCCTCCCACTACAGCCCCAAATGCCTCCATCCTGCTCCTGCCCTGGGGGCATTTTGAGCTCCAGCAGAAAGGGGGAGGTGAGAAAATCACACTCCGTGGGCAGGAAACAGTCCATCTGCGGACATGTTTCATTGGATCCAATCCCAGATATGTTCACAGCAGAAACGTTGTTCTGCCTTCTGGGAATCCTTGCTAGAACTTCAAGGATAGCCTGTCATAACGATGAGAAACTTGTTAAACCTTCAGAGAGGGCGAACTTTGACAAAATCACCAAAAAAATCACAAAATCACACAAGGTTGGAAGAGACCACAAGGGCCATCACGTCCAACCCCCTGCCATGCAGGATCCCACAATCAAAGCGCTCCTGACAGATGGCCATCCAACCTCTGCTTAAAGACTTCCAAAGACAGGGACTCCACCCACCCCCAGGCAGCACATTCCACCGTCGAACTGCCCTCACCATAGAAAGTTCTTCCTAATGTTTAGGTGGAATCGCCTTTCTCTTAGTTTAAATCCATTACTCTGTGTCCTAGTCTCTGAAGCAACAGAGAAGCTAGTTCCCTCATTAACACGGCATCCCTTCAAATATTTAAACATGGCTATCATGTCACCCCTTAATCTTCCCTTCTCCAGACTAAACAAACCCAGCTCCTTAAGTCTCTCCACATAGGGCATAGATTCCAGACCTTTGACCATTCTGGTCGCTCTCCTCTGGACACGCTCCAACTTTTCAACATCCTTCTTAAATTGTGGAGCCCAAAACTGGACACAGTATTCCAAGTGAGGTCTGACCAACACAGAATACAGTGGTAGTTTAACTTCCCTTGATCTAGACACAATACTCCTATTGATGCAGCCCAGAATTGCATTGGTCTTCTTAGCCGCCATATCACACTGTTGATTCATATTCAGTTTGTGGTCCACTAAGACTCCCAGATCTCTTTCACATGTACTGTTGTCAAGCCAACTATCTCCCATCCTGTACCTGTGCCTTATGTTGTTTCTGCCTAGGTGAAGTACCTTACACTTCTCCCTATTGAAATCCATTTTATTGCTTATGGCCCAGCTCTCCAGTCTCTTAAGAAATATACTTTTATACACAGAAAATAGCTCTGAATGGTTTCTTGTAAAAACGAAAGAGGACAATCCTCACTGTATTTGCGCTTGCTCATCTCCAGATGCAGCAATGAAAGTTCGTGGACGCTTCTGACTAACAATATCTCAGACATTACTATGGATGTTCACTTTGACGAGAAAAACACAGTTGAGAGCCAGGTGACCTTCCAGAAAGTGGAAGAGACGTTAGCAGTCCGATGCATGGCAAGGAACGACCTTGGTACCGTTACACGAGAACTGAAGCTTGTGGCGCCTAGTAAGTTTACTTGGTAACTTTGGGAGCAAGCCTAAGTAGGTCCACTCAGAAGTAAATCCCACTTTGTTTAGTAGAGCTTCCTTCCAGGAAAGCATTCTTAGGATTCTAGTCTTTGTGTACTTCTTAGGATCGTTACTGTCAGCTCCTCCAGCAGATCCTATGCTGTTTGAGACAATGTGTGCATCTGAAAGTAATAGCTTTTTAAAAAAACATGACTATAAAAATAACTCGGAGAAGAATGCAATAAAGTATGATGCTTCTAGCATGGATTTAGAAGGTTTGGAAGAGATCTGTAAGAGATACATTGCATAGATCATTGATAGGGTTGCCAGGTCCCTCTTCTCAACCAGCAGGAGATTTTGGGGGTGGGGCCTGAAGAGGGCAAGGTTTGGGGAGGGAAGGGACTTCAATGTCATAGAGTTCAATTGCCAAAGCGGCCATTTTTCTCCAGGTGAACTGATCTCTGTAGGCTGGAGATCAATTGTAATAGTGGGAGATCTCTAGCCACCACCTGGAGGTTGGCAACCCTAATCATTGAGGCTGTTTATAATGAACTCATTATTAATATTGCTGTATCTAAGGCTATAGAAAAAAACCAGACCAAAGCAATTTTCTTAATGTATTAATATACCGACTTGAGTAAACTGCATTTACTTATCAGTTTCTCTGAGTGATCGCTGTTTTATAGCTAGGTTTCATAACCCACTGTCCACAGTGTTTTCTTTCTCTTCTCCGTGTATAAAAAAATATTGTGGACTAAGGATTCATTTTGCTGCTCAAGTCTATTAAAGATTACGCTACAGTGATAGTGCTATCCCATGCAGTTACACTCTTCTAAGTGAATTGACCTCAGTGGACTTAGAAGAGAGGGGGTAACTGCGTTTTATGATTGCATTTTCTTTTGTTTTCCCCCCTTAAAATATTTTGTATCATATCAATAATATTTTATAGAATAGCTGGAGAGTTATGTGAAGTATTGGATCTGATGTTATTTCCTGCTCCCTCCCCCACAAATCTGTGACTTTCCACAGCTTTCATCCTTGGGGGAGGGGAGCAATGTACAGAAGAAATACTGGTATCACATGGGTCTTTAATCTCAAGAAGGGCAGGAAGTAGCAGATGCTAATTAAAGGATGAATGCGAGCAAATAAAAGTCGAGCACTTGTAAGTCCCTTTGAGAGTCTTAAACTCATGCTTAACTTCACACTGGAGAGCCAGCATGGTGTAGTGGTTAAGAGTGGTGGACTCTGATCTGGAGAACTGGGTTTGATTCCCCACTCCTCCACATGAGCCGTGGAGGCTAATCTGGTGAACTGGATTTGTTTCCCCACTCCTACACATGAAGTCAGCTGGGTGACCTTGGGCTAGTCACACTCTCTCAGCCTCACCTACCTCACAGGGTGTCTGTTGTAGGGAGGGGAAGGGAAGGTGATTGTAAGCCAGTTTGATTCTTCCTTAAGTGGTAAAGAAAGTCGACATATAAAAACCAATTTTTTCCCTTCTTCTCCTCCTCCTGCTCCTCCACAGAGGTGGTCTTCTGCCAAAGTGGGAGACCTGGCACACCTAGTTGGATTCCTTGGATCTTTTCTTGTAACGGTGGTGCCTTCCTCCAGCACAAGGCCCTTTCCCCTGGCTCAGGAGGCTCCTGCATCCGGGAAAGGTGTTTTGTGCTAGAGGAAGGCACCAACATTTGAAGAACAGTTCTGTCCATGAGATCCAACCCAAAGAGACTTAAAACCGCTTAACTTTGCCATCTCCTCTTTAAAACTGAGATATAAGCAGCCCCAGGTCTAACTAAAGGAAATAAACAAGAGAGAAGATGGATCTAAACAAGATTATTTGAGGGTTTTCATTCTGGAATACATTTTGGAATACATTTCATTCTGGAATACATTTTGAGCTCATGAGGCCTCCACCTCAATTTTGCTCAATCATAAGACTTCCTCCTAGCTAATTAATTCCTGCAGGCTCACTCGTCCTCATTTTCTTTGGAGATATCTGTTAGCAGCCCTTTCAGTGCCCATGTAATTTAAAAGAAAAGCCAACAGAGAATCTGCTTAGCTTTCTTTTTATATAAAAAATAATGTAGGAATTTCTCTAGTATCCTTGAGATGAATTCCCACCCATCCGCTGAAGATGAGGTTAAGAGATATAGCTTTGTATCTAATTACTGCAGCACTTTTAACTTTTGCACGTTACTGGAAATCAAACAAGGTGCCTGAAGTTAGTGAATTGCTCTATAAAGTTAAGTTTTATGCTAAAACTTAACATCTCTCCAAAGGATGAGAACTGTGATTTACTAAGATCCGAGTGGTTTAAAGTTATGGAGCATATTCAGTTAAAAGTGGAAGAAATAAGAATGTAAGAAATTTTTATTTGTTTTGAAATGTGTAGGAATATGTCTGAATAAAATTTATATGGAAAAAATGAAAAGAAAAAACCTAAGCCATACATTTCCTTTTTCCTACAGCTTTGAGATCTGAACTGACGGTGGCTGCTGTAGTCCTTGTGTTGCTAGTGATTGTAATAATTTCGTTGATTGTCCTGGTAATCATATGGAAACAGGTAATTTAGACACAAGCTTCTTTCAGATATAGCCTGTTCACTTATCCAGTAGGAGCCGAGCTAACATTTGGCATATTGTGTGTGTTGTTGTTTTTTGCACTGCAGAAGCCAAGATATGAAATAAGATGGAGAGTCATTGAGTCCATCAGTCCTGACGGCCATGAGTACATTTATGTGGATCCCATGCAGCTACCCTATGACTCAAGATGGGAGTTTCCCAGGGATGGATTAGTGCTGGGTAAGGGACCATAAGAAGTTGCCTTCATGTGCAGAAATAGGACTCTCATTCCTTGCAAATGGAAGCCATTATTATTAAGGTCTTTTAGGCATGAGAGTTTTACCTGAGGTCCATTGCTCGCTGGACCCACACTTTCCTGTTGGGGATCTATGCACCAGCAGTCTCCAAGCTCAAATCAAGTGCCCGCCCCTTTAAATGCTACTTTGTAATTGGCTTATTTGTAGAGCTTACTGTGAGAGAAATTCCCCCCAAAAAAACCCCAACTGCTGCATAAAAAAAGCATTTTAAGAACAAAAACAAAAAATGGAGCAATCTGAAAGGGAGCCGGGAGAAATCCAAGCCTTGATTTTAAAAAGCCCTTCTGTTCAGAAAGATCTCTGAGGAAATAGGAAGCATTTGAATCCCTGCCTCTTTACATGCTGCTTTGTAACTGGCTATGAGAGAAACCAAGCTTGCATGTCCCGTGCTTTCCTTGTGCACAGGGATTTCACTCAGGCTGAGCTCAGGGGAGCGGGGGAAGAAATGGGTTAACAGAGGAGCGGGAAGTCCTGGGATTTGTGAAGGTTGGTAGCGAGGTAATCTCTAATGGACAGAAAACTCATGCATAACTCCAAGAAACAACTGAGACGGGGCGAACATGAGTGAAAGTACCCATGTATTTAGAGCACAACCCTAGGCAGAGCTACACCTTTCAAAGCCTTTGACTGATGAATTTAGAAGGATGTCACTCTGCTTATTTTGTGTGGTTAGAGAGTGCCCTGACCTGGATAGCTCCAGGCTAGCCTGATCTCGTCTGATCTCAGAGGCTAAGCAGGATCGGTCCTGGTTAGAACACTAGTCGTGACATGGAGGCAGGCAATGGCAAACCACTTCAAATGTCTCTTGCCTTGAAAACACCACCAGGGGTTGCCATAGGTCAGCTGTGACTTGACAGCACAAAAAGAGAGAGAGAGAGAGAGAGAGAGAGTATGAGAGAGAGTGCTATCAGAATACATAGTGCTTTACCGAATGACATAAAAAAGACATATCTAAACAAAGGGAGAGGAGGAAAGGGAGAAGCCTGGGGAGTATTGACCTAAAGCCAACAGTAGTGTCTACTAAAAACTATGTTGTTCTAAGGAGAAATGACATGCTGTTCTGGTGAATCCAGTTTGACCCCCTTTACAGTTGGGAGTTTGACCCCAGCTGGGGGGTCTGCCCTCATTTTATGAAAGTATATTTCACCCACATTCCATTGGGTCAACAATGACTACGCCACACCACGCTAAGGCAATCATAAAAGTAGCAAAACCAGGGACTTTCCAGGAATACAGAAACATATTACTTCATAGATTAACCCAAAGGGGAGAAAACGCCTGGCTTGATGAGCCCTCAATGTGTTCCAGAGTCATGGAATATTGAGTAAAGGGGGGAAATGTGTGTGTCGGGCCTGAGGGGGATCTAGAGTTGCCTGCCGAGCATTAGCAACTGGCGGAAGACTCCTATGTATTTGTGCTGGTCTATTTGTTTGCAGTATAGTACTGGACATCATAGCAATACCCTAGATTATGTCACATTTCCATTTTGATTATCGTTTCTCCAACAGCAGCAATGAGAAGTTAATCGTGACATTTCTAAATGCTGCCTTTGTAGAAGCAATGATTAAATGGGAAATTTGACATAAATGATGGTATTCCGCTACATTTCAGGGAATTTAACACTGTGGTTTGTATACATTTGAATCTACTTTGCAGTTTCCTATTGAGGAGCAAGAGGTACCACAAATGATACCCCTGATTCTGACATGTAAAAAAAAAAAGTGTTGAATTCGCTAGCTTCTGGAGTACCCCAAATTTCAAAGGAATACCACGAGAAGAATCTCTGAGGTATTACTAGTGTGCTCTAGGAGCAGGCCAGGAGCAGTTTCCACAAGACAGAGTTCACAGAGTGGAAATCGTGGACCCAACCTGTGAACTCTCTCATAGCCACAGGTTTCTTGCATGTTGGTCCTCTGTTCCTCAGATATGCTCTTCCCACTCCGGTTGGGATGTAGCACCATGCAGAAGGAGCTTTAGACTTCTTCCCCCGCACCTCAACCAGAAACAGTCTGGGGAAGACATTATTTGGCTCGTTGCAGAAAATACAGCCACATTTTTTTCCTGCAATAGGGCAAATAACTCCAAACTCCAAATAACTCATTTCTGTTTGAGGTTATTGTGCAGGGGAGAAGGATACATTTCCTTGCGCTTAATGGGGCAGGCCCCAGTAATATATGACTGTGCCAGAGTTCACAGGTTGGGCCTGAGGTCCCCAGCACATGAACGCATGAAGCTGCCTTATACTGAATCAGACCCTTGGTCCATCAAAGTGAGCATTGTCTACTCAGACCAGCAGCAGCTCTCCAGGGTCTCAGGTAGAGGTCTTTCACATCACCTACTTGCCTAGTCCCTTTAACTGGAGATGCCAGGGATTGAACCTGGGACCTTCTGCATGCCAAGCAGATGCTCTACCACTGAGCCACAGCTCTTGTGAATTCCATCTCATGGAAATTGATCCTGGGCACATATGACACACCATTAGGAAATTATGAACACTTTAATGCTAAAAATCAAAATACCCTTGTCTTCCACATGCTTTTTTTTCTGGTCTGTCATCTTAACAATATCATGTTTATCTCACAAAAATGTTCAGAATGTACACAAGAAAAAAATATTTCCTTAATTTGTCACTCATTACATGTACTGCTCCGTCTCATATAAAAAGGGATGATTCTAGTAATAGAGAAACACTTGTGGTTCACTCTCAGACACATGTATTGGAAGGAATTTATGATTCAGGGAAAACAGTGCTTAATTAAATCCACTTGGTTAAGAGGAAATCAAACCACACTGTAAAAATGTATTATATAATCTGGATTTAATTATATACATGGAACAGTAATTAAAACCAGTGATGAGGCAGTGATGTTCCTGTCTTTCTGACTCACTAGCACGAGTTGTAAAGTAAACTTTAAAAACATTCTAGTTTATGAGTAAACACATGAGTAACATGCAACTTCAGCTCTGTTGAATGGGCACGACATAGTATTCCTTTGGAATACTAATCTGTTAAAAGACTGATTTTCAGTCTGTGAAAATTACTTAAGTTTTAGCTTGGTATGTAACTGGCGACTCCATTAACTAGCTCCGTAGTAGGGGAGCAGTTTGTTACAAGCTCATTTCACAAAGTACGGACATTTAAAAGTTTTCTTTCTATACACAGAAAATGGGTGTTGGGCAGAAAACAGTCCCATAACACATTAGTTTTATGCTTTTTCATGGAATTCCCTAAAGTAAAAGAAGAGATCAGAGTATTATAACTGCTGTAGCCCTTTGGTAGTGGAAGTGGGCCAGTTAACAGCTGAAGAAGTGGTGAAACTGTTCTTAGACTGTACCGTTTCAAATTGCTAGTGGGGGTTCAAATGCTTCCCAGGGGCAACAACACCCAAAGCCAGCTTGTTAAAGAGCAGGCTGAAGCAGAACTCAACAACACAAGTCTTTATTGTCATATAAAAAATGAAGAACATACATTAGGATAAATCCAAGTACAAATAAATAAAATTGGATAAAACCATCCCAAATCAGCCATTAAGGAAAGCTACACACCATTCACAATACCTGATTGCTAGCTGTAAGAACCTTGCAACTGATTCCATTATTTTTGGGGTTTGTGTGGTCATAAGATAGGATGTCCTGATTTCATCAGAGAGCCATTCCCTGTTTACAAACAGCGGGTCAATGAATTGGGATCGGCTACAAGTATAAAAGCAACAATTAAAAAGGACATGCACAAGGGATTCAATTTCACCATTCCTGCAAGGGCAAACTCTGTCCTCAAATGGGATTTTATTAAATCTTCCGTATAACAAAGCAGAGGGTAGTGCATTTAGCCTGACAAGCATATATGCTCCACGCTGTTGCGGCACAATTAAACAAGTAAAGTATAGTGCTATATGTTGTCTATTTGGCCAAGGCTTCCAACTCCAAGGGGGAACATCTTCTACTTGCATGGCTTCTAAGTTCCTGCATTTCTATGTCTAAAAGTCTACGTCTGATCACGTCAAATGCTGACTTTTCTGTGAGGCAATACAGGGAATGAAGCAGAACTCTTCTCTCTGCCATGTAGCTTTCTATTTGACGAGGTTTATATGGTAGAGCATGCAATCTCATCATCTCCCACCGGCAGTATGTGGGTGCTAGAGGCTACATCCTGCCATGTGGTTCACAGACCTTCAGCCAACAGAAGGACTTTGGAGTTTTCGTTGAAGCTCAGCATTGTCGGCGTGGGCTTGAAAAGTCAAAGGAAGCTTTGTCCCATCCTGGATGCTCCAAAGGGGAAAGGGTTCTGTCACCAGAAGCCAGATGAAGGTTTTATTTAGCAAGTGAAATGTCTAAACATCCCAGTGAGGTGTTCAGTATCTGGATCAGACACTGTTATGGGAGCAACATTCAAGCCAAGATCTTCTCAGGTTTAGAGATCTAAGTTTGTACTTCACAGGCTTTTCTTTCCCTCTGACAAATTTCTTTAAAGTTTAGATGTTGGTGGTTCTAATAATGTTTAAATTTATAAGCTGAATTGAAAAAAGACTGGGCACTTAGAATATGGTCATGATTGTTTTAGGCTTTCAACAATATCATCCTTTCAGCAATAGTCCCTACCCGCCAAACCAGTAATACCATGATGGTATAGACTTCTAAGCCTATTTGCACCCCCTGTGCAGAACCCTGGTGAGTTAGGGCATGTCACAAGTGTGCCCTCAGTTCACGAGCATATTGGGTCTCACCAAAATCCCCTGTGAACCATAGATTACACTCTTGTGTGGCTGTGAGTCATAGGGGAAGATGGGCAGCAACAGGAAAGCTATCTTTTAGATAAGCTCATCCATTTTTACTGATCTCCTCTCTGATAATTCCTGATAAGTGTCATTTTGTAGAACACAATTTGAAAGCCACTGGTTTGAAGGCTCAAATATAGCCCAGCATTGGTGGGATGAACTAGACCCATCAGTATTTAGTCAATTGAGAGTGTTGCTTACAAATTATTTATTCTTGAGGGGCTGTGGCTCAGTGGTAGAGCATCTGCTTGGCATGCAGAAGGTCCCAGGTTCAATCCCTGGCATCTCCAGTTAAAGGCGTCTCCAGTTAGGGACTAGGCAAGTAGGTGATGAGAAAGACCTCTGCCTGAGACCCTGGAGAGCCAGTCTGAGTAGACAATGCTGACTTTGATGGACCCAGGGTCTGATTCAGTTTAAGGTAGCTTCATGTGTCAATGTTATTAAGTAAATGGAACTGCCTGTAGGGGTTGAAGTGATGTGGGGTAGTGGTTAGACTGTTGGATAGGAATCTGAGTGATTCATGTTCTGGTCCACACTGTATGTGAAACTTTCTGAGTGATCTAGGGCCAGTCACTTTCTCTCAGCCTAATTCCACAACAGATTGCTCACCAATGTGAGCTTCTTGGTAGGAATGGCAAGATTGAAACAGAATATTCTAGGCCAGAAATAGGTGGGAGCTGTGCCTAAATTTCCCATGTGAACAGGCTTTACTCCCCTTGTTTCATTGGAGGATTTAGTTTTGAATATGCAAAGAGCTGCAGCATGACATGAAGAACAGTAAAGCAGCAAGAGAAGATAAAATGTTGCCTTTCTGTTGTCTATAGGCCGGATCCTTGGCTCTGGAGCTTTTGGGAAAGTAGTTGAAGGAACTGCATACGGATTAAGCCGGTCTCAGCCAGTGATGAAGGTGGCTGTGAAAATGTTGAAGCGTAAGTGCGGTTACCTGCCATCACTCCCATTTTGTGCTGAACTGTGCATATAGGGTTGCCAACCTCCAGGTACTAGCAGGAGATCTCCTGCTATTACAACTGACCTCCAGCCGATAGAGATCTGTTCACCTGGAGAAAATGGCTGCTTTGGCAGTTGGACTCTATGGTAATGAAGTCCCTCCCCTCCCCAAACCCCACCTTCCTCAGGCTCCGCCCCAAAAATCTCCAGGTATTTCCCCAACACAGAGCTGGCAACCCTAACATGACATCACACTGAGCATGATGCAGTATCATTTTATCTTACCTGTACTCTGGTATTAACATTGCTGTAAAAGACATTCATAATTCTGATTAGCTTCTCTGCTTATTTTTTCAACAGCAACAGCAAGAACCAGTGAAAAACAGGCTCTCATGTCTGAACTGAAGATAATGACCCATCTTGGACCCCACTTGAACATTGTGAACCTGTTAGGAGCTTGTACAAAATCAGGTAGGTTTTCATAGAATCATAGAAACATAGAGTTGGAAGGGACCTCCAGGGGCATCTAGTCCAACTCCCTACACAATGCAGGAAATTCACAGCTACCTCTCCCCACACACCCCAGTGACCCCTGCTCCTTGCCCAGAAGATGGCAAAAAACCTCCAGGATCCCTGGCCAATGTGGCTTTGTTTAGCTGTCCTTGCATGCCATCAGAACATAGAAGTAGAGTCCACATGCTAGTTGTAGAAAGGTACAGTTGCCTGCTACCTTCAGTTCAAGAGGGCAGTAAGCTTCTAGGCCCAATTCAAGGTGTTTGGTTTTGGCATTTCTCGCGTAGGACATGCATCTCTCAGAGGTAGTTCTTCTTATGAACTACTCCCACCCCATTTCAGTGAACTGAGATCAGTAGGCAGAACTCGGCTAAAGGTTTCGTCCAAGAAAATCAGGATGGTGCAGGGGCAGAGCAGGATCTTTTTAGGAGTCCCCAAGGCTTTGGAATGAGCTAATGGAAGAAATAGAGCATCGTATCTCTTCTTTGGCACTTAGGAAGTTTGGAGGGAGCATTGTTTTAGACAAGCCTATAGCAATTAAAGGGTGGTTATAAATGCTGTTTTAGTGTTATAATTTAAATTGTTTTAAATAATTGTATAAGCTTTTAAAATAAAGGATTTCAAAAATTATGTTGTAGGCTTGCCTCAAAATTTGGGAAATGCAAAATTAAAAAAAAAAATGAAAAGATAGCTTTTATTCTCTTAAATTATCTGGGGTAAAGCAAAGCACAGCAGACCCGACTTCTTAAGAACATAAGAAAAGCTATGCTGGATCAGACCAAGGCCCATCAAGTCCAGCAGTCTGTTCACACAGTGGCCAACCAGGTGCCTCTAGGAAGCCCACAAACAAGATGACTGCAGCAGCATTGTCCTGCCTGTGTTCCAAAGCACTTAATATATTAGGCATGCTCCTCTGATCCTCGAGAGAATAGGTATGCATCATGACTAATATCCATTTTTACTAGTAGCCATGAATACCGCTCTCCTCCATGAACATGTCCACTCCCCTCTTAAAGCCTTCCAGGTTGGCAGGCATCACCACATCCTGGGGCAGGGAGTTCCACAATTTAACTGTGCATTCTTCTATTCCATAATCTGAAATCCATGAAGTCACCTGCTGTCTTTTCCATTTACTGCAAATCCAAGTATAGCAATTCATGAAGGGGAAAGACGTAGCAATTTTGTGCCTTTCCCGCTGGTAAACTCATCCTCTGGGCACTTTGCTCAAAGCTAAAGTGTGGTTTCAACCCATAATATTTTGGAAGAGTGGGTATTTGGTTTCCCACAAGCCTTCAGAAGTCTACTGACTAGAATTGCCAGCTGTTCATCATTTTTATGGAGAGTTCATTTTTTGAGAGCACTGTCCACAATAAATAATAATACGGTGGTAATTTGCCCTTTCTTTTGTGAAAGCAGGACTGTAGATTCAAACAAACTTCAATCAGTTTAGATGTCAGTTTCAAAATGTTTGAAACAAACAAACAAACAAACAAAAAGATACTGAAGGCAGCAAAAAAGCAACACCAAGTACCTTTAAGGGGGGAAAAACAATTGTGGGTTTGTTTGGTTTTTGTAAATATATTGGGTTGGATTCAACCAGCTTTTTCACTGCTGAAAAAGGAAGGAAGGGGTCTCCTTTGACCATCCAAAAAGGTGGGGACTGTATTGAGAACTGGGACTGTATTGAGAATTGGGACAGAGTGCAAGAAAAGCTAGCTGGATCTATCCCAAGGCACTCAATGTCACACCCACTCTTGCTTTGCAGAGTAATAGAGACATAAAGTGACCATCACATGTTAGTGATCTGCCTTCCAGTTCCACATATAATGATTAAGGGTGTAACCCAACGAAGGCTGCGCTCTTTAATTTCCATTAAGCCTATGGTCAATTGCCATTCAGGAGCCCCGTGGCACGCAGAGTGGTAAATCAGCAGTACTGCAGTCCAAGCTCTGCTCACGACCTAAGTTCAATCCCTATAGAAGTTGGTTTCAGGTAGCCGGCTCAAGGTTGACTCAGCCTTCCATCCTTCCGAGGTCGGTAAAATGAGTACCCAGCTTGCTGGGGGTAAAGGGAAGACGACTGGGGAAGGCGCTGGCAAACCACCCCGCAAACAAAGTCTGCCTAGTAAATGTCGGGATGTGACATCACCCCGTGGGTCAGGAATGACCCAGT
Source organism: Euleptes europaea (assembly GCF_029931775.1). NCBI lineage: Eukaryota > Metazoa > Chordata > Lepidosauria > Squamata > Sphaerodactylidae > Euleptes > Euleptes europaea. The sequence goes on along the minus strand of NC_079320.1, from coordinate 66,687,072 downwards.
GCTTGCACAGGGTCATTTACCTTTACCTTTTTAACTGCCATTCAAATAGATGAGCCCTGCCCCAGGATGTGGTGATGGCTGCCAACTTGGAAGGCTTGAAGAGGGGAGTGGACATGTTCATGGAGGAGAGAGGTATTCATGGCTACTAGCAAAAATGGATACTAGTCATGATGCATACCCATTCTCTCCAGGATCAGAGGAGCAGGCCTATTCTATTGGGTGCTGTGGAACACAGGCAGGATGGTGCTGCTGCAGTTGTCTTGTTTGGGGGCTTCCTAGAGGCCCCTGGTTGGCCACTGCGTGAACAGACTGCTGGACTTGATGGGCCTTGGTCTGATCCAGCAGGGCTTTTCATTTGTTCTTATGAGCCTTAAACATGCTTAAACTGGGCTGGATAGCATTGTAAATAGTACATTAATAAATAATTGAAATGATGTCACTACGATCATAGTATGGTCATACTAAATTCCTTTGACATCCAGCTTGTTTTGCCCTACTGAGCCGCCTTGAGCCCAGCTTGGCCAGGGATAAAACTAACTAACTAAATAAGGTTAAACAAACTATAATTTGGGCTAGATAGAGTCTGATACTGCACATGAAAAGGAGTTCACTAGACCCCGTAGTTTTTGAGCTCCATGCCATTATAATCTATATATTCCCATGTGGTCCCATCTGCGGATACCTATATCCATGGATCGGGGCCTCGCTTACCTAAAACAGATTTTCCTGCAGACTCAAGGGACCCTGAGAAAAATCTGCAGAAAAAACTGAAAAGTTAAAACAATCATTTAGGGGGGTATTTAAACCCACCCCCAATTAAACTTACTATTAAGGAGTTGGAGAGGGGCCCAGCAGCAGTGGCTGCTGCAGTGGAGTCCAGGAGCCTGGTGGTGACCATAACGGCAGCAGACACGGGGAGCCGCTCCAGGCCCATCCGTGGTGGCAGCAGACATCAAGAGCCACTCCTGGTAGGGTTGCCAGGTGCCTCTTTGAAACCGGTGGGAGGCTTGTGAGGTGGAGCCTGAGGAAGGTGGGGTTTGGGAGGGGAGGGACTTCGATGCCAGAGTCCAATTGTCAAAGTGGCCATTTTCTCCAGGTGAACTGAACTGTATCGGCTGGAGATCAGTTGTAATAGCAGGAGATCTCCAGCTAGTGCCTAGAGGTTGGCAACCCTAACTCTTGGCCATGGCAGCAGTGGACAATGGGAGCCACTCTGGGCTCACAGCAGCTTCCAGACATCACCGCTGCTGCTGCTGGGCTCCAAGATGGGGAGGATAGGGCCTCAGTGGGGTCTAATGCCATAGAGTCTTCCCTACAAAGTAGTCTGGAGATGAGCTGCAATTCCAGGGGATCTCCAGGTCCCACCTGGAGGTTGGCCTCTCTAGTTGTACTCTCTGCAAAGTGAAGAGGGAAATACTGTTGAGGCCATGGGCCTTACGGTGGAGACAGGGCCTAGAAACTGCCTGATTTCATTATCCTTCGAAGCCAGCTATGGCAAAATGCTAAGTGTTGTTTTGTCTCTCGTGCTAGGTCCAATTTATATCATTACGGAATACTGCTTTTATGGAGACTTGGTGAATTACCTTCATAAAAACAGAGACAACTTTCTGAGCCGAAATCCTGAAAAATTCAAGAAAGATCTGGACATCTTTGGAATGAATTCGGCTGACGAAAGTACTAGAAGGTACGTTGTTTTTTTTTTAAAGAACACATTGCTTGACCTTGCAATTATTAATTCATATGGATATACCCAGATATTTGCATGGATGAGTATAAGACTCTGATCCTACAAGTACATTCATGCAAGTTGTATCAACTGACACCAATAGAACTTATTTCCTTAGAAAGACCAGAATGCCTGTCTGCTTTCACCAAATGAATCTACCATTCAGTTGAGATTAACAAGAGTCCTGGTCATACTATTCACATGTGTTCAACTAGCTTCCTAGGGTTGCCAACCTCCAGGTACTAGCTGGAGATCTCCTGCTATTACAACTGATCTCCAGCTGATAGAGATCAGTTCCCCTGGAGAAAATGGCCGATTTGGCATTTGGACTCTATGGCATTGAAGTCCCTCCCCTTCCCAAACCCTGCCCTCCTCAGGCTTCGCCCCAAAAATCTCCAGGTATTTCCGAACCTGGAGCTGGCAACTCTATGTAAGCTTCCCCAAATTGCATAGTTGGCTTCAGAGATGTTGAGGCACAGTATCTCTGGGGTTCTTCTGATTTGCCTTTCTCCTCATTAGTGAGGCTTCCAGTGGCATGGAGGAATGGAGAGTAGGTTCTTTGTAATTCCTTGAAAAGTTTGGGAACAGCAGAAAACCACTGAGAGCACATGTGTAGGCATGGCAAAGAAGAAGTTTGCTGTTTGATCTTTATCTTGAGGTCCCCAGAGAATATACCATGTTACATTTGTTCAGCAATCAATGAATATAGAACTGAGTGTGGTGTATGAAGGCTCCTAAATCCCACCATGCAATAGCTCCTTTACGCTGCCACTGTGCTTTTATTTCAGCTACGTGATCCTGTCTTTTGAAAATAATGGCGAATATATGGATATGAAACAAGCGGAAACAACTCAGTATGTGCCAATGTCAGAAAGGAAAGACAGGTCAAAATATTCGGACATCCAGAGGTCTCTGTACGATCGGCCTGCTTCATATAAGAAGAAATCTGTGTTGGGTAGGTAAAAGTGCACCTGTGTGCAGCTCTGAATGCCAGGCTAACTAGTTATTCATCTGTCTCTGTGTTAATATCCATACTGAGTGTTTTTTTAAATGCTACAGTTCATTGCAGAAATTATTGCACTAGTTTTTTAACTCTCTCTTCCTGTCTTCCTCAAATGGTAAGAACTATCCTATAACACTCAAGAAATCCAAACCCTAGTAGAAACGAAAAGGGTGCTTGAATAATGTAAAAATGTGTAGTCAACATGAATCCCTAGTTTAAACTGTCAACTCAAGTGGAAAGATCAAGGGACAGTTTTCATGATAATTTTGTGCAAGGCGAGACTTTTTTTTGGTGCTAAGGTGGAAGATCTTTTGTCCATATTTTGCCCATATGGTCAAGTAATAATGGAAGTTTCCCAGCATGCACTCAGATGTGGTCAGCCATTTTGGAAGGCAGTGCGCTCATCTATGGCCTGAGTATGTGGGCCCAGGTGCCAGTAGAAATGCCCCCTGTGCTGGCATTTGTGCTCATTATCACGGGATAAATGTGCACTTCTATCGGCACAGGGTCACGTCAGCTCCTAAGCCAATTTGCCCCCCCCCTTAGGAATGCACCCTTAGTTAAATGGTTGCCAGACCCTGGGAAGGCTATACCTTTAAAGAGAGAAAAGTGGCTTTGACTTATTATTTACATTCATTAAAAGCATTTATAGGCCTTCCATTGAAGCTGAAGGCGGTTTGCGTGCACTACCCAAAACATACATAAAATAACAGTTAAATCATTTGAAAATCATTCAGTATTCCAATAAAATCAAACCATATCTGTCAATCTAACATCATCAGCATAGCCTACCATAGATCCAAGTATCTTTGAAGGCCTTCTTAAATAACATTGCTATATGGGGTCTCCTAAAGGATAGTAAAAAAGGTGTTGCCCTTACCTCCTTTGGCAGTCTATTCACAAAAGGAAGGACATCACTAAAAATGCCCAGATGCAACCAATCTAACTTATTTCCAGGAAGAAACAACAAGCAGCTGGAGGAAATTAAAGTCCTTTCACTCAATGCCAGAGTTCTCAAGTACCTATCAACTATGTAACTGCAAAGGAAACATATGTGGATAAGTTCCCTGGAAAATCCAGTGGTTGGTTTGCATGTCAAGAAGCCCATGCACAAATACAAAATACATGCCGTGCCTTTGTTCAGTCAACATGGCAACCATGCATGTCATATTGAGGAGGGCCTGTGGCTCAGTGGTAGAGCATCTGCTTGGCATGCAGAAGGCCCCAGGTTCAATCCCTGGCATCTACAGTTAAAGGGACCAGGCAAGTAGGTGATGTGAAAGACCTCTACCTGAGACCCTGGAGAGGTCATGCAGAAGGCCCCTGCTTGGCATGCAGAAGGCCCCAGGTTCAATCCCTGGCATCTACAGTTAAAGGGACCAGGCAAGTAGGTGATGTGAAAGACCTCTACCTGAGACCCTGGAGAGCCGCTGCCGGTCTGAGTAGACAATACTGACTTCGATGGACCAAGGGTCAGATTCAGTATAAGGCCACTTCATGTGTTCATCAGAAGTAGTGAGCTTTCAATATGCATGGTTGCCATCCTCCTGGTATTTATTTATTTATTTTATTGCACTTTTACCCTACCCTCCCCAGCCTAAAGGTCGGTATGTCTGGAAAGGACATCTGAAAGTTTAATATGAAGCAGTTATTCACAACCATCTCCAAAGTGAACATATTCTTTACCCCTCTCATGCAGCATGCAACAATAGCAGACTTTCAACCAGGGTGGATACAGCTGGTCTGTGCCATACTGCCACTCCCGTTATGCCTTGTGAGGTCCTGTGTCAGACGTGGCAATGTCAGTTTTGTTACCTTTATATATAGCAGGACTTTGAGCGCTTTGGCTCTGCTGTTTCTTGGGATTCACTCCCATCCACCAACAGCTCCCAATTGAAGGCTGGCAAAAGGCAATACGGCTAACTCATCCCTTTCTCTTAGAAATCCAATCCATGCCTTCCAAACTAGGCTTGGTCACCTCCTGCTATTGATGCCAGATACTGACTCTTTTCCAGACCCGGATTTGATTGGCACAGACTAGTCCACTTTAGTGTTTGCCTGAGCCAGCTGGGAAATGGAATAACCAGGTTTTAGTCTTGTTGCTGCAGAGTTTTTCAAAACAAAATAACAGCTTCTGCCGCGGGAAATCATTTGCCCTTTGATGGTCTTGGATGCCCCCCAAGGAATATTTGCTAAGGAACATCACTGTGCTCAGCAAAGCTAAACGGGGCCAAAAATGAAAATACACAAATGAAAGTCGAAGAGGCTGTGCCATCTCTAAATCATCACTTTGGGTTTTGACCACAACTGGAATAAAAGTAAAAACAAGTGGCATAATATGTAGGTGGTACATCTTTTCATCCTTCAATTTCTTGGAAAGGTCTATAATCAAAAGGGAAATCAAATGCTAACTATAGCTTTTGATTTTTTTAAAAAAATAGTTGCTGTCTATCACTGACTGATGCAAATGCACAAGGGAGTCACTTGTTTTGAAGCTCTGTCTTGAAGCGGACCTGTTGTTTTAATAATGTTGACCCAGTTTCATGCATACCAGAGGTGAGCGGCCATTGGATTTGTGCAGGAAAACAGCCTCAGCTACTTAGGAAAATACACTCCCCTTTTGCTCCCATGCATTTTGCAACAAATCTTTCTCAAGGGGTCTTTGCAATTAAGTAAGGCAGGCGCATCTGCTCACCCTCTCTGTATCTTCTCAGAAAAATCCGAAAGGGCTGTACGTGAGCTGAAGGCTCAGCCCATCCTCAAAGCTAGTTCAAAGTGACTGCTTCAATAGGCTGCCTTCAAGATGTCTTCCTATTACAAATGTTTTCATTCATTTCCCCTCCTCTCAACAGAACCAGATGTGAAGAACCTCCTTTCTGATGAAAATTCTGAAGGCCTCACTTTGCTGGACCTCCTGAGCTTCACTTACCAAGTTGCACGGGGAATGGAGTTCTTAGCTTCTAAAAATGTGAGTGTCTAAGCAGGGTCGGATCTTGGGGGAGGTCTGGCAGGGGCAGTTGCCCCCGGTGCAAGGAGAGGGGGCACCAGCCCGGGCATGGGGAGCATGGGCACGGGCAGAAGGAGCCTGCCCAACCGCTGCTTCGCCTCTCTTTTTGTTTCTGCGAGGGCAGCTGCTGCACGCCCCACCCGGCATGTTTGTCTCCACCCCAGCACCTGGCTCCAGCACGCACAGCACGCCCTTTCCTCCCCACTGCCCCGGGCGAGGGACTGCAGAGTTTAAATACGCCCCATGTACACCGATGGCATGGTATTATTATATCTATTGATACAGTGTATGTCCTCTGCAGTGTGTACACCGTGACTTGGCAGCCCGGAATGTCCTCTTGGCTCAAGGAAAAATTGTGAAGATCTGTGACTTTGGTCTGGCTAGAGACATCATGCATGATTCAAACTACGTCTCCAAGGGCAGTGTATGTATATTTTAGCCTTTCAGTAGAGAAGGGCATCCTGGTATTGAAGCATTGTATAAGGTTCCCTTAGTCATTTTTTGGGGGGTGAAAGCAACTGACATTTGGATGAAAAATAATAGGGACCTTTTTCTTCTCCTTATTAGCCTTTCAGTTCCCCAAACAGGCTAGTCTTTCCCTCTGTTCAAACTAAACACAACCAACATGAAAAACTGTTGTGCCTCATACATGATGGTAAAGCACCCACACTCCTTTTTGTGGCTCCATCATGCCCAGCTTGGCCTATCTGCTGGAAAATTGTAGAAATGTGTGATATAGCTGTCAAGATTTGCATCTGACTTAATAATCTAAACAAATTAACAGATTTGCATCTGATTTAATAATCTAAATAAATTCACAAGCCAGATCAGTTGATGAGATGCTTTAATTAAATCATTTATCCAATGAGCATACACCAGCATGTTGTAGTGGTTAAGAGCGGTGGTTTGGAGCGGTGGAGTCTGATCTGGAGATCCAGGTTCAATTCCCCACTCCTCTACATGAGCGGTGGAGGCTAATCTGGTGAACTGGATTTGTTTCCCCACTCCGGCACACGAAGCCCGCTGGGTGACCTTGGGCAAGTCACACTCTCTCAGCCTCACCTACCTCACAGGGTGTCTGTTGTAGGGAGGGGAAGCGGAGGTGATTGTAAGCTAGTTTGATTCTCCCTTGAGTGGTAGAGAAAGTCGACATATAAAAACCAACTCCTCTCCTTCTCCTTCTTCCTCTCAAACCTGTTGGGCCATTTCTTTCAATGCTCATAAAGTCGTTAATCAATATTTTCTGTATTATCTTATTGGCATCTGAATGTCACCCTACTGAAATCAATGGCTATATTTTCATTACTACCCGGGGGGAAAAATAGTGTCAGGTGCTTGTAGTCAACCACAGCTTTTACAGTACCCCTGTTCACAAATTACGGTGAATGTACGCACAATCTGTGTACAGTGTACACTTGATTTTTTATTACTCAACTCATGAGTAATGTACATTCAACACATACAGCTGAACATGTGATTGAAATTGCACATTTATCCAGGTACAGGTCCCTGGTTTCATTTATGAGCCTGGTCTCGGCCGAGGAGGGCTAGCTATAAAATGAAATAATAAATAAAATAAATAAAGTGAATGCATGTTGGCTTTTCCTTACCAGCAGATGTACACACATAGATGCTTATGAATTCACAGTAACATATGAACAGTGTTAGTCTATTACAAACAATTTGAACAAACATGAAACTAGCAAATTGGCATCATCCTTTGAGATCCTTCTATTGGTGATTTATGCTGCTGTAAAATTTAAACTTCAGTTGACCTTGGGTGTCCCCTTTGGGTAGGCATAATTTTAATATCAACAAGAGGTTTTTTTTTTTTTGTTTTTTTAGATGGGCTGTAAATAAAAGTAAAAAATATGCTGGTGAACTTTTCCTTAAAGATTGATTTGCAGTCATTCTTTTTGACTTTTCCCCCCACTGCAGACCTTTCTTCCAGTGAAATGGATGGCACCTGAAAGTATTTTTGACAACCTGTATACAACATTGAGTGATGTCTGGTCGTATGGCATTCTGCTGTGGGAAATATTTTCTCTTGGTAGGCACCCTAATTATCTATAATGGCTCAATTAGTGACTGGCAGTCTGCAAGTGTGCTGTTACATAGATGCGTCGCCCAGAGGCCACCTGTCTCCCTTGCAAACATTTTCTCCTAAAAAGATTAATTTGAGAGCTATAAAGGCGGGGTGGTGCGAAATATCCCTACGTGACCTGGATGTATCCTTTCCCCAAATGACCATACTTTCCTTTGACTCTTACCCTTAATAATGATTTTAAAAAGTAAGGCCAGGACTCAATCAGCCTGGCTCAATAACACTGTAGCCCTGTTCACAAGTTATGATGAATGCTCATATGATTCATGTACAGAGTACAGCTGAATAGTTCAGGATGGTGATTTATAAAGGAAAAGGGACTGTGGATTATACCAGTATGGATAGGATGTATCATCAGTTTGCTGCACATATAACCGTGTTGTTGTATCTCATTGTTTTCTACTGATGCAGTACCATTTTTCTTCATTATAGCCCTACAGTTATCATGCCTAGTATGCTATGCTTACTCAGATTTCAGTAATCCTAGTCCTAGTACGTTGCTCATTTGTTGAGTCTGCATGCATGATTGTATCGACCTGCACTGTACTTATTAGATGTCTCTTTGTATGGACTGTTATGAGTTTTCATTGTATAATCCGTTTTCAATGCATTCCTAAAGAGAGTTACTCCAGTCTAAGCCCATTGAAATGAATGGGTTTAGACTGGAATAACTCTCCTTAGGAACGCACTGTTTGAGTTAGAAACATGGACTATAAATACAGTGAAAAAACACATTGTTTTAGAAGGATATAACTTTTGCTTCAGATTTCATTGTAAATGTGGGTGGCTTTGCAAGGGACGAGTAAGCACAAAAGTCACACTGCTCATTTTTGAGTGTCTGGGGTGAAACATGAAAAAGTCTATTAGTATTTTGTGCTTCAAAAAGATATAAAAGTCTGCCACAAAACCAAGGCAATCCAAATTCTGTGCCAAGAAAAGTTGAATTCTGCTATCATGAAATTTGAATAATGCAAGAATATGGGCACATTACGACAAAACCTTTCTTTGAACACATGAACACATGAAGCTGCCTTATACTGAATCAGACCTTCAGCCCATCCAAGTCAGTATTGTCTACTCAGACTGGCAGCGGCTTTCCAGGGTCTCAAGCACTGGTCTTTCACACCACCTACATGCCTAGTCCCTTTAACTGGAGATGCTGGGGATTTAACCTGGGACCTTCTGCATGCCAAGCAGAGGCTGTGCCACTGAGCCACAGCCCCTCCCCTTTCTTAATGTAGTTTTATAAGGTTTTTCACAACGTGTAGCATCTTGTTTTAGACGTATGTTGAACCTTGTAAGATTCTGATGGAGTTTAATTTAAAAAAATACCTGTTGTGGCTCTTGGAATGTTTGATGGCTCCTTGTTCTACTTGATCTTTAGGTGGCACTCCTTACCCCGGCATGATGGTCGATTCGACGTTCTATAACAAAATCAAAAGTGGCTACCGAATGGCAAAACCTGATCATGCTACCAGTGAGGTGTACGTATTCCCTTTATGCCCCTCTTCTGTATCTCTGATTCTCAGTGACATGGGGAGGAGACAGACCACGATGTGGACAGAGTAATGGGGAGGATTGGGAAGCTTTTTTGTTGAATTAAGGCTGCAATCCTGAAGGGGGGGTTGAATCGGCTTAGGAGCCACACTTAACGGGCTAGCATGCTAGCACGGAGGGCATTCATGCCAGCGCTGGTAAGCCACGCCGCTGCATGGGACTCCACCACCGGCGCTGCTATGCCAGCAATGAAATCCTGAAAACGGGAGCCTGCTCCGGCATGGGGAGGGCATTCCCTGAGCGTTCCAAGGGCCAGAGCTGACTTTCGTCTGCTTCCTAACCCCTGTCGCCCCAGAAACGCCCCCTCGAGCAGCGGCCTTGCTATGCCACCTTTTTTGGTGGTGTGGCCTTGCTCTTTTCAATGGGGGCATTTTCCTGCTTAACATTTAAAAAAGTGTTTTATTTTATTTTTTTTCCTGGCCAGGAAGCCTCTGAGGAGATGGCGTGGCTGCTCCCAGCTGCCACCTAACTGCCCCTCCCCCTTCAGGAATGGGTTGTCCATCCACACGTACCTCTTTGTCTGGGTCTGGGGTCCAAACAAGATGTTACATTTTTTAACAAGTCAAGTCTGGGTTCCTCCAAGCCAACTCACTTTCCCATCAGTTCTACAACAGCTGGGGAGAACTAAGCTTCCAAGCAACACAGGGACGTGATTCAGATGATGACCATAGCATGAGGGGGGGACGGGGGGGGACAAGGGGCTTAAGCTCAACCCAACTTAGTTCCTCACAACTGCCATCTGACTGAAGGAAAAAGCAACTTCCCCCAGATCTGACGTTTTAAAAAGTCTAGTTTGTACCCAAGATTCAAAAACAGTGGTTCTAGGAATTTGAAGCTGAAGCCAGATTTGCATGGTGCTGGCTGTCTCGCCCCTACGACGTCACTCCTCAAAACCCTCACAACCTCCAAAGCCATTTTGAACATTTTTAAAAGCCCTTTTGTATATTTAAGAAGTTTACAAATGAATAGTTAAATGTTCATGTGCTAATTTTAAGACGTTAAAAGGCAGACAGCTCAGCTGATGCACAGAAGGTGTGCAAGACTGATTGCTGAGCCAGTGTAGAATTTATTGGTAATTTTAGTTTGGGTCCTGGAGGATGAGCGACATGCTGGCGGCTCTGCCTTTCTGTTATGTCTCTCTTCACCTTAATGTTCCATCATGAGTTTGCCTCTTAAACTTCCCAACTCTCAGGTCATTAAAACTATTTTTTTTCCTCCCATACCATCCACAGGTATGATATCATGGTCAAATGCTGGAACAGTGAGCCCGAGAAAAGACCTTCCTTTTACCTCTTGAGTGAAATAGTTGAAAATCTGTTGCCTGGAGAATACAAGAAGGTTGGTCCTTTTGGAAATTTGGTTTCACTCCAGAAGAATGTGTTACTCTGTCGCACCAGTGGTTCTTAGATCTTGTTGGAAGAATTAAATGGTTTAGTATGGCACGGCAGAGAACAATGTGGAGACAACAAATGGTGATTTCTTGGTTCGTGGCTCTTAACCCACTGTGATATATTGGTTCTATTAATGTTACATTGTGATTTGCTTGATATTTACTATATACTGGCTCTATGCTGATTTTTTTTATACCATCAAGTTGCAGCTGACTTATGGCAACCCTGTAGGGTTGTTCAGGCAAGAGCCTAACTGAGGTGGTTTGCCATTGCCTGCCTTTGCATAGTAACCCTATACTTCCTTGGTAGTCTCCTATCCAAGTATTAACCATGGCTGACCCTGCTTAGCTTCTGAGATCTGATGAGATGGGGCCAGCCTGGGTTATCACATGAATACATGAAGCTACCTTATACTGAACGAGACACTCAGTCCATCCAAGTCAGTATTGTCTACTCAAACCGGCAGCGGCTCTCCAGGGTCTCAGGTAGAGGTCTTTCCCATCACCTACTTGCCTAGTCCCTTTAACTGGAGATGCCGAGGATTTAACCTGGGACCTTCTGCATGCCAAGCAGATGCCCTACCACTGAGCCACAGGCCCTCCCCCAAGTCAGGGCTCCTTGCAGATGTGTGTGTAAAGTGCTATCAAGTTGCAGCTGACTTACATCGACCCTGTAGGGTTTCCAAGGCGAGAGAAAAATTGAGGTGGTTTGCCATTGCCTGCATTTACACAGTAACCCTGGACTTCCTTGCAGGTCTCCCATCCAAGTATTAACCATGGCTGAATGTTGTACGCTGCCCTGAGCTCGACCTTGTTGAGAAAGGGTGGGGTATAAATCGAATAAAACAAATAATAAAATAAGACCCTTCTTAGCTTCTGAGATCTGATGAGATCAGGCTAGCCTGAACTATCTAAGTCAGGGTTCCTTCCAGGTAGGCCCATTTAATTATTTACAACAACAGCCATTTACTCATAGGACCTGTAAGGTGGCTAATGTTGCAGAGGCATCATCACATGTGGTCTCAAACACAGGGGTTTGGACTGCGGTTTAACTCTCTGTAAAAAGTATATCTGATCCTATCTAATGTGGGGTGAATAATTTCTCAAACACTCTGAACTTAAAGCAAAGAACTTAAAGCAAGTCCCCTTTCACCTAATGTTTCTCATACCCCCTCCCAATTTACTGGGGGACAGTATTAAGCAAAGTTTTAAAGAGTAGGCTGCCTGCCGAGCTGGGCTGGTCTTTGCCACAATTGGTGGGAAAAGGCAAAATGTAAATATTTTAATAAAATCAAAATGGGCAAAGGTACAGGATGATGGGGAAAGGTGTCACAAGCAATTCCAACTGACGTTACAAAAAATGAATTTTTTAGAGTTACGAGAGAATTCACTTGGACTTTCTGAAGAGCGACCATCCTGCCGTCACGCGCATGAGAGTGGATTGCGACAACACCTATATCGGTGTCACTTACAAGAATGAAGACAAACTGAAGGACCGAGAGAGTGGGTTTGATGAACAAAGACTCAGTGCTGACAGCGGCTACATAATCCCCTTGCCTGATATCGACCCTGTTTCTGATGATGAACTTGGCAAAAGAAACAGGCACAGGTAATTGTTGACTGGCCTTGTTCCCCATGCATAGGGCTGCCAGTTGGGAAATACCTGGAGATTTTTGGAGCAGAGCCTGAGGAGGGTGGGGTTTGGGGTTAATGCCATAAGAGTCCAATTGCCAAAGTGGCCGATTTTCTCCAGGTGAACTGATCTCGGTTGACTGGAGATCAGTTGTAATAGCAGGAGATCTCCAGCTAGTACCTGAAGGTTGGCAACCCTACCCATTCATGTGACCTTGTACAGATATTTGTGCAAATTGGTGTTAACATCCTTGATTAGTGACTTGATAAGTAGTTGCTTGCCACTGTAATTTACCATCCCATGTACCGTCCTAGTGGGTAAACTGATCTACTGAATTCTATCTCCTGTTCTCCCCCAATTTCTGATCAGGTGTAGAAGTGTGCAAGGACTCTACCTTGTCCACAGTGAGCCATGGTGATGCCCAAGAAAGCCGGCCAGTACCTTGTATGAATGGTGTAACGTAGAACAGTCCACTCCCCAGAATCCTCTGCAACATGCACATGGGCTGGGGAAAACTCAGGGCCAGACTACAAGAGACAGTGGGCACGGGTCCATCCCATGGCCGCTCCCACCGTTTTAAAAGCATTTGCAGTTTTTAAAAAGATTGCCATGAGGCTCTGATCCAGACTGGGTGGCCCCAGGAGCTCGTTTCCTCCCTGTTTCTTCAGTTGCAGAAACAGTCCTCCCGACGGCTGCCTCAGCACTTGAACAGGGGGAGGACGAGAGCTCCTGGGGCCACCATGCCATATTTCTGATCCAGATCCGGGCCTCGCAGCTATTTTTAACGAACTACAAATGCTTTTCAAATGGCATCGACAGCCACGGGATGGATCTGTGGCCACCATCACTTGTAGTTTGGCCCTCACAAGCTGATGTTTAGAGAGTCCCCCAAAGGCGTTTGAAAATAAAAGCGGTAAATCATCAGGGAGCTTTTTTCTGATTCCGAAATTATGGATGTAATTTGGCTGAATTCCTAGGCAGGACTCCTGCTGACCCCAGAAAACTCAAGTATGTGTTTTTCCACCGTGCATGTTTATCTTTATAATTAGTTTCCTCTGCGGTCCTCTTAAAACAGTTCCCAGACGTCTGAAGAAAGTGCCATTGAAACCGGCTCTAGCAGTTCTACGTTCATCAAGCAAGAAGACGAGACCATCGACGATATCGACATAATTGATGACATAGGGATGGATTCGTCAGAACTGGTTGAAGACAGCTTCCTGTAACTCTGGAGGAAGCAGTGGACATCTTTGGGGCTGTGAGAAACAACAACATAAAAGAAGCTCAACATACAACTCATGGACGTTTTTGACTGCCGAAGGAAAACCACTTTATTAGATTGCAACATCAGATGAACTAATCAGAGGCACAGAGATCTTGTCCTGGTTTGGGACATGACTTTTGGAAACCAGCTTTCAAGCTTTGCGTCTTGCGATACTTGTCACATAGCAGTATTGTTTGCAGTTTTAATAGGTAGGTGGATGAAGAAAAAGGTCAATGACAATCCAGTTTGTGTTTCAAGGGCATTCATGACTCAGACGGATCAAGTTTCCACTATGGTGAAACATCACCAGCGTAACTGTGTAAATACCTGTCCTTACCAGGATATTGTGTGATGGGTATGGAATAGACTTCCCCCCCCTAGAAGACCACTCAAGATTTTACATATTTTTTCCCTCCAGTCTCGTCACAAGCTGCTGTTGAACTATCTCATGAGATGAAGTACATGCAAACCAGAAACCACTTTTGAAACTCAAAGGAATTGGTACTGGGTAACATTTTACCTTTCAAGGCTAATGCAAATAAAAGGGAACTATAGACATTTCCAAACCTTATACAATAGCTTAGTAAACCTAGTGACTCTTAATAACCATAGAGGAATAGCTGTTTACCTATTATTACTGTCTTCAGTATCACTAAGTATAGTTTATAACTACTCAATGTCCTTCATTAAAAACACAGTGTTTAGAAGAACTTTACTAATGAACTAAAGATTTTTCTGATTTACAAGAAACAACTGTTCTATTTGATTAATACCTTTGGTGAATTAAAACTAGTTCAGTACATAGGAAAAGTTGAGTGTATTCTATGGAATTCAGATATAATTTCCCATCCTTAGCAGTATGGCTTTCGTAATATGATAAATCTGTATTGCTCGTGAATCCTCTTGTATTGCTAGTGGAACTTTTAAACAGCTGAAGTTATTTTTAAAATTTCCCATTTGCAACCAGATTTCTCCAGTTACTGTACAATGGATGTGTGGCTAATCAATCAATAGCAAGGCTACTGGGAGTGTCCAAGAAACATACTGCCCACCTGAAATTTCATTTTGGGCTACCTGTGACTGATTTGATATGCCAAATGCGCTTTCTGAAAAAGCTTCTTTTCTGAGCCTGGGGTTTCCAATTAAGTATGTAGCCACTTTGCAAGAGAAGTTCAATTATCCAGTTTTAATAGATGAGAAACTGGATCTTTCGTCCTTGTCAGGTCTACTTATCGAGGGATACAACAGGAATCTCTCATAGCCTCTTTAATGGGCACTGAATCCGGAGTGAAACAATTGTTTTATGAGTCTCTTCACACATTTATTTTTTAAAGCTTACAAGTAACAAACTATAATGCAAATGTAATAGCTAGGTGTTTGAAAACATCCATGTGTTGTACAGGTGCGCTGAGTGGGATTGTCCAGATTGGCTGCAGTTCCCTGTAGAGTGCACACCCATGAACAATCCTGGCTGTGTAGTGTGTGAAATGGCCCGAAGAACACTGGGTCTTGTGTACATTTTGTTACAAAGAGTTTTGGATCAGCTCTTCCTTAATCTGCATTTCTTCTGTTTCTGACAGAGCATCTCAGTGGAAGCTAGGGTTGTCAACCTCCAGGTGGTGGCTGGAGATCTCTCGCTATTGCAATTGATCTCCAGGTGACAGAGATCAGTTCCCCTGGAGAAAATGGCCGCTTTGGCAATTGGACTCCATGGCATTGGAGCCCCTTCCCTCTCCAAACCCCGCCCTCCCCAGGCTCCACCCCCCAGGTATTTTCCAACCCGGAGCTGGCAACCCTAGTGGAAGCTGTTTTATGATTTTAGGCTGTGGCATTGTTAGAGTCTGTGGGGCTCTCTCCCTGGAATCAGTCCCATCAAAGAGATTCTATAATTTTCATTATCATTATAGTCCTAGTGCTTAATATCTATAAGGAGAAGTGGCAAGGGCTAAACCAACCTAGGAGCTGCGCCGTTCGCTCTTGAAGCCATGTTCCTCAGTCCTAAAGTGCATTTGCTCACTGGTAGGGAAAGCCACTCTGCACATGATCAGAGTCTGCTACTGCTACACACATCACCTGGGCTCAGACCTGGTAAAGAAATCAAGATACCAGACCTGAATCAGGGCATCAGGTAAGCTGGACTTGGACCAACATGGGGAGTTGCTGGATTTCCTGTGCAATATGAGCCCCTCGGTGTTGCTTAGTATAGAGCAGCAATCAGGTACAAGTCAGAGACGGGCGGTCGCTCTGACCAATGAAGTCAGTGGGCTTAGAAGAGTATAATTCTGTTTAGGATGCCACTGTGAAAGGCCCTTCATTTTGAATGGGAAGTAGTTAAGTTTGTGTTTAGTTTCCCCATTGAAATCAGTTAGTCTGAAATGTGCTCTCTTTCGGCTGGTTTGTTTCCATAGGGAAAACTGTGGCTCAGATAACTCCTTGTAACTCTGAATGCCGAAACACAACAAGTTTATATGTAGCTACTTTGGCAAAATGAGTAAGTCAGGGACTTGGCAACTTCTCTCTATTCTGCCTGAACGTCCCTTGATTTCAATTGTGTAACTATCGGAGATGCACGTGCCTTTACCTACTTGCATTTTTACTGAAAGGTTCCTCATGCATTGCTGCACATGAATCAGGCCTTCTAGAGTTCTGCATACTGGCCCTTCCTGTTGTAATGATACTAGCCACTAAAGGCCCTGATTTGGGTGGCCCAGGCCAGCCCAGTCTTGTCAGATCTTGGCAGCTCAGAAGGGTCAGCCCTGGTTAGTACTTGGATGGAGACCACCAAGGAAGTCCAGGGTTGCTATACAGGGACAGGCAATGGCAAAACACATCTGTTCATCTCTGGAAAACCCCACAGGGCTCCCATAAGTTGGCTGTGACTTCACAGCACTTTCCAGCACCACCACACCACTAAAGAATAAGCTACGGTCTTTCCTTGATTTCTTTTTTTTCTGTTGGAAGTTTTTTTATTCTGTATCTCATAGATCACAGATATGTGTGGCCATGCAGGTCAGATGTATGCCTGCAGGTCAGACGTATGCACTCATGTTGCATTGCACATCTGGATGCAATCCAGATGCATGTCCCCAGCAGCATTGTAATGGGGATGCCTATTGCTATGCGCTCTCTCGCGTCATTTCCCAACGCTGCTAGAAGTGCGCAACACCGATTAGCAGGAGCTCGGCTGGGGTTATTTGGTTTGGAGCCAAGCTCCAGGCGTGGACCAAAACAATTCTTAGATTTATAATCCTATGAAAATGTTTGTTCTTGATGCTGCAATACACTACACATTGGACAACTTTATGGAGTCAACACAGTCGGGGGGCAGGGGGCTGTTGACAAATACTAGTCTGAAAAAATATCTGGATTATAATGTTTTTGGGTTTTTTAATAACATTCTTAGCTAGTACTCTGTTGTGGCCCAGTGTGGTGTTTCTCTGTTGTGGCTCAGTGTGGTGAAGTCTTCAAAGTAGAGAAATGCCCAGCTTCTGCCTGTTTCAGTATTTGTATAATGACAATCGATTTTTACATGTGAAACACGACTTTCCCATTTCAGACGGCTGATCCGTTCTTTAAAATGTGGTCTGCAAATGTACAAAAAACAGTCCTACAACATAACGAGGGACAAAAGATAAGGTGATGTTATACATCAATATGTATATATGTATTTTTATATCGACTTTGAGAGTACTGCCAAAACATGTATTACAAGCTGTATCACTGCCTTTGTTTATGATTTTTTTTAAAAAAGAAAACTGTGATATATTCCACAGGCACTCTAACTGTTGCACTTTTAAATGTCCAGAATTTATATTTTAGAATGATAAAAAAAAAATGCAAGTGTCTCCCGGTAGGTGGTATTGCAAAATGTTTTGAGAACAGCAAGCTAGAAGGAGTGATCATAGGTTCAAAGGGTAATAATGCAAATGCCCCTGTTCTTATTTTTGTCTTTTCAAAACATGTAAATTAAGATCTTTATATTTCAATAAATGATATATAATTTAAAGAAAATTAAGATGTTTTTACTCTCTTGTTCACAGTGGGTTATTTTATTCTGTGCAGCCGGCACTTTATGTATGTTCTTCAGTTCAGTCCAGTTTATTTAAAACTATCGGAGCACATTCATTGAATAACTATATAATCCATAAGCATATATAAGCTTTGTGATCCAAGAACTCCTATGCATGTTTATTTATTTCCATCAATTTCAATTTCATCTCTAAATGATATTTAGAGGGTTGGTTTTATTTGATCGACTGCTTGATGGTATGCCAATAAAGGTATTGAAATTGAATTTCATCTCCCCAGTAAGTGTGCACAGAACTGCAGTGTTAGGGCTCAATTATATGCTACAGCTTCCTCTGTCTAACAGGATTTTTTTTTAGTTTAAAAATGCAGCTTCCAGGACTGTTTTATTTATTAAATAATTAAATTTCTATCCCACCCTCCCCAGCCAGGCTGGGCTCAGGACCGGTAACAACAGTAAAATTATAAATAAAACACAATAATATTTATTAAAAACATCCAACATCATTAAAACAAAATCCAGCAATCTTACCTACAATAAAACAATATATGACGCTCAATTAAAAGTCTAATAGCTGCCGAATGCTTGGCAGGCAGACAGAGCTAGAGTTGCCAGCTCCAGGTTTGGAAATACATGGAGATTTCGGGGGCGGAGCCTGAGGAAGGTTGGGTTTGGGGAGGGACTTCAATTCCATAGAGTCCAGTTGCCAAAGCGGCCATTTTCTCCAGGTGAACTGATCTCTATCAACTGCAGGTCAGTTGTAATAGCAGGAGATATCTAGCTAGTGAAGTGCCTGGTTGTCTTATAGAGTCCAATAAAGACAACTAGGAGGAGGTTAAAAGCAACAGTTCTTTATTTAGCTAAACACAGACCTGGGGTGAAATAACCCACAGACAAGATGCAGGGTTACTCACCCGAGAAACAAAGGAAGCTCAGTATCATTTATGCATTTGCATGGGGCAGGCCCATGGCTGCTGACAAGCAGATTGATACACAAAAGCACCCATGCAGATTAGGTGTCTACTCCACTCTAATTACCATAGCCTATAGATATTGCCCGAAGGCATCTCTAAACAAGTGCTAGGTCTTGTGATCTTGGAAGTAGAAAACACATTCCTAAGGATGAAGGTAATTCAGAGCTCTCTACTGGTGAAAGGCCGTACCAGGCACAGAGAGCATGATTTGTTGGTTCATGGCTCCCGGATGCCAACTTCCCCAAAACTTCCATGTGTGTGCATATGAGTACATAGTATTTTACCCCAGCCCTTATATCTGGGCATTACACTAGTACCTGGAGGCTGGCAACCCTAGACAGAGCCTCCCCCATAATGTATAACTCGGTAAAGCCGGAAAGGGGGGGGGGGTAGGGAGTCCAGCAGATGATACCTGCAGCTGCCCTTAATTATAGGCCTGGCTCTATTTGAGGACAGCCGCTTACTTCTAGGGCTGGGGACAACCAAGGCAGAATCAGCAGAATGTAATGTCCTTTGGGTAGGGTTGCCACTCCCCTCCTCGCCACTGGCGGGAGGTTTTGGGGGCGAAGTCTGAGGAGGGAGGGACTTTTGGGAGGGACTTTTGGGGGTTTGAGTGCAAAAGCAGCTGTGGCGAAGCGGAGCTTCCAGAGGTAAAACCAGAAGTGCTGTAATTGCGTGCGCGCACCTGCACACACACACACAGCTGTGGCCCCCGAGTGGCTGGACGGATTGGCGGGCCATTAAAACTGATCTCCAGGCGATAGAAATGTTCACCTGGAGAAAACGGCCGCTTTGGAGTCCTTCTCCTCTCCAGTCCCTGTGCTCCTCAGGCTCCACCCCCAACATTTCCAGGTTTTTCCCACCCCGGAGCTGGCAAGCCTAGCTTTTGTATCTGAGCACAATTCAGTCCCATGTCATGCACAGTTTTGCCAGATCTTTTCAAGAAAGGAGACTCCAGAAGCTCTGAAGTGTCAAAAGAAGACATCGTTGATGCACCTCCCCTGCTGCTGCTCTGTCCATCCATGTTGTCCACTCATTTCTTCTTGCAGTGGTGCCAAACTCAAGAAAACAAAGACAGGAAAGTAAGCAAAGGGGTCTGTGGCTGAAGCTTCTTTCAGTGACTCAGAGCTAGATCATATTACAGAGAAAAGGGAAATGTTGTGGGAGACAATGTATATATGCCATTGGTCATTCTTGTAAACATGGCTGCTTATTTGAGGCATACAAAAGTCTGTTTCTGAAACATCTGGAGAAGATCTAGAGCTTGTGCACTCCCAGTGTGCAGAAGTTTGTGTAGGATACCAGTAGCTTGCTCGTTGGCTACCTGCGGTGCCAGCTAATCATGCAGTCTTGAAACTAATTCTCATTTTAAGGGTTGAAGGAACCCAGCACACAGTTATTGAAAAAGCACATGGACACATCAAACTGGATGCATTTTTGTGCTTTCCATTGTGCTATTCGTTTAAGACTAACACCTCTGTTAGTCTCTCGCCATGAAAACCCCATAAGGGGTCGCCATAAGTCGGGTGCGACTTGACGGCACTTTACACACACGCACACACACATACACACACACACTCATTTAAGCAATGCATTTGGCATGGGGATGACTCATGTGACTCACTTTCCCATAACTGAAAAATAAAATATGTGGCTTTCCTTTCTGCCAAATTAGCCTCATTTAACCTACTCTCTCACCACACTGTTTAACTTGTCTGCTTCATGCTGCTTCATTAGACTAGTAAGGGCCTAATACATCCTTTAACTCTCTGACCACATAGTTTTTTTAAAGGTTAGATGTTGCAATGTCTGTTTTCTCCCTTTTGCCTATGATATTGATGAGAGCCACTCTGTGGTGACCTATTTACTGGTAGCCAGACCATTTCAGTCCCTGCTAGGCAATCGGGAACGCACATGTCCAGTTTCAGAGTAAACTATGCCTGCAGAAGATTTTCCCCCCTCATTTTTCCTCCTCTTACATTTTTATCATGCTCAAGAAATTCAAGGCAATATACATTTCTCTCACGCACAAACAAGCACATATGGATATGTTATGGTTGCCAACCTTCAGGTACGTCTTACTTTGCTGTCCAAATACATAGGAAAGGTACACTCCTTCATGCTTTGAATGAATTGTGCACGGAAAGACTGGCTTGAGAAAGTTTACACGAAATGGAATTATATCGGATCTCCATTGTGTTACGTCTTGTTTCCGTTGCTTACTGATGCAATATTTATGGACTCTATTGAAACGGATTGAATAAGAATTGAGCCTTTGTGCCTGTATATTTTCACACTGTTTTGCTTTGTACTAAATTTTGGGGTCTTGTTTAGACCCATTGTTACATATTTTTCTGCTCAAGAAGTATGACTGTATGAAAATTGTTCTCAATATATTTCCCTAAAAGCAAGATTTGTATTATTGTTTTCCTATTTTGGAAATATTTGTCTTGTTCCATACTTTGAATTCTATACTCCTGATAGCACTTGTAGGCCGTTGTTTGATTACAACCTTCAGGTACTAGCTGGAGATCTCCTGCTATTACAACTAATATCCAGCCGACAGAGATCAGTTCACCTGGAGAAAATGGCCACTTTGGCAATTGGACTCTATGGCAATGAAGTCCCTCCCCATACCCTGCCCTGTTCAGGTTCCACCCCAAAAATCTCCTGCTGGTGGTGAAGAGGGACCTGGCCACCCCAGGATATGTGCATGCGCACACAAAGAACCCTGTGGGTGATGCTAGAGTGAGACTAGCCCAAGGTCACCCTGTGATGCTTGAGAGGGGATCTGAACCTTCATCTCCCTGGTATACATCTAACACTCCATCAACTGAATCGAGTTAGAGTTAGGACTATACTGCTTTCGGTTGCAGGTGGGGAATACATTTTTTAATGCTTCTTCACATTTTAAAATAACCCACTCCCTCCTAGGGAAAAAAAAACTGGCACAATAGAAGCAAATTGGCTAGACCCCATTCCCATACCCCAGCATATATATTTTTAAAATGCAAAAGTTAAAAAAGATGTGGGAAGGTTCCCAATCCCAAATGCACCACACCCTTGCAGCCGAAGTGGTTCAGTCTACCATTTTTAGTTCTGACCATCAGATTCTGCTGTATATGTAGTTGGGGTCTCAGTGTCAAGGACTCTGTGATGTTTATTGAGGATCCCTCCAGACCCTGGAAAGGAAAATGAACTTGGACTAGGGTTGCAAACCTCCAGGTACTAGCGGGAAATCTCCTTCTATTACAACTGATCTCCAGCCGATAAAGATCAGTTCACGTGGAGAAAATGGCCACTTTGGTAATTAGACTCTATGGCATTGAAGTCCCTCCCTAGGGTTGCCAACCTCCAGGTACTAGCTGAAGATCTCCTGCTATTACAACTGATCTCCTGCCGATAGAGATCAGTTCCCCTGGAGAAAATGGCCACTTTGGCAATTGGACTCTATGACATTGAAGCCCCTCCCCTCCCCAAACCCCGCCCTCTTCAGGATCCGCCCCCCCAAACCTCCTGCCGGTAGTGAAGAGGGACCTGGCAACCCTATAACCCTCCCCTCCCCTCTTCGGAGTTTAAGCCCTCCAAAGCTGCCATTTCATCCACAGAAACCAATCCCTGTAGGCTGGACATAGTTTTAATTCTGGGAGAGCTCCAGTTCCCACTTGTAGGCTGGCAAGGCCTCTTGCTGTAGTAGTGATGTTCTCAGTTATAAATGAGATGGAAAGAAAATTCTGTTCTGGACTAACACAATCTAACTAGGCCCAGAAAGTCCTAGACCGCAAGGAGCTCATTTATAAGTGCATGTTTGGGTGAAAGAGTGATCTGAGCCATTGGGGTAGGGTTGCCAGATCCCTCTTCACCACCAGCGGGAGGTTTTGGGAGCCTGAGGAGGGCAGGGTTTGGGGAGGGGAGGGACTTCAATGCCATAGAGTCCAACTGCCAAAGCGGCCATTTTTCTCCAGGTGAACTGATCTCTATTAGCTGGAGATCAGTTGTAATAGCAGGAGATCTCCAGCTAGTACCTGGAGGTTGGCAACCCTACGTTGGGGTATTATCTTGCTGCCTAACAGATCTCGTAGGTTCTACGAATAAAACAGAGAAATTTCACTCCTGCTATCCTGAAATGGAAAGTCATTCCAACTATTTAGACGATAGATTAGGATGGGTAGCCAGGTTTGTCTGTACCAGTAGAAAGGAGCAAGAGTCCAGTAGCACTTTAAAGACTTAACAAAATTTCTGGCAGGGTATGAGCTTTCGTGAGTCACAGCTCGCTTCTTCGGAACAGCTCACTTCTTCAGAAATTCTGTTTAGACAATAATTAGACTTTCTCTGTGCCAGCCACAAGGTGGAAGTATTGTTCAAGAATCCATTAAGGCACTGGATTCCTTCCCCTCTTCATCTCCCAAATGCTGAGAATTCTCTGGGAAAAGAGTGGTGGCCACTGCCATACATTTGACCTTCCAACCCAAAAGTATTCTGGCTCAATATTCCTAAAATATTGTTTTTGGTACAAAAATAGGTCTTTTTTTTTGGTAAAACAGGTCTTCACCTCAGGAAGAAGTCAAGGCAATTTTGATGGAATCAGTCAGTGGGGTACTTATAATACCTATTGTGGCAAAAGAATTAACTCCACAGTTATTTAGGTATGGGTTTTCACACAGGAATAAATACACAGATAGGAAGGCTTTGACCCTGTAAAGCCTAACTATTCAGCTCTCAGTTTAGGAGGAGAAAAGTTGAAACGAAGGAGCCTTTCGACATTATGACATTTTTAATAAGCCCTTTATCAGTTTGGGGTTGCACCCAACACAAAGTGCTTCCCTTGCAGCCAAGCTCTTATCACCTGGGAGCTTGCACATGTCTGTGGTTCTACTACACCCTTATCCTCTCACCAAATTATAATCCCCAGGACTCCCAGGATTCTTTGGGACAGTCAAACTACACGAAACCATTAAGTAAATATGCCACCAAACGCCTTTTCTCAAAATAAAAGCACCATTGGGTGTGGTGGGATACATAGTTCTTGTGGCAAGAGCTTTCAGAGGCAGCACCCTTCTCCATTAGAGGGCTCTGATCAACAGGGACACTTTCCCAAAGTCACCGTCCTACAACTTCCATTTATTTCAGTTGGCCTCGTTTGAAGGAAATCTTTGTGAGGGCCACTACGGACTATAGTGGTTTCTGCTTTTACTGTACACTTGTAAGAAATCTTGCACAAACGTAACCCAAATTCTGCACCAAAACAGCTGAGCTTTGCTCTTGTTACCAGCTGTACAAATTAAGTACATTTACACATATTTGCCACATTTGCATATCTCCCCCGCTCCACTGCAGCTGTGATTCATGGAGAAAGACAGAGAGAGGGCACTAAAGCCCTGCTTACTGGGAATCTGCTCAGGCCACTCCACAGGATCCGGAGATTTCGTCAGGCTAGAAATTTGATTTAGGTTGCAATCCTAGGAACACTTACTTGAGAGTAAGTCCCATTGTACTCCATAAGACTTACTTCGAAGAAACACACATTGCACTGCACTGTTTAAAAGTTATCTGAGTCTAATATAGGGTTGCCAGCTCTGGATTGGAAAATACCTGGAGATTTTTGGGGCGGAGCCTGAGGAGGGTGGGGTTTGGGGAGGGGAGGGACTTCAATGCCATAGAGTCCAATTGCCAACAAGGCCATTTTCTCCAGATGATCTCTGTCAGCTGGAGATCAGTTGTAATAGCGGGAGATCTCCAGCTAGTACCTGAAGTTGGCAACCCTAGTCTAATACCACATTCTTCCTTTGTAGGCCGCACACTGCTTTGACAATGGCAACAGTCCCCAATTTGCTTAGCCCATTACAAGTTGCATTTCAGAACGTGGGACTACACTACTGCAGAGCTTTAAAGACTGGGGCATGGCCAACAAGTTACTATCCTCTCTCTCATTGCCTTTTTAAAAGAAACCTATTGCATTTCAATTTCTCAGATGTTAATCTCATATAGGATGCATTTAAAAGAATACTTACTGGAAATGACCCATTGCAGGGGCAAAGCAAGTCTACTGTCAGGTAACCTGACACAATTACCAATAATTAATGGGCCTAATAGCAACATGCTCTCCTTCCATAGACAGATACCTGGCCATGCGACTCGGGCATTTCAGCCCAAAGAAAACAAAGATGCTGCCCTGAGAGTTTGTCCAATTGCATCCACGTTTGTAGACATGTTCCAAATCCTTGTGATGCATTCCCATACATTGGAACTCCCGACATGTAAAAGGAGGAGGGATGGGGGTAGGGTTGTCGACCTCCATGTACTAGCTGGAGATCGCCTGCCATTTCAACTGATCTCCAGCCAATAGAGATCAGTTCCCCTGGAGAAAATGGCCGCGTTGGGAATTGGACTCTATGGCATTGAATTCCTTCCCCTCCCCCAAACCCCACCCTCCTCAGGCTCCACCCCAGAAACCTCCCGCCGGTGTCGAAGAGGGACCTGGCATCCCTCAGTGGGGGCAATACAGCTTGGTGCCTGTAGTGCAGGGATGTCAGGCATTTAACTCTTGCTCACACACACTGGCACTGTCTCCCCAATAAAAAGTGGCCCCCTTGGGGATGCTTTTGGCCCCAACCCAATACAGGTACCTAAAAGCTGCCCTGGGCCATTTTCAACCAGGCAAAAAGAACGAGGAGAAGAGTTACAGTGCAATCCTGAAGGCGGGGCGAGTTGCCATGGTTCACCCCCCACACTCAGGAATGGGCTCAAAGTTACCATTCCTAGCCACTGCAGCTCTGATTCGTATTTGCCTCATCCTGCAGCTGCTTTTCAGGGCTAAAAACCATAGACCTTGAATGTCACATGTGGTTTGGTCCTGCATTCCTACATCATGTTTGGCCAAAAGATAAAAGTCCCCCCCTTTAAATATTAATTATTATCTGCTGGCAGGAAGCGTCTGAGCTGGAATTGTTCAAGGCTATATATTGCTAGGAAAAGTTGAGGGCAGCAGGAAGAGAGGAAGACCCAACAAGAGATGGATTGACTCAATAAAGGAAGCCACAGCCTTCATTTTGCAAGATCTAGGACATTTTGGAGGACTTTCGTTCATAGGGTCGCCATGAGTCGGAAGCCACTTGACGGCACTTAACACACATACACATACATTGTTATACTTGCATAAATGCCAACAATCAAACATGATCTGTCTAAATCAGTGGTTCCCAACCTTTTTTTGACCAGGGACCACTAGGACTTTTTTGTTCGGTGCAGGGACCCCAAGGTTCAAAATAAAAATTCAGAGAATTTGAAAATAAACTTTAATCATAACTGTTAGTTAAACATTAAACTTAGAATAATATTTGAATATATATTTTTATAATAGAGAACTTTTAATTGAAAATGTTAATTTATTATGGGTTTATAACTTTGTTTCTCGGACCTTAATTTAGTTCTCGCGGACCCCTGGGGGTCCATGGACCCCCGGTTGGGAACCAGTGGTCTAAATGGTCATGCTCTACCCTTTGTATTATCAGGGGAAATTACCCCTAAATGTTAGACGTGATCTGTTTCACTCGACAATTTCCTAACACATTACACATCAAAAAAAGCACCCTCAGAAAAATTTCCCCCTTCACTTTTTTGTGAGCCATCCTGCTTTTTCCACTTATGTCCATATTGAAGGCATTTAAAATGGAACTATACTATACTATACTTTTTTAAAGGTACTCGATTTGATATTAATTTCAATATAGGTTTATGACGCTTTTGGTGTACTTCTTATCATTTTTGTGATTTATAAAGCACCCTGGGTTTATGTTCTTTTACAAGAAGGGAAAGGAAGAAATATACTATTACTCCTCATTCTTAGTCCTTCTCCCAGAATGTTCTGCTGTTTCTATTTGTGGATTTGTGAAGCTTGCAAAGCAACAAGCAGCAGAGGAACTACTTCGGATAGGATTGTCAGGTCACCCCTCTCCTCCAGTAGGAGGTTTTTGGGGTGTAGTTTGGGCAGTTTGAGTGGTTCTGGGGGTTTGAGTGGAAAGCAGCCTGTCGCGGCGCTTCTGGGTGTAAACTGGAAGTGATGTGATCGTGCCGGTGCAGATGCGGGCGTGATCCCTGCTCCTCAGCCGGCTGATGGATTGGCGAGCAATTACCCGCCAATCCGAGAGACCTGGCAACAGAAGCAGCAGATTGAGCTCCTGAAGTTTGGAATGCTGCAACCTCTGGCAATGAATGAATCCCATAGGGTTGCCAGCTCCCAGTAGGGAAACATCTGGAGCTTTTGGGGGTGGCTCTTGGGTGGGTGGGGTTTGAGGACCTCAGCAGGGCATATTGCCATCTAGTCCATCCTCCAAAGCAGCCATTTGCTCCAGGGGAACTGATCTCCGTCATCTGGCGATTCCAGGAGATTTCCAGGCCCCACCTGGAGTCTGGCGACTGTACCCTCCAGCCACCAGATCTGATACAGGTTTTGACTGGGTACAAACCTGCCATTGCGAAGGGCTTCATTTCAAGCAAGAATTCATAGGTGGTGTCTACTGGTGAATAAATCTGCTGGAAAGCATGGCTTCAGCTAGATATTTAAAAATGGAATCCTTCCCGGCCAGATCTACACCTGATAATTGTAGCAGATAAAAGGGAGACTTCATTTAATTATGATGGTTAATAGCCCCGTCCTTCAGGAATGTGATCAATCCTTTTATAAAATCATGCGTCATCTAGTGAATTTCATAATTTAATCGTTTATTGTGTGAAGAAATCCTTGTTTTCTGCCTCCCCTAAATGTACTTTCAATTTCATTCACTATTGCCAGATTATTCATTGGAAATCTTCGTGCCAGGGTCTCAGTGTTCTAATTTTTGAAAAAACAGAAGTCTCGGCCAGATGTAAGGTGGAATTTCAACAGCCGTCTCTTGCTCTCATAGCAACTTTATAAGCCAATTCATGTCAGGAAAGTGCCTGAGGAGAAAAAAAAACTGTCACTGATCTTTAGCGATTGTTCTCCTTGGGCAACCCATGAACACATGACGCTGCCTTATACTGAACCAGACCCTTAGGTCCATCAAAGTCAGTATTGTCTACTCTGACCAGCAGCGGCTCTCCAGAATCTCAAGCAGAGGTCTTTCACATTACCTACTTGCCTGGTCCCTTTAACTGGAGATGCCGTGGATTGAACCTGAGACCTTCCACATGCCAAGCAGATGCTCTACCACTGAGCCATGGCTCCCCTGCCAATGATGCCTGACCTATCTTCTGTCCTTCCAACGTATCTGCTGTCCAGATTCAAAGTATATTGGCTGCCCTCCTTTTCTTCTCTCCTGCAAACCCCTTTTCTACTGTGTTTCCCAAGTAATATGCCACAAAGTTCATATATAACATGCTGTATATATTGCTCTGACCTAGATGGCCCAGGCTAGTTTGATCTCATCAGATCTCAGAAGCTAAGCAGGGTTGGCTCTGGTCAGTGTTTGGATGGGAGACCACCGAGGAAGTCCAGGATTGCTATGCAGAGGCAGGCAATGGCGAACCACCTCAGTTTGTGTCTTGCCTGGAAAACATCAGCAGTGGGTAGGGTGGGCTACATGTAGTGTTTCCAGTTCCCCCCAGGCCACCATCAGGGGATGAGGGGTGGCAGGATTGCCAGATCCAGGTTGGGAAACTCCTGGATATTTGGGGATGGAGCCTGGGTATGGCAGTGACCTCAGTGGGGTACAATTCCATAGAGTCCACCCTCCAAAGCATCCATTTTCTTTAGGGGAACTGATCTCTGTAGTCTGGAGATGAGCTATAATTCCGGGGGATCACCAGGTCCTGTGAGGTGGGATAGGCTGAAAGAGGGAGGATGATGGGCTGATAGTCATCCAGTAAGGTCTGTGGTTCCTTTTCCTCTTAATTTATATTCACTACAGCCATGTGAGCTAGGTGAGGCAGAGAGAGGCAAGAGAGGGGCCATGGCTCAGTGGTAGAGCATCTGCTTGGCATGCAGAAGGTCCCAGGTTCAGTCCCCGGCATCTCCAGTTAAAGGGACTAGGCAAGTAGGTGATGTGGAAGAACCCTGCCTGAGACCCTGGAGAGCAGCTGCCGGTCTGAGTAGACAATACTGACTCTGATGGACCAAGGGTCTGATTCAGTAGAAGGCAGCTTCATGTGTTCATGTTTTCGCTGTAGTTCCACATCTAGTGGACGCATGAGAGGAGCTTTCTCATGGTGCACATCTTAATCATTAGAAGTACACATGGCCTAAAACATAAATAGCTACAGCCCGTTCCTGAAGGAGGGGCCCGAAGCTCCTTTGGAGCCGGCACAATCCTGCTCTGGCGTAGCATCCTCATGGGGACCCAAATCAGATTCAGGCCTTGGCATTGGAGGTGGGAAAGAGAAATAGGTGTTGCTCCATTGAAACATTCCTCATGGTCTCTTGAAATTTTGTTTACTGCGAACAATGTTTTGTCCTCCACGCTGAAGAGCCAGTGTGGCGTAGGGGTTAAGAGCGGTGGTTTGGAGCGGTGGAGTCTGATCTGGAGAACCGAGTTTGATCCCCCACTCTTCCATACGAGTGGCGGATGCTAATCTGGTGAACTGGATTAGTTTCCACACTCCTCAACATGAAGCCAGCTGGGTGACCTTGGGCTAGTCACACCTACCTCACAGGGTGTCTGTTGTGGGGGGGGAAGGAAGGTGATTGTAAGCTGGTTTGTGTCAGGCTGTTATCTCGGTTTCTCTGTTGCCTCTGTTCCTGTGCTGAACCGTCCAGACTTCAAGGACAGCTTCACATACCAATGCCTGGGAACGCTACTACTGGGAAAGTGTGCTCTGTTTATGCTTTGTGTGTTCTGTAATCACCCGCCTTTTTCAAGCTTTATATTGCCAACTAACGAGCAAGACCCTCATAGCTGTCATCTTATCCTATATGCACTGTATTACCTATTTGACCAGTAAAAGCCATCTGCTTGGATTCTAACTGTCTCTGTGGTGATTTCTGGTTCTTTGGGTCAAGAGCTGACATTATGACAGCTATCCCTACAACTCTTCTTCAACGGTCCCCTAGTCAGGCTAGAGCCCTGGAGGGTTCGCCTGCCACTCGGATAGGAGCTAGGAGGTCGCACTCCGAGTGAACTGGGACTACTACTTCCTGGAACCCTGGAGTCCTCATGTGGGGATCCTACCCTTCTACAGGACATAGTCGCTGAACTTTTTAGGACTACTCTAGAGGCTTGCCGCTTGGAGGGACTAGTACAGACACAGTGGCAATCTCTAGTGAGAGTTCTCTGGATGTTAACCTCGGATGATACTAATACTCGTTTAGATCTCCAGGATTTTGATCAGTTGCTGGATGATGCCCGGCTGGCAACTGAGGACTTACAGGTACTAACCGGATTATTGGATGAACTTATTGCCCGTGAGTCTCTCCCATTCACGGCCCCTACTACTCTGGGAAAAGGTACCATGGCAGGAGCCTCAGGTCCTTCCCTGATACCCGATGCAGCTAGTTGTCAAGCTGAAGCCAAGCGGGCCGCTGTCCATACGGCCCTCCTCTTTGCGGATTGTACAAAGGATACTACGGTAGCCACCTTGGCCCAACGTTTGGCCTCAACGTTTGGAGCCGACGCACCCGCTATCACGGTTCGGATACAACCATTGCTGGGCGGGGAACTCGACCCCATACTCTCACTCCTGGAAACAGAACTTTTACCACACGTTACCGCAACTGAAGCTCTGAAACTCGAAGCCCGAAAGGTTCTCGAGGATAAAGAAGCTGCTGAAGCGGCTAAGGCGGCGGCCGAAGCCCAAGCCGCAAGGGATAAGGAATTACAATTAGCTGCGGATCGTGCGCAGACCGGCGGTCGCCCTAAGGACACTGTAAAGAGCGGCCCTCCGTTAGGGCTGTTTTTTTCCCCTGCGTTTGTCCCGTCGCGCACGACCCAACGCGCACGCCGCCTTGCAGACCGACGCCAAGACTCCGGAGAGTCTGCTGACGAGGACCTATATGGGGACAGTTCTCAATGGGCCACGAGTTTCCGGACAAGTAAATCTCATCGTACCGGCGGCCCAGGAGAGGATGTTCACCTGTTACGAGCCCAGAATCGAGAGTTATCCGACCGTGTTGATCAACTCCAAGAGCCAATGGAACAAATGCTGCAGGACAACAGGCAGTTGCAACAAGCCCTGATGGCTCAAGCACAGCCCGTCCCAATACCAGGTCAGGGGGGACCAGTCCAACCTCCTGCACCA
This sequence comes from Euleptes europaea, assembly GCF_029931775.1. Taxonomy (NCBI): domain Eukaryota; kingdom Metazoa; phylum Chordata; class Lepidosauria; order Squamata; family Sphaerodactylidae; genus Euleptes; species Euleptes europaea. The sequence continues at coordinate 66,656,180 of NC_079320.1, read as the reverse complement.
CCTCCACCTCCCGGAGCTCCCGTTCTACCTGCACCCGGAGCACCTGTGCCACCGGGTCAGCCTGTGCAACCGGCTCAACCCATACCCGGTCCTTGGAAACAGCTCAAGTTGAAAACTACCTATGATGGATCTCTTGAAGCCCTACCCTGTTTCTTGCATCAGGTGGACAGTTATATGCGAGAACAGGGACAATTGTTCCCTACCGAGGACAGCCGGGTGCACTACGTAGCTTCCCTTTTGACAGGCAAAGCGGCCGACTGGATGGTCCTCCAATTCGACACCCGATCCCGCTCTATCCGTTCCCTCAACAATTTCATGACTGCTTTACGTAGGAGGTTTGAGGACCCCTTTCTGGGGGAACGGGCCAAAGCAGAGTTGCTACAGCTGAGACAGGGCTCTACCCCAGTCCGAGAGTTTGCCGATGAATTTCAAAGACTGGCGAGCAAAATTGTGGGCTGGCCCGAGGCCACCCTAATTCACCATTTCAGGGAAGCCTTACACCCTGACGTCCTGAACTGGTCGTACATGCGGGGCGATCCCGACACTCTCGAGGATTGGATTCTATTAGCCGAAGAAGTAGAAAGCCGCCGGCGCTTTATTTCCCTTGTCCGCCAAAAACACAAGGAGAAAAGCGCCCAAAAGCCCCAGCCCAAGGCACCACCCCCCGCTATACGGAAGCCGACGCGTCCACCCCAGGATCGCGAAACCCGGTTTCAAAGGGGTGCCTGCCTCATTTGTGGGGAACAGGGCCACTTTGCAGTGGTCTGCCCGTACCGCCCTGAACCCTTTCGTCCCAGCACGGCAACTCGAGCTAGAGGACGACCGCAACGCAGAGGCACCGCGGCCACCCGCAGCGCAGCGCCGGGAAGACCCACACCCTCTGCACTTCACGCTGGAGACTCATCCGTTCTGCCTGCATCAATTGACCCAGCCGGGTCTCGGATTACAAGTGCCCCATTGGGGGACAACTTTCCCTCTTCGGACGAAGAGAACCCATGGACTTCTCCAGCTTTAAACCTGGAATCTCCCCTTGATTTGTCAAAAAACGGCTCCGGTCTGTGGTGAGTGGAGCGTCTCCACAGACCTCTGCAGATTCTCCTGCTAAACCGACAGCTCCCACCAAAGTAAAGGAAGTAGAAACCACCGTTTATGTAGAACGCCATTCTACAACATCACGAAGGTGGCCCCCAACTACCCGTTAAAGCACTTATTGACTCTGGTTGCAGTCGCACTCTCATAAGCGCAGCCACATTTGCAGCACTCAAAGTCGAGTCTGAGGCTTTACCAGCCCCCGTCCAATTTGCCCAAATGGATGGGAGCCATTTCAAAGGGGGTCCAGTTGATCATCGCACTATAGGGGTGGCGATGGGAATTGGCTCCCACTGGGAACAAATCGACTTTACCATAGCCCCTATTCGATTCGAGGTGGTCCTGGGAATTAACTGGATTAAAGGTCATTGTCCCAGTATCGATTGGGACACGAACACAATCTCCTTTAACAACCTTAAATGCGAGCAGAACCGACAGCAAGTTGCGATGCTGTCTCCACCCGCTTCGGCATTACTCTCCGAGATCCCATCAACACCAACCCTCCCTGAAATATACCAAGACTTCGCGGATGTCTTTAACATTAAAGAATGTGATGCCTTACCCCCTCACCGGGCTACTGACTGCGCAATTGAAGTGGTGAAGGACTGCACATTAACGAAAAGTAAAATCTACCCAATGAGCACTTCCGAGCGCACTGTGCTTCGGGACTTTTTGGACAAAAACCTTGCCAGAGGGTTCATTCGCCCATCAAATGCTCCCAACTCAGCCCCCGCGTTTTTTGTCCGAAAAAAGGAGGGCGACCTACGCCTCTGCATTGACTTCCGAAAACTCAATGCAGTTACTCAAACCAATGCCTACCCTATACCACTAATTTCAGATATCTTGGGACAACTACAAGAAGGATGTATTTTTTCTAAATTGGACCTAGTAGAAGCCTACTACCGCGTCCGCATCCGAGAGGGGGACGAACCCCTCACTGCCTTCTCTAGCTGCTTTGGAATGTTTGAATTCCTTGTGATGCCCTTCGGGTTAAAAGGGGCCCCGGGGGTCTTCATGCAACTCATCAATGAAATCCTTCATGATTTGCTATACCGCGGAGTAGTGGTTTATTTAGACGACATTCTCATTTATTCAAAAACCATGGACGAGCATGTCGCATTGGTCCGAGAAGTTCTACGCCGCCTACGCAACCACCAACTCTTCGCAAAGCTGGCTAAATGCGAATTTCACCAGAGCAAAATAACTTTCTTGGGATACATAATCTCCCACCATGGCCTTAGCATGGACCCGGACAAGGTCCGTTCCGTCCTCGACTGGGCACCTCCCTCCAACCGCAAGCAAGTACAACAATTCCTGGGCTTTGCTAATTTCTACCGCGGATTTATTCCAAACTTCGCCCAAATAGCACTGCCCATCACCGACCTTCTAAAAACCAAAGGTAAAGAAAACTCTGCCACATTGCCCTCCGCTAAAATACTGTGGACTAATCAATGCCAAGCCGCCTTTGTAGCTCTCAAACGCCTTTTCACATCAGAACCGGTGCTACGGCACCCAGACCCTAATCGACTGTTCATTGTGCAAGTCGATGCCTCCGACGTAGCTATGGGGGGGGGGGGCCTGCTGCAAAAAGGACCTAATGGCCTCCTTCATCCTTGCGCTTATTTCTCTAAGAAGTTTGCGCACTCCCAATTGAACTGGCCGATTTGGGAGAAAGAAGCCTCAGCTGTTCACCATGCTCTTACCCTTTGGCGACAGTTCCTAGAAGGGTCCAAAGTCCCCTTCGAAGTTTGGACCGATCACAAGAATCTGGCCGCTCTCACAGGAACCCATAAATTATCCGCAAAACAACAACGTTGGGCGGAATTCTTTGCTCAGTTTCGTTTTGTCCTGAAGCATGTCCCAGGAAAACAAAACGTTCTCGCGGATGCTCTCTCCCGCTTGCCTCAATACCCAGCAAAACTCGATCGGCCAACAGACTCTCTATTTACACCCGCACAAAGAGAAGCCCTACCCGTATTGGCTGTACAAACCCGATCCCAAACGCTGCCCCAGCGCCAACACACAATCACCAGTGGGCAAACTCCTCCAACCCTACCGGCTACTCCCCTACCTCCTCAACGGAGCACCACGATGACTCCGGCTCCGGCTCCCCCAACTCGACCGGCCGCCCGGCCGCCTGGAGCCTACGCACCGCAACACGTAAGCATTTCCCCCTCGCCAACCCCCCTACCTGCTCCCACTACTATTTTAAACGAGGGGGGGTTCCCGTCTCCGATTCTTTCATAAAGGCCCTGCGGGAACACTGCCTTATGGAACATTCTACTCAAACCCTGCCTCCTGGTGTTATTGAACAAGGGGGCTCTTGGTACAAAGATTCAAAATTGTATGTACCCAAAGCGCTCCGAAAAGACGTCTTACACTTGGCCCATGGAATGAAAACCGCAGGGCACTTCGGGTTTCTAAAGATCCTTCACCTGTTGCGCAGACAGTTTTGGTGGGGGGGAATGCGTTCTGATATTGACTCTTTTATTCGCAGCTGTCCTATTTGCGCCACAGTCAAACGGTCTCAAGGCAAGCCCCCAGGACTACTGCAACCGCTTGAAATACCCTCCAAACCCTGGGAAGTGATTGCTATGGATTTTATGGCGGATCTCCCTCTCAGTGGGGGAAAAACTGTACTATGGGTTATCACTGACTTATTTTCTAAGCAAATACATTTGGTTCCATGCGCAGGGATCCCCTCCGCTCAGAAATTGGCCCGCCTCTTCGTATCACATGTCTTTAGACTACATTCGTTTCCGCGCAAAATAATCTGCGACCGCGGCAGTAGCTTTGTTGCAAAGTTTTGGAAAGCTTTTCTCAAATTGGTGGGGGTGGAGCAGGTTGTCTAGTGCATACCATCCCCAAACGGATGGCCAGACTGAACGTGTTAATGCTGTACTTGAGTGTTATTTGCGCTGTTATGTCAATTACCACCAAGATAACTGGGTAGAACTGTTACCTTTTGCAGAATATGCTTACAATAATGCTGTACATCAGTCCACTGGTTTCAGCCCGTTTTATGCAATATATGGACAGGACTTCGGTCCTATCCCCCCTGTGGAGGATGTGGAAGGGGAGGGGGATGCCGACATTGCCTCTTGGGCACACACCCTCCGCACTACGTGGCCCTGGCTGATTAGCAATCTTGCCCGAGCCAAGCGCTTGTACAAAGCACAAGCCGATAAGCACCGGTCCCCCGGTGGGGACCCACAAGTGGGTAACCTGGTCTACCTATCCACCAAGAATCTGCGTTCCACCCGCCCGTGCCATAAGCTCAACGCTAAGTACATTGGCCCATTTCCCATCACTCGCATCATAAATCCTGTCACGGTGGAACTATCTCTCCCCAAAACCTTAAGACGTGTACACCCCGTTTTCCACATCAGCCTCCTGAAACCCCATATTGCTTCTCCGCAATGGCATCCAGAACTGCCTCCCGAACAGCCCATAATGGTGGGGGGGGGAAGAACATTTCGAGGTCTCCAAGGTCCTAGACTCCCGTATTCACCATGGAATTTTACAATACCTAGTTCGCTGGAAACACTTCCCCCCTGCCTATGACGAGTGGGTTCGCGCACGAGATGTCTCCGCCCCCAAGCTCGTCAACGCCTTTCACATTGCCTACCCAGACAGACCAGCCCCCTTGCAGGATGGGAGGGGGCCTTAAGGGGAGCAGGATGTCAGGCTGTTATCTCGGTTTCTCTGTTGCCTCTGTTCCTGTGCTGAACCGTCCAGACTTCAAGGACAGCTTCACATACCAATGCCTGGGAACGCTACTACTGGGAAAGTGTACTCTGTTTATGCTTTGTGTGTTCTGTAATCACCCGCCTTTTTCAAGCTTTATATTGCCAACTAACGAGCAAGACCCTCATAGCGGTCATCTTATCCTATATGCACTGTATTACCTATTTGACCAGTAAAAGCCATCTGCTTGGATTCTAACTGTCTCTGTGGTGATTTCTGGTTCTTTGGGTCAAGAGCTGACAGTTTGATTCTCTCTTAAGTGGTAGCGAAAGTCAGCATATAAAAACCAACTCTTCTTCTTCTCCTTCTTTTTTCCAGGTGAGCAAGGAGGGAGGCTGGACAAAACCAGCTGTCCTGATGTGAACTAAAAAAGATAATCAAAGCCAGTGATCAAGGAAATTTGTTAGCATGTGTAACCAGACAGAACAACTTCCTTCTTCCTGATTATGTCATACAAAACAGAAATACATCTAGAAAATGGGTGGTGGTCCTGACCTTTACAGTACAACATGATCTGGGGCTGGGGTACTTAAAGAACTGCCTTTTTCCACATGATCCTGCCTATATGATGATATCTATTTAAAATACACTGAGTGGCCTCCACAGGCAGAGCCTTCTCTGCTTTAATGAAGGGACTCTCTCCCCTCAGCAACCCACCGGGCACCGAGCTTGTTAAATTTTGAAGACCAGTGGCTCAGTGGTAGAGCATCTGCTTAGCATGCAGAAGGTCCCAGGTTCAATCCCCGGCATCTCCAGTTAAAGGGACTAGGAAAGTAGGTGATGGGAAAAACCTCTGCCTGAGACCCTGGAGAGTCAATGCCTGTCTGAATAGACAATACTGACTTAGATGGACAAAGGGTCTGATTCAGTATAAGGCAGCTTCATGTGTTCACCTCAAGACTATTTGCTGTAGCATTTTGTTATTCTTTCCCCCTTTCTCTGCAGACAGTTTTGTCCCTTGTACTGGCTGACCCCTGTAAGTTGGGGAATTAGTGTGGGATTCGGTGGGATTCAGTAAAAAAAAAAAAAAAACCCCGGCTGGATCTACTTTAATGTATATGTGGCACCACTGACTTAACTGCAGTGGAGAACTGTCATATTTGCCACCCTTTCTACAAGTCCCTTGCTCTGTTCTTCGTAGGAAAAAAGCCCTGCATCCTCTATAACCCAGACAAGGCTTTACAACCTGGGAAGTGATTCTGCAAGTAACCCAGTGGTTTTTGAAGCAATGCATTAGTCTGGGCTGTAAAGAGGGGTAATTTTATTTAAATGGGGCATGCAAGCAGCTTTGATAAGAGGATGTCTGGAACATCAGCTGTTCAGAACCAACCCAGGTTGCCAACAGAAATAATAATAGGGTAGGGGACATCCTTCACCATCTGTCAGCTGTTCAACCTATGGAGAATGAGTCACTGGATACTTCAGATATTTTTAGAGAACCCTTCACTGAGGTTTCTGAGGGGATGTGTCCTTCTTGGAGCCCCCTTTCCCACAAGGTAAGGGCAGGTCCATGTCAACACACGTCCACATTAACACAGATATGAACAAGCCCTTGTTTAAGGTTTCTGCCAGGAGCAGCCTGGGAAATTAAAAAGAGCAAGAAAAACTGAGCGGCCCCTGCAATGCTTTAAGGTGGTACTGCGGGAGCCGCTTGGCTCAGACCTGGTCAGTCACGGGTGAGTACCCATGGTCACCTCCTGCAAACTAGCAGAGGTACAAGGATGGTGGACTGGTAGTCATCATTTCCAAGGAAGGGTCTGAGCCAAGTAGCCTCTGTGGCTCTGTTTACTCGTGGCTGCCAGAGGACCTCCAGGAGAGTGGTCCACCAGGAACTTTTCTGGTAAGTTACACGGCCAGTCTGATCCTGGTTTCATTGGTGGAGTCTGAGAATGAAAAAACATGCAAGAAGGGAAAGCAATGGGACTGCCTTCCAACCACGCATGGTGAGGATCGGCCTGTAAGAGATGTGAAAGCTTGAATGTATGAAAAAGAAGAGTTGGTTCGTGTACCCCACTTTTCTCTACCTTTAGGAGTCTCAAAGTGGCTTACAATCACCTTCCCTTCCTCTCCCCACAACAGACACCTTGTGAGGTAGGTGGGGCTGAGAGAGTTCTGAGGGAACTGTGACTAGCCCAAGGTCACCCAGCAGGCTTCATGTGGAGGAGTGGGGAAGCAAACACGGTTCTCCACATTAGAGCCCACCACTCATAACCACTATGCCATGCTAAGCAATCAGCCTTGAAAGATCTCCTTAAATATTGATTCCCCAATAGATACCCTGAAAGGATTTGCGCATAGTCTTGCCAGTGTTTGCGAATGTTTCCTTGGAAGAAAGTCTCATGGAGTTCAATGGTCCTCTATCCTAAGTAAGTATGTGCAGGACCGCAGCCTTACAAACCTGATCCCTGATCTTTTTTTTAAAAAAAATATAATTTTTATTGTTTTTCTAAGTCAAATAAACATATACATTTCTACAATGGCTAACAATCATAAAAATAAAACATGTTATATTGTTGTTAAAAGTATATCCAATATAAAAAGAAAAAGAAAAAAGAAGAAAAAAGACTTTCCCTACATCTTCCTCCATCCATCAATAAGCCTATGTACTCTTTAGTATAGATAATTCCAATCCTAATATTTTTAATTTTATTCATTAAACTAAATCACATGCAATTTTAAAAATAAAGCATTGAATATATTTGTTAAAAAAATTAATTGATACTAACAATTTTTTAAATAAATCTCATTAATAGTAAATAGACTAGAACAATAGGTAGCATTTATTACCTCCTTTAAAAGTCAATTTCTCTGTAAACCCTCCATGTCTCCCAATCGCCCATAATTGCAAATTATCTTTCTAGCATATTAGTATAGTAGATTGTTCCATTTTCACCAAAGCTAAGCCTTTTAACGAGTTCCTTTCCCCCCCAGAAAAACTAAAATCTTTTAACCAGTCCCTTTGTCCAGAATTTCCAGCATCTTCCGCTTTTCTTCTTTAACAGTAAACGTCGAAGAGCATCCTTGGAAATTGTTGGTAAAACTCCCTCTGCAGCCATAGGGTTCTCATAGTAAATCTGCATTGTAATTTCTTCCATCCCAAAGTCGTAGAGAGAGATCCCAGTAACTCCAGCCTTCCCACCCTTCAAATCCTCCAAGCTAGCATTAAAGAGTTCTTCAGGCAGATTGCAAAGACAGAAATCAAAGTCTCTCACATTCAGATCCATTGTAGCCAGCTGATCTATTGCAATTTCTTCTTGAAGGTATGCAGCCTCTGGTTGTTTATCATGGCTTTCAAGTTCCTTTATAGGATTTTTCTGTTCTTCAGCGCTCTTCTCAGTTAGAACAGACAGTTGGGTTTGAAGGTTCGTTGTTTTGGAAAAAGAGTTAAACTATCTTGCTGAGAGCCAGTAGCCACTGCAAAGCCGCAGAACTAGACCACACAGAGATGTGCTTTGATCTTGAAAAGTCACCTCAGTGGCAGCAACCTAATTTGGAAAATGAATGTGAAACTGATTACTGCCTCCCCCCTGAAACTGATTACTGCAACGTAGGGTTGCCAGGTCCCTCTTTGCCACCAGCGGGAGGATTTTGGGGCAGAGCCTGAGGAAGGAAGGGTTTGGAAAGGGACTTCAACACCATAGAGTCCAATTGCCAAGGTGGCCATTTTCTCCAGGTGAACTGATCTCCATCAGCTGGAGGTCAGTTGTAATAGCAGGAGATCTCCAGCTAGTACCTGGAGGTGGGCAACCCTACTGCAGCAGTAGCAGAATATGAAAATGATCCCTGCGACTGCTCCAGATATTTACATTGGTATGTTGATGTGACTAGGTCCTGACAGCTTTGTAGAAGAACAGTATCCGTCCAATGACTAGAACGGCTATGAGGTGCTCCAGGGACATTCATCTGAAATGCCCTGGTATCTTCCATTCATTTCCAAGCACCGACTCACTCATTTGGAGACAGACATGAAAAATGTGAAGTGCCATCCACCTCCTCCAAATGTTTCAGGAGTTTTGCCATTGACTTTGATGGGACATGGGCTGGATCCACCGTTGTACTACAGAGGTGCACATACTGAATGCCTCAAAACAGCTGTTGCTGTGTCATGAGGACTACATTAATTGACTATCCATTAGTTCCTACAGGTTAGGGTTGCCAGGTCCCTCTTCTCCACCGGTGGGAGGTTTTTGCGGCAGAGCCTAAGGAGGGCAGTTGCTATCACAGCTGATCTCCAACCGACAGAGATCAGTTCCCCTGGAGAAAATGGCCGTTTTGGCAATTGGACTCTATGGCATTGAAGTCCCTCCACTCCCCAAACCCTGCCCTCCTCAGGCTCCACCCCAAAACCCTCCTGCCGGTGGCAAAGAGAGACCTGGCAACCCTACCCAGACATAAGGGCTGGGCCCCACTGAGGGTAGGTAATCCTTTATCATATATTCTAAAAAGTAAATATTTCAGGGTTGAGAGGGATGTCCTTTGCCAGTTTCCATTATGAAATAGTGGTCCTCAGCCATCACAGATTTGGGACCGGTTCGCTTTAATCATTCAAGCCTCACACATAGTTTAAAATAGGTGCAGGTGCACATTCTTCCAAACCATGTGTATCAGTGAGAGAAAACCGAAAGAAAGCTGGCTTTGTTTGTACTTGAGTTCCACTGTGCTTTTTGTGTGGCGTTCAACTGGCCCCTGTTCAGCCCAACAGAGGGTGATTATCAGAAGGGGCTGCCTGGGGGCCAATATCATGCCATGTGTGTTCAGTAAACAACCAGCGAAAATGTGCACAAGTGCTGGGTGAGTGGTGAAACTGGCTCGAGGGTTGTGCAAAACAATTTTTTGCCACCTGCCTGCCATCTTGCCACCTGTTGCTTAAATAGACGTGGCTTGAAAAACTGGGCCCCGGCTGCACCCTGGCGACGGAATTCTTCAGAAGAGAAGTTAAGAGGCGCTGAAGAACAGTTCGAAAGAGGGGTGGAGAAAAGGGTGACCTGTCGCTCTCGCACTGTTCTTGGGAAGACAAATAAGGTTCAAAGAATAAGGCGGAGGCAACGGAATTAAAATTAAAAGGTGTTTACTTGATTATATGTTCACACACAAACAAAACAGATTTTTTACAAAACACACACAAGAGCCTAGAGAATAAAAGGTGGTAGAGTAGAGACGTTCGCCAATGTGGCAGATTTCCCTTTGAAGAGGGGCAATAATCACCTGATCCTGTAGAGGGGACATCCAAGGTTCATTGCAGCAGAGAGGAATGAAAAGGGGGCAGGGGGGTCCCCTGCATGCTATTAATATCGAGAAATCACACTGTTTTGATCGTTTAAGGTTTGTTGTTACTTCTAAGCTGCCTCAACCCAACCTCTGGAGAGGCAGCATATTAATTCCTTAAATAAATAAGTCAGTAGATATGTAAATAAATAAATATTTAGTTTCAATAACACTGGGAGGGTGGGGATTGTGGATAAATTGGTGGACATTCCAAATACATTCCAATCGTTCAGGCATCCCTCTCCTCCGTTTCCTTTCACTCATACCCCTCCACCTCTTTTTCCCTGTCACTCATACCCCTTTGCTTCTGTCTCCCCCACCCCCCAGCCTTCCTCCTTCTAACCCAGACTCAGACCAACAATTTGGCTCCCGACCTTCCCTTTTCCTCCCCTGCAGTGGGTTCTGTCTCGGCTGCGTCATTGTCGCCCGAGGGGAGGGCACCCCCCCTGCTCCTCCCCCTACCCTCCCAGGTGGAGATGAGCCAAGATTCTTCTTCTCCACCTGCCTGAAACTTGGCTGAGGGATAGGGTTGCCAACCTCCAGGTACTAGCAAGAGATCTGCTATTACAACTGATCTCCAGCTGATATAAATTGTTCACCTGGAGAAAATGGCCGCTTTGGCAATTGGACTCTATGGCACTGAAGTCCCTCTCCTCCCCAAACCCTGCCCTCTTCAGGCTCCACCCCAAAAACCTCCCGCTGGTTTTGAAGAAGGATCTGGCAACCCTACTGAGGGGTAGCAGCAGTAACAGTAGCTGCTGGCGGTCTCTTGTCATCTTCCTCCTCATTGTCTGTGGTGGCCTGGCAGTGTGTGATAGTCTCTTATCCCAACCCTCCTCCTCGTGCGCCTGCCTGCCTTCTGAGAACAGTTCTCTGCACGTGCACAGTCAACTGTTCCCTTTTTTTGTTTTTGTTTTGTGACACTCCCCCCTAGGGTTGTCAACCTCCAGGTAGTAGCTGGAGATCTCCTGCTATCACAACTAATCTCCAGCTGATAGAGATCAGTTCACCTGGAGAAAATGGCCGCGTTGGCAGTTGGACTCTATGGCATTGAAGTATCTCCCCTCTCCAAACCCCACCCTCCTCAGGCTCTGCCCCAAAAATCTCCAGGTATTTCCCAAGCCAGAGCTGGCAATTCTTCTCCCCCCCCCCTATAGTAGCCTTAGGATTTTTCAGAAAGCCTGAGGGTTACCCCAATTGTGGAGAAAAGTCTCTGTTCTGTCAATGTGGCCTTGATCTGTGGATTTAGATATCCGCAGATGGGGGCCGCATGTAGATTAGATATATAGATTTGTGATCAGAGCCACTATGTTGATGAAAATGGTCTGGAGGGAGAGGGGCTGGGTTGCCAACTATAAAACTGATCCCTCTAGCTTTAATATTAGTTTGATCTGCAGCAAATATCAGGTGAAGTTTATATCCATGTCATGAAAAGCTTCAACTATCCACTGCCACATATTAAGACTCTATTATACAGACAGGACATTTCCCCCTCCGTGCCATTTGGCACTGCTAGAGAAGGGACATCCTACAACCACTTATATCCCCACTGGGGAAAAAATTATAGGGGTTTTTTTCACGGAGGTTTGCGGTGGTTTCACGTCTGTTTTACCGTGCTGCTAATTTTTGATTTTTCATGACAGCTTCGGATTTGGCCAAAAAAATCGCGTCATTCCAACGTCTTCTCAAACCTGTGTTGGTGCGATCTTTGATTTTGCCATGCTCAGGGCTCCATGAAAAAATTTCCTTGGTTCGAACTTCACATCAATTTTCCCCACCCATGTTGGCTAATTTCTCCTCCCCTGTGAACGGCGATTGGCTGGGGGAGTTTCGTGCTCGGACAAGACTACCGGCCCTTTTGTTGCCTGTCTGCCTGCCTGTGTGGAGTCGTGGCACTTCTCTCCCTCCCTCCGTCCTGGAGGCAGGTGGGCGGGCAGGTGGCACTCCTTCCCCGCTCCTCACCTGGGATGGGCCTTGGAGCCAGGCCCACACCTCCAAGCCCGGGGGGACTCCAGATGGACGGCTCCAGGGGAGGCCGGTAGGGCCACGCCATGTGTGCCTTGTGTGCCAGGGGGTGGGGGCAGCTCAGTCTAGGGCAGCTGGACCCACGGAGGGGTTGTTCAAGGGAAGGGGCTGTTGTCCCCCCACCCCACCCCAGCAGGGAGTAGGGGTGATTTTTGAGAATTCGGATGGGGAAAATGTGCATCCTGAGAGCGGAAAACCCAAGGCAAAACTCCCTCCTATCACCCTTCTGAAGAGGGCGGCCAGTCTGCTCTGGGTCTGCCTCCTCTCTCTCTCTCTCTCTCTCTCTCTCTCTCTCTCTCTCTCTCTCTCTCTCTCTCTCTCTCAATGCACTGGGGCCGGATCGGGGCCGGCGCGCAAGCCAGGGCCCTCCCATGCACACCGGCTGGATTGGGACCAGCACGCCAAACAGGAGCCCTCTCTCCTCTCTCTCTTGATGCACTGGGGCTGGATCGGGGCCGGCGCACAAGCCAGGGGCCTTCTTTCCTCCCCCCCCCCCCATGCATCCTGTGCATCCCCAATCTGGTAAAAGAATCGAACAAAGGAACTATGGAAATCTTGGGGAAGGGGGAGAGCAATGTGTGCGGATCGGCATGCTGCGAAGGGAAGGCAAGAGAGCGTGTTTGGCCATTTATGCATGGAAGTATGGTAAATAGAAAAATTATGTAAGGAAACCAGAGGGACTGGTGCTTGTTTTTTTTATATTGTGGGAGGGGGGGACATACTCTGGGAAATCGCTTTAATGCAAGAGGTTTACAGTGGCCATTTATGCATGGGAGGTTTTGCCTTGGATTTGCTGCTCTATAGATGCACCTTTTCCCCATCCAAATTCTCAAAACTCAACAATCAGCCCCCAGGCAGAGTTTTGAGAATTTGGATGGGGAAAATGTGCATGTAGAGAGTGGGAAATCCAAGGCACTCCTCTTGAATCGGCACAGGTTGGAGCTGCTCCATTCCCACTTTCAGCTAAATACTTCTCTGGGCACATGGATGCAATTCCTGCCCGCCCCCAATCCTGCCTGTCATTAAAGGGCAAGGGGTTCCACACTTAAAGAAAATAGAGGGAAGCTTTGAGGAAAGCGCTGCCTTGCGCCCCCCCCCCCCATTGGAATCTGACTGTTCCAGAAGCAGAACAGAGCGAGGTGGAAGAAAAATGTAGGAGACCAGAGGGACGGGTGCTTGTTTTTTGCGCTGGGGCCGTGCTCACAGAGGTGAACCGCATGAGGTAATCTGCTGGGCGGAGTTGGGGCGGAGTTGGGGCGGGCATAAACAATGAGCTTGCTGGAATACAGCATGCTTTGTTCCCATGAAAAACCAAAACTACATCGGGATTGACGGGAATAAATCGCGGCCATGAAAAAAATTATAAAACGCTTTTTTTTTTTTGCTCCGTGGCAAAAGAGCATCAAAATTGTCCGTGAAAAGTTGGCCCCAGATACCTGTATTTTTTATCCAGTGCAAGCAAGATGGATAGAGACTTTTTCAGCAGGGACAATACAAGGGAGGAAATGGTTTTAAAAGCCTCTGTCCATACTTGCTGTTCTCCCCTTTGAAAAAGCACCCCTAGAGGCTGCATTTGGAACGGGAAGGCCCTTTAAAACGACAATGGAAGAAAACCATGCTGCGTAGCTTGAGCTTCAGTCTTCCGGCAGCTAAGCGACCCTCACTCTTTTGATACAGCAAAACAAACACAAAACATCTGTACTCCCCTCTGTCTGGAGCCTGCCTCCCCAAAGCGATCAAAAGGTTAGCAATGATTTTTTCAGTAAAAGGCTACAACATTTCAGAAGGGAAGAAGGCGTTTCTTTTTTATTATTATTAAACAAAAAATATATACAGATGGTTAACTAGCAAACTATTTGGGGCAAGTGAATGCATAATCTGTATAAAGGGGACTATATGTTAATAAATACAGCAAAAACTATCTGATTACACACAACTATCTAAAAATCTAATGGCAATGGGTTGGGCTGTGGCTCAGTGGTAGAGCATCTGCTTGGCATGCAGAAGGTCCCAGGTTCAATCCCTGTAAATTTCCTGCATTGTGCAGGGGGTTGGACTAGATGACCCTGGTGGTCCCTTCCAACTCTATGATTCTATGATTCTATCTCTAACTACAAAGCAAAAGAGAAACAAATACAACAACGAGCTACAAAACTCTAATCGCATCCTAAGAAATAAAACATGGTACTCAAATTAAAACAATGAGTACAAAATGTGAGAATCAACAACTAAAATAGCAAGGGGGATCTAATGATTTCAACATATATACAAAGTGTGGGGGGCGAGAGAATCTCAACAATTGAGGTTCTCTCTAGCGGAACAAATGGTTTTGAAATCATCCCCCACGAGTCCCTGAGAGCCAGGTGGATAAATGCCTCCCCTCCTTGTATACAAGACGTCAGTCCTTGGGAGAAACGGTGGAACACCCCCCCCTCCGGGGTATCTGAGTTGGAGGGGGGAAGAAGGCGCTTGAGGCATTGCGTGCAAAAAAATGCCAACCAGCAAAGGCGTGCTGTCCCAGCTTCGTCCTAATCTGAGCAAACTGGTTACCGTGCCGGGTGCAGTCCTCTTGGCCTAACTTTTCAAAGTACAATCTTTAAACTTCTAGCCAGAAGCCCGTGCAGCGTGCCCAATCGGTTTGGACTCCTCCTCTGCTGCAGCCTGCAGGTGCGATGACTCACTCGCCTAAAAGCTGTTATTGCTGTGGAGGACACAGCTGGAGCGGCTTCTTTCTGCTCGATTTTCCCTTTAAGCCAAATTCTGCCTCCACGGAGATAGGACTTCTTCCCCTTGATTTTTCCTGGAAACCGTGCAACCGTCTAGGGCATGAATGGGCTTTTTTCTTTCCCCTCTGGAAAATGTGGGTTGGTTTGTTAATCAAGGGAGCAAAGTATAGTACAACCGCTCAAGGTTTTATGTGTCCTCTTAACTTCTGACCAGTAAATTTATAAATTAGAACTATCAACTGAGTTTTAGTTTATTAAACACCCACTTTTAAACCAGGTAATCAATTAATTAATGTATTAACGTTCAATAACAATAACGACAATAACAATGTGGATTCACATTTGAGGCAAGGAAGGAAATGCACGTCAGTTTACAGTTTAATGAACAAAAGATACCACTCCTAGACCACGTCCGCACTTCACGTTTGCAGCTCCGATTTCTACGGGGTTTCCTTGCATGTTCGCACTTCATCTCTTCCGAAGGATTCCGGAGACGTCTCCAGAGCGCAATTTCTCCGTGTTAAGGGCATTCGCTTATACGGCGAATTAATAGAAATTAAACGTTTTCCTCACCCGGAGCCTGAAGTGCGAACATAAAATCTGTCTTCAATCCACTTCCTGCTGCCAGCCCACCATCCACTCCTCCCGCCTAAGTGCCCACGCTGGACCAATCGCCGTCCTTGTTTCAAGCACCGAGTGGGCATGCGCGGCAGGCTACCACCTCAGCCAATCCCAATGCTCCTTCGAGCTGGCGCGTGAATGCTGCCGCGAGGGGAAAACATACGGATTTTATCTAATCCAGCGGAGGAAGGCGTCGTGGTGGGAACAGAAATTTTAAGTCGTGTTGGATGCTTGAGTACTGGACACGTTTAAATTGCGAGGTAAGTTGCTAGTGCGTTCACGGGCCTAGTTACAAAGAAAAGTCATCTTTAGTGATACCATTAAAAAAACACAATTCCTACTATTACAATAATATGTGATGAACAAAACAGCCAGTACTGGCTGCAGGTTTTGGAGGATCCAGGGCATATTCCAGTGATCTTTCTCCATGTGCACAGCCATGCATGCACATAGGGTTGCCAGGTTCCTCTTTGCCACTGGCAGGAGATTTTTGGGGCAGAACCTGAGGAGGGCGGGGTTTGGGGAGGGGAGGGACTTCAATGCCATAGAGTCCAATTGCCAAAGCGGCCATATTCTCCAGGTGAACTGATCTCTATCGGCTAGAGATCAGTTGTAATAGCAGGAGATCTCCAGCTAGTACCTGAAGGTTGGCAACCCTACATGCACATGCTGTGTCAGAGGAAGTATAGTGTAGCCCTTTCTAACCATGCTCACACCCACAGAGTTAGGAGGAGTCAGATGTCACTGCTGTCTCATTCAGCTTACCTGAAGGTGGCAAGTTCCAGGCGCCTACAGGCAGTACTGGAAGGCAGTTTTTACATGCCCCACTGGTGCCAACAGGACTCATAAGAAGAAGAGTTGGTTTTTATATGCTGACTTTACATTTTAAGGAGAATCAAACCGTCTTACAATTGCATTCTCTTCCTCTCCCCACAACAGACACTCAGTGAGGTAGGTGAGGCTGAGAGAGCAATAAGAGAACTGTGACTAGCCCAAGATCACCCCGCTGGCTTTATGTGTAGAAGTGGGAAAACCAACCTGGTTCACCAGATTAGAGTCCACTGCTCGTGTGGAGAGTGGGGAATCAAACTCGGTTCTCCATATTAGAATCCACTGCTCCTAACCACTACACCACGCTGGCTCTCTCTATAGCTGTGCTTCACAGCATCTCCAGTTCCTCTTCTCAGAAGAAATGGGATGCTTCCCCAGGGATATCTAGGGTGCTTTCTCATTTCCTGTGGGTTGCGTGCATGGAAAATTGGAGGAGCACAGTTGTTTTACAGTCTTGCAACCCCTATCAGTAGGGTTACCAGGTCCCTCTTCGCTATCGGCAAGAGATTTTGGGGGCAGAGCCTGAGGAGGGAGGGTTTCAGAGAGGAGGGACTTAAATGCCATAGAGTCCAATGGCCAAAGGGGCCATTTTCTCCAGGGGAACTGATCTCTATTGGCTGGAGATCAGTTGTAATAGCAGGAGATCTTCTGTTATTACCTGGAGGTTGGCAACCCTACCTATCAGTGTCGATGGAGCATGAAAGAGTCATGTTCCATTGCTTACCTATAGACAGTCATCTGGAGGTGGTAGTGGAACATGGCTTTTTCAGACCCCCATTATGTCAGCAAGGCTTGTAAAAGTGAGAAAGACCCATGCTTCATGGCTTTTCCAGGTTCTTCTCCCAGTAGCTGAAAAGAACACAGTACAACTATTTTGCACCTTGCAATCCTGCCAACGTCAGCAGCATTTATAGGAAAACAAATGGGCCACATTCTGATTCCAGCAAGACATGGGAGATAGCTCAGTTTTCATGTTCAGTGGGAGCTGCTAGGCCAGTCAAGGCTTGGTAATAGGCCCTTGATCAGGTGAGGGCCCCAGCCACTGTTCAAGTACGCCAAACCTTGATACCGTCCCTGAAAACAGCTTCGAAAATTTGCTCTTGCAGATTAAAATTGGCCAAACCAAACTTTTGCCAATTAATCTATTGTTTAAAGTGATAAAACCTGGAAGACCTAGTATTGATATTGAGTTGCAAGTCCCTGAACGGGTTGATATTTTACTTTTTACACTTATTGAGCGGCCAAAAATGTGTACATTGACATTTAGGAATGGCGTGCAAGTGCTGGCAAAACATACAGGAGTGGCAGCTTTTGCAAACTTTCCTTCAGGAATGGTTCATTCTCAATATAGCCCTCCACAGCTCTCCCAGCCCCTTTCCATAGACGGCACACATTCACATATAAAGGCCTTCTCACAAATGGAGCTCCAGTTTCTGCCAACTCTGCTGGCCTCCAAGAAGCGATCGGGGAAGAAAAAGGATGACACTTCAAAGAAGCAAAAGCTAGATCAAAACATTCAGCCTTCCTCATTACATTTCAACACAGAGACCTTTCAACCTATATGTTCCCCTTTCCCCTAATAAGTAACAGCCAAACTACACACTGAGTTTCTTCACTTCTTTACTACTTTTTTTTTTTTAAAGGAGAACCCAAATGGGCTCAGAACACCTCTGTGGGGGAAGGAAGGGCTCCTGCCTGCCCCCACACAGTTTTCTCACCTGACCACTGTGCAGAAGGGAGTTATTTTGACAGTGTTGTTGTTCTGTGGGCACAGTTACTCCACCTGGAGGAGCAAAATCAGCAGACTAACTGCCCCATGCAAGGTTTTCAAGTGAGAAAACTGCTTGGGAAGAAAGCAGGAGTCCTAAGGTTTCCAGGTCTTTCTTCACCACTGGTGGGAGGTTTTTGGGGTGCAGCCTGGGGAGGGCAGGGTTTGGGGAGGGGGGGACTTCAATGCCATGGAGTCCAGTGGCCAAAGCACCCATTTTCTCCAGGGGAACTGATCTCTATCGGCTGGAGATCAGTTGTAATAGCAGGAGATCTCCAGCTAGTACCTGGAGATTAGGAAATCAGTGCAGGAGCGAAAAAAGTAACCAAGTGCAAAACAACTTTATCTAAAGGCTACTTAACTAAATGCTACTATGTACATGAATAACATACAAACAGCAACAGGTGAAACCTACAATATGACAACAAGAAACACCATCCGAGATGGAGAGATTCAAGAAAAAATTGTCTTAAAAAGTCTCTGGTAGAGTACACACGTAGTTGTCAGGCTGTATTTCTTATAGTCTTGTATAGAAGAAGCGAAGTTCCCAATGAGGATACAGCCGTTTCAAATTCTTAAATATTAATTCTTCATCAGTCCTTCAATCGATATTCTTCTTCTTACATATTCACAAGATGTAGGTTACATTCTGCTTCCCACGAAGGGTAAGAGATCTCGAGGTTTTCTAAATAAGCAGTCTCCGACAGCTGTTGTGTGGCTGCATGGAACACTGGAAAAGGAGCGTAAAACAAATGAAGAAAGATATCATATAGTTTGGCAGTAAGCTTCCTACATACATTGAGAGTCTGAACTTCGAAACAAGCAGTGCCTGCATGGGATCTTAAGGGTTATGACCTCTTCTGATGTGATTGTCACCCATGATTGGATTTTTCAATGTATTTTTTTAATATTAAAAACCAGCCCAGTTGGACGGGAGGCAATTATACAGGTGTTCTGTCCTTGGAAAAGTCAGTGTGCAATTCCAAGTGGAGTTATGCACTTCTGGGTCCATTGAAGTCAAAGGACTTAGAAGCGTGTAACTCCCCTTAGGGTAGGGTTGCCAACCTCCAGGTACTAGCTGGAGTTCTCCTGCTATTACAACTGATCTCCAGCCGATAGAGATCAGTTCACCTGGAGAAAATGGCTGCATTGGCAATTGGACTCTATGGCAAGTCCCTCCCCTCCCCAAACCCCGCCCTCCTCAGGCTCCACCCCAAAACCCTCCCGCTGGTGGCAAACCCTACCTTAGTAGAATCATACTGTAAGCCCTCTTCAAATCAACTTCAAATCTTCAGTCTTAGGTGTGCTAAACTGCCTCTGGAATGGGGCCAGACTATATATTAATGTAAATTAATTTCAAACAGCATTTCATGGATATGTTGGAAGACAATGACATGCATCTTCCTCTGCTTGCAAGCAGACTTTAAAAATAGTATACCTTACTGTTGCCAATTGGCTTTCTGCCATGTTTCAACCATGTTCCCATACACATCAATTATATACTGAGGTGTTTCCCACGTGCACATTCTTTTTTAAAAACAAGCCCCCTTTCCAACTACCTCAAGTGAGATATAAACAAGCTCAGGAAGTTTTGGATATATTTCAAAAAGTGTCCTTTATTTTCCTTTTCACCTGCTGCTAAGGCCTATAGATGGATTATTATGTAAAACAGCATACTGGCTTTTCGGTCTCCTTTAAGCCACTTAGTAGAGGCATTTTGCCTTTTTATACAGTAGTTATGCAGGATTACATGATTTCCTGGGCTTTTGAAAGGAAAAGTTCAGCTCTCCCTCAAATCAGAGCACCACTGGACTCTCTTTCGATGGAGGTTAACTGTATGGACAACACTTCAGAGTAGGGTTGCCAACTGCCAGGTAGTAGCAGGTAGGGCTGTTGAAAAAAAAATTTGGTATAGTTCGGCTTCGGCAAAATTCGGCCCGTTTTTATTCGGGCCGTGCAGAAGTCCGAACTCCCCCGCTTCGGATCCCCGGAAAAACAGGGGGATCCGGAGTTCAGGGGAAAATTCGGGCCCCCGCGCGCCTTCAGGGGGATTCCCTGAAGGCGTGCGGGGGGGCCTTTAAACAAGCCCCTCTGTGCCGTCTGCGCATGCAGCGCAGACAGTTTACAGACCCCCCCCCCAGCCCTGCCAGGAGTCCCGGCAGGGCTGGCGGGGGGCTGGCAAGACCCTCTGCGCTGTCTGCGCAGGTAGCGCAGAGGGTTTCCAGACCCCCCCCCAGCCCTGCCGGGACTTCCAGCAGGGCTGGTGGGGGGCTGGCAAGACCTCTGCGTTGTCTGCGCAGACAGCGCAGAGGGGGTTGCCAGCCCCCCGCCAGCCCTGCCGGGAGTCCCGGCAGGGCTGGGGGGGGGCTTTAAATAGATCTGTACCTCCCGGCCGGGAGGTGCAGATCTATTTAAAGGGCCCGCCGCGCGCCTCCAGGGAAGCTCCCTGGAGGCGCGTGGGGGGTCTTCAAACAGATTTGTGCCTCCCGGCCAGGAGGCACAGATCTGTTTAAAGAGCCCACCGTGCGTCTCCAGGGAAGTTCCCTGGAGGCGCGCGCGCGGGGGGGGGGAACAGATCTGCGCCTTCCAGCTGGAAGGCCCAGATCTGTTTAAAGGGGCTGAATTCACCGAATTTATTCAGGAACACCCCGAACTCGGCAAACTCCCCGGTTTCCCCCCCTTTTTGAGTTTGGTTCGTCCGAACCGAAAAACCGCCGAATTGCGGGACAATGAAGTCCTTGGTTCAAATGTGCTTCTGTCATGAATTTAGGAGGTTGTCTTAGGCAAAATTTCTCTCAGTCTTACCCGGCCATCCTGTTGTAGTAATAGGGTTGCCAGCTCTGGGTTGGGAAATACCTGAGGAGGGCAGGGTTTGGGGAGGGACTCCAACACCATTGAGTCCAATTGCCAAAGCGGACATTTTCTCTAGGTGAACTGATCTCTATTGGCTGGAGATCAGTTGTAATAGCAGGAGATCTCCAGCCACCACCTGGAGGCTGGCAACCCTATCTAGTAATACAGGGATAATCTGGGTTCATGTATCTTTTTGTTATTCCTAAAGTATGAATTCCAGACTTGCGTAGCTTCAATTTGCCTCAAAATCCTGTAGGGAATGGAGACCATTGCTCAGTCTCACTACTCAAAACTGAGCTCCCAGGCTTGTTATTAGCATTTTAAAGGACAGACAAACGTACCCTTTTAATAACACGCTGACTTTTAAAAAAAAATGCTGTTATCAGTTCTGATGGGAGAAACAAAGCCAGAAGATTCAGTCCGGTATTTGAGTTTGTACAGTACTTAATTGGTATCGTTTAGAGGTAGGGTTGCCAACCACCAGGTAGTAGCTGGAGATCTCCTGCTATTACAACTGATCTCCAGCCTGCCAGGTTCTTCACTGAACGCAAGATCCAGACAGGCTCTTGACATAAGTTCAGGCCGAGTTCTGGCCACATGTCAAGTCCTTGGTTCCCAGGGTTTGGAAGCTCCTGTGTATACTTTGTTAGTGCCGGCTATCACAGCTGTGGCGTGTTGTGTCTTCATTCATGGGAAATGCTTATCTCGCTGTTGCCTAGCAATGTTTATCTTATTCTCTTGTCCTAATGTTTTTAAGCAGGTAGCCTGTACTGGGTCTCCATTGCTAACCTTGCCTGCCTACGTGCAGTTAGTTCTTTTAATTTTCTTTGTAGTTCCTAATAAAGTTTTACTGCTTCAGATCTACCTGTCTGGATGAGTATGCTTGAGGGGTGCTAGAGGCAACACCTGAGACTGACATTGCCGATAGAGATCAGTTCACCTGGAAAAAATGGCCACTTTGGCAATTGGACTCTATGGAATTGAAGTCCCTCCCCTCCCCAAACTCTCCCCTCCTCAGGGTCTGCCCCAAAAATCTCCCTCCAGTGGCGAAGAGGGACCTGGCAACCTTTTTAGAGAACTATAAGAGTATAGGCAGGTTTTTGTAAGAGCTGTAGCCAAAGATTTTTCCCACTAAATGATTAAAAAAAAAAATCCTGCCTATAAGGGGATCTTGCTAAGTAGACTGTTCTTACTAAATTATATTTTTCAAAATCTTACCTATAAGGTGAGATAGCAAAAAAAACATGGCACTTTCAAAACTCCAAGTTTGGAATAATTTTTCAAGGCCTCCTAAGTGCATGGAACGGATGACAGAAGCACCATAAATATTTAAAGCAGCCAAATGTACGTGATTGTAAGAAAGACACAGCAAAAGAAAGCAAATCTTAAATGCTGCTTTTATTGCAATCACATAATATTTAGACAGGGAACTTCTGGCATAGGACTAAGGTAAAAACTGTCCTTAGTACCCTATATTCAGGCATAATTATAAAGCTCAGATTGATGGCTAGTAACTATTCCCTCTAATTTGCATCCTCTCTTTTGCTTTTAATGAACGGGGCATTCCTCATGTCCATTTAAGAGAAAAATTGCTCCCTAGAGAAATACTGGTCTTCTGATGTTTGTCACAAGCTCCAACCGAAACCATTTATCTCTTCAGAAGACTTTCCCCCCAGGGCATTGGTATCTGTTGAGGTAATTGTTTCCAAATACAGTAAATGACCATAAATCAACCTATAGATTAAAGAAGGCAGCTGAAAACAGTACGGTTATGTGGATTCAGTATCTCCAATGCAGAAAATTCTGTTCAGACTTCCTGTCAGATTATAACTATCACAAAGAATCAAATGATAACCATAATCAATACAAGCCAAGTCTCCTTCTAGACTTCCTGTGCTGCTTATCTGCTCTTCAAGTAGGAGTAGCAAGTATACTTGAGATCACAGGGCATGGTGAACCACAAAAAAATTGAGGAACAAGTGGTAAAAAAAAGTTATTCAGGTTGATATTAAAATACAATTGCTCCAATTTCATGACTAGGTTCTGTGACTTTCAGTTGTCTGGTTTGTTACTTGTGAAGACTACTTACCAGTTACCCATATGGAAGTCCCACAGCCACGACACAATGTACTATTTATAATCTGTGTACTGTATATAATCTTGAGTGACCATAGAGATTGTCTTCTTCATTATAACATATCACATGACTTTACTTGAGAATCTTCTCTGGATGATAGCAGCCATGTTTCAGGCCTAGATAGCGAGCATACAAAACAACCTGCTCACAGATTTGAACTTTCATTGCCCTGGAAGACTACTGGCCAAATATTTTCTGGGAATATTAACTGATCTGCTGGTTTGATCTCATTTTGGCAGCCATGATTGAAAGATTTTGGGATTTTAATATACATTTTAGTCTGAACTGAAGAATTAAGATAGTTAGGGTTGCAGACCTCCAGGTACTACCTGGAGATTTCCTGCTATTACAACTGATCTCCAGCCGATAGAGATCAGTTCCTCTGGAGAAAATGGCCGTGTTGGCAATTGGACTCTGGTGTTGAAGTCCCTTCCCTCCCCAAACCCCACCCTCCTCAGGCTCTGCCCAAAAAACTTTCCTCCGGTGGTGAAGAGGGACCTGGCAACCCTAGATATAGTGCCCTTTCTCTACTCACATAAAAGGTGTGTGTGAGTGAGGGGTAGGGCTGCCAGCCTCCAGGTGGGTCCTGGGAATCCCCTGGAATTACAGCTCATCTCCATACTATAGAGATCAGTTCCCCCTGGAGAAAATGGATGCTTTGGAGGGTAGACTTTATGGCATTGTACCCCACTGAGGTCCCTGTCCTCCACAGGCTCCATCCCTAAATCTCCAGGAGTTTCCCAAACTGGATCTGGTTACCTTACCCCCCCCCCCACCATTCCCCACTGGTGTCCAGGAGGGACCTGGCAACCCTAGTGAAGGGTGTGGTTTCCACCAGTTCCTTCTTCCAATTGCAACTCCCCATACCACCTCCTATACATATCCTATTTATTTAACTAAGAGCACAACAGGATTACAATATTAAAAATACAGAAGATATAAAGCAGACTAGAACAAATTCCTGTATTCATCCCCAGGCTAGTAACACATTTGACTGATATAATATGGTTGTCATTTTCATGTAAATATTTGAAGCTGGAAACTTCTTGTGTTATTTCAATTTTTTCCCGTGTTAAAACATTGTTTTGATAGTCTGTTCCCAGGGCAGAATCCATCTTTGTTTCACTCACAGAAAAAGGATATTATTTCCGTTCTACATAAATAACATTATTAACTATATCGTTTCCTCAACTACTTGCTCTTCCCCCAAACAAGTCCACATTTATTTGGTTGAGTGCCCATTGCATTCTGGGTTTTGTTGTAGTCGTCAACAGTTCGTTGCCCACTGTTATCTGTTGCTGAGGGTACCGTTACACCCCAACTTAAACTCTTCCTAATGAGCCATCCTTCTGTAAGTGATGTTTGGAACCAGAGAATTCTCATCACCCTGTCCAAATGACAATACCCATAGTTCTTTGGGAGAAGCCCTATCTGTTAGACAGGCATACAGCCAATGTTCTTGCAATATAAATGTGCACTGAGGAGCATGCATGAAACTATGCAGTGCATGAATGATTCAAAGTATTGAGTTGGAAGGGCCTTGATTCATTTTTTCTTAGCGCAAAAGAGTCAAGCTTCCAGGCTTTAGCCCTAGTCGATACTTGGGGGGAGGGCTAATGTATGTACTTTTTATGAGCAATCTGAAATGCTTCTGATAACCGTACATATTTATTAATCCATGTGTCACACATTATTTTCTACAGGCCTTGTTACAGTGCGTGGACATGTTCTCTTTTTGAAGAAGAGCAAGTGAGCTACTCGATACACTTCCTGTACTGTGTAATGAGTAGTGTTGCCAACCTCCATGTAATAGCTGGAGATCTCCTGCTATTACAACTGATCTCCAGCTGATAGAAACCAGTTCACCTGGAGAAAATGGCCACTTAGGCAATTGGACTCTATGGCATTTAAGTCATCTCCCCTCCCCAAACCCTTCCCTCCTAAGGCTCCGCCTCCCAAACCTCCCACCAGTGGTGAAGAGGGACCTGGCAACCCTAGTAATGAGGCTTACTAACTGCAAGGGATCCCATAAAAGATGGCTATACTTTGGCCTGCGGTTCATACACAAGCCCTTAGCGTATATATTGCTTGAGGCAGGATATGGAAGCAAGATCTGAGTTCTCAAGCCCCCTTCCCCTGAGTAGGATATTTAGTGCAAACAACAGCCTACCTATGTATATGAGGAGGCCGCGTTCATATGATCTGTCCACCACAAATGATGCATCTTTGACCTATCCTATGGACATTAAGTTCCATACAGAATGGTTGCTAATGTCTTGCTTCCTCAGTGGCGGTGGTTCTTCTTCAGGGGGCTTCTGCAAGATATTGTCATCTGATTGTCCCTTTTCCAGGTTTCCTCAGGCTCAGCTGGGACTTTTTTCAAATGTGCTTTTCTAAAAGATTGTAGCCAAAGGGGAAAGCATAAGTTGTGTGCAAGTATCAACACTGTTTGAATAGGTTGAT